>NC_132924.1:67645419-69026669 GCF_047675955.1 Chlorocebus sabaeus
AACTTGCAAATAACCATATTTGATTAATAGATGAATTGGTCAATATGTTATTAAGACACTGTTGATGTCTTAACTCAATAAAATGTTGAGATTATTTAGAGTCTGTCATTGAGTCTCATTTTTTTTTTCACTTTATAAATCCTCACTAAGTTGTTTGTACATTCCAATGATTTAAGCTGCTAAATACAAATATGAATGACTATACAGATCACTGATCCTATTAATCCATAGCGTTCAACATTATGAATTACAATACTTGTTGCAATGTGTCCTAGGTACTCAAACCTCAACATATCTCATGCTGAACTCAAAAATTCTTTCTCTTTTGAAATCTATTTGCTTTCTTGTATTCACTCATTTTCTGTTTTTATGTTTTTATCAAATTACAAGCTTGTTGAGTGCAAAATCTATTATTGTATTTACTTTACCTCTATGTATAGCCAACACCAGAACATTGATAAAATGGATAAACATTGGAATGATAATCTAGAAACAATCCAATCTTGTAGTCTCAAACTCATCATGGTATTTCCTCAGTACATTGCTTCTGATTCATCAGTTACTTTGAGTGTTTCATTTGTTTTTCTTAATTGTTGTTTTACTGAGCCCAGGTCAAGGCATATTAAGGTGAGTTAAAAAGTGACAGTGGTGCTATGCGTATTGCTGGGTGAAATGGACTAATTTCGGCATGATCTTTGTCAAACCTGAGGAGATCTGTGGCCTGGAAATCTAATATTAAAGTCATAACTGTCATGTGTGGATCAAGACAATGGCAGGATTGGGGCTCTTCGGGAGCAAATAGCCCAAATGGTAAAAACAATAGCCAAATTCAAACATAATGAGATATGAATTCAGCATTTACAAATGAATTGCTATGTAAGAGAGGGTGAGTCATAAAAGTTCTCCCAGAGATAAATATTTTCTCTATGAGAAGATGCCTTCATGGCATCATGGAATTGTAGGAACTCCATGTCTGGATGGAAGACGTGTGTTTATATGTTAACTATGACTAGTTTTATCAAGAGAAATTACTTAAATAGCTTTTCTCTACTGATACATGTTGTGCTTTATATAAAATATACTTTCCTTAATATGTACATTATTACAGAGAGATACCTGGGACATAAGCTTCTATCATAGGAAATGCACATCATTAGAGGGTGTAATCTGTGCCAGAGGAGTCGACCATTGAAAACCTTAAAACACATTTCTTGAGATATGATCTTATAAAATCATATTTGCATGAATACATAAACTTTTTCTCCCTAGGGAAAAATTATACAACATTTTTTAATTACTGTGAACGTGAGTGATACTCATTTTAATAAAATCTTGTAATTCATCATTTTTAACATCTTTAATATTCACAAACTACAGTTGTTATTCTTTTCTAAGATGATATGTCTCCATAACCGATGTAAGGACCTTGAATGAAATCAAGACTTTTCAAAAGATGTATAGCCAATTCCCCATTTTCTGTGTGCAAATATTATACAAATATTCCCTGAAGATTTGAAATATTTTCTCTGTATTTGTAGTTTTCCTTTCCAAGACTTATATTTAATTTTGGAGTTTAAAATGTTCTCAGTTAATTTTGTTCAGGGTACATTTTGAATTAAATAAATACTTGTTTACATACTTTTAAAAATGAATGTACTTTATGTACTAGTACTTTGATCACACACAAATAATTGCAGCAAATAAAATAAGGTGATGGGGACAGAAAAACAATCTCACATTTGAATCTTGTTTAAATGGTACAAATAGTCCTAGAAAGCATTTTGTGCATTTGCCATGGGGAAAGACATCATAATTTGAAATGTTATCTCATAAGCCTAACTTTCATATTTCATGTGCTGTACATTTTGATTTTTTAACTGCAGAAAGACAGCAACATTTTTTTTTTCTTTTAAAGAGCACTTAATTGAAATACACATTTTAGCAGAACAACAACTTAATTTATAGGCACAATGCAAAGAAGCCACTGGGCTATATAGACAACATGCTAAAAACCCAGTTAACCAAGCGGCAGCTGCACTTGTGGATGAGTTCCTTTATTTGTTTCAAGTAAGAGATATAAGTAATATACTGTGCATCGTCAAAGGAAAAAGATAACTTAGTTTGAGAGTTAGGAAAACAATTTTTATGGAGTATTAGTCTTTACATTTGTATATGAAAAATACCAACAAACACCTGACTGTTACTTTTCCTTTTCACAAGAAATGGTATTTTTAAAAAATTAATGTTTATTCTACAAGTTTTAAAAAAAATAATTTATATATTTCATTCATTTATACATAAAATAAATGAACACTTATTCTTTATTAAAATCCTAAATAATAATGAATGTGAATTATAAAAATTACTTCTACACTAAATCGTAAGATTATTTGTCTGGAACACTGCCATTTGATTATACTATATATATACTATAAAATCAATTTATTAGACCTTAAGAAAATTAGAAGTCCAAGTAAATGACTTCCTTGTCAACTTGTCTCTAGCATTCCCAGGTATTAAGCGACATCAATGGAGCCTCCAAATTTAAAAGGACAAAGGAGCAAAAAAGTAATCTCAAAGATCACTCATAGTAGCAACAAAATTTAGACCATACTAATATGTGTGTGAATAATAGTAACTAACTAATATCAACTGACTCAGCCCCAAAACGAACTCCCCAGTAAACTATTGTCATTACTGAAAATCTCCCTAGCATAATTTTATTTATCCAGATATACTATACTAAACCAGTACAGTTGTAGCTTAATCTTAGAGTAAGAGGGATTCAAGGATTCTCATAAAACGAAAAGAGAAATCAGGTTCTGGTGTAAGATTGTGTACCATGAAAGAGACCAATTGGCTCCCCTGGCTAAAGAAGCATTCCCTGGAGTGGCAGTTAGGGACAATGCGGACATTCAGTTAAATAGATGAGGTACAAAAGATGAGAACTGCTGCGACAGTTGATACTCGGGCTGATAAATGTAATTGTCATCTATCCATAGGCAATATGTTCTCAGCCACCAGCCTGGGTTACAAGTTAAGACTTGAAAAGTAGGATAAAGTTTTATGGTTGACTGATAAGATCAGCTAGGAAATCGAGATGCCCGATTACTAAATTTGAGCTTCAGCTCTAACACTCGACTACAGAAAACAGAGTATCTAGCTAAAATCAAAGAGTTTAGCATAAATTGGAAGTTCAATTGTATGACTTGCACAAACATGGTAGTCAGGGGTATTAAGAGACAGAGATATAATTTGTGACAATATGAATGTTTGTGCTTCAGTTCTAATGAGTCATAGCGTAACTCATCTGCTACAAGTAGGGCACCAGATCTCATGCGTTGTGGTGTATTATTTCTAAATCAACAGGTATAAATATGCCAGCTGTTAGTGTTTCATGGCAAGTTAAATAATCTCTGTAAGCCCTACCTTTCCTTCAACAAATATAAAAGAGTAAAAAAGAAATGTATTTTAAGTCTCAGTGAGGACTATTCAATGGCATTCAACAAATGCTAACTCTCAATTGACTCGACACAGAAAATAGGAATCAATTCCTGACTTAAAGCAGGACTGTGTAGGGACTGGAGCTTGATTAAGCTGCCCCGATTGATACGAGACACATGAATAGATTAATCTAGTTTAAAGACGCCAAAGAAAGAAAAAGCAAGAGATTGCAGAGCAAGTTGATTACTATTTGTCACTAGTCCCTTTCCATGAAGAAATGTACCACTTCCCCTTCCACTGAGAGATAAGATGTGTTGGTGTAGTACAGGCAGTGTGGTATTGAAGAACATGAAATTCATGAATCTGAAAAAGAGCAGAGGCTCAAATCAAGAAGTTTTGAAATTATTGACAGTTGGAGTTTGAGGACTAGGTCACGTACTAAAAAGAAAGAGAAAGATATCTCAAATTTTCACTTACATTGAGGTCTCAGGAAGAGATTGAGAGCTGAAAAAAGTCAATTCCATTAATGACCAACATAATTTATTAAAAATACACCATGCGCAAACCATGGTAGTGTAAGTGTGTGGAGAGTGTGAAAAGGACACATTTTACATTTGTCAAAATTGTCAAGGGCCTATGAAAAAATGTCTCTTTAGTTACGAGTGTGTGAAATGGAACTAAACAGATGTGAAAGTACTCTGCCATACTATGTGATATGAGAAATACAGGCCAAGCTGCTTGGGTCCCAAAAGATGCATGGCTGAAGGCAATGAGAATAAAAATAAATTCTTTGGAAAACAGATGGTAATAGTGGGATAGTATGATGAAAGAACCTATACATGTGAGAAAGGAGAAACCATAAAGAAGGGAAAGTGGGCCAGGCGCGGTGGCTCAGGCCTGCAATCTCAGCACTTTGGGAGGCTGAGGCGGGCGGATCATGAGGTCAGGAGATTGAGACCACCCTAGCTAACACGGTGAAACCCCGTCTCCACTAAAAATACAAAAATGAGCCGGGCGCGGTGGCACGTGCCTGTAGCCCCAGGTACTCGGGAGGCTGAGGCAGGAGAATGGTGTGAACTCGGAAGGCAGAGCTTGTAGTGAGCCGAGATCAAGCCACTGCATTCCAGGCTGGGCAACAGAACAAGACTCCATCCTTAAATGAATGAATAAATAAATAAATAAATAAATAAATAAATAAATAAATAAAAAATAAAAAAGGAAGGGAAAATGAAATGGAGGATTAAAATTTTAAATTAAAGTTAAATATGTTTAACTATTACTCCAAACCATCTGCTTTTTAAAACATTGCTTGAATGTATGAAATGTAATCGAAATTATAAAAATTTATACCATAGGAAATTTTCTATAGTTATTTTATTAAAATTTTCTGCTTCTGAGACTACTAAATTTATTTTTAAATGGAGAATTAGGGAGCCATGGTTAGTTCTTTGCAAAAAAACCCCACCTTTATATAATCCAAAAGACTAAGAATCTGGCATATAGCTCTTTTGATTATGTATACATATTTTGATTAATGAGCAATCACAGTTGTCTCATAAAGTTGGAAATGTATATACCATAGAGTCCCAAGACACTCTCCATATTTTAAAGGTAAAACTCAGAATTCCGTATTTTCTAAGCCAACACATTTGACACCCACAGGCTTTATTTACTATCCGACAAAATGAACATTTTACAAGCTCCATCATTCTCTTAGATGCATTACTCATTACCTCTGTCTTGCTTTCTCCTGATAGATGACCCTAGTTCACAATCGGACATCAAATCAGTTGGGAGGTGAGTCAACATCCCAATCAACACAATTTTACAACTGCTCCAGTGACTGCCTGGGCATGCTGAGAGTCCTAAAAAGTTGCTTTTTCTCCTACATACTTTAAAGTGACTTAAAGTGTGTCATCACAACACTATCAGTATCATGAAGTCAAGGTTTGTTTGTTTAAGTGAAGTACATACTTTGTAATGCTCTGAAGTATCTTAAGAATATTATTGAAGACTTCGGTTCCTTCAGGCTCTCAGAATGACATGTACCTTGGCTGAACTTCGAAATAAATTCTACGTTTATCACTGTTTTACTGCATCCTTTTATTGTTGTTGGTTTCTCTCACAAGCATGATTCCACTTTGATCTTCCCACACTTTGTGTCCACATTGAAATTTACAGAGTATAAGCCTCAATTTTTTCTTCCTATAAGATAACCTTGACAAATGAGTGCCAGCATATTTCTCTTCTACATGAACAAAAGGTGACTTATACCAGCTATCTGATCCTGGTGTTTGCTTTCTTTCCAAATTTTTAAGAAAGTTTCTTTAATACTTCCCACTTACATCCATCTACTAAGAATACTAAGAAAAACTACAATTTAAATTTTCATTATTTATCCCAGAAATTCTGAACTTTCGACACCATGAGATTTACTAGTGAGTAATATTATTTTTTCCTCACATTGAGATACTTATTTAAAAGGTCAACAACTACTATTTTTCCTCCATCTCAACCCATCATCTTCAGCAATCTATATATACTCCAGCCCACTCTCCATACACAAGGGTAATTCACAGTGAGAGGGAAAGGATTCTCTGACATTCAGTTTCACCCCAACTGACAATTTTCTAATCTCATTGACGGTTCTCACCTACTGATTTATCTCTTTCTTTTTAATTCATTTTTTTATCCCTCCCTCTCTCCTTGTCTTCCTTTCTTCTTGCCTTTCTTCCTTCCTTCTCTTCTTATTAAATGTTTATTTATCTTCTACTATATTTTAGCCTCTAGGCTAAGTACTGGTGATATAGAAATGAAGACCTTGAAGTTCCATATATGAGAAATTCAGCAGAGATTACAGGCTATGAGGCAAGATTGGACAGAGACTGTCATACAAGAAAGAGCACATGAGAGGGGAATTTTTAGCAGTACTTCTTGCTGGTTCCACTTAGCATTTGCAGCTATCTGGTAGGATCCAGATAGCAGTCAGTGGTGGTAACTCTGGTAGTGGGGATGGTTACTAGTGAGCTTTTAGTGGTCAGTCTTTCCATCAGCAGTGGCTTACAGCAATCACTTTGATACAGAAGCGTTTCTCATGACTTGCTAACCTTCACCACTGGATTAATCCAAAATTATCTTCTATAGAATAGCCTATGGCAGAATTCAATTCCTGCTGACCCTTTCAGTGGCAACTATGTTCTTAATCAGCTCTCCTGAAGAAGGGTTTCTTAAGCACTGACTTAAAGCACAGTATTGGGGAAGTACAGCACTGTGGTATCGCACAGTTCACATTTGAAGCATTCACCCTAAATATCACTCATTGTGTCCTTGACCTAAGGTGAATTCTCATAGTCTCAAGGGATTTCTGATAATTGTGTTGCAACACACTCAATTGAAAAAATAAATCACAGAGAGTGCCACTTATCCTCAGGCTCTGGAAAATCCAATCCCTACGACTGAATCTTTCAAAAACTGAGCCCCAAGAATTCAATTGTGTGTGGTAGATGGAAATTTGTATTGCATAGAAAATTTGGGATTCTCTACGGAAGCAAACACTGACTAAACATTTGTTAAAATGCTGCTTTTCAAATAAATACGTATCAATGTTAATGCTTCTCAGAAAGTACTAAGAACGAAATTGAAGATGAGATAGAAAGCAATGGAGCACTAATCAAATATTCAACAATATTTGATTGTCGGTGCAATGGCTCACACCTGTGGTTCCAGCACTTTGGGAGGTGGAAACTGGTGAATCACTTAAGATCAGGCATTCCGAGACCATTCTGGTCAACACAGTGAAACCCAGTCTCTACTAAAAATGCAAAAGAACTAGCCAGGTGTGGTGGTGGGCACCTATAATCCCAGTTACTCAGGAGGTTGAGGCAGGAGAATTGCTTGAACCCAGGAGGTGGAGATTGCAGTGAGCCAAGTTCACGCTACTGCACTCCAGTCTGGGCAACAGAGCAAGACTCTGTCCCAAAACAGTCAAACAAACAAACAAAAACCAAATATTCAACAATAAAAATAATAGCAACTAAGTCTACCCATACCACTCAACTGTATGTAGATTACCTCATTCAAACCTCAAAACATCCTTATGGGTCTAGAAAAATTATTCTGACTATTTAGCTATGACAAGCTGAGGCTTAGAATGGAAAAATAGTACTAATTATTTGATGAATTTCTATGAAAGTATACTAGCAATGGTATTATGCCTGCACATTAGGGTATTTGTCAAAAGTCCCCAATATTTTCATGTGTCATGAGCTTCAGGAATAGACTTTAAAAATTATTCTCCATAACATCCCTCAAAATTTTATTTTCTTAAATCATTGGTTTACAAATTATGGTATATAGCCCACAAACTTCTATTGATCTATCACAAGATAATCCAGAATGATAGCAAGATACTGTAAATGTTTATAGCAATGAGACATTGCCTCCAAATCTGCTTGATTATTTATCTAGTAATTAATTGTTATCATGTTTTCAAAAGTTAAAACAGCAACAACAACCAAGAACCTGCTCCACAGATCATTTGAGAGGCACAGTCTTACTTAAGTTGCACATGAAAAATAAACTTCAATTGAGGCTGTGATAACTCAAGTGTCAACTTTACATACATAGAACTCACGTAAGTGAGATATTTCCTTTTATATTTTTAGGGGGAAATTTAAATGTACTTTCAACATATAAGCTGTATTACATCTGAAGTTTCTAAATATGCAACATGAAGAAATTAGATCATATATTTTTAGGTTTTTTTTTTTTTTTGGTCACTCTCTGGTGTAATGATTCTAAGACTTATAGAAAGAATAAGGCAGAAGAAAATGGTTCTTAAAATTTGGTTTACAGGAACCCCTGAAAGCTCACAGAAAAATTTCGGAGTCTCACATATCTGCCACATTTATAATAATTAGCTTTTACTTCCTTTATATATTGTTTGGATTATTTTTTCATATAAAGCATCTCCATGATATCATTAGAAGAACTGTCACACTTAGCATTCACTATAGTATTTTGTTTATTTGGGGGGAAATGTAAATTAGTAGGCTATACATGGTAGAGATGCATATTCATAAATCAGTTTCTTTTAAGACTCCTGACCTTTCTCACAATGCCTACTGTACTTTTAAGCTTGAAGTTATCTAATATCCCATTAAACACATGATGCCTACCACAAAAAGTAGATAATATAATATATATCCATATTTCATTTACTCTTGGAATATAAATTGCTGGAGGAAAAGTGAAAGACTGATTAAACAAATATCTCCCAATTGCATGGAGTTCCTACAAAACTCAAGGTAAGAAAATTCACTTTTGAAAAGATTGAGACTAGAATTGCTAAATCTTACAACTTTATCAACTTTATAAATATGTGGCAACATGATTTATCCAAACATTATTACCCACTAAAAATTCTAGAAATTCTTTAAGACAAAACAAGACACTAGCATAGAAAATTAGAGCCAGAATAAGTGAGAACATACAGTGTTTGGTTTTCTGTTCCTGTGTCAGTTTGCTGAGGATAATGGCTTCTGACTTCATCCATGTCCCTGCAAATGACATGATCTCAAATCCTTTTAAGGCTACACAGTGCTCCATGGTGTATTTGCATCACATTTTATTTATCCTGGACACAGGGAGGGGAACAATGTACACTGGGGCCTGTCAGTGGGTAGGGGTGAAGGAGGGGGGAGGGAGAGCATTAGAAAAAATAGTTAATGTATGCTGGGCTTAATGCCTAGGTGATGGGTTGATAGGTGCAGCAAACCACCGTGGCACATGTTTACCTATGTAACAAACTTGTGCATCCTGCACATGCACCCCAGAACTAAAAATAATAATTAAAATAAAAAAGAGTCAGGATAAATTACATTTTACTCAACTTATATTAAAATATTCAATTCTACTTTATTTTATTTTATCACATTCATTCAAAATAAAATTTTAAAATTTCCCTCTCCTACAATTTTAACCAGCTACATATAGTCTCATAGTTTTGTCAAAGAAAACACATATTTTATTCCATGGCTGAATGGCTATTAATAAATTCAATGGCTTTTGATTGTATGAATCAGATGCATAAGTTTCTGCTTCCCTACTTTGCACCTTCCACCATATCCATTTACATATCTCTCGCTCACAAATGTCACAAATTTGCAAACTTAAGTCAGAGTTACTTTTTGTCATCTTCCATCGGTCTTTGAAAAATGGCATTGTATACACTTCTACTTTTTTTGTGCTGTCAATATTTCAGATCTTAACTTTTTGTGATCCCTATTGTCTTCTTGTTTTAATGATCTCAAGTGCAGTGAGTCACAATTTATACAATATGCAAATACAAGGACCAGACTTATTCTATCTGTCAAATAGGCACAAAGAAGAGAACTCTCTGCAATGAACTGATTGTGTCATCTCATAATTCATATGTTGAAGCCTGTTTCCCAGTGTGATGGTATCTGGAGATGGAATCTTTTGGGAGGTAATTAGGTCTTGAGTGTGAAACCCTTAGGAATGGGATTATTGCTCGTAGAAGGACACATGCAAGACAGCTTGTTCTCCCTCTTTCTGCTATCCAACATGTGAGGGTACAACGAGAGAACAGCCATCTACAGAACAGAAAGAGTGCCTTCTGCAAGAGCCCAATCATGCTGGAACCCTGACTTCCTGCTTCCAACCTCCAGAACTGTGAGAAATGTTTGACGTTTAAGGCACCCAGTTTAGGCTATTCTGTTACAGCAACCCAAACTGACTAAGGCACTCTCATCACAATAATTCACATAAGAGGAATCATAGTTGAAGAGAAATTTACCTTACTTTTTGAGTAGTAATAACACTTTTAGAATACTACATAAATTTTGATTTTATTTATTTTCTTCATAGCCTTCCACACAAAATTTATAAATGTCAAATATTATTAGGAGCTCAACTATCCATAATACTGTATTTAAAATAAAGAAATACAATAGACCATGGAAAAAAAATTTAAGGGTTTCTATTTCTGTTTCTCAGGATCTTTTGATGACTGAAATAATTGACAAATTCTATTCTGATCATGAAAATTGGCTATGAGTGTCCAACATACTAATATATACATGATCTGGTCTATATTGCTATTTATAAAAACATAGCTAAACCCTCAAACTAAATCTGTGACTGACATTAAATTATTTTGTAATTTATATATGTGTACTCCCATGCTAAGAGCTACTAAATGATTGAGAGGTGGTTTATCGACAGATAAAAATCATATGGCTCATCATATTTCTATTCCTTCATCTATATATACAATTCAGAAATGTTTTAAACTTTAATTTCAAAAACTGTCACTTTATCATTATTTAATAGCCATTGGGAAATTTAATTATAACCTAAGCGTTTTATGATGGAAAGTATCTGGTATCAATAAGTGCTTATGAAAACAAATGGAGTTGTGTTGGTGGAAAGCATTTACCTATGCAGAAGGATTCAAATCTTCAAGGACAGAAGCATAATTAAATTAAACTTACTGAGTAGTTTTATGTACGAGACAATAATTTCTAGCACTGGGGTATATTAAGAGGATGGCTGGAATAGCTCACTGTCTATTTTTTCAAAGGACATTAAAAGTGACAGAAATCCTGAAACATAACTTGGCTCCTTTTTAGATTGTAATAAAATAGAACTAGCAGTTGCTCAGATATTTATTCAAGAGTAATTGTAGCTTCTGTTTCAAATTGTAATTCTTTTCCTATCCTTGAACAGCCTGGAAAAACAAACAAACAAACAAAAAAACCTCCTTTATAAAAAACAGAAGATTGCATTAAAATAAACATCTCAATTTACACTTATTATCAATATCATTTTTATTTCTGATATTAAAATCAGTTTATGAATAAGTCAATAATAGAGGATTTTTAGTCTTAGAGACACTAAAAATATATGAAGACTTGTAAGTTTCAAAACATATGTCAACTGAGGCCATTTAATACAGATTTAAGCAGGCTGGCTTTCTAAGTTTCCTAAGGAGAAATAACGTTTCAATGGATGTAAAACATGTGTTTTGGTGGAAAAAAAAATCACTCCAGTAATGAGGATGGTAAGTTTAGATCATGGAGCCTAGAAGTCAAAGCTTAAATTTGCCTAAGGTTTATTCAGTGTGCCAGTCATTGCTGCACTTGTTTTTGTGGAATTCTAATTTGAGTTGCAATGTGAATTATGCTTCCACTGGTAAAGTGACAGAGTGACAGAGGACATGAGAGAATGTGTTTGGTCATGGATGGCATGAAACCTAAGGATATCCCTTCTCCAAAAATAAAATACGATCCTATCATAGGTAAAAGAGTTCCTGAAATGAGGGGATAAATGGGGAGGAAGGAAGAAAAGGGAAGTAAGGGAAACTCTCTGGCCTTTCAAAGTAGAGAGAGGTCAAATTTAAATTTCTTCAACATTCTTTAACAATCCAAGGTCTTTATTCTCCAAGGCAGTGGTCAAAATGAGAAAAAAAAAAAAAAAATTGGAAAAAGAATCCAGCTGCGGTATTCATTTTTAGCCCAAAGTAAATAATCATTGAGCAGAAGTTTCTTTTCCACATATTGCTGGCTTTCAACATATATACACATATAATGAAGAGCACGTGAAAGAAAGCCTGGTGTAGCCCTCAGCGGTCAAGCCAACACCTCTGTGGTTCTGGATTCCGATCCAGTGGCCACTGCTCACTGCTCACACGATAATACTAAAAATGACTAAAAATCACTTCTATATTTTATAGAACCTTGTTTTCATAAAAGCCATGGAATCTCATAAGCAATAATTACTTAAAATATCTTATGGTTTTACATAGTTAACCTTACCCAAACCATCACAAACTACCTCAGCCCTTGGCAACTGTTGACATTTAAGTCTGTGGCATTTACCAGTGGGCATAAAGTTTGTTATAGCTTGGCTCTTGCTCCATTCTTTCCATAATGGCTGCTTGATTTTTCTAATCGGACTTAAATATTTAAGTGACATTAGATAACATCAAACAACTCTCTTAAAGAAAATATGGAATTGTCTGTTTTTTATTCCTTCACATAGGTTCATTTAACAAATATTTATTTGGCAACTTTTGTGTGTCCAGTCCCAAGTTAGACGTTGGTGACAAAGTAGTAAAGAAATATATCCTTTGCCCTCAATACCCATAATAAGTCATTCATTTGTGTGTATGGGTATGCAGGGTGTGTGTGTGTGTGTGTGTGTGTGTGAGAGAGAGAGAGAGAGAGAGAGAGAGAAACTTAGGAGTGGCAAGAGTTGAATCATCACATTTATAATATATCATTATAAGCCCTGGCAAGCACTGTGGAAGAAAAGTAAAATGTAAAATGAAAGATTATAAGATCTCATTTAAATTTGTGTACATCTGAAGTTACATCACCACATACCTCCTATTGATGAGTTTTGAATTGACTTAGTGCAATTTTATCTTAGGCAACTTTTTTTCTTTTGCATTCCTCTATTCCCCTTTTAGGCGACTTCCTGAACTTTCTTCTAGAAACCAGTGTATCTGCTACTCATAGCTTCCCATCCTGATGCTACACAGGATCTGAATATGAGTTCATACTTCTGAGTTCATCAACAAACTGAGGTTTTATTCCCTCCTTTGCTCCTGGTGGTGGTGATAAGAATTTTAGTTAAGGATGTGATTTGCTAACTCCTTGTTAGCAATAGCTTTATTCTTTAAAAGTGATGACAAAATTAGCTTCAGGAAATACAAAGGCTTATGGGGAATATTTCAGGCAAAATAGAATCTTGATGTTCTCCTCAAAATAATAGAGCAGAGGAAATCGCCAATTCTGGTCCCAATTTGGCTAAACTTAAACTAATGAATTGCTCTTTTCTATGTAATCCTAGAATTACACCACTGAATTTTCTCAATTTTCTTTGGTCTATTATCACTTTTGTCAAGGATGTTTTCCATTTAAACCAAAAATGATCCCATTTCACAAGAACATTCATGTGTAGTTCTTTCTTCTTGGAGAAAAAATTTTTGTCTATCTTCATTGTAATTTGCAAATTTAGCATTTAAAAATGAGTACTAGAACTTGATAGATTAGCTGACGGAAAGAACATTTATTGAGCGCTGATTAACTATTCTAATTTTCATGCAAAACAATTATGTCTGTAATCCAGACTTAGTTTGTTATTAGTGGCTGTGACATATTATAAAGATATACTATGATGGATTTTCATTTTCCTATTTGAAATGTGAGATATTTAACTAATGATCCCTGTGTTCACTTTAAAATCTAATAGTCTATGTTCTATCACATTACAAGTTTTTTTTTTTTTTTTTAATCTGAACTCCTATTACCAGGCTTACTGTATAAACTGCTATACAGATAAGCTTAAAAATTGAATGTAGTTTTTGTGGCAATTATAACTAAGATTATTACATTATTTAGGAAATCTAGAACATTTATACACATAAACAAAGTTCAGTTGCTTAAAAGAAAAAAAAATACTCTCCTTTATATATGCTTCTGATGTTAGATGGACTCTCTTCAGTCAACGTTTCTTATGATTAAAACTTGAGAATATGTGACTATAGAATTGTTTTCCTAACATCAGTTATTTATTGTGTAAGTAGACATATGTATAATTATACAAACATGACCTTTGTGTTTTCTTGCTCGGGAGGGCAGAATGGAGAGGTGGGGTGGTGAGAAAGGTTTATAAGATTAACTACTAAATAATATGTTAAAGCTAGAACTCCAAATCCAATTAATGTTCAAAGTAGAGTTAGTATATTTTACCTTTCAATCCTCTTACATTCTCAAAGCCAAGTAATTTATTAAGGCATTCTACCATAATTATAGGACTTATATAAAATAATGTAATAAGTGCAATTTGGGGATCTGAAGGTAAACTTCTTTTGTAGACTAATGGCTTTTAATAAGATGTAAATTTCTTATAGAAATGTAACACCTTTAATTTGAGAGTAGAGTAATAGAAAAAAACACAAATTAAATTTCTGGTTTGCTCATGTAGTTATGATTAGTATCAGAAAAAAATGTGGTATTCAATAGTTATTATTTAAAGAACTGCAGTTTTATTGAGAATACCAAGAAGTCCAGGGATCTGGACAATGCACACATCTTAGAAAAGACAGAGCCGAATTTTGCTCAAAAGTAAAGAGACAGCAGGAACTGTGAAGATGAAGTCTTTATTATTTTGCTTAAAATGGAATCTGTAAGGATCTAAAAAAATACTCATCACTGACAATTGTTTAGAGAGGGATAATTTCTTAATATAAAACAATTAGAATACTTGTTGTTTCTTTTATATTTTTGTTTTATAACTTATTCAACCAAAAATTTGAAAGGATATCTAATGATTATTTTCTTAATTATATGAAATTAAGAATATTTTTGAAAATATTTGAATTAGAAAGCCCAAGACTGAAAGTATTATTCAACTGCAAGAAAAAAAATTAATCTCTATTGTGAACTAAGTACTTGGAATAGAAGATTAAAATAACACTTGATGAGTTCCTTTGAGAAGCTGATAACCTTGAGAGTAGAATTGACACAAATAGATATTTCAACAAAACATTTTGAGTCCTAAATTGTACTGTAAAATATAGGAAGGATGACCTTTTATAGCTATGTAGTTTTACACAAATTGCTTAAATATTGGTGCCTTCATTCCCTTGTCTCTAAAATTGAAATGGCATTAGTAACATCTTCTTCATGGCCTTGCTGTTAGGTTTAAATTAGTTAATACACATAAAGTACTAAGAAGAGTGCTTGATATAAAAAATCACTCTATAAATCTTATTTATTGATTCTCTTCAAATCACAATTTATATAAACAGTTAGCAAGGTGCCAGGCACTTAAAAAAAAACTCAGTAACCATTAGCTAGTATTATAGTCTAATATGGAAACACAGATTTGGCCTCTGGGTTAATAACCAAACTCAAGAACACTTGCTTTATTTAAATGAACTAGACACATTTTTTGTAAACAATTATTTGGCTTGTTATGCAGCCATTATACACACACACACACACACACACACCACACATATATATATATATTTATTATTATTATTTTAATTGAGATGGAGTCTCGCTCTGTCGCCCAGGCTGGAATGCAGTGACGCAATCTCCGCTCACTGCAAGCTCCTCCTCCCGGGTTCACACCATTCTCCGGCCTCAGCCTCCCCAGTAGCTGGGACTACAGGCACCCTCCACCACGCCCGGCTAATGTTTTCGTATTTTTAGTAGGAGACGGGGTTTCACCATGTTAGCCAAGATGATCTGGATCTCCTGACCTCGTAATCCTCCCACCTCGGCCTCCCAAAGTGCTGGGATTACAGGCGTGAGCCACTGCACCCCACCCAGCCATTATATTTTAATATGATTTTACTATGAAAATACAAGACAAAGAAGAAATGGAGCATTTTGTGTGTGTGTGTGTAACAGGTTATTAATATAAAAGTGAAAAATTTAATTGTACAAATGCTAGTTACGATACTCAAAATATGTCACATTGAGAGCTTTAGAAAGTGAACAAGAAAATATAAGAAATTGTGGGTGCCTTGGCAGAGGGCTTCGCTATGAATCTCAAACTTACCCAAGGCTTCTTTGCACCTCAAGTCTAGTGAAAGAGGCTGATGTCAGACACTCACTCGATTAATATAAAAAGCAAGGGAGGGACTGCTGAGGAATGAAGACAGGAGTGGTTGCCTCCTTAGGACTGTCCTTAGATGAAATGATGCCTGAAAGTGACCCACAAACCAGATGCAAGTTAGGTGCAAGAGAGAGCCAATGGAGCTGTCTTAGATTGAAGAGTGAGCAGGACTCAGCAAAGGGCACTGAAGGTTACTTGGAACTTTGAAAAGAGTCAGTAAAAAGCTAGGGGAGAGTATATCACCTCCATCAGTGTAACTACAGGAGAGTAGCCCAGCCGTGAGTAATGGCAGAGGGGCTATCTCCAAAGAGCCCATGAACATGCCCCATTAGAGTCAATGAGCAGTCAGTATATGACAGTTTAAGTCTGGTGAGATCTTTCCTATTCTCCACCGCTTTCCTCCCCAAACTGTCCTCAAACTCTGAGGAGGTTAACACCCGTAGAAGATGGGGAACAAGTTAATTGAGAAAGAAGCAGACCTTGCTCCCTTCTCTGCAACAGGTATCTAGACAGAAATAGACTCTAAACAGGAGAAAGTAATTGCAACTTAGAATAGTTGGACAGTGTGAGATCACACGCAAGTGGATATTCTAATTCTGAAACAAAACTATATCTTGAACTGAAATTGATTAAAATACTTGTTAAAACTTAATAGTGATTAGAGAAATCACGAGATATTTTAGTTTTGTTTCTGTTTTCATTTAGGTGCAAGGGTTAAATAGCCCACTGAGCAATGTTCAAATACTTATAAAACAATACACTGTTTTATAATAACATACGTGAAATTATGCTTGTTCAGTTTATTAGTTATATTAGCTGCAGAGAAATATGTATTGGAAGAAAAAACCATAGCTCCGTTTCTGTGGAATGCTTTCATGAACCCTTGTCTTCTTGATAAAACCAGGGAATCACCTTACAAAATAAGAAGTTTTTCTTTTCAATCTTTGCAAAAATAATTTCATATTATAAGAAGTAAATTTTAGCAGTTATCTATAGTGAGCTGCAATTGATCAGATCTTGCTTTGTGCTCTCAGTCACTGGCTTTCTGGAAGCCGGTTTTTTTTTTTTTTTTTTTAATTCATTTTTCTGTTTAGTTTTTGTTGTTGTTGTTTTTAAAACAAGGTCTCACTCTGTGGAGAGCACTCCAACTCTGTGCTGGTGTGCAGTAGAGCAACCATGGCTCACTGCAACCTCTGCTTCTGGGACTCACGTGATCCTCCCTCCTCAGTAGCTGGGACTACAGACATGCAACAACATGCTTGCTAACTTTTGTATATTTTGTAGAGACAGGGTTTCACCATGTTGCCCAGGCTGCTCTCAAACTCCTGAGCTCAAGCAATCCGCCACCTCAGCCTAGGAAGCCAGTATTTAATGTTCAAATACAAAGGGCAGTATTTTCTAAGAGGGAGATTTTTAATATTAAAATTAAACATTTTAATATTAATATTTAAATGTTAAAATTAAAATTTTATTTAATTTTTCCCAAGCAAGAGGCATTTTTGTTCAAATAATATTCGAGTATTTGCTTTGAGGCAGAACATGGGCCAAGACCTCAGGATAGAATCGAAAACAATAAACAAAACATCTCATCTCATTCCTGCTCTCCTGGAACTTAGATTCACATACAGGAAGAAAGAAAAAATAAATAAATTGGTGAATAAACAATTTGATGTCAGTTAATGATAAGTACAATGATCAACATAAATCCTGAGTGATATGATTAGAGAGAGAGCAAGCTGGATACCGAAATAAACAAATTAGAGACAAAAACAAACAAACAAAATCCTTCAAACTAACACAAAGGATAAATGCCTGAGAGGATGGATACCCCCTTTCCCAAGATGCGATTTTTATGCATTGCACGCCAGTATCAAAACACCTCATGCACCCTATAAGTATTTATATATATATACTGTGTACACAAAAAATTAAACATGAAAAATTGAAAAATTGGCTGGCCACTGTGGCTTACGTCTGTAATCCCAGCACTTTGGGAGGCTTAGGTCAAAAGTTCAAGAACAGCCTGGCCAACATGGCGAAACTCTGTTTCCACTAAAAATACAAAAAATTAGCCGGGCATGGTGGTGAGTGCCTGTAGTCCCAGCTAGTTGGAAGACTGAGGCAGGAGAATCGCGTGAACCCCAGGGGCGGAGGTTGTAGTGAGCCAAGATCTTGACACTGCACTCCAGCCCGTGCGACAGAGGAAGACTCCATCTCAAAAATAAATAAATAAATAAATAAATAAATAAATAAATGATAAAAAAGTTAAAATCATGAGTAGAGCCTGATTTTGGATGTTGGTGATGTTTTGAGAGAGGGATCACAGGGTTCAATTGGATGTTCAGTAGAGGAAGCAGCAGGCTAAGATAGCCCACTTCATGGAGTATACAGAACATACAAAGGCCCAAAGAGCAGGTGAGATAAAATGAGGGAACACACACACACACACACACACACACACACACACACACAAAGATAAAAGACTAAAACTTTGAAAGGAAGCAGCGAAACCAAAGCATCGTGTCTAGGAATAATAATGATTGTGGAGTAGGCATTGCATTATGTGAGGGGAGAGTCAAAAGGCATTTTCTGTTAATGCAGACAGAAAGAGGGAACTGCAGCCATTGTAAACAGAGTGCCATGGAGCAAAAATGGGGACAAAGCAATGACTGGCATAAACCTAATCCCTTTAGACCCACAATGTGCTTTTGAATGAGTGAGATATTTTGCTTAAAATACAATTCACAGTTGTAGTGTTTGTATATTTTACCCTTAGTAATTGTTTATTACAAGTGAGTATAGTTTTAGCATGCTAATCAGAAAAATTCTGCCTTGTTTAAAACCTAAATTAAAAATCCCCAAAGTGATATTATCAGTAACCAAACTGTTTGAATTCAAGTGGAACATAAAGTCCATATGGAATGTACATTTGTCCCAAGCTGAGACCAACACTACTGATTTGGCCTCTCTGCTTTTGTGCATGTGGAATAGAGAAAGAAGCTGTTACACAGCTGCAGTAACAGAGAGCCGATCTCCACCACCCCCACCCATACTAGGAAGGCCCAGAAAGTAAACTGGAAAATTGTCACAGAAAGTAAGATCCTTGTAGAGACAGAAAACACAGATTAAACTTGATAGTTGATTCCCCATTAATAGGTAAGGATAAATAATCTCTTAACCTTAGTCTCTCCTCATTTGTTGGGGAGGTTGTATTCTAAACTAGAGATAAGCACTTAAGTGAAAGCTAGTTTCAGAGATAATGCCGAAAAGCACTGGTTTGGAATAGGAGGTGAGAAAGGAAAGGGAACGAGCCAATAAAGGATGTATTATGGAGCAGATGACTGCTGTGGGCACCTGAGGAACTATAGGAAACCCTATAGAGCATGTGCAGTGTTGCTCTATTGCTTATAGATAGGGAACTGGACTAGTTATTGACTAATTCCTATTAGTCACTGCTGGAGAGCTATTTCCAGGGACATTACCTTCCTGCCTCTTCTGCCCTGTCCTATATATACCCATTAGGTGGTTCTGGTGGCCAAAGAAAACCCTCAGGGATAGAACTACAGATCCTACAGTAGAAACTTTCAAGAATTGTGATGTCCAAGTAGAAATAGGTGGGACATCAACAGTGTCTGCCACAATTAATCATTAAGAGCAAATAAACTACTCTATAGCAAAGTATTGTATAAACCATCAACTTCAGTATAAATTAATATCAAGTGGAGAGTAAACTGAAATGAATTATAACATTCAGTGCAAATGTAACTTTAATGCCAGCAGAGTTTGAATTATAGTAAAAATAAATGTATGTACATTTAGAATTAGAAAACCTAGAATGTTTAAATCATGGCATTTCTTTGAGCAAATCACTTCTCTAAGCTTAGATGACTTATTCTGTGTAATGAGGTGATATTAATGCTTTTATGGTAAAAAAAATAGCATATTAAGTAAGGGGAGGATATTTCTAACGTGATATTTAACACAAAGTAAACTTTTAATAATTGTTAATTATCTTCCCCACGTCCATCTTTATTTAAAGATTATTGTTATCTGAAGCTGCTCAAGATTTTTCATTTATTACTCTAGCTTATTAAAACAAGTTGAATAGTTTATTAAACGGGGTTGTGTCTTGAAGCCACTGTAAATACAAATAACATATTTACTTAACATTATGAATGCTTACTGTGAGCCAGGCACTGTCAAAGGCACTGTGCTTAAGATAGTAAACAAAAGAAAGCCCAAATCCCTGTTCTCAAAATATTTTGGAAACAATGAATGATTAAAAATTATATACAAGAGGCCTTCTGATATATGACTTTCTGCTTAATGATTACATTTTGATAACATTATTATTTGAGTATAATTATTTAGATATGAGTTTATAGATTTTGGAGGTCCTTCCCAATTCTAAAATTCTATGAAGTATGACTTGTAATTTAAATGGTAAATTTAAGAATAATGAAAATATAAATGTAAACAATTTACTTGCCTTGAATATGCTTAAAATAAGAGAATTCATAACACTTAACAAAGTGCTGCCTGAATCAGACTGGTCCAAGTTGTTACTTTAGGATGGCTGCCTGGTCGGCAGGAAGCAATTTGGTCTTTTCTGCAACACTACCAAAGCCAACACCCCATAGCTAATGTGTTGAAAGATAAATATTCTTAATGGGGAAAAAGTTACTAAACTTGGAAAATAATCCTTTGCTAAGTAGCAGATTGCATTAAAAAGTAATTATAAGTCACTTGGGAGGCTGATTCTACCGTATGTAAATATTGTAATGAACACCAACTCCTAAAAACACTTTGAATAAAGAACTATGCATAACCAAAGTGGGACATAGCACAGGCTGATATCTGAGTACTAAGAAGGGAACTGACCCATCACAAGGGTTACTCAAATGTTTGGAATAAAATTGTGATGGTTTTGCTTATTTGATATTTGAATAGTGCCTTAGTAATTTTCTGCCTTTATTTCAACAAAGGAAACACTATACAAATGAATTAAGGAAATGACTCCCTTTAAGTTCACTCTGTGATTTTTTTTAAGCCAATGCTTCATTAAGTACAGTTCATGTGCCAGCTGTTTAAATTTTACCTAATTAATTCTTTCATGTACATTAGCCTACATAATTCTAAGTTTGAATTTTTAGTAAAAATAAATTTGTATATTAAAGTATGATTTACTTGATACCAGTATTTAATTTTACAGCCACATATTTCTAAAACGTTAAGAGCTTGTCACTTACATATTTCAAAGTCCACTATCTCTATTCCCCGAAGAGAAAACTATATATATTTCCAATGTTGACCATACACTTTTAAAATCCCTCATTAGATCTCAAAGGAATGTTCGGGTACACTAACATAAGTGTCAAGAAGAAGGTAATGATGGATGGTGGATTAAGAAAACACTACTTTAGTGTCAATAATAACCACCATGTCCAAAAAGAAACTACACATTTCAAAGAATGCTTTGAAGGTTGGTAGTAACTTGTTAAAAGCTTGGTTTCAGATTTAATAAGCCCCATCATTTTCAATTCTCTTTTTCTTTTCTTTTTTTTTTTTTTTTTTTTTTTTTTTTTTTTAAGAAAATCAAGAGAACAAACATTTCCTTCTTGGTAAGTTTCTTAGAAGCTCAAACTTGAACTGTAGTTTCAAAGAACCCACATATTAAAAGGTAATTCAGGATAAATACGACACCTAATTTAAAGACATTCAGTTGGCTTCATATCAGGTTGCATGCGGATTTTAGAGCCGTTTATTGAAGTTTAAAGCTTGGGATGAATTTGTTCCATCAAACTGATACTATAACTAGGTCTTTAAGTCCTGGCTACTTAATATGATGTGCTTTTAATTCTGTTAATAGTTACTTCTGGATGACAGTTTATACCTGTCCATAATCTTTCTATGAATTTCAAAACTTTCAAACCGGTTTGGAAGAAGGAACAGGGCTAGGGGGATTTGTACCACGCTTCTTCGGAATATTATTTACTAGCTCAGTTGTATGTTTTCCACTACTTTCTAGGGCCTAGGTTAATGATAATATGTCCAAGGAAAGGCAATGTAGGAAAGGCAATTGCCAAACTGTAGTAGTTGTTGCCTATAATCCAAGTTAAAAATAAGGCAAAAAGTCCAATATTTTTCTTAATCTTTTAGCAGGAAATAGTACTTGTCAATAATGGGAGAAAAGACGCAGAAGAAGGAGGTGGTGGAATCTTCTGACAGTTGAGTAGGAAAGGACCAACACACTAGTGATGTCCTCATTTACTTACTTATTTAATACATTTTGTTAATCTCCTTCCATCTTCTAAGAAATATGCTGAATAACAGGCCATTAAGAAAGGTGAATAAGATAGGGTTCTCCCCTCCTGGAAACTTCTGATAGAGGAGAGGAGATGGAAAATGAACCCTTTACATTCTGAGTACTTTAATGGAGAAGTGCCTTTAAGTTATAAGTAAGAGGTTGACAATACAGCAAATAGACATAAACAATTACAACTGTTAAGCTTACCAAGCACCTGAAACACCGGTGTAGTTTTCAAAAAATTTAACAACCTCTGCGGCATGTCATAAAGGAATTACAATCTGCATAGCCCATACCATCAAAACAAGGTCATGAAGACTGCCTACTGTTCCAGGCCTTTTTCCTTCAGTTGCCTGGGTCATGAGGTTGTCCACGTAACTATGTAAGCTTTTGCTGTCTCTCCAGGATATATATCAGCCGGATCACATCTGTGATTTTGGATTAGAACTTCTGTATCTTTTGACATACGACCAAGAGAGAAAAAAAGAAAAGGTGTTTAAACCAGTAAGTACTATAACTAAATAATGGAGAAATTTGTTCATCACTATTTATTTCTTAGTAAAATATTAATGATTAGCACTTATTACATTTTCATACCATATGTAATTATTTCATTAACTGATTTATTCATCAAAACTTTCATTTTGATTCAATCCACATTTGAGAGTCAAATATATTCCAAGCTCTCTCTCTCTCTCTCTCTATATATATATATATATTCAAAGTTTTCTAAATGATAATGTCACCTCATTTGAATTCAAATATGTTCTTTTGATTGTGACATAGCAGTTTGAAGTAAGGGGTATTAGCAAGAGTCATTGCAATGCACGATAGAAGTAAAAACCAGAGAACATAAAGGAATATTAGTTCAAAAAGTAATTACTCTTCCACTTGGTATGGTTATGAGATGAAGAGGTTAGAAAGGACTATACCTTGAAAGGCTGAGGGCTGGTAAAACCAGAAAAAAATAGACCAGAGAAGAATGAAAGTTGATGAGCCACATTAGGTGTTATATTGATCCTTAACTGTAATAAGGTAACTCAAATGTATTAGACTGCCCATTCTAAAACAATTGAGCTTCTCTCTCTCTTTCTCTCTCTCTGACTAATCTTTGTAAGGAGATTTTAAAAATATGTGCAGGCATTGTGCTATAAGTTGTAAGTCCCGTTTATACATTATCTCATTTAATCCTCTCAATGACCTTGTAAAGTTGGTACCAAAATTGTTACTTCCCCTGCCTCCTGCTACTACACACACCCACCCACACCACCACACATTTCAGAGAGGAACTTGAAGCTTAGATAAGTAATCAGTTCTATAGCTAACATTTTATTTCATAAATAGCAGACATGAGAAGATACTTCATACTGTTTCATAGCTAAGATAATGGGATGTGGGCAAAAACAAAATTAGATTCATCACATAAAGGAACATAATTAATTTGTATTCTGGGGACACTTTTGAAGGATATGCAATTTTTCCTTCCATTTATTGATTCAACAGCATAAGTTAGTAAATACTGACTATATTTAAAGTGGTATTGAGATGAACTCTAAGAAATATAGTTAACAATTGAATTAGGATTTTTAAAATCAATTTCAACAATTGTGAAGTAGTTTCTTTTTCAAATAAAGAAAAATAGAAGAATAAATTTTTTAACATAGGCCGTATAATTGACAGTAAATAAAATGTGTTCTTAAAAAAGTTTGTGCCTTACAATTGGTGGTTAATTTTCAGAAAAGAGAGAAGTGTATGAACATTGAAGGATCATATGTGGTTTCAGGTTCTCCATTTGTCCCAGGGTAAGCCCCATGAAATTAAGTAAAACTTGACGTTGGATCAACTATTTCATACAGAAGACAATAAATATTTTAATGTTATTTGATCCAACACTTGCTGTTCAGTAAATTTATTTTATTTATATTTTACAAGAAAGTCTTAGGAGAAAAATCTTATACTGAACAAGCAATTACCCCAGTTTTTATTTTGCCTTTTATAGTTTTCTAAAGAATACATATTTTTGGTTGCCAAATAGAAAGCAAATGTAGTCAACAGTAAAGGATATATCAGTATTGGTTTATAGAGAGTTATGAAACCTTACCCTTGCCAAATATCTTAACATTTAAAAATGTTGATTTTAGTACTAAACTGATATTAAATGGAACACATCTCACATAATGGGATTTTCAAAGCTGCCATGTAATTCTTATGTCAGAAACCTCTTGTTAATAGGTGTGATTCTTTAGCATATTTGTTTCTGGCCTTCTCTTCAATGGTTTCAATTTTATTTATATGGTAGAGTAATAAAACTAGTAAAATACGCTGATAAAAAATGTTTTCATAGTACATTTGAAAAACACAAACCATAGTTGGATTCAAGCAAATGTCAATATGTGAAAGCTTTTTAACAGAACCTCACCATTCACCAGGGACATTCTTATCAAAAATATATGAGCCCAAAGCTAATCCAATTAGTTGATGGAGAAAGCATAAGAATTACTGTAGGAAAACATTCCTTTACAATCACAAATAGCTCCTCAGAGAGATGACACAAGAAATCAGACTTTTGTCAAATTCTATTTATGGACTCTCAGCAGAAGGAAAGAAAGGCATAGTACAAAAATGAATCAAAACAGAATGTGGCTATGTAGAATACAAGAGTACTAAGCGAATCAAATGTGTGGATAAAATTAATATTATGAGGACTCATATAACATAAACTAAATAAAGAAGTAACATTGACTTGTTCCAGATACACACAGATGTGCTGAAGAACCCTAGACAGAAAGAGGTACATAAACCATACACATTTCTCAATCCCCAGACACATCTGAGGATTGCCCATGGCTACTACCCTGTGCTTCTGCTTTAAATTTTGATTAAAGTGATATGAATTCCTTTCATCTTGTCAATGTCTCCGCAATTCTTTACCTTCAATTTGCTTTGTATTTTTCTTGGAGAGCTGAAAAAAATATTAATTTTATTATGCCTATAGCAGACACTGACATATTCTTCCTCCATTCTGGATTTAAAACAGAAAACAAAATAAAGCTAGCCTTGTGGCATGGAGTGCTTAGTGTACAATGCAATAAAAGTTCATAGGAAAGGTATTTCTTGTTCACAGATTTTACAGTCTCTTCACATCTGTTGTGGATTGTATCAGCAATTTCTCTTTGGAATGTCTGAAGCCAAGAGATTCGAAGGAAAAGTATCATGAGACTAAATAAAATAATTATCTTTTTTTTTTTTTTTTAAATGATGTATTGGGAACACTTAAAGAAGATTTGGAAATGAGAAGTCTTTAATTGAGACAGCATTTGATGAATTAGGACTTTCCTACAAAAGAGCAGAACATCTTAAGGGACATTTTCCATCTCCATTCAAATAATGTTTATAAGCTTGTTCCCAATTCCTGCCCATTTTCTCCAACAGACGTTGCTACTTGATGCACATATTTTCTTTTCTGATTTCCGTAATTCCTTTATCTCACCTGTACTTATCTTCTGCTTGACTGAATACAGATTAGATTTTTTTTTTCTTTTTTCCCAATTTCTTGCTTAAGCTGTCATCTCTGTAAAAAGCACACAAACACATTTTAATTTTATTTCTTCTGTTCTAAAGTCCCCCTTCTTCTTGTCTAGTAACTATGGAGAAACAGACTAGAAAAAAGCTTTGAAAACAGTGCAAATGTGTGCGTTACTGAATGAGGAGGGGACTAAAGGGGCAGAAAGAGAGGACAAAGGTTTTCAAATGAACTTCTGTTGATTTTCTATGAATGTCTTATGTGATCTAGCTAAATTTGTGATTCATTCCCTTAATTCTGGTCTTAGCATGACCTTTCACGAATCAACTGCTAGACTACATTACTAGGATAGCAATTTAAGAAATATTTTTCTTGTTCCTCAGACAACCACATTTCTCAATACCTTCTTGAATTTATAATATTCTTATAAGGTATGAAAACCTCAGGGTGAGTTTTAAAGCTTCTCTTAGCTAAGACTACATTGTTCTTCTACACTTTGTCTGCCCTAATGCTCTCATATACCATAACTTAACTTATTATTTCAAACCTGATCTCTCTCTTGTTTTTCATATTAATGTATTTCCATTTCTCCAAGGTGTGTTTCATAGAGTGCTAATGTTACTTGATATCTTAATAGGTTATCTGTGGAGAAGAGAGAGTGGAAAGAAAGTTCTGATAATATTAGCTTCTAAAATAATTTCAATAAATATAAATGAAACAAAAAATTAATGTTTTATAATACTCTCCTCTTAAAAATGCTGTACCCTATCTGTAAAGGACCAGAAGCCATATAGAGTACCACATCAAAATATATGAACGGTTAACTTTGGATCTGTACATTGACCCAAAGGCAATGTATTTCCATTAAATTTACATTGATGTGTGTTATTTGTTAGATGTTGTTCTATTTCATGAGATATCAACGTTACTTTATGATGATTTACTGCAGCTTAATGAAATTTACATATTACATTAACACATGTACATTGGAAATAAAGAAGAAAAGCAAAGACTTATAATGCGAAGAGCTTCTGTTAAGTTTTGAACACAGCTGCTTACGCATTTTGTGGTCTTTTTCGGTTTTTAATTTTTGTGGCTAGAGAGTAGGTGCATATTTTTATGTGGTACACGAGATGTTTTGATACAGGCATGCAAGGTGAAATAAGCACATCATAGAGAATTAGGTATCCATCCCCTCAAGTATTTATTCTTTGAGTTACAAACAATCCAATTATACTGTTTAAGTTATTTTAAAATGTATAATTAAATTTTGATTTATTATAGTCACCCTGTTGTGCTATCAAATAGTAGGTCCTATTCATTCTTTCTTTTTACCCAATCCCCAACTACCCTTCATAACCTTTAGTGAGCATCTTTCTACTCTCTATGTCTATAAGTACAATTGTTTTGATTTTTATATCCCACAAATGAGTGAGAACATGCAATGTTTGTCTTTCTGTGCCTGACTTATTTCACTTAACATAATAATCTCCAGTTATATCCCTGTTGTTGCAAATGACTGGATTTCATTCATTTACTTAGCTTAGTCATCTTAACTAAGCTATCTAACCATTTCTTAGACCTGTAAGCATAAGCAACTTATTGCCACAATATTTCATCTATAAAATGAAGGCAAAAATACAAATAGCTATAGGTTTATTAAGATCTAATGCAAGTAAAGTAGTCAGCATTTTTTCTTGATACATAATAAGCTTTCAATAAAGAAAGAGCTATTGTTTTTAACAGTGCAGAATAGTGTTGTATGGACTAAAAAAAGAAGAATTAAAAGTGATCATTGTATTTTCATAAAGAAGAAAAATGGGAAATCTGTCAGAAATTTGGAAAATTACTAGAATTCAACCTTGTATTCTGATTTCTTTATTCTGGGCACAGTTCATGGCATATAGTAGGATTCCCAGCTTTGGCTAAGGGAGGAGATTAGCAAATTTCCTCCCCATAAACCAATTGCAAAGCTGAACATAAGAGACAAAACCAACTACTTCCATGTTCTGGAAATGAAGCAAAGTCATACAATTATCAGAGACACATTTATAATTGCTAAACTGCTAAAACTGAGATAAGAACAGTAGGAACCCATGGATTTCTGGCCTGGGGTTGCTCCCATTCCCATTCCTGGCTGAGTAGCCATGAAAGTTCTGATATCATGAGACAGTCCATGAGAATTGGCTGCTTGACAAAGGAAGCCACTCAAATTGGAATGGTGAGCAATGACCATATTCAATGATATTATCAGCAGAAATGACATTTTGGTTATGATCAAAGCAAGTATACTCTTGCTTGAGTCTGTGTACATGCAAAGCAGAGACCTAAGAGGACTCAAACCAGCCATACATTCTTAGCCAACCTTGAGGATGCACGCATGTGTAGAAGAGGCATAAAAGATTACAGTGGCATAGAAGCTAGGGCAGACATAGTCTGAGCTTAAATACACCCTCCTACCCACATATAGACCATTCAACAGAATGAAAAAATGTTATTGGCTCCAGATGTTTGGTACATTTTTCTAATTGGCTGACAATTTTACTATATAGAGACAGGGGCAAATCCTGAAAAGTCAGATTTAAAGACAAAACGTTAAATGAAAACATCAATGGCCACACACCAAGGAGGAGATATATTTATCCAAAACAAATTACTGAACAAAGAAACAGACATACTAAGAAACAAACCAGCAATAACAACCTTGCTGGGGAAGGGTGGTTGGCAGAATTTGAATTAGAGTAGCTACATTATATTGTTTATATCGTTTTTTTAAATTATGAGATATGCACAGAAATAGAAAAGTGTCACCCATACTCTGGAAAAAAAAGAAATAATAGAAATTGAGCATTGTCAAATGTTGGATTTAGCAGAAAAAAATTTAAAACAGGTATTACAAATAAAGAAAAGGCAATCACATTTAAAGAATTACAGGAAGGTATAATAAAAAATAAACCAACAAATAAAATTTCTCAAGAATATGGAAATTATTTTTAAAAATAAAAATTCTAGAGATGAAATATTTTACCGCTTAAATGAAAAAGTGCTCAAAAGCAGTTTCAAGGTGCAGAAGACAGAACGACTGAAATTGATCAATTTCAATGATCTCATCTGAAGATCAAAGAAAAAAGAAAAATGATGAAAAATAAACAGACTCCAGAACCTGTTGGAAATACGAAGGACCTAAAATAACTACACAATTTTGAGAAAGAACAAAGATAGAAGAGTTATACTCCTTGATTCAAAATATCCTATACAGTCATAGTAACGAAGACCGTTAACTATTGATGGAACAATAAGACTATTGATTAATGTAAGAGAATTCAAAGTCCAGAAGTAAATCCTTGTATTTATGGTTGATTTTGACAGTTTCCCAAACAATTTAATGAGAAAATGATAATTTCAATAAATGGTTGAATGGTTGAAGAGAACAATGACATTAAAGAGAAAATTTTGATTCATCAAAAATTAACTCAAAATGGGTCACAGACCTAAATGTAAGAGCTAAAATTATAAAACATCTAGAAAAAAAGTAAGAGAAAATATTTACTACTTTGGAGTAGGCAAAGTTCTTAAATGACACCAAAGACATGATGCACAGAAAGGTATAATTGATAAAATGAATTTTATCAAAACTAAAAGTCATGTTTTAGTAGATACCATTAAGAAAATGTAAAGATAAACCACACACTGGGAAGAAATATCTAACTAAAATCTGAAATAACACTTTTATGCTTGATATATAAAGAACACTTTCATCTCAAAAAGGCAAAAACAATCAATTACAGATTTGTAAAAAATTTAAATAGACATTTCACTAAAGCAGGTACTCAGATGGGTAATAATCAAATTAAGGAATCTTTGACACCATTAATAATCAAGAAAATGCAAATTAAAACTAGAATGAAATACCACTACAAACAGACTGGGATCACTGTACGAATAGGAAGGGGGCAAGGATGTGAAGACACCGGAAACTTCATTCATTGTCTGTGGAAATATAAAATTTCACAGCCACTTTTGAAAACAGTTTGATAGTGTCTTAAACTTTTAAACATTAAATGACTGTATGACCCAGCAATTACACTCCTAACACTTCACCAAAGTAAATTTTTGAAAGGCTATACAGGCTAAGTGTGATGGCTCATGCCTGTAATCCCAGGAATTTTGGAGTCCAAGGCAAGAGAATGTTTGAGGCCAAGAGTTTGAGACAAGCCTGGAAGCAAAGTAAGACAGAGTTTGACAGAACTCTGTCAGAAAAGGAAAAAATTAGCTGGGCGTGGTGACGAACATTTGTACTCATGGCTACTCAGCAGACTGAAGTGGGAGGATCACTTGAGGCTAGAAGTTCAGGATTGCCGTGAGCTATGATCACACCACTGCACTCCAGTCTAGGTGACAGAATGAGAGCCTGTCCCTAAAAAATAATAATAAAAATAAATACAAATCATTTTTTAATGTCTACACAGACATGTACATGAGATGTTCATAGCAACATTATTTATAATAGCCAAGACATAGAAATAATCCAAGTTTCTATCAGCAGATCTATAAATAAGACAAATATGACATGTCCATAAAATGAAATACTGTGTTAACAAAAGGATGAACTACTGATACATGCTTCAACAGTGTTGACTCTCAAAAAACATGCTAATTGAAAGAAGCCAAGTGCAAAAGACTACATACTACCTTATTCTATTTATATAGAATATCCAGGAAAGGTAGATTCTTAGAGGCAGAAACATTAGTGTGATTCTAACTGCGCTAATTAGAAGCAGGGATTAGCTATATGGAGGTGTCAGCACAATATGGAAGAACTTTTCAGAGGTGATAGGAAGGTTCTAAACTGGGTTGTGGTGGAGCTTGTGCAGCTCTAACCATTTACTAAAAGTCATTGTACATTTATAATACGTGAATTTTATGGTATGTATGTTATATAATACCTCAGTAAAACTATTAAAAATAAGTCTTGCTTGATATACGTCTTGCTTGTCTTGTTGATGCCATAGTGTTTTCTCTCTATGCCTTTTTACAGTTTGCTTTCAGTAAACCTAATTTTATCCATTAAAATCTATTGGAAATAGTGAATCCAGATTAATATTACTAAAGCACTCCAGAATTGTACTACTTACTGATATTATTCCTCTTCATCCATTCTTTATTATTTCCTCCTATACCCCAATTTCTTAAATGGTATATCAAATAACTAAGAACCTTCTTAAAATGTTTATCTTAAGACAGCAAAATAGAGTGCTGTTGCTTTAGTCCAGTCCCATTGGATTTCTCATCTGGACATTTGATAATTAGTCTCCTATTCCCCTGTCTCCAATCTTACCCTCTTCAACTTCATTAACAGGACGATGTGATTTTTATGAACATAATTCCAGTTAGATTACAAACTTCTTCATGGTTTGGTAGTAACTTCCTATACTTATTGCCTATAGCAGATATTTTATTTTATCCTTTTTCATTGTCTCTTTCATTTGGTTTTTACCCTGAGTTCTACAGGCTATAGATAAGATTTACAGATTTCAATTAGCATCTTCATAACCTTTCAAATTACATATAGAAGGTTTATATATGCATATATACGAGGAGAGAGATTTTAGGGTTTCATTAGATTCTAAAAGAGTTAGTTTCCCGTAAAGGGTAAGAAACATCATTCTGTCTGAAGTCTCAGTTCCCTTGGCTGACATACAAGCCCACCTCCCTGAATTTAAACTCTTTCCAACATCAACTTACCTCCTCCCTTTTTGTATCATTTGCTCCAAGAGATAAGTACCATTTATAATACCCAGAAAATACTCTTCTACTGTTTGTCTTTCTGCATTTTTACAGGCTCTTCTCCCTGGCTATGTTCATTTCTCCCATCTGTAAATATTTATTGAGTTTCCACCCTGAAAAAGGCTCACCAGTTCCACTAGTTTCTGAGGAAACTTCTCCTTTCTGGCTTCCTGGATCTTACCTTTTATAATTGGCAAACTTTTACCCAAGCTTGAGAACGTATTCAATTGCCAAGTTTTTTTTATGAAGTTTACATAATCCCATAATCCTGTTGTTTTTACAAAAATGTTTGTGTCCTTCCATTGTGCTGTCATTCAACTACAAATGAACCTGAGTTAAATCAATTCACACTGTACTGCAATTATTGTGTGTGTGTGTGTGTGTGTGTGTGTGTGCGCGCGCGCGCGCGTGTGTGTGTAGTTTCCTAGTTTCCTATCTAGACCGGGAGGTCATGGAATGGAATAATTTAGTCTTGTCTAGTTTCTAGTTGCATAGCAGGCATTTCTAAATGAATCCATGCATGAACTAATATACAGGTAAACTCAGAGGCAGGCTGGTTAAAAATATATATATATGTTATCAGTTTATGAAGAAACCAATTTTCTATCAAGAACAATGAAGTTTTAATGGGCCTCAAAAATCAGCTCTTCAAAGATGCTTGTGTCCTAAACCCTTGAACATGAGAATAGTTCTATTAAATGGCAAGAAGGTGTTAAATTGTAGATGGAATTAAGTCTGTCAATCAGCTGACCTTATAATAGGGAGATTATCCCGGATTATCCAGGTGGGACAAATGTAATCACAATAGTCTTTAAATGAAGAAGGGAGAAACAGAAGAGTCAGAACCAGAGAGGTGGCACTGAGACGAAGACTCAACTAGCCATTATTTGCCTTGAAGATGGAGGAAGTAGTAAGGAGTCAAGGAATTCAGGGGGCTTCTAGAAGCTGGGAAAGGCAAGAAAACGCATTTTCCTCTAGAGTTTCAGAAAAGGATACAGCTCTGCTGACACTTCGAATTTTGTCCAGCAAGACGTATTTCAGACTCCTGACTTCCGGACTATAAAATTATACATAAATGTTGTTTTAAGCCACTAAATTTGTGGTAATTTGTTACAGCAGCAATAGAAACCTAATATATGCCTTTTCTGCATTTCTACGGGCTCTTCTCCATGCCTGTATTCATTCCTTCCATCTATAAATATTTATTGAGTTTCCACTCTGACAAAGCCCCACTAGTTTCTGAGGAAACTTATACTTCTTGGCTTCCTGGCTCTAACCCTCTCAGCTTGGTAAACTTTTACTCACATTTGAGATCGTTTTCAATATGTTGAATTGTGTCTTCCCCAAAAAATATGTTGAAGTCCTAAATCCCAGCACCTCAGAATGTGTCCTTACTTGGAAATACTACTGTTGTTGATGTGGTTAGTTAAGATGAAGTCATACCGGACAGTGATGAGTCTTTACTCCAATATGACTAGTGTCCTTATAAGAAGAGAAAAGAGAGAAAACACCCATGTGACAATAGAAGAATGATACATCTACAAGTCAAGGAACTCTAAGAATTGCTGGCACACACCAGAAGCTGGAAGACGCAAGGAATAAGTCTTCTCTACCTCTTCTCTATAGATTCTAGAGGGTGTATGGTCAAGATGACATCTCAATTTCAGACTTCTAACCTCCAGAATTGTAAGACAATAAATTTATCTTTTACTCAGTTTGTGATGTATTACAGCACCCTCAGGGAAACTAATACAAGTCCCCTTCTGCCTGAATTTCTAATTTCAGAGTGTCATTGACTGTTCAACAAACTTGTCTTTAAAAATCTCTCATGATCACTTATGATAATTTGTTTTAATGTGTTATTCATGTTGTTGTAGCAATTGCTACAGTTAGCACAGCAGAGATTAAAACACCCAAAATTTTGAGTTTGCAGCAAGCCAGAGAATGAACACACAAACAGACGGTTTCACTCATGTGTCAATGAACTGTCTATGTAAGCCCTATAATACCATTCAAAAGGGAAACCAAGTGAAAGGAGATGGGTCAAATACTATGTCTTAACACACATGAGTTCTGTTCTAGTGAAAAAAAAAAAAAAAAAACACTGAGTTATGTTTTGATGAAAAATTAGAGACATTGATGCATTTCATCCAAATTGAACTAACAATTGGCAGCTTAACCTCAAAATCAACCTTCTTTATTTAATTCCAAATTTTCGCAAACTTTCAGTTTGACAAAAAAAAAAAAAAAAAAAAAATGGCTTTGTAACTACTGAATATTAGTATTTAAGGTAAAGTTGATTAAAAACAGCAACAGCAATGCAATTAAGTAGTCTTTCAAAACCACTATATTCCCACTGTTCACTCCTTCTAACTCGCATTTATTGTATATGATTTGTTTAGCAATTAATCATTAACTGCTTTGTTAAATGTCTCGTACTCAAGTCTTGTTTTTCATTTGTGAAAAGGCCTATGTCCCTGTCAAAATCAGCAATATTACGAAGGCAGTGAGTAGTTCCTGCAATTATTGTTAATGCCACCTTAGCAACCCAAGCAATCCATACAGTTACTCATACATCGATGATTAAAATTCTTTGTAAATTCACGTTTCACACCGGCATCACATTGATTTTAAAAGAATGTCTAAGTACAAAGAAAAACTACTTATTTATAAAATGATAGGACTAAATCCATTTATGTTCCATGTTAATACATAAAATTAAAATTAGAGAAGGAATTTGCATTTCTTAATTTTATTGGTAGATGAAAATATTTTATTGGAAATATTCCTTTTAAAAACTTCTAGCTAAATACTTCTCCAAAAAAAAGAAATTTTAAAGAAATGTTAATGGGTTATAATAAATAAAAGTTCTAGCTGCTGTAATGAAAAGGTACTATAGTAAACCAGGCTCAAATACACAGATTAATCAAGCTCTGTTAGTGATTATTTACAGTATTGTTTTATTACCATATATGTTTTAATATTATAATATGTTTTAATGTACATTTGCCAAGATTAAAACCACAGTACTACATTCATACCGAGTTAACATTAATTGATAATATAGCTATTAAATGTATATATATATAGTTATGCATATTACTAATTTTAATTCATTTTCAAATTATGTGTTTTATTTTCTTATAAGAAATTGATAATTTTCAGACCACATTAGTTTGTTAAGCCTGTCATAACAAAGTACCACAGATCAGATATATTAAAGCACAAGTATTTATTTTCTCACCATTCTGGAGACTAAAAGTCTACGATAAGGTATAGGTAGAATTGGTTCCTTCTGAAGGCCACAGGAAGAATTGATTCCAGGACTCTGTATTTGGTTTGGAGATGGCCATCCTCTCCCTTTGTCTTCACATTCCTTATCTCTATACAAATCTGTGTCCAAATTTCCTCTTCTCACAAGGGCCCCCATCCAGTTGGATTCAGGCAAACTCTAATGACCTCATTTTAACTTAATCACCTTTGTAAACATCCTATCTCCAAATTCAGTCATGTTTGGGGGAAGTTAGGACTTCACAATGAAATTTTTTCAAGGGGGAACACGATTTACTGTGTAACACATACAAAATTCACAAAACAATTTTTTAGGAGACTTCAAGAAGCCTTAAGTTCTTTGAACTTCATAAAAGCAACAATTTTTTTTATGCTTGGTATACAGTGGCAGTTTTATTAATTCTGAACATTTAGCTATTTTTTTTTCTGAACTACTTTTGTTGTTATGGAATAGTGAAAACTAAGAGCATCACATTTGCAAAATCCAAAATAATAATATTTAAGATAATAGGAATGTTAATGAAGTACACAATAAGGAGAGTTTATACTGCTTTATAATTTTCATACATCTTGGTTTTTCAGACTTTGAGATGAACAAATCAAGTTAAAAAGAACCTCAAAGTCTGGTCTAAAAATCAAAAATAAACTGTTTCACACTGGGATCCAAGAGCCAACACTATCCAAGGCAACTACAGATTCAGAGCTGTAACTGTCAGTTTGGAGTTGGTTTTGGACCATGACCAATCTCCAGCTTCATTCTTTCACTCTAACATGTCAGTCACACCCAAGTGGAAGGTGCAGGACCTATGCCTAGGAGCATACTGCCTCCTCCGAGCTCTGACTGCCAAGCACAGGGAGTTCCTTGATCTTCCAGAAATAACTACTAACCTTAACTTTTTAGTGCTTGGAAATCTATTAGTAAATGTATCTGATAAAAAACAAAATATTTCTGGGAAATATCACATATTAGTTTTCAAATCTTGCATGAGATACATTATTTTGATCACAGGACATCCTTGCCTGATAGAAAATCTAATTTCTTTAAGAATGAGAAAGCAAGTAGATTTTGAGTGTCTGTAAAAACAAGAGACTAAGTAGAAATTTCTCTTTCCTTTTTTGTGGGGAAAAGTCAAAAAAGAAGCTAAAATCACTCAACACAGAGGTGAAGACCCAAAGATGTTCTGTTTTTTTACTTCAAAATTCCTAAGATACTAAATACACATATTTAATATGCACATTTGTGTAAATATATATTATTAATAAAAATGAGGCAAATAAAATTTAATTATTAATCAGATAATAAGGAAAAGTAAACCAAGGATAGGAATGTGAGGATTGTGTTATTTTGTCATTTGGGTTGATTTCAGAAAACTTGAGATTGGGACATGGGGGGAAGAAAGGGGAAAAGGTTATTTCTTATAAGAAATAGTTCATAGTCAAAATTGTAAGATTTTTTGGTCAGAAATTTGCCTCATTGGACAATTTGAATTTTAATCCCTCCTATGCTCTTAATTCCTAAACTTTCCTTAATTTTTTTAGTAATTGATCTGAGCAGTTAATCGAATGCTTATTTGCAGATTTTGCACAATTTCGTGAATGACAGTGTCCAGCAGAGCACGTCTATTTCACTATTACTTTGAATCCATACACCAAAGAAATTCCAGACATTTCATTACCTTCCACATTTTTTTGAGAGTTGAAATGTGAAAGTGAGATGGAAAGATGGACAGCTGAGGAAGAGTAACCACAAAAGAAGAGGCAAGCTAAACACAATAAACCTAATCTTGAACACAAATGCACACAGCTGTGCAGTTTTCAGGCCCCAGAGAACCTGTCCATGTGTAATGCAATATGAAAGAAAAACATCCCTGGCCTTGAAAGCAACTTCTCCATTTCTTGTGCTTTCTTATTTAAATAATCTGAGATTACAAGACATAGGATACACTTAAAAGTACTTCCTCCTTTTCAATGACCTTTCAGCTCTGAAAGGCCAGGTGAAAAAAGGAAAAATATCAAGATGTCTATTCCTAACTCCAACTATTATCTTTTGTGGAGAATGTCATCTTCTTTGAGAGCCTCTAAAGGTGAAAAGAAAGGTATGCTAAAAAGTACCAATATATATTACTGATATATTAAAATATTTGCAGTTTCATGGAAGAGTCCTTTATCTATTTGAATAAAGTTAAAGAGCACCTAATGCAGAAGATATTCAATGTTTATGAAATACATTAATGAGTTAATTAATTAAAATTTATTTTTTCTACCACTTGGAAAATTTTATGTAAGATGGCTAATAAAGTATATGAAAAAACTGTGTATTTTCTAGGTAAATGAAACATGAGTGAACAAGACATTTGGATTTTAAAGGTTTTTATATCAGAAATTTTAAACTCTCATAAAACAAACTTACAGGTAGTGAATGGTATAGATATTCAGCCTGAAATAAGTTGTTTAACTTAGTGCATATCCTGCCTGCTATTGTAAGCAAATTCCAGTCATTGATCTCCTTTTTTACCACTTTTCCTATCAGAAACTGAATACCTATTTGGAAAATGAGAACACATGAACCACTGATTATGACTGAACCTGGAGCTCATTCCTACCACCTCCATTTCTGAGCAACAGAAAATAGAAAAGCCCCACTAAAAACCACTAAACAAGGTCCTCAAATCCTTTGCATGGGAGCTCCAGCCAGGCAAGCCTAGGAGACATATTGAGGTGCTGGTAGTCAATGCTCAGGAAAAAGAATGACCTTTGGGTATTTGAAGAGTAGAGAGCTTCATTAGTCACATAACAGGCTGATGTGCGACACACGGATGGGGAAGGAATAAAGGTAGTTGATTCATTCTTGAGTTTTAATGTCTGTCTTCCCTTTATCTCATGTACCTGGGAGATAGCAGTGCTTACCAGAATGCGAATGATTATTTTATTCCCTTTTATGAACTACAGGAATCCCCTTTCTCTATAGTTCAACACCCATGTGCAAAAAAAAATTCTGTACTTCCCTGCTCCAACAAAGAATTCAAACACACTTTTGCTTACCCTCTTGCACTTTGATGTTTGAAGCAAACAAAAAAGAATTTGTTCTCTCAGAGTAAATAACAACTAAAAGTGAAGAAATAAAAGTAAAACTTTGCCTGCTCTCCTGTCTTCCCAACTTTATTTTCCTGTAAGCCTTCTAGGAACAAAAGAAAATAAAAGGTTACACATTGGTGCTGTTTGTTTTGTACACACAATGCTAAAGGACTTTCATCTGCACATATGTGGAAAACCAGCTGCAGTTAACATGGACATTTCCCTCAAAGGGGCAGTAGTTAAAGGTTTGGATATGAAAAGCTTAGAAAAGCTGGAGGATGGACAGTGAGGGGAGAGGCTAGGGGCTGAAGATACACTTAATACAAAGACAGTGATGTGTACTTGAAGATGCTACTTCCCTATTGGCTACAAAAGTACTCCTCTTCCACCAGGCTTAGAGCAAGGTAAAAAATAAAGAAGTAGGTCTGGTGACATTGATAAGAGGAGTGACAGGTAAGAGTAACTGCCAGGAAAAAATGAGAAATCAATAGAAATAAATGCCAGCCCATCTGGAAGTAGAGTTTCAGTCCCTACTTAGCCTTTCTAAATGCTAACATTTATTACTGGATTTATGTAGCATGATGGTTCAAATAAGAATTATTTCTAATGGATTTGTTTTTATTTTACATTTGTTGTTAGTTCATAAACAATGAGTAAGTTATTATAAAGAAATTTTGTATTTAAAATGTCTGTAAATCAGGTAAGTGAATATGCTAAAAAATGCCAAGTTAAATTATTAATGCTTTATTTATAGTACTGATTTAAAAACTGAGGTAAAGACCAATAAAGAGACTTTTTCAAAGAAGGGTTGAGATTAGAATTCCTAATCTCTGCGTTTTCAAAATATGGCTATTATACCGCCTTCTTTATTTCTAAGTTTAAAATTAAGCCTAAAATCTCTAAAAGCCATGTTCACATATAACAATAATGGTACAATAAATTAAATAAAAATTTTAATATAAAAATCAGAAACTCATAAGTTATGCTATTTTGTATGGTTGCTACCAGTATTAAATAAATTTTAAATTAGTTTGCAAAGTTATGGGCATGTCACTGAAAAATATGGTAATTTGTCTTTATTATGAATTATTTTACCAAGAACAGTTGATGTTTTATAGGAACTGGTTGAACATAAATTTTGAGTTAAAAAAAAAATAACCTGATACAATTATAGAAATCATCCAGAATCAAATCACAATTACCTAAACTCCTTAACTAATTATTTTTTCTGATAATAGACTGGAAGTTTTCACTTTAATTTTCTATAAGGGCTAGACTTTCAATTTTATTTCATAAGAAATGTACATGAATGAAAATGTCATACAGTGGCATTTGCAAAGGCATTACAAAATATAATTTATAGTACTATTTTTTGTCATTTAACCTATATTTCAAGAAATTGGAATTTTTACGTATTCTACCATCACATTTACTTGCAATTTTCCAGTAATCTTAGGAGATCCTCTTTAAAAGTCTACAAAATCATGAGGATACCTCTTCATTTGTATTTAGAGGGAAATTAATTCTTTAGAATCTGCATTTGTCTTTTTAAATGACAGCAGATTTGTCTCAAGTGTGAAATCATAAATTTAAAAGTTAAAAGGCCTCTGGAGTGCACGACTAGCAGTTGTCCCTTGATGAGACTACTGACAATGGCAGCAGATGACAACCTTCAATGCAACCATTGTCATGTGTTTGAACATGAAATTTATGGATAGACGTTTTAATTCTCCTCTTCTAAGGTTGGTGCGGTTTGCCTTGTAGAAAAGAAGCAATTGTTATCAGTATGTAACTGAAGTCTCTAGGATGTGATTCCATACTTAAGGCATGAAGAATTAGCAATGCTTTCAGCAGTCCCCAGGGACTAGCTTAGGCTTTGTGACTGATCAACAGGGTAACTATCCTGGTTATAATTCTCACATTACATTCCAGAGGAAAGGCATCACTGCACCTCTAGTTTTCTTAGTTATATTATTTATGACCACAGTGAAGACTTATACTAATATTAACTGGACAACTGTATACAGATGTGTCATCTAAAACGGTTAACCCAAGGCGGTAAAAATGTGTCTCAGTCTCACCATTCATCCAGCAACAGCTGACAATTTGGCAGCAATCTGTGTTATGTTAAGATTTCCTAGTGTATCTATTTGTACTGTTGCTTGAGGAATCATATGAGAGTAAAAAGCATGTTTTGCAGAATACATTATGAAAACAATTATAGGGTATATGCCTATCATTAAAAAAATCTTGATGATGTTATGCATGCATATATGAGGAATGAGAAGGCAAGAATAAATGCCTGGGTGAAAAGTTTCATACATGGCTGAAATTTTTTTTGTAAGTTTGAAATGCATGCTTTTTCTCTGTGGAAGTGGAATCACACTTTTGCCTTGCCTTTGAACATTTTTAAACAACTGACACATGTTTCAGAGATGTATTGCTTACTCTTCCCTTAATAATCCTGGTAAATAGTCTAGCAAGCATAGAGAATAAAATAACTGGAGTCCACATACAGCAATTTATAGTTTTATAGTTTATCTTTGGATAGTTTCAGTCTTCTATATTTACTGGATCTGCCTGTGGAAAAGTCTGTTAATCTGATGGCCAACGTGTTTGTTCTGAGTCACTGATTAAGGAACACTGATGTGAGCATTTTGTTGTGTTTTCCTGCTAATCACAACAGCATTTCAGAGCTGCAGAGTTTCCAACTGCTTTCTTCATCTTTGGCATATATAACCTACTTGGAGATAGCTAACTTTTAACTATTTTTCCATTTTTGAAATAGTGTGTTGGATATAAAGTTTAATATTTAGTACAGTACAATTTTGCCTTTGTTTTCTGTTTGTCAGGGTACAGTTTTCCCAAGTAGACAAGCATAAAATCCTTTCATTATTCCCAATCCACTTAAAAAATAACATTATTAACAAAGAATATGCTTATAATAAGAACTATAAAGATCCAAATGACAGAAATATCATGGAAAATTAAGTTAGAAGTAGAATTGAAAAACAGTCCAAAATCCTCATTTTAACTGAATTTTTATTTAGAAAATATATCCATTTCAGATGCTAAACTCTTTTTATATAGGAAATATAGATTAAATAATTAGTGTGTTTGGAAAATTTGGACACACAGAGCTATAGAAGGCTATGAAAATAAGTAAAGAAGCGCCTACTCAATGAAGCATGTAATGAGAAAAAGAAGATTTTACAGTGTTGTAACCCATATATGATTTTTCTCTCATTTTCTCATGGATAACACATCAACATTTCGTCTAACATAGTCTAGGTAAGCAATGGATCCCACAGCAAACACTAGAGATAAACAGTAAAAATTGATTAATTGAACTACTTAAAAAAATGTTCTCTCCCTGATGTCTTAATGTTCCTGGTGATTTACTTCCCAAGATGTCCACTTCATATTGTTTTCATTGGATGATTGGAATAGAGGACCCTTTCACTGTTGTTTGCTTCACTGGAGTTGAGATGGAATGGTTCCAGTTGTGTAAACAGCTCTTGGTGATCTTCCAGCCTTCTTTCCAGTGCCCCATGGAGAGGCAGTTGATTAAGCAGGGCATGGTATGGGCAGGTGCTGCACACAATTCCTTCATAGTTTCACCATCCCCCTGTGGACCTCAAGTGTGATTCTAGTCCTAGTTCTTTCATGAATTGGAACAACTAATCATAATTTACTCTGAGGTGATTTGGGTCATGTACACAAATTGCAGATAGAATTAAGTTAATAAAGTCCTTTTATTGTATGCTTGGCCAAAACCAGACCTCCTGAGAGGAAAGACTAATTGACTAGTCACTTCATGCATTTTTATGCCCGCATAGAGGGCCTTGAATATAAGCAACTAAGAGTATCCAATTGACACAGAGGATTTGGCTCTCCTGACTGAAATTTATCAACTGCAGAAGTTTATATATCTGATGTACTTTGTTTATTTGTTTGTTTGTTTTTCATGGAAGGAATGTTGAACTAAGGAGGAAAAAGATTTTCATGACAAAAGAAGTATTTTCCAAATTACTTATGCATTAAGCCTCATGCACGAATACCTACTTTCATAAATCTTAGAAAGAGAGGGCTATGATGTCTTCTAAATATATTTTTACATATACTTTTAAGAAATAATATTTTAGGGGAAATAATTTTCAAATTTTTAATCTATATTTAATAGAATATTTTGAAGGATTTATGTTTCACTTTTACATCTGTCTGTATACTGGAAACAACATCAGTATGTCTGATACAAATAGTTTTATGAACATGAGTATGACAACAAAAGAGCAACCAAAATTATTTGGGAAACTTACTTTAATGTTTACTAAGCGATTTACTTTCCTGTAACACATTGTGGATAGCACATCAACATTCCAGAACTTGCCTTTTTCTCAAAGCCTGGGGAAGCGATAGATTCCACAGCAAACATGAGAAATAAACTTAGTAAAAACTGCTTAATGGAAGCACTTAAAAGCTATTTCTTTGTTCTGTATATTTCTTTTAGTGACTGTATTTATGAATTCCATCCCATCTCTTTTGCTAGAACTATTGAATTTCCTTAGCCTCTTTTATTTAGTTTTCTGTTATATTGCCTTTTTTTTGTGTGTGTGTGATGTAGCCTTGCTCTGTCACCAGGCTGGAGTGCAGTGGCAGAATCTCAGCTCACTGCCACCTCCGACTCCCAGGTTCAAGCGATTCTCCTGCTTCAGCCTCCTGAGTAGCTGGGATTACAGGCACACACCACCATGCCCAGCTAACTTTTGTATTATTAGTAGAGTTGGGGTTTCACCGTGTTGGCCAGGATGGTCTTGATCTCCTCACTTAGTGATCTGCCTGTCTTGGCCTCCCAGAGTAGTGGGATTACAGACGTGAGCCACCGTGCCCAGCCCATATTGCACTTTTTAAGGAAACATTAAATCATAAGGTGGTGAAAAAATAAATGTTATGTAATATACTGCTTAATTAACTGTATGTACTCTGGAAGACATTTAGTATGTACTTACATTAAAAGTAGATTTCTACTATTGCAAGGTCAATGGTTCTTAACTCTCCAGTTATGCATCAGAATTTTTTGGAGAAAGATACTTCTCTCATTTAAGATCAGGCAGTCAATTTGTGAAGATGAGTCCCAGGTATGAGTATTTTTTAAAAGATGTGAATATCTTTTAAAAGCTCCCTTTATTCTAATGTGCAGCCAGATTTAAGACCCATTTTTCTATTGAAACTAATACTTACAAATTGTTTACTACATACCACATATGGTATTATGCATAGTTCAAATTTTTTGTTTCATCAAATTTTTAATTATTACCAAACAGTGGAATTATTGAATTAATCAATCTTGAGAACCCAAAGTTTAGCTTTTCTAATTGCTTTATAAAATCAGCTTATAACAAGTTGATATGTCTTCTTAACTTCAGAAATGAAAAGTTTTTAAAAACTTAACGTTTATTCGATCAGGGGCAGTGGCTGACACTTGTAATTCCAACACTTTGGGAGGCCGAGACAGGAGGATCACTTGAGGTCAGGAGTTCAAGACCAGTCTGGACAATATGGTGAAACCCTGTCTCTACTAAAAATACAAAAATTAGCTGGACGTGGTGGCGGGCACCCGTAATCCCAGCTACTTGGGAGGCTGAGGCATAAAAGTTGCTCGAACCCGGGAGGCGGAGGTTGCAGTGAACTGAGATCTTACCATTGCACTCCATCCTGGCCACTTGGGTCACGAAATAGCAATTTGTCACCTACACCACAAAATTTTGATTTAATATACAAAAAAAAATTAAATGGGATTTGTATATCAGAAAAGTTTACATTATTTTCAGTTGTACTTGAAGAGACTTATCTTAATTTCTTTTCAATGAATAGCGAAATTCTCTTGATGATTTTCCATGATAGTATCTTCTAGAAAAAATAGAGGTATGGACTAAGATAAAATTTAAATAAGACAAATAAGACCTTGCTTTTCTGTCTGAAAGAATATCCAATTAAGCCTACTCTCATAATTTATTACTAAATTTTCGGCAATTTCTGAAGTACAATAGTTAATGCCATGTTTATCTGCATTGTCAATATAGCAAATATTAAATTAAAATTTTAAAGTGTATTAGACTTCTCTGTGCAATATTATAATAATATAGAAATTTAATGATACTTTTTCTTTCTATAAAGTGATATTTTCATCTTACTACAAAAGATTATCAAAAAAATCATGTAAGATTTTTCTCAGTAGCCATAAAAATTTGTTTATATGTATTTGTATTTAATATATGTTATTACTAGCATAAGGATAAAAACATAATTTTACTAAATTGTTTACATATATGTAGCACTATTATGTAATGTAACACCAATATATAATACATATAATAAATATATTCATAACACACATATTGCATATTATAGATGGAGGCAATGTAGTCAACATATCCTTTTAATGAATATTAAAATATATAAACTAATGTATATATAATAAATTTTTAGTCCAAATTGGGTGTATAAACCAATTAGTATATTTTAAGTCCAAAAATAGGCTTTAGACAATAGTGTGTTTCTTTATAAGTGAATGCAACACACAAATTTAAACGACGCTCTCAGATTGTTGAGGTTGTTTAGCCTTTCAGTATGCCAAACTTAACTTTTCTACTCTTAAAATCATGTAGTTTTTGTGTATTTTGAGTGAATAACGATTTTTGGACACTATTTACAAATTTGTACATTCCCCCACCCTAACAAAAGATATAGATTCCCCATTCGTTTGTACTGCTAGAATTTAGAGCAAAGAATGAGAGAGAACGTTAGATTTCCTATTCTCTGTGACACTCTAGGCCAGGGACAGATGATAGTATTGTTAAGAAAATTTTTTAAAGGGTGGTGGTTGGCAGGATAATGTTTTAACTTGTCTGAGATATTAGAAATTTCTAATTTAAAGTTTCAGTTTTGCATCATTGTCCTAGACAAATCTCAAGCTACAACTCTAGCCTTTCCCCAGGGCATACAGGGTTTTCCACATGAAACATAGCAAGTCTTTTAATGAAAGACATGTTTTATTAATCTTTCTGGATTTATAAGACAAGACTTTATGGTAGAGACTGGGAGAGTTGCAGAGAGAGATTTTTCCAGTGGTCATTTACAATTAGATAATGTTTCATCATTTACTTATTAGATAATGAGTTCTTTGGGGAGTCAAATTATTATTCTGATCATAAATAAATCAGCACAACATAATCAGCTAGTAGTTACAAGGCACTGTCATTTAGAGACTTGGATCTATAATCAGTTCCTCTGGATTCCAGTAGCTATCATTTGAGACTATAAATGTGTTTTTACCATTAAGTATTTACTTCATTTTCCATACAGGGAAATAGTGACAAAAGAGTGTGTTCTGTGAACAGAAACATGGAATTTCTGATGGGTTGTACTTTCTGTTCATTATTTGTATTTGGTTTCGGTAGTAGTAATGAGCTTTTAAATAGAGACATTGACTTCAGTGGATGTGGCTACCAGAATAAAATAAATACCAAGGGTGTCTTCCTGGCCATCAAATAAAATACCCCTTCAGTAAAATGATCACTTTTTTTATTCCTTCATTATGAAAATATTTGACTTTCAGTGGAAATTTTTTCCACTCAATAAAGACCAAATTTCTATTTATATTAAAAAAAAAAATTTCAGTGCTTTTAAACTACTTCCATTCCCTTCTTTAGAGTATTGGGGTGACAGGAGATAGGGCATAGAATCGACCTTTCAAAGGGATTAGTTTTCTTTATAACAACACAGAAATCTTCAACATTAAAAAAAAAAAATGTTATTCAATATTTTCATGTCTCAGCACGTGCTTGACTGACCTTTGACCATAACAAAGCATTAGAATTGACATAGAAAGAAAAAAAATATTTTTGGAAAGAGACTATTATTAATAAACAAAGAGTTCTGGTTTAAAAAAAATATACTGTTGAGTAGGAAGACTTTTAGTGAAACAAACCATAGTTGTGTCTTCCTACAGGAAAGCCTTCTGACTTACTATTTAGTTTGGTTCAGGACCTTTTCTACTTATATCTGGTATATACATAGAAGTCTGAAAGGAAAACGTAAATCTGATAGGATCATGCCAGTAAACCATTAGTTTCTAGTCTTTATCTGAAAATAAAACTAATTTAATTTTTTCAGTTCTTTGAAAATAGGATTGGTAAGAATTTTAGGAGTTGAAATCATATCTCTCTCATTGGGAAGTCTTTATTATAGAAATAAACATACTCATCTGAATATACATACATATATACACATATACAAAAGTTTTATATATACATATAATCAATTTACAATGAATTTAGAACAAAGTATTTCACTTTTTATTGTAGGGCAGAGATAAACTTTCTCAGAGCCTATTGTTTCCTTCCACTATCTACTTCTCCTCCTTCTGTTCATTCTCATTCATTCAGAAAAAGGAAAGAAATTTTGGTTGACAATGATTGTTTATCACTGAGATCAATAATACCATGTTTTGCCTGTACTATTCGTTCACTTAAAGCCATTTTTAATACGACTTTCCAAGCTGCTACAGGGCTGGAAATACTTCAAAAAGTATTAAATGTCAGTCTTCATTGTTCTGAGGGACTATCTAGTCTTGTTTCTATTTTGGGAACATGATTTGACATTTACCGGATAGATTGTTGCCTTGTTTCTAACTGTGCTCAATCTTATGACTATACTTTTTATTTCAGACTACTCTTTCTACCCATGTAGAAAGCTGTAAGATGTTTTTTTCCCACAAATGTTAGTGTTTCTCTGAAAAAAAAAGTTATTGATATAAATTGTACCTATCCCCAGAAACTAGTATAGCACCTTGTCACACAAGAGTTTTTCTATGACTATTTGTTGAATGAATAATTAAGGTATGATGATTTAAAAATTCGTTGGTTAATCATATAATATTTCATTTTACTTGCTTTTATCAATATATGTCTTAGTTATAATAGGCATTTTATCTTTGAAATTATTTTACCATGAAAATTTAAATGGTCATCTAGAAAACTTTGGCATATTCTCTATTCATTATTCAGTCCAGTTAATGATGCCTTTGAGTGTCAAGGTAAATGATCTGAGTGGTTACACTGTTAACTTTTCAGTTTCTACTTTGTAATTTGAGCAACCATTTTTCTGTAAATTTTCACCATGGCTATGTGGCTACTATTCTAGCATTAATCTGACTTTGAAATAATCTATATCCCAATTATAACTGCCTTATAACCAAGTTCCATCTTACTGGTAGTTCTACCATGTTAAGAAAAGTGCAATGTTAGTTAATACGTGACTTTTTTTATTAGGATGACTGATTGAGGAAACTTCAAGTAAGCCTAACTAATATATATGTGTTTGTGTGTGTATGTGTGTATGTGCATATATATGTGTGTGTATATGTGTGTGCTTGTATATACACACACAAATATGAGTGTATGTATATATGCATGTATATATATACACACGTATATATATGTGTATGTATGTATATATGAGTATATATACTGTATATATATGTTATTATATATACACACACATATGTATATCTTTGCCTAAATACTATAGATAGATAGGTAGGTAGGTAGGTAGGTAGGTAGGTAGGTAGATAGATAGATACAGATAATTCTTTCCCCAGGTATCTTATTTTCCAATATTTAATTAATAACACATCTGCTAAGATTAAATATGTTCTTGTAGCTTGATTGATCTCTGTGTTTGGATACATTGGTGAGTACCTTTTCTACAAGCCTTTGTAACTAGGACAAAAAGACCAAGCTATATAATTAGTCCCATTAGACCCTAGTTTCCAAATTGGCCTTCTTTAACACTAACTTTTGCTTAAAGACTCTAATATTTTAGTTTGGTAATTTTGTCTGACATTCTATATGAGTTTCATAAAACAAATGCAGGGCTCCAAAACCCTTTTTTAGAGACCACCAAGCTAGGGCTTTCTTGCAACTTAGTTCCAATAGAAGTAAATAACCCTATGTTAAGAGTTGTAGTTTCTTTTGGAGCTCATGATTCTCATATGTTTCTGGTTTATGTAGCCACCCATGTCATTAGAAATAATGAAATACAAGGTTAAAATACCCAGAAGTGATGAGAATTGTAGTCATAATAAAATCATATTTTTAGGCACTTATCAAAATTCAAATGGCAAATGCAGAATTTTTATATGGTAAACCTCACTGAGTGGTACCATGACTATCGTAACAAATCAGACTCCTTTAAAAATGTTTACATTAACTTTTCATTGCTATCAAATTTTGTATTGTTATCTAAAATGCTGCATTAAACTTGGATATATTCTGTTCTACACTTCACAGTAGATTTGTCGACATAGAAGGAAACACTAGGAGTGTTTAATTAATTAATAATACGAGTGGTGAATTAATTTCCTTGATACTCTCTTTTTTCTTCCTGTGGTTTAGCTTAGTAAGAAACCCATCAAATAATCACACATTAAGTTAGGTCTGACAAATATCTCTTTTTTTCCTACAGGAAGACTATATTTGTTCTTGCTAATGTGTCATTTTAATAATCACTAGCGTGGGCAGGGTGCGGTGGCTCAGGCCTCTTATCCCATCACTTTGGGATGCCAAGGTGGGTGGATCACTTGAGTTCAGGAGTTTGAGGCCAGCCTGGCCAACATGGTGAAACTCCATCTCTACTAAAAATAAATTAATCAATTAATTTTAAAAATTAGCTGGGAATGGTAGTGAGTGCCAATACCCCAGCTACTCGGGAGCCTGAGACATGAGAATCCCTTGAACCTGGCAGGCAGAGGTTATAGCGAGCTGAGATCCTACCACTGCACTCCAGCCTGGGTGACAGAGTGAGACACCATTTCAAAAAATAAAAATAAAATAAAATAAAATAAAATAAAATAAAATAAAATAAAATAAAATAAAATAAAATAAAATATAAAATAAATCACTAGGGCAAGAGAACTTCACATCATTTCTTTGTTTTTGTTGTTGTTGTTGTTGTTGTTGTTGTTGTTTGGTTTGTCTCTTGCAGGTAAATACTCTCCTATTTGTGACGTGTTTAGTAAGAGCTACCGGAATCATCTTTTTTCTTCAAGTAGATCAAACTTGTCTATCTCATGGCCCATGGGTGACATACATATGGCCCAGGACAGCTCTGAATGCAGCCCAGCAAAACTTCATAAACTTTCTAAAAATGCTATGATTTTTTTTGAGATTTTTCTTTTTAGCTCATCAGCTATCATTAGTATACTTTATGTGTGGCCCAAAACAATTCTTCTTCTACCAATGTGGCCCAGGGAAGCCAAAAGACTGGACATCCCTGTTGTAGATATTTAAGAAAAGGTTTCCATTTTGTACTAAGAAATTACTAGGGTTTTTTTTTTTTTTTGGTCCTATTTTCAATTTTTTATTTAAGAATTTGCAACTTGATTAGGGAGCCAAAATTATCCCAAATATTACACATGGACCAAAAAATTCAATAAAATAACATAATATTTGGCTCTTTGAGTAGAAAAAAATATATGTGATCACTTTAATATAAATCTCTGGGCCAGGCGCCGTGGCTTATGCCTGTAATTTTAACATTTTGGGAGGCGAAGATGGGCAGATCACTTGAGCTCAGAAGTTGGAGACCAGCCTGAGCGACATGTCTAAATCCCATCTTTACTAAAAATACAAAATTTAGCTGGGGGTGGTGGCACACGGTTATACTCCCAGCAACTTGGGGGACTGAGGTGGGAAGAACTCTTGAGCCCAGGAGGTCAAGGGTGCAGTGAGACCTATTCAGGCCACTGCACTCCAGCCTGGGTGACAAAGTGAGACCCTGTCTCAAAAAAAAAAAAAAAAGTACATATATGCATACACACACACACACACACACATATATAGACATATATACACACACATATATGCACACAGACACATAGATATATGCACATATATGTGTCTATATATAATATATTATATACACATTATATTATCTATAATATATTTATGCATATATATACATATATATGCACATAGATGTATACACACACATATGTATACACATGCATGCATGCACGCGCTCACGCGCGCGCACACACACACACACATATATAAATTTTCCAGTGAAGAAATTCACTCCCAGGAAGGTGAGATGATTTTAAATATCTTGCTTGAGGTAACAGAAATAGTGAGATATGGCAGAGGGAAACTTACGTGAGTTGAGATCAAAATTAGGGCCTAGCTGGCTTGGCAAATTCCTAAATGTCTACAGTTGTAAACTCTTTAACAATAGGAGCTATCAGATTCTTCCTAACTCTAATTTATAACCCAGACCACTACCACAACTCTGATTAGACAGAGAACTAGCCTTATAATCTTTGCTGATAAGCAATAACAGACCTTAAACCAGTTTCAGCAAACTTGTAGGGTCTGAGCACAAATGGTCTTTGTGTCCTATAGCTCACCTTTTGATGTAAAGAGACACATTTCATGCATTTTTATGCCAGCACTCTGAGGCTCCAAGGTGAACATGGAAAGTATGTCATAGTTAGGTTTACTCATTGTGCATGTGCTTGGTTTCCCTCAGAAAGACATATAACTTTCTCCTCAAACTTGCTACATATGTATGACTCTACTGTGTGATACAGGCCCTATGAAGCATGAAGTCCAACCTGTTCTTTCCCTTTTTGAAGAGAGCACCTTCAGCCTGTGTCAAAGACTTTTTCTTCATGGTTTTCAAACAAATATCACCAAAAAAGCTCTTCTTTCTATGATTTAGCTATCATGATAGTCTTTTGGTCTTTTGTATGGCAGCTAGAATCAAGATCTCAAGCCTCTACTCTCGTATGTCTCCTACTTGACCATTTGCAGGAAAGTTCCAATTTTTCCCCAGAAAGTTTGATAAGGTGAGTCTATAGAACAAACTGATAATAAACAGATTAATAGAAAAAAAAAGCACACACATTTTATGCGCACACATATGCAAGGGAGTCATACAAAATACTAAAACTCAAAGAGAGGCAAATAGTTGATACTTTTATACTATCCAGAGGTTACAGAAAGAATAAGGACTCAGAAAGAAGCCTGTCAGGTTATAGTGGCCAGACAGGTTACTGGAGGAAGAGAAGAGGAGGCTTGGGTAGTAAAGGTGATATATAAGTTTATTCAGTGAATCCTTTCCTCCTTCAATTTTATTGTAAAACCAAAGATGAAACATATTAGAACAGAGACATAAATTCCCTTGAGTGAGGTTTGGTAGCCTCTTAGCCCTGACCTTATGTTTCTTCATTGTTAAGTCTTAGAGTTAGAGAGTATCATCCTCTCTCATCTCAGTATTATTAGCACCTTGTACAATTATCCTGAAGGAACTAAAAATATTTTACCCCAAAATATATTTCTTTTACCTTATATTTTGAGATGGCAGTTTAAGACCAGCCAACAAAAATAGCCCTGCAAAGCTCTTGTTTTGGAGAGAAAATTTGCATCTGTACGAATTTGTATTGATGTGGCCAGGTCTTTACTTGGGTAGATGTAGGAAAGATGATCAGAGAGTCTGACACCTTAAAATCTGAAAGAAACATTTGCTGTTTATTCTCTCTGAGGGCTGCTACCTGTGAGGTTTCATCTACATAATAATACCTCCTTTGCTAGCCAAGGTGCTCCTCTTCTGTCCCTTCCTGTCTTGCCACTATGACCAGATTTACCATCATAATCTATTTTGGGTCATGTTTTGAACTCCACCTTTTCTGTAACCTCAAGATGGTACATAAGCTTCTGCACCACGTTGTGGGGGTGAGTAATGACTCTGTGGTGCTCCTCATGTATGCATTTATTAATGGTATTCATTTTTTTCTTATTAATCTACATTTTCTGAGTTGATTTTTCTGTGAATCTTCAGCGAGTGAAGGCAGAATCTTCCCTTGGCTTCTGCAATCCCATTTCTTGTCTCAATAATAGAAATTATTGAGAATTATTGACCAAATTTCTCTATGATTTGGCATATGAAAGGTTAGACATAATATTTTTTCTTGTCTTTTAGATATAACTAGGTTATTTTAAAGAGGCAAAATAGTCCCATTTTTCTAAAACACAACTCCATTCAACTTCCTCTGCACCTTACTTTTTTAAATGACTACTCAAGTAAATACCAAATTAGAGTAAGGGAGATCCAAATGATAATATTTTTCCAGGGATTCCAGAAATATGTTTTAAAACTGCTTATATAAGATTTCAATGTGCACCTGATGATTGCAAATTGCTGTTTTCCAGGAAAGATTAATAGGTGCCTGTTTGAGCAGGGTGTAATTATTGTTTTTCTCCCTAGGGACAAATGTGAAAGGAGCCTGGGGAGATCTACGTAGCCTGTGTCCAGACACGTGCAATTCACTGTTTAATGGGAGGTGAGGTTTCTGGCCCCTCACAGGACAAAGGGAAAACAAAGGAGTGTATGTTGAGCTTCAGTTGAGGGGTTCCTGTATGGGTTTGTGTTGTTTCAATCCCTATTCCCACAGTCCACTAGTATTGACACTCTGTTATCCTTTTATTTTTTGCTAATGTAATTTTGAAGTGTTTAAGACTGACTCTGACTGCAAAAGTATTTAAGTATTAGCAGGATTTTTCCTCACATAAAATTTGAAAAAGAAAATATTATTTAAATACAAAATAACCAAGAAATAGCTATGACATTTACACAATTAAGATATAGTTTTCAATATGAAGAATTCTTACAATTTTAGATGGTTTATGGTTGCTGTAGTAGGAAAAAAAATAGAGTTGCTTTTTGGTTTTGTCAGTCTTCAATGACTGAGACTATATATATGCTAACCTGAAATTAGAAATCAGAGACAACCACGAGCAAATCATGAAAACCATTTCTGTCTATTAACAGCGTACATCATATTTCATACCTTCAGAGTTTATGGGACACAAAATAGTTCTTTCTTCAAAAAAGTTACCTGATTTTATTTATTCTTACTTTCCTCATTTGAATAAGATTTATAGTCCCCAAATCCATACACTGTGTCAATGTGTGAAAAATAACCATTCTATACTTCTAGTCTTAACTGTTGTCCTGAGCTTCAATTGAGAATTTTCAAGCTATTTCATTTCTAATCCTCTATTGTCCTCCTTCTAGGATCCTAATGTTTGTAATGATAAAGCCCTTGACTTCTAACCACGTAGCTTTAATTCTTGAGTCCTCTATAATTTGTGGCCACCTTTCTTCTCCCATAGTTACTCAATGGAAAAGCACCATCATGTTTCCCTTTTAAATAATTTTGTTCTAATTTCTAGAATCATATTTCAGACTTTATTCCTACATTTCCTCATTGTATCTACTCTTCTTTTCTTTTTCTTCATCTCTTCTCTTCCTCTTTGTATTTGCTCTTACTTTCTTTGGTCCATTTTACGCATTAGAGTCGAGTGAATTTTCTTCAGTCTCTCTTCAATCATGTCTCACACAGATTCAATACTTTCACAATACTTAGTTTTTTGCATAACATATTTTAGTAGCTTCACGTGAACTACTAAATTAAAAAAAATTTAATCTGACATCCAATTTCCTTCCTATTTTGGCTCCAATCCTATCTCACAAAGCATAACTTAGTTACTCCGCTAAACAAACCTTTTGCTCCACCTGTATAATCAACTTTCTGAACTAATCTTGCCACATTTTTGATTCTGGTCTGGCGCTGTACTAGTCCATCTTTTGGGAACGTTTTCAAGTCTCTTCTTTAACCACTTAAATTTTATTTACATTGTTATGCTTATTTCAAAGTTTATAAGAATTATATAGTTATTACATTATGTGGTTGTTTAGATGATATAATAATTTCTAGATTCAGATTATTGGGGTTTGAACTCCTACACCATTCAAGAGAATCTAAGTTAAGGAAATAATCCGCAAATATCAGTGGTCATAAACAATAAACATTTGTTAGGTCATACTTTATGCCCATAGCAGATCATCTAGAGGCTCTGATCTGTTTCTTTCAACTCAGTGACACTCAGAATAATAGAGTCTTCACCTCTGCAATGTGGCAGAGGAAAGCAAATATGGACACTCAGAAATTGGTTTTTAATGTCTTCCAACCTTAGTATGACCATGCCCAGTTTCACAAAGTACAGGGAAATAAATCCTATCATTGGTTTGGTATGAGAAAAACTGGAAATGTTCACAACAGCACTTGCTGGTGAGTATAATATTTCCTCAACTATAGTGCTTCATCTTCACCATGGGAATAATGATATCTGTTTCGAAGGGGTTTTTGTTTTGTTTTGTTTTGTTTTTTTAAGTTTAAAAGTGATTATACAATATACAAAGTGCTTGGTAAGAGTCTGGTACCATAAGTGTGCTATATAAATATTACCTATGTTTAGTCTGTGAAGGCTTACTGCAAAATTTAACATTTGGCTCTTTCAGTCTTGGCTTCCCTCAGAGAGAACAACTTGAAACAAGGGCTTTTGTGAAGGTAGTTTATTTTGGGAAGTGATCCCAGGGAACAAGAGTGGGGAAAATGGGAAAAAAGAAACTGGAGGGAACGCCAATCAAAACAAGGGTGTGCTAAAAAACTTGTCACCATGGTGGTAATTGGGCTGAGTCCCACAGGGATCTTAAGAATTGTCCACGTGAGGGACAAAAGAGGGTAGTGTTAATCTACAGGCTTCCCTGCTCCATTGCTCAAGGATGCCCTCTGGGGAGTTACATTCTTTACACTTCCAGGTTCACATATGTAAAGTGACCAGTGGGATCTCACAGACCTTATGTCAATGAAGCCCCAGAACAGAAAGCAAATGACAGAATGCAGCAGAAGGACCAATGATTTGAGTAAACAGAGCTAAGAAGATAGGAGATGGGGTATAATTGTTTGATACAGCACCCAACTTGATCTTGATGATATCCTAAATGCACTTTCATTTTTCAGATAATCATGCTAATCTTGCTCATTGAAATGGGTGATCATATTGCACAATAGCGTTTTATTAATCATAATGAAAAATAAAATTGTCATGCTGTAGCGAACATATTTTGCCTTTGTCTAAATTTATTCCTTTCATCCTGGTTTTAGTTAAAGCACTTCAGTTCTACTTTAGAACACTAAGTTTAATAGTTCTTTGGAAGAGACAGAGACAAAGCCTTCATAATTAGACACATGACCTAAGACAGATGAAGGCATCTTCGATCCTAAGACTTTCTGAAGCTGTCAAAGGGCATTATTGCCACAACAAAGAGAAACCAGCCTGAGATGAGGCCAATATAGATAAAAGCAAAGCCCAGGGGTGGACAGATCAAGTCCTGATAACTTATTTTGAATGATTGAACTCATCCAGATTTATAGCTATTCTGCTTGTCTGGATGTTTTGGTTCCATGTATCCATTAATTCTCTTTTTCCCTAAGCCAATTTAAATTACATTTCAGTCATTTATAACAGAAACAGTCCAGATGTTTTGTTTTGTTTTGTTTTTTATCATAGTACGTGGAAAACATAATTAAGTTTCCATGTGAGCCTGGAATCAGACATCAGTTATGTAATTCACATGTTTAAAGGCAGCAGGCTTGAATATTTTTATACACCTGTCTCCACAAGTTGTCTTTGATGTGACACCCTCTACTCTTGGCAGAGCCCCTTTGGGCACTTCTAATTTCTATCCACTTGGGGATTCTTTGTATTATTCCAGGCTGACTACCTCCTTTCATTCCCTTTACAGAGTCTCTTTCAAAAACACAATATTTAGGACTAACTAATTACATTCATGCGAATCCTGACTCCCTGATGGTCTTGATTAGAGTTTGCAGAGATTAGTTTATTTACTATTTCAGATGTCTAATCATATAAGTGCTATGTGGATTGTTTTAAATTTAACAGTTTGAAGTTCATCTTATTTGCCTTATCTCAAATTTGTATCTTCTTTGACTAGAGACAAAGTCCTTAGATTTGCTGTCATGCTAGTGTGGGTTAAAAGTTTAAAATTGCCACCAATCTCTAGAATAATTTTTAAACATTGTAGTTCCCCAACTCATAATATGAGAATAATTATAGTATCATAGAATACCTTTTTTGGCAGCATGAAGATAAAAACATATACTGTACATCTAAAGTGACTTTCAAAACCTTGAAGTATAGAAAACAAAAGTATGCTATTTTATAATTATTGTTACCATAGAAATTACCATACTATGTCCCTATATTGCAAATTTCCTGTGGACAGAGGTTTTTAAAATTTTTTTAATTAAGTAATTTTAATTAAATTTTAATTTTTTATATTTTTAATTTTTTTAATTTTATAACATATGTGTATATATGTGTGTATATATACACATATATGTATACATATATGGGTTATATATCTCCCATATATATAAATATGGGATATATTTTGGGATATATATATGTGGGATATATTATGGGATATATATGTGGGATATATGTGATATCTCATTGCACACATAGAATGTGTAATGATCCAGAGTATGTGGGATATTTATCATTTATATATAAGATATATGGGTTGTGCCATTCACAACCCATATAAGATGGGTTCTTATTATGGCCAATAACCTGCCACGGTTCATCAAAGCAAAAAATGTAAACTTTCTGATATCTTGAGGGAGTTCTTAAAGAACTACAATCATAAATATGATAATGGATTAAGTCATTAACTTTGAGAACTCAGAAAATAGATGGTTGACCCTTGTGCTACTTTTTAAATTTTTTATGTGAGAAATAGTTATCTTTCAAGTAGTTTATATCACTTACTTAGATAAATACATATTTTTAGGAAAAAATATTTGGAGAACAATATTAAAGCACTCATTTAAAAAATAAAATTTATTTCCTTTCAAATAAAAATTTATATCTTCTAATTAAAAAGCAGCAAGCTTCACCTCTTCTGAGTTTTAATTTTTTTTGTCTGTTGAATGGTAGATTGATCTAGATAATCTTTAACTCCTACATTCTGTAAGTCTATGAAGATAATGACTAGACACAAGTATGCATTTCAAAGATGCTTAGAAACTAAATCTCACTCTTTGATACTTTGGCTTGTGATCCAGAGAGACTGGGCTTAGGTAAATAGGGTACGATATGAAATGTACTCCCTAAAATTAGGAGTAGATCACTGAATTCTACACTGGGTTCTTATTATGGCCAATAACCTGCCACGGTTCATCAAAGCAAAAAATGTAAACTTTCTGATATCTTGAGGGAGTTCTTAAAGAACTTTGAAAGAACAGTTAGATATCTTGAGATTAGTGAATATAAACACAACTATCGATATTATCTGATTATTGTTTCTGCTTTTCATCTTGCTAGAGAACCCTATGAAACAAAAACATAAATCTGGTGGATATACACAAAATTAAAATGCAGACATTAACAACAGGGAGAGCATTTACTGTATTTCCCAGCAGTAAGCACTTTTTGGTAAAAATATTCCCTAATGCATGTTTTCAAAATATCAAGTCTTGTAAGTGAAGATATAATAGATTATGGGTTAGAATATGTTTTTTAGTACAGCATATTATTGATTCTCATTATTTCACCTTTGTAAGAAAGCTAACATTTCCAGCTAAACTACAAGACAAAGAAACTGATTAACAAAAATAGAAACACATTTAAGCTTTTAAGTAATATTTTATTGACAATATTTGGTGGTATTTGAGTATCGTCCAAAGGAGTATAATAATTTCTTTACCTGTGTAGTGTGAAGGTAACAGTCTTTCAGAACTATACTACAGGCTACAGAGAACAAGCAAGTAAAGGCAGAGGAAGAGAAAAAGTGAGAGACTGAATAGAAATAATTAAAAATAAAAGGGACATATAATTTAAAAGTTGATGATGAAGTTTGTTTAACTCTATTCTCTCCATTCAATTCAAAGCAAAGGAATACATTGTAAAATTAGATCTTTTCAGAATTTGATAAAAGGATGTAAAATTTGTTAAGTCAAATAAGTGATGATTAAATGCTATCACATCATCATAGATATGTTTTCCTTAATCATAGTCATTATTCATTTATGACTATGTATTAAATGCTGTTAATTCCTTAAATTTGCATTCTATTATATGCATGCTTATATTTTATATTATTTGTTTAATATTTATTCTTATTAAACATGTACCATTACCACCTGTCATAACTTTGAGAACGCAGAGAATTGATTCATTGTATTACTTTTATTTTGTTTTATTTATTTTATTTTTTCAGACAAGGTGTGGCTCTGTCCCCAGGCTGGAGTGCAGGGGTATAATCTTGGCTTACTGCAACATCTGTCTCCTGGGATCAAGTGATCCTCCCACCTTGGTCTCCCAAGTAGCTGAGACTACAGGTGCATACCAAGTCACTGGGGTAATTTTTAAATATATACATATATATATATATTAGAGAATAGGTACCATTATATTGCCCAGACTAGTCTCAAATTCTTGGGCAACAAATTTAACCACCTCCAATCTTGGGCCTTAAAATTAATTTTTATTTTCTTTCTATTTTTGTGAGATAGGGTCTCACTATATTGCCCAGGCTGGTCTCAAACTTCTGGGCTCAAGGGATCCTCCTACCTCAGCCTTTCAAAGTACTGAAATTACAGGTGTAAGACATCATGCCTAATTTGATTTCCATTTCCTTCATACAATGATTAACGTTGTAATTAATATTTTGATAGTGTAGCTTTTTCTTTCTTTTTTTTTTTTTTTTTAGGATGGAGCTAACACTTTTGGAATCACTTGGTTAAGAATACGAATATTTTAATGTCGTTTTATATTAGCAAATTGCTTTTTACAAGGGCTGTCTAATTAGAATCTCACCAACATTATGGAATTTTGTTTCCTTTGGCAATGTAATTAATGAAAAAATTGTTACCTCATGGTTATTTAATTATTATCGTTTTAATTAGCATATTTCTAAGGAACCATTTGCTCCTTATAGGTTTTAATTTGATGCTGAGGGTTTTCTCTGTTTGGTGAATCATTGCTTTATGATATTTCTCCATCTATCTAAGGAGTACTTTGGATGACTTGGGGACATTTAGAGATTAATGAGGCAAAATAGTTACCTCAAATTCTTATTTGATTATCTCAATGAAAAAATAGTCTTTGTAAAAATTCATATAGATACAGCTTTTTGAAAATATGCATTGTAAGAGATAATTCCACTTCAATTCTAATCCAATAATCTAATAATTTATTAGTATACACAGAAACATTGATCATATATGTGAGTACAGTTCTTTATGTTTGGGTTCATATTTTAATTTCTTTTGAATAAAGAAAGCTTCACACAACAGGACTATGAGACAGGCAGGAGAGTGGGCATATGTTGTCATATTTACATTTGAAGAAGACAGATTTTTTAAGTGGAAGCTTGTCAGTCAGTGATAAAGTTTAACATTTCAATAGGTGCTGTTGATTCTTTGAGAATGAGGACAAGGGGTCACTCTCCCCCTTTAAGAGACATGTAAGTATGCTGTTGCTCCGCAGTGCTGTTGTGTGGTGACATAGTTCAGAAAAGGGTGTGTTAGTGGCAAAATATTTGAAAGGAAAATGAAACATTTAGTCATCACTCAAAGTTGTTATTTTATCAGCATAACAAGCAAGAACTTGTTTTACTAATGTGTTTTTAGCAGTGTCGCGGGGCTCGACTGGCATGCCATTCTGTATCCAAAAGGTGCAGAAGGATTTCACATTTTCAAGGGTAAAGCATAAATAAAGATTTTGTTGTAAAATAATGTCTGGTATGCAGGGTGTTGCCCCCAAGCCAATCCCATCTCCTGAAAGTTTTAATTCATTCCTCCTACCCCCTTCTGCATATAGAGGAAAATCTATTTATGTATTCTTATTCATGGATCAACTTGCTTCATTTAGCATAACGACAATATTTAATTTTACCTCTGCTCAGTATTGTACCGGCTACCTTACCATCCAAAATACACTGTCGAAAAATATTTTCAACAAAATTTTTTCTCCTTGTGTTATGAAATATGATGACAAAAAATCCTAAAATAGACATATTAGTTTCTTTGGGAATTTTCATGCTAGAAATCACAGTTTAATATACTTGCTTACCAGCATTCTAAAACTATGTGATTTAAGATTCTTTCTAAACAAATTCTAATGAATGTAGAACTTAACAACAAGAACAACACAAAAAAACCGTAGAAACATTCCTAACCAGATTTTCTAAAGTTTCATTAGAAAACGCCTCATAAAAAGTCTTCATTGAAATTTAATGAGCCTACACAAATTCTTATCTAATGTTATAATTCAAAGTTGCAATATGAAGAATTTTAAATATTTTCATTCAATTCCTTGAAAACATTTTATTTGATATATTTAAGCAATGAATAAATGATGTACACACTTTGAAGAGCTTTTCTAGAAAAGAAGACATGTACGTAATCAAATAGTTTCAGATACATTTCAATAGGTAGTGAGACACATGGGATATTGTGGAAGTACATAGAAGTCTTTCAGGAAAATGAAATGCTTTAATCAGGAGTAAGGCAGGCCAAGTATAGGAGTAGTGGGGAAGCCTGCTGGGAACCATAAGAAGTTCCAGGAAGAGGTAGAACAAAAGAGACAACGTGGACATAATGATGGGTAATTAGGGGTAGTTCAGTAATGTTGAAATGTAAACATTGACCAGAGATACTGGGAAAAGATGAAGCTGAATGGAGGCTAAATCAAAGAGGATCATAAATGTCATATGTCATTTGACCAAGAACTTGTTATAGTTGTGAGGCAGATGATCAACATGGTCATATTTACATTTTAGATATGATATTCTGGAATAGTGTGAAAAATTAATTTGGGGAGTTGATTGGAGGAGAAATAATAGAGTCCAGAAACTAGAGACATGAAATAATCTACAGGAGAAAGATTAGGGGCCTGAACTAAACAAGTGGTGTTGGAAATGAAACCTGAGGGCACACACAGACTTATAAAGTATCTGTAAGGTAAGAACTACAAAACTCAGTAACCAGAGTGGCTACAGATGGGAGAGTTGGAGGAATCCAGTGTGACTGCCAAGTTCTTCTTTAGGAAGAAAGTTGGATGGTTCAAGCATCATCTGAAATAGGGGATACGCAATTGAGAGTGATATGCTGTTGTGCAATGTCATGGGAAACCGTAACATTAGGCAATGAATGGGATGTGAGTATGGATCCCAGGGTTCCTCAGTATTAATAGTTGCTCCTTTTTTTCATCATACATAATTATAAACCTTTTTCTGAGCTGGTCTTCTACACCACTTCCTGGCTGCCCTTACTCATGGTTTTGTAGTTACACTGTAAAGTCTGTGAGGATAGAAACACTGTCTCATTCACATTTATTTCAACAATTAGCACAATTTTATGTTATTTCTGGCACTTAAACATATATTGAATCACTCTTTTCATTTGCTAGACATTGAGGTTACAAAGATGAAAAACAGGCAGGGTCTCTGCCTGTGAATGGCACACAACATCACTGTACAAACAGGCAAACATATAATTACTACTCTTGACACCTGTAATATTGGGAGGACCACAAGAGCAAGGAATAAGTAGCCATTGAATTGATCATGCAGAGTAGGAGCAAGTGAATATTCTTAGGCTGACTTTACTATGCAAGACCCCATCAGACTGCTACCTCGAGATGTCCCTTTCTTTTTATTTTTCTTTTTCTTCTTCTCCTTCTCCTTCATCTTCCTCGGCCATCCATTAACTTGATCAAGATATCACTTTCACTGCAAAATATAAATCCTGATGAATAAGCTGCCTCATTCTTCCATACTATACAACAGCTCAAAAAAGTTTGAATCTTTTTTCCCCATGTAAGAGTTACAACTGACACTACAGCTCAATTACACAATATCGTATGAGAACCCAAATTTCTTTAAATTTTGTCCTCCCATACCTTAGGTTTTGCCCTACTTGGCATGGTCAAAGCTTACCTGCTAGTATCTTGTCCCCGTAATAGTCCATAGAGAGGGAGAAACTTAGTACTTAGAGGGCAGAGAGTTTTCTTTTTGTAAGACATTATTTGAAATTGTCCACATAAATTCTACTCATAGTACCTTACACAAAATTATTTTCAAGATCAAAGAATAACATAAAGGATGTTGAAGAACAGGTTTTTAGCTCGGCTTCCATGTGCTCTGAAGAAAAGTAGGGGGCTTATCATCAAAAGAAATAAAGGGACAATAAGTAATGGTGTGTTACATTAGTTTCTATGGCATAACCACTTAATCATTATCTCTAATAAAACCATTATTATCAGAAATTATATCACATCTATGATCTTCAATTGTTCATCCTATTATTTGACTCAGTAATTTTATTGTTTCAGTTCACATATTCTTGCACTCCCCAGTACCGTAGTTGTTTAGATATTCATGATCTTGAACTCACAATTTTTTTTCACAATTCATCAAATTCCTCTTTTTCTTGCACAGCTTCAAATTCCATGATCTGTTAATGTAATCACAACATTGAAAATAGTCTTAATGCTTTTGTTTCCTTTTATACAACAGAAACCCAATTGAGCCTGAACCAAATTATCCATCTCTTCTGGGCTTACATTTTAGACTTTAAATAATTCTTGAGAAAAGTTAAGAAGCTGATATAATTGACTTTACTTTAAATTCATGATCATAAATTTCATTCTTGAAATTCGGAGGTCACTGCCAGGGCCTCTGGTCAACAATACCAGCCAAAGGTCCTACTGCATCTTTTTAGTGAGCTTTTACATTTCCACGCTCTAAGGTAAATAGATTATATTTTCTTTCTTCTCCTCATACCTCTTCTACACTCAAGATCAACACCTTAAACAATTTCAAGAGTTTTTTTAATAATCAAAATGATGTCTCTGAACCTTGAACACTCCCTTTTCTCACTCAACCTTGTGGCTAATGGCTTTATACTTCAAACATGAATTCCTTCATCTTTTTAAAACCAAACCTGTAAGTCAACATGCAGCTACCTGTTTTCTAAGTGGGAAATACCCCACCATCCAACAAAGGAAAGTGCAGGCCATGTGTTTGTACTAACATTTCCCAGAATTTTCACATTAATCTTTCTAATGAGGCAATACCATTACCATACACCATAAGTTCTATTATGACAGCATATACCTTCTATAAATATTTCTTTCTATCTGTATCATCCTCCAGATAGTGCTGATTTTTATCTCCTTCTCAAAAAGAAATTATCTTAAAGGTGCCTCATACATCTTGATTCAGTTTCACTAATTCTCATTTATTCTTTAACACATTTTAAAACTTCTCGTTTGTTCAACACAACCAAGTCTAGTTTCAGTTTATATAACTTCACTGGGAAGACAGCCTCTGATGATATCTTTATTCAAGCCTCTGGTGATGTCTTTATTCACAAATTCAAATGACATTATTTGATCATCATCCTCTTTGACGTTGGGAATACATAACAGAGTTTGACCTTCTGTTCTTTCTTGAGATTGTCTTCTCTCTTATAGGGTACACTTTTGATTTGCCTCCAAATTATACATATTAGATCTCCCTGAAATATATTCTTGACCTCCTGTCATATTTATTTGCATTCTCTACCTGGGAGAGATTCCCACATCTTTAAATAACAGCTACATGCTAGTATCTTGCAATTTTCCTTCTCTGACAAAGACCTCTTTGAGAAACCCAAGTTTATAGAATTAACTGCTGTTTGGATACTTTGAGTAGAATAACTTAAGGGAAATTAAAAGTTAAATTATCCAAAACAGAACTCTTGATTAAAACTCACCTGATTTTCCCCCATTCTTCCTCATTTAAAAATAATGTATAGTCTACTCACTTATCATACCCAGAAAACTGAGAGTTATTTTTTATATAATTCATCTTTTGCCACCATGTACCTTCTGTATTATCTTTCAGATTTATGGCACCATAAGGATTTTTAATATCTACCTTTGTAAAATATTTCATGTATATGCATTTCTATCTTGGCTGCCACTAGCTTGGCTCCAGTCATTTCTATCTCTTTCTTAAACTACTTTTAATCACTTACAAACTGATTTCCTCATTTTTTCACCTTCCATTCATTCTCTATAAATCAGTTTGCATATCCACTAACATAAAAATCAGATAATAATGTCCCTAAAGGTCTCCAAGGCTTTCATCTGCAGTTGGAACTAAAATGTAAATCCCTTATGATGTCCCACAGGATTTTGCATAATCTTTCTTTTGATTTCTTTTATAATCTTACCCCATACTACTCCCCCTCCATAGCTATACCCAATTACAGCATGTCTTCAATTCTAGCACAAGTTTGAGCCCCTCATGCATCAAGGGCCCTCATGTTGCGGTTGTCTATATATTTCTGTCTGCCTATATGGTTTGTCCCTCAATTCTTCAGGGTTTTTTTTATTATTATTTAGCTGTAAGCTCAATTAATAGTAAGCTTTTTCCTATTGTATCAAACACAGTTTCTCAGATGCTCACAGATATTCTCTATCACAGGATTCAGTGACTCTCTAGAATTATATAAAACTATATAATTATATGATTATTTTTACTGTCATTTATTTTTGTTTCCCACGCTAGACCGTAAGCACCATTATTTTAATGTTGTTGTTGTTTTTAATCTCGTGCTGCCTTATTCCATCTTGGTAGCCCCAGGATAAGGACAGTGATTGGCACAGAGCAAGTTTTCAGTAAGTATTTGTTGACTAATTGAATTAATGTATATTTGATAAATGAGAGTACACTAAGTGGATAAAGGGAATGAAGTTTGCATTTTAACATCAAAATCAAATGTAAATTCATGAACATGGAATATCCTAAAACCTCAGGCAATTTAATATGTCTATAGATAAGGGTTGGATATAAAAAATGAAGGGCAAAACAGTCAAATTATTAAGAACACTATACGTTATGCTAAATTTTTGCTATTTTTTTAAGTTAGTGACAATATTGGCTTTGATTTTTTAGCTAGCTAACTATAAGAGCAATGCCAAAGATAGAAATGGAAAATACATGCAGGAAGAAATAACATTTAGAGTAATGAAATTATGTCCCTTATATGAGAAAAAAAAAAGAATGAGAAACTGAACTACAGGAGGAAGAGTTAGTCTACAGAGAAGGGGACCTGCTAGATAAGTAGAAGATACAGGATTTGGTGATAATTTGATAATGGAAGGGAGGGCGCAGAAGCATCAAATATAATTCCCAGGTGTCTAATACCAATGACTGGCTTTTTACAATCCTAGGTTAAAGAAAGTATTTTTAAAAAAATGTGAACTGTCCTTCCTTTAAGCTTCATATTGCTACGTCCTGAGTCTTGTTTTGTGAGCAGTATTTAAAGAAGCAGGAAGTGTGGGGATGGTCTTGGGTAAAATTTGAAACTGAATTCCTTTACTTTGCCTCTCTTACAGTTTTTCTTTTCTTTTTTTTTTGGTTTGGCCAAACTTTAATATTGCTTTATATGTTTTCTGTTTGTGAAACAATTCGTATCACATTTATAACCAACAATTTCAACTGGTAACAGATTTAATATTTGCTATCAAATACACAGTTGATAATCTTGAGGGGAAAATACATCACAATGTAATTAATATCAAAATATTAATTTTATCAATACTTAAATGCATTTTACTTTGTGAGATAAGCCAATCTAAACAGGCAACATTCATGCTATATGATTCCAACTATATGACATTCTAGAAAAAAAAATTTTTTGGAGACAGTAAAAAGATCAGTAGTTCTTAGGAATTAGCAAGTAGGGAAGGATGAATAGGTGGAGCGTAAAAGGTTTTGAGGACACTGAAACTATTTTTTTAATACTATTTTGGTGAATGATTTCATGATACATTGGTTAAATCCATAGATTGTACAACACCAAGAGGGAACCTGGATCTACCCTATAAACTTCGGTTGATCATGGTGTCAGTGTAGACTTATTGGCATAACACATGCACCACTGTGCTGCGAAATACTGATTGTGGGAGAATCTGTGGGGATGGGGGTATATGTACTTCTTGCTCAATTTTGCTGTAAAAGTAGAACAGCTTTAAAAATAAAAATTTATCCTTATTAAATAATGATGCTGTGCTATTCTAGATCTTAAACTAGATGATATATTTCTTAAAGCCACTAATATTGTATTAAAAGGGGTTGCTGAGATACTCAGTAGTATATACCTGATATCTGTTTTTATTGGCTACCTCTTAGTTTCTTTCATCTTAGGTGAAGATAACAACACAATGCAGAGGGAGAAACTTGACATCATAAATTTTGACACCAAATTTTGGGTTAAAATTGTAGTAATAGCCACAACAAATGCTGCATAAACATAAGAAGTAGCAAATAAAAATGAGGTCCTTTCCTACCCTATGCTTGAACTGTAGGAGCTTACTACATCTCTGAAGTGAGAGTTTACATGGGCATCTCGGTCACGTATAAAAAATAGGCACACATGGCGGGACTAAGTTATTAATAATTCTCTGAAATTATTTTTGCCTCTAGCTTTATACTAAATAATAATAAACAGTATGTAAAAATAATTTAGATTTTAAAACTACATAAAAATATTACCCCTCTAACTCCTGTCATTATTTTTTGCTTCCTACTTTAGACTGACACATACCTCCTGGACTACCACAACCTAGAGATTTGCAGTTTATTTCATACTCAATGATATGTGACTTGCACCAATGCAAAGAATGTTTTATAAGTATATAAACAAAATAATCACAAAGAATGGAGAAAATATATGCTACAGTTTGAGTATGCCCCTCTGAAACTCATGTCGAGATTTGACTCCTAATATGGCAGTGTTGGTGGAAGTGGGGATTACTAGTGGGAGATGTTTAGATGATGAGGGTACCACCCTCATGAATAGATTAATGCCACTTCTCAGGAGTGAGAGAGTCTTCACTTTTGTGGAAATGGGTTAGTTTTTCTGAGAGCAGGTTTTTATAGGTGAGTGCAGCTTCTAGTGCATCTCTCTTTGCTCATGTCCACTTATCTTTCTGCTTCTCTGCTATGTTATGAAGCAGCACCAGGTCCTCATCAGAAGCTAAGCAGATGCCAATTCCATGCCCTTAGACTTATCACCCGTGAAAATCCTTAGCCAAATATGCCTCTTTTCTTTATAAGTTACCTAGCCTTGGGTATTCTCTTATAGCAACACTAAATGGACTAAGACAACATACAGTGAGTGTATCAGATACTTAAACAAGATATATACTGTAAATTTATCATATCCCCATAGCTTACCTAGTAATTATTTTCTTGAATGCAGTAAACAACACTAATGTTGCTGAATATTCTTATTGTCAATATGAGATAGTGTAGATGTGATTTACAAAATAAGAAATTCTGAAACTGCGACATCTTCAGTGGGAAAACGCTAAAATAAATTCAGAATGAAGCACTTTCCAATATAATGAGTTCCTGAAAAGAATGGCAAGTCAAATATTAAAAATGTTCTGTAGACTTCACATTTAAGGTTGAAGATTCCATTTTCTTGTACTTAAAAAATAAAGTACAGATTTCTGGGCTCTGGTTCAGCAGATAAGGGGCTTAGAAATTGCTATTCCATCTTAACAACAAGTAAAAAGATGAACAAACTAAAAAATCAGCAACTCTTTTTAAATTTGTCAGGAAAATGAAGTCATAGGGCAAAATGCTGCACCAAAAATTTGAGACAGACAAGCAAATACAAGAATCACAACTTACAGAGCAGAAATCCACAAACAGACACGTCCACACGATCCAGTGTTGGGGTAGAAAAACCTGTACTGGAATTTACAAGTTTCTGGAGAATTAGTGTGAACAAATATGAGAGAGAAAAATTCCACTCATGAGGAGCCCTACACTTTTGTGAACTTTACCTTCAGGAGCTCTTACAGGACCTCACAGAGAATAACAGAGAAAAAAAATGTTTTGTAGTTCCAGCCGAAGGAGGGAAAAGCAAACCATTTTGAAATATGCCATTACATCCTGTCACCAGAAACAAAGCTCGCCTTCAGGATAAATTATTTTACTAGAACTTAACCTGCTGAAGTTCCATCAGAGACTGACTTAGGAGAAAGGAAATACCCAACTGAATCCCGCTCTACATATCTCACCTCACTTGGTGGTATGGGGGACTGAAGCAGAACTGGTGACTATAGTCCAGAGTTACAAGCTCAACAAAGCCTGACACCTATCCATAAAACTATACAACACTTCCCCTCCCCACAAACTTTACTACCACATTGCTAAAGCCTTCTACCACAGTTCCTTTTCTCTACTATGCCATGTCTATGGTTGATGACAGAATTACAAGACTTACTAAAGGTAAAAAATTAGTTTTTTTAAAATTTCAGATAGAAATTCATACTTCAGAGAAAGAAAAATTGTCATGGATAAAGAGAGAGAACTACATATTGATGATTTGGTCAATAATCTAAGAAGACTTAACAATCCTTAATGTTTATGCACCCAAAACAGAGCTTCATCAAAATATGTGAGACAAAAACCGGTATCGCCATAAGTAGAAGTAGATAAATCCAATATTATTGTTGGAGACCATGACATCCCTGTATCTGAAATAGACAGAACCAGCAGACAGTAAATCAGTAGGAACAGAATTTAACTCAACAGTACCACTAAATAACAATGTCTGCTCTAAGGCCACAATGAAATTAAACTAGAGACAATAGAAAGATAGCCAGAAAAATCTCAAAATGCTTGGAGATTAAATCACATAGCTTTCTATAGCACACAGAGCATATAGGTCAAAAAAAAATATCTCAGAGACATTTAAAATGTATAGAAGTAAGTGAAAATGAAAATTCAACTTATTAAAGTTTGTGAAATGCAGTAAAAGCAGTGATGAGAGTAAAATGTATAGCACTGAATAAATATATTAAAAAATATAAAATTATTAATCTAAGTGTTCATTGAGGAAGCTACAGAAAGAAAAGCAAATTATATTCAATGTAAGCAGAAGAAGATAAATAATAACATTAGAAATGTATGAAAATGAAAACAAAGAATCAATACAGAAAATCAACAAAACCAAAGACCGATTCTTTGAGAAGGTCCGTAAGATTAATTACTTGCTTGTCAGATTAACTAAGCAGAAAAGAAAGATGACACAATTTTTTTTTTTTATGGTAGCTCTATTTTTAGTTTTTGAGGAACTTCCAAACTGTTCTCCCTACATAGTTGTTGTACAAATTTACATTCCCACCAACACAGCGGTTCCCTTTTCTCCACATCCTGGCAGGTATTTGTTATTGTCTTACTTTTGGATAAAAGCCATTTTAAATGAGGAGAGATATCTCATTGTAGTTTATTTATTTACTTGTTCATTTTTATTTCCATAGGTTTTTGTAGAACAGGTAGTATTTGGTTACATGAGTAAGTTATTTAGTGGTGATTTGTGAGATTTTGGTGCACCCATCACCTGAGCATTATACAGTGAACCCAATGTGTAGTCTTTTATCCCTCACACCCTTCCTACCTTTTTCCATGAGTCCCCAAAGTCCATTGTATCATCCTCATAGCTTAGCTCCCACTTATGAGTGAGAACATAATGATGTTTGGTTCTCCATTTTTGAGTTTTTTCACTTAAAACAAGTCTCCAATTCCATCCAGGTTGCTGCGAATACCATTAATTCATTTCTTTTATGGCTGAGTATTAAATATAATTAATAAATATTAATTAAATATACATATATATGGAAATATATATATATATATATAGCTTCTTTATTCACTCATTGATTGATGGGCATTTGGGTTGGTTCCATATTTTTGCAATTGTGAATTGTGCTACCATAAACAAGTTTGAGCAAGTATCATTTTTGTATAATAACTTATTTTCTCCTGGGTAGCTACCCACTATATGGATCAAATGGTATGCTGCATCAAATGGTAACTCTATTTTTAGTTCTTTAAGGAAACACCATACTGTTTTACATAGTTGTTGCACTAGTTTACATTCCCACTAGCAGTGTAGATGTGTCCCTTTTCACTGCATCCATGTCAATGTAAGTTATTTTTTGATTTTTTGATTTTTTGATTATGGCCATTCTTGTAGGAGTAAGGTAGTATTTCATTGCGGTTTTGATTTGCATTTCCCTGGTAATTAGTGATGTTGAGCATTTTTTCATATGTCTGTTAACCATTTATGTATCTTCTTTTGAAGATCATCTATTCATACTCTTAGCCCACTATTTGATGGGATTGTTTTTTTTTTTCTTGATAATTTTATGAGTTCATTGTAGATTCTAGATATTAGTCCTTTGTCAGATGTATAGATTGTGAAGATTTTCTCCAACTCTGTGAACTGGAAAGATGACACAAATATCTTTTCTTTTTTTTTCTTTTTTTTTAATTTGTATTTTTATTGTTTTATTATACTTTAAGTTCTAGGGTACATGTGCACAACGTGTGCAGGTTTGTTACACACATATACATTTGCCATGTTGGTGTGCTGCACCCATTAACTTGTCATTTACATTGGGTATATCTCCTAATGCTATGCCTCCCCTGCCTCCCCACAATAGAACCCGATGTGTGATGTTCCCCTACAAATTTCTCATAAGAGAAATGACAGCATTAAAATCCCATGGGCATTTAAGTGATAATGAAGGGATGCTATGAGCAAAATTATGCACACAAATTTGATAGACTGGGTGAAATGAATCAATTCCCTGAAAGACATAATTATCTGCCAACACTCACACAAGAAGAAATAGATATTAATTGGTCTATATCTTCTAAAACTTTCAATCAATAATTAACAACTTTTAAAGACAGAAAACACCAGGCCCAGATATATTCACTAGTAAATTCTACCACATATTTAGGGAAGAAATTATGCCAATTCTTTGCAGTCTAATCTAAAAATTATAAGCAGAGGGAATACTTCCAAACTCATTGTATGAGGTAACCATCACTCTAATATTAAAACCAGAAGAAAAAATTATAAGAAAAACTACAGACCAATGTCTATCATGACATAGATGAAAAAATCCTCAACAAAATATTAGCAAATCAAATCCAATAATATATACAAAGAGTAATAGACCACAACCAAATGAGATTCATCTCAGACATGCAGGCTGGTTCAACATTGGAAAATCAAGTAATGTAATCCATCACATCAACAATCTAAAAAGAAAAAAAAAAATCATATGGTCATATCAATCAATGCAGAAAATGCACTTGACAAAAATCTAACACTCACCCTCAGCAAACTGAGAGTAGAAGGGGACTTTCATATCTGGAATAAGATCATCTACAAAAAGGCTATACTGAACATCATACTTAATAAGAAATTTAAAGCATTTTTCCTAAGATCAAGGAAAAGACAAGGATGTCCCCTCCCATCAAAGCTTTTCAACATTTTGTTGGAAGTCTTAGCTAATCAAATAGGATAAGAAAAAGAAATGAATGTTAGACCTAACAGGAAAAAGAAATAAAACTGTCTTTGTAGAAGACATGATTATGTAGAAAATTAAAAAGAATCCAGAAAATAACTTCTGGAACTAATAAATAATTACAGGTTGATTACAGAATATGAAGTTAATATACAAAAGACAATCACTTTCTTTTACAAAGGAATGAGAAAGTGGAATTTGAAATTAAAGATACAACACCAGAGTGCACAATGTAAGTTAAAAGAAGCAAAAAGTGAAACAGGTAGTAGTTATCAACTGCAACTGGCTCAAACCATTCAGTGAACTTGTGAAAAAACTTCAGACCAACTGAATGTTAATGTTTGTCAGTACAGTTACAGCATAATTTTCCTTAGTTTATTATGAAGCATATATTGAGATTTCAGAAGTGGTCAGCATCACCGAGGAGCTCATAGAAATGTCGAATCTCAGGTGTCTCTGCAGACTTTCTGTTTCAGTTAATTTGTGCTGCTATGACAATATGCCACAGACTGGATAATTCACAAACAACAGAAATTAATTTCTCATCATTCTGGAAGCTGGAAGGTCCAAAAGCAAAGCACCAGCAGGTTTAGCATCAGTCAAAGGCTGCTGTCTACTTCAAGATGATGCCCCACTGTTTCCTCATGTAGCAGTGGAAGCGGGACAAAAAACAGGACTAAGCTAGTTCCTTAGCTTTTAAAAGGCACTAATCCATTTACAAAGGTGGAGACATTACAACTTAATCACTTCCCAAGAGGCCTCATTCTTAATACTACCACAATAGGGATTAAGTTTCAACATGAATTTGGGAGGGGATACATTTAAACCATAATACATACTACATTTGAATCTGCATTTAGCAAGATGCCCAGGTGATTCCTAATGCATTTTAACATTTGAGAAGTACTGAAATAGAAATACTAGAATTGATAACCTTAATAAGATGTGTTTATTTTACCTGATGACAATGAGAATGCAATAAATAATTTTAAGTACATATATAAAGATAATAAATAAAGTTTTAAAAATTTAAAGTTTTTAAAAATGTAGTACTATTTACGTTAGTACTGCCCAAAATAAAATACTGAGGTATAAATCTAAAAAAGTACGTACAAGATCCATGAAAGAAAAACTACAAAACTCTGATGAAACAAAAGGACAAAATAAATGAAGAGAAATTCTATATTCATGTGCAGGCAGACTCAATATTGTCAGGTTGCCAGTTCTTCCCAATTTGATCTACAGATTAAATGCAATTCCAAACAATAGCTCAGAAAGTTGGTTTGTGGATATTGTCAACCTAAATCTGAAGTCTATATGGAAAACCCCCAAAACCCAAATGGCCAAATTAACATTGAATGAGAAAAGCAAAGTAGGAGGATTGACACTACTTGACTTCCAGAGCTACTAGAAGGCTCCAGTAATAGTGATAGTATGGTATTGGAGAAAGAAGAGACAGATTGATAGAACGGAATAGAGAACCCAGAAACTGACACAATAATTATAGTCCATTTATTTTTGACAAAGGAACAAAGGCAATCCAGGAATAAAAACAGTCTTTACAACAAATGATGATGGAACAACTGGACATCAATATGCAATAAAATGAATCTATATGCAGATTTTATACCCTTCATAAGAATTAACTTTAAGTGGATCATAGACCTATATGTAAAAAGAAAACTGTAAAACCTCTAGAAAAAAAAAATGGAAAAAAATAAAGGTGACATCGGGTATGGCAATAACTTTTTAGATATGACACTAAAGGCACAATGCATAAAAGAAAGAATTGATAAGGTATACTTTACCATAGAACAAAAGAAAATATTTGAATAAAGTACATCTGATAAAGGAAGTTAACTAAATTATACAAAGAATTCTTAAAATTCAACAATAAGAAAACAAACCAATGGATAAACTAAATGTGCAAAATACCTGAACAGATACCTCATCAGAACATGTACAGATGGCAAGCATTTGAAAAGGTGTTCAACATTATATGTAATTAGGAATTTCAAATTAAAACAGCACTGATATCCCACTACACATATTTTAAAGTGGCCAAAGTCCAAAACAATGACAATACCAAATGGTGGTGAAGATGTGGAACAACAGAATCTCTAATTCATTGAGGATGAGAATGAAAAGTAGTGCAGCTCCCTTGTAATTCATGATTGTGGTTTCTTACAAAATAAACATAAGATCCAGTCATTGCATTCCTTAGTGTTTACCCAGATGAATTGAAAACTTACGCTCACACGAAAGCTATTACATGGATGTTTATTATTGGAGCATTATCCTCAATTGTCAATAGTTGGAAGCAACCAAGAAGGCCTTCAGTAGGATGAATAGATAAAAAAATTGGGGTACATCAGGCAATAGAATATTTTTCAGCAATGAAAAGAAATGAGCTATCAAGCCAAGAAGAGATATGAAAGAAATGTAAATGCCTTTTACTAAATGAAAGAAACCAATCTTAAAAGTGTATATACTGCATGATTTCAGCTATATGACATTCTGGAAAAAGCAAAAATTTTTAGGTCAGAGAAACAGTTCTGTATGATACCACAGTGGTGGATAGGAGTCATTATAACATTGATCTAAATCCATAGAATGTACACCACCTCGAGTAAATCCTAATGTAAACTCTGGGCTTTGACAATGATTTGTAGATGTTGTTCCATTGATTGTAACAAATTTATCACTATGGTTTGGGATGTTGATAGGAAGTTTGTGGTGTTTAGGGACAGGGGTATATGGGAATTCTACGTGTATGTTCTGCTAAATACTGCTGTGAACCTAAAACTGCTCTAAAAAAGTTTATTAATTTAAAAAAGAATTATTCAATCCCTTAATTATGAGTGCATGGAAACTGTTGGAATCTGAATAATGCCAATGAATTTCACCAATGTCAGTTTTTTGGTTTGATTTTGTAGTATATTATTGCAGAAAGTTATCGAAGAAACTGGGTAAAAAGTACAATAAATTTCTGTACTATTTCAAATGCATATTAATACATAACTACATAAAAATTAAAGTTTATTAATACTCCCTCCGCCTTTACACATTTTTTTAAATTCTTTAGCTCTAACATCTTGTGCCTGTTCATGAGCTTGTGTACTTGACTCAAAATTGGTATATTATCTGGCTTAATTCAAATGATAATTCAATTGATAGTGACAGGTTCACTATTTAAAACTCCAAATATTTGTTTCATTATTTCTTCATTATCTTATCATATTAAGTTTATGAGATGATTTTTAAAACTAGTGACATTATTTTTATTTTTCTGTATACCAATAATTTTATAAAAATCCACAACAAAGCATTAAAAAATTAAAATAATGACTGGGTACAGTGGCTCATGCCTGTAATCCCAGCACTTTAGGAGGCCGAGGCGGGCAGATCACAAAGTCAAGATATCGAGACCATCCTGGCCAACATGTTGATTCCCCGTCTCTACTAAAAATTCAAAAATTAGCTGGGCATGGTGGCATGTGCCTGTAGTCCCAGCTACTCAGAAGGCTGAGGCAGAAGCATTGCTTGAACCAGGAAGTTAGAGGTTGCAGTGAGCCAAGATCATGCAACTGCACTCCAGCCTGGGCAGCAGAGTGAGACTCCATCTCAAAATAAATAAATAAATAAATAAAATATTAAATAATCTAGCCAACAAATGCAAGTGTTTTGATAAATATAATGACCTACAAAAAGGAGTTCTTGGGCTGCAGGTAGTATCACTAGGAAACAGCTTGAAATGATCATAATTCTGCTCATGGTAGCTCATTTGGTATCTGAAAGCCAGTTAGAGGGGTCTTATACCTAACTATTGTGATGTCTGAAGTTACATATGAAAATTGGGGATAAATAAAGTGGAATGGTATAAGGTCTCAAATAGGGCCTTACAAAATTTTAGTTGTACGGAAGTAACTCATAAACTAATAATTCTTTTTTTTTTTTTTTTTTTTGGCCTTGCCTAGAAATAAATATTTTAATTTTTGTTTCATTTTTATGATGACAAATAATTTTCAAGTTTATTTCCTTGTTTGTTTAAATACAAAGCTAAACCACAAACAAGTATAATCAAGACATTGTGTCTCACATTTACACTCCCATTGGATCCTCTTCCAATTTGCTGACCGCTGACCAGGCTAACGGCGGGTGGGAGGGAAGACTTTCTTAGGTAGCACCATCATGAGGCCCGAGGTGGGGTTGGGGGGAATCAAAGACAAGGACGGGCTCTCACATCTGTCTCCATTCACATTTACCTGGGACCAGGGTGGGCAGGAGACACGGGGTCATGGCTCCTGAGCCCCGGCCCCCTGGACTGAAGGGACAATGAGTATAAACTCTGTGAAGGGCAGAAGGAGGCAGCCACCTGTTCCTCCTGCCTTCACAGTTAAGGTGAAAACCTTAGCCCTATCCGTGATTCCTGGGGGCTGCCGGGCCCTGCGTGCTGAGATTTTTAATAAAGGAAAATTGTTATTTTTAAGCTTAGAGATTGACGAAATTAGGATGTTTCTATAAATAAAATGTCAGTCACCTCTCCTATTCCCTTCAACTCCAACCTGCCATGCTCCTAAGACTGGCTTCACTCAGACCTGCAGTGGTATTCCCTTCCTCCCTTTGCAGAAAACAGATACTTGGCATGAAATTGTACCTACATAGTCACAATTTTCAGCTTCTGACACACACATCATTCTAGGATAGTTCCTCCACTTATGCTTAAAAATCATGACCTCTGTTTCTTCTAAAATATTTTTATGAATATGAATTGCTTTATCTTTCACCCATATTATACAGTTTACCATTTCAATTAGCTCCAAATCCTTAGCTGGGTTCTGTTCAGATGTCAAGGATAAAGAAAAATGATTCCCTTGAACGTACATCCTCTTTTAAACATTACCTTCCTTTTCCCTCTGAGAAATAGTCATTCAGTTGATAATGCTTAGTTTTATGGTGAAATCAGCAAACTACTGATCTTTTCTGTCATGTCCACTAATCAGTGTTCTAGATCTTCTGAAAAAATAGATTTTTAAATTGCTGATGAATAAGACAAGAGCACCCGATATTTGCCTCATAAATACCCCCCACAACACACTTGGTAAGATGCTCAAATTCTGTTAGACAAAAGTTGTTTTTACACATTCAGAATGTACCGCCATAAGAAAATTTGTGAGAGAAATAATGTGTATATAAGTGTGTGTGTGTGTGTGTGTGTGTGTGTGTGTGTGTATGTTTTCTGATAGTAGCAGAGTTGTGATAATCCCAGATAGGAAATTTTTCTAGAAAGGGAAAATAATGCCATACACCAACACTATGATTCTCTTCCTTACTATGCCCAGAGGTGCTACTGAGCAGTGCTTGGGCAGTTATATATGGCTTCTCTGTCTGAAGATCTTGCTGGAGTTAATGACATACACACCTGTGTCAGCTCCAGTGCAAACAGCTCACTCCCCAAGCAGCTGAGAAATTCCTTAGGAATCAGTGTTTGTCTGAAGCCCCGAGGGCTGCTAACCAGCCCTGGGTGAGGAAGCCTGTGCTCAGACATATCTGACAGAAACCTGGGCAGTGATGCAAAGGCAATCTTCCTCCCTTCCCTTATTTTTCAGTTTGTTTTGCCAAACTATAAATCCTAAATGGAGTAATTAAAGTGAATGATACTATTTGCCTCATTATTTCTTAGAACTGTCCAAATCATCTTAGTTCCTTTAACACACCTGTTATTTTCTTTTATCATTATTCTTCGGAAAACTAATTTTACACTGGATATCTTTTTCTCTCTATGCAAGATTGGGAGTAAAAAGTTTTCACTTTATAACCCTTTCATAAATTTTTCTGAGCTTTTATTGAGCTTTTCTGAGCTTAAAAGCTCTGTTGGTGCAGCCCTCAAGCAACTGCTGGTGGAGATGGCTCAGATGTTTGCTCGTGAGCAACTCCAGTACTGTGGTCATTTGCAATAAGACCACTGATGTCCCAATCTCTCATTTATCTCCCAATGGCTGTGCTTCACAGCTGCCTGCAGCCTGGCCCCAGCAGACCTGAGGAAAAATATTCTAGTGGACAGGATGATAGGAAACTACTTTGGTTTCTCTCGGGAAGGTTAGGGTCTTTTATCTCTTCCAATACTTTACTGAAGGTACATCCAGTTCTGATCTCTTTCTCGCAATCTTCAAGTATTTTCCAGGGACACTACAAAGATAACAGATAAAAAATAGTTATTAAGCCTTTCATCTTGGCAGGTGACATTTCTGGGTGTCTCAGGGAGCATACCCACTCTGCTTCCAAAACCCTGAAAAGCTTCAGCGGAAGCTTTTTTGTTTTTATTCTGGAAGCAACAAAGAGAAACATTGTAGACTGCATTCTTCTTTACCACCAAAAACTTCAGTTTGTAATCTTAAAAGTCAAGAACACATTCTCTAACATTATCAAACTAAGTAAACTGAAGATTGATAAAATTACATTGTCTGATATGCTTCCTTCATTCAGGTTATAGACAGTCATCCTGATAACATCATTAATGGCATTTTCCCCCAATTTGGATCCAGTTCACACTCTTATGTTGCTATCAGTTGCCATGTCATTTTGGTCTCTTTTAATCTGGAAGGGCTCTGAAACCTTCCTTTGTCTTTCACAACAAAAATATTTTTGAAGGTTGGCATAATGTTTTGTAGGAGGAGCTTTTATTACTGTTTTTATTCTTGCTTGTATTTGTATCTCTTACTCAACATCAACAATCAGATAAAACTAGTAAAACCAGGCTGATCTCCACATCCAAAATGATTACAAACACCATCTTTATTCACTTTTGACACCACTGTTAATAACAACAAAGTAAGGGAGGGCAGGAATTCCATAAGGATACTTGCTGTCCAGGGAAATATAATGTGAATGCCAGACTAAACTGAGGTTCCAGAGTACTTATCTATCCACTCATCTTCTGCTCTGTGCTTTCTCGTGGGATTATCTAGCCTAAACAAGTATGTGCAGACTTTCTTTGCCTTCTGGTAAGGATTTAGAAGTAAGGCAGTGTTACTCTCTAATTCTATACATGGAAACTTACTCAAGGCTACTTATACATTCTAACTTGATCACTGGAAACCAGTTTCATTTGAGGGTACTAATTATCTCAAAGTCTGAGCCATTCCAGCATTCCAACAGTGTGCTCTGTTTCTTAAATTGACTTTTCATTCAAGTAACATCTTTTTTTTTTTTTTTTCCATTTGCATTAGCCATTGTTCAAAACCATTTCACCTGGCATTGAAGTTTTTTTCTAAAAATAACATCAACACATTTTTCTCAGTAATAAGAAAAATGATTTCCTCAAAATAATGTCCTCATGATTAAATCATATTTACTCCTTGGTCAGAAAATATTTTTGACACTGAGCAGAGGTCTACCATTAAATTTAATAAGTTAAATGTGGATTTTCTTTCCCTTCTCAGAGAATGAAGAGGATTTAAAGAGGATTGTGTGATGTTGCTAGAGGGTAGGGACAAGTTTAAGGATGATTTTCTATGTCCCTTCCTCTCCATTCAGAAATAGGACTCATAAAGGGTTCATGGCCAGGCATATAAATGCATGAAGTTTCATTAGAACCACGATTTAGTTGGTACAGTGCAGCATAGTAGATATTCCCAAGAGAGCTAGTTTACTTGTTTGTTTATTTGTTTCAGTAGATTTCAGTTTTTAGAATAGTTTCACATTTATCTAGTTTGATTTTAAGGAAATTTCTAACCTTCACCTGTACACTCTTAGCTAGTAGGTATTCCTACTATCAATATTTCAGGACAAACCTAACTCTTTCCCATGGCAATCCAGGGATCCCCTGAAAAAAAAAATGATACAACAATTAAAGAGAAAAAGAGAGTATTGCTTCTCATTTAGGGGTGCTATTTTATCTACAATAAAACTTAGTTGCACAAGATTCACGAGTAATGATGGTTGTATCATAGTCCGTATGCAGGAGGATATCATCCCACCTTGCTCAAGCATAAATACCAAGATTTTTCTTTCTACACTGCCACCACCTTTTTTTAGTGGAAGTATGTCAACCATTTGTTAGAAGTTCTTACAAATGTACTGAATTACTAGAAAAACAGGACAATTCAGATGAGTGTTAGCCAAGTGTTCCAGACTAAGTGGTTGTTCTTCTGGATGATGTAATGTTGAGTTGCAGACAACTTTCAATCCTGAGCTCACACTCCACAACAATTAGTCTTGCAAAGCTAACAAGCAATGACGTAATGCATAATGACATAATGGCACAAGAAAATATTGGCCTAGCTTCCATGTGATTCCCCAGCACTGATAGTCTGAGGGACAGTTAATTTCTGAGGCCAACTCACTCCTCCCAATGCCAAATGCACTCATTTTTCGTAGTCAACACTCCTGCCTCCAGATCATATTTCCATATCTACTTTTCTGTCCCAACCCTGGTAATCATCCACTTATTTCCTAGTCCATTAAGTAGAGTGGATGAATCTTTTTCGTTTTCATTCTAATTTTACAATTTTTGCATAAACTTTATTTTCTACTTTCTTCCAATCTTCCTTTTGATACACAAAGACCTTATTTTTTAAGAAAAATATGTTTTTCTTCTTTTCACTCTGTCTAAAACAGTACCACTTTTCCCTTAGCCAATGTGAATGCCTCTAACTGACTTGAAGAAAGTTTGTATGAAACAAAAGATAGAAAAATGCAAAAAATACAATTTTAACACGTTATTGCTATATAAGAAACCCCAGTAAAGATTGATCTTATGAGACTTCATACTTAGTTTTAACGAGAAGAGTTGGAATAATTCAATGATGATTTGGATATTTCAACACTCGGATACTTTCTAAAATACATACAGTAGTTTTAAAAATAAAGAATGGAATATCCATTTCAGGAAAATTAATGATTAATTTGTCATTGTGGATGTTGATTTGTCAATAATCATAACATATCAAGATGGATATGAGCAATAAAGTAGATGCTACAGTGCTGCAGCATAGTAAAAGGGTTGGATAGAAAGGAGAAAGTCGAGGATAGAATCCTGGTACTGTCTGCATTTAAGACAGAGAAAGGAAGAGACCTGAGAAGACACAACTGAAAACTAAAAACAAAAAACTGTCACACCGAGAGAACTAGAAAAGAATATTTTAAGGAAACAACATCTATATACCAAGAAAACACATTTCTCGAAGACAAGAAAGTGTAAACTATTACAGAAACTGAGCTCAAAGTGTTCAAGAACTGGGAGTAAAGTCCACTATCAGAGGGAAGTTGTTGTTCTTGTTGAGTTTGTTGGTTTGGCAACTGATAGAAAAGTTGAATGAAAATATAAAAAATGCAAGAAGCAGGTAGAAATTACTCCATTATATTCTTCAAAATGGAGAGGAAGGAGACTAGCTTAATGGTTACATGAGGAAGTAGAAGGTTCGAGAAAGTAGAAGGCATTTTAATGAAGGGATGAACTAAGCATACATTCAGGAAGTCAACAAACAGCCAAGTAAGAGAGGAGATCTAAAGACCATGGAAGAAGTATGGATATTGACAAATTAAAATTCAAAATAAGTGAGCAAGGAGGATTCAGCACATTAATAGGAGATATACTTTTAATTAGTCAAACTGGAAAGTTACCGAGGAAAAGGGAAATGAAAACACCTTGTATTAGAAGACCTCAAGCTCTGCAATGCAGGAAATGAGATATGTTGACTGTTTTAGTGAGGGTGAAGAATAATTTTAGAATATAATTACGTGAAACACTCCTGGAACTGTAAACCCTGAGGATCCTTGAAGGATTGATCCCATGTATATGCATTGAATCCAAAGTGCAGCTCAAAATCAACAACACAGAAACATGTTGTAGAGATATCCCAACTTTGGATATGGGTAAAGTTGATTAAGGCAATAGTAAATTCTAAGTATTCAAGCAATGCCATTATTGAAATGGCTGGTCGTAAGCAGAGGCATGTGATTCTGGAAAGCCTCTAAAAAGCTGAGTGAAGAGTGGCTGAATGAGACACAGAGAAATGTCATGGTAGCAAAAATATGATTCAAGAGAATGGAAGAAGTGAACAATGTGAAAGGAGAGTATTGCTTAAAATGTAGAAATATGGATATAATCAAAGCTATTTTGCTGCACATTTATCTGGAAGTAGTAAGGGATTGACAAGGCACAAAATATTCATTCTAATTGGATGTCATTAAATACACGGCAGAAGAAAAAGGTGTGAGAGTTTCACCATTCCAGAAAACTGAGTTTTATTTAAAGCAGTTAAGAAGAGTTTTTCTCTTTTGTTTTGAAAAGTAGAAACACATTGGAGCTTACTTATTTAAAAATAGGTTCAAAAAGATGTAATGAAAAGTAAGTAGAAGGCTGGCAAAGTAGGTAGTTGAGACAGAATGAAAAACAAGAAAAAGAGAAGCAAGGGATTTGAAATAAATTGGATCAGACATGTTAGTAGAGTAGAGGGGAAAATACAAAATACGCAAAATATTCAAATTTCTATTATTAGAAGGGAATTTATATCTAATCATTTCCAGTGTTTCGTTTTCAATGTTGCTAAGATAAAATAAGACTATGAAATTTTATTCATTGCCTTTGGTTTTACATCAAGAGCACTTAATGATACACTCATATTAAAGTTCAACACTTGTTAACAAACAGTACATGTAATTTTTGGAGTTTAGCAATAATGTTTTTATAAAAAATAGTTATTAGAGCCATGACCATTTTTGTAGGTAAGATCCAATGGTGTAGAAGCCCTAATTCCATGAAATGCTCTTATTGAATATGGAGAATTTTAAAAATAATTTTATTGAACAAAAATATTCAGTTATTGGAGGGTATTTTAAAAAATAGCAATGGATCAAGACAGTGTTTTTTATTGATATAGCCTTTCAATTATATTTTAAAAGCATTTGGAGTATTCTGAGTGAGATATCAAAATCTAAGACAAAGATTTTGTCTCATAATTTTTTTTAAGTTGTTTATCTTCTGAAGGCTTACAATTATATGTAGTTTCAAGATTTCTAAAATATGGTGTCATATATTTTCTTTTTATTAAATATGCAAAGGCTCTATTTTACAACTTAGTATATCTTCTTGTGGTAAATAAATACAATGAAAATAAGAAATGCAGTTTTCAGAGACAAGGTGATTAACTGAGGTTTTGTTTTACTTAGGACTGAAAGAAAAAAAAGCAGTGAAACAATGTCTAGAAGTTCTTTCACTTTATGGAACCTTCTAGAGTATGCTGTGCTAGGTAAGGCATTTTATAAACTGGGTTACTTAATTGTCCTTTAGGATTACCAATGTTGTAAAAAAACAGGCCACAAGACAGAGACGTTAAACAGGTTTTATTTGTTGTTGTTTCTTTCTTACCCCAGACCAATGAATTACAAAATGTGTACATGACTTCCTCTCTCTGTGTCTTTTTCATAATTCTCTTATGACTTTCATGAACAATGAAATCACAAAATAGCAGTTTTAAGATGGCATAAAACAATAAGATAAACAGAGGAGATAAGATAAAGGGTGAGAAAATTTATGGATTACCAGCTGTTTTGGGGAAAAACAGATGCAGAAAATATATGTGATCAAGGAAGGAATACAATTAAGAGATTACACAAAGAAAGACCAGAATTTTGACTCGATGGCCTGGAGGGCATCAACATAGGTTATCTGATGAGATTTCCAGATCTTACATTGGAAGTAAATATTAGACCACTGTATACCAGTAGGTATTTGTGAAGTCTTACATATCTCTCTTCCTATCTCTGGTTTGTTCTATTTTTTAATAAACATACCACTTAGTGAATGATAAACTCTTTTTTAAAAAATGAAAATGAAATTACCATTCAGAAAATTGGTATAGTGTAGGAAACATCTGAATGATTGTGTTTCTTTCCCAATTTTTATCTGCACAGTTTGAAATTATTTAACCATGACTCTGTAGCGTGCAGAATACTTACTTGCTTTTCATGCAAATGTTTGACAAGGAAAACAAGAATAGAAAACCGCAAAGTATTTGTCAGTATGACAAACACATAAAAAGTAAAAGATACACACGTCACAGTTTGAAGGGAGATACGTGTCATTTTTCTTCATAAAATTTATAAAAAGTACAGCCTAACATTGTGCTTTTGGTCACTGTCATATACTTTGATAACAAATATTAGAAACAAAGATTTTCTTAGTCGCAATACCAAGTTGATCAATATAAAAACTAACAGAGGAAGAACAACTTATTTTTTTCTAAATTACTTGAATCATATAATTATTGCCAATGTTAATCTTTGTTCCAATGTGATTTGCTGTGGAAAAATATGATTGACCACAAGGCGTGAGACATTTTTATAATATTGTACAAACAATCTGGAAGAAATTACACTATGATTAATAAGGTCCAATTTAGAAATTTTCTTCAAAATGAAATAGTACACAGAATTCTAATTTATGAAATTCATCATACATTTGTTTTCTACTAAAAGAATGTAATTTTTTCTGCAGACCTGACATCAAATATATTTATGCATATATTACATATATTTTATATATTTGTCATGTATGTTTTCCAATTAAATACCACGTATTTCAGTCTGTTTGTGCTGCTATAACAAAATGCTATTAACTGGGTAGCTTATAAACAACTGAAATTTATTTTTTATAGTTCTGGATGCTGAGATATTCAAGATTAAGGTACTGGAATATTCAACATCTGGTGAGGGCCTGTTTCCTGGTTCATAGATGGTGCCTTCTTTCTGTGCCCTCACATGTTAGAAAAAGCAAAGCAGCTCTTTGGGGTGTCTTTTATACTGGCACTAATCCCAGTCATGAGGGATCTGCCCTCACGATCCAATCACCTCCCAATGTTCCCATCTCCTAACACGACATTGGTGGTTACCTTTCCACATATAAATTTTGGTAGACCCAAACATTGAGACCATGGCATCATGTAGGTTTACAATGTTTCAAAGAATAGTGACGTGAATATTTTTATTATGTTCATACAGTTTAGCCCTAATCCTTATATTTCATAGAGAGTACATTTGTAATATTTACAGAAATACTTTCCAGCAGAATAAATGCTATTCAGCAAAAAATATAAATACGAAGGATAAAAAGAGTCAATTAACTCAATATCATTTTTCAAGAAAACAAACCATGGAAAGGGATCTCAATTACTGCTTTTACAATTCAATCTTATTTTTATTTGAAAGCTCATAAAGGTCACTGTGCTTAATGCACATGCTTTAAAAGAAACCACAAAGCTTTTCATTTACCATCAGTTATCCACTGATATATAGATAAATCTTTGCAGTACCATAAATTTCCACAATATAAACTCAGTAAAGAAGTATGTGGCATGCACTTTGAAAATATCCGCCTTGTAGTCAGTAAAGTTTCTATTCCATAAAGGAGGCTGTGTTTAACCCTCACTTTAAACAATGCTAATTATTTTTATGCAACTTTGACTTGTTGCAACAAAGACATTTCTTATATATGAAGACTAACAAAAAAAAAATCCTCATCTTACTTTTCAATGTTGAAACTGGAAAACTGCCTTTCTCTTGAATGTGACTATCCACCAAAGCAAACTATGAGTTCACAATCCTGTTGTTACCACAAGTACCACAAAACCTGCAAATATGTTATCTAATGTGTTTCCACAACCACAAAAATCAAAGTAAAATTTGCTATCTTTCGTAGTTTAATTCCATATTTAAGTAAAAAAAGGAGCTTACCAAGCATAGAATGAATATGTCATTTAATAAGCATGCATATATGCTAGTTTTATAAAAAAATATGGATACTGCATTATCTCTGGATTGAAGTTGAAAAAAACGTTCAAGTTATTAGTATTTTTACCTGCAACATGAAGTTGCAGTTTCATTTTGTCAAACCTCAAAAACAAGGATGAAAGGAGTATGTGTTAGGTTCATTTGAAACTAAATTCATGAGCACACGAGGAAAAGAAAAAAAGAGGTTTTGTTGAACGAAGTGTCATATAAATTCAAGCTGGTAAAGACTATTTACAGTGGAGAAAGTGAATAAAACAAATGAAAGCTCTGGAATGTTAAACAGACTTAATACTATAAGAAAATGTGCTAATAATGCGTTTGTTTAAAAAAAAATACGGGAATTTGATGGGGAGGAGCTAAACAAGGATTTTGATAGCTTAATGATGGATTAGTGAAAGAGAAGCCACTAAGTGTAATTTAGAAAATTAGTACAGTGTGGAGGCTTTATAGTCCTATATACTATATTTGTATATTATTGTATTTGTAAAGGATAGTATGTACAACTTTCAAGGTAATGTAATCTTTCTTAAGAAATGATGTTTGTAACATGAAACTGAAATGAGAAAGGTCCGCTTGTCGCCCTGGCCGGGTGTGATGGGGGTGTGGCTTGCCTCCTCAACACCCAGCTGTAGGGAGCATACAGGCGGGGACCTGTGGGGCTCTGACCCCGCGGCAGTGTCCAGGGGTGAATGTTTACAGTTGAAGCCGCAGCGGGCGTGTGTTATAGGGTGCTCTTTTAATTTAGCCGTCTGTAGGCGGCTCATCACAATTTTTCTGGCAATTAAGATAGAATATGTACCTAAACCAAAATTGCGATAGTTATCTAGAAAATCTTTTAACTTTTCAATCTGGATAAGTATGACTTCTTAATTGCCAACTCAGCAAACTTTATACGGATGCCCTACTCACCAGGCCACTCTAGCCACTCCACCTGGAAGACCTCCTGATTAAACAAAGGATTCTAACATCCCTCACCAGGCTGCATCTCCAAGTGAGCGTGTACCTTTCTTACTGTGCCCCGTATCACCTAAAGTCTGGAGGGCTGAATTGTTCAGGAAGAGAGAGAGAGGAAGGAGAAGGGGTAAAGAAAACAGGAAAAGAGGAAAGGGAAGAGGAAGGATCAGAGATCAGAAGAACACAGCTTGTTCTGATTTCCACTAGATTCTCAAAAAGGAAACTCTACAGATTGTATGGTTTGAAAAGCATAGCCAACATAATAATTTTGTATTTCGAAAATGAAACAAATGTATTGTTTTCATGAGGCAAACTATTCAAAATGGAACTGGACAAAATCTTCTTGGATAAATATACGCATCTTGTGGTAAGGAAGAAAGAAAATGAGATTTTTATATTTATTAATATAAAACAAGGCATTAAAAATATTGCCATGGAGGATAGCAAGGCATCTCTGCTTTTAAACGCTGTTTTGCCATCTTTATTTGACTATATGTTTATTAGTATTGTAGGGTGAAAGATAATTAGATGACCATTTCTAGTGAAAGATAGGAAGATGACACTTAAATAATTCAAAACAAAAAGATGAGCCTAGATACGACTAGGTTGTTACATAATCTAGCTAATGCTGAACTAGTATATAAAATATGCACATTCGTCTAACACTGTTACTTTAGGCAGTTTCCTTTCTATTTTACATAACTTTGACCTCACTTTTTTTACCTACAAGGTAATAAATTCCATTGGGTGAATTAATAATTTCAGCCATAACTTTCCTATTACATAGTTCCATTAACAAATGATGTGATGTGGTCTAAGTTGCAAGGTGGACTACCATTTATCCAAGAAGATGAATTGTGCTCTAGAATGCGGAATACAGCACTAGGAGTTGGCCTCAGGACTTCAATATTTGCTGCAGGTGTTCAGAAGAGTTATTTAAATGCTTTGGACTTCAGTTCCCTCACCTACAAATACAAACTAAGGTAAAAATCATCTCTAAGTTTCCTTCAAGCTCTAATATTCAGCAATTTTGTAAACAGACCTGTGTGTGTGTTACAGGAATTACAAAAATAATTCCAGTGCTCTTCTAAGTAAATAATGTAGCTTTCTTTATAAAGTGTTATCAAGAAGTTACACAAATAAACTGTTGACCCTTAAATAATTGTTTTCATTTGAAAATTGATATATTTGTTTTATAACAAGGTAGCATTGCCATGTGACAACAACATATAATACAAATTGTTTCCAGTTTGTTTTTCCTGTGTCTGTCTGCCTTTGTCTGCCAGCTTTGGAATTGTAGTGTGTGGTTTCTTTTCTTTGCATTATTTCTTAGAGACTTTTTCAACAGCTTTTTTGGAATGGCTGGTTACACAGATAAGTTCATTAGTGGTGATTTTTGAGATTTTGATGCACCCATCACCTGAGCAGTGTACACCTTACCCAGTGTGTAGTCTTTTATCCCACACCCCCTCCAACCCTTCCCTGAGTCCCCAAAGTTCATTGGATTATTCTTATGCCTTAGGATCCTCATAGTATAGATCCCACTGATAAGGGAGGACATGCAATGTTTGGTTTTCCATTTTTGAGTTATTGCACTTAGAGTAACAGTCTCCAACTCTATCCAACTTGCTGTGAAGGCCATCATTTTGTTCCTTTTTATGGCTGAGTGGTATTCCATGGTATAGACACACACACACACACACACATACACACATTAAATATACATACAATATTTTATTTGTCCTCTCATTGACTGATGGGCATTTGAGCTGGTTCCACATTTTTGCAATAGCAAATTGTCCTAGTATAAACATGCCTGTACAAGTCTGTTTTTCATATAATGACTTATATTCCTCTGGGTAAATACCCAGTAGTGGGAGTGCTGGATTGAATGGTAGCTCTACTTTTATTAGGTTGGTGCAAAAGTAATTGTGGTTTTATCTTTAAAATGGCCAAGACCACAATTACATTCGCACTAACCTAATAGTTATTTAAGGAATCTCCATACTGCTTTCCATAGTGGTTGTACTAGCTTACATTCCCACTGGCAGTGTAAAAGGGTTCCTTTTTCACCACATTCATGCCAAGATCTGTTATTATTATGTTTTTATTGTGGCCATTCTTGCAGGAGTAAGATGGTATTGCCTTGTGGTTTTAATTTGCATTTCCCTGACAATTAGTGATGCTGGGCATTTGTTCTTTTTTGTTGGCCGTTTGTATATCTTCTTTGGGGAGTCATCTATTCATGTCCTTAGCCCACTTTTTGATGGGATTTTTTTTTCTTACCGATTTGTTAGTTTTCCTTGCAGATTCTGGATATTAGTCCTTTGTCTGATGCATAGTTTGTGAAAATTTTCTCCCACTCTGTGTGACCCTTAAATAATTTTTAAGAGACCTTGATATTTTCGTAAGTCCTTTCCTCATCTCCACTAAATAGTGTGATGGAGACCGCAGAAGTAGAAATTCATGGTTATCTCCTAGGTCCTGGCTGAGGGTCACATTCTTTGTTGATGATGCTAAAGACTGCTAAAAACTGAAATGCAGGGCAATGCCTTCCTTTCTGTGAAGCAGACATGGAGGGTTGCTTATGCCTTGACCAGTTGAGGTAGGGGAGATTAATATTTTCTCAAGTTAACTTTAAAGAAATCAATTAATTCTGTCCATACTTTTAAAATAGTGAATATACTCCACATACAGAAAAGTAAAGTACCTGAATCCATCTTTAAAACAAAAAAATAGTAGGAAACAAAAAAAACATGAAAAATAACAGACTATATACATATATTTATGTACATACACAAATACATGTAATATGTGTATAGTGTTTTATAGTCTTTCATGCATATATTGACTGGCATTGCACTGGAATGATTAGTTTTCTGCATATTACCAGACACCCAGCTTAGATGTTTTTTTCATGTTAAAGTAATTTGAAATTTAAATGCAAAATTCCAATTTTACCTTTAGTTACTTTGAAAATAGCTTTATTTAAATAAAATATCAAACCACCTTCAAAAGCATACATACAAAGAAATGTTTAACTTCTCAGGGTTAGTAAGTGGTAGCAAAATAAGGTTGCAAGAGATAAGGACTTTCAGATGTTTTGCTAATTTTAAGGGTGTATATTCTAGAAGTAAAAACATATATTAAGAAAATTGGTCTAGTAATGTACACATCTTGAGAACAGACAGCTAAATTTGATTGGGGATTTCTAAACCTCACTGCAGCCTTCAGCAATTTTATTATCTGCAATGATTATTATGTGTTTCTTGCCTTCCTAAAAGACTTGCTCAATAGCAAGTTAGGTTAATATACATATTAACCTATGTGTGATAAATTTGAGTATCATAAAACAATCTAGATTGAAATTCTATAATTAGACACTATGGTTTTTTATCAAAGGATAATTTGACATTTAAGTCAATGCTATTAATCCTTCACATTTTTGTGCTATTCATAGCACTGATTGTTAAGTTTAAGATAGATTTTTCCTTTTCTTTCTCCTAAAGATACCCATAACATTATTTGACATTTTGCATGAGACATCTTGTTTGTTTGTTAAGTGTCTGTGTGTATGATTCATGTGAGTGGCTATAATATAAGCTATTATATACTTAACTTTCTGTTTTATATTTACTTGTATTTTGAGAACACTAAACATAATAAACACTATCATTAGTGACCACCAAATGAGAACATCTTGATAATCATCTAAGATACTATAACACAGGTTTCAGGAACACAGTGTTCAATACCAGAAAAGAATATATGTATTTGAATACTGGTCAGTATGTGAACTTTAGCATCTGATCTATTATTTTAAAGTTTGGTTTTCTCAGTGGTAAAGTGAGGATATATTGAAGTCTGAACTTTTAAAAAGAGGCAATTTCTACTTCAAACAATAGAGTGTTACCTGAATCTCTATTTCCTCTACTTTTGCATCTTGGTATGCCTTTTAATCATATTCTTTACTGAGTGGCTTTTTACTTATATTTTCCTTATTCTCTCTCCCTTGTTTAGGCAAACACTGTCCAAAATAAAATTACCTAGTTGAACAATGGATAGTTTACACATTTACTCTTCATTCCTTTCCTAATGGTTCAGTGGGATCTATGCTAGTTTTGTCTGTTTCTGTTCTGGGGTCATGACATTGGAGCACATGTCTGCTTGAAAGGATCTGAGGCCAAGGTCCTGTGGACTCCCTCATCACTTTTATACCTGACCCCAACTCGATAAAAAAATAAAGTTCAGTACGCTACTCTGACTTATTCACTTCTCTGATCCACTTTTGTGTTGAACTCTTTGTCCTGCAGTTTGTGCAACATGATTCTATGTAGTTGGGCCCAGGTCAGGTCTCTCTGACCTGAACCAACTGATTGTACCATGGATTTAAGAGATAACTCTGTTTGGATCAAAGAAACAATGAGAACTCCTTGCCTTCTCTGCCGACACTGTCTTGATAGTTATCTTTCAAACAGCACTGTTTCTTGATCAGGCAAGAGCAATGTGTTATTTTTAAATTTGTAGTCTTTTTAGAGTTGATAAAGCCCATAATAAATATATTATCTTTTAAAGACTGGTGTTATTACTTTCCTAATTTTACATGCTAGAAAGCTAAATCCAGAGAAGTTTAATTAGTTGCGTAAAGTTACACAGTAAGCACGGTGCAGAACTGACATTATAAGCTCAGAATTTTTTAAATCAGAGACCACTATCAGTTTTCCCAATAATCATAGGACTGACCTATTCATAAACTGCGAATTGAAATGAGAGAAGACAGAGTGCCAATAAACATTTTTTTGTTTCCCCCTGGGGAAGAGAAGTGCCTAGAATTTTAACATAAATTGGTAAATGTAAATTTGTGTAGAGATTTAAAAAAAAAAAAAAAAAAAAAAGAACCTGAAACTCTGTCACCCATATGTATTTTTTATGGAAATTTTTCTAGGCTGACTTGTTGACATAGCCCAAGAAACCAAAGTGTCGGTAACAGAATGAATTGTTTAGATACACAGCCACAACACATGGTATCCAGATCTGACTCAGAACATCTAGGACAGAATACCAGTTGTATTTGAATATAACACCTTGAAGAAAAAAGAAAAATAAAGTAGAATATTTTAAAGTACTGATTTTTTTTATTAGTATTACAATTAGGAGCAAACAAACATTTGTGGAGGGAATTACTGACAATTTCCAAATTGACTGACAATTTGCTAATATCAGATAGCATATTTAAGCCTTGCTTATTTAACATATACTACCAACAAAATTGGAAAATTAATGAAAACATTCTATAAGCCTATTGTAGGTGGCTTAAATAGGTTCTATATTGCTGTGTGAATAATCTACAATTCAAAACACTTCACACAATTACTTTTTATTGATTTTTCTTTCACAAAGTTTGATATTGTTAAACCATATTGCTGGGAGTAAAATAACATAGTTTGCATGTATAATTTTAGAATTATGGAAAATCTTTCACCAGCATCACTATCTCTTCAATGGCAAGCATATATTTTGATCATAACCATATCCTTGAAAGACTCCTACATGACCTAGAATAGCTCTCCTGTGAGTGTGTGCCTGTATGTAGTTTCATCTCTTATGACTCTGTATACTACTATTAGAAATCTTATTTTAAAATAGATGTTACAATCTAATTAATTTTACTATATATATTCCCTCTATAAAGTAAGTTGAAATCACATACAGTTACCATATGATAAAGATTAACTATAGAATTGGTAATATATTGTATTGCTAAGCAAATAAAATGACTTTCATTTTGTATTAATGTACCAATAACATAAATCAGGTAAAAAATTGCGTCTGATATATAAACTTGAGTAAAATATAATTGATTCATGTGAGTGACTATAATATAAGCTATTACATACTTAGCTTTCTAAGTATGTTCATTTTTAGCTATAATACAACAAAGGCACTGTCAGTGAAGCCAACATAACCAATTCTGATATTTTAGTCATAGGTACCTCTTCTTTCCCCAAAGGACTCCTGACTTTATTTCTTTTTCTTTCCATTTTTAACTCTGTGGGCTCTGGAGAGCAATCTCCATTCTCTTCCTCTGGCAGATGTCACCACAAACTCTTTCCCCTAGGGTTCTTCACCACACAAGCCTGGGTGTACAGAGGATGTGGAAATCTAAGCTGTACACCCATTGTTTGCTGCCACCCAAGAGGAGAATATGGGCCATTTTTTATTTAAAAGTTCTACAACTAAACATAGTTAAGAAACAAAGGGAAAAGTTTTCAAAATAGGTGCATAGCCCATTTCTAGAAGCTTGATCTTCTACTTCTCAGTTTTAAGTGGGTATCAGAATAACTTGAGTAATACATTAAATATGCATATCCCTTAGCTCACTGGGGGCTTATTGAATCAGGATCTGTGATAGTTGAAACCTGGAAGTACCCATATTTTAAACAAGCCTGCAGAGTGTTAAAAGTTGCTTTGAAATCTCATAATATAGCTTCTAATTTTAGATGACAAATAAAATTCTAATATATTGGTCTCCAAAAAAGGTATGCATCACTGGCTTGCTTGTGATAGAAATACAACATTACAACTTGTATGTATTAATTTTTCTTTAAAATAAATGGCCAATTAAATAAATTATCTGTTAAAGCTCAGACTGATGCATATACTACCAATACAAACACAAATGAAACAGACAAAAAAGAGCTGATTTACCTTCTCTGCACATTGTGATGTAAAGTCAGGTATAATCTCATAAAATATAATGAGAAATTATATAAAAATATCCAAAATTTTCAAGACCATTTGAAATATAGAATCTTATCAAAGATAAGCAATGGTACACGTTTAATAGTAAAATTAAAAAGACAGGACATCAAAATATGGTTTATTTAGTAATTATTTTATATATATATTCCTATTGTATGAATGTTTTATAATGTGTACAATGTATTGGTACATGCCTATCACTTAAATAAATATACATATATTAAGAATACATTTTGATAGTTTTTATTCAAAGACGTACACAGTTAGAAAAGTCTGTGGACCATATATGTAACAGTTTCCTGCCTTTTTTATCCAATTAAAGGACATCTTTCTTCAGAAATGATACATTTCTTATCTTATCTCAGAAACCCAATCAATGCAAAATAATTGAATATCCTTTCATCTCAAAAGAACAATTTATGTTTATTTGAGACTCCTATCCTTGTGGCATTACTCAGGCACTCGGCCATGACCAGGAGTAACTTTCACTTTTGTTGACAAATCTGTAGCAAAATGATTATTTAACTAATAATAATTATTGAAGCATACAATGCTGTGAATGTTGCAATCGATCATTGAAAATGATGACACCAGAGAGTACTTGAGATTGTTAAACTATATTGATGTAAATGACAATGATATAAATGATGATAACAATAATTTAATGACAGCTTTGTGACAGGCATTGCACTAAACATTTGTCAAAGGCAATTATCTCCATGTATAAATGAGGAAAACACCTATATAAAAGAAACAAATTACTTGGTAGAGTTCTAATGGGCTTCATAAAACAGAACATTATTGTTGGCCTTTGATAAGCAATTGAGTGTTTGCTGGCACTTATTGGCAAAGGGCATTCTTGAGCAAAGAAACATCACAACAAAAGGACCCTTATCCACTGGTCCCTGGGAATTAGAACACTCTCCTATTCTCTAGTCCATTGGCTAAATCTTGCACTTTTTCATGATGCCAACTTTTCTTCACTTATCCATCATTGTCCCTTGAATTAAGTGTCCAGAATACATATCTTAGTTGCTTAATTATTTGTTTATACTCTCCCAACTCTGTTTTTGTTAAACTATAAAATCTGTTAGAACAAGGGTCATATTTCTATCACTCACCTTTATCTTTTTTGAGCCCAGGAGTATTACTGGAGCATGTAACCAGCGCCAAATAAATATTCGATGAATGTGTGACTGAATATATTAGTCTGGCTTGGAAACAGGCATATGAAACTATCACTGAGGGGGATGCTAAACAGAATACAAATAAGCACATGTTTGGCCTAAGGACTGAAGGCCTCTAAATAATAAGCAGTCACAGCATTATAGTTAGAGAAGTGCAGATAAGTAGAAAATAAAAAAGATGTTATGTATAGAACTATAATGCTTTGTATTACATCTTTATATATTATGTGCAATTATATGAAGCTATTAAACTTTCAATGTTAAATAATCATGTGGCTCTATTTTGCATTAGGAATAATAAAATAGTTAACATTTATATAAAATGCTTTGTATCAGACAACATACTAAAATCTTAAATAGGTTACTTAATTTAATGACCACAGAGACTCAAGGGCAAATCCAAGTTTTTTTGGAGCCTGAAGCTTATATAATTTGGGGGTGGGAGATCATCTTAAGAATTCAGTATTAAGAATATTAAATTAAGTACAAAACTAAATATTTATTTAGAATGAGAAAAAATTCAATAAATTACAATTACAGAAAACAACAAATTTCATAGCCATTGTAAAACCCACAAAAATAACATATTTTATTAATTAACACTACTCTATTGTTTTCTTGCATTTTTATCTGTCCCACTTAGTTGACATTATTAGCATTGATAACACAAAAGCAATGGTGGGTAAAACTACCAGCACATTAGCATAAATGAAAACAGTGGTGTCAAGTTCCAAGAGCAGTCATTGTGTTCTTTACCAGCTTGCACTTACAAAAAAAAAAAAAAAAAAAAAAAAAAAAAAAAGCCAGTTTAATTTCAGAATTTCCTCGGTGATACAGTAAAAAAATATTAATTTTACTAAATTTCAACTCTTGTATACATGCTTTTAAATATTGTGTGTGCACATTGTCTTCTCCGCACTGCTCTTACTGAGGTCTCCAGCGCCTTCTCCCTCCTGTGCAAAATGGCAACTCATAAGGAAAAACTCATTGCACCAGCTGCGGAAGAAGAGGCAACAGTCCCAAACAATAAGATCACTGTAGTGGGTGTTGGACAAGTTGGTATGGCGTGTGCTATCAGCATTCTGGGAAAGTCTCTGGCTGATGAACTTGCTCTTGTGGATGTTTTGGAAGATAAGCTTAAAGGAGAAATGATGGATCTGCAGCATGGGAGCTTATTTCTTCAGACGCCTAAAATTGTGGCAGATAAAGATTATTCTGTGACTGCCAATTCTAAGATTGTAGTGGTAACTGCAGGAGTCCGTCAGCAAGAAGGGGAGAGTCGGCTTAATCTGGTGCAGAGAAATGTTAATGTCTTCAAATTCATTATTCCTCAGATCGTCAAGTACAGTCCTGATTGCATCATAATTGTTGTTTCCAACCCAGTGGACATTCTTACATATGTTACCTGGAAACTAAGCAGATTACCCAAACACCGCGTGATTGGAAGTGGATGCAATCTGGATTCCGCTAGATTTCGCTACCTTATGGCTGAAAGACTTGGCATTCATCCCAGCAGCTGCCATGGATGGATTTTGGGGGAACATGGCGACTCAAGTATGGCTGTATGGAGTGGCGTGAATGTGGCAGGTGTTTCTCTCCAGGAATTGAATCCAGAAATGGGAACGGACAATGATAGTGAAAATTGGAAGGAAGTGCATAAGATGGTGGTTGAAAGTGCCTATGAAGTCATCAAGCTAAAAGGATATACCAACTGGGCTATTGGATTAAGTGTGGCTGATCTTACTGAATCCATGTTGAAAAATCTATCCAGGATTCATCCCGTGTCAACAATGGTAAAGGGGATGTATGGCATCGAGAATGAAGTCTTCCTGAGCCTTCCGTGTATCCTCAATGCCCAAGGATTAACCAGCGTTATCAACCAGAAGCTAAAGGATGATGAAGTTGCTCAGCTCAAGAAAAGTGCGGATACCCTGTGGGACATCCAGAAGGACCTAAAAGACCTGTGACTACTGGGCTCTAGGCTATAGAAATTTAAAAACTACAATGTTATTAACTCTGAGCCTTTAGTTTTCATCCGTATACATGGATCGCAGTTTGCTTTGATCTTCTTCAATATGTGAATTTGGGCTCATAGAATCAAAGCCCATGCTTGGTTTAATGCTTGCAATATGAGTTCTTGAACAAATAAAATTAACTATTGTAGTGTAATATATATATATATATACATATATATATATATATATATATATATATATATAGTGTGTGATAAAGTGGGAAGTTTGCACAAAACAATTTTTTTTTTTTTTTTTTTTTTTTTTTGAGACGGAGTCTGGCTCTGTCGCCCAGGCTGGAGTGCAGTGGCCGGATCTCAGCTCACTGCAAGCTCCGCCTCCCGGGTTTACGCCATTCTCCTGCCTCAGCCTCCCGAGTAGCTGGGACTACAGGCGCCCGCCACCTCGCCCGGCTAGTTTTTTGTATTTTTTAGTAGAGACGGGGTTTCACCGTGTTAGCCAGGATGGTTTCGATCTCCTGACCTCGTGATCCGCCCGTCTCGGCCTCCCAAAGTGCTGGGATTACAGGCTTGAGCCACCGCGCCCGGCCTGCACAAAACAATTTTGCTGCACAACAAACTACAATGATTTTCACACACATACACACACACACACACACACACACACACACACCAAAAAACTCATTTGTTTTACAAGTTGAACTGGTCACTCTTTTTCTTATGTAAAATTATCTTTACTTGAAAGAACAACCGACAAAAACAACCAAAAAACAAAAAAAAAGTATGATTTAGAGTTAAACGTTTGGCTTATACTTTCTCAAAAATGAATGAAGTAAACTTGTAACCTCAATAAAAATAACGTGTTGTCTTTGATAAATGAGCTTTCAGGCAAAAATTAGGACTTTGGAAAAATTATATTCACACTGTGAGCTTGACAGCTTCTCAATAATTTTAAGACATCTCTGATGAGATCAATGAAAATATTAATGAATGTGATAGTTTGCTATTATATAAAAAAATATGTTAACATTTGGAAGGTCTGCATAACTCAAAGAATCAATATTTTCCAAAGGAAAAGTTATGTATTATGAAAAAGAATCTTAAAAGTGCAAAATAAACTAATAGTTTTAAATTTCTCATTGCAACTAGCTTATATGAAATTATTATTTTTCAGGTTTGAGTGTAGTCTTAAAGAAAATTATCTATAATTATCTGAAAAGGCTACTAATTTGCAAAAATGTAAAATGGTTCTACTCTTCTCCCTAAATGTCTGGTTTGTTTGGAAAATTTTTTTTTCATAAAAAGTGTAATATACATTAACATGTTGTGAATTTACTGTTGTTATTTTTAAATGAATTAATAAATGTATATTTAATTTTTTTCCATTTTAATTTCTGTAATGGTAGTTATAATCCACATAAACAAAAGCTTAGGACCTTTGGTGAATTTTTTGAGTGAAAAGTATCCTGAGATTAACAGTTTGAGGACTATTACTCAAAGAAGAAGGTGAGGGAGAAAAATATTGCAGTTCTCCGTCTCTTGCTCTGATCCCTGGTCTTGTTTTGGTGAGGGCATAGAACAAAGTAGTTTAGTACAAATGACTTGAAATTAGATTACATATATTGGCCCAGAATTCAAGCTGCTCCTGATAACTAACTCTGTGATACTAAGAGACAATCTCTTGATGCTTTCAAGTCTCAGTTTCATTATTTCTAATATAACAACAATAACACCTATTTCATAGGGTCTTTCCAGAGGGGAATGCAACATGAAACTAATGAAATTTACTTTTCAAGCCCTGTGATTTTCACAGGCAACTTCTAAAGCCCTAGTTAATGAGTGTAGGGCAATTGAGATTAGTTACTCTTCACAGTCCAAGAAAATCTGAAATGCCCAGAAACCTGAAAGCTTTTATTTAAAAAAAAAAAAAAAAAAAAAAAAAAAAAAAAAAAGACTAGGTAGAATGTACTGCAAATTTGACAACAATCCTAAATTTTATATTACAGCTAAAGGGACCTCTCCTAAGCAATCAATGATAAAATATAAACATTAAATAACCTTGATAAGGAGCTTGATAGGGAAACAATATTTTTCCTACTCTTTCTATAGGAAAAATACTGCAAAATCATTGCCATATGAAGAGGCCAAAAAGAACCCAAGTAAAATGTACATATGTACATCATTTGACCAGTCCTTAGAATGCTTGATATTGGGTTTGTATGTAGAAATAACCATTGAAATCATCATTATAAGAGCCAAAAACAGGCCGAGAGTGGTGACTCATGCCTGTAATCCCAGAACTTTGGGAGGTCGAGGCAGGTGGATCACGTGAGGTTGGGAATTCGAGACCAGCCTGACCAACATGGTGAAACCCCAACTCTGCTAAAAATACAAAATTAGTCTGGTGTGGTGGCACATTCCTATAATCCCAGCTACTCGGGAGGCTGAGGCAGGAGAATTGCTTGAACCCTGGAGTGGGAGGTTTCGGGGAGCCGGGTTGCAGGGAACCGTGATCACACCTTTGCACTCCAGCCTGGGCAACAAGAGGGAAACTCCATTTCAATAAATAAATAAATAAATAAATTAAAATAGTTTAATAAAGAAATACACATCTCACTCCCTCCAGCTAAAATTAAATATTTTTCTCTCTATGTGTCATATATTTCTTCTCTACCTTCTACCCTAATGTAAATGGTATAGAGATGTCACTGTAGGTACAATTAGTAATATAGTGGGAACATTTTATTACAATATGTGTACAACTAAAGCATATTTTCCAATGACGACCAGTGTTAGCACCAAGGAAAAGTCCTTGGTGCTATTGATCCACAATGCGGAATTAGTTATTTCACTCTAAAGAGTGGATCCCATTTGTTAGAGAAGGGAAGTGTCAACTAACCAGAACAATATGTGTATTTCATTACTCTTCCCATTTGATGTTTGACAAAATAAAATGGTACCTACCCAAACCACAATATCAGGTTATGGATCCAAGTACACATTGTTTATTTGAATCAATATACAGGATTGTGCACGTTTATGGGTTTATATTACCATAACCACAGATGGTAGCCACACTGAATGTATGACATTTTTACATAGATGCACATGTTTTCAATGATGCTAAACTTAATAATTTATGTACTTTTTTATATAGCCCATGAGACTGAAAGGCAGCCAAAGACAGCCACATCTAGAAATGTTGCTGATGTAAACGAAATTAAATTTAGCATAATAATGCACAAACAAAATGAAAATTAAAAATAAAGCACACTTATCAAATGCAGTTTTAGTACTAATCAAATACTGTGGGTCACAGAGGTGAAAGACCTCATGCACTTACACTAAGTGATTAAAGAGACAGCAGCTTCTGTTTAATGCCCTAGGAAACTGTCCCCTCTTGTCGTCTTAAAGGATCACACAAAACCGAAGGGAATTCCCTTTGTCCATCTCTGAAGAAATACAGACTCTGGCAGATGCATGACAGCCATCAACACACTGAATAATTAGAAAATCATTCCCTGGAGACACAGAAATTAAGAGATAATTGTATAAAAACAAGTAAGTGATCAATCAATAACAATAACAACAAAGGCCTTACCTAAAACTTATTGTAAAGTAGTTTTTTTCTTGCAATTAATATTTAGTCCATCTGATAACATTTAAATGAAGTGAATAATACCATTTTGGATTCTAAAAGACTATACTTTTTAATAAATTTCAACTATTAAAGCTTAACATCCCTTTAGATGCTTTTAGCATTTGTAGAAACTATTCAAAAATCTAGTAAAGTCTTTTAAATTATACTACTGCAAATAGAGACAATTTTTAATTCTGTGTGTGTGCTTATCAATTAAGCACACTATCTCTATTTGTTAGCTACTGATAAAATAGGTTGTGAGAAAGGCAATGACCATAAGTAGTGTGTTCAACATATAATGATTGTGATTGTTGTGATTGATGAAAATCAGCACTATGCATTGCTTAACACTTGGGAAAACTAATCATCCAATAGTGCTAGCAGTAACAATTCCTAAATTTATTCTAATATACTTTTATAAACTGATAATTTATAAATTCTAGAATAAACCTGAATGAATTCTTTTAATATTTGACAAAATAAGTTTTCTTCTGGGCAATATTTTAGCTAAGAGTATCATTTAATCTAATTCACTGTACGAGTCATGATTGCATGAAGTTTCATTTAGCAGATATTTTGCCTGAAATGTAATCATTTGGCATAAAACTGCTATATATTGAGTGGAAATAAAATACCTGAAATAAAGAGTAAATACTTCATTATTTGAGGATACTAATATAAATGTGTAAATTAGATTTTAAAAGAAAACATTGCTACCAGAGTTGAAGTTTTAATATAAAAAATTTATCCATAGTAAATCATTAAACAAAGCTTAATTTATTTCAACGTTATAAAATTTTAATATTGAAAAGAAATATTTTTTCTCACATCTAATACAAACACACAACACACACACAGGTGCATGCCCATGCATTTAGACTTTTATTTTTATTTTTTTTAACCTAAGTGGATATCAAAGTTGATAAGTGGAAGAAACTACATAGGTACCATGTTTCTCTGAAGAATAACTGATCAGCTCTGTAATTTGTTTCAGGAAAAATACAAGTTTAACAGGTACACATTACTATTCTGAGGCTGAAGGGTTTTCCAGTGATGGGGTTCAAGACAAGTTACTCTAAAATATGGCATGTTGGCATTTGAGAAAGAATCAGAAGGAGGTAACAAAATCTAGGAAAGTCACTTTGAATTTTTCCTGCCCTTCTCCCCTGAAATAAATCATAAGACCCTCGTTTGAGAGATGCCCTCCCTATATTGGAAGGAAAGGAATATTTTATTTCTGAAGACACAGAAACACACAATAATCTGAACAAACAGGCCTTGTTAAATTCCCCTATGCCATTTGTACTATTAGATCATACCTCATTTGTCCAAGTATATTTCTTCGTGACTATCCAAGTATTTATTAAGCCTAAGTGGAAAAAAAAAAAGTTAACCCTTGAACAAGTAGGAGATTAGTGATGGCAACAGGCATGGTCAAAAATCCACTGATAACTTTTGACTGCCCAAAAACTTAATCATTACAGCCTACTGTTGACCATAAGTCTTACAGATAACATAAACAATTGATTAACACATAAATTTTTGTATGTTTTTTGTATTATATACTATATTCCTACAATAAAGTAAGCTAGAGAAAAGATAATGTTATTTTTTTAACTATAAGGAAGATAGAATATAGTTATTAATTTACTGGAAGTAGATCATCATAAAGATGTTCATTCTCAACTTCATTATGAATAGGTTGAGGAGAAGGAAGATGAGGGGTTGGTGGTGTTGTCTTAGAGGTAACAGAGGCAGAAGAAAATTCTCATATTAGCACACGCATGTAGTTCAAACTTGTGTTGTTCAAGCATCAACAGTACACAGTTCTCTTGTCTATTTAGGCTTTTATTTCTGATGCTTTTCATGCATTTAAAATTTATATTAAATAAATTTGTATGTCTTTCTATTGTTAGTTTGTATTTTGCTATAGATGCCTCAAACATAGCAATGAATGAAGAAAAAGTTTCAACAGCAAACATAATTCTGTTCTGCTGAACTGCTCTTATGTTCATAATTCAAGTATCAATATAAAATAAAATATTCAGGCTTTCTATCTTCACCTAACAGCATGGGCTGCCTGAGTCCTCTCTAAAATACATATCAACAAAGGGAAAGACAGAGGGAAAACTGAGAATTCAATGTGGAAAATGTCCTCACAGAGATTAGCAAGTAGAAGAGGAAAATCGAAGAATAGAAACAGAATTAACAAATGCTTAGAATTGGGTCACATGTTTCTTTATATTTACATCTACTTTGGGGAATCCATTTACCTTATTAAATTAATTTTTCAGAAACTGTTGTTTGTGTTTAAGCCCATTCATCCTCTTTGGTTAAATAGCATTGATAATTGCTCTTATGAGATATTAAATTGGGACTGTGGAGAATCAGAGAATCCTTTTACATTTATTTTGTAGTTAATTTGACAGTAGATCTGTCTCCCCATATTAATCATAAAGTGAAAGATGATTTTTATTTACCATGTTCTCTCCAGCATCTACAATATTGTCTCTTAATAGACTTTCCAATTATATTTGATGAATTAATAAATGAATAAAAAGAGAGGAGGTTAGAGTAGAATACTTTAGCCTAATCCTACTAAAGACCATAGTAAGTAATAAGTCAAATAGCCTGAATATTATATATTTCTTAGATTGAATGGTGTTGAAGATTACACAAATTAGACAGTAATAATTGGGATGGCCTAACATAGCAACTTTGAATTTATTGCCTTCTGTTACTCTACAATAGATAAACAAGTTTCCATTTCTAAATATAGTATCTTCAATCTTTAATCCTAGTGAATGCTTTATCACCTTTAATCCTGCTGAAAGTTTGTATATCTATTGTAGACAGTAACTTTTTAAATGTTCCTAATGTAGGACAAAGTATGGACTTTGATATAATTTTATTCATTTCAGACCTATGCTTTGAGTCTAGTTACATAGAATCCTTCATCATTGTTCCTTTCCTATGTGAAATCTCCTAATAATCCTAAAATATTTATGCACATATGGATAATTTCCAATTAACTTTGGAATATCAAATAATGATTTAAGGAATTCACTAAAAGCATAAATTAAATTAAAAGAAGAAAATGTATCTTATAGAGTTATAGTAGTTTAACAATAACCTTTCATTTTAAAAATTAATTTTGTTATGACTACATAATGATAAACCAACATTTGAATAAGAAAAAAAAAGGAAAGAAGAACTAATAGATTATATTCCCTAATGTAGAGACCCAGGTTTTGTGACCAAAGGAAGATTTGCAATGGTTTTACTTAATTAGCATCTGCTGAGAGAGGCTGTGGTCTATAATAGAATCTGCAAAACATGAGTTTTGTTCAGAGCCTCCCATTAGTTAATGGTGTGACCTTGGTCAAACAGATCTGACCCTTACTTTATTCATCAGTATATGAGGAGGTTGGATCAATACATTCCAAACCTAGAGTTCCACTGTTTTCTGTGGTAGACCCAGGAGTTATCAATCCACAACTGGTGTTCTTGGAAATTTTTGAAGGCATTATAAATAGTTTTCAAGGTTTAATAATAACCAAGACAAAGACTGACAACTTCAGTGAAGACTATATTTTGTCAAAGTTTAAAAAAAAAGGTGTTTTAATTGACCTTGTGGGGATTGAATCTGTGCATACATGTTGCATATAAAGTGTTTCAAGCTTAAGAGCTGAAAAACTAGTTGATTATTTATTGTTGAAAATGTCTTAATGTATTGCATTGGACAGCGTGAGTTTTCTAGTTTCTACAGGTTGATAGTTTTATATAACAATTGTATTGGGGAAGAAAGAAGTGGATCACTACAAAATATCAAAGCAAACATGGGAATCAGAGGATAAGAAAGGAGGTAATCAATAAAGAATAATAATTCTTTTTGCTCTTCAAAGCTTTTAAGTAATCGATCAGTGAGAAACAGAGCATCTAATCAGTGGTGATGCATTATGATGGTTCAGTCTGTCCCCACTGTCGTGCTTCCTCCCCATCATCCCTTCAGAGGCCTTTTCCTGATTCACATTTGCCTAATTAGTATTTACCCAGTGGACCAGATTGTGTATGTAAACTTTGATGACAATAATTTGCACAGAGCTTTAGTGCTACAGCACCGGTTGTACGTGTGTGGTAGTTTACCACTTACACCAGAATTGGTTTTGCCATAAATCATGTCAGTAGATACATTTTGAGTTCATTCTGTCAAATTTCGTGCTACATACTATGTTATATGCTATAAACTGATTTTAATTAATATATTTTGTAATTGCTACTTATTAACTTGGAAGTCTGGTCATATGCAATGTTGTAGCTTTAGTCTCTGGTTAAATAAGGCTAACAAGGCATAAAAATGTCAATTGTCCTTAGCTACACTTGACTGGGATGGACACATGCCTTATACTTATCTTCCTTCAGTGGTCCTGATCTCTTTAAATCTAAAACTAAGTCACCCTCTTTCAATGAACATATCTAGATTATTTGTAGTAATGTGTATATTTTATTTTCTATATAAAGCTATATATAAATAAACAAACATAAATGCATGTGAGAGAAGGATATAGCTCATAGCTGCCTTGACTTACCTACTCTCTTTGCCACCCCCGCCCTTCTCACATTTCCAGTGGCAGGGCAGGGAGAGATCTGATAGAGCAGGCGAGTGCAGTGCAGCTTATCACTTCCTCAAAGTTACTAGTGCTGCATCTCCAGGCTCAAATTTCCAAAGTCTGGATTTTGTACAAAGGATCTGCTGAATTTATATTTTGACAAATGCCAAATAAGCAGGTAGCAAAATCAAAATTCGACTGAACCTGAAACCAAATCTAAATTTCACAAGCATAGAATGAATTTCTAGAAAACAAGAAAAAAAAATATTTAAAATTAATTATTTTGCTAAAAATCAAACAGTTAATTTTATTTCAAGTTTGGCATTATGGTGCACTAATTTCTGAACACTATAGCTTCTTTATTCCTGCAGGTACTGTATTGTAAATCTACAATATCATATGGATGATCAAATATTATATCTGTTTGTTGCTGTGTCAATCTTAGGTATTCAGAGTTGTTTAAATTTTATTCATTATACAACGGTTAAATAAGGTAAGCAGTGTCTCAATTTGTGTTGATATTATATATTAAAATATTTTAAATTTTTAATTAAGTAATATTTTACACTTAGGGTAGTTACTCGATAAATGCAATTATGTAAATTAACATGTATATGGTATGTTGTAATTAACAGTTGCTAAACTTTCTTTTGTTAATTACCACATGCAAGTTTTAAAATTGAATGTGAGTTAATTGGGAATCACTTAGCATATTATTTAAACAAATGAAATCGAAATTTTGAAAGACATGCTCAATATCATCTGAAGTCAGTAAAAACAACAAGATATTTTCATCTAACTGACAGCATGCATTGCAGATAGTAATGTTATGACTAATGCATTAAATGATTTTTTTCCTCTAATAAATGACCAAGATAAAGATCTATCTCCATATAAGCTCCATAACTTGAAGAGTGGTAAGGATGAATTTCACTGAAGCAATCCACAGATTAATTTTTTAATGATTAAAGAAAACCTTTGTGAATATTTTCATGAAATTAACATGATTGTTCTAATTTATATGTTTGTTTATGTTTAAAATACCTGCTGCTTCACAAAATCACTTGGGAAAAAAATTAGCAATCCGTCAATCTAGATATATGGCAACAGAGCAATGTAATTGACATGTAAAATTTTTTAAAATTCTGAATTTTCACCCAGGTCTTAACTTTCCTTTAATACACCTTTTGTTCCACAAATTTTCTGAAATGGAGTGATTAGCGGGGCATTCACGGTAAATATCATGGGAAACATTTGCACTTTGAAAGAATACCATTTTAATGTCTTCTACAGCTGGTTTTGGCAAACTATTTTCTCTGTAATCAACCATTGGATGTTATTAAATATTTATTACCTAAAAATACTGTATTTAGACATTGATTGAAACCTCCTTGTCAATGTATGAAAATTGGTATTCTACCCCATTGAAACATCTTGCATAAACAGATGAAAAGGCAGTTATAAAGCCTGTCCTCTTTTATGGTGTTTGGCTGAAGGAGATAGAAACACCCCTGATATATTTCTACTTATGACTAGTAATTCTGTCACATGTCACATTAACCACTTGCTAAAAATACAAATAAAGTATGTAAAAAAAACCTTTTAAGCTTTTAATTTCTAAATTAATCATAGCTTTCACTATTTGTTCTATTGTCTAGGACAAGTTGATAGGTATATAGCAATTACTGATTTTCCATGCCATAAATCTCTTTAAATAGACTATGGTGTTAGTTTCTGATATCAAATCCTTATCAAATTCCTTATTAATTCTGTTAATGAGGAATTAAAGCAGAAGCCGAATGCATTGGATATGATGAAAATTTATTAATTATAGGACTATTGATTGTCTCAAAGTTCAGCAACAATAGCAATCATGTGGATATATGCATTTGATAAAGAGTATGTTTTCATGAAACAATGAGCCTGATTACACACTTTAATGACCACACAATGTACCCATTCTTTTCCTCCTCCACTCTAGTCCCATGTCAAGATGCACCCACATTTTGGTGGAGAAAAGTGATCTAGATAATCATCTGGCCATCTTCTCCAAATTGGGAAATCATTTTAAGCATCTGAGTATTTTTCTTTAATCTTTAGATCCCCAAGACACTTCATTAATACCTATGCACATGTATAACTGGTTAAAATTTTAAAAGCTCTTCATGTGCTTCTCACTTTCTAAATGCCTTGGAAATTTGGCAAATGTCTTGGTCTGTCGGCAGTGTCTGTTTCCTAGAGCCCTGGAGTGTTTTCAAAATAATTTCTAGGAAAAGAACTACAATAGGCATATGATGTTCAACAATAAGATTTTACAGCAAGCAGTAGTATTGTGATGCAGGAATGTCTTGAAAGAAAATTGTCTATTTTTCCCCTTATCCTTTAATATGTTCAGAGTCAAGCTTGGCCTGCTGGACTAAAGAGTTTTATGTATGGTAAGTTCACATATTTGGAAATAGTAAAAAGAAGAAAAATATTTGTAATTTCCATCTCATGGAGAATAGAAAGGAGGAGGAGGAATGAAAGCAGAATCATGATGTTGTCAAATGTATCCCATTTAAACCTGATGAGGGGAAAGTTCATCAGATAAGTTAGTGTGGAAGAAGGCTATGTCCCTAACCATGCACAAACCTGGCACATTCACATCAACTCAGTGATCTCTGTAAGGGAGGTCCTAAGATGTCGTTTTCCTCAGAAACATTAGTTTTCACGGGACTCAGCTAAAGAGACCTAGCTAACAGTTTGGAGAGACTGCCAGGGAGGTCAGAATGTCCTAGCAGGAACTGTTTTGAGATATGCAGAGGAAACTGCCTGACCTGTGACTGTGTGGGCATAGCAGGCAGATCTCAGACAATTTCATAGAAACAGCGAGGGCTGAGACAAGCCTGAGACAGTTGTGAAACACTGCTGGGCCTTATGAAAGCAAAACATCACTAGTTGTTCCAATTACGGACTTTAGTGAAGAAACTAACAGGGCCAGCAACACCCACATGGATAAGGCATATTTTTCTGGAGGACAGAAGAAGCTGAAGACATCATACCCCAGGGTTTTGGTGTTTAACTGCTGCTGTGAGGCTACATAAGCACTGGGTCATGATTTAGGGGAAAGAAGCAAAAGAAGGAAAAATTGTCCCAGGTTTTGATTTTTCTTAATCCAAGAGACTGAACACTACTTAATGGAATATTTAAATTATTGATGCTAACTAAGGGATGTCAAGGGAAAGGAACAGAAAAAATGATGGGGTCAAGAAGAAGGAAAAATAGAAAGTAATAAGGGAAAGAGAAAAAAATTAAAGGGCACTTTTTAAACTGACAAATAATTCTACAAGTGTTACGTAGTACAATGATGTTTGATATTTGTATAATGATTGAATTAAACTAATTAGCATATCCATCACTTCATCTACTTACCATTATTTTGTGGTGAGAACATTTAAAACCTACTTTTTAAACAGTTTTGAAATATACAAATGTGTTCTTATTAACTTCAGTCACCATGCTGTTAATAAAGTAAAGAAAAAACCCAGGGAGTAGGAGGTAATATCTGTAAACCATATTTCTAATGGACTAATATTCAATATATACAAGGAACTCAAACAAGTCAATAGTAAGAAAGCAAATAGCTCAAGTAAAAAATGGAGAAAGAATCTAAATAGACATTTCTCAAAAGAAGACATATGAATGACTAGCATATTTATGAAAAAACACTCAAAATATGTAATTATTAGAGAAATGCAAATTAAAACCACATTGAGATAACACCTCAAGTATATTAGAATGATTGTTATCAAAAAGAAAACTTTTATGCTTTAATTTTTTTCTCTAGCTCCCGATGTTACTATTTATTAGGATATTTGAAATATCTCTGAGTTTATTTCAAGGTATAGAGTGTTCCAAGGAAAACTGTAATGGTGTGTTGGAGTTGTTACTATATTTGGAAAGAATGGAAGTCAGAGTGATAATAGAACAAAAGGATGCAAGAGGCTGGTTCCTAAAGCGAGAGGAAGAAAATGAGTCAGACTGGGAAACATTGGTTCCAAAGATCTCTGTACTTCTAAAAGCCTCTATTCAGTACCCTCAGCTCCCTTTTAGTTTGACCACTGTGCAAGAAGCCTCTCCTTGTTGATGAACATAGTAATCAACAATATAGAAGGGAGTAAGTTCCCATACCTATCATGAGCCCTTTTCTCATCATCCTACACTGAAAGAATTAAAATGCCTCCTCACTAAAATTGTTATTATGTAGTAAGTTTAAGCTGGTTTACACTGGGTTGGGCCTGGAGAACTACCTACCAGCTAAAAACTGAATCTAGGAAATATAATTTTTTAAGTGTAACTAAATCAAGAAATGACATTGGAAGGGTATTTTTCAGTGGCCTAGAGTCTGTTTTAATTTTTTTTTTTTTTTTTTTTTTTTTTTTTTTTTTTTTTTTTTTACGGTATTAGATCAATAGCTGCAGTTTAAAAGGTCTATTCATTCAAATTCTTTGGTGTAATGCTCATTTGATTTCAAATGCCTTTTACAAGTTGGAAAAGTCACTGCTCTCATATAACTAAGGCGGAAAAGGTCAATTAAGTAATAGTCTATTCTGGTCTAGCAAGAGTCTCTTCCTTTCCAATGTTAAACTATGTATTCATTTTTAAGAGCTCAAAGTTTTTCAAAAGTGTTTTTTTATAAATTAGTAATATAAAAAAGTATTCATTTTAAAATCTGCTTTCACGTTTTAATCTAGAATATAAAGGACATGTAGTTTTAAAATATTTCTCATACTTGAATCTTCCCCTCATTCCATGGGTCATTGCTTATATTCAGATCTTTATTACCTTGGAATATGGAATAATCTCTAAGAAAGAATTTTTTATTCCAATACATCCCACTTCTAACATATGGTACTGGCAGATTAGCCTTCTTAAAGAGAAGAGCATTGATATTACTACTAGGTTCAAAGTTTTTGTTTTTGTTTTTTTCCACTCAATATTTCTCTAGCTCAATCTGTAAAGTCCTCATTTCTTTGTCAGGCATCCACAACCTTCCATAACATCTTCCACATCTACTTTTACAACCTCATTTCCTACTCTTTGATAGATCCTCATTCCAGAAAAATTGCAAATTTTCAGATTCCCTTTTAACACTGCTGACATTCTCATATCAGGAGTTGTTTCACATGAAATATTTTTCAGGAAATAGCCTCGCCTTACAACCTCTTCCACCCACACAGTTTCCAGGTGCTTACATTCTGTTAATCATGCAAGATCTTGCTCAAATTCCCTCTTAACAATATTCTATTCATATACTCAAGCCTGTACTGTCTTCTGCACAATGTCTGGTTACATGTTTTTCCTCTGAACTCCAATAAAACTTTAGGTTTAGTCTCTTTGAAAATAATATTTTTGTCTTCAAAACAAATGGCAAAAACTTCAATTCTAGTTAAATCTAACACTTCCTCTAATCAGTCTATAAACACATACAGCTGAGCATTTAACATGTTATAAGAACATATTTACATTTTTACAATAAATTAAGATAGAAACACACAAGATGCTAACTTGATGACTACCACACCCACACTCTTCTGGTATCTCCTGCATACTTCTGATCTCTGCTCATTACATCCTCTCCAATCTTCACTTTAGCTACTGAGCTTAATCCTGTATTTTTGAGAAAAGAGAGACAATATGAGGAGAATTGCTAAAATCTCATGAAAAATTATCTACCTGTCAACCTGCTTTGCAGGAACCTTATTCTGTCCTACCTCATTTTACCACACATCAACTGTCTTTCCTGTTAGTATGAAAACTTTCCAACTTGGTATTAGACCTCACCCTCTCTTACCTATGCAACAATGTCATCCAGAAGTTATTTCTCAATTCTTTAGAGTCATGTAGTATCTTTTGTTCCACTATATAGTTTTCATCAGTAAAAAAAAATGTAGTGCAATTGTTTTTATATTTAAAAAAAAAGATAGACAGAGACTAGTGTGGTGGCTCATACCTGTAATCCTAGCACATTGAGAGGATGAGGTGAGACAGTCACGTGAGCCTAGGCATTCTAGACCAGCCTGAGCAACATAGTGAGACCCCTTCTCTACAAAGAGAGATTAGCCTTTCATGGTAGCACAAACCTGTAGTCCCCACTACTCAGGAAGCTAAGGCAGGAGGATGGCTTGAGTCCTGGAGGTCAAGGCTGCAGTGAGCCCTGATTGCACCACTGCACTCCAGCTCCAGCCTGCAAGACAGACAGACAGAGAGAGAGAGAGACAGACCCTCTCTGAAAAAATAAATAAATAAATAATGGAAATGAAAAAGGAAAGCCTACTCAGTTCTGGGTTTCCATAGAATAATGGCAATTGAAATCTTTCCACACAGCCTCTAAAAACTCACCTAGAACAAGAGAGAGCACACACAAAACCACTCTTAACTCAGATCTAGAGATTAACTAGTAGACAGAAATTACTAAAATCTCTAATTTACATTTAAATAATAAAATAAACACCCCAAAATGAGTAGGGTCAGATCTGGAACCTAAGCTGATGCTAAGAGTAAGAAGGAAATTGAATAGAAAGGAGATGGTGGTGAAGCCTAGCAATAGCAGGAGATGTTAAATGACTCAAGAGAAAGAGTTCCACACTTGGTGGAAGTTACTGAGAAGAGTCACAGCATGGACTACTGTGGAATTGTAATGAAGGGGCTTAAAAGTGTAGGTGATCAAAGCTAGAAGTTTTCAGAAAGCACAGCTTCTGGGGAGGAGACATTCCTTGGAAATTGGGGCTGGTGAAAGAGAAGAGAACAAATGTTGGAAACCAAGCATCCTATGAAAACAAGAAAGAATTGCAAAATCGGAAGACCCATTAATCGTTTTCCTCTGTTGAAATGAAGACAGATATCTATGAACAAAACCACGTTTTGGTATATCAAAAGAAGAGGATACTGTGGAACAAAGAAACTTGAGAATCCACATACCTAAACTTCTCTTACAAAATTACTTATTTTGCTGGTCTAGGAAAATATGAGACAATTCAAACAGAAGATAAAGTAGCAAAAATAAAATAAAATCCATATGCAACTGTGTATTAGTCTGTTTTCATGGCCTGGACTCTACTGTGGCCCCTTTCGGCCACAGTTGAAGTGGCTGGGATGCAGGGCACCAAGTCCCTAGGCTGCACACAGCATGGGGACACTGATGCTGGTCCACTAAACCATTTTTTCCCCCTAGACCTCCTGGCTTGTGATGGGAGGGGCTGCCCTGAAGACCTCTCTCATGCCCTGGAGATATTTTCCCCATTGTTTGGACAATTAACATTAGGATCCTTGTTACTTATGCAAATTTCTCCAGCTGGCTTCAATTTCTCCTCAGGAAATGGGGTTTTCTTCTATATTGCATTGTCAGGCTGCAAATTTTCCAAACTTTTATGTTCTGCTTCCCTTATAAAACTGAATGCCTTTAACAGCACCCAAGTCTCCTCTTGAATGCTTTGTTGCAGAAAATGTCTTCTGCCAGATACCCTAAATCATCTCTCTCAAGTTCAAAGTTCCACAAATCTCTAGGGCAGGAACAAAATACCACCAGGCTCTTTGCTAAAACATAACAAGGGTCACCTTTGCTCCACTTCCAAGAAGTTGCTCATCTCCATCTGAGACAACCTCAGCCTGAACTTTATTGTCCATATCCCTATCAACATTTTGAGCAAAGCCATTCAACAAGTCTCTAGGATGTTCCAAATTTTGTGCATTTTCCTGTTTTCTTCTGAGCCATCAAAACTGTTCCAACCCCAGCATGTTACCCAGTTCCAAAGTCACTTCCACATTTTTTAGTATCTTTTCAGGAACACCCCACTCTACTGTTAGCAACTTACTGTGTTAGTCCATTTCCATGCTGCTGATAAAGACATAGCTGAGACTGGGCAATTTACAAAACAAACAGGTTTAATGGACATACAGTTCCACATGGGTGGGGAAACCTCACAATCACGGCTGAAGGCAAGGAGAAGTAAATCACATCTTACGTGGATGGTGGTGGAAAGAGAGAGTTTGTGCAGGAGAACTTCTCTTTTAAAACCATTAGATCTCGTAAGACTCATTCACTCTCATGAGAACAGCGCAGGAAAGACCTGCCTCCTTAATTCAAACACCTCCCATTTAGTTCCTACCATGACACGTGGGAATTGTAGGAACACACCCAAACCATATCAAACTCAGTGGGGAAAAAAAGCAGAAAATGAGAATGAACAATTTCAGCTGATGAAAATCATATCTATTCAAAATAATATCAACAAGAAAAAAGTGAAGGATAAAACAAAAGATAAACATTTTCAAACTGACTCACAATCTAGAACTCCATTATACGCTGAACGCATGGGACAAACTTAAAATGGTGTGATTCTAAAATACGAAAAATAAAGGAATGGGTGAAGGTGTATTCAAAAAAGTAAATAAGAAAAAATGGATTGGATTTCTGATAACAGACAAGGTACAGTAGGTCAAAAGGCATTAAAATATATACTTTATAATACTAGAGACCACAATATACAATATTATGGATATCTAAACAACTAACAAAACAACTAGCTTTATATAGTAGAAACTACAAGTGATGCAAAGGAAACTGAAAAACCTAAATGTAGAAGAATTGAACACACCATTCTCCGTACAAAAATCAAGTAGAGCAAATAATGATAATAATGATAACGTTAAAGAAGACTTAAGCAACATGCATATCTTATGCAAATACATAGGGTAACAGAAAAATGCCTTAATCTCAAGTGCACAAGAAATAGTAATGAAAATTAAACATATATTTGGCCCTTCAAATCCCCAAACTTACCACGAATATTACAAGCAACATTTTCTCACAGAGCTACAATAGATTTAGAAAATAACACAATTAAAAACTAGACATCAAAAATAATAATGACATCTCTTTATCCTGAAATTTAAAAAAAAGAACCTCTCCTATTAATATGCAGGAGAAAGAGGAATTAGGAAATAAAATTCTGAAAACTAATATTAATGAAAACACTACATTTGAGATACTAACGATATAAAGTAGTAATCATAAGAAAATGTATGGCTATTTATATGTATAGTAATACAAATCAAAGAAGGAATAGGATTGAAGCAAATTTTCCCAAAAAAGTTAAACAACAAATAGAAAATCCTTTAAAAAAGGAGCAAAAAGAAAATAATTAGTGGACAAGCAAAAAGTCAATAAATTTTAAAAAGAAAAAACAGTTAAACCAGTTAATGAAAAAACTTTTAAAAAGTAAAATAATTATTAGATAACCAAATTAAAACATAAAAGACATAAAACATAAACATAATAAATTACCAGTGGTAATAATTATTGAATGAAAAAAATGAAAACATGAAGTGATTTTGCCCAACAATATGCAAATAAATTGATAAAACTAGATAAAATAGATAACATTCAAAGGAAAATATAATTTATCTAAATTTATCCCAGTATAGAGAGAGTTATACTTCTACAGAAGAAATAGTTACTAAAGATTTACACAAAATCTTTAAACCCAAGCTAATCTCAATTATATAACAGTATTCCTGAATAATCTCAAAGGATCCATGATAAAGGTAGGAAAACAATAAAAAAATTCCAAAAGTTTGCAGAATATAAAACTAACATACAAGAATCAATAGGCTTTATATACAAAAACAATATTTAGTGAGACAATATAATGAAAGAAAAGCTTTACTTATAGTATCAGTGAGAAAGTTAAAATACCTAGTAATGATATCATTAAGAAATGGACAAAACCTATATGGGGAAAAGCTTTAAAACATTTTTGAAAGGCAAAAAGGAAACTTGAAGAAATGGAGTGAAATTCTTACTATTGGTTTGGAAGAGTCATATCAAAAAGAGTCAATTCTCCTAATGTTATGGAGTTATTTTTTCATATGAATCTTAGCATCATTTTGTTTATTCCTAAAAATGAGAAGACTTTGCATGGTGAAAACCATAAATCATACTGAGTGTGTCCTCTTTTAATGACTACTAATTTTCTTAAAGACGTGTACATTGTTGGTGTAGTTATAGTTCATTTATTTCTGTTGCTGTATAACCTTCTTTTGCGTGGATTTTCCACAGTATATTCATCCATTCTACTGTTGAAAATAGTGTGGGTGATTTCTAATGTGAGGTTATTTCAAAGAGTGTTGCCATGAACATTATTGTCCATTTCTTTGTTGAAAACATATTTCTTGGGCTCTATGAGTAGAATTGCAGGGTTATAGGTTATTAAAACATTTAGTTTTTAATCTGTACTGCCAAAGGGTTGCCAACGAAAAGAGTCCAAGTCTGTAAAATATTTTAAGAGATTTATTCTGAGCCAAATATGAGTGACCATGGCCCATTACACAGCCCTCAGGAGGTCCTGAGAACATGTGCCCAAAGTGGTCTGGGAGCAGCTTGGTTTTATACATTTTAGGGACATATGAGACACCAATCAAATACATTTAAGAAATATATTGGTTTGGTCCAGAAAGGCGGGACAACTCAAAGCAGGGGTGGCGGGGGTGGTGGGGGTTCCCAGGCTATAGGTGATATAAGTAAATATAGGTAAATTTAAACATTTTCTGGTTGACAATTGGTTGGGTTTATCTAAAAACCTGGGATCACAGAAAGGAAACATTTAGATTAAGATAAAAGATTGTGGAGACCAAGGTTCTTTTGAAGTCTTATAGTTTGAAGTCTTATAGTGGCTGCCCTTAGAGGCAATAGATGACAACTGTTTCCTATTCAGATATTTTAAAAGTGCTAGGCTTTTAGTTAATCTTTTTAGGATTGGGAGGGCCTGGAAGAAAAAGATCTAGCTATGTTAATAGAGATTCTTTCCAGTTGCAAATTTTACCCCACAAATGACAGCTTTGCAGGACCATTTCAAAATATGGCAAAGAAACATGTTTTTGGATAAAACATGTTGATTTTTTTCCTTGTCTTGTAATGTTATGACAGAGTCAGGTTGGAAAGTAAGTCACATTACACAGCGTTTAAAAAAATGAATAAAAAATAAACATCTGATGAAAATTCATGATTTGTAGGGCATGACTCCACAGACCTCTTAAATAGGAATTTGGGCAAGATAAAAAAAAAATCAGAGTTTAGTCCTCAGGGTTTTCCAAAGTGGTTGTACAAATACTTCCACCCCCAATGTATGAGAATTCTGATACTTCCAGCCTCAGCAACTATTGGCATTTTGTCTTTTTCATTTTAGTCATTTTTGTGGGTATGTAGTAGAATCCCATTGTGGTTTTTATTTGCATTTCCTTGATCACTGCACAAGTTGTTGGCCTTTTGAATCTTCTTTTCTAAAATTTAAAAAATATGTTTATGGATATCTAATAACTGTTGAATACTCCTTAGATGAAGATTCTTTTTAAGTCTTTATTCCCTGTTTCTACTAGGTTGCCTTTTTCTCATTCATTCAAATAAATCCTTTACATATTCTGTATATGTAAAGGATGTGAAGATATATGGATTGACAACATCTTCGCTCACTCTGTGGCTTGACTTTTTACTTTCTTAAGTGTTTCTTTTGATGACCAGAGTTATTAATCTGATACAGTCAAATTTATGAATCTCTTTCTTTACGGTTAACGTTTTTTGTGTACTGTTCAAACTTCCTTCTTCTACTCTAAGCTCATGAAGATGTTCTTCCATGTGTTGTTGTTGTTGTTACTGTTGTTGTTTTCTAAATGATATTGGTTTTCCTTTCACTGTTAGATCACATCCCTCTGGAATTATTGTGTTTGGGTGTGAAGGAGGATTTTAGATTAACTTTTATTATATTTGTAATAGGGGTCTCCAGTTTTCCTTGAGCATGTCAGTTCATTTTTACATTCCAAATGTTAATGCAGGCATTCTATTTGGAGGAAAGTTGTGGGGAAAAAAAGCTGCTAACTTTTCTTAATACTTAATTAATCATTCTATTCTAAAACTATTGATTATATCTTTTTGTCTCACAGATTTTAAATAGCATCTTTGGTGATATGTGCCATGCATTTTGGAGATAACATTTTTGAGGTACAAATATTTTATCCCAGCAATTCCTGATTGCCTCAGGACTCGTCATGCTTTGGGTAACTAAGTGTTCCATGAACTATGTGATCACTCACTGAAAGGAAGACAAATGAATTGAATAAAACAAAGCCAACTTTCAGCTTTAAGATTTCCAAATAGACTTATTTAAATGCTTAGCAGTATCTCAAAATTCAAGGGTTGGTATTTTCACAAAAAGTCTCTTTGTTTTCAACTTTCTAAATTCTAAAAAAAAAAATAGTATATTCCATAAAAAAAGAGTTAAGAAAGATAATAGGTGAAAAACAAGACTATCCCTACTCAGGGCTATATGAAGTTTGAACATTCTGGGAAAAATCAGCGCTGAGCTGACGAGAAGTAAAATAATTAGTTGAAAATTAGCTAGGTGTGGTGTCCCATGCCTGTAGCCCCACCTACTCAGGAGGCTGAGGCGAGAAGAGTGCGTGAGCGTGGGAGGTCGAGGCTACAGTGATCTGTGACCGTGATGCTGCACTCCAGTTCTAGCCTGGATGAGACAGCAACTTAGACTCTGAGTGACACTGTCTCAAAAAAAAAAAAAAAAAAAAAGAAAAAAAGAAAAAGAAAAAGTGGGTTTTCTTCAGTTTCCCAATGTTTGGCAAAGTCTGGGGATTATAGAATATCTTGTACCTTTGGTTAAACCTACCCCATTGTATTTATGGGGTACAACTGTGAGGTTGCTGGCTGCAGAGGCCCAGAAGCAAGGTACTAATGTCCTTTACTATCATTTAACCAAAGGAACCTAGTGTTTAAAATAAAGGGCAGACTAAGGGGGATTTATAAGTGGATGCTGTAACTAAACTATAGGTATTTCACAGACACAATGGGAAAACAAGATAAATCCTAGTAGGGAACTTTGTATTCATCTTAGTGTATGCCAGTGGAAGAAAGAAAATGTCTATAAACAAAAAATTCCCTTCACTCCTTCTGTGGGATGAATTGTGACCTCTATCAATTCATATGTTGAAGTCCTCAACCCTGGCACCTCAGAATGTGACTGTATTTGGATATAGGGCCTTCAAAAAAGTAAGTCAGGTAAAATAGATCACATGGGTGGGCCCTAATTCAATATAACTGATATCCTTATAAGAAGAGGAGATTAGGACACACACACACAAAAGATGATGAAAAAACACCAAAAAAGATGGCCATCTACACACCAATTACAAAGAACTTAGAATAAACCAACCCTGATGATACCTTGATCTTTGCCTTTATAGCCTCCAGAAATGTGAGAAAATAAATTTCTCTTGTTAAACTACCTGATCTGTGTTAGTTATTATGGCAGCTCTAGAAAACCAATATACCTTCCTTCCACTCCTAGATTTATTTAAGCCCACTTTGAATTTAAATGCTACCATTGGGAGAAAGCAAAAAAATGGTAGAACCCTGGATTGAGATATGATTAAAATGTTAAATGGTTGAATAATTACTGACTGAGTTTACCTTAAAACTATTAAGCTATTTTTTTTTCTAATTGCCTAGCAACAGTCAAAAGAAAGGGAAAAAAAACCTATACAATTATATCAATAAATACAGAAAATGGATTAGACAAAATCCAACACCCATTCATGATGAAAACTGTCAGCAAATAGGAATAGAGCAAAATTCCTCAACTTGACAGAGAACACCTGCAAAAATCCTAGAACTAACTTCATACTTAATGGTGAGAAATAGGAAGCTTTATCACTAAGATCAGAAATAAGCAATGTTATCTCCTCTCACCACTGCTTTTTAACAAAGTTCTACTTGCAAAGTGGTAGGCTAGAGCAGGCTGGCTTTGAGTATACCCCTTCTCCCATGTCACTTAGGCTCTGATAAAATCCCAGCAGGTAAAGCTCTGGTCACAGTCTCTGCTGAGGGTAGCCTTGCTAACAAGAACAGAATATTCCAGAGTATTTTAAAATGATTCTTTTTTTTCCCTCTCCTGCTAAAGGCAGAGGGGACATTTTTTCTTGATACTTATTGTGAGTACCAGGTACAGCTCCAGGATGTAAAGCTCACAAAAATGTAGGGATCATCCTTTGTTTGGGTCTCCCTGGAATGTTTTAATTGTCCTCTCTAAGCCTCCATTAATTTGTGAATTTCTGTGCAGGCTTTCCCACCTAAAGAAGGTTCCTGTGATTTTTGTCCTGGTAAATTGTGATACTGTGTCCCCCTGTCTTTCTCTCCCATTTGGTGGACAGAATTTGCCCTGTGACCTTACTTCTCTGAGCGATACAAGAAGAACTGTTGATTCATCATTTTGTTCAGTTTTTTTACTTGTTGTTGGGATGAAGTGCTGGCCGCTAATCTTCCTACATGCTGGACTGAAACCCAGAAGTTAATGGCTATGGTATCATCTTTTGTAATTATCTTCTTTTCTTAGAATTATAAGTTTTAAATATAGTAAAATTAGAGATATTTAAAAAATAAATGGGTTATCATAGACTCCTAATGTAGACTTGCTTTTGACAAACTCAGGAATAAAAGTTGGAAACTAAAACTTTGCTTGATGTAAGAAAAAATAATTTTATTGAAGTGGCAAATAGAAAAAGAATACAAGTTGTTAATGGTATTATGATGACACAATATTATTCACTACAATAAAATGAAATTAAAAATTCTAAACTGCTTTATGAGTATTATTTCCTAATAATTCTAATGAAAGTACATCTGTGCATCAAAGGTCAAAATGTTCACTATGCTAAATAGACTTAAAGCAACATGATTCTATGTTATTGTGTGCCTTAGAAAAGCAGTAACTCTGGACATTAAATTGGACACTTTGAGAAACTGCATTTATTCTTTCTGATTAGTAAGACAGAATTTGGTTTAGTTTGGTAGTAACTTGCTAAATTAAGGGTGAAGATTAGAAGTACCCTACTAGCTCACTTAATGAACAAAGGAGATACAGTCAGATGGTAAATATTTTATTTTTAAGTCACTTATCTTTAAGTTTCATTATCTGTATAATAATAATACTAAAAATAATAATAGTGATTATTATAGAGTTGAAGTAAAAATTTAGCAACCTGGCCTGTTTTAAGCCTTTGACATTCACTTAGTTACTGAGCTACTTAAATGAGAGTTTGTATGAAAGTCATTTTCTTGATCAGAAACTGTTTCCCACTAACAAAAAATTTTTGTTGTTTTAGAAAAACATGGTGGGCATTTTTGTGATATTATAAAATTAATTACATCTGCAGCCCACAATATGAACACACTTGTTACATCCTTATTTCTGAGTAAAGTAGGGCAAAAGGAGAGAAAAATATGCAAGAATGAAAATCACTATTCTCTTAATTGCTTTATTATATACTTCACTTTTTGTAGTGGAAAAATAAACACATTTTACAGTCAAAGAAATAGTAGAGGCACAAATATAGTAGAAAAAGAATCATGAATTTTCTCACATTTGTGGAAACCGATGGTGTAAGTCTATCCAAAATAAACTTCAATTTTTAGCAAGGAAACTCTATCTAATGCATTTATTTGGAAGGGGTTTTGATAACATCTATACAAATTTATGGGTTATTTTGGAAAATCTTGCTTTTCAGGGATACTGATTTCATTGTGGCTAAGCAGCTGCTTATGACCTTGAACAAAGCAGAAGTCTTGGAATGCCTTCCTGCTGTCTGTGTGGACCTACGCTTGCCAGTTACTGCACAAAGAAATAGTTTAATTCCACATGGAATACAGGTATGTTTGGGTTTCAGGAAATAATAGAGTACTGTTGATTAATTGTGAACCAGAACAAATAAGCCACAAGAGGGCATATTTTTCTTTATTTCATCACTCATATACAAATAAGGCTTGCCTCAGCTGGGTATCACAGGAATTCCTTCTTCAACCTCATTTTCTTAGAAGGATACACTGTGTCTAAAATATGCTCTAAGGGTAGAATGATGGTGGTATGAAGGTATTTTTAAAAAGCAAACTTAAATATGATTTTTTATATTATGCATAGGAAAGTTGTTTATTTTTCCTTAAAGTCCTTCCTTGGGGATTGTTTATTGATATAAGTACATTGTTACAAATCAAACACAAAGAGTCATTTATCTGACTAAATTCTACCAATCTGCGATAGCCATGTAGACTCCTATATCAGGCATGGAAAGCCTTTCCAACTTCTAGTGAATGTTCATAGTCAAGGAGGATTTTCTTTTCTGAAGTCTCAGGATTTAGGCCAAAGAGGCTGGACTGTGTTTTTATTTTTATTTTGAAGTACATTCCTGCTGAGTTTAATTATTCACCACACCCCAACCCAGCTAAGTAAATATAGCCTTAAGATTCTGGCTTGGACAGTTTTGAAAAATAGCCGATTTTTTTTTTAAATTTTCTTCTTTTCTTTTCTTTATTTTTAAGAAAAGTCTCTATAGAAAGGTGAAATATTCTATAGAGGGCATTGAGGCAGAATTCACAAGCAGCTGAGTGATAACTATGTCTTCCTTGGCCCTGGTTTCCTTGTGTCTAACATGAGGGCTAGAAGGTTTTGAGGTGTCTTCTAACTTTGAATGTTTATGATTATTTATGATTTTATACGAGTTTAAAACTTAAAAGTATGAAGCAAAGTTTGGACAGTTTTACATCCCAATTAGCGAAACATAAACTGTTTTCTGTCTTTATCTGATGATGAGAAGCAGGGATACATTTACTTCTGAGAGTTCTATGTATGTATAATTAATACAGAAATAAAAGATGAAAGTCATGTGTGTTTTTTTCCACCATTAAACACATCAAATGATTTTATAATGTAAATATCTAATGATCCAGGGATGAGTGTATTGCTATGATCAAATGAAGTAGACGGAAAAAATACCTGGAGTTTATAAGAAGAAAATAGCTAACAGAAGATAAGGAGCTAGGTGAGCTGCTTTAAACTCATGCCCTCACTTGTTGCAATTAGATGTAATTTAACATATATGCCGATTCTCTTGGATGAGGATAACAACATTCCTTATCTGTCAGTGCTGATAAATTGATATATGAGAAAACATTTGTAAAGTGGTATTTATTATAAGACAGAGAGGTTTTGTGTATGACTAAGGTATGACTAGTTTTAGAGAAGTAAGCATTAAAATGACATGCTTTTTAACTCAATTTTCCTTGCTTACCTCTGTGCATAAACTTTGGGGTCTCCTTTATCAATAATTTTCTTTCACGTTCACCAAGTTTTCATTTGATTTGTGAATATAAAACTGTTCAGAGAGAACTAAGATCGTAGATTTTGTTGGGTTTAGTATCTTCTGCTGAGAGTACAGCCAAATTTTCTGCTAGATTTAAGCTCTGGACCCAATAATTACCTTTCTCCTGTCTTCTGGGCACAGGTAGCTATATGTGGAATTGGAGAAGTCTACAATATGTCTATTCTACCCTAACCCATCCCTGCTGCCTTTTCCCATGGCTCTCAACATAGATTGATGATTACTGAAATTATACAATTAGAATTTTATTCTTTGGATTTGTTTGGCATCAAATGTGATCCTTTGAGAAATAGTGTATTTCATATTGCCTAACACATATTACTACCATAAAATGAAAATTACTTATTCATATTATATCTGTGAGCCTGCATAGAGATGGGTGAGGAGTAGTATGTCTCAGAATAGCCTAGATTCTCAAGGCACAAAATTTATTTATTCAATAGTGTTTCCAAGAACATGAAAGTTATTTGTTTTCTTTTCTTTTTCTTTTTGTTTGTATTTTTCCCCTTGGATTGAAACAGGCATACAAGCAGCAATTAGGTGGTTTTAACTGATGATATACACATCGCTTTCAGTGAAATTAAGGCTTACTTGTTAAATCTTGAATAGTCACCCTTGAAGACAAACTAAACCACACCTTATATTTTTTGTAAAATATATTTTTTTCCCCACTGGGTTTTATTTTAAGAATTTAGATAGGGTATTACCCCTACAGGACAGAATACTAAATTGCTTTTGATGAAAGTAAATCTCAAACTCTTAGAAAGGGTTGTTAAAGCTATCTTGGTGGGACCCTATACAGTTATTAGAAATTGAGAAATAAATCCAGTGACTGAATATTAACATTATTTCTACTGTTTTCATTAACTTGTTTAACATACAAATATTGGTTAAACACCTAGCACATTCAAGACATTCAGGGAAGCAGCCTGAAGATTACGGAGCCATGGACACAGCTGAGGCCATTTGTCACATTGGGCAATATATTAACAGTTGATTCTGTCTGCTTTGTGCTCAGAGTCATTAAAAGGAAGGAAAGCACAAAACTCACGTTCCAGATGTTGTTTTCTCATGGTATGTTCAGGATACTCTGGTAAATTCTGTCTAAATTTGAAGTCTGAACATCTTAAACTAAATCACTACAATACAATGTCATAGGCATTATATTAGAGGCTGAAGAAACAAAGACACAAAACAGCCAACACTTTTGTAAGGGTTGCAGACACATGCATAACTAATTATAATATAACATGAAAAGAGCTTATTATAGTAGTGAAATCAAAGTGCTTTGGGAAAACAGGAGGGAATGATTAATTCTGTAGGGGCTTTATGGAAAGGATTGAATGGTAGCAAAGGAAGGTGTCATTTGGTTTAAGCATATTAAGCTACAACTTAAAAGAGAAAAGAGGAAAATGGGAAATCCAAAGTTTACCACAATTCAAGTTACACACAAACTTCTGGCCAATAAACTGACAAAATTATTTAAAAGTTTAAAAATAGGGTTTTTTTTTTTTTTTTTAAATCAAAAACTACTTACTATAGACCCACCATATATGGGGGACAAAAAGATATTTTGTTTTCACAATGACCTTGCAGTTTGGAGGGAAGTGCAATGACATATACAAATGAAAATAATATAAAAACATAGAAAAATACAATAAACAATTGCATGACTAAGTACATAATGAGTGGTCTAACATTAAATATAAAGCATTCAGAAAAAAAATGAAATAAAAGTTGCTATAGTTTGAAATAGTCTATGAGAACTTAAAATTTTTTTTCTCTATCCAAAGAGGGTATTTATGGGGTTGATTGGTTGTGAGTGCAAACCAAGGTTATAGAGTGGGGCAGCATGAGACACAAGAAAGAGCCTTGGTCAGATTTGGGAAACCTGAGCCTTTCCTTAGCCTGACTCTGCTATCAACCACCTATAACTTAAAATGACTAATTTAGCTTCTGTGGCCCTCAGCCCTCTGTCACAGATAAAAGGTCAAGTGAAGAATGTCTTCTACCCCTTTCAGTTATTCCATTACTGCATTTGTCTGTTCACCATTTCCAAATCAAGATATCTCTTATTACTTGCTAAGGAAGCTTTGGGACCCTTGATTTGTGTTCTTATATCAAGCTGACAAATGCAGGATCTCATGGCTGCTTTCTTTCCATGTCTCTACCTCATGTCAGATTTATGTTTGGGACTAAGGACAAGGTGTGTGACTATAAACATGGATTTCCCATCACAAAGGATTTACCATGCAGCTAAAAATGCCTGACTTACAGGGCTCACCAAATGCACAGGCGTTTTTATAATGTTCCTGACGGTGGCCTCATGAGCTCACATTGTCATATATTTTTGCAGAATCTGTAGAAACGAGATATTTCTGTATTACTTTTGCTTAAAGAGGTAGAATTGAGATATTTCTGCATTACTTTTTCTTAAAGAAGATCCTGCATTCAAATTGCATAGGTTCCAGGTTCATCAAAACTTAAATCTTCTCCTTGTCGTCATATACTTCTAAGTTCCTATTATGTGAATAAGGGGTGCAAAAATCTAAAAACAAACAAACAAACAAAAAAACTCCCGAAGACAAGAATATGAAGCATATCTCTTTGTAGGTCTGGTGTAAGGGAAAGAGGAAGAAAGGATTACATTCTACTTTTTTATCTCTCTCTGTTTTGTCTTTATTGGGCGCCAGCCCCTTAATAGAGGGCTGATCCCTGTTCTTCATCCCTATGCCTGCCTTGTCAAGGCCATTAACTATGGACTGAGGTTTTACATAGTGGAACGCATGTTTTGTGGGATTAGCATTTTTAGGACGGTGCTTGTGGTCACTCTGTTTCTTCCTCACGGGGTCCCTTAACAGGTTTTATGGTATAGAGAAGGAAATAAAGAGGTCCCCAAACCACCCAGAAGGAAGATCAGACGTCGGAGGTTGCTTTACATATAGGGTGCCCTGTCCTGATAGACATCCGTCAGCGCAACCGGGGCTACCTCTAAATCCATGCTACTGGCAGCCTCGGCGCAGTAGAGATGAACTTCTGCACGCTTGGGAGTTCTGGCGTGCGCAGTGGAAGAGGGGCGGGGGCTGGGGGAGGAGATCGGAAGGGGAAAGGTAATCCCCGGCGTTTTCAGCATCCTCTTTTTAGAAAGACTGAGTCTCTCCCAGGACAGCTGCTGCGGTCACACCACAAACTTAAAAGCCGCCCTCCTGTTTGGAGCGTGCCTTTCCTCGCCACCCTCGCCTCCCCAAAGCTCCAGCTGGTGCCTCGCTCTCCGCCTGTCCCAGCCCGGCGCTCGGGGAGGCAGCAGCGCCCCCTGCCGCCCGGCCTGGCCCCTGCGGCCGCAGCTTCCCGGCTCTGCCAGGGCTGCTGGCGGTTCCGCTGCTCAGCCAGGGCTGCGGCTCAGAGGAACGCGCGCCGGTGTCCCGGGTCGCCGCGCCGCTGGACCTCAGCCTGCATCCCGTTCCTCTCTCCCTGAAAAGCCACCAGGAAAAGAGACAGAGAGAGAGAGAGAGAGAGAGAGAGAGAGAGAGAGAGAGAGAGAGAAATAGTTCACAGCAGGTAAGTCTGGTTTGGGTCACCTGCTACTCCAGTGGGAGTGTGTGCTGGAGACCGCCGTGCTAAGCGAGGGTAGTGGGATTTGGGGGTGGCTGTGTCCGAAGTGGTGGATGAGCAGGGTCTGGGAGATAAGGAACCATCCTGAGACAGAGAAGGCTCCCGCGAGCGGACAGAGAGTGGGCGCCCAGGGGAGCAGACGCGAAATCGGTGCGCAGTAAGCGCGGCACCGGCTTCAGCGCGGCCCCTGAGGCGCAGTCCCACCCCGCCTCAGCAGCTGCGGAGCCTACTCCTCCCAAGCCTCCGCCTGGCAGCACCGCACAAAGTTTTCCTCCCGAGACGCACCCAGGAACTTTGCTCTCTCCCTGGTTTCCTCGCTCCCCCACCACCCCTCCAGTTCTGGGCAGCGGAGAGCGCCTATGAACGTGTCCCGGGCTTCCGCCGGCTGCAGGTTCATTTGGAGACGCTTTGGTCGGGAACATCCGGGGAGGATTTGACCAAAGGGCATCTGCGCCCTCGCTCGCTCCTTTCGCTGTTGGTCTAGGGGGAAGCGAAAGGGGCAAGGAAGAGGGAAGGGAAGCGTGGTGGTTTTTTTGTAGCATTTTGGGAGAGGAATGGGCAACGCCTTTTCCTCGCCGGGGAATCGCGACGCTCCGTCTGATGGAAGTGTGCATCCTTTTAGATTTAGAGGGAAAGTTGGAGTCAAAGAGCAGCCACAAAGCTGGCTGTCTGAAATGTGGTTAAGGCAAAACACTCGGGGGATCCCTTTGTAGTAGTGGGCTTGGCTCACTTTGGAAAGGCCGGATTTGACTCGTGCTGGGCATTTAACCAGGAGTGCGGTCCCCCGGGTGTTTCCTCCCGGCTTCCGCCCAACAAGCCCGGAGTTAATGCGTTAATGGGCTACGCTGGTAGCGCAGGGGCTGTTTTCGGCGCTGATTCTCCTCCTCTGATGACTTGAGTTCAACATACGGGGCTGAGTTGCTTTGACTCCGTCCCAGTGCAAGGAAGGAAATTGACAGAAGGAGGAGACACCGCGCTCTGACAGGGCGCTCTTGGATCCAGGGGACTGGATCTAATGTCCGGGATTCCGAGTTATGGGGACAGGAATTAAACGGGCGAATTTTCAGCGATTTCGCCTCGAGCGAAGCGGTAATAAAATGCAGCTTCTCTGCGTGGACTCTTATTTCATCACCAAAACCCCACCACTTCTCCCTTAAATTAGTGCTATTTACACAAGCCAAAGAAGAGAGGAGAGGATCTAAAGTTTATGGTTTAGCCTAAAAAGGGTTCTCCTGAATGTGTGCGCAAGCTGGGGATGGCGTGGTGGGGGCGCGCGGAGACAAGGGGGAGGATTTCCTAACAGAGAGGGAAGGGTTGAGGCGGAGGTAGAGGAGAGGTCTGAGACATCTCCTGGGTCTGGTGCTGCTGCTATTGTGTAACCATGACAACCGCGGGGGCAAGGGCGGTCAGAGCCTTCCCAGTCCTGCACGTGGAAAGAAAAATGTGAAAGGCGGAGAAGGGAGAGAGCCACATGTCATCACTCCAGTGATGCCTTCCCTTCTCCTTTTCCTTCTCTTTTTCGTTCTCCTTCTTTGAGGCCAGACAGCAAGGAGGATGAGCAAGAAGACACACATATCATCACTCCAGTGATGCCCTCCCTTCTCCTTTTCCTTCTCCGAGGTCAGACAGCAAGGAGAATGAGCAAGAAGATCGGGATTGGGAGTGATCAGCCCCAGCTGGCCACTGCTTTAACCCACTCCGGTCTTAAGAGTCTCTGAGACTCGCCCCAGCAGCTAAGGCTGGTCAGGGGTGCCATCGCTGACAGGCGCAAAGTGATGACCCTGGTCAGGGAGATGGGAAAAGACCTTGGCTCTTGGAAGGGAAAGGCCAGGAAATACAGGAAGGTGATATGGGACGAGATAAGAGTAGGGTCAAGGGCTGAGAGACAGTAACACAGTACTGATTCGGATTGCCAACATTTCCAATGGAATTTGCCCAATTGTGAAACGGAAAATTGCTAGAGAAGGGAAAAGACATTTATCAAACACCTATCGTGTTTCAGGTGCGGTGAACTTTATCACAATTAATATCCTCAACAATATGATACAAGTGTTATTATTCTCTTATTCTTTTCTTTTCTTCTTGAACAGAAAAGAAAAAAAAAACAGAGACATAAATAGTTATAAATGGGTATTGTCCCATTTTGGCTTTTATGTTCTTAACAAAGAATCATAATTCTTAAAAAGTTGTGTTGATGGGGGAATAAGCTAGGTAGTTATTATTTTAGACATGATAATAAATGGATGCAAAAATGTTGCTTGATATGCCCAGATATAAGCTAGTAAGGGACAGGGCTGAGATAGGAACTGTTTTACCTGGGTGTGGGTCTCCTTTCAGAAACTTCAAGCAAGTTGTCATGACCCCACTTAATGGGAGGACTTTCTGAGGTCAGTTATGATGCTGTATCTGTATCTGTTATCATTTACATATGGAGGACACTCAAAAATTTAAATGCAATTCATGGTTGAGAATGAGAATGAACCACATAAAATTGATAAGCCCAGAATCATATATATATGATATTAAAGATCTATTCATACCTATAGGTTTCATTTTCCTTTGTAGGAATTATTAGTTTCTTTAACAATGTCCATAAAGGGGAACAAAAAAAGAAAATAATTTATCAAATAGAAATCCCATGGTTATGTTAAGAACATTTCCTGAGATTAGTTAAGTTTTCCTCTGTCTACTTATTGTCCTCATAACCTGAATACCTAAGAATTTACTTCGTGTTTCAGCACCATTGGTTCACTTTTGTAGTTTGCTCTGGTTACTTTCCTGTTGACATTTTGAGATGGGAGGTTAAGAAAAAGGATCTGGCAATGTAAAATGTTTTGGAATTATCAGGAAACTATAATCAACACTAGCAGAAACTAATGATAAAAGATAGAAAAGTAATTGCTGTGGCTTTCTTTTGCCTTTCACCAGAATTGCCTTCATAGGTAAGTCTTTACTAATGATTTGCTTTATATTTTGCAGAAGGAAAATACACAAAGAAAAACTGAATTTATAATCTGTCTTTTATATAGGGGGAGGACTAGTAAGCGTGGGAATGGGAATTATTTTTGGTGGCAGAGACAGTCAGGAATATAAACAACTGGAAAGGCAGAGGAAGCACATCTTCTACTGTTTCCGAAAGGGTAACAGACCGGACTTCAGGTTTCAACTTGAGTCACCAAGCTGATTTACTCTCACATATTTTTCTTTTCCAAAACTAAGAAGGATATTGCTAGGGGTTGAAGTTAAATTAATTCAAGAAGTTTCATAATCTCCAGTTATTCTTCATACTGTGCTCTCATTCCATTGCATGGACATTTATTTGTTAACTATCAAAAGGGTTATCATAAACCAGAGGTGTCTCTGAAGATAACTTCAGGGATTGGCAAGCATCTCTGTGTCTCAGTATCTGTTTACTACATTAATACAGCTACTGGGCTAACTCATTACTAATTTTATTATGCCCGTGTAATATCAGATTCTCAATCTCAAGGGGAAGACATTCTAATTGGTGCTAGTTTAATGAGTATTATGTCTTCAGGTTGTTTGTTATAGCTTCATTATTTTGGAAAAGCAAATGTTGACTCTGAACTTTGCTGTTCTGTCTGGGCAGTTCACTACATTGCTGACACATGTTCCTTGAGAATCATCCTTGTCAATTAATAAATAATTTTCTTCATCAACAAGAGTAGCCATAGGCTTGTTTTGAAAAGTTCTTTTTATTCTTCCTCTAAACACCTGGAGCTGCACAGAGTCCTTAAGTAAAGTAGTATTTCAACACTCCATAACATAATCCTTGAAAGGAGAAACAAATATTCACATTTGTGGAATAAGTCATAATAACAATAATAGTAATGATGATTTTCTATGGGCAATAACACTGATCACATTCTTTCCTGCCTGAAAACATGGTTTTAAAACAATTCCCATTCTCCAGGAAACATAGCCAAAATCCTTTTTAATTTTATACATTTTCCATACCTGTCAAGCTAATAGTCTATTTTCAAACATTTGTATTCTTCTTTACTTTTTCTGTGGTTATGATCCCTTACTAGGTAATAAGAATCTTGAGGGTAGGAATTTGTCTTCCCTAACTTTTTATACCTTCCTGTTGTTCAATGCTGAACAAATTCTAAATACTATTGAAGTATAACCAATTGTTTAAATAGGTAATAGTGATTTTGAATCTTTTTATTGACTGTAAAAGTCAAACTAAAGATTTTGGAGTTTATAATTTACTTTCTCTGAGATTTTAGCAAAAAGTGTTATTTATAATATTAGGATTTTACCCCTCATAAAAAATTGTGAGAGACTGGGAGTTTTATGATAATGCATAACATACAGAAATAGTGTAAAGATCAGATCAGATAGAGTATATAAAAATAATAGTTAAAAATTATTTAAAATTATTTTTTGCAATGTTTGGAAGGATCCAATTAATAAAGATAGGTATACATCATGTATGTCCATGTTAATTCATCCTAACTTTAAATACCTAAATAATAACTAAAAAAAAATAAAATAAAAGAATAATTCACTGTAACCAAGAAATACAGTGATAAACAATTGCAACACTTTTGAGATTATTTTGAAACTTGAGTGATATTAAGATTAGTAGACTTTATATATAATATAAACAATTAAACATCTATACATAGGTAAGTCTTTTTAAAAAGCTGACATTGTAATGAACTATACTGTTTATATTTGCATTTTAATAACTGTGATGATTTTCAATCCATCATTATTAATCTTGGATGCTTTAGATCCATGTTCATGTTTAATTATTTTAATAGCCATCAACTAGGTCATCTTTAACTAGCATGCTAATCTTTCACTTGTCAACTTATTCAGTTTGCTCATTCATTTGCAAAGCTCAATAAGCTACAAAGATTACCTTCTTTTTCTCCCCTGCTTTTTCCATGCTGTACTCTTTGGAAGGAGGTCAGCATGCTTAGCCCACACTTCAGGAGTAGACAGGCTTCTCTTCCTCGTGGGCAGAGTAGCTACATACATTACTTGAAATTATTGTGCATGGAAGAATTGTCTTTTCCTCCATACTTGTTAATTTATTCAGTCACTTATTTATACTAGCATACTATCACGGTTATTTATTTTATACTTGCATTATAATCAGTACTACTTAATTTAATTTATTTATTTATTACTCAAATTTTTCCAGCTTTGGCCTCTGGGAGCTCTTTCAATTGGCTCCTCTGTCTTTTCAATACACCCCTAGCATTGTGTGTGTGTGTGTGTTGTAAGCATGTCTTTATTTTTTGGCATTTCAAGATGCTGTATGCTCACCCTGATCCAGTCCTGGAATGAGCCATTTCTCCAAAAATGACTGGTTCTTTCTATTGGAGAACAATATTAGAAAGCAAGATTGGCATGGGGTAGCATTTTACAGTGGATAAGCCTGAGGAGCCCTATCTCACTATCTTATCCAGGTAATCAGCAGTGGGTGGTAAATCATGTTGATAGTATATGCCCTTGATATTACTGCATTAAAACGACAATTTGCCTCTGTGATCTTTCTCCCCAAAACTCAAATCTTCAATCTAAGCACAAGAAAAAATCAGATAACTTACACTAGAGTAGCATTCTACAAAACACCTGATCAGTAATCTTCACAACTGTCTTCAAAAACAAAGAAAGTCATCAGTCCTCAGCGCAAATGAACAAAACCAAACAAACAAAAGCCTCAAAATAAGCAAAAAAAGTCTGAGAAGCTGTTACAGCATGAGAAGCCTAAGCCTAAAGAGATATGACAACTAAATGTAATATAGTATCCTGCATGGGACTCTGGAACAGAGAAAAAAAAAGTTAGATTAAAACAAAGAGAATCTGAATAATGTATGGACTTTGAGTATTGAAAATGTGTCATTATTGATTCATTAATTGTAAAAAATGTCCATACCAATGTAAATGTCCATACCAATAAATAATAAGAAAAACTGGATGTGGTTTATGGCAGACTTATCTGTACTATTTTCTCAATGTTTCTGTAAACTTAAAAGTATTCAAAAAATAGACTATCTTAAATGTATATTTAAATTATATAGTGGAAAACTCTACTAATAGTGAACCATTCTCTGGTGTCAATAAGATTAATGCATGTATTAGTCATTTTCACACTGCTATGAAGAAATATCCAAGATTAAGTAATTTATAGATTAAGTAATTTAGTTGACTTACAGTTCCACATGGCTGGGGAGGCCTCAGGAAACTTATAATCATAGCAGAAGGGGAAACAAAAACGTCCTTCTTCACATGGCAGCAGGAGAGAGAAGTGCAGAGTGAAAGAGGGAAAAAACCCTTATAAAACCCTTATGTCTTGTGAGAACTCACTCACTATCATGAGAACAACATAGGAAAACTGCTCCCATGATCTAATCACCTCCCATGAGGTCCCTCCCCACAACACATAGGGATTAGAATTCAGATTACAATTCAACATAAGATTTGGGTGGGGACACAGAGCCAAACCATATAATTCTGACCTTGACTCCTCTCAAATGTCATCTTTATTGCATTTAAAAACAAAATTATGCCTTCCAAAAGTCTTAACGCATTTCAGCATTAACTCAAAACTCCAAGTCCATAGTCTCATCTAAGACAAAGCAAGTCTCTTCCAGCTATGCACCTGGAAAATCAAAAGCAATTTAGTTCAAAATATAATTGGGGTACAAGCTCTGGGTAAATGCACCCATTCCAATGGTAGAAATTGGCCACAACAAAGAAGCTACAGGCCCCATGCAAGTCTAAAATTCAATAAAGTAGTCATTAAACCTTAAATTTCCAAAATGATCTCCTTTGACTCCATGTCTCATATCCAGGTTATGCTGATACAAGAGGTGGGCTCCCAAAGCCTTGGGAAGCTCTGCTCCTGTGACTTTGCAAGGTATAGCCCCACTCCTGGCTGCTTTCACAGGCCGGCATTGAGTGTCTGTGATTTTTCCAGCACAGTGCAAGCTGTTGGTGGATCTACCATTCTGGGGTCTGGAGGAAGGTGGCCCTCTTCTCACAACTCCACTATGCAGTGCCCCTAGAGGAGGCTCTGGCCACTACTCTATTGCTTTGTGGGGGCTCTCACCCCACATTTCCCTTCTGTACTTCCCTAGCAGAGGTTCTCCATGAGGGCTATTCTCCTGCAGCAGACTTCTGCCAGGACATCCAGGCATTTCCATACATCCTGTGAAATCTAGGCAGAGGTTCCCAAGTCTCATTCTTGACTTCTTTGCACCTGCAGGACCAACACCACATTGAAGCTGCCTAGACTTAGGTTGCACCCTCTGAAGCAATGGCCTGAGCTGTAACTTGGCCCCTTTTAGCCACGGCTGGAGCACCTGGGACACAGGGCACCAAGTCTGAGGCTGCACACAGCAGGGAGGCCCTGGATCCAGCCCATGAAATGTTTTTCTTCTAGGCCTCCAGGCCTGTGACAGGAAGGGTTGTTGTGAAGTCTCTGACATGCCCTGGAGACATTTCCCCATTGTCTTCATGATTAACATTTGGCTCCTAGTTACTTAAGCAAATTTCTGCACAGGCTTAAATTTCCCTTCCAAAAATGGGTTTTTCTTTTCTGTTGCATCATCTGGAGGCAAATTTTCCAAATTTTTATGCTCTGCTTATTCTTGAGCGCTTTGCCAGTTAGAAATTTTTTCTGCCAGATACCCTAAATCATCTCTCTCAAGTTCAAAGTTCCACAGATCTCTAGGGCTGAGGCAAAATGCCACCAGTCTCTTTGCAAAAACATAGCAAGAGACACCTTTATCCAGTTCCCAACACATTTCTCATCTCCATCTGCAACCACCTCAGACTGCACTTCATTGTTCATATCATCATAAGCATTTTGGTCAAAACCATTCAACAAGTCTCGGTATTTCTAGGCCTTCTCAAATCTTCCTGTCTTCTTCTGAGCCCTTCACACCATTCCAACCTCTGCCTGTTACCCAGTTCCAAAGTCGCTTCCACATTTTCAGGTATCTTTACAGCAGCACCACACTACCCAGTACCAATGTACTGCATTAGCTTATTTTCATGCTACTATGAAGAAATACCTGAGACTGGGTAATTTCTAAGGAAAGAGGTTTAATTGACTCACAGTTCCACATGGCTCGGTAGGCCTCAGGAAACTTACAATCATGGCAGAAGGTGAAGCAACATGTCCTTCTTCACATGGCAGCAGGAGATAGAAGTGCAAAGAGAAGTGGGGGAAAGCCCCTTATAATACCATCAGAGCCCATAAGAACTCACTCACTATCATGAGAACAGCATGCGGAAAGTATCCCCATGATCTAATCACCTCCCATGATATCCCTTGCACAACACATGGGTATTACAATTCGGATTACAATTCAAGATGAGATTTGGGTGGGACACAGAGCCAAACCATATCAGTGCCTTTCAACTGAATGCTTATGTTTTCCTCTAGTTCCATTTACTACTTTGCTGCCATTTTTTTCTGTTGATAATACTATCATAATAAATAAGTACTGTAAATTAGCTGTTCTTGTAATTACTTATTTTTCTAATAAAATAACACTTGAATTATTAAAAACATTCAGAATTCAAATTATGATTATAATTAAAGGCTGTCATGCAAAAATGCTATTTATTAGTCATCTCTATAAATAAATCTTAAACATTTAAAAAATATGTGAATTTTTTACTTCTGTCTTTGCTGTTTTAATGATATTGACAAGACACATCAGTGCCAGATGTTTTCAATTCTAGATGATGATTATGCTTCCAAGATTCTTGCCAAAATTACTGTGTGACTACTTACTCATTTTTTCTCTTTCAATCTCAATAACGTCTACCACATTAAGTGCTTGAAAAATCACTTGCCATCAAATGTTATATGTGTAATATATAGACCATGACAATTTTGAATATTAAATTATACCCAGAAGGCTTCTGCCTCCCCCTAAAATAACTTTTAGAAGCTGAGACTTACATGTGTTCCAGACAATATAGAATGGGCAGCAAATATGGCTACCATCTTACTATCTCCCTATTACATTTTACACACCTATGTGCATATCTGTACATCCATCCATCCATGTATGAATACATGCACTATACAGTCATGTATCACTTAATGACAGGGATACGTTCTGAGGAATATGTTATTAGGCAATTTTGTCATTGTGCAAACTTCATAGAATTAACCTATGCAAACCTAGATGGTATAGCCTATTGCTCCTAGGCTACAAATCTATACAGCATGCTACTATACTGAATATTGTAGGCAACGGTGACACAGTGCGAAGTATTTGTGTTTCTGAACATATCTAAACAGAAAAGATACGGTAAAAACATGATATTATACTTTTGGGACCACCATGATATATGTGATCCATTTTTGAATACAACATTGTATACATCACATGACTGCACAGATATATCTCTAAATGTCAATTCTCTCTCTCTCTATATATATATATACACACACACACACCCACACACATATATATGTATATATCATATATACACACACATGCATATACATGTTAGTTTACACATTATTCCTTCTCTTCCTTGTGTTCCAAATTGTTGAATTTTTTTTTAATTGAGTTTTACTGTCTCTCAGGAAGCTTTCCTTCAGTCAGACCCAAAGTTGTTTTCCCTTTTCTATATAAGCTTTTATACATACCAAAGTCATACTCTTTTTACCTTATATTTATACTTATTTAATAATGACCTGATTCTGTGCTTTACAGTTAACTGGAGTTTCTGCTGAATTTGTGCTATCCCAGAGCAATGGCTGAAAGTTTAGGCATGCTTTTTTATTTCTGGTTTTAGTTTGTATGAGTCATAGCATACAAAACACATTTCAAGAACTTGTTTGGAAAATGTCATGGAACCTGATCCCAGAATGTGTGACTAAAGGGTGATATCCCACTGAAATTTCTGAAACAATACAAGTGTCTGAAAAGACTAAGATCAATATGACTAATATGATTTGGACTCTTACTAGAATCTTAGATTTTGGGTTTTAGTTTCCATTACACAAAATAAATTTTAAAATGTTTTATAGAGTGATCTTGTCTTGACAACTTAGGCCAATCCAATAGAGGGATGAAGCAATATAATATTCTGACTAAAATTCTTTAAATGCATACCTAATTTGCACACTATGTATGTGCAACTCACTTTTTTTGTACAGACTCATGTTGTCTACCTGTTTATTTTAAACTTTTATCAATATATATATCATCGTGATGGCTTGTGAATACTTAATCATAACGAGAGTATTAGTTTTAAAATTTTATTTGTAAATGAAAATAACCATCTCAAATGTTAACAAGATTTTAGGTTTGACTTTACACACCAGAGAGTGAATTCTTTATATATTTTTGCAGTTATATATATTAACTTTATCCTTGACATATTTTAAAATTCAAAATTCATTCTTTTGACCACACTATCTTTGGTCTTGTTTCTTCATGTATTTATATAGTTCCCCATCATAACTGAATTCATTGTTATCTGTTTCTTCCCGAGTAGATTGGCCAATTATAAAAGTAGCCAGATTATTCTGTCTGCAAAATTACCTGCATGATGACAGAGTGTAAGACAAATTATTTATAATTTTGGAAATGGAAGTTAATACAAATTAAGAAATTATAGTAGTAGATTTTGAAATTGACTCCTATCACCTGTAAAGTAGCTGTTCAAAAGCACTTATACTGGATGTACAGACGGGTGAAATAACATTTCCCTTTCTTTGGCTCGATGCACATTTCACAGAGCTGTGGGGATTGTTGACTTAGACTTCACTATGATGAGGCTTGGCAGAGAGTATTCATTGTTCAGGTTTTAAAAAGGGCAAGTTTTTGGCCAGAATAACTTGCAAAGAGAAGGAATGCTATACTTACACATGTGTACTCAATAAACCTTCAGAGAGCCTGGGCTAAGATATTACAGGATTCCTCACCCTATCCCAGCCCCAGTCTCTGGATGTTGATTGTTTAGAAACCTTCTCTGGTTATGTCACTATCACGTGGGTCTTTTCATATTTCAGGAAATAGTACTTGGATTCATATTTCAGAAGTTAATAGTGTACAGTGAATAGTCATTTCATATCCTGTTCACTTTCACTCGAGTTATTAAAAATCACAATGGCATTCAGGCTTACTTTCCCCTAGTATTTAGCAGTACAAAACCATCATCTCCACATCAACAAACAATCATTCTTTTGTATACTTGCAACCCTTTATTACATTCAATAATCGTACATGAAGATTTTGAGTTTTCCTTTACTAACTGGGTACAGACAGTGTTGAAGTATGTGTGTGCTTTAAGTTGATAGTGTATTAGGATGAGAAAAATCTACTGTAAATTTGCTAAATTGATAAGCAGAGCAAACCAGCATTAGCCGTATGGACCAGGCATAGGGGTCTATAGTTTTGCTGTGCTCTTTCCCTAAGGGGCTCTGGCTATGATTTTCCTTTTCAATTGGAATAATTTTATATCTTTTATTGCTACCAACTCTCCCAGTTATCAACCGATGCCCCTACTCCCTAACCCACAGACACCCACTTAATCTTACCTGGAAAAGATTTTTTCATTCCAAATCTACCCACTTCTTTGTAAGATCTTTTTCAGTCCTCAGTAGCTCTTGCCCTGTCCCTTACTTCTTCTAGTGCCACGAGATTGTTTCTAAAGGATACAAACCAAATGGTTGTTACCTAGGTATCTTTTTTCCATATTCTTTTAGCATATTACCAAGTATTGCACAAAATGAGTGCACAGTTTCTAATACTTGATTGAAAGTAATCCATTTAGAATCTAATGCATCTGGTTTTTTTTGTTTTTGTTTTTGTTTTTGTTTTGTTTTGTTTTGTCTTGTGACAACTTGGGCTATGGATCTTATCACAAAGCTTATGTCACTCCTATATTTCCCATACATTTATATTGCTGTTGAAGCCCTCCTAACTCCAACTCCCCTTTTTTCTTTTCTTTAATGAGTATTTATTGTTCATCTGCTACATGCCAGGTGTTATAATAGTCACTGATGAAAAACAGATGAAAAAACATGGCTAGTGCCCAGAAGTAGACAATTTTAAAAGAATTCTTTATCCCCATGGGTTAAATCACATATCCTTAGGGTATCAAACACAAATCAACAAAAGGATCTGTTTGTAGTCTTGGTCTTTTTTCTCTGCAGCCTATGCTTAATTACATCGCCTTCATCCTCACCTGCTTTTATCTATGTGGAGGTTATGTTCAGAATATTATCTCCCTTCTTTCTTTCTTGGGCCCCAGCTATTTCAGCACACAAGGAACCCTGGCTCAACACCTGGTATTAGTCCTGATTACTCAATATTTCAGTTATAATGGCAGTCACTCATTTTAGTAACTAAAAGTGTTAGAGTCCTTGATTAGTTTAACTTTCAACTGAAGCTTTAAAGTATGGAAATGAATGTGGTGTCGTGGCTAAGACTATGGGCTGTGAAAGCAGACATCCTGGGTCCAGATCCTAGCTCTGTCAGTTCTTAGTTTTGTGATTCAGACAAGTTACTTTCTACATCTCAGTATCCCATTTTTTAATTGGAGTTCATGAAAACACTAATCTCATAGAGTTATTGTGAGGAATACATGGCTTAATACAGGGACACCAAATGCTATATGGCATATTCCAAGAGCTGTATGTTACTTTTTCTTTGTCTTACACAGACTATGTGTATTACAATAGATCAAATTCCCACTCCATTCTCCTGCCTTTGTATTTTTTATCTACTGAGTTGCATCCATCTCATTCAAAGAATAGCCCCTTGGTGGCCTACTTCAAGTATATACTTTCATAAGAGAAGGGTGTTTTAGAATTGAATATCCCATCTGTTTTGGCACGGAAGTGTGTTTAAAGGGATAATTTTGGGGCACATTGCAATGGATCATGTTACAGTGATGTGAGGAAGAAGGCAGGACAGTGTAAACCCTTAATCCTAGTTGCCACAGAAGAATCAGCCAGTTATAGAACAGCAAGTAGTAAAAGCCTTAAGCACCCCCACTCTGAATTCCCAGACTTATTTCCTAGCATTTCTCTGTTCACTTTTAAACTATCTACTACTGGATTCATAATATTACATATTTTTTGCTCCAGTTATACACCCTCAAATGTGCAATGTATATTTGTTCAATTCTCTCCCTTTCTCTCTCTCTCTCTCTCTTTCTAACACAATGCATAGTTATTTACTTAGCCTTCCAAGCTGGATCTGCTCTCATTCCCATCTCTTTGTCCACAGTTTATCTCCACTGTGTGATCACTACCTTGTTTCTTTTGTGCCTTGTTCCTTGTGCCTTTTCTAACCAGGTATTGCTCTTGGGATCTTTTGTTAAACGCTCTCACTATTCTGCTGTTTCAGAATATTCTATTTTAGTCTCCCTCATAAGAAAGTGAGGGGAAACAAAATGACCTAATTCACCATCCACTCACTCAAGGGTCTGGAACTCAGCCCAGAAACATTCTCCATAGTGCAGTCTCATGCCCAGAGACAGGATCATTTGTAGACCACACACCAGTGCTCAACTTGCCCTACTTGAGCTGTCTAGTTACTAAGAGAGCCCAGAATGCTTGCTCCCTAAATTTGGGCTTCAAAGGACTGTGTAGGAACCTGCAGTACAGCACTTGTACAATCAAGTTGCCTAATAGAAGCTAAGCACGAATCCCTCAAGAAGCAAGTTTAGGGAGAACCCAGAGATAAATGAGTAACTTCTGCATCTGTAGGGAATCTAATGTGCAAAGTACATCTTTGTTCCATGCTGCTTTATTGGCTTGGCCATTCCCTAGAATACAGTTTAATAGAAACAGCAAAATATGTTAATCAATGATGTTTTCCAGAAATTGAACTTGAAAGTCACTTCAGCTTCTGAGCAAGTTGAAGTGAAACTGAATAATGTTCTGATTATTTTATGAGAAAATACTTGTTGAGTGCTTTTCTTGGTATGGTTTCAAATTAGGCTATTCCCATAATTGTCTCTTTTGCTTTTGAGTCCTCATCAATATATCAGATTTTAATAATAATTTACAAAACCCTATCTACAGAAAGTGAAATGTTTTAGAGATAGGATAAATAACAATTACTCTAAATATTTTCTAAGTAATCACAAATAATTATTTATTGATTTCTAAATAATCATTCTACAATATTCATCTTGGGAATATTAAATATTGCCCCATGTTTGCAGATAAATTGGTATAAAATGTTTCTTGTACTCTTTCAAGTGCAGACGGAAAAGAAGCCTTTACTCATATATGTGTCTATGTATGTATGTGTGTGTCTCTCTCTACATATATTATAAACACACACACACACCGCTTTAGCATGTGTAAACACACACACACACACCCCGCTTTAGCATGTGTAAACACACACACACACACACCGCTTTAGCATGTGTAATTTTCTATTCCATGAGTCCTTTAGGATAATTTTGTTAGAGCAAATCAAGAGAAGGAAACAATTTTAAAGACTAAAACCAAAGTCAATTCAATTCAAGGTTCATTTTTGTTTTATTTTTCCTTTTTTATATATAAATTCATTCATTCCTTATGTACTTTTATTACTTTAGTGAATACATATTATAAAAATGCTGGCTTGATTATGAGATTTTTAGTAAATGAGATAAACAATATTAATTTTTAATTATTTTGTGGGAGACATAGAGGGTGTCCTTTTTCAAATTATTAACTTTAGGTGTTGTTCAAGGAACATGCCTATCAAACAGTGGGTTTTCTGGGTAGTTCCAGGACACTAATAGAAAGGTTGATCTTGATCAAGGTTACAATTGTTGTTCCCAGTCCATAGCCTAGGACTGAACACAGGTAGGGAAGATGGACCAATCCTAGGGCTTTCATGTGGGTTATTTTGAGGCCCCCATAATTCCCAGGCTTCCCCTGACTGTTCCCTCTCTAGCTCCATCACGGTTGCTTTCTCCTCCTCTCATTACATTCTCTTTGTTCATAGTTCTGTTCTTTTTCTCTCTATAGACTTTGTTCACTGACCCACTCACTTTGCTCATTCCAGTTATTATTTAAATGGGAAATACACATAAATTATTAACTCTAACCTCTCAGCCTTGATGCTTTTCCAGTAGACCCTAGTCTACAGCAGTGAATCGTCCACTTAGGGGTTTATATTCTTATGATTTCGTCACATGCTGTCTTCTACTGGTTGTGACTTTGTATGCACAAGTGTGTACACTGTATTTTGGTGGAAAGGAAGCTCACTTTTGAGCCACAGTCACAATTATTCTATTAATTATTTGAGAAAATTTTAGTGTACTTATATATTGAGATAGAGGCAAATGGCAATTTTGCATCCAAAATGCAATGAGTTTTAAAGAGAATATATAAAGAAGTAATCTATTCTGGTGCCTGACACCATTGTTATTTTAAAAGTCAACACTAGCGTTTTGATGTCTTCTCACCAGTATATATTAAGCATGTTCTGCTGGTTGCAGAAACTTGAAATGCTGTGACTTGGAATTTGGATTTTATTCCATAGTTGATAGGGAATGACTGAATATGTTTGAACAATGAAATAACCCAAGAATTAGTGTCTTAGGAAGACGAACCTATGAATAATTTTGAAGGAGATTAATTAACCCTTTCACATATGTGATATGGACTAGACTATTGCAATGGTCGTGATAATATAAAAGAAGGATACCAGAGAAATTATAAGAAATAATTTTTTAGACTATTATGGCAGACTTTGCCTGATAGTCATATGGTTTATGATTTTGCCCTATTCTATATTCAAAACACTCTGCCTGACATAGAACTTTTTCTATACCTCTCAGGACCTAGATTCCCTAAGATCCATACCTTTCCATTGATATTATACTTTTTGAAATGATTGTTGTATTGTTCCCAGAATTCACCATGGAACAAGAAATATCTTTCCACATACATAGAAGTCTGAGGTCAGACTTGATTCTAGCAGTATATAGAATACTTCATGATCTTTTTCCTGATAAAGGAAGATGACTGTTTCAGACTACTGAAATAATGAAGTACAGAAAATAGGTTTGTAGAGGCAGCAACTTTCAAACATACATCATAGAACTTGAAATAGAAACCAATGGTAATCTTACTAAATATTTATTTTGTGAAATAAAGTAGTGAATACTTATTTTGTTGTCATTTATATTTAATATTTAGGGCCCAGCATTGCTCATGCTGTTCTTCCTGAAGGGAATTCCTTCTTTCTCTCTATCTCTTTTTTTTAAATCTTGTGCTATTCTATTTTTTAAAAACCAAATCACATTTCACCTTCTCTATCCATCAGAATATCAAATCAGATCACATATATACTGAACTTATTTTTATTGTTACATTCACAAACTCACATTCACACATCAAAATAAATAATTTAAATTTAAAACTATTTCATATGGATACTTTGTCTCACTAGCAATCTACCAGTTCTTAAGAACTGATAGTTCCACATTTCATATTCATTCTGTGAGATACCTAGCATAGCAATCAACAGTTGTTGATTTGTAATTGCAAATGAAAAAAAAAGTAAGTAGAGTTTTGAGAAAAGAATCTAAAATCCTGAGTTGTATGTAGCATCAGTAAAATATTTTTATTTAAATACATAATGAAATAGATACCACAGCACTTCTTTTCCAATTTTTGTTAGAATCAGAAAGACTTAAGATGATTATCCTTTTCTCAAACAAAGATACCCAAAATCAGTCTCTTAGGTGGCAGTACTGATTTAATTTAAAACATATGTTAGATGGAAGGATGTACATTTTAACCTCCGTAACATTAATAAGCTATGAAAATGTTCTAAGTACTCTATTTTGCCTCCTTACTATCAGCCCATTTCGCTTTAGGTTATCTTCATTCAAAGGAATGTTACGAGCAAAATATACTGTGAAAGTAGCAGACAACCTGTTAGTGCTCAGAAAACAGTGTCTCTAAAGTTCAATTTTATTCTAAATATATTAAATTAGTGTATATCCACTAAGTAATTTTTGAATTTCTCCAACAAGCTGCATTTTGTTAAAACTTGTTTAACAGAACTAGTATCTGAAGGTTTTTATTTGTTTTGTTTAATTTCAGTTTTTGATGTAATTGGAGTATGAGCGTGACAAACTGTCGGTTTCAGAATATTTATTTGAAAATCTTTCTAATTAATAAAATAATGATAAAATAATTTTTTCTAGTGTATCTCATGGACTCATAGTATAAGAAAATAATGATAAAATATTTTTTATCTAATTTGTCTCATGGACTCATAGTATTTCAGGATAAAAAAACAGAGATATTGTCTAGTCTAATTTCTTAATTTTACATGGATAACTAAGCACAAGCTGGTTTGAATTCCTTCCCCTGCCTCAATGCTTTACTGCCTCTTTCTTTTTTTCTTTCTCTCTCTCTCTCTTTCTTTCTTTCTTTCTTTCTTTCTTTCTTTCTTTCTTTCTTTCTTTCTTTCTTTCTTTCTTTCTTTCTTTCTCTTTCTTTCTTTCTTTCTCTTTCTTTCTCTCTCTTTCTTTCTTCTTTCTTTCTTTCTTTCTTTCTTTCTCTTTCTTTCTTTCTTTCTTTCTTTCTTTCTTTCTTTCTTTCTTTCTCTCTCTCTCTCTCTCTTTCTTTCTTTGTTTCTTTCTTTCTCTTTTTCATCCTTATTTCTTTAAACATGAATATATATATATGTTAAACTATATATATAGTTTAAAATAAATGCTAAGTGTTCAGAAGAGAATAGCCCTGGGCTTGAGTAATTCATAATCCAATTCTTAGGTTGGTACAAAAAATAATTAAAATTAAAAATTGCAAAAACCGCAACTGCTTTTGCACCAATCTAAGACACTGGTTATAGTGTGCTCAGAGGCACATGACTGAGTTATCACAGAGCTGAGATTACAACTGAAGCCTCTTCAATCCCACAAGAGTAAACTTTTTGCTTCTTACTGAGGTTGACAACTAATTTAGAAAGAAGCCTGTAATGCCAGAATTCTTGACACATATCAAAGCAAGGTGACAAATAATAGTCATATTGAAATGAGCATTTCCAGACGAACAAATTAAATTTTGTATCAGATGCTGAAGGATTCTATTCTGCTATGAGCACGCAAATCTATAAAGCTGGTACGGTCTCTACCTAGAATATATTCCTTATAAAAACTTGGCTGGGTGCCATGGTTCATGCTTGTAATCCGAGCACTTTGGGAGGCCAAGGTGGCAGATCATCTGAGGTCAGGAGTTTGAGACTAGCCTGGTCAACATGGTGAAGCCTGTCTTTACTAAAGATACAAAAATTCATCAGGCATGGTAGTGTGCACCTGTAGTCTCAGCTACTTGGGATGCTGAGGCAGGAGAATCACTTGAGCCTGGCGGGTGGAGGTTGTAGTGAGCCAAGATCATGCCACTGCACTCCAACCTGGGCAATAGAGTAAGACTGTGTCTCAACAACAACAACAACAACAGCGAAATCACAATAGTACATTTATACATGCGTACCATTTATTAACACTATACAAATTTATATTTTTCTATTTATCCATATATACCGATGTATATGCATGTATACATAAATGCCTATTATATAACATGCTAATTCTATCTTGTATATATGATTGTATATACTGTATATCTATGATTGCATATACTATATATTGTACATAAGAGAGTGTTTGCAGACAGCAACTTTCAGAGATTTCTTGTGTAAAGTAGTTCTTATAATGACAGTAATAGCATGAAATCACACACTGACCCAAATGCTTCTCCTCCAAGTATAACACTTATTCCTTGAAATTGCCTATTACTACTCTATTTCCTCCATTATTACATGAACTCTATTAGGGGAGGAACATGTCTGTCTTGATGACCATTTTATCATTATGGTACTTATAAATACATGGTAGATTCTCAATAAGTGTAAAATAATTAATGTTTTTACAGGATAAATGTTATCAAGTGTGCTTTGTGATGCTCACCCTGACTTAAGTTATTCAAGACAATTCTTCCAGACAACTTTAAATTGTTAATCATTGTTTGGCTTTCTTTGTCTTGCTTGAGTACCCTTGGATTTACATAGCTCTTATCTATTACTTTTACTGTGACATCATCATTCAAGAAGTATAAACCAGGGACAGGCATGTTTTGAAGAGAACTTGCACTCATACACTAACTTGTAAAAAAGAGGTTTTTGAAAGTCACAGAGGTATTTTAAAATAAGAATTAAAATTAGATCATACGTTGATAAAAAGTGGTATTTGCTGTTAGATGTTTCTTGGAAAACTTGTTTTGACTAGCCTGTAGAAAGGATTAAACTTTCTTGAGACTACTGTGTGACTGCATCCTCTCCCCACCAAGCCACCCAAATATTAAGTAATGGGTAGGCTTTGTAGGTGGAGACGGGCCATTTTCCACATAGTTGTAGTTGTTTTTAAAATATAGTAAGAGCCACAGGTTGATTAATCTATTTCAGCCATTAGACTATGATAAGAAAAGTATAAAATTCTATCAAACTTTTCAATTATTATATACACTTTAGTCCAAAATACATGTCTTCATCATAAATATGCATGGGAACAGTATAGAATACCCCTACTAGTGTTTTGTTTATAGCTATTTGTCTGTGGGAGGTAGACTTATCTAAAGTATTACCATTTTCCATTTGATATCTGGATGTGAACAAAGAGAAAGATAATGTTTTTACACAATATCATGTTTTCTTGATGTGGTCACCTTTAATAATAGAAACCAAAAGAAACATTTCCCAATGTATTCATCATAATTCTATCAGGAAGCAGATGTGCAGTCTTATTTTTCTTTTAAATCATGTATTTATTTATTGCATTATATCTTTCAGTTGTAGATATTTTCCTGTAGAGGGAAATTCCATCCTTCCTGGAATAATAATTCCCCAAGTTTTAGATATATTTTTTTAAACTGGAGATTTGACATGAAAATACACCCTTCCTTCTTAAATATATTGGTCTTTTGATTGTATGTCTATACCGGTAAACCTTGAATGCTTATAATGCTTCCCGAAGATATTTCTGTATATTTATCACGGTAAATCAAGATAATTTTATGGGCAAAGTCACATTCTTACTAATCTACCACAAATAGACCTCCAACATTAGTATCAGCTACACAGTAAATTATATCATTCAAAGGTGAAAATTTATAACACAACCACCTATCCTTCTAGCTTTCTAATTACTTTTCTTCATTCCCGTTGAAATGCTTTATGTTTCCATGAGAACATCTCCACCCTTGACTGTTCTGTATATTTCCAGATACTCTTGGCCTCACTTCTCTATTTAACCAGCCAAGACCTCCAGATGAGGCATTTCAAGCAAAATGTTCAGCCTATTATAACATTTCTTCTCTTGACATTTCAGTGTAGTTGATGTAGCTCCCTGCATGATGAAACATAATATTGTTTTGGCTTTTTATGATCTTCAGGGTCTCAGTTTACCTGTGTCTAATGAAATATCTGCTGTTTCTCCAGCCACCTTTGCTAATGGATATTTCTCTAAGGCCAATCCATTTGTATTCATTTCAGGACATTGTTTCAGTTAAATTTTGTTTAATTTGATAATTTACTTTCACATTCACTATATGCCATCATTCATCTAATACCTCTGATCCGTTGCTTTGACTGTAATCCATTATCACCTTTGTACAAAACCTCAAACTCATGTTTTCTTATCCACTTTAATATTCTTTCAGCCCTTCAAATATAAAATGTTCAAAATAAAACAGGGCTTTCATTTTTATTTTTTCCCTCACCAACTCACTGAACCTCTTTTCTTTGTTTTTATCAGCACCATACGGCTAGTAATTTGACCTTTACACATTAGTCATCCCCAGTGCAATACAGAGCAGGTCCTGTGAACCTAGTCCCACCTGGATTCCCATCCCGATTCTGTCACTAACAAGCTTGTAGCCTTGGGCAACTTGCTTTATCTCTCTATGCCTTAGATTTAGCATCTGCAAATGAAGTATTAAGAGTATTTAATAAATTACTGTGTGGATTGAGTTAATATGTGTTCACAACTTAGAATAATGTCTGGTCCTTAGTAATACCTCATAAATGTTAGCTACTATTATTATCACTTTCCTTTGCTCTTTATTTCCAATTACTTCAGCAAGTTTTCTTAAAACTTGCCTCCTTTCCATCGTCACTGCCAACACCATGATTCAAACCTTCATGTTCTTTTGCCTGAACTATTTTATTCATTTTCTAACTCATATTTCTGTTCTCATTTTATCATAAGCCCTAATCAAGTGAAGATATTGCATTTAAGAACTTTTGTCATTGTTAGTAAGACTTTATTTGGTAAGATCAACATCGTGTAGAAAAATATATAATTTAAGCAAAACTAACAATGACATTAAGTATCACGTGCATATATAGTATGTTTTAATGTGTATATGTGTGTAGGTATATGAAATATAGTAGTAAATGAAAAACAATATCATTCTAAGAAAGTCAGATTCTCATGGTCTTTAAACCTGCTTATGCCATTAACCATCTTCTTGGCACCTTCCTCTATTAAAAAATTGATGAAGCACATTATATACTTAGGTACATATTTATATAATTTTGTTAGGAATAATATATGTCCTTTTAAGGCATATGAACCCATCTGCATTTTCTCTTGCTTATGTTTTTAGTGTCTTTTCTGAATATTTCTGTAAAAGGCTGACTTTTGCAAATACTTCATAGTGTTTGAGATGCATGACTGCTTTCTCTACTACACATTTTCTCCATAAATGGAGACTTACACCACATACTTGCTCCTATTTTATATGAGAATAATTGTAAGGAATAATTGATGTCCTTCTTAATTTAAAGGGAATGACCTGAATTGGGTTTAAAGAAATATATTGCTAACTTTTTGAAAAATGGTATGCATATGTACTCAGATATTGCAACATCACAAGTGATGAAACTACTGTGGGTGAAGCATGATTTTTGCCTGATAAGGTAAACTCAAATACAGTGACTGCCTTGTTTAGATACCTCTGGTGTCATTCACTGCCTACTGCAAGTGATGGCAGAATCCATTGTAAACACAATACCCTTGTCATGATTGGGTCGTAATCTAACTTTGCAGTTTAGTCCGTGCTTATCTTAGCCACATGAAACTATTACATCACATCTTTTCTCATGCCATATCTTATGTGTCTATGGAAACATTATCTACTTACAAACTCTAGCTTAAATGATTTCTCTCTACTGTGAAATTTTCTTTGATTCTACTACATCTCCCATTCATCTCACTCAATAAGTTTTTTTTGTTTTTGTTTTTGTTTTACTATTTAATTCATCTTCTATATTTCTTGTATAGCACTTTCATTCTACCTAAATTACAGCTCTTTTTATACATGTTTTATATCTTTAAGTGCCTATTGTTTCCTGGAATAAAAGACCATATTGTATTTACCAGCTACAAATACAATGGAGTTGAGTTTTATACAGGTTCTAAGTTCTAAAGTCAATATTTAAAGTTAAAATTACTACTGTCAGCATTATCCAGACAAATCCTAACGTAATATATAAAATGTATTACACAAAATTTGTGTGCCACAAAAGTGGCTGACATTCAGTCTTTCAATAAACTACAACACTGAAAGTTTTCTTCCTGTATTGTGTCAAGTCACTTTCTTCACTTCAGCACCAGATGAAGTAATTAGCTTGTCTTTAGAGGCTGTGTTGTATGAAAAAATCCATGCATCTTTAAGCATGAAAATCAAATGCAGCTTGCAGAGATACTCAGACTATGAGAACTTAGAATGACTAAGGGAATCTAGTTTTCCTTTCCAAAAAAATATTTTTTGAAGAGTGGCAGTTCAAAAATGCTCTCTATCTGCTTTAATTTTAAGAAATTTGGTTATCAAGTTCATAAGAGTTTAGATAAATAAATACATGTATAGATACATACAGATAGATAGGTTTCAGTTCAAACAAACAATAACAATTAGTTTAAATAACTAGTTTAAATCCGTGATTGATGGTATCATTATACAATGATATTACGTAGTGACTCTATTCAAGTTATTATTCACTGAAGGCTCCTAGGTAGCAACGTTATGAAAAGGACATACTTTTGCTCAAATAGACCTTTATTCAAGTCCATGCTCTGATACTGACTGACTGTAAGACCTGAAGCACTCACTACACTTCTCTGAGCATCAACTTTATTGCAAACTAATTAGCATTTTTGAAAAGTCTTCCAAAAGAGTCTGAAATAAGATATGTAGAGTTTATTTCATAGCAAACATTCAAAAAAGATTGATGATTATTACTGTTGTTATTGATGTTTCCATTTACAAAGTAAACATTTTTAACTTATGAAAATTGAAACTTTTCCTGTTAGAATGGAAGTCTGTAACTTTACTCAGTTCAAGTTATGTTTGCAAGATTGGCAAAAATTACTTTCCTTTACTGTTTCTGAAAAACATTCAGATATGAAATGCTTGGTTATTTACTTGAATCAGGATTGAAACATTTGGCTGGTTGAAAGCAATTCTGGGAATGAGAATAAGGGAGCCACTTTAAATGATTGAAGCTGGATTTCTGAATTGGGTCTTTCAGAAATAAAGGGCTTTGCCCATTTTCCATGAATTTACATTTTTCATAGTAAATTGTCTTGGATCAGATAAATTGTAAGTAACATCTTTCACTTTATTCATTACTTTAAAAAATTCATCTTTAGATTGCCTAATTATTTCCTACTGTCCTGTTATCCTTTCTGTTGGACTGATTCTTTTTTTCTTATTTTTTCCATTATGCTGATCATTTTTATAGCCTTTTTTTGTTCAGATTCCATTTCTGATCTTTGAAGTATTATAAATCTTTCAAGACTTTGGAAATTAAGATTATAGTTTACTGTTCCCTCTGATGACAAGCACTGTATTCTTTGCTTTATAACAATTTTCTTACTGAATTCTCTTGATTTATTGTGTGGTGGGTGATACCTTCTCCTTTTTCAAGTGAAGAAACTGAGGCATAGAGCGATTAAATAACTTGCCCCAATTTCCTCCTACTGAGCTGTGAAGATAGAATTTGGACTCAGGCAGTTGGATTTTAGAGTTTAAGCTCTTCACTGCTGCACAAGCGTTAGCTCACTTTCATGGAGAGGCAACTTTCCACATGCCTTTTTTTTGTTTTTTTTTTTTTTCCTTCACTGTTATGGAGAGGCCACTTTCCAAGTGCCTTTTTTTTTTTCTTTTCTTTGTATTCTGTTTTACTTTCTAATCTTACTGTATATTTTGGATTTATGTATACTTCTTTTATATTCTTACTTCACATCCTTGTCTTTCCTTCTCGTTAGCTCACCTCCTTGGATGTCCTCGGCCTCTAAACCTCTGCCTTATGACATTCAATCGCTGACTCAGTTCCTTTACTTCTGTCTTCCAAGGAGTCTGAACATTTTAAATGTTATTTTCCTTTCAGTCAGTTCCAAGATGATGTTTGCCTCTGCTAAGTGCATTTCCTCTCAGCTACTGGAACCTTCTGTTCTGCAGATTGCTCCTTGGTGCATTTGGAAAGACGTTGCCAAGTTTCTTTTTGTGCATATGCTTCTTTTCAGTTTCTGGAAACTTGTCAGAGCTTCCACTCTTTTTCCAAATTCTTCCTCAGGTTTTCCTCACCCTCCCAGTACACCTTTCCCATATTGTTCCTCCTTCCATTTACTGCTCCACTCCACTGCATCTTTAGAGTGTACTTTTGTTCTGAATGCTTAAACCTACCTGAAATTTCTGGCTTTTTTCACTGTGGCATGAGTTGCATTTTAATCAACTATGACATGTCATTCTTAGAAAACAAAGGTCATTCTATGAAAACAAATGGCTACACATTCTGGAAACTTAAACTAATAACTTTTGTTATTAATTTTTACTTGATCTACTTCACCTGCTTCTTTCATTTTTCTTTCACAATAATTGCACTTCTTATGTTTCCCAACAAACTCATGATAAGGGTGTGGTTTTATGCAGTAATCACTGTTTTGTTAACTCTGTGTTTATTGATGCTGTGACTTTGTACATGAATTGCTCAGGACATACAATGCAGTGGAAGGATCACTTGTTGGGCAGTTGGAGGATGAGGTCTTTGTTGTTGTTAGCCCTTCTTTCTACTTGACTTAGGCTGCTCAGAAACCCCTCTGATTCTTTCTTTATTACTTGTGAAACAGAGGAAGAGCAATATCTAACTCCAAAGCTGAAATTAAAATGAGATTAAAAAAACATACACACACACGTTTTACAAATTGGGAACAGCTGCAAAACAGGTGCAGTTTATTATTACATTGACTCTCAAAGCACAGAGATGAGTGTCAGACAAGCAAATGCATAAAATGCAAACAAATGGACAGTCTGACTAGAGTGAGAATTTCATTTCTTCAGAGTTTTCTCTTGTGCATCAAATGTTTCTTAAAATGCAGAAAACTTCACTTTGAGTTTTAATAAAAATATATTTGTATGCAACACTGTGAATATTTAAGTTGCGAGATGGTGGACGACATACCTGTTTTGCTAACTCAAATATCATAATCTAAAAATAATACCTGTGTGGGTAGTTCACTTTCTTCCTATGATGGGTATTACAGAGTGATTCATAGAAAAAAATACAGATTGACCTCTATGTACATGCAACAGCCTGTGTTATTATGGATAAATAAGTCCCACCTGAGAATTGTTTGCTTCCTTCTGTGAAGAGCCACCTCACTCCTACATGAATGATAGTGGTTTTCCTCTCTTCCTGCTTCTTGCAACTCTCCCTGCCTGCTCAACCTGCAGCCATCCTCAGTTCCAGCCCTGTCTTCTTTGCCCCTCCAGAGGCCATGGGTATCTGGGTTTTTCATACCCCGCAAAGTTACAGCAGGGGAGGGAGGAATAATTTAATGATTAAAACATTATAAAATATTTATGATTTATTTCCATATCTATCTATATATTATTTATATATGTTATATTTACCCCCATTGCTAATTATATGAGTGATTTATTCACATTTCAATATTTTAAAATATTAATTTGCAAATCAACACAAAGAATCACTGTAAGCCACGTTAAAATGACCAATTATTCGATTTTATTTAGTTCCCTTCTGGAAATTACCAAATTAATTTACTGTTTCAGGTGAAGGCTAGTGTAACAAGAAAACATGGAAGATAAAGCTAAAATTTTTCATCCTTTTGAAAATTGAGTTTGTATTATTAATATAATTCCAATATTTCCTTATTTTATGTTGATTGTTTTGTCTTCCAGAATCATGGTCACCCTCTGTGTGGTCAAGTTGCCTGTATTTTATTTACATTGTCCAACTGATGTTGTCCATTCCCCTCCTCCATACATGCAAGTAGTCATTGCTTGCATTTTTATACTTCACTTCCTAATTTTAGGGTTGACTTCTTTTCTGCTTCATTGCAATTATTCTTCATAAACCTTTTCTCCTAGTACCAAATTTAATAATACTCTTTTCCTCCAGAATTTTGATATATTTTGCTGGTTTGTAGAGAGATACTTTGCCCATCAACTTGTTGCTCATCCAAGTTGAGCTTCTTTAGTGCTTTAATCTTCCATCAGAAATCATCTTTCTTTGTATCTTAATCATTTTTCCATCATGTCTCTGAACTCCTTCCAGCTTCCCTGCACCTTTTAGATAACGAGATGCCTGGGTCTGAACACCAGGTGCAGTCCCACCAGTCCTGTTTAGGAGGGTCCCATTACCTCCTGTGCTGCTATGATGTTTTCTTGTTCCCCAAGGTTCTCATTAGAATGATGATGCGTGTTTCTACAGGCAGAGAGTCAGGCACACTGCATCGCCCCCATTTGCCTACAGCTGCCTTCTGGCTAATTCTTTTTCCATCGTGGAAATCTCGGTTTCAATTTCTCTCTCTCTCTTTCACTATGACTCTGTCTCTCTTGTTCTTTATAGTTTTTATTTTTACTCATTCTGCCTGACTCAGATCTTATTCGTGTGTTTATTGACCTCTTTATTTTTTTTCTGTATCTTGATCAGATCCATTATCTTCCCAGTGCTATACTTTCATGCTGGTGTTGATAGTAATCTCTGTCACTCTGACTGCATGTTCATCCATCTCTTAACCATATCAATTTCATTCACACTTCAATGGTAAAAAAAAATACATATTTCCTTATTTTATATAATGCCTTACCTTTTTATTTTTTTATCAGATCAATAAATAGTTTGACATTATCCTGTTAGGCTTGAAAATTCAATTTTATCAAAGTTGAATTGAGATATATATTATTTTCAATATTACTATTTTCAGTTCAATAAAATAACAGTTCAGTTTTTATCCACAAGTGATATAGTTTGTGGAGAGATGTGATAGATGTATCATCTCTGGAGTAGTTACTGTAGAACTTATGGCTTGTGTTTCTTGAACACTAGTTGGTCATTCTCTCTTCATTCACTTCCTTCTTTCCTATCTTTCTTGCTTCCTTCCTCCAGTTATGTAATGGTTACTGAAATCCTACCATCTGCAGGACAGTGTGAAGGAAAGAATGCGCACTGGTATTAGATGGCCTGCTGTCAAAGTGAATAGCTCTGCAGCTACATCAAATCATTTACATTCTGTCACTATGTTCTTACTCATAACTGGAGTGGAGTTCAGCAATGTGATGATTAAGTGAGAATAAGACAACATTTTATTCACAAATTAGAAGCCTAGTTAGAGATAAAGCCATAATAAATTTTCGGATAATACTGAGAAGAACCTTGACCACTTGAAATGTTTGTCTTTCTGGTTTACAAAATAACACATGGCTCCCCATTGCCTACCAAATCAATTGTATCAAAACACATTCATAGTACACATGTGGTTTGTATATGACCAGAGGACGGAAGTGACAGAAGATAGAAAATAATGTAATGGTTCATGAATTCGGTAATAAAGACAGATGAGGACAAAAGTTAGAGGAAAATCTGAGTCTGGCACTTTAGATTTGGGAACCGATTTTAAAGTCAATGACTGTTAAAAAGGGGTAGATTCTGTCCTACCACCTGGAGTGCTTTCATGATTAATCCAGATTCCTTATCACCCCTCTTTGACTTGCTGCAATGAAATATTTGAAGATGATGGCCTGGAAACTGCAATTTAACACCCTTCTCTACCCTCACTGACATTTGATTTATGTGTTTATACTTGTTACAAAATTTTAGCTGAAAGTGCAGCCAGTCATTGTCAAAATAAGAGAATATCAGGGTCTAAGGTAAGTAGGAGGAAAAAACAGACGAAGGGGGTTAAGGAACTACAGGTGTTGGGTCCTGCCAGTAGCTGAGGTGATAGTAAAGACAGTGATGTGGGTAACAAAGCAGGTAGACACTATAGACACAGTCAGTGAGAAGGGGAGAAATAAGTCACTATGAGGAATTTGTGGAAAGGGCCAGAAATTGAGTTTCTGATCTTAGTGGAACAGAAAAAATTCTGATGATACAAATCAGTGTGCTTTGGGGAACTGAAGTGAAAACGTGAGGACTGATGGGCGTTGTTGAGAGGAGCTACATCTCCGCCCAGCAGAGCCTTTGTTGGCTTGTTTTGTTTTGCTTTGTTCTCCCCAAACAATGTTGATGTATGTACAGCATAAATTAATGCAGTTTATTTCCTTACAAGCCTTGTAAAATACAAGTCACAAGAGAAATATAAGATCATATTGTCACATGGTACAAAGAACTCAGACATCAGAGTATTATAGTGAGTACATTTTAGACAGTATACATAAAGTGTAGGCAAGGGTCAAATTATGAAGAAAAGGCGCATAAAATGTACAACGGGGAGCTGTTTAAGCATACCAAATTGTCAACTTATAAAAGCATCTTTTCAGGAATTTAGTCGCACTTGGAGAAACAATAATATTTTGAATACAACCAGAATCTTTCATACAAGTTATTTTTATTACACTGTATGATATTTTAACATTGATATCAAAATTGTTACCATATTTGATATTGTTAACATAATTTGTTAACTGCTACATTTTTAGTATTGACTTTCTTTATCCATCTAAGCAAATAAGGATGAAATTTTGTTATTATAAAAATAAGAAATAGAATAAAACCCTAGGTCTATTTTTTAAATCAGACTAAAAAGGTAGGTTTGTGCCAGAAACAGTGAGACATTCTGTATTTCAAAGTGCCATTTATTCCCGAAGCATGTCAGCCTCTGCACAGTGACCTTCTGTGTTTATCTTTATAAAGAGTAAAGTAAACCATTATGCAAACACACTTCCATTTGGGCACTGTAGTGCCAAGTGTTAATGGCATCATTATTCCAAACAAAGCATGTTTAGAACCATTACTTTGTGTGTTATTTTTCTTGTGGTGATTTCCATAAAGTGTCTGTAGGCTAAGATATTTGCTGATATAACTATTTTCTTCTTACTGTCTGTTATGCTAATGGTATTTTGTGGTGTTTTTGGTAAACTGGTTGATTTACTTCATAAAGAGCTTGTTAAAAAGATTACTTTTTAATCTGTGCCAGCTCTCTTTCTTTGTGTGTCCTCTATATTTCATGAATGTAAATGGCTTATAGGTGTTGACTTGGGTGGAAAATGTAAGCAACTGATAAGGGGTTGAAATTTGCTCATAAATTAGTAAAATTCTTAAAATTTTTCAATACCAAACTAAAATATAGTTAACACCATAGGTCTTAAAGAGATATTATTTTTCAGAAATGTGATTTTTATAACTTTATACTCTGGAAAATTCAGTTATTCCTTTAAGTTGGAAGAATCAAACTCTAGAATTCTATGCAATACATTGAAGTTGGAGATTGCTTTATTATCTTAAGAATCACTTGTGGCCAGGCGCACTGGCTCACGCCTGTAATACCAGCATTTTGGGAGGCTGAGGTGGTGGATCAAGAGGTCAGGAGATAGAGACCATCCTAGTCAATGTGGTGAAACCCTGTCTCTACTAAAAATACAAAAATTAGCCAGGTGTGGTGGTGCGTGCCTGTAGTCCCAGTTACTCAGAAGGCTGAGGCCGGAGAATTGCTTGAACCCTGAAGGTGGAGGATGCAGTGAGCCGAGATCTTGCCACTGCTCCCTAGCCTGGGCGACAGAGCGAGACTTCATTTAAAAAAATCACTTATATTACAGCATAATGCAAGATAAAATATTATTTTGTCTACATTTCTAAGCATATATATATACACACACACACGTAACAAATAGGTGATAAAACTAACAATTATCAGAAGAAAAATAAAAATAACTGGATAAGCCAGTGCACATTTGGACTTAGAAGCACATCAGCTAAAATAAAAGGAATTGTGTAAGTGTGACATAAGTCATATTGTTCATTCATATTTGCAAGAGCTCAGCATTTAATTGTCGTTTACTGAGGTGCCACAATTTTATGAGATGTCAAGGGCTCATTACTTGCTGCTGTATGATAAATGCAAATATTATCTCTGGCAATATTAGACATTTTATAATTTATACTCTGTTGAAGAGCTAACCCCCATTAGAAATAAATATATAACTAAAATAAAACATGAATATAGGTAAGTATGACATCTCTAAAAGGTAAATAAAATATTATTATATATTTTTTAAATAATAGGTTTGTTTTATAGTATCTAAATGTATAAGTGAATCATTTGTAAAATGTCTTTAATTAACATCATCAGTTGGATCTGTTCCCTGATTTGTCTATTATTTAAGATTTGTGTCTTTGGCATGTTACACCCCTGTTGGAAGTACATTAAGTTTCAGTATGACTAAATGTTATTAGGGGTTTAATATGTACCTATGGAAAACAAAATAACTAATGGACCCTCAGGGAGATTAAAACTAAGATGATAGCCTCATAAGCACTAAACTCTAATGGATAAGTAACTAGTGTACAACAGATTTAGTGCACAGTAAGACATCTATTTTGTTATATATTTTTATCCCTTAGCAATATATATATTTAAGTTACAAGAGAAAATACAAATATTTTTATTCTGCTAGAGTGTTTAGGGGTAACATATATGGATATCACTGTCCTGCTTTGAAAAAAATATTTTAAGTCGGATGGATTGGCAGGAATGTATAATGTGATAATAAAGCAAATGTCAAAAAAAAAGAGTGATTGTAGAATCTAGGTGTGGGTATACAGATGCTTTTTGTATACTTCAACTTTTCTGTATGTGTGAAAATTTTTATAATAAAATGTTTGAAAAATCTTCGCAATGCAAGATCATTACATTATTTTTAAAGCAATCAATTTGAAAAACTGTGGAGATGACAGTAATAACATGACAATTTTTTATATGTAGAAAGACAAGTTGTGCTTTATCTTTAAATGAATACCTTTAAAAATAATGACATCTGAGCTTAGCTAAATTCTTTTCAGATTTTTGCATATTTTTGTAAAAAGGTTTTACTCTTTTCTCTTTAGATTATGTGTTCAAACCTAATTATCTTTTATGGTTGTCTATTATTTAGGGCCAACCTAAACTTATCACCTTGTGCTGTATTTTAGTCAATGCACTTATTCAGTTTTATGGTTCTCTCTGGTACATTTACAAAGTGCACTTTATACTCCACTTCTAGTTTCCTATAAACAAGGAAACAATCTGTTCTACTGTATTTCAAATCACTGCCATCCTGACCATTACTTCATTTGCAATAAAAGTCACAAACTGTGCAAGTGCATTTCATACATGTTCATTTCCAAGGTGTTAATAAGTAAATGTCTGGTCAGCCTTGGCACAGAGAAGGTCACAGGCCCCCCCACATGGTAGGGTTTGTATGAGGTTTGATGGGATACCAAGAGTATGCTTCCCTGCCATTTCCTTGAGGCTCCCTTCAATGGGAACGTCCATGTTTGTTCCATCTTTCTAAAAAATAAAATAAGGTTTCTACTGAAAGGTAAATGTTATCAACCACTAAGAGTTATTAATAACTGAGCATGATGAATGTATATTCTAGCCAACCCTGAGAAAACTGGGCATGATGAGAGTTTGGAACTTGGGAATTCTCTGTAGTGTCTGAACATTCCTTGGTTTAGCAGGCACAGGAAATATGATGACTTGGAGGTCAGGCAAGCAGAAGCAAGCAGTAAGCACTCCTAGCAGTAAGGAGCAGCCAAGGGTTTCTGTGACGGTTGATTTTATGTGTCCACTTGACTGGGCCATGGGGTGCCCGGACATTTGGGCAAATATTCTGGATTTGTCTGAGAGGGCATTTTTGGATAAGATCAACATATGAATTGGTAGACTGAGTAAAGCAGATTGTTGTGCCTCCTGTTGTGGGTCTCACCCAATCAGTTGAAGACCTAATAGAACAAAAAGCTTCACATTCCCACAAGTGGGAGGTAATTTCCTCTTGCCTGACTACCTTGAGCTGGAATATTTATTTTTCTGTCTTTGGACTTGAACTGAAACGTCTGCCCTTATTGGTCCTGGAACCTGAAGGTGTTTGGACTGGAACTGTAGTATTCTCTCTCCTGTTTTTCAGGCCTTCACACTTGGACTAGAACTATAGCATCTGCTGTCCTGGTTCCCAGGCTTTTGAACATACACTGTTGGTTCTCCTGAATCTTCACCTTGCCAACTGCAGATCTTGGGAGTCGTCAGCCTCAATAATTATGTGAGTCAGTCTCTTAAATAAACCTCAATAGATAGATGGATAGATAGATGCATGTATTCTCCTATTTGTTCTGTTTCTCTGAATAATTCTAATACACTGTCCTTGGGCTGATGTGATTGGAGAGGAAGCACTCTACAGGACGGTTCGTTAGGGCAAACTTTGGATCATCTATGTCCACACTACATACGATGTTATTTCTAGACATGATCACTCCAAGACCTTGGAATGCAAATAATGATTGGGTCTCTGCTGTATCAATGACTCTCGAAACAAATATAGTGTAAAGTAATTGTAATGCTTTGAGTCCTGTTAGTTATATACAGTTGACCCTTTAACAACATGAGTTTAAACTGGGTGAGTTCACTTATATTAGAATATTTTTTTTCCAAACAGATACAGTATTCTCAGGATGCAAAACCTGCTTATACTGAAGGCAGTCTTCTTATATAGCAGGGTTCTGCAGGGAGGACTGTGGGAGAATGTTGCACGCCTGGGCATATGGGAATGGCAGAGGTCCTGGAACTAATCTTTGGTGTGTATCAAGGGATGACTATACATTATAATGTTGCCATTACATTAGTAATCACCTGCAGATAGTTATTTACCTCTCTCAGAATTAGCAGACATAGCTTTCTTGTGATTTCTTGATTTGAACATGTCACAGTGTCCCAGTTCCTTAGGCTGCTAGATTTGACTTTGACTTGCATCAGTGACTACTTTTGCTTCAGCTCCAGAGCTAAAGATGAACAATTACGGTAGTCCCTTCTACTACTTTATTTGTTGTATAGAATAACAAAATATACCATGTAAGCACCAAGTAATTTATCAGTTTCTAATCCTAATACATGTGTGTATTTGTTTTATTAAATAAACTCTTTCAATAAAAATCATTTTGATGAGATTATTAATCTATGTTTGAAGACACTTTGCTTGTATGTAATCTTGGCAATGCTCTGTTGAGTTATTACTATACCAAAAATCAACATCATATTCTGTTATTGTTGTGTTGTTTCATTGTTTGATAGGCATAATTAATAGCTCTCATTTTCCTTTTACTATAAGATTGTGATTAACATTTTAGACACTTAGTCTGAGATCACTTTCATCCTAGCTAACTTGTCTTCTTCCACAAATTAGACATAGTGTCGTCCTCAAATTATAAACTATTAATTTTCAGGCAAGAAAAATGATGTCTTTTGACTACCATATAATTTAATTTGGTGATCAGAGATCAAATGTAATTGTAAATATTGATTCTTCTTTTATTTGCTTATGGCTGACAATGATTCTTTTACATGCATCTTTGGCTTATTCTAACAATCAGTAATAGGTAATTCAGTCATTACTTATTTACACATTACAGCAAAATTTGTTTAACAGGTACTTGAAATAATCGAAACCAAAGATTAAAGAACCCTCACTCTGAACAAACAAATATTGTCCTACAAGTAAGTATAGGTATAAAATAAAACATAAAAATAAAACAAGGAAGAGATAAATGTTTAATAAATCAAAGGGAGAAAAAATGATAAAGTGGTTATGAAATCAATGATTATGAAATTTAAACAATTGTGTTTCATATATTCAGCCATAGAAGCTATAAGATAATTAACTATTATATAACTAGAAAATAAAGAAAGCATCTCAAGGTATATAATACAATTGTAAGAGATGTTCTTTGCAAAAAGTTTTGTGGACTTTTTTCATTATTTTTATCATAGTAAGGTCAAAAATCCTTTTTTTTTCCCCCCAGACAGTCTAAACTTTGGAATTTTTAAATAGGAATTTAAAATTTTCTTCTAATATAATAGTTTAAGTTTGTCTAGAACCTTCAGGTCAAGGTGATGAACTAAACAGAAAATATTATCACAAAAAGGTGTGTCAGTACAAGATGCTTTGAGAATATAAAAGAAATAGTACTAAATACACTGTAATATACTGAAAATTGCATACCTTGATCACAGACACACACACACACACACAGATGCAGTCACACATCAACTACGATGTTCTATTTTAACCAATATAGAAATATATATTGTGTAATCCCTAGTTCAGGTTAAGAAGTATATTCTTTCTGGAACTGATTTTGAAAATAATCTGTTACTGTTTGTTAAGAGTATGACACTGTTTTTGTTTGCTTTGTCTCAGTTTGGGGTTAGGAAAAATTTCCAGAAATCTTCTATACATGTATAAACTTGGAGATGTTTAGTTGGTTTATTTTGAAGATTTCCAAAGTGAAGAATGAAAGAAGAAATGAGGACTGACTATACAAGCCCAAATTAAGGAATGAGAAAATGAACCATTTTCTTGAGTTGACAACACTTTCTCTATTCAGTTTTACATAGGGTTTTTGCAGCAACTTTTTTTACATAGTTTTACTAGACTTTCAGTCTCAGTAATATCAGATAACATCTCTAATTATACATGTGTGGTGTGTGTGTTTGTGTGTGTGTGTGTGTGTGTGTAGATTTTTTTATTGTAGGTAACAGTGCTATTTAAACATTTATATTGCTTAGTATTTGAGAAACTTTCAGGTGATATTAAGCTTTTAAATGGGTTAAGCTTTTAACTGAGTTAAATTGTTTTAGAACTTTAGAAACATTGTTTTAAAATATTATTTTGTTTGTCTAACATTTACAATAAAAGGAATTAACAAGAAACACAAAATAACACCATTCACCACAGAGGGAAGTCAACGTAAAGAAAGTCATCTTTGGATCCTTTCCAGTGAGGCTTAATCGTGGCACCACAATAGGGACATTGTTGTGCCAGGTCTTACCTACTTCATTACCTTATACCTAAACTCAGAGAACCAAAACATAGAAAAGCTGCAATGACTATAATCTTCTGGGTATAAATGTAGCAAAAGCTGGAAGATACTGAAGAGTAAAGGAGATAAAATGAACGTTAAGATGTAAGCAATAAATTGATTAGTACATTGCATACCCAAATTCCCCTTCAGGTTTCAGGTTTGATTTGGGAAGTGATTCGATTTACAGGGATATATATATATATATATAAAAATTATATATATATATAATATTTTATATATATATTTTATAAAATATATATTTTTTTTTCTAGAAAAGTATTTAGAACAGAACTATCTTTCCAAGATTTTCAGTTCTTAGTACCATAACAGCTCAATTTTTTTTTTTCATCACACTTCTAGGCCAACAAACAAATACTAAGAATTCTGATTTTTATAGTTAAGGCCAAACAACTTAATAAGTGTTTATGTCCTGACAACAAAATTAAAACAAAAAAAAAAATGCTTTACATGTTTTAAATTTAAATATCCTTAAATTACATGTGAATTACTTACTAATGGGGAGTGCATGTGTGTTGGGCACTGTGCAGCTTCTCAAACCTTGGAATCGGATTGAACATTGCGATCCTTAGTACCTGTTCCACAAGGACTTTTGAGGACACTTGCTTTACTGAGAACCCAACTTCACATACCTGTGACCCCTCAAATGTAACCCCCTGGAGCGTTGAAATTAAGAAACAGCTCGACTAGTAGTTAATACAATGTCTGATAAATAGTGAGTATTGTTGTGTTTATCTTGAAGTTTTAAAATATCTTACAGCATTCCTGGTGAGTTCACTGTATTACTCCAGAGTGCCTTGCACATAGTTTTGGAATCACAGTGTTAGACTATTAGATGCTAATGTTAATCGTAGCCCCTGAATCTTAATTGAGAAGTCCAAAAGCCTCTGACATGGTGGAAGTGAATGGAGGTACTGTATGGCGACTATAAAAGCTCAGTATCTTCTTTAATCTCATTGTTTTCTGATTTTTCTCAGTCCAATACGCCAAATATTTCCTAGGATTTACAGTATCACAGAACCTGTGACTGAAAATTTGATGTTAGACAGTGATGGTAAATGGGACCACTATCATTGTTTAAGGCAAGTGTTACTTTTGTTTTTTGTTTTCTTTGTTTGTTTGTTTTTTGAGAGAGAGTCTTGCTCTGTCACCCAGGCTGGATCACAGTGACATGATCTTGGCTCACTGCAACCTCTACCTCCTGGGTTCAAGCAATCCTGCCTCAACCTCCCAAGTAGCGGGATTGCAGGCATGTGACACCATACCTGGCTAACTTTTTGTATTTTTATTTATTTATTTATTTATTTGGAGGAGCGAGGTTTCGACATGTTGTCCAGGCTGGTCTTGAACTCCTGACCTCAGATGATCTACCTGCCTTGGCCTCCCAAAGTACTGAGATTACAGGCATGAGCCACCACGCCCGACCAAGTGTTACTTTTGTATTTTTAAGAAAATAATATTATCAGTTTATTAAGACATTTTAAATTTTGACATAGCATTTTAAGATTTGGTGCTATTTTGTGTTTCCTTTTAATCCCTTTTATTGTGCAAATGGTTTTATTTTTTGTTTCTTGTTAATTCATTTTATTGTAAATGTTAGAAAAATAAAATATTTTTTTAAAAGTTTCTAAAGTTCTAAAATAATTTAACTCAGTTAAAAGCTTAGCCTATTTAAAAGTTTAATATCACCTGAAAGTTTCTCAAATACTAAGCAATATAAATGTTTAATGTAGCACTGTTAGCCACAACAACAAAAAAATTGTACACACACACACATACATGCACACACACATACACACTGTGCATATATAATTAGAGACATTATCTGATATTACTGAGACTGATTTAACTAATTTTTTTCAAAGTTTCTAACTATATTCAGAAGAGCTACTTGTTTTAACAGTTCCTGTGAGATGTATTGTACTGAGAGGAAAACTCTGTCTTCTCATGAGTCTATCCTAACTGCAAATAAACCCGGGGGTGCTCTGAGGAAGGAGATTTGAACTAATTTTTCAGTTTATCTCATTTTCGTGTTTCAGTAACCCAGTTAACTATATAAACACTGTTTCCTTTTAAAAACAAGTATCTTATAGAAATGTGTATTTTCTCTCAGCTAAGGACCTTAGTGGAAATCTTATCTGGATTATTAGGAGAACTCAAATATGAGAGTCCTTGAACTAGATGATGTTAACCATTTCCTGCTCAGTAAACTGTGAGTGCCATCAGTGTCCACACTGAAAGCTCAGAACAGAAAACTAAAACAAGTCATATTAAGATGAATAGTAAAAAATATAAATTGTTTTGTAAGTGAAAAGGGAAACAAGATATGATGACAGAGAATTCTTACGGATCTCAGGGAGGGTTAATTAATGATCATCATTAATAGTGATACTTAGCAGCTGTTTCTGACACTCTTGTGATTTTAAATTCAAATTTTTCATCTCCATGTTTATTTTTAATCTTCATTTCCTAGAACCTGCTTCGTTGATCAAGTTTCCATACCTTTAAATAGATTGTCATCGTGATCTCTGACCATAGCAGAGATAATTTGATTAACTTTTGTTCAATGGTTGAAATTGTTTACACCTTCTAGGCAGTGGGTGTTTGAGAGAATGAAACCCAAAGCTAGTGCTGAGTGGGCTGGTATGTTAGGGACAGGGTGCACTCTCCCAGTTGAAAGACTCCTGAAAATTGATAGGGAGATGAGGCAGGAAGTTGGTCAAATGAATTATGCTGCTAGGAAATAATAGGAAGGGTACTTCTCCTATGTTGTATATCCAGAACTGAGTCTGGCTATTTCATACATAACTACAAGATCAGAAAATAATAAATTAGCAGATATATAGGTAAGTGAAACAATATTAGTGATACTAAAGCATTAGGATAAATAATATTTAAATAATAAGGTACTTGAAAAAAATTAAGATTTTCATGAAATTCTGTTATCTGAATATCAGAAAAAAATACTTATAGACACAAGATTTTGCTTCTAAATTGATCAAGGCATCGTATTTTTCATTATTGGTATTAAATTGAATAATAAGGTACTTGAAAAAAATTGATTAAGATTTTCATGGAATTCTGTTATCTAAATATCAGAAAAAAATACTTATAGACACAAGATTTTGCTTCTAAATTGATCGAGGCATCGTATTTTTCATCATTGGTATTGAATTGCTTTCTAGCCTGGTTGCTAACAGCACGTCTATAGATAGATAGATTTACAGATAGTTAGAAATAGGGATCATTAGAAAGATGGACAGAGACCAGGAGCCATGGCTCAAGCCTGTAATCCCAGCACTTTGGGAGGCCGAGGTGGGCAAATCATCTGAGGTCAGGTTTTGATACCAGCCTGACCAACACGTGGGCAGATCACTTAAGGTCAGGCATTTGAGACCAGTCTGGCCAACATGACGAAAACCCATCTCTACTAAAAATACAAAATTAGCTGGGCATGGTGGCTCATGCTTGTAATCCCAGCTACTCTGGAGGCTGAGACAGGAGCATCGCTTGAACACGGGAGGCAGAGGTTGCGGTGAGCCGAGATCATGCCACTGCACTCCAGCCTGGGCAGCAAGAGCAAAACTACATCTCAAAAAAAAAAAAAAAAAAAAAAAAAGAAAGAAAGAAAGAAAAGAGAAGAAAAAGAAAGGAAAGAAAGATGGACAGAAAATTCCACTTCCGTGACTGGAACTGTAGCCATCTAATGTTGACACTGTGGTATATGGAAAGATGAGCCCATTCTCTGGAGGAATGAACTATGTTTTTCTGGTTCACTTACTTCCTCCTAATTGCTGTACCAACATTCTTTCTTGTAGACTTTCTATTCCTGAAGCTACTCCCTTGAATTGTTCATATTAAATTTGCTACTCCTCTGAGTATCCCCACAAATCTGCAACATGCTTTTGTAGCCTGCTTCCATTCACTGGAGTCTTCTGCTTTGTCATCATCCAAACATATCTGGAGATTTTACTGTACATTTTTCCAGAAAGATATATTTGTAAACAGAAGACTGGTGCTTGTATCTTATTTCTCCATTTCTTTTATCTGTGATACCTGTTATTAGGCTAGTTTTTATTTTCTTTCAAAAATATGACTTATTTCTTTTTACCAGTACAATTGCATATCTTAAATGCAGAATTGTTAAGTAAAAGTTTTTTTTTTTTTTTTAGATGGAATCTTACTCTGTCACCCAGGCTGGAGTGTAGTGGCCCAATCTCAGCTCACTGCAACCTCTGCCTCCCAGTTTCAAGTGATTCCCCTTCCTCAGCCTCCCGAGTAGCTGGGGTTACAGTCTCCGCCACCACGCCCAGCTAATTTTTGTATTTTTAGTAGAGACAGGGTTTCACCATGTTGGCCAGGCTGGTCTCGCACTCCTGACTTCAAGTGATCTGCCCTCCTCAGCCTCCCAAAGTGGTGAGATTACACGCATGAGACACCACTCCTGGCTGAGGATTTTTAATAGTATATGTGAAATGTGATTGTATGTATGTGTAAAAATACATATATGTATACATATGTGTATATATCTCATTAAAGAACTGTAAGATGTCATACAAATATAAAGTTGATTGAATAAGAAAGATTGAATTATCTATTTATACCAACTGGTTTTTCTTTATATGTACAATTAGCCCTCTGTATCTTTGAGCTCCATACCCGTGGATTCAACCAACTACAGATCAAAAATATCTGGGAAAAAAATTCTCTGAAGTTTCACAAAGCAAAACTTAAATTTGCTGCCCACTAAGTTCTATGCCAAATCCATGGGAATGAAATTATGTGTAGGCATTGTATTAGCTTTTATAAGTAATCTAGATATGATTTAAAGTTTATAGAAGAAAAAATGTATAGGGGAAGAGGTGAGTAGGTTATATGCAAATACAACATCATGTATAGGAGACTTGAGCATCAGCAGATTTTAGTATCCAAGAAGGATCTTGGAACCAATCTCCCAAGAATCTTGAGGGACGACTGTGTTTTTAATCTCAAAGTTTTGTATTTGAGAATAAGAAATCACTTCTTTTTGCAAATGCCTTATAATTTCCCTCCAATAAAGATCCTTTTTTCCACCAGATTTTGTATTATTAAACATACTGTACCATCTTGCTTGGTGACAAGATGTGATTCCTGAGAATTTCCTGTTCCTTTAATGGGAGCTCTTACGTATGAGTTGTAGATTTAGCATTCCAAGATTCCAGCAATGTAGCTTTTAGAATGGCATTTCTTCATTTATTATATAGTACTTAAATACCAAATAACTAAAAGTAACTAACAATGATAGCATAAAAATATGTCCAATTCTGCTTCTTATGTCATTATTTAAGTATACTACTTTTGTCTATCCCCCCAAACCAATAAAACATTAAAAACTTTTTGATATATTGTTCAGACCATCACATCCATGTCACCTTACGCTTTATGTTTGACTTCACTTTTTCATTCACGCATTTTTTCTTTGGTTTTACATAATAAATTTAACACATCTTTTGAGACATGTATTATGCCAGACTGGGATCAAATAAGGGTTAAAAAAACACTGTCAACATAATTCCCATACTTGCATGGCATCGTTCCAGAAAGAGTTTAAAAATTTGGAATTCGATTTTTGTGATGCTCTCATGTCTATTCATAATTCAGAGCCCTTGAAACATTCCTAATGAGGTTTCAAGTATTTTATTTTTCCTCCATGCTTTATAAACAAATAAAATTAAACCAAACTAAACACAAATAAAATCCAAGCTGGAATTGTGTATATCATCCAGCTGCTCCAGGATTTCTCTCTCAAACTGATTTGCTCTCCTTAGTTAAATACAGTGGACACCAAAGCCAGATTAATTTATAATGCCAATTTCTCCCATCTTTGAAATGTTAATCATTGGGCTGGGATTAAAGTAGGAATCTATAATAAATCCTAATCCAATTCTATGACATATTATTATTTGCTTTACACTACTCATATATATCATACTAGAGGCAGGGGGAACAAAAAAAATAAGAACAAACGCAGCTTTAATTTTGGGCTGTAGGCTGACTTAAATGTTGGATATTGCAGGCCAGTTCCCAAAGGAAAAAAAATGTATATATGAGTATACATTCTTAGAAACCTTGATAAAGGTCCTTACAGAAATCCTGATGGTTGTGTGCGTTGTGTTCATTTTTCTATTACACGAAGCATAAGGCCAAAAATATATCTTTATTCTGAGAATCTTTGCCCTCTATCTCATGTAAAATATATTTTCTACCTCTGGGGAAGAGGATGAAGTTTGCAGGTATTTACATCTTGCTTTAGTTTCAAAGCTAGCTTTAAATTCAACTTGTATGTTATTTAATTTAATTAACTTAAATTTAATAAATGATACTCGATTCAGTTATCAGAAAACTTTTACATTTGCTTGAAACAACTTGAGTAAATTCAATCTCCTTTTTTAGTTGTAAATTTTATGAAATCAGAATACAAACCAATTTTTATTGCTAATAAAAATTCAGCATCCACTTAGAGAAATACTGAAAGTGTAAAATGCACACCTGAATCTGAAGATTTAGCATGACAATGGTTTTTTGATTAATAATTTTATATTGTATACATGTTAACATGATTATATATTGGATTAAATATATAAGAATTGGTTTTATCTGTTACTTTTTACTTTCATATATAACTACAAGAAAATTTAAAATACTGTGTCTCGGGTCAGGCTCGGTGGCTCATGCCTATAATCCCAGTGCTTTGGGAGGCCTAGGTGGGTGGATCACTTGAGGTTAGGCATTTGAAACCAGCTTGGTCAACGTGGCGAAACACCGTCTCTACTAAAACTACAAAAATTCGCCACGTGTGGTGGTGCATGCCTGTGGTCCCAGTTACTCGAGAGGCTGAGGCAGGAGAATCGCTTGAACCTGGGAGGCGGAAATTGCAGTGAGCCAAAATCATGCCACTGCACTTCAGCCTGGGTGATAGAGCAAGACTCCATCTCAAAAAAAAAAAAAAAAAGAAAAAAAAGAAAGAAAAATTACATGCCTTATATTATATTTTTACTAGAGAGCACTATATATTATACAACTGGATTATATTGCTATATATTACAGTCATGTGCTGCATAACAACATTTCTGTCAACTGACAGACTACATATAGGATGGTGTTCCCATAAGATTATAGTATTTTATTTTTGTTGTATCTCTTCTATGTTTAGGTAAGTTTAAATACGTAAATACTTCCTATTGTGTAACAATTGCTTTTAGTGTTCAGTACAATGACATGCCGTACAGATTTAGTGTTCAATACAGTGACATGCCGTACAGTGACATGCCGTACAGGAGCAATAGGCTATACTATATAGTCTAGGTGTGTAGTAGGCTGTACCATCTAGGTTTGTTTAAGTTCCCTCTATGATGTTTGAACAATGATGAAATCACCTAATGACAAACTTATCAGAACATATTCTCATTGTTAAAGCATGGCTGTATATTTTTATGCTATTCTTATCTTTAATAACTTTGAAATCACTAGAATTATAATGAAAGTATTAACATTTACTTTAGAACTTATACGTTAGGCATTCTGCTAATCACTTTTCTCATATAATCTGATTTTATCTGCAGGTACCATGTCATGTCAGTTTCATACCTAATTATGTGTGGCATCATGATAGCTATGTGATAGTACTCATTATCATTATTGTGAGTAACTTACTTTTAAGATTGTCGTATTATAAATAATTATTGCATTATGAGTAAACATATGAAAGGAGTATTTATTGAAAAGATAAGAAAAACGTTTAGTAAGTTGTCTGAGGTAGAATTCCTCTTGACGTTACTTTTCCTAATTAAGGTGGCATTGTCTCAGCATTTGGGATTCCCAGAGAAAGTCTTTTCAACTCATGGACATGGCTCAAGAAAGACATATTCAGAAAAAAAAAAATGTATAAGATGTGTTATATTTATTTTGAGAAACCATCACCCAGCCAAAGAGAGAAAAGGTTATTCCATTCACATCATGTGGTTAGTCTGGGAATCTTTCTAGTGTAAAAGCAAGAAGAGTCATAAAATTAAAGAAAACATTGATGGGGTTTTTTAGACGCGCGCGCACACACACACACACACACACACACACACAAACGCCATCCTCCTTTGCTTTCTTCTAAAGAATCTCTTTCTGGACTCTCTGAAATAAAACAAATATCCAAAGCCTTTATTCTTCTTCCTAAAACTTGTCTACATTCTGTTCTTGAGATCCATGTCCAATGCAAATTGGGGAAAATACCGTATTACCATGGAGAATGATTAAATAAAAACAAGACCACCATGAGCTAGATGCCTTATTTCCCTGATGTAATCTGTGTCTTTTGTAAATAAATTATGACATCTTTAGAAAGATTTTATTATTGAGTTTTAAATAAGGTTATAATTTCATGTCTAGAGAAATAAATTTCGATTTTAAAACAATACAATTCATATGGAATTAACTTTGGCTGATACTGAATGTGTAGATAAAGCTAAGTACTTTCTCGGTGTTTTACCAGATATTATTGGTTCAAAAATTTATTATATTGGTAAAGAGACGATATCTCAAACCTTGATTAAATAAGCAATTAAGTAATTTAGAAATTGGTAGACAGACACCCAGAAAATTGTCCTTTTAGCAATGTTGATATGTATTATTAATTGCTTAGAAATTTTAATACATCAAAACTAAAATGCATTGCCAACTTCCGTATAGTTCACAGAAACTTGTTTTGTGTTTTTCTCTCTTACCTTCTATTTTGCTGGCTATTAAATTTAAATAGTACATTAATGCATTAACTCTTTTTCCTATTCTTTATTTTTTTAATGCAAAGTGCATTGCACACATCATAAATTAATACTGAGAAATCTAAATTTATGCCAATAAGGCCTTTCAGTGAAGGCTTTATAAACTGGGCCCTTGTTTATTCCGTGTGTGGCCACTTTGGTTATTAGTAGGGGTTACACTGACTGCCTTTTCCCAGATTTATGAGACTTGGCAAAAACCTTGAGAAAACAGAGCCCAGCTCCTCTCAATAGAAAACATTATTAGATACTAAATAAACATTAATTTAGGTAAACTGGTACTATTCAGCCCAAAAGGAACATGTTCTTATTTAGATTTGCTCTGATAGGTGAAATAATATGTGCCAGAAATGATTTATAGAGATAAAAAAGAAGGGAACTTAAGTAATTTAAATTTCAGTAACAGTTAAACTATCCTTAGAAAGACTTTGTGCTCAATCATGTAGGGCAGTGATCCTGTGCTAGGGAGGACATGCATCATGTCCTTCTCCCAGTGGAGAAAGATCAAGAGACCGATCTTTTTTTTTTAATATTAGCACAGAATCCCCAATAGTACAATGATTAATTTTCTCTGGATTCCAATAAAAACTGAGAAATAGGGCATATTGTGCAGTTAGTTGACGCATGGTTTTGAAATAAATTATTAAGTTTTTGACAATGTTAAAATTCCTGAAGAGATTAAAGCATTTTAAAAGGAATAACTTGAACTTGTCCCTCTTCAACAAGTTAACGTCATGAAAAATAAGAGAGGGGGTTAATATGTGTACTATATTAAAAATGATAGTGCTGCAACTAGGTAGGTATAGTGTGCTTAGAATTAGATACCAAATTGGACAAATCCGCCATAAAAACAGTTCTGAAACATCTCTAAAATTTTTAATGTGACTGAATATTAAATAAAATGAAAACATAGTGATGGGTAAAGTGGAAACAATTAACTCATTAGTAATTTATAAACTAGATTATTGATATAATCTCATTGTTGTGAAATACATTTATGTATATGCACAGAAAATAGGGAAAATATAGAAGATTTTAACAGTGATCATCTCTAACTGAGGTGCTGATAGGAAGATGGTGTTTTGATTTTCTTTTCGCATACCTACCTTCTTTTAATGGTAGAATGTAAAAAACTACTTTTATAATAATCACAGTTTATTATTAATAGAATAATTAAACAGCAGTAAAATATATATACATTAATTCATTCATTATTAGGCCAATCCCCAGGGAAACCAGAAGAAACTTGTATTAAATAGATTTATCTCTTAATAATGACTCCTTAACAGAAGCACTTAATAATGTGTTCATGTCTTGCAGGTTGTAGGCTTTAGATTATAAGGAGTAAATATCATGTATATATACATAAAACTCTGCTGTAACATATTGGATAGAAATTTGTGCTGATGTTTGAAGTGACTATGATCAATAATGTCTCAATTTTTCTTTTTAATGTAAGTGATCCTGTACATATCAGAACAGTAAGTCACCTTAAATCCCATCTTCACTAGTCCCTTCATTAAAAAATGATAAAACTGCAATTCACAAAAATAGAATAATTTAACAACATTTACTGGCAGGGCTTAAACCAGACCTTAGCTTACATGATTTCTAATGCTGTGCATTTTCACTCTGTCACAATCAGTTTTGCATATTTGAGGAAAAGAGAAAATGCAGAAGTCTTATTTAAGAAATCAATTATTCTTTTTTATTGCATAAAATAAAACATTTTTATTGATGTTAAAAAACATTAAGTAAATGCTCTTATAAAGTTAATTTTTTAAAATATTAGTAAATATGTTAATATATAAACATTTTGAAAATTATATGATACTTAATAGTAGTCTGCAGTAATACATTGTTAATATATTAATGTAATTAATAGTAGCCTGTGTAATAATTACAGCATACAACAAATTTATCTAATTTAATTTGATCTAATTTGTTTTAATCACTTTTTCTGTGGTTATAATAGTTTACAATGTTGCCCTCCACTCAGGGAGGTAAAAGGCATTTATTAGGTGTGTTTGTTGTGTCATGGGAATAGTTGTTTATTCTGCAACAGCACTGTACATAACAGTATTTATCATTTGTCTAATTCTTTGATTGAGAAATAGAATGCACATCTTAATATAGTCAGAAAAAGAAAATACAATAGTATTTCATAAGTTTTAAGATGGTTATTTTTTTCTCACTTCAATATCTCTGATATCAACGACGTCTTACAACCAATGCCATGTCATAGTTAAATTGACAAGATCGTTTTCTTAGTGACACCTAAAATAATAATGTATATTAAAATGGTATCTTAGGTTAGATTAAGTAAGTTATAATAAATATTTATTCACTTCTTTAGAGACATTTTCATTATAAGTTCAAAAGCATTGTTCTTAAAGAATAGCATTCATCTGTAGTCCCTTTGTGAAAAAGACAGAAATATTATTACAAGGATTTTAGGATGCTATAAATCTTAACTTTAAAGCATTTGCTGATATAAAATGATGTTTCCATTGTGAAAATAAAATAAAAAAATATATATAAATGTATATATCTATTTGAATAACTTGATATTTTTGATCCATTGCATGACTCTTTAATACTGTTTAAATCTAATAATCAGTGCTCAGATCTTACCTTATTGACATATTAGTAACATTTAATCCGGTGGCTCTGTTGATCATTTATCTTCCTCTGATTTCTGATTCCTGTGAAGATTTCAAAGGAATACAGAGTCTCACATATTTCTCATTATCCTTCTCCACAAGTAGCTTTTACCAGTCTCAGTTGCTGGTTCAACCTCATCTCTCTGATCTTTTAATAATGGAGTGTGCCAGGGATCACTCCTTGCACCCATTTTTTCCTCTATCTGAATTTCTTCCCTTGGCAATCTCACCTCTCATAAATGCCACCCATATACTGATGACTGCCAAAATTATACATCTATCTCTGACTACTACTTTCACCTTCTGACTTTAATTCAGCTGCCTTCTCAATGTTGCCAGGTGAACGTCCGATAGAAAGCTAGAATATATACAAAACCAAATCTTGATCTTCCAGCAACCTCCAAAATGAGAGTTGAACAATGAGAACATAAGGACAGGGGGAGGGGAACATCACAGGGGAGGGATAGCATTAGGAGAAATACCTAATGTAGATGACGGGTTGATGGGTGCAGCAAACCACCATGGCACGTGTATACCTATGTAACCCACCTGCACATTCTGCACATGTATCCTAGAACTTAAATTATATATATATATTTTTAAAAAAGGACAGGGAGGCACAAAATGGAACACAGGGATGAAAGTTATTCATGTTAATATACATGTAATATAATTTTGATATTTGAGTTACATACATGTTTTATATAATCAAAAACCAAAACAAAAAATAAGAAAAAAAGCTTAAAGTAAACAAAAATTAGCCAGGCGTGGTGGTGCACACCTGTAATCCCAGCTGCTCTAGAGGCTGAGATGTGGGAATCTCTTGAACTGGGGAGGCAGAGGTTGCAGTGAACAGATTTTGTGCCACTGTACTCCAGCCAGGGTGACAGAGTGAGAGTGTATCAAAAAAAAAAAAGTAAAATTATTAATTAAAAAAGAATATCAGTTATTGCTCTTATAAAATTTACAGAACCTTTTATTCCTAAAATTAATTAATTGTTTAATGAATCAGAATAGCAGATTTCTATTATGTTTCCTCTATATAATTGTTTGACTTCTTATCTGTCTACTAAACATTTATTATGCTTTTACTTTGAGCCCACTCAGCTTCTATGAGCTATCTGAAGTAGATTTAAGACAGTATACATTTTCTGTGCCTAAGCATCTTTCCAAATTTTTTGGAGAGGTAAGAGGCTTGTAAAATTCAGGCTATATGCAAGAAAATTTGACTGTAAGTCGATGTAGTTGAGAAAAAATCTGCTGTAGTTACTCTGGTAGAAAGTGTGTGAGTGTGTTGACCTGGAACTTACCCAGAAATGCTTTTTGGATGAGATTGGATCAGGACAGCAGAACATCACACACAGGAAGAAGGGAAAGAATCTAATTTAGATGGGATGTGTTCACTGACTATTTTGCCTGGAACAGGGAGTGCACATTGAGGAACAAGGAAAGTAATTTGTGTAGTTAAAGAAGGGATTTAGATACCAACCTAGGGAGTTTATATTTCAAATTAGAGATGGCATTATGAAAGCAAACATTTGAGGAAAACAAGTATGGAAAACAAGTTATCCATTTCCAGGATTGAAGTCTACGGGTCAAGTCCAGAATACCAATTGTAGCAACCCAGGCATTCAATCAGAGCAACTTGATGCTACATTAGTGGCATGAAAATGGAGTAGAAAAATTAATCTTAGGTAAAAAAGAACATGTACATTATTAAAGGTATCATTAATATTGATGACAACTTTGAAAAAGAGCAGATATTCCCTTGCCATATATCTGTAATGTCTGTGTTATATATGTGAGTATATATGAGATTTATATATATACACACACTCCTATGTACATACCATATATGTCTCATATATCATATCCTGCATGTACCTGATGTATAGACTATATATGTCATATCTATAGCTCATATATACACATACACCACATATATATACATCTTATATGACTTTTATGGATATCATATATACCATATGTAATACATGGTACTTCTCTATTTCATAAAAGTAAATTGCAATATCTGAATCAGAGTTTCTCATATCTTACTCTGCTGTACATAAGATTTAATAACATTGATCCCTAAAAAAAGTAAACTTGAATTAAGTCAAAAAGGTTAATCTATTTTTAAAGAAAAAAGTCTATGTATGTTGTTAATCATTTAAAAATATTCATAGACACTTTGCTTTGCTAAAACTACGTACATCATATTCCTGTTATATTGATGACATATCAACATACTAAATTTACATTTAAAAAAACCCTGACCCTGAGTGGCTAATTGAATTCCCGAAAATAAGATGTCCTGTATGAGGCAAACCAGGACTACAGTCATGTCTTTAGACCTTTAACTCAAGCACTTTCCACTAAAGCATAGTGGATCCTTATTCATGTTCCCTTTGCATTCTTTATCAAAGAGTAACTGGAAAATCTGACACTTATATAAAACATCAGAATTTAATAGTTCAAGTTAAATGATAATAAAAATCTGTAAATAGTAAAAAATAAAAATTATTTTCCCAGTTGATACACATATTTTTAGCAAGACAAAGCATAATATGCCTTTCAATGCATAATGTTTTTACTTTTCTTTAATATTTTAAATAAAAACATATTATAGACAATTGTATAATTTGTTTTAAACTGAAATAATCTTGAAATACCATTTACATATTATAAAAATGTTTTTTTAAATATGTTACTTTACCCTTTTGCGCTACATTGATTGGTCAATAGATAGATGATATAAGCTTGTTTTAAATAAATCAAATGCAGTATTTGGAAAATCAAAGTTCCATGTATACTTAATGCTGATGCTTATCATAATCCCTGGAAGTTGGCAGTCTGTTGAATGATTAGGTAAAGTACACAAGTCAACGTTTTAAAGGAGAATTCTTAATTTTATGAGGATAATGCAGTACAAGAGTTTAATGAAGCATTGTCTGAAAACTGATTTATTGTAGTGACAAGGATAGAAAAATATCTTTTTCTCATTGTTTTATAATCAAGAATTCGTTACTCTTCATTGACATTCCAAAGGACGCACTCATGCACTATTACAATTGAACTCCACATTCTTTCTTACCCAAGATAGCAATAATCTCTACATCTCTACATTTTTCCTCTGAGTAGCTTGCATATTTTACCACTTAGACATTGCTCTCTCAACCTCTTTTTAATCTGGGTGTGCATTTATTTAGGAAAAGGTCCGTGCTGTGAATTTTCTAGAAATGTGGGAATCGTATAGATAGGATAAATGCTTAATGGATAATTCTTGAATATGTCTTTAAATTCTACTTAATTTTATGGTTTTTCTTCTGGATACAACTCAACAATTCACAGGAAGAGAGGAAGAGAAGTAGAAACATGATAGTAAATAATATCAGTAAATATATCATTTTCATATGTGTGTATGTATACACACACACACACACATATATACATATATTTATATTTATTTATTTATTTTTTACTGAGCCAGCAGGGATAGGAAGAGGGAGAAACTTGACAAAATTTTCCAAATTGTTAAATGAGCATTTGCTCACTTCTGAATTATAAATACCGACATGATTCATGGACAAATCATACCCAGTTGAGGGAATGGAACTATCTTAATCTATAATAAGAAATAATTGTCTCAAAAAAAAAGAAATAGCTGTCATAATAGCCACTGTTTTTCTGCAAGTAATATTTATGTACAGATTTTAATGTACATTATTTCAAATGCAAAAACATAGCAAAGTTGTCATTACCTGCTAAATTTCAAAGAAAATCTTACCCTGGAAATGGTAAGACTGGAATTCATAATCAAGCCTGTCTGACTCCAAAGTTCAAATGCTTACCATTATCTCATGGCCCTTCTCTACATGCAGGGGTTTTCTAGGATATTCTCAAGTGATGTTAGAAAAAAGTGTTGTTCTAAAAGCTTGCAAAAAGATACCCAGAATTACAAAGAATGTCCCTGAATCGCTCAGATATTTTTCCCATTTTGGAGGGTATGAATCTTTATAACATCTATACCTCTTTCTAGTTTAGTCCCCACATTCCCATATGTTCCTTGGACTCTTGGGGAGACACAAGGTTTTTGAGTTTTTCTGATATTACACATAAGGATGCTGTAAAGAGATTTGAAAAGCTTTTCCATCATATGTCAAAGAAGTGGGCTGGTGAAGGAAAGAGGAGATTGAGTTCTTCTTTCATTTATTTAATAAATAAACACTCATATCTTACTCCATACTAGGGACTGTGTTAAGCTTTGAGGATACAGTGGTACATTTAATAGATGTCCTGAATTCATGTGGTACAAAAGAAGAAAAAGTATATGATTCGGTAGATGGAGATTATGCTTGTTCTGGAAGGTACAAATGAAAAATTTGCAAGATTTAGGGAATGATCTTCTAATGACTTGGAAATATATTTTAAACTGTGATTTTATTATGATATAACAACTCATGTTTTGAATACTCTAAAAAGTACAGAAGTTATAATTAAAACTAAATTTCTTGATATGCATAAACATTGTTGGTTATTATAATATCTAAATAAGCCTTCAAAAATAACTTTAGGTTGGCTTTCTGTCAAAACCATTTCTAAGCATTTATATCAGCTCCAAGACCTCCCTCATAGACTTTTTCTTCAAACATATTTAGTAATCTCTAGTAGAAAATTCTAGAAAAAATATTTTCATTCTCCCTTTTATTTTGTATAGTCTAACAATTTCCACATCCAATAAAGCAATTAAGTATGTTCTTTTTATTAGGATTTCAGTTTGGCAATGCATAGGGGCTCAATGAATTAGAAGTTCAGAGGAAAACAATGTATTATTAATACTGCAATAGGGATCTTATCTAATTGTGCATTGAAAAACATGTACACTGTGGATTGAGAGTTGAGAACGTTAATGCCAAATTATACAAACACATTTGTAACTATGATAGGAGAATATGGGAGTTTCCAGACTTCCTTTTAAGTTTCATATTTACTTACTATCTTTAGAAAATACTTGCTATCATAGTCCATGTAAAAATGAAAGACCATTAAGCTAACATTTGTTAGAGCTAGTTATGTGCCAGAGAAGATAGTGAGTGCTTTTCATGCATTATTTCATTTTATTCTCACAACAATCATATTTGATAAGAACTGATAATCCTATTTTGTAGATGCAGAAACTGGACTTAGAGAAATTAAGTGAATTCTCTCAGAGGATAAAGTTGATAAGTAACAAAATAGAAATTACAAGCAAACCATCTTATAGCCAGAACCTGAAATTTTAACCAGTAGGCTGAGCGATCCCTGGAAAATTCAAGAATTTTATCTCAGTTGCTATAACACTTGGTAAAAACAAATACATTTAATTATTGAGGATTTTGAGAGACTATCTGATTTGAACTCTGTATTTAAAAATTCAGAAAGTTGTGCTAGTTTTAGAACATTGTGCTAGCTTTCAAGTCAACTTCTGAGATCTTGTAGTAAAAGGTATTATATTTTCTCCAAGAGGGAAAGATGTAAAAAATAAAAATGGAGAAATATCCATTGGCAGCTGTATGCTCAACTCAGGAATTCCCTGCTTATCCTGACTGAGACACTTTTTAACATTCATGTAAGTCCAGTTGTTAAGATGTAGCTGAGGATATAAGGATGAGACTAAACACAGCTCAGAAAGTGATATTACTATGTTGATAGAGAACTAGATAAGGAGGGTGATAAGGGTGGAGGGGAAATTAGATAGCACAAATATTCAACACATGACTTCAACAGAACAGTCATGCAAAAAGAAGAAATAAAGCAAACATATCTACATAGGAAGACCAGAGAGGTTTTTTATAAATGTGTGACTGCCTGATAAAGAAGCTGAAATTTCTGGCACTTTATTAGTCTCACTATTACAAGACAACATCCCAACTCATTCTATATGCATTGCGTATGCACTGGGTAACTGCAAGTTACTTTTTAAACACAAATATATTAGTCCAGGAACTCCTCTCTTATACACATTAAGAGAAGGTAAAAGATATGAATTCAGCTTTAATGATAGAAGCTCTTCAATAAGATCCATATTATGCTTCTATATTGCATGTCCAGTACATCAAATAATGTTTCTAAAAGAGTGTTATAAGGTCATACTTTAAAATATAATAAATTCATGTGAAGGCATATATATAGATAGTATAAAACTTGTATTAACTATAAGATGATATTTCTACATTTTATTATGTTATTTGGAATTATGTAATATATTGATATTAATTTTTAATTTTATTAATTTATATTTGAGGACAGTAAAGTTCATGCTAGAGAAACAGTTCATCCTTATGCAAATATGAATTTCAATAACTATTTAATATGAAATAAATTTTTGATGTGTTCGTTTAATAGTCCATCTTATAACTACCAGAAATATTAAGATGTTCTAAGATGCATAGTAGCTCTTTGAATCTGTGGCAGAGACAACTTCAACTCTTGGTATGCTACAAATACAGTAATTTTGAAAACTGTTACAAATAATACTGGCAAGTTTACACATGTGAAATGGTTTAAAATGTTATTAAAAGTATTTTTGTATGTTTAACCTACCAAAACCTAATTAAATCTCAATATGATATCCAATTTTGCCATGTTTTAACTTAGGAAACATTGCTTCACCGTTTTATGCGTTACCATAGTCAATAAAATAATTTTTGTTTTCCTGCTATATATGAAAGTTTCGCTATGCTTGATATATAATCACAGGGTATTATAAATGAAATTTGATTAAAACGGTTTTTTAAGCTGGTATGAATTTTGAAATATACTTGGTAAAAGCATAACAATTTTAATGTAAGTAAAACTAGTTTCAAAAATTGATCATAAACACAATATAGCTGTTTTTAAACATGATTACTTTTTCATGTAAAAATTATTTTAATTAATTATTTAAAATGATTTCAGGCATATGTTCAAAAATGATCAGAAACATATGTTCAAAAATATAAATTGGTGAGGTGCCTAAGTTACATCATAATTATGAAGAATAATTTTTTAAAGAAAGTTGAAAACAGATAACATTAATAAGAGTTCGTTAAAGATATTTATACCTTTAAACCATACTATACTAGTTGTAAAACTAAAGACTAGGTGTGGCAATGGAAACTAGAACACTGAATTAAGTCTCATAGATGCATAAATTTTTTTAAAATTACAACCTGTTAAGATTCAATACAAAGAATATATTGAATTGCAGACATACATAATCGTTATACTTTGAGTATACTGTAGAATGTACTATATCTTTGTATTTCACAGGATCCACAAGATTTTTAAAATTTGTTTTCCCCTTTAGAAGGTAGTATCCTTTCTGGAGAAGGCACTCAGGGAAGCATACTTCTTTTAATCTTTTTAATCCAAGTAAAAATCTTCAAGTCAAGTACTACACATATTCACCAATGTTTATTCTATTTTGATTTTAAAATTTTATATGAAGTTATTGTTGATCAGGTATTTAGTTATTTTCTCTTTCTTGATAAATTATGTGATTTAATTTAAATGAGTAGCATTAGAGGCTCTCCAGATACAATTATGTTATATCCTTCATAATCAGATTCAAACCATCACTTTTATTCTCCCCTTTTAAAGTATAGAAAAGAAATTTATTTGTTTGCTTGTTTATTTGTGTTTATGATCTCAAAGAATTAAAATTATTTTCTTCATTTGTTTTCACACTCTTGGATGTTATATAGTATTTTCCTGAAAACTCTGCTTTACAGGCCTTATAAACTGTAATTGTACTTTCAGATAATCATGAGTTGTCTTTAAAACCATAATTTTCTCTTGTTCTTAAATCGAGTTTTAATAGAAAATTAAGACAAATTGATTATAATGATTTTTAATGACTAACACTGATAGATCACTTACTGTGTACTGGGCAGGATGTGGCGCTTTACATTATGGTTTCTGAGTCCTTACAACGAAGGAATCAAATACCCTTATTATCCACAATTTCAGGTGAGAAACATGAGACACAGTATGGTTAAGTAACTGGCCCATGCATAAACAGAAAGCAAGTGATAGACCTGGGCTTTTTGTCTGTGCGCTTAACCACAGTGCTACTATCCTTTTGACATGTCTCAGAAGAGTTATGGAAGATATAACCTGGGATATGTGGAAGTGTAGCTAAAAGAAGCTTTTACCTTGTATGACAAGGCATTAAGGTACAAATAATGGAACTTACGATATCAATTTATTTATAAAACTTTCTCAATAGCAGAGTTAAACCAAACATAGGAATATTTACTGAGCCAGGGATTTGAGAACTTTTGAATTTCTGGTAGAAGCTGGTAGATTATTTATGGCAAAATTCAGATTTCTCCTATGGATAAGATTTTCCAGATTCCAGCTCTTTTCTGGGCCAGGAGACCCCAATAATGAGCATGTGCAAACGTATTCTACAATGTTTACCTTATAATGACACAATTAGAAATACAAGTGGGTTGGAACAATTGCATTTGAAGCATGTTAAAACAAGATGAAACACATGAACATATGTCATCATCATTAGAGATATAAACAATGATCACTAAATAACTATTACTGCTAAGAGTGCTGGACAATTATTTTATTTGTTGAAAGAAAAGTTGCCTTTTTGATTGCATAGTTATCATCAGGTGTTGAATTTAAAATGTTAATTATTAATAGTTGATGAGTTGGGTCAAATACAATGAAATGCAAATCAGATATGAAGACTTAGTTCCTAAATTCCACTTGTGATGCTAAGTTCTTTTTACATGCTCCCTATTTGTGTTCCCAGATAGCATTATGTTTATGAAGTGAATTATTTAAATTTTTTCTCCTATTTCCTTAGGGTGTTTATTTCTCTAAGGTGTTTCATTAAATAGTGAAGAAAGAAACAAAGAGTGTTAATGTGTTTAGCACATCTTTTGTAAAAAAAAAATAAAATAAAATAAGGCCATATAGGATTCATTTAACCCATTATAAGTGTTTCGATCTCAACAGTACATGTGTTCCTGAAGAATATATGTGAGTATGAAACTCAAGGTCATAGTTTTCCTGCTATGTGCAGTTTTTTTAGATTAAAAGTTTGCTATTAAATATGGGCATTGCTGGTAGATTTGATGGCATTTCTTTATCTGTTTATATAAAAGGGTTAGGATTTTTATGAAGAATACGTATAATTGTCCTACAGCATACATCTCAAAAATGTAATTTAATTACTTCATAATTATTTACTGGTTTCCAATAGTTACAACCTTAAGATTCTAAACTAAGTATGTATAACCCCATGTTATAATTTAGTCTCAGTGTAGGAACTTATCAAAATGCTATTTCCTATACATAAGTGGTTTTGTATAAGCAGGCTTATATAGTTTTACATATTGGCAACTATAACCTCTGTATGTTGTTTTGATGATAAGATGAAATCCCCATCTCACAATCTGATAAGACATGTATTAAATAATTTTAAAAAATTTCAATTTTTCCTCCTTTGGCATAACCAATTTTTTCAGTAAATATTTTTAATTGGAAAATTAAAATATACACATGAAGATTGTGGAAAACACGACTACCACACATGTCAATAAATGAAAAGAAATTCTGTTTTACACATTTGTCTGTCTTTCCTATCTAGCTGTTGTGCTCTTCTCTTCGTGCATCTCTGTATTGTTCTTACCTTAGAATAAGTGCTGCTAAAACAAACACCATGATAATATTTTAAAATATAATAAAGTAGGTGAGGCACAGTGACAGTGGCTCACGCCTGTAATCTCAATACTTTGGGAGGTTGAAGCAGGATGATCACTTGAGGCCAGGAGTTCAAGAGTAGACCAACCTGGTCAAAATAGTGAGACCCTATCTCAAAACAAAACAAAACAAAACAAACAAACAAACAAACAAAAAGAATAGAAAATTAGCTGGGCATGATGGCACATGCCTATAACACCAGCTCCTCAGGAAGCCAAAGCAGATGGATCACTTGAGTCCAGGAAGTCCAGGCTACCATGAGCTGTGGTCATACCACTGCACTCTAGCTTCAGTGACAGAGTGAGAGCCTATCTATCTCTTAAAAAAAAAAAAAAAAAAAAAAGAGGAAATATACATATATCATAAAAATACTCGTATTGCTTTGAAAAACAAGTTTCCAAGTGCAGAATTATTTATGCTGCCACAGAGACCATGGAGCCACTAACTTGGTTTGTAAAACAGAATATTCTGTACATATTATTGTGAATAATCAATTTTTTAAAATTCGAATCCATTTATTCTTCACATAAGCAGAATACTTATAATATTAGATATATATTATAAATTCTGGGAAAATGTTAAATGGACATGTAATTCAACAGCTAAATGAATAACTGAATGTGAATTTCAGAAAATAATAAAGAGAAATTTTGGATATTTGCCAAAATATTGTTTAGTTTTGATTTAAAAAATGACATTTCTAAAAAATAAAAGGGCTTGACTAAATTAGAAATAATCATATCTCAATAATAAAAATATAGTTGGCCCAGCGTGGTGACTCATGCCTGTAATCCCAACACTTTGGGAGCCCGAGGCTGGTGGATCATGAGGTCAGGAGCTCGAGACCAGCCTGATCAACATGGTGAAACCCCATATCTGTTAAAAAATATAAAAAAATTTAGCCAGGCACGGTGGCACGTGCCTGAAATCCCAGCTACTCAGGAGGCTGAGGCAGAAGAATTGCTTGAACCGGGGATGTGGAACTTGCAGTGAGCAGAGATCGCTCCACTGCATTCCAGTCTGGTTGACAGAGTGAGACTCTGCCTTAAAATAAAAAATAAAAAATAAAAAATAAATTAAAAAATAAAAAAAATAAAATAAAAGTTAATTCTTACTTCATTATTCCAAGAAAATATAATAATTTTGCCTTCATATTTTTAATAATTCCTACTCTGCTTTTTTCAAGTCACTTCATTAAAAAAAGCAGAAGTACCTAAAAGGCACATATCAGAATATTTGAGGTCGATGCTTTTGAGTTTTAAAAAACAACCAATTTATGTTTCGAGTGTGCACATTAAAATTTGACAAAATGTTATATAATTCTCCAAAAGCATATTATAAGATTATCTTGGTCATGAAAAGTTGCATGAGTTAAAATGCTCCCAAGAGTGTAAGAATTTGAAAGGAAAATATTGAAACTTTGGACTGTCAATTAATCTGATTTGAAGAAAAGCCAACTCTGATGATGTTGTTAGTACTTTCTCTGACCCTTCAAATTGATAAGTATCAATTGCTGCTTTGAACAGCAAATTGATGTGAGATTTAGGATGAGGAAAATTAATATCAATAAAGTCATTCACAGTAGTATTTTATTAAATTTGTATAAACGTGTTAACAACTTCAACAGTTTAGACCTTGGAGGCACTTTATTTCTTTGGGACCTTTTTACAACTTAAACATTATTTTGTTGTTACTGTTAAGGTAAGAAAAAAAAAAAGAAACTCACAATATTAAACCTAAGAGATTATACACATACATTCTAAAATCTCACAATTGTATTATTGTATGTTGAATTCGTTAGAGGTGAGATCTTACGGAATTTTATTTGGCTTTTAGTACATGGCTATAACGCATGCAAACCCAAGTAAAATGTTAACAGTGTTGCTTTGTTGAACAAGGATTATAAAACAATATACTCTCAGTGTATTTTAGAAATGCAAACATAATGTTTAAACCACTAAAAAATAAAAATGTAGGTAGTTTAATTTATATTTACTGACAAATAGCTTAGCTCAGCTCTACAACTAATTCTGATGATAATCATAATTTGTTTGGTGTGTGGAGAAATATCATTGGCCATCATAAAGAGGCCAATTAAATGCTATATTTGATTAGCATTTAATCAAATATAGGACTCTTCATGATCTCTGAGGAGTCAGATGGTCTTCCACACTCCTTTAGAATATATCAATTGATGGAGAATTCATGACATCTGAAGACAATGAAGTCCATTAATGGACAATTAGTCTTTCAACAAATACTTGCTATCTTACTAAAGTAGTAGGATATTTTATATGCCTATTAGAAAATACACAGAAGGAAACTTAGAAAGGATAGGATAAATTTAAGTGAAAGTTCTAGCATTCCAAGCTCTGCTCCTGTGGACCTTTTCACATACCACTTGAATCCTACTTTGATATTATTGCACTTGATCAATGGAATGTATAACAGCCCCCTGGAACATAAAGCTTCTCTTTGTTTGCCTATGTTACCTCTTTGGCTTTCAAGTGTTTTTCTATAATCCCTTTTTGTTGTTCTGTCCACAGCCATGCCATGAAGCAATGTTACCAATAATTGATCAGTCATGTGCACCTTCCGGAAAACCATCTAATCAAACAATAGCTCAAAATAGGAGCAGCAATTTGGCCAAAATGAGTTAATACAGATATTGCTTTTAATATTGAGATAGGCATATTTCCTTGTGCTTTCTGAATTGGGTAAAAAACATTCTCAGGTGACCTTATACGTACCACTTAGTTATAAAGAACAAAGAGCTCTTTATAAAATTAAAAAATCAGGGGTTCTTTTCTTCCCTTCCCCAACCTACACACCTACACACACACACACACACACACACACACACACACACACACACTTGAGAAAGAGTCCTAAATCTAAGTGTTCTAGATTTTCAGGCATGAAGACTTATATATTCTAATTATTGTTCTGTGCATAGAAACTATTTTTTTCACACAAATAGTACCTGATCCTGGCTTAATGACTTTTGGAACAAATGCATATGAATAAATAAGACAAATCAATGAAGTTCACATATAAAATTTTGTATCTCTTGCTCCTGAAATAAATTTTTTGACAAGTTACCATCCATCTAATAAGTTCTGGACTCTTTGTGTTCCTTAGGGAAATGGCACAAGGTCTTCCTGAGTTTAGATTATGCATTTGGATCTCTGATTTAGTGGAACAGTGTGTAAAAGTCTCTCATAATCAGAACACTCCCTATTGGCTCCACATCTGAAGATCCCCAAGAGTGCTGTTTCTATCAGGGAGCATCTGGAATAGATTATATTCAGTTAATTGGCTCCAGATCAAGCTTGTTACAGACAGTAGCAAGCAGTATAACCTATGCATTTCACTAAATCCACCCACTTTGGGTTAAATCACACCTACTTCTCTCCATAATTCATCCCAGATGCACAACACACACACACGTGCACGTAACACACACACACATACACACACGAAGACAGCAAAATATCAACAGAGTAGGAAGGAGGTTGTTGGCAAGACGTTTAACCCATAAATTATCTCAATTAAAAGATTAACTATTGAATTTATAGGATTGTTGGGAAGAAAAACAAAGAATCAGGACCAGGAGATTGTAGGTCTTGACTGTTTTATAGTAGAAAAATATATAAAGGCTTTTATTTTAAGTTCCAGAAGTATCGCCATTTTTGCTTTATTTTGTTCCAAGTTTGCTTTATATTTGTTCCAAGTACAGGTTCAGCACACGTAGGCACTTCTCAGAATGTCTTAGTAGGAAAGCAGGGCTTTGATTTTTAACTTATTTAACAATATTAATTAGTTGGGTTACAAGGAACAGTGTTACTACTGTTCATTGAAAACCAAAACATCAATCTTCTTAACTTACGACATTAGAGGCACAGGGCATGTCTTAGCGATTAATGACCAGTTGGAGGAGTGGATATCTCAATGCATAGCCAAGGGCCATTAACCCCAACTAGTCATTAATTCCCAGGAAATGTCCTGCACTAAGGTCATTATTGCTAATAAAATGCACATATGGAAAATTCCCTCTTTTTTGCCTATGTATATAAATATACATTCACATTACATGCATTGTTACATGTCATAAAAAAGTATTTCACATGTTCAGAAGCTTAAAAAAAAAAAAAAAAAACCAAGTATAATGAGAAATTTAATATATTTAGTCTCTACATTTCTTTTACCTTTCATTTTTTTTAGAGGATATGGGTAGGAGGGAGAATACATGTTTGTATGCCAAGGCTGTGAGTCTGCTGCAATCAGATATCAGTGCTTTGCTAATAATGTGAATACAAGAAATAACGGAAGGAACAGGGTAATGGGATTGGAGAAGCACTGATGAATGTGGGTGGAACAGCACACTTGATCAGTACCAAAAGGCAGTATGGAGTGATCATATGTATTGTTTCGAGTCATAATATATTAGGTACAAGAACATGCATGAGCCAAATTTAAGAATTAGCCAAAGATTCTCTTTGGTGTGCTTCTGTTCTATGCCACTGAATTATGCCACATTCTCTTCCTTCTCATAGCGATATAACCCAGTCTATCATGCAGCCTGCCTCACTGTTCAGGAGTCTTTAACAAGGTTTCACTGTTTTCTGGAACTGTCTCTGTTTGCTTTCCCAGTCTCTATTCTCTGTCCTCCATTCTCTGTCCTCCATGAAAGTATACTTGTCTTGTTTAAGCCTATATGATACTCCTTTGAGTTATTTTGCATAGCGTGTCACAAATGTCTCCATTTTAAATTTATTTTATGGTACTTTATTGTTTATAATCAACCATTCCCTTCAGAAAAAAATCTTGTTCATTTCCTCACCTTATAAATAGCGATTAGATATGATGCCAATGGCTAAGAATATATATAAGTGAATATATGTTAGATATATTCAAATACCATCATAAGTTATATAAATATATATTTATTAGCGTATAAATATGTAAATATTTAAAACTTGTATTGGAATTTGTGTAAAAGCAGCAAGTTTTTAAGGAGAATCTATAAGTCAAAGAATACTGGTATTCTAACAAGTTAAAACTAACTTTTAAAACAAACAAGTTGTAAGAATGCATTGAGATTGAATGATTCAAAACTCATATATTCAAATCTAATCTGATTTTTTTTTTTCTGTAGATCAGTAAAAGTAACTGTTTTGCGGCAATAGCATTAATATGTTCCTACTGGCCTTCAAATAATATAATTTTTAGGACTTTATGTCTTTTTTTTAAAAAAAGGCTTTATTAGTGTTCTATATTAAAATTAGCATAATTGAAATATTTAAAACTAAAATTTTCAAAATGGCTGCTGATGGTGTAGGTGTTTTTGGTCAGAAGGACATTCCTGTTGTCTCTCACATTTTATCTAATTAGGGGAAACGTTCAGGAAATGTCAATTAAATGTGACTAAAATATGCAATGTTTGTGATATTTAATACAATATGATTGAAAGAGTATCTAAATCAACTTGATTATCTGCATATGGAGTAACCTTCTAAAAGAAGAGTTAAATGTTGACAGATTTTATACGAAGAATAATTTAGTATTTCTTGTAGGTATCTTTGAATGTAATGAAAGTGATTGAAGAAACAACTTATTAAGCACTCACTTTTCATTTCATGAAGAAATTCAGCATAAAATTGAAGTCTATCCTTAATTATTTATCATGTATAAACATAATACACATCAAAATTTGATTTTATTTTACTTCCAAAGACTTGATTTAGCTGCTGAGATTTAAAGCAACTGAAAACTTGGTATTCAAAATCTGGGAGACATTTTAATACACTGAAGAGCTGATCTCACTTAAGGAAAATTCATCCCTTATTAGGCTTTCTCTTAAAACTAAACCATATAGGCATAAAATATTGATTCTGAATGTTAACTAATTAGAACATTACTTAAAGTCTAATACTTTTTTATTATGATCAAAACTATCACCATGCAATGTCTCATCAAGGAAATTATGGGTTCTGTGGCCTATTTCCTAGTAAGATGGCAGTAAGTTAATTAACATAGAAGAGAAGTTGAAGACTCTAGCAGGAGCTGAAGATCACTGGTTTCTACCATAATGCAAAGCACCCGAAGACTTAGGTGCGAAGAAAGCAGACTCCAGCTAAAGTCCTGATCATCCATTGATTTGATCCATCTCTTACTTGCTGTGTACCCCTGGAAGAACTATTTAACTCTGTACCTCAATTTTGTTTCATTGGTGAAGTGAGATAAATAATTACCCACCCTTAATGGCTGTTTTTAAATTAAATCATTTAATCTATGTAAAGCACTTTTCAAAAAGTATTGGGTACATATAAATGCTCAATAAATATGATTTGTAATTTTTATTACCAGGCTTAGTTTGGAATACGTGTTTTGATTTACTCTACATCTCACAGAAAACAACGAAGTTAGCCTATTTTATGGCAACCCAGTTAATAACCACCCCCTCCTTCTTATAAATGCTTATATTTTAGAATTTGTTTTTCTATTCATTACTTCCCTGTGTGGAATAATATAGGTTTCAGGGAAGATTGCATTGTTCTAGGCATAACACCTATACTGGGGCCCTGACCTAATTAAATTTAATTTCTCACATTTAAGTGGAATTTTTAAATGTCTCTAAACTCAGAAACAAGATAACTTGTCTCAAAATGACAGCTTTTGTCTGTTTTAGTTGGTGGACCTTTTTATTTGGCGATGACATGGGGCAAGTATGGGCTTCTATCAGTGAAAGTGGTCTCATCTGATTAAATAATTCGTTTCAAAAAAAGTTGGTTCTTGAGATATTTGCTTAAACAAAACACAGAAACAATTTTAATCAAGGAAAAAATGTTAAATATCAAAATAGTTTAAATTCTAGTGGTGCTTTTATTTCTACATCTGGGCAAAGCCAGTCCTTAATTTTATTCCTCAGTTCTGATTCGTTTCTGTAAGAGTAAAATAAGAGCTATGGAGAAATTATTTTTAAAAATCTATATACATTCAATAAATTATAATTTAGTAAATTGAGGAAAACCTGCCAACTGCTATCTTAATAGTTTTTTTGTTTTGTTTTGTTTTGTTTTTTTATACTTTAAGTTCTGAGATACACGTGCAAAACATGCAGGTCTCTTACATAGGTATGCACGTGCCATGGTGGTTTGCTGCAACCATTAACCTGTCATCTACATTAGGTATTTCCCCTAACGCTCTCCCTCTCCCAGCCCCCCAGCCCCCAACAGGCCCTGGTGTGTGATGTTCCCTTCCCTGTGTCCATGTGTTCTCATTGTTCAATTCCCACTTCTGAGTGAGATGATGTAGTGTTTGGTTTTCTGTTCCTGTGTCAGTTTGCTGATACCTTAATAGTTTTTTTTTTTGTTATTGTTGTTTTTTACTCTTTCTTAGATTTAAATTAACACTGTTGGAAAGAGAACATTGTTTTCATCATGAATGCTAATAAAGATGAGAGACTTAAGGCCAGAAGCCAAGATTTTCACCTTTTTCCTGCTTTGATGATGCTAAGCATGGCCGTGTTGTTTCTTCCAGTCATTGGCACTTCGAAACAAAATATTCCAAGACTCAAGCTAACCTACAAAGGTAAATATATACATATTTTCTAAATTGTGTATTAAGATTTTTAAATGTCTTTTTTGGTTGCTATATTTTTTCTTTTTAGAAAAGCATATTGGCTTCTGTGAAATGTTTATTATGTTGGCATCAATTCATAAAATAGAATTATAGAACACGAAGCCCAATCACTCATTTTCATGAGGAAAAATATGCTAAAGCTATTCAAGTATGCTTTTCAGCCCAGTATTTATAATAATCAGTTTGATCTGCAAGTGGTAAATGGTTTGGTGTTAAAACAAATCAATCCTTAAAAATAGAAAAATGTTAACTAATTTCACATGACTCTTGCTAGTTTATTCCTAGTTTGAGGGGATTTTTTTAAAAAACACAGTAAGATATCTTCAAAAAGAACTTAAGACAGCAGGATAGCTTCAAGTTCTCAACGACATATGTATTTGGTAATAGAAAAAGACAATGTGAAAGGTTTAAACTACAAAAAAGAATGAAACAACTTTGCTAAGAAATGAAATCTGCTAAGCTAGTTTTTAAATGTTTGATATAACAGCAAAGTTTATATGAATTACGGTTGGTCATCTTTGTGTGTGTCTGTGTCCAGTTTCATGCCCAAATAGTTTTTACTTTGGTTTTCCTTTTTGATGTACTCTGGGATTCATTAATACCTCAAGAAATAAAAGGGATGTAGGGAGAATAAAACTTCTTTATTCTCAATGTGGTGGGCAAAAATTACGCTGGCAATTTGATATCCTCTGATCTCTTTAAGATGACATTTTATAGACAAACAAAATACTAATAAAAGCATGTTGGATGTTAAATCTAAGAGTAAGTTGAATTAGCACATTATATCCATTACACATCTTATATGTTGGTATTTGTACAGAATATATGTCATGTATTAAAGAGTTAAACAATTTATATATTTTTGAGTTCTTATGTTTTTATATGTATCAAATTCATTTGAATTGGAAGTCTATTTTTTGGTCATCTAGGATGTTTTTATCTGGAAACATTAATCACATTATGATATATAATTTGTTGATGTCTTATTTAATCAATAATTAAAACCTTTTTTTTTTTTTTTTTTTTTGAGATGATGTCTCATTCTGTTGCCCAGGCTGGAGGGCAGGGCATGATCTCAGCTCACTGCAACCTCCGCCTTCTGGGTTCAAGCGACTCTCCTACCTCAGCCTCCCGAATAGCTGGGGTTACAGGTGCCCACCACCACGCTTGATTAATTTTTGTATTTTTAATAGAGATGGAGTTTCACCATGTTGGCCAGGCTGGTCTCGAACTCCAGACCTCAAGTGATCTGCCCACCTCGGCCTCCCAAAGTGCTGGGATTACAGGCGTGAGCCATCTCGCCCGGCCATAATCAATAACTAAAACCTGTATTTGATTGTCTTCCATTTCTTAATCATAGATATATTCAATTTTCTGTCATTCCCCTAAAATTATCTTAGTTTCAAGTGAACATTAACAGTTATGGTAAGGTTTAGGCCATAAATAAAAAGCAAAGTCAAGGCTTTTAACCATGCCAGTATAAATAGTACTGAATTATGCCTTCTTCCATAAACAACTATTCATCTAGATAAACTATATGAAGCAACTATTTTTAGACATTGAGCAATAGGCAGCAAAGATGAAAGAAAGAAACTACCAGTGGTACATGCCTATAATCCTAGCTATTCAAGAGGTTGAAGGGAGATTGCTTGAGCCTAGGGGTTTGACTGCAGTGAGCTAGGATTGCATCACTGTATGCGAGACTCCATCTCTAAAAAAGAAAAAAAAAAAAAAACTTAATGGCGCAACTCGGAAAGGGTTTGGGGCAAACGGGGAATTTATGCGCTGAGCCGAGATATTGAGCTGAAATATTGGAGGTCAAGGAGTGCCGAATGATATAGCAGTTCTGCCCACCCAGAATTTTAAAACTTTACCAAAACCTGGGGCACTCAGTTGACATGCTGCAAGGGTCATTTTATTTTTTAATTTTTATTTTAAGTTCAAGGGCGCATGCCCAGGTTTGTTACATAGGCAAGTTGTGTCATGGAGATTTGTTGTGCAGATTGTTTCATCAAACAAGTATCAAACCTTGTACCCATTAGTTATTTTTCCCGATCCTCTCCCTCCTAACTCCATGCTCTGATAGTCCCCAGGGTATGTTATTCTCCTCTGTGTGTCCACGTGTTGTCATTTGTTAGTTCACACTTATAAGTGAGAACATGTGGTATTTTTTTTTTCCTCCATTAGTTGGCTAAGGATAATGGCCTCCAACTCTATCCATGTCCCTTTAAAGAACATGGTCTCATTCTTTTTTTATGGCTGCATAGTATTCCAGGGTATATACGTACAACATTTTCTTTATTCAGTCTATCATTGATGGGCATTTAGGTTGATTCCATGTCTTTGCTAATGTGAATAGTGCTGCAATGAACACATAAATGCATATGTCTTTATAATAGAAAGATGTATATTTTGGGGGTATATACCCAGTAATGGGATTGCAGGTTCTAATGGTATTTCTGTCTTTAGATCTTCGAGAAGTTGCCACACTGTCTTCCACAATGGTTAAACTAATTTACACTCGCACCAACAGTGTATAAGCATTCAGTTTTCTCCTTGCCAGCATCTGTTATTTTTGACTTTTTATATAATAGCCATTCTGACTGACTAGTGTGAGATGGTATCTTGTTGTGGTTTTGATTTGTATTTCTAGAATGATCAGTGGTGTTGAGTTTTTTTTTTTTTTCCCCACATGATTGTTGCCCGCATGTATGTGTTCTCTTGAAAAGCATCTGTTCATGTCCTTTGCCCACTTTTTAATGGTGTTGTTTATTTAAAACTATAAAAACCCTGAAAGACAGCCTAAGCAATACCATTCAGCACATAAGCATAGGCAAAGAGTTCATGATGAAGATGCCAAAAGCAATTGCAACAAAAGCAAAAATTGACAAATGGGATCTCATTAAACTAAAGAGCATCTGAACAGCAAAATAAACTATCAACAGTTGACAGTGAGTAAGCAGGCTTGAGTCAACAGACGACCTATAGAATCAGAGAAAACTGTTACATACTATGCATCTGACAAAGATCTAATATAAAGCATCTATGAGGAACTTAAACAAATTTACAAGGGTCATATTATAAGAGCTCGGCTATTCTATTCCTACTGTAAGGGATACTTTAGTCCTGCCTTAAAAAACGTGACAATAAGTCTCAAAAGGATTGAACTGATCTTCCAGTAAACTCAATATCCGTGAGAAAAAAAAAAATCTCAACAATGTTTAAAATAAGAAAACCCAAATCAACCATATTCTCAACAATTTAATATCCATAATGTCCAGATACAATAAAAAAAAAAAATTACTAGACCTACAAAGAAACAGGAAAATTTAATGGTAACAAGGGAAACATGCAGTTAATGGAAGGTAAATTGAAGTGATGCAGATGTTCACATTAGCAAAGATTTTAAAATAGCTATTATGAATATGTTCAAGAATTTAAAAGAAAATGCTATCAAAAGGAATAAGCAGATATGGAATCTCAACAGAGAAGTGAAATGTATTAACAAAACTAAATGAAAACTCTAGTAATGAAAATTGTATCTGAAATTAAAAACTTACTGCATGAATTAAAGATTGGAGATAGCAGAACAACATTCAGTAAACCAGAAGATAGAGAAATAGGGATCATCCAATATAAAGAACCCTTGAGTTTTTTACATGTCAATTTATAACATATTCCATTAAACCAAAGCCTATCTAGAAAGTTCTTTTGTATTCCTTATGCTCTTTGTGTGACTATAATGGGATATCTTTAAATTCTTTGAAGCTCTATTGTTTAAATACATATATATATATATATATATCTCTTTACATCTGTATCTATCTATAAAAATACATATATCTTTATATCTATATATATTTATATCTATCTCTATAGTATCTATATGTATCTCTATATATAGTATCTATCTCTCAATAAAGATACTATATATATAGAGAGAGAGATAGATACTCTTGCTCTGTCTCCTGTATGTAGAGAGAGATAGACAGATAGATACTCTTGCTCTGTCTCCCACGCTGGAGTACAGTGGCAAGATCTTGGCTCACTGTAGCCTTGACTTCCTAAGCTCAAGTAATCCTCCCACCTCAGCCTCTGGACTACAAGCATGAGCCATCATGCATGGCTAATTTTTGTATTTTTTGTAGAGACAGAGTTTCACCATGTTGCCCAGGCTTGTCTCCTGGGCTCAAGCAATCTGCATGCTTCAGCCTCCCAAAATGCTGGGGTTATAGGAGTAAGCCACCTTACCTGGCCAAAAGATAATCTTTAAAGCCACAGGTTTTATGTTTTGTTATGGCAGTGCCCATTTCTAAAACCAAAATGTAATTTGGATAACTATTGCTGTCTAACAAGCAATCACAAAACTCATTCCCTTAATAAAACAACAATTACTATATCTCTCAGTTTCTCTGGGTCAAGAATTTGGAAAGGCTTAGCTGAGTGGTTCTGGTTTGTACTCTTTAATGGAATTGTAATCAGACAACGGCTAGAGTTATAACAGTAAGGGTCTGGCTGGCATCTCTTCCTTGATGTATCCTCAGGTTCCTCCGAGGGAGTCTTTTCACTTGGGTATTTTGGGCTTGCTCAGGGCCTCAAGTGCATACATTTAAGCAAACAAAGAGGAAGTTTCATTGCCTTTTTATACCTAGCTTCAGAAGTTACATGGCATTGGTTCCAGAGTATTCTATTGGTTGAACCATGAGAAAGCTTCACTCAATTTTAAAAGGAGAGCACAAAGACTGTACTTCTCAATCATAGTAGTGTCAAAGTCACATATGTAAGGAGCTGTGGCATGGGAGGTATTGTTGATACATATATATATGTGTGTGTATATATATATACGTATAAATTCTTATATATATATCTGAAACAAATTGATGATAAAAAAACAAGTTTATATAGGGTAAAGTACTTATTCAGACACTTCACAAACATATACATGGCCAATAAACACTTAAAAATGCTGGCCCTCATGAGTCACTGGGTAAATACAAATTAATATTACAATGAAATACTCATATATCTGATGGAATAGCTAAAAACATGAAACAATGACTATATCAAATATTTGTGAATCTGTGGAACAATTTGAGCTTGCAAACATTGCTGATGTAAGAGTTAAGGTGGAAACTGTTTTGGCAGTTTCTTATACTATTATACATGCACTTACCATTCATTTGAAGTTCTAGAACAGGCAAAACTAATCAATGGTTTAAAAATATGATAACAGTTGCCCTTGTTGTTGGGGGACAGAGAGGATTGACTGAGAGGGGCATGAGAGGAAATTTTCTGGGAGTATAGATGCGTTTTCTGTCTTGACAGGGATGTTGAATGCCTAAGTGTACAGATTTGTCACAACTCATTAAATTGCACATGTAAGGTCTGTCCATTTGCCTACATATAATATTGCCTTAAAAAGAAAAAGAGTAGAAAACAAACATTAAAATCCAAGGAATAAAGAAAGGATATGGAAAGTTTGAACTAAAGGAATTGAAGACATAAAAAGGGAAACTCTGGTTTCTTTAATACAGTGAATATCGCAAAAGCACTGCATTGACAAACATGGGTAATGCAAACATCACACTTGCAAATATATTTTAATAATTGATAATATTCACTAAAGAGTCATAATGAACAAAACATTGGCATAAGGACTGTGTGTGAATTATCTCATTACCTCGCTGTGAGATGCATATTATCATCCCTTTCCTATGTGTGAGGATACTGAGGTACTGAGAGATTGAGAAATTTGCCAGGGTCACAAATTTAATTCATGGCTCAACTCCTGGGTCAACCCCAGGCTACTTAGAGCTAGGATTCTAGCCAAGTCTCTCTCACTGTAGACATAAGTATTTCCTTCCTGAGGCACTTACCTGTCATAGTGAATAAATTTACAGAAGCATCATGCTGATATTTGACTAAAACTGATTATGTGATTTTCAATTGTCAACATTAAATGAAGTTGAAGAAGATTACATGTACTCCTTAAGATCACTGGGTAGCCAAAAAGATTATTTGATTTTTGTGGGATTTTATGCCATTTGCTAAACTTATTTTTTAAAAGTTGATTGTGATAAATTGTCTTCATAATCAAAATTTCATAGAAAAGTGAGTCTTAATATTAAATCAAATGTATAAATTGTCATCTGAAAATAACAGCTTGTATTAATGTATGTTTTTGGCCTTAGAGCCAACTCTATAAGGATTAAAAATCTTGTTTTATTTATCTTTCTCTAAATTTTCATTCCTCTCAGCACCTTATTCTTATATATAAGGATAATTGATATGTTTTTCTTGGAGTAAACACAAAAATCTGTACTCTTTTGATGCTTCTTATATTCAGTATTCATTTCAAATTTATAATTTTTTCAGATGTTTTAGGTTGTCACGTGCTGGTAATGAGAAGCAGAGCCTGAATGCAGGATAGAAATCCTAGATATCTTCCAACACACCCTTAGCACACACCCATACTTCCCTCCCAGCTCCCCAGGGCTACTGTTAGTGAGTCATTTCTTGACTGTATGCTAATAATAGAGTAGTCACCTTTGTTAAGAGAACTACTGATAATCCTTTGCTGCTCACAACACACCATTTTAAGGAATGCTGAACCATTTTAATGAATGCAGAGTATTCATTTTGAATATCACAATTGTTCAGCACTGTGAAGTGTATATTTCCCATTCACTTCCAAAAATTTCAAGTTTTCCTATCCGCCTCTGTAAAATCAAGCACTTTAGAAAGAAAGTAGCTCAAATCCTGACATACCACCTTTTAAAAGCTGTCTTTTCCTGGATTTTAAAAAGCTGTGACACAAAAATTACGGTTAATTTTGTGTTCTGGTGGGGCAAACTGCTTACATACCAGATTCCTGCTTCTGAGGTAAGAACCACAATATTTCTTTGACATTTTCATTTTTTCTCTCATGATAACTTATTGACTTGAGATCAGCTGGGACTATTCTTTGCTTAGACAGTATTGAGAGTCTGAAAGGTTATTCTTGGGCACTAATACACTGGTAGAACGTGAAGTTAAAAATAATCAGCCAAAATAAAAAAAAAATACTAATTTTAGTTTTAAAAATAATTAACTTTTATGGGCATAAAATTAGCTTTGTTTTCTTTGCTGTCCATAATTCATATCTTCTTAGTGTAAACCAAAGATGCAGGCAGTATCTATGGTAGTAGAGTTAGCTACTTGGACGAGCTGCAAGGTAATATTAAGGGATTTCTTTTCTTTCTTTCTTTCTTTCTTTCTTTCTTTCTTTCTTTCTTTCTTTCTTTTTTTTTTTTTTTTTTATGGAATCTCATTGTTTCGCCAAGCTGGAGTGTAGTGGCCCGATCTCGGCTCACTGCAGCCTCCGCCTCCCGGGTTCAAGCGATTCTCCTGCCTCAGCCTCCCGAGTAGCTGGGACTACAGGCACTTGCCACCAAGCCCAGTTAATTTTTGTATTTTTAGTAGAGATGAGGTTTTACCATGTTGGCCAGGATGGTGTCATTCTCTTGGCCTCGTGATCTTCCCACCTTGGCCTCCCAAAGTACTGGGATTGCAGGTGTGAACCAACACGCCCGGCCTATTGAGGGATTTCTTGAAGTATTTCTTAAACAACAAGAGAGTTGTAGCAACCATTTTATCCAAAGAATGCTCTTTAATAAAGACTTAACTGAGAACCTCTGAATCCACAGGAGCTTGGTAGTTTGGTTCCATTGTTGTGCAAAGAAATTTCCCTTTGGTCCATGTTGTGAATTCTTGCATATTTATGACTACTAAACTTTTTTCTTGAATAATAAGTAAGGAATCATGGAGATCAGAATGTTCTATATTTCCAGGTTTTGTATTATATGATTATTATTATAAATATTGTCTTATAAATTGGGCTTCTCATAGTGACTTCTACAGTTTATGCCACAATTGTAAAAATAATATTTGAGAGACGATCTTCTTAAATTGCACAATAATATAAGTATTTTGTATCTCACTATCATCACTATAGACTTTGAATGTGTTGGAGATATTTATACTCAAGAATCACTGGTGTCTGTAACGTTATTTGTTTGGAAAACTCCAGAAGATGATATAGGTGTAAGTCTTCAGCAAGAAAAGTAACTCATTTAATATTTACCATATATTCATCCATTCTACAAATACGTAATATGGAATCACTATTTACTAGGCATTGTTTTAGATAAAAGTCACTGTCTCATTGGAGCTTATTTTTCACTTAGGGAGACAAACAATGAACAAGCAAACAAACAGGTGAATATCATTTCAGATAGTGCTATCAAGACTAGAAAGCCAGAGAATGACTGGGCCCAGGTACCCTATTCAGACTTTATCATGTATAAGTCTCACAACACTGTTTTTATACTCATTGTTTTCATACCTACTTTATAGATAAGATACAGGCTTAGAACCAGAGTCTCTTGCCCGGAAACAAAAAGCTATTAAATAGCCCAACCAAGTTGTGTGCTTACATTTATCTAGTACAAGGTCCATGTTATTGTCAACTCACCATGCCCTTGAGGAAAACATTACATTTTCAAGAGGATAAATATTAAGATATAAGAAATAACAAGGTTTTACCATTATTTCTTTAGCATCAAGCTATTTTCAATAACTTCTGATCGTAGTAATTATGTTGTGCACCTCCAACATTTATTAGATGTATATTCATTGACAAGAAAAACTTCAAATTTCCCTTTTGAAATTTTATCTGCCTATCTTATAACTAGGGATTACTGTATCTTCTATAATTGTTCTTTGTTTTATCAGAATTTTTTAAAAAATGAATAAGTAAGGTTATATATTTTTCTGTAATTTACAAATTATTTAGCTGTGAAATTTAGCATGTGTGTCAAGTAGAGATGTCATTTAACTCATCTAATTTGTTTGATTTGTATTGATACATCTAATAATATGTATTTTATCTGGATTCAGTATGATATAGCAGTGAATTATTTAACCAAGACAGAAAGTGACCAGCACTATGGAGAAAAATGAATCAAGACAGGGAGCTCAGTAGTGGTGGGAGTGCAGTCATCAAATACTGTGGTCAGGAAAGCACTTCCCGAGAGAATATTTTCACAGATGCTTAAGCTAGTCATGCAGATATCAGGAATATTTTTGCAGAAAGAACATCAAGTGCAAAGGCCCTGGAGTGAAAGTGTGTCTGGCATGTATAAGGATCCTAAAGAAGATGGTATGGCTAAACAAATAGCAGGATGGAAGAAAGAAGAAAATTGACTAAATAGAGAGTTAACAGGAGGGAGGAGGGATTAGATCTTCTACTGCTGGCATTTAGTCTGAGTATTATGGGAATCCACTGAAGAATTCTGAGCACAGTCTGACATGATCTGACTCTCAGAATAATAGAATCAGTGTAATTTGCATGCTGAGAATACACAGAAAGAAAGAGCTCAAGAAATAGGGAGCCAAATTTGAGGCTATTGTAATAATTCATGTGAGAATTAATGGTCTGTGGCACAAAGTGATAGGAGTGGATACACATAGATAGAGCCAACAAGATTTGCTGATGAGCTGAATATAAAGTGAGAGAGAAGTCAAAGATGACTCCATGGCTTTTGTGGTTTTGTTTTGTTTTGGTGTGGTCTACAGGTGGAGGTACCATTAATTAAAGTGGTAAATACTGTGGAAGAAGTAGTTTTGTGGAGAAGATCAAGTGGACATATTTTGTTTGAGAAGGCTATTAGACACCTAAGTGAGATGCCAAGAAGGCATTTGAGTACATATATAACCCTGAAGTTCACGGAGATGTCAATTGGAGATATGAATTTGGCCATTAACATATAGAAATTTTTAAATCTACAAGACTGTGAAATAATTAAGGGATGAAGCAGAATTCAAAAGATTGGCTTGTGGTGTACTATCAAGTCAGGAGATGGGATAAAGGAAGAATTAACTGCAAAGTGAACTGAAGAGGAATGCCCAGGTATATAGGAGAAAAATTAGGAGTTATAATACAGAAGGCATTAAATGAAAAAAGTAAAAGGAAAGAGATAATCGGTGTCAAAGTCAGCTAATATGTCTAGAGAGATGACAACTAAAAAGGAACATTAAATTTAACAGAGCTCACTGCTGACTTTGATAAAAGCAGTGTCTGAATGTGCCAGCCAAAGCCCAATTAGGATGGATTCTTGAGAGCATGGGACTGGAGACACTGACTATAGATAATTCTCTCAATGAAATTTTTGATAATTGTGACATAGGCATTAGCTGGAGGAGCAAAGCGATCAAGAGACTTATTTTAATGCAAGAAATAACAACATATTTGTATTTTAATTGAAATAATCTAGAAGAATAATAATTGATGATACAGGAGACATGCCGGATAATCTACACCTTATTGAAGAAAGTATTGATGAGATTATTTTCCCTAAAACAGGGTACATTTAGAACATGTATTAATAAAAGTGGCTTATTTTGCATAATAAAGTTCATTATCAGTTGCAACTATTGTCTAGAAAGGAAGCTAGGTTAAACATAAACAAGTTTTCAAGGAGGAATGCTTAAGTACGATATAATGATACAGGCTGTAGGCACTATATATGTTTAGGAGATTAATATGTAAAGATTTGGAAACAAAAATACAGACAGATTAAATAATAATGCTAGGGTCACATAAGTAGATAATTAAAAAAAAAAAAACCTGATGTTCAGATCTAAATCCACTGTTTTTTAGTAAAATAGTGTTTGTATTATTAATACAACTTACCTGCATGCAATCTCTTTATACGATAATAATTGAAATCCATTTAACATTGTATATGGAACATTGTTCTAAACATTACTGGTCTATGGAACTTTACAGAGTGGTGGAGTGACACAATAATATAAGGTAATATATGATGCAGTATTGCCATGCAAACATACAAGAGGCCTTCCTGGAATTAAGAAGATAGATAAAAATCACTAAGGGCTACAGTGATCATCTATGTACTCCTAGCAGGGTAAAAGAGAGCTCAGCCTAACTTTAAAAAGGGCATAGTTTGTCTAAAAGCAATTTTTATTGCGATAAAATCCAGTCAACTATCTTTTGGTGGAAAACTCTTTTTGAATAGATCTTGTAAGCAACTGGTTTACTATTCTATAAACTATTGAGGAGCAAAAGTTTTTATATGCAACTGCTCATTTCACAATTCAACTTCCCTAAATTTGGCGCTAATTTCTTGAGCCTTATTAAAGGAATTTTCACAGTGAGATTTTTCCATACATGTGTATAAATATAAATTCAATGGCAGTTTAAAAATAATGTCATTAGGTCTTTTTTAAACAGAAGATTTGACAAACAATTCTCTGATTTCTTAAGAACTAGTAATATACAGTTTGCATTTTTGTAAGAATCCTTTAAACATACTGCTTTAATCCTACTAATTCAAAAGGGGCATAAATTAGAACGAAAGTCCTTTTTACTTACAAAGATGGTCATAAAGGGGTTTATTTGACTAAAGCCACAGTGAGCCAGACACAGTTTGGAAATTAAGATAAATACTTCAGTAATCCCGATGGAGTGGTGAAGTGGAAGAAGCAATAGAAGTGAACCTGTCTGTTGGAATATTCAGTGGAAATATAAGTAGAGAACTTTTGAAAAAGAATCTTGTTTATCTAAGTAATGCTAAACATTAAAATATAAAATATAGCTGTAATGGGTGATGGGGCTTAGAATCAGAAGATAAAGATAGGTTTGAGCTCTTTCTGTGACATGAACTGTCTATGCACCATTAGGATAGTAAATTGTCTTTCTGAGTCTAGGTTTTCTCATCTGGAAATTAAGTTCTTCTTGGGGATCAAATTAAATAATAAATGGGAAAGTTCCTCAGATGTTACAAACCACAAAATGGAGGTTGTGACAGATTTCAAAGACAGACCATACATGTTTATAATTAATTAAATATATAAAGAAAATGTAAGGTGTTTAAGAATATAATTGTAATTTAGCATCTTGGGTAGAATTTTTGCTACCACAGATAACAGCAAAGATATTTGAAATGAAAGTCTACAATGGATACTCATCTTGACACTTTTTTTCCCCAAGTAAATGTGTGTTAAATTAACGTACTTCACTTCTTTGTATGAAAAAAAGCTGAAGGGAAAAATCTTCTACTATCATTGGTTTAAACTAAACATTTCATTGATCACTTCTAGAAATTAAGGAATAAGCTAGCTAAGGATGTACAAATGTGACCAATTTAGAATCGTAAAAGAAAAAAAAATACTTTGGCCACCTTGCATAAATTAACACACACCATGAGGTAAAGGTTTGAGAGAAATTCTAGTGTGAGGAAGAATGAAATAATTCAGCTCTTTAATGCAGGCAAGCTGAGAATAACAGGCACACCCTGTATTTATTTTAAACCTTTCTACTCCAGGTGTGGTTCAAACTGCAGTAGTATCAGCAAAATCTGAAAGCTTGTTTGAAATGCAGAATCTCAGATATACTCTGTGACTTCTAAACAAAAATAACTGTATTTTAACAAGAATCCTTGAACGCATGTTACATCCTGAAAAGTAATGCTTAGGGATCCCCGCGATGCATGTGAAATACGGAGATCACAAAAGGAACCCCTTATGACTGCAGAACATTATCACAATTGGGTCTCTAAATAGCACTTCACTTCTCTAAATTATTAATAAGGTGGTAATAAATCCTGATTTATATCGAAGGTAGATAAACCAAGGCAAACAAAAACCACTAGTTTAAGATATTGTGAGTTAAAACTTTATTAGACTTATCTATAAGAGGTGGTGTTGAAATACAGAAATGATTTTGACATTATTCTTATCTTCTAGGGCTTCTAGTGTTTTTAAGGGACAGAATAACTACACAAAATAACTGCCAAAAGACCAGTGCTATAGTATAAATAAAACCAAAAGTTTAAAAGAATTTAGAAGAATTTGGATATGAAATTGAACTTTGAGCACTGGAGAAAGTTTAAAATTTATTCAATGAAGCATATGTTAGTATTGAAGTATTTTAATCATGAAATTGACCTAATTTAATTGTGATTGTGGGGAAAATGAAATAGGCAGCATCATGCGGGAGATGCTGTTGGGAGAGTGGGTATAGCAAAAGATAATTTATGAACCTTTTACAGTAATTTGGAGAAGTAGTAATATGATAGGCAATAAGAATAAATATTCAAAAAGGGAGAATAGAAAATTTGCTTGATAGACTCTATAAGGCTTTAAATTTAGCTGGATGTTGTGTGAGGTGGGGGTTAAACAGATTTAGAGTGATGGATTATATAAATGGGGGAAAGGAGTAAGGAAGAAAAACTAAAAGTGATTCAGAAATGTTGAGCCTCATGACTAGATAATTTCATTGAAGTCATTAAAATCAATGAGATCAGATGATTGGAGGAAAAACTGACAATACCTAGCAAGCGATGGCAAATTCTAAACTGGAACACTTGGGAGCGATGATGGGGTTGTGGTTGTGTATTTTAAAGTCATCAGCAGAGAACTAACAATTTGTGGGAGAGAAACTATTTAAGGAAGATAATGCATAAATGGAAAGCATTTCTTCATTGCTTATACCCACTGAATAGTACCTGAAATTGAGAACAATATTCCATGATGATATTTTTAAATTTCCCTCTTGAAGTATATGTGCAAGTTCTGATGCAAATTCTCTGCACACCTTTACCAGGGTGATGCTCCTTGGGCAAGTGATTAAGAACTTTCATCTGGAAAAAACCTCGAGAAAAGTCTCACAGATGATTAACATTAATTTGTTGTAGATGAAAAGCCAAACTGAAATTTTCTTGAATCTATGAAAATTGAATTTTAGATAAAATGTCACACTGAGTGGCCAGTATGATCAATGATCAATTATATATATCTGTATCTATCTGCATATAGATACAGATATATATAATTATATATATATTCTGATAAATTATTTTAAATTTCATAATAGCAAGAGAGAGGATGTGATCTGAACAGCTTCCAAGAAAAACAGAAGGCACATTCAAAGGCTTGGAAATACAAATGGTGATATGGTTTGACTGTGTTGCCACCCAAACCTCACCTTGAATTGTAGTTCCCATAATCCCCACATGTCCTGTGAGGGATCTGGTGGGAGGTAATTGAATCATGAGGGCGGTTTCCCCCATGCTATTCTCCTGATAGTGAGTGAGTTGTCAAGAGGTCTGATGGTTTTATAAACATCTGGCATTTCCCCTGCTTGCACTCATTTTTCATCCTGCTGCCCTGTGAAGAGGTGGGTTCCACCATGATTGTAAGTTTCCTGAGGCCTCCCCAGCCATACAGAACTGTGAGTCAATTAAACCAGTTTTTCTTTATAAATTACCCAGTCTGGGGTATTTCTTCATAGCAGCTTGAGAACAGACTACTACAGATGGCATGAGACATCTCAACTATGACTCTCACAATTGAGAAGTTTCACATGTACCTTTTAACATTATTTTTTATATACATATACTTGACTTTAATTAATCAAATTAATTTTATAAAACAGTATTGTTATAAAAGTGTTATCTGTTTTATATTACACACATAACTTTTTGCTTTATTCCTTAATTTATAGGGATCTTACCTTGAGGAATTATTTGCTCTTGTCATATTTGTCTATTATTTAGAGTCAATAATAGATGTTGTATTCAGTTAAGATCTTCCGGGGGGAGGGATTGCATTGGGAGTTATACCTGATGTAAATGACGAGTTGATGGGTGCAGCACACCAACATGGCACAAGTATACATATGTAACAAACCTGCACGTTGTGCACATGTACCCTACAACTTAAAGTATAATAATAATAAATAAATTAAAAAAAAAAAAGATCATCCGAGGTTTTTTACATTAAATGTATATACTTGATTGAAACAAGTACCAAATATGTGTGACATGGTGCTTCATTTTAAACATTCTTTGAAACTTGAAGAAGGAGAAATTCTGAATGACCTGAAGGAAGCTACGAAACAATTGTAAAAGTAGTATCAATCGTGCTCAGAATGATACTCTCAACTTTTTATCAGGAAGTTTATTCTATCGTGACATTGCTTTTCTTGAAATGTACTAGATATTTATAATACTAAATTTTTTACAGGTCAGTAGAAAAAAAGATCACAGTAAAGCTTTTGAAAATGTAAAAGGACTCCTTCTTATTCAAAGTATGAATTTACTCCATAACTATAAATCATAAATGTCACAGTGATGGATTATATAAAGCATCCACTATTGAAAGCTGGCCAAATAAGAAGAAAATGTAATTTAAAAGTATGGATATGACAGAAATACAACCATGTATAATTGCCACACTCCTACTCCACAACCTGTCTTGGCAAGAACACAGGCCCCATGACATAATAAGTTTAATTTGTTTCTAATTTATGTTTCCCTATGTGATATCATCTGTTTTATTATTGATACAGATAATGTTCTAAGACCTAATGAACAGAATGATCTATAACATTCCATCACAGAAAAGCAAGAGAATTTGATTTGTTTGTGTTCTTTCTGATTTGGACTTGCATTTGCAAGGAGATAATGGTTAGCATGGATAGCATAATGATATCTAAGTCAGCACAATAATAACATAATCTACACCTGCAATTTTGAAGCAGTCTTTTGTAGCACTTTTAGGTTTGACTAATATTTTTTCTTCATATGCTTTGAAGGATTAGCTTTAAAGACTAAATGTACCCAGTAGAGAATCATTGGTATTTTTGTGTTGGTAGAGGTGAATTATGAGTTATCTTTATAACCAGAATGTTTTCACATGATCTCAAGCCTCAGAAAACATATTGGAAGTCAGCTGATGCCAAGTTAAGATGAGCTGATTTTCCCAATGTTAAATCCAAGGGAGAATCAGTGTCTTGCCTTGGACAAAAAGCTGTAGTATTTCTGGAAGTTATGGGAAGAAGCTTTGAAGGCACTTCATAGAAATGATGCTCTGATAGTAACTTAGCATAAAAAGCCTGGAACTTTAGAGATCAGAGGAGAAATACTGAATTTAGGGGGAAGGCAGAAGTAGAAAGGATGCTGAAAGGCTTAAAGAGAAACGTTTTTACTTAGACAGCTTTGTAGAGAACACACTGGAGATCTGACTACACTAAAGAAAACTGAGAATAGCCCTATTGATAAAACTGCTATTTCCTGAAGGAAAAAGAAAAGTGGGTAGGGCAAGAATATATGCTGAATATCCTGAGATGGCAGGGAAAGGTGATTGTATTTTGATCTGGATCTATTTTTAGTCGTAACATTTCTCTGCTGAGGAATTTTACTCTTTAGATTGGAATACATTGGAATTTAAGCTTCTCCAAAGCTGATTTTCTTTTTAGCCCCATGAATTTCTGTCTTTCATAAAATGTTCTTTAAAGGATGTGGGAAGCATTTTTTTCTTTTTTCTTTTTTTTTTTCCTTTATCTATGTAGTCTTCTCGTGAGAGAAACTGACAACTCCACCCAGTTCGGGATCTCTGGCAATAAATGCAGGATTTCAAGGTTATAGGATCTTGTTCATTTAACACTCAAATACTGAGGAAGTCTGTGTTGCTTAATCCTAAATTTATTAGATTCAATATGACTCACCACTCCCTTCCTTTCTGGGGTGAAGAGGAAGAATATAGACCATTGGGTCAACTGTTTCCTCAGGCTGAATGAACAATTGTATTAAGGGACACTAAAAGGGAGACACAAAGAATTATTTTTAGAACAAAAGTATTTCAAATAAGAGCAGAGATTACCTAATCCTTAGCCTTCCCTTAAATAGGGAAGCATCTGGTTGTCAATTAGGAGATTCATTTTATTAGACTTGCTAAAGAAAATATACATAAAAAGATATTTCCATTTTACCATTAGAGGTACTTACTGATCTATTACATTATATGGTTGTCCTTTGTCACAAGTATATTTTCATTTTTGTTGTAGATGAGCATTTTCTCACCACTAGGCTGTGAGTTACATGAGGACAGGAGTGTGTCAAACTTGTAATCAGTGTCTTTCCAGCATGTGCAGATACCTGGTGTTCTTAGATGAGTCAGTTATTGCCTGCAAAAGTCACGTTTTAGGAGGGTATTGGCTCACTTTCTTGTGCTAGCAATGAGAAATTATTTTAGATATGATTATTAACTACATGTGGAAAACATATAATTTTCCCTGTGACTTCTGGTAAGATATCAAGAGGTGTTAATAAAGACACATGCAGAAACTCTTCAAAAAATACACACATACATACAAACGTGAAAATGTCATGTTGTTTATATGAAATTCAATCCTCAGACCCATTTCATTGTCCCATGGTGGTTTACTGATAATGGGTCAAGAACATCTTCTCTGTGTCACCCATGCATCAAAATCCATAATATGCAATGATTTCTATATTTAACCAAGTAGATAAATAAAAAAATCATGTCCTTGCTTCATTAATTTTAGAAATGATGAGACTGTAGATTTTTCCAAAAGTGTGTTGCTAGAGCAAAAGTGGGAATTTGAACATCTGTGAGATTAAGATTACAAACTGGGAACAAGGTAATAGGAGAATGCACTGCTAAAAGGAACAGTGAAAAAGAATTATGGTGGATTAGGTCAAAGGTTTAGGGAGATAGAACAAAGGAGTCATTTAGGAGGTAAGTGCTGCTGACATCCCGAGGAAGGGTGAGGCTGTTTAACCAAGCACAGAGCTGGCCTCCTCTCAATGGCATGTGTGAAGCAACACACTCACCCTTTTACCTAAGGGGAAAAATAAAAAAAACAAAATTCCTGTCCAAAGAGCTTTAAAGCTATGGACAATCTCAAAAATCACATGCCCAACAACTTCCAGTTTAGAATGTTTTAAAAAAAGCTCCAAAGTATATTGCCAAATTATTAGTCTTCAACTTTGATGAGTTTGAACCCAGCAGAGCCAGCATCCATTTCTGATTTATGAAATCCACTGAGTGTCTTCGCTTTATGTGTTAAGATACAGACTCTAAAATTACCAATTTTTTTTTCAGTTTTGGTTAATAATCCTGTGGACACAAAAGTGTCTTTGCTTGGTTTGGCAGAAATGCAAGAAAGATAAGCTGGTTGGAAAAGAGGGAACCTGTTCCAATCCCTGTCCCAAAGTCTTTTCATAATGTGTGTGTCAGCCTAAGAAATTCTCATATGTAATGCCTAAATCTAATTATTTAATTTGGCTACAACAAATTGTTGAAGGATGTTTAATCGTTTTGTTGCTAGCATTGTCACAGGGCAATATTAAATCATTTGGAAATGATAATACCCCAGGTTAGTCACTATTTTTTCAGCTGTTTTTCTTGTCAAGTTGGTTTGAAACTAAACCCCATAGAATTGGTTTTGATTAAAGAAAATAAAGCAAGTGGCTATATCAACTTTATATTTATTTTTCTCACTGTATAAGTAAAGACAAAAAATGACATAAACAGCTCTTAAACACCTTCCTCTTCTCATTGCCATAATTCAGGGACTCCCCATGTTTCAGAACCTCTGGATAGTCTTCCTGACCCCACCTTTCCGCATTCTCACCCATCCTGAATAATTTAGCCAGACTTATCTTTGCAACACTCAGCTATAGTTGTTGCCACTTTTCTGAACAAAACATTTTAGTAGCTTCCAATCACCTACGTAATAACCAAAATCTTCAACCTGCCATCATAGGCTGTAATCATCTAGATGCTGCCTTTATGTCTAGTCTCAATTCTTTCCATCCCACATAGTCCCTATATTTCAGCAAAGCACATTTCCTCAGTTCTACAAATAATTATTAAGTACTGAATTTGTCTCAGACTCTGAGCTAGGTGCTGGGAATTCTAAGATAATTACACCATGGTCTTTGCCCTGAGAGAGGTCACACTCCAGAGTAGGAGACATATTAGAAGTGCAGTACGTATGTGCAACCTGGAGTAACATATGCCCTTGTACAGCCTAGTGTTCATTCTGCCTGGAAAAAAATTTTCTTTATGTGTTTCCTCTTTATGTGTTTCCTAGCTGTCTTTCAAGGCTGTTCTCAAATGTCACCTCCTTTTAGAAGGTGATGTATAATTAATTATCTGAAAGGTTTAACATTTTATATATACTTCTATTAGAATTTATTTCACATATGTTGTGTTTTATATACATAACTGTTTCCACACTGATCTGTGAGCCCCTTGCAAACAAGGCTCACTAATCCCACAATCTTAACACCATACTCAACATTTAATACACACTAAATACTTCTAAATATATGTGGCTTTAATAGCATTTTAATATTATTCCATTATCATAAAAAATGCAGAGATGTTCTCATCTTACTAATTCTGATTTAATGGAAGATAAGATATATGATTTTAAAATATATCTTATTTGGCCCAAAGCAGAGTTTAATAATCATACTCAAAATAATATTTATTGACTTTTCCTATCTACCAAGCATGGTTCTAAGAACTTTATATAAATTACCTCCTTTAATCATCATGAGAACTATGAGTTGGGAAATATTATGATTTCTTTTTATACATTTTGTATAGACTTTTAAAAATACATCATCATCACTATAATGACTGATAGATACATAGCACTTACGATGTGCCAGACACTATTCATAATGCTGATCATGTATTAACTCGTTTATTCCTCACACCAACATGGCTTATTACATCGTTTCTGTTTTTGTCGTCACTTTATAGATGAGGAAACTGAGGCACAGAGAGGTTAAGTGACTCGTTCCAGATTACACAGCCAGTGAGTTGGGAGGCAAGATAATGCCCTGGTGGCCTGGACCTAAAGCTCATACTCTTACTCATTATGAGAAGTAATATTTCATTTTGTAATTAACAATGCAATGCATGGTTCAAAATAATTGAATATTATTCATAGGCACTTGAAACAATAAGGATTTTGATTATATAAACTACTTACTCTACTAGTTAGGTCAAAATAAATCCCTGGGAATGCTTTTACATACTTTTGATTTTGCTGATTTCAGTCTTTGTTAAATAAGGGAAATTGCATGGAAGGCAACTGCCTGATTGAAATAAGGTTTGTGTGAAATGTATTTTCTCATTAAGGCTTTAGATTACATTTGTTTACCTCTTGTCTTGGTTCCATTCTTCTCAATTCCACTTTACAATCAGTATGGCGTGTTTATTGGATATTATCCCTGCATTCGGAACTGCTATAAAATATTACACCATTGGGTCTCTAGTCTGAAAAATGATTAAAGTTATATTTAGCTTAATAGAAAAATAATTAGTATCAATTTCAGACTTCTATCCAATGTACACAAAGCATGAACCATAAATGTTAGTGAGACATTTATGTTCGGTAAAGTCACGCTCATTTGAGATTTCAAATATCATGTCTTCTTCAGCATACTGCCTTTTGCTTTGTAAAATCTAAGACAAAACCCAGCTTAGAAACTAAGGTAAATAACATTTAACCATTATAAAGTAGAAAAAAGAAGGAAGGAAAAGCTAAAAAATATGAAATAATAATAAAGCCCATTGTTGGTAGATAGAATACACAGCCATTGTATTTAAGGGACTCAAATATCATTTTTACAGAGGTTAAAACTGCCATGATACTTTTTAGAATTATCTTGGTGTCTGTATCCTAGACATTATCTCTTTTTATCTTTCTCATCAATTAATGATAAGCTACTTTTAAATAATGAATTGGTTAAAAGTCAGATAGCACATAATGAGCTTTAATAAAGTGATGAATATTAGTACCTTATTAGCATTCATTATTCTAGGATTTAAAAATAAGATGATATTGTAAGTACCTGAGGCAAAATCTAGTGAAAGGATCCGGATAACTTATAGGAGTCTGTACATATTACAATTATAAATAAAACAAAGAATTGGGACCTAAAGAGAAGTGTCAAAAAAAAAAAAAAAAAAATCAAGACTGCAGAATCCAATTCAATTATCAACTTTGCTGCTATGTAGTTTTGTAACTTTAGGGCATGTGACTTCACCTCAAAACGATTAAAGAGCTTCATTTGTATAATTATGCTTTTGCATTAATTTAATTTCAAGGCCCATTCTAGCATTAAATTTTTGATATTACTGGATTACTGGTTCAGGGTCATATCTCTTTCAGAGTACATTTTCTGGGGTTCAGTTTCTTTCTTTACATCTTCTTTCTGCACATATGAAATAGAAAAAGTTTAGTTCTTCAAACACAGGCATCAATCTGAATACTATCAAAAGTAGGATGGGCAAAAGTCAAGCTGCAGACTGGAAATAATATTTGCAAAATATATATCTGATAAAAGACTGTAATCCAAAATATACAAAGAACTATTAAAACTTAATGATAAGAAAACAAACAACCTAATTTTTAAAAATGAACAAAAGGCCTTAACAGATATCTCACCAAGCAAGGTATACATATGGCAAATAAGCATATGAAAAGATGCTCCATATCACATATCATCAACGAAATACAAATTGAAATAATAAGATACTGCTACACACCTATTGGAATGGCCAAAATCGAAAACACTGATACCACCAAATGCTAATGAAGTCGGAGCAACAGAAATTCTCATTCATTGCTAGTGGAAAGGCAAAGTGGTACAGACACTTTGGAAGACAATTTGGCAGTTTCTCACAAATCTAAACAGAAGACCCAACAATCATGCTCCTTAGTATAATATTTACTCAAAAAAGTTGAAAACTATGCGTATTAGTCCATTTTCACACTGCTGATAAAGACATACCCGAGACTGGGTAATTTATAAAGAAAATGAAGTATAATGGACTCACAGTTCCACACGGCTGAGAGGCCTGGCAATTATAGCGGAGGGCAACAGGCCTGTTTTCAACAGCGGCAGGCAAGAGAAAATAAGAGCCAAGTGAAAGGGGTTTCCCCTTATAAAACCATCAGATCTCGTGAGACTTACTCACTGCCTCGAGAACAGTATGAGGAAACCACCCCCATGATTCAATTATCTCTGACCGGGTCCCTCCCACAACATGTGGGAATCATGGAAGCTACAACTCAAGATAAGATTTGGGTGGGGACACAGCCAAACCATATCAGTATGTCCACACAAAAACCTGCACACAGGTGTTTATGGAAGCTTTATTCGTACTTGCCAAAACTTGGAAACAACGAGGATGTCCTTCAGTAGGTAACAATTTAAGTAAACTGTGGTACATCCAGGAAATAAAATACTAGCACTAATAAAGGATGAGCTATCAAGCCATGAAAACATGGAGCTAACTTAAGTGCATGTTACTAAGTGAAAGAAGCCAATCTGCAAAGGCAGCATATTGTTTGGTTTAAACTATGTGACATCTTGTAGCAAGCTGAACTTTGGAGACAGAAAAAATTAGTCATTGCCAGGGAGAGGGGTAGGGGAGAAGGATGAACAGGTGGAGCACAGACAATTTTTAAGCCAGAGAAGGTACTCTATATGATACTACAGTGGTTGATACTTGTCATTATTCCTTTGTCAAAATATATAAAATATACAACACCAAAATTAAACCCTAAAGTAAACTATGAAGTTTGAATGAATAATATGTGCCATTGTAGGCTTATTGATTGTAATAATTATACCACTGAAGTGAGGGATGTTGATGATGGGAGAAGCTATGAATGTGTGGAGTAAGAGGTATATGGGAAATTTCTGTATCTCTCAGTTTTGCTATGAACCTAAAACCGCTACAAAAAAAGAAGTGCATTTTTTTTAAATTAGGAAAAAAAGTGCTAAGAGATTTCTGACACACTTGATTTGATATTTACTTTGTATACATTAATTAATTTTATAGGTTTGCAAATATTCATATAGATAGATGCTTTAAATGATAAGAATATGAACATAGGGTTGTAAAATATTTCGTATCTAACTTTTTGTGTGTTTACATATTTTATATTCATTTTAATACTGCGTATTTTTCACACATAAATATTGTGTTAAAGTACAAATCTAATACATCTATTTCTAAATAATTATGTTGAAAACTGTAATTACATATAGCTATATTGGCCTTTTTATGCTGTATGTATTCATTTACAAAGTGGGACAATATGTATATTTAGGCAAGTAAATATTTTGCTTATTACTAATTCTTTCTTTCTTTCTTTCTTTCTTTCTTTCTTTCTTTCTTTCTTTCTTTCTTTCTTTTTTTCTTTCTTTCTTTTTCTTTCTGTCTCTCTCCTTCCTTCCTCTTTCTTTCTATTTTTCTTTTTCTTTCTTTCTCTCTTTCCTTTCTTTCTCTCTTTTCTCCTTCCTTCTTTCCTTCCCCTCTTTTTTTCTTTCTTCTTCTTTTTTTTTTTTTTTTTTTTTTTTGCTTTCCATAGACTTGCTGCTTTCAAATAGCTGTATTCCCTTTTTGGGTTCATCAGAAGGACTGGATTTTCAAACTCTTCTGTTAGATGAGGAAAGAGGCAGGCTGCTCTTGGGAGCCAAAGACCACATCTTTCTACTCAGTCTGGTTGACTTAAACAAAAATTTTAAGAAGGTCAGTATATTTATGTATATATTTGGTTAAATTCGTTTACTTTCATCTTTCTTCTTCTCCCGTTTTGTTTTGCTTTGTTTTAAGGGACGCAATGTCAAATGCAGTGCATCATGTACATGTCAAAAGGTAGTATACTTGAAGAATATATTGCCTCTGATGCACACTCTGGATTTTTATGGATTTAAGTACATATGCATGTTCTTTATTAAGAGTGAATAAATATAATAAAAGCCTTGAAAATATAAATGAAAACATCAAAAATTAGTTAATGTACATTAGGCTGTATAATAGAAATGCAAAGTTTGAGATTGAAGAAATGACAAATGAGTTATACATCAAGAATGAATATGTCCATAACAATAGTTGTAAAATTAAATTTGATTAACATTCAGTTCACAAATAAGCATACTTTCAAATGATAATGTGGCTATAATAACAAACACCATGTGGCTTTTTCCACACTCCCATTTCACATCCGAATAGGTTTCTCCTACAAGTCAATCACTCTCAGCAAGTATAGATAATCTCCCAACTATGGGTTCATTAAGACAATCTTACCATGACAAAGAAACGTACACTAGTAATTTAAAAATCAAAAGGCAATTACTACCATGTCCTACATTTTCAACTACCAGTGTGAAACCGGGAGGAAAGGGTGCCACACTTTAGATGTCGTCTACTAACTAGTACTTTAGCAAATATCAATATCTATGTAAGCAGAGATAGATGCTAAGACTGGCAGAGATTGAATGGCTGATAAGATTACATAATATCAGATCTCTTCTGCATCTTTGAGACATCTTCTATTATTATCTTCTATTGTCTTTTTAACCCATCTTTTTCAGAAGTATTGAAAAAAAAAAAGACTAGGAGCAATTGCAAGGTTTAAATCCAATAGTTACCAATATTGAGTTATTCTTCAAAGAGAATTGTTTATAGGCCATCCTAGGACTTTAGACTTTGAAGCTACATACAGTATTCATCTACAATGACCACTTTAACTCTCTAATTGTGAGATTTAATAGCCAAATATCAGTTGCTCAATTATTTTAGAATTACTTATTCTCAGGGCTTTAGTCTACACAAAACATTTGTCTTAATATGCAGTATATTACTTACTTAATTTCTGCAATAGAACAATGTTATTTGGTTTTTATTCAATTAACTTTTAAGTAGTTCTTTCACACATTTTTAAGGTCTGCTAAAGGAACAGGACTTATTGCTTATAAAGGCTCATACTTAAAAAAATTATTGCTGCAAATGTATACACATACATTTCATGTAATCTGTGTTTTCAGATGAAAAACTGAGGGCTAAAATACTGCTAGCAATTGTTTTTGACTTCTGTTAATCCAAACACACTAAGAATCTCATATGATTATCTTTAAAAAAATTAAAGTTATCTGGTAGTCTGGATATTGTTTAATGTAAAATAAAATAAGCAGTTGATTATGTACTAGAATTTGAAAGTTTGTCCTCCATTCTAATCTAACATTATAGCTCCATTCCATTTTTTACTTAAGGCTGTATTTTTTTCTTCAGGAATTTCTTTTAAAAATACTGACACTCCTAGCATGAGCCAATCGATGGCATCAAGTAACATCTTAATTTTCAGTAAATATCTTAGCAGGAGATGACATGTTTTATGAAAGTGGCCAAGGGAAAAAATCTTAGTTAACTTTGCAATTTTGCTTTAAGAGATGCCACGTAGCTTAAAAGGCGTTTTTTCCAAATATGTCTCAGTTTTACTATACTAGAAAAAGCAATTCATACTTTTAAGGGAATTTCTTCTTGTTCTGTTCTCTGCCTTCAGGGATTGGAAGAAAACGTCCCTTTATCTGAACTGAGTGTATTAGATCATTGCTTAAAATAAATTCTTATAGCATAACTTCCTGCTGTGACTATTTTAAGCAAGTCTCTCTTTGGCGATGTTTCATGCATGAAATGTGCTAATATTTAATAAAGCAAATGTTTATGAAGTAGCAATTTATCTTATGATATCATTAAAATAAAGTTATTTGAATACATTGTAAAATTAGATGTTGTCTACGTAACTGATATTTCTTTATATCTCTATAAAATGTATAATTCATAAGGGGATTATGTATGCAAAGGTAATAATTTATATTATGTAGGTATCCACCATTCCAATTTATATAAATCACTCCATTGCTAAGGATACTCCACAGTAGCACCTAAGTGTCAAAATGTAGTACTTTAGCAGTGTTTAGACCCACTTGGTTTGCACTGGCTCAGTGCCCCTCGGCAAAGATCCAAACTCTTCTGCGGAGGAAACCACACATGTTGGGACTCTACGGGTCTGAAGGCTGTCCTTTGTACTCTTTAGGGTTAAAGCAACCTACAACATATAATTGAGTTATCAGTGACTGGTTGGGTTTTTTTTTTCCCTTGGAAAGTTTAAAAGAAAAATCTGTAGAAAATACTCGAAGTTAGCAAAATTTACAATATATGTGAACTTTGAGGTTTTGTACAAACAAGGCTGTGCCTCTTGAAAAAAGGCCATTATCATTCATATTTGTCATGGGCATTTAGCGTAGAATCACCAGAAATTATAGCAAAATCATTCACAAAATGCGTTTTGTAATAATTATTTAATAATACCTTTTTACTATCTTTACTGTTGTTCAGACTAGATTTTGAGTCTACTAGAGTGAATAGTGCAGGTATATAATTAGTAAATATTTGACAAATAAATGATTGCAGAAGAAAGTCATAATTAATTAGAATTTTAGGGAACATTTCCACTATCTAGAAAATAAAAATTAAGTAGACTGAGTTGTTTTTTTGTTTCTGTTTTTTAAATTCTCTGGCATTTAAAGAAGATGGATGATATTATGACCTTCTTTTTGTCTTTTCTGAAGTTTTTTTTTGAGAGAAAGGACTATTTCTATAGGGACTTAGACTTAAAAGCAAGTATAAGCACACATTGCAAGGATGTGACACCTCACAACTTAACTATTCCGAAGTTTAATGATTCCAAATTTGGTCCGTAAGGCCTCTCTTCAGCTAGGGAATACTCGTGGACTCCTTCTCTGGGACAGGGTCTGGAAAGAAGATGCTTATTGATTTGACAGCCCCTTCCCCCAATACTAGATCAACATGGAGCAATCAGAACCACCCAGAAGTGATCACATTGTGAGGGAAGGACATGGATCTAGAACGGTATTTGCCATTTCTGACACTTTTGTGTAGGTTGAGTTTCTCCAGAAGCCAACTCTGCGATGAAGATTGTATCATCAGAGCGTGTTCTTGGAATCAGCCCAGTGGGAGGAAAGCTAGGAAGCAGTATTAGGCAAAGGGAGATTTGAGCTGTGACAGTCCCAGCAAAAGCCTCAGCTGACAAGCCAAGCTGATAATGTGGCAAACACTTCAATATATTTTTCTAGTGTGAGTGATAATACCATTTTTAACTTAGTTTATCCTTTTTTCCTATCTAATCTATTCACCACAACCATAAGAGTTATCGTCACAAAATTAAAAGTCTGAATGTGTCTCACTCACTTATACAACTCTGGCAGTTTTTCCTAGCAACTTGAATAAACTCCAGGCTTCTTCGCATTGACTTTTTTTTTTTTTTTCCATTATTATACTTTAAGTTCTAGGGTACATGTGCATAACGTGCAGGTTTGTTACATAAGTATACTTGTGCCATGTTGGTGTGCTGCACCCATCAACTCGTCAGCACCCATCAACTCATTATTTACATCAGATATAACTCCCAATGCTTTTAAGGCTCTTCTAGTGCATTTCCACCCTGTTTCCAGTCTCACTGTTAACTATTCTTCATTGTTCTCTCACATGCACTCTATTTTCTGCTTCTCTCTCCCCACCCCTCTCTTTCTACTTTACTCAAAGCATCCTGTTTATTCTTCATAAAATAAAGAATTTACTATCAAGTTCTATGCCTTTTCTAAAACTTCCTGGATTTCACTTTCTTGCTCATTTCACTGCTTTTCATTCTTGAAAGACTTTATCAAATTATATTCTTTTGCTCTCCAAGGCTTCACCTTTTGCTCTCCAAGGCTTCACCTCACCCTTGGGAAATTTAAGTGTTCTTCACGTTTACTGGTGCATTTTGTATATTTATGTCAATGTCAGATGTCCTAGCTGATAGTGTTGTCAGTATTGATTTGTGTCAGTATGTCTTCATCCACATTATACATTTCTTGAATATGGGGATAATCTTTTATGCACTTCTGATTCTCTTTTATCACACTGCACAATGTCTGATACATAAAATACACTAAGTGGTGTGTTTCTCTAATTTTTTTGAATTTGTGATTTTGTTAGTTTTCCTTTTTTGAGTAAGAAACTACTATATTGCTTTTATCAATTAGCATGGAATAGATAGCTAACAGAAAAAAAGACACCTAAATTTCTATTAAAAATTAAGAAAATACAGTCATATAATATAAATATGTTCAGAGTTTTAGTGATTACACAGATGAAAATATCATCTGCTTAATGATGTTATCGAGGACCCAGTTCTTTCTCTGTCAGCCATTCTTAGGGTTTGCATTATCTCTAGGTTGGTAGCAAGATGGCTGCCACAGTTTTCATGGGTCACATCCAGACAAAGAAATATAAATGGAAAAATAGATAATCACTTATATCTCTTTTTTAGGAACAAAAATACTTTTGTGAAACCCTTTCTTTCATCTCATTGGCCAGAAATACATTAGTTTCAACTCTCAAACTTGCATGGAAAAGAGGGTAACTATAAGGTGATTATATCAATCACCTCAAGTTGAAGGAATATTTAGGAACCAAACACTTTGATTACAACACTTACAGAGAGGGAGCAGAAAATAAACTTTCTTTAAAAATTAATTGACTTAGAAGACTGATTTTTTCTTTTTCAGTTTAACACAGGTAACACAAGGGAAACATAAAAGTTTTCTCAGCCAAACAAAAAGAAGAGGATATATTGCCTATTTGGAAAGACTTATAAATATTAGCTAGTTCTACAAGAAAATTATCTGGAAGAATTTATTATTCTTTCAGTAGATAGCCTCGGAAGGTATTTGTTGCCAGTAAAAATCCTAAAAATGATGTAGTTTTTTCATCTTGTATAGTAAAAATTGAAAAATTTGCTAATCCTCATAAATAATTATTTTCCTTCCCAAGAGTTTATTTGCCTCTGCAAAAGTTTTCTCTGTCTTGATTTAATGTAAACTTCATGAAATCTGGTCTGCTGCAAATCTTTTTAATTATGGTAGTATCATGTAAGTTTTCTCCCTTTAATATTTTGACTGTTTTGGGGGGCTGACTTTGATGAGAAAGAGTGGATTGTAACTTAGTTCAAACTTACATGTTATTCCATAATCATAGTATTTAGCATTATATGCTAATTATTTAATATATAGAGAACATATTTTTTAAAAATCAAATAACTAAATATGACTTAAGCACCATTTAATATATATCTTAGTGTAATTATAAATAAAATAATGCTGCTTTTATTGGTTTGGTTTTGTCAGTCTCTGCAGCCGAAACAACTGATACGCATTATAGAAATAAAACCTGGGATACTTTATAAGTGACTACACTTTGAATATTTTTTCTTTTGCCCTTCTACTTGAGCCAACATTTCTTTTTCATTTGGTTCAACAAAAATCCATTGAGTATCTATTATTATCACTAAGCATATTGTAATAGAATATAAAACTCAGATCTTGTCATTGCTCAAATCCTAGTTAGGGCGACAAGGCATAATACAGTTACAAGGAAAGTTAGAAAATTTTAAATGTCCAAAATAAGAAGACAGATCACATATGGTAGAAACCTAGAGAGAGGAAAACAATTACATGTTGTTCATGGTTTTGAACTAGCAAGATGGATGAGTAAAATTTGGATTAATGTTAACTGGTTAGTTTAAAATGTTTGCATTTAAATTTGGAACTGGGGTTTGTTGTTTCCTTGTTGTTCAGTTTGAATGGGGAAATATATGTTTGAAAAATGGAGCAGAAGAGAGTCTATTCTCTATTCTGTATGTAGATTTCTCACCTGATCTTAGCCAAAAGGCTGAGAAGCGATTGTATGTAGATTTCTCATAGTTTAAATTAAGGGAGCTGCATTTTCCTGCCCCAGCCCTTAACATCCTACTCCATCTCCTTAGTCAGAGGAAGTATATAAAAGAAGAATTTTTAATAGTCCTTCAGAAAGGTGGCCAACTGTGAATAGACATTTATGTCTATTTATCATTCATTTACAAGTGATGCATTAGAAGCCTGTTCAGTGTAGATATTATAATAATGAATGTGTGTGACATTTGTACAATATGGTTTAAGGACCCATGGTTTCCAAACAAATGATTCAAAACTACATAGTAACTGTCAGTTTGACTACAAGTGAACATTCTCTACTTCAGCCAGCCTTAAGTAGTCCTAGCAATAATTCATATAAAATCCAGAGCCCTCTCTATGTAAACTTCAGGAATAATGTATACAAACTGAAAGTCTTCCTCTCCCTCTTTCTCACTCTTTTTTTTTTTTAATGGAGTCATAGTTGATGGTAAAAAAAAATGTATCCAATACTCTCTGTTTGGTTATGTTACTTAGTTGGACTTCTGAGTTAATGAATTATTGGGATTCGTCCATATGAAAATGTTACTTATTTTGGAAGCAGTTCAGACTTGCAGGGATGGAACGAGTCTCTAAACCAGTATGAAAGCAAAGGGTCAAAAAGAGAATGACGTATGACTTACCAAGCTGAGTACTGCTTTTGTGTCTATATTATTCAAGGATTTATTTGTTGGCTTGCTTTCTTTCTCCTTCTTCCTCTTCCTCCCTTCCTCCCTTCCTTCTTTCCCTCCCTCCCTCCCTCTCTCCCTCTCTCTCCTTCCCTCTCTTCTCTTTCTTTCTTTCTTTCTTTCTCTCTCTCTCTTTCCTTCCTTCCTTCCTTCCTTCCTTCCTTCCTTCCTTCCTTCCTTCCTTCCTTCCTTCCTTCCTTCCTTCTTTCTTTCTTTCTTTCTTTCTTTCTTTCTTTCTTTCTTTCTTTCTTTCTTTCTTTCTTTCTTTCTCTCTTTCTTTCTCTCTCTTCTTTCTCTCTCTCTCTTCTTTCTTTCTTTCTTTTTTCTTTCTTTCCTTCTTTCTTTCTTTTTCTTTTCTCTCTCTCTCTTTCTTTCTTCTCTTGTCCTTTCCTTCCTTTATTTATTTTCTTTCTTTCTTTCTTTCTTTCCTTTCTTTCCTTTCTTCTTTCTTTCTTTCCTTCTTTCTTTCTTTCTTTCTTTTTCTTTCTTTCTCTCTTTCTCTTTTCTTTCTTTCTTCTTTCTTTTTGCATGTAATTATAAAAATTACTCAGATTACTTGAAATCCTTAATACTACACCCTTATGTTTGAGCATTTATATTGTGAAAATAACTAACCTAAATGAGTTTATAATTTTACATATAATAATTTTCAGTGGACTATTTAAACACCTTTCTTTGCCTAACATAAAAAGATCTTTGTTATTTCCCTTTCTTTAAGGAAGTCTACAACAAGACTTTTGATACATGGGGACTCTACACTTGCTTGTTTGATATTAAGTATAAGCAAAAATACTATTATAAATCAGAATGATTTTCTGACTCCAGTTCTATTAACTTACTCTATGGCTAAATAAGACATTTCTGTCTAATGCTTTAGCTTGTAAGAAGTCTATTATATAGTGGGAAAAGAATAGAATAAATAACCTTCTCACTTAAAATCAAGTTATTGGTAAAATAAAATTGTCAGTCTTTTAATTCTTATTTAATACTTGAAACTAAGAAAATATAAACACATGGAAAGCATGTGGACAGCCTAATAAATTAACTTCGGTATAAGGCACCCTGCTTAGATTCATGGGATTAATCTGTTTCCATTGCCTGCCAAGCATATGCTGTCTAGTAATCACAGAGCTAAAACAATCAACTCGTTCATGGATGTGCTGGCTCTCTAGCCCGGGTGCTCATGTGCAGGTCCCATCTGGTCACTGTAATGGACTGTCAGGATGTTGTCAGACTGCTCAGACCTCGCCAGAACTCTGACAAGAACTCATTCTCTGTATCCAATTCTATGGGAAACTCTGCAGATCACTTTTCAATGAATAATTATTGAGCGCTCACTATGCCAGGTTCTGTGCCAGGTACTAAAGGTGGTAGGAAGAAAAAGCAATGTTCCTTGACACCGGACATCAGTGCTTATTAAACTTCAGTGAGTCATAGATTAGAGGTGTTGAATAGGATTCACTACAAAAGTTTGAAGTCCATCCACAAGAGTAATTGGACCGCAACTTCTAAATTACTGACCATTTGTTAATTTCCTTGAATGTATTTTAATTTGTATGGTATATTAGCATTTCTCTCTCTTTCATGCAATACATATTGGTAGGTTTTGTTTGTTTGTTGGTTGGTTTGTTTGTTTTATGAGATAGGTTCGCACTCCTGTCACCCAGGCTGGACTGCAGTGATGTGATCTTGGCCTACTGCAGCGTTGACTTCTTGGACTCAAACAATCCTCTTACCTCAGCCTCCCGAGTAGCTGGGACTACAGGTGCTTGTCACCACGCCCAGCTAACTTTTATTATTATTATTTTTAATAGAGACAGGGTGTTGCCACATTGCCCAGTCTTGTCTCAAACTTCTGGGCTCATGCAATCTGCCCACCTCACTTGTAATCCCAAAGTGCTAGGATTACAGGGCATGGGCCATGACACCCGGTCTTGCAATACATATTTATTGAGGTTCTACTATATTCCTGATACTCTTCTAGATCCTGAGAATATAGTGAAAAATAAAACAGGTCAGACATTTGTGCTCATAGTGTCTTCAATTTGGGAATAGAGAGTTAATGGAAAAAAAGAAACAAATAAAATAACACTTATTGTGAAGTGTTATGTTAAAAAATATGTGGTGTTCCTGGGAAACTACTTCAGATTGTTATTAGAAAAGACCTTTCTAGGGAGATGATAATAAAATTGGCATTTGAACGTTTCTTTCAAATGAGTATTAACTTGGTGGAGATGATGATTTGTATTTTAAGGCTGGGCAGCTGAGACTCACACCTACCTAAAGTCACAAATCAAGCGGCGATGCCGTAGGGACTCACATTCACATCTTCTGATTGCACTGCATTTAATTGATCTTTACACCTGGAAAAAGGTCTCAAACTAAACTTACTTTTGAAAAAGAAAGTACCAAATGGATGTGATAAGCAAAAGTGTAGTACAAGACAGAGATAGTTAGTGGTAGAAGGCTAAAATGCAGGTGAGGCTCCTGAGCTGAGTCGGGAAAAGGGAAAGACAATTGTCACCCAAGGCTTCAAGAAGAAATATCATGGAAAAGACCACTTTAGACTGTGCCTGGAACTCCATCTTCTGTATTGAAGCACATTTTCTTGCAAAATTTGTAGGCCTGCCCTTATATAAAAATCTAAAAAATAAAAGTGGAGAACTTAAACTTCCCTTCTGTAACAATTTCTGTCTAGGCCAGGCCAGTACCCACTGTGCAAGCTTTACCTTTGGCGCTGTTGCTCTTGTTTTGCAATAGGAAAACACCTCCCTGTCCTGGGAAACCAGATTAACCATTGCTCTTTTAGTTGTTCAAATACTTATATAGCATTCAGAATGACTTTTTTTTTTTCTTTAAAGACATTCAAAAACTTGTATCCTGTTTTTTGAAAGAGATGGCCACTATCTCAAGGGTTCTGAATTTTTGTCTTTAATTAGGTTCTATGAACAAATTTCAACTTCCTTTTGTGTGTCTCATTCAGTTGTTTTGACATCTCTGAATTAGGCCAAGGGGCATTTGACTGACCATGCACTTGCTAACTTGAGACAATTAAATCACTTCTCCAAAGATGAAACAAAGGGCAGATATAATTAGAATTTCCATTTGATGTTGTTATAAGGTCTTATCATTATTTGAATGTTTCTGTGACTTGCCTAACACTGAATAATTAAAAATTAATTGTCTGACATTTTTACCTTACTAAAAGATGACTGTTCATGAATGAAACAATAATTGTTAGGGATACTGCAATATTTTGTGAGTCCCTTCTAAGTATTTTTTTTCAAAGTGAAGTAAAAATAATATTACAAGGACAAAAAGTTGTTTTGGATTTTGGACAGAGATAAGCAAATAAAATCAATATAACTAGATCACAGCTTGTATTTTAAGTTCACACAGTTTCCACTACATTTTCATTAAAAATATTATTAAATCTTTTTAAGAATATGTTTAAACTATAACTTTATGCACAAAACCTATTTAAGGAGGAACTCAAGACAATTTTTATTTCAGTAATATGGTCTCTTTTTGTTCTAGTAAGCTATACAACTCTAAACGAAAATATACAGATATATGTTTAGACAATAATATTTGAGCCTTCCAAGGTTAGCATGAAAAAATTAATCCTTTGCAAATGATCAACTGTGAAATACTATAAAGGCAACATAAATACAGTAATATGGGTAAGTCAGTAAATTATAGAATATGAGGACTGGCTTATGAGACATACTTGTTTTACAGTGTTGACCCATAAACTCTTATTTCTAAGTGAAGAAATGTTATAAATTTATTTACTTCTGTTTGCCAGTTTTCTGTTATCAACTAGATCTATAAGAATTAGCACTCAAATTAAAACCAATTGGCAAGTATTGTTTAATAATTGTTCAATTAGTAATTATACCCTGAATAAGTAAGTTGAGAGGAATTCTTAGGTTCTTCTGGATCCACAGGAAAGATCTCCATTTGATTTCTGATGTCTCCTGCATGTGGATAGATAGCAACAGTAAGCTCTCCGCATATTTGAAGTCCTTGATATCAAGGCTCTAAGGTCCCAAAGACCACAACCCACCAAAATTATATCCTTAAAATCTGTATCTGGTGCATCAGCACAAGGTTAGTTAAGAATTAGTGTTATGTGGGAATATTTCAGAACAATTAAAACCGGGCCATTAGGCAATGGCATCTCTGCTTCTGATATGATTCTCTTTGATAAGTGAAGGAAAAATATCTGTGGATGACTTTCTAAGGGACAAATACAGTTGCATCAGCTTTTAGAAACAGGGACATGTGCTTTGTTGTGTGCTGTTTCATGCAACTTTTAATATGTCAAGATACTGTGTGCAAGACACACTACAGTGCAAGAAGATTTATGAGGCATTTTATTGCCAATGAATTCAAAATGCAGTAAGAATATTAATCATCACTGTCTCAAAATTGTCCATATTAACTATTGATCCTGAGGGTTGACATTTAATAGATAATGTGGATATTATATTTTTAACTATATCATGTGACTTTTGTCTAATAGTGACACAATCTCAAAGCGTACTGACTAGGCTACTAAAATAATCCAAGGAACACAGGTACGTCTTGGGCTGTTGTACAAAATATGCTGAAACTTCAACCTATATGTGAAACATATCTTATTCTATACCCAGTCACCCTACAGTTAACATCTCTATTTTTCCCTTTATATAACTGTGTGTGTCTCTGACTTTCTCTCTCTTACTTCCCCCTCCACATGCACCTATACACACACACACACACACACACACACACACACACACACACACGTGCACGCACACACACGCATACACACACGGGGCGGGGTGGGAGAGAGAGACTAGAAAAATATGAAAATAGTGGAATGCTATTATATATGTGCGTGTATTGTACATTATATATTGCATTCTATAAACATTATATATAATGTGATATATATACATATAACACTTCAAAAGATTGTTGAAACTTTGCCAATTCTATGTAAGAATAAGAGTGGATCTTTAAAAATGAATTTGTCTTGTTTTTTGTGTTTTTAGATTGAATTAAGGGAAATTCTGTCTCTTTACATTATTTTCCAATTAGAAATAAAAATGAATATTTTTTTTAAATTTCTTTATTCTAATGACTAGGTAGTCTGTAAGAAAAAAGTCCACCACAAATCATAATTAAGCTGACATCTTTTCAATATTAACACAGCTATAATGACTCTTTTTCTCTTCTAAGTAAAGGTTTAGAGTCTAAAAGACAATCAGATATATCATGGGTTGTTTTTATTTAAGGTAATTCTGTTTGTGATTGCTAAACCTTGGCAGCATTGTGTCAAAATAAGCCAATATGTAATTTCAATAAATCGTTATTTTTGAAGGTTTTAATTTTACATTAAGAAGTAAAATTTTCTTTGTGATTCCATCTCAGAATCCCTGTGCTTGTATGTAACATTTACTTGCTAATCAAAAAGTCAATTCTCTGAAGCTTGTAATTAGTTGTATGGCTTCATCAACTAGAATGATGCAACTCAAATTACAATTATGTGACTTATAAGCAATAACCGAAAATGTACAACAAAAACATTAAAGCATCTTTTACAGATTTGTATTTCTTTACAAAGAGAATAAATGTGCAATTGCTATTTTGGTGTCAAGTCCCTGAGACAAAATTAGAGTTGAAACCACCTAACTAAACCAAACTATTATATTAGAGTTGAAACTATTAAGAGCAAGTAATTTAAAACAGAGGCTCAAAAGTAGAGACTGCTAAAGATGCTGTTTACCAGTAAGCGCTCCACAGTGCTCCCTGGGCACAGTGGTTTCATCTTGTGTACCCTTTTCTCGCTCTGTCTCTCCCATCCTGACTCAGATCCAAGCACCTCAATCTTGGCTGACATACAGAAGGCCCTTCATAATTATATGTCTAGTGAACAAACAGTTAATGAAGAGTAACTACTTGATGCTAACTTTGAAATCTTGATTTAGATTTCAAAAACGATTGCTTCCACATTTTGTCATTCTTTAAATAAGCCCCTCCTCTTAGAATTACTAATGAATATATTCACACTTAATTTTGGTGGCATCGTTTATCTCATAATTTAACTCAATCACCTAATACTATGATTTGAAGTAAAAGATAAAACCCTTAAAACCCTTTATCCTTTTTAAGACTCATTTTCTTAATATGAAAGAATTATGTATTTTTTGTTTCCTACATTATTAATATTTGTATGATATGTAATTATGAACAAATCTATAGATATTTGCCCTATATGTATTCCTGAATTGCGATTAAACCTGATTGTCATCTAAAACAAACAAAAAAAGAACATGATCTTTCATGCTGAAATGGTTCAAAGAAATATTAATCTAGCACCATAGCAAAGACATGGAATCAACCTAAATGCCCATCAGTGGTAGACTGGGCAAAGAAAATGAGGTACATGTACACTATGGAATACTGCCCAGCCATAAAAAAAGAAACAGATGTTGTCCTTTGCAGAAACATGGATGGAGTTGGAGGCCATTATCCTTAGCAAACTAGCACAGGAACAGAAAGCCAAATACTTATAAAATGGACTTCTGTATGTCCATGTGTTCTCATCACTTATAAGTGGGAGTTCACTGATGAGAATACATGGACATATAGAGGGGAACAACACACAGTGGGGCCTTTTGGAGGGTGGAGGGTGGAAGGTGGGAGAGAATCAGAAAAAATAACTAGTGTGTACTAGGCTTAATACCTGGGTAAAGAAACAGTCTTTACAAGAAACTCCCATGACGCAAGTTTACCTGTGTGACAAACCTGTCCTTGTACCTCTGAACTTAAAATAAAGGTTACAAAGAAAGGAGAAAAAAAAAGAAAATATTCTTTAAAAAAAAAAAAAAAAGAAAAAAAAATTCTAGGCTTAAGATCTGCGTCAATAAATGTATTTTGAGTGCATTAAAAAGATTAAATCAGTTGACAGGTTATAGATAAGTAGTCTGTGTACTATTTTCAGTCCAATGACATAAAGTTGTCCTTTGTAAAATCATTGTAATATTGAAGAACCAGCAAGTACAGCATTTCACTTTTGCAAGGTGAAAAAGTTCTAGAGATTGGCTGCAGAACAATGTACATATACTTAACATTACTGAATTCTACACCGAAAATTGTTAAAATGATACATTTTTTATGTTATGCGTTTTTAACCAAAATTAAAAATAATAATAAAATTGGACCATTGGATGGGGGAAAAAGTGAGAAGATACCCAGAGATCTCATAATCTCATATCTAAAGCAAAGACTCTGAATTCAAGATGCAATTTTTTTTTTTTTTTTTTGGCAGAGCCTTGCTCTGTCGCCCAGGCTGGAGTGCAGTGGCACAATCTGCGCTTACTACAAGCTCCACCTCCCGGATTCACACCATTTTCCTGCCTCAGCCTCCCGAGTAGCTGGGACTATAAGTGCCCGCCACCAGTCCCGGCTAATTTTTTGTATTTTTAGTAGAGACGGGGTTTCACCGTTTTAGCCAGGATGGTCTTGATCTCCTGACATTGTGATCCTCCCGCCTCGGCCTCCCAAAGTGCTGGGATTACAGGCATGAGCCACCACTCCCGGCCAATGCAATTTTAAAAGAGCACTCAGTCCACTATTTTTGCTAGCAATGATGAATAACAAAGGAACAACCAAAACAAAAATAACAAACAACATTGGAAGAAACTCTCCAATTTGTGGCCAACTGCAGTGTTCCATCTGGATTATTAAGTTATGGCTTCACGATTCTGGGTTTACGACTAACCATTGTCCATTGGTCCATGCATTGCCCATTTTAATCTATTTACTAACTTACATTAATCTCTTGTTCTTAATTATGTATTAAATGCCTGAAAATGTACCCTCAAATACAAATGCTAGAATCTGATAAATAACCTGTTTCTTACCACCAAGTCATCCTTCTCCTCGTCTCCCATTTTGGCTGGCCATTTTTCTAAATGCACCCACCTATACACCTGAAATGTAACCATTTTATTTTAGTTGCTTTTAACTTTAATCTAAAGCAAGATCATGTGGTTTTCAATTTGAGGACATATTCTTTTTTGACCTATTACTGAGTTGCTAATTTCCATTCATATTGCTTTTCATTGCTGTAGCTCATTGATACTTGACTGCTGGCTGCTATTTAAAGTTGTGTGATAGTAGAACTACAGTGATTCAAACCATTTCTGAATAAATAGCATTTTCTGGTCTTCATTGTGCACCTTGTCAAGGTTAGCTCATCACTTGAGCCTCCTGCTGTCTCCACCGCCTGCCTATATACATACCTGGATTGTAATTTGTGAGTGTTAAGATCTTCTCTAAGTAAATAATCTTGCTTCCTTTTAAAATCTCAAAAATTTCATTGTATTTGTCTATTTTGAATGCTATTCTCTGTTCTTTATTTAGAGACATAAAACCCTAAAATTTCACCACAAAGATAATATCATATAAACATTGATGACTTCTAAATCCTTTGTTAATTCCAGGTTTAACAAGTCTCTTTCAGTATATTCCCTCAGGATATTTTCTTTTTTTCTCACCTATTAAAATATTTTCTGCTACCATTGGTAAGAAACATAATAAAAGTCTGTCCGGAACTCCTGGAGCATATATTATAAGATTTTAGAGGTTGCTTTTCTTGTTCCTTCTTGCTTATATCTTAACAGAGAGCATTTCTTTCTGTAAGCTAATGAAGTTACATAACTGCTTAAACTTTATTTTTCAAAAACTTTCTTACAGAATTCCTACAAAAACTTCCTGACAGAATTTAAAAGAAAGAAACACAAGCCTTGAACACAAGATTGTGAAGCATAATTAAAAGCTATCAAGCAATGAGTTTGGAGCCCTTGAGTTATATAATGGTTGAGACCCCCCCAGTTCAGGAGTCAGACGGACTTTGAGTCAGATTGTGGCTCTGCCATAAGTGTTATGGTCCTCAACATGCTATTTAAAGACTACGTGACTAAGTTTTCTGATCTCAAAATGGGAAGAATAAGTACAGCCATCTCAGAGGGTCACTGTGAAATTTAAATAAGATAATGCTTATAAAACATTTAGCTAAGTGTCAAATGCATCTGAGTTCCAAGCATGTTAAATACTGTCAACAAATTCACACTGGTCCTTGGCTTGAAGAAAGAACTTATGCTCTGACAGAGAGTTGTTTCTAACACTTCATGGCACGTGTTTATGATGTACTGCTACTCTGAGAAAACACAGAAAAACATGGTACATACAGCCTCTTATTTGGACAAATGCTCATGTGAAATTCTGTTGACATCATGATAAAGCTTGTGGACCTCTGAACATAATGTATCTACTGTTACATACATTAAATTAGAAACTAGAAGATTAACAAAAATGGATAGTACTAGACACTTTTCTTTTAGAAACTTTCAGAGTGGCTTTGGGAAATACTTAAATCTCAGATTTCCCACACTGACTCTAACAACATGCTTAATACCCATTCTTTCAATTTCACACATCACTCTCTAATCAGAATTGCAGAGTGTTAGGGTGTTTCAGATATTCAGATTGTAACATACTTTGAAATGTTTTGCAGATTTATTGGCCTGCTGCAAAGGAACGGGTGGAATTATGTAAATTAGCTGGGAAAGATGCCAATGTAAGTATGAAACTTTAACAATTATCTTTGTAAAACTTCTACTGATATGAGAGTAAATATTTATATTGGGCTTTATTGAATTAATGGTATTAGTGTATTATTTTTCAGACTAAACTAACATATTCCATGTGAATATTACTGTGGAATAAAATATCTCTACCTTACCGAAAGCCATGATATTATTTATAAAATTTAAGAAATCTAGAAACATTCTAATGTATTAATTCTAAATATTATTTTTGTCACAAAAAAAGATTAGAAACACATTAAAATATTCAAAAATAAACCATCCAAAAGATTGTAGTTCTAGGAATTTGTATTTTTCATGTATGCACATGTATTTTGTAAGTGTACATAAAACCATCAGTTATTTTAGCATCACAAACACATAATTGATATGTAATTTCAATTGAGTTGAAATTAAAATATCTATAAGAATTCCTTTATGTAGTGACATGATGGAAAGAACAATAAGAATTAGTTAATCATGAATGACAGCATTCTGGCATAAGAACTAATAATTACTTCCTCTGAAATTTACATATTAGTAATAATGATTATATAAAATAACTCATAAAAGACAACTAGAGGGTACTAATAGAAGCTTTTAGTTTAAGCTGCTTTGAAGAGCAGAGAAAACCCTTAGACAGGTATGACTTTTTGTCTCCGGGATGGTCTTATCTACCTTGATTTCTGCACTGTCCAAGCTGTCCTGCATGCTCTCTCTAATCGTGTTATCTGATTTATCTCCAGCAATGAGGGCCATGACTCTGACTGGCTCCTCTCCTCATCCGAGTGCTCTGATTCAGGCCAGATATTCTGTCTTCTGCGCCCTGACTTCTTGCATTATGGTAATGGGGAGAATTGCTCTTTTTTTTTGGCAAAATAAATCACATTCAAGTTGTAACCCAAGATGACAGCAGGTCGTAACCTGGGGCAGAAACATGGACATCTTGAGGCTTTTTTGCACCATCCTTTCATCGTACCTCTAACCACAATAATGCAGGGGTGTTAAACTCAGTAATACCATCATATTTAATAATAACAAATAGTGTTTGTTATATGACAGGATGAATAAAGAATCCTTTATCAACATGATGTAAATAAAACAATATGACACATAATGCCTAATGATGTGAGAAGCGCAGACAGCTAATAATCTCAGACAACAAGTTAGTTCACTCATTTCTTACTCATTTATTCAAAAAATATTTTTAGAGATCCTAAATATGTATATGAAATTTGCATCATATCTGTCCTCATGCAGCTTTCAATCTAATGGGGGATACAGATATTGCTCAAATGATGACTTCTACGTAGTAACTACAAAGTAAAATAATTGAAATGAAACAAAACAAATTGTGGTGACCCCTCATTTTATATTCAGTTATTAACAGAATTAAATGTCATCCTTTCAAGCATATTTATATTAGCAGAAATATATCAAGGAGTGTTAACATAAAATGCAGTGGGAAACAGTTTTTACATTTCGGTCACTAGAGATGAAAGAGATTAAACTATTCTGTAATGTATTCTTCTTCCTCCCATGGCTTTGGTATCTTCATCGAGTTCAATATTCCAACACCAAACAGGTACTCAGGTCTGCAAAAGCACCAGTACTTTACTGAACACTCATAGAGAAAAAAATGCTTTGGTTATGAGAGTTTTTCAAATTATTTCATTTAATGGACAGTATAAGCATGGCATAACCACCATGAACATTTTTATATTTCTGTTTCACCAGTACTGAGTATACGATAAGGGGGCAAGAAGGAAAAGGATGTTTTCAATTGACTCCAATAAACTGGTTTTCCCATGGAGTAGATCAGGGATAAACAGTCAAGGTCAAACAGTCAGTGAAGGTTTAAATTCTGACAGTGTTCTCACTTGGGTATGTTCACTAATTCCAGTTACATAGTAACTTAATTGCCTCTCTTATTAAGTTAAAGCAAACGGAGATAAACTTTTCTGGAGGTGATATCCTTGACCATGTAGGATTCTGTATATAGAACAGATTATTCCAATTCGGTCATAATTGTGAGCTAGCAACCACCTCTAACCTTTAAGTACATTTGCTGCTAACCCAGGATTAAAGATATGAGGAGCTTTTTGCTTTTTGCTGAAGTCTATAGTTTGCTGTTGAATCATGTAGTGATAATTTTTAATTTTTGCCTCATTTTAACTTGTTCCTTTAAAATAATGTTTCATTTTAGAGCTACTGATAATAGCTAACACTTTTGTAGCAGTTACCATGTTCAAGGAACTGTTTTCAATGCTTTACATTTATAACCTCATTTAATCCTTACGACAACACTATATGCTAGATTTTATTATTATTTTCTATTTTCTGGATGAGAAAACTAAAGCCAAAAATCTTAAATGGCTTGCCCAATATCATGCATCTGGTAAACGGTAAAGCCAGGGATTGAATCCAAAAGTCTTGCCCCAAGGTCTGTGCTCTTATATAACATTATAAAATATACATATAAGATCCAAAAACTATATCCTTCAAATTATTTCTCTCCGTAATATCACCAGAACATAGATCCTCATTTTTAACAGTATTACATAGATTTTGGCCGACAGAAAACTGAGACAGCTCTGTGGTTTTACTGACATCTTTTATTATGTTTGGCATTACCCTCTCTTCTCCTTCCTCTCTAGTAATTTTTACCTACTTCCCAAGAGTGTGTTTAGGATTAACAAGTGTTTGGAAAGACTGTCCCTTTACACAAAGGTACTATATAACTGCAAAACAGTGAATTATTTACCCCAATGAAAGTTAGCTAATTGGGGTGGGGATAGTAGAAGATGAGGAAACAAAAGGGAACTATTCCCCTTTGTTGAACATAGTCCCCAGTTTAATCCAAAGAAGGGTAGAGGTGACAGGAAGATATTTGGTAGTATTTTGCCTCTGTTTAGTGGAAAGTTATTCAAAAGAAAGTAACTAAAGAAATGTCTTTAGTCCTGACTATATAATTGTGGGTTCAACAGCTTACTCCAAGCAAAAGAAACCACAGGGTGAGGGTAGCCTGGGCTGTTTGTCAGTTTAACCACAGAGGGGCACAGCCTGTCCACACAGACATTACACAGAGTTAAAGCGTCTTCCGTAACTTCAGTTCTTTGATTATATTCACCCTCCTTCCCTCTCTCCCTCCTTCCCTCTCTCCCTTCTTTCCTTCCTTCCCTTCCTTCCTTCCTTCCTTCCTTCCTTCCTTCCTTCCTTCCTTCCTTCCTTCCCTCCTTCCTTCCTCTCCCTTTCTTTTTTCTTCCTTTCTTTCTCTCAAGAAAGTCTAAAACTAAAATAGAACATTCATTGTAGAAAGTTTGCAAATTATATACAAGCAAAAAAAGAAAAACAAGTCATTTATAAATACCTTCCCCATGAACACTGACCAGAGATAACTGGTGACATTTTGATGTTTTTCTATCTTATCTATTTACTATTTTTCAGTATGAAATCATTGTATACATAGTCACTTAAAACACTTATTTTTTTTACTTCACAGACTGCCATGAGCATTTTCCCATGTCATTAAATTCCTTTTTATAACACTACTTTTAATAGTTACACTGCATTTCTTTATGTATTATTTCATCAATCCCCTATTGTTAGAAGTTTGGTACATATCCAGTTTTACTATAGAAAATGACACTGTACATGAAAAATTTTTATGTAAATATTATGAACATCTTTGATTATTGAGTAGACTTTTATTAGTTAAGGACATAAAAATTTTTATAAACATGTTGCCAAATCGCCCTCCAGAAAGTTTATGCCTCATATGCTCTAACCAGCATTATGTGATCAACGGAGGGTGTATTTATTGTTAATATTGGATACAACATACAATTAATGCTTAATACAAATGCATATGAATGAATAAGATATGTATATTCTTTGCCAATAAAAAGAAAATTTGCTGTTTTAGCTTGAATTTTTTTCATTACTCTAAACATCTTATATAGCTGTAAAATAAAATTTTTAAATAGCATATCCCTGCGGCCTGTATTTTTTTAAATTTTCCTGTTTGCCTTTTTTGTGCTGATTATTTACAGATTTATAAAACATATACACACACACCCACACACACGTATATGTAGATGTATATAATAACATAAATATGTATAGAGTATACATAAGGTATAATGCCTTGTGTTCCACGCATGAAAACATATTCTTTATCACTTTATCAGTTACCTTATTTGATGTATAGACTTTATTTAAATAGTCATTTCTATCTTTTTCTTTAAAATGTTTTCTTTTGCACTTTTACTGTAACTGATTATTGCTCTGTAGAAATCTTCACTGTTAGATTTCCCATTTTTAAGTATAAATGTGATATATGAGATTTTCTATTTTTATTTTGAAGTGTTAACCATCTATTAAATAGTTTTGTTGTTGTTGTTGTTTGTTTGTTTCTTTTGGACGGAGTCTCGCTCTGTCACCCAGGCTGGAGTACGGTGGCTCAATCTCAGCTCACTGCAACCTCTGCTGCCCGGCTTCAAGTGAGTCTCCTGCCTCAGCCTCCTGAGTAGCTGAGATTACAGGCACCTGCTACCGCTCCCAGCTATTTTTTTCTTCTTTGTATTTTTGTATTTTTAGTAGAGAAAATTCACCATCTTAGCCAGGCTAATCTTGAACTCCTGACCTCGTGAGCCACCCGCCTCAGCCTCCCAAAGTGTTGGAATTACAGGCGTAAGCTACCGCTCCCGGTCCTATTTTAAAGATTTTAAGACCTAAACTGATATCTCTGCATCCTGGATCCTGTCTGAGAACTTCTAGACAAGCCTAACATGTAGCACAGAGACAGATATAGGTGAAAAGTCAAAAAATGTTTGATGATAACAATATTCTGCAACACACATTAAAAAAAAACCAGATAAGATTCCTAAATCATTAGTATCTTCTAATATTTAACATAAATAAATTAAAATTAGCTATTGTAAGTCAATTATCATACTAGATATAAAGCTGTTTTGGATTTTATTGGACACTACGTACGTCTTGAGAATTACAAGTACTTCTATTTTTCTATTATCTTCCCAGGTATCTGGGGAGAAATTAAAATTCTAAGTGTTAATGCATAGACTAATATGTTTTTGCTTTTTTTCTCTCCAAGTATGAATTCATCTTTATACTTGTCTATTTAGTTATTTATATATGTATGAATATGTCTGAGAGATAAAACATTGAAACATCTAATATTACTTAGGATAATTAAAAAGTTGATGTTTTCTTTGGTTCTTTCTCTCTTCTCCCCCTCTTCTCTTTTTCTTTCTCTCCCAATGGGGGTAGGGTAGGGCCTATGGAAAGTCATGTAGGTAGGAGGAATAAAGGAAGGAAGGAGAAATTCAATACTTTTCCTAAGGTGAATATATTATTCCCTGGGTTGTCTGGTCACGTGCGGTGATTGACATTGTGGGCAATAGCTGACAAATTAGCTTTCAGGGAAAGTTACAAAGGCTGCTTCTCAAAGTTATCTTTCTTCATGCCTCACAGAATTACACTACCATTGATAGCCTTGCAGGTCACTAAGTGAATTAAATCAAGTTAATTATTGATCATGCTATTTAAACAAATCTTTGAAACTTTGTGTATAAGAATAAAACAATACAAGATTTCTGAGACTTAAAAAAGTGAAGTTATGAATTGAAAGGGAAGTCATTGTAAAGTTTTTTTTTTTTTTTTTTGCAACAAGGATTGTTTGGCTTAAATGTCAGCCTCAGCCAAAATTTAAAGTGGGAGACCTTATCTTTCATGATCTCTGTTCACAGGTTTCTTTTGCTCAGGCAGCCAAGGCCTTTCTATTGCCTCTAGGCTGCTGAGAAAACCATCCTCTCTCAACTTCCCTACAGAAAACTTTGAACACAACTGACATTTTTGTAAACTGTGTCAGATAATTCAAGATTCACCCATACTTTTTTATTATTATTATTATTATTCCATGTCAGCCCAATCAGACAGAAGTAAGAATTTCACAAATTAATCTGAGGTATGCCTTGTCAAGTCAGGAAATTGGCATATTAGGCTACTTTCTAGGACTAGCACCATTTTAATAAAGTACTCCTAGAAAAGTGAAAGGAAATGAAATACTTTAGATGTGATTCAGAATTTTTTTTTAAATAATCACCAAAATTATATCCCCACTGTGTATAAAATGTTACCCTGGATCATATTTGTCTTTTTAAACAGTGCTGCGTCACTGGTGGCTTCTAATCTGTTTGACTCCATAATTTAAAATCTGGAAAGGGAGTTATATTTCTTTATCCAAATATTTATCTCAGAATCTTGCAAAATTACTTTCTAAATTCTAACTGAGCTTTTGAAAAAATGAACTAATTGGTGGTGAGTCAGTCCTCCCCTCACTCCAGCCATATGATTTTACTGTTCCCTGCCCTGCATGCTCTCCCCGATGCACTAACGTCTTTGTGCAGGAAAAACCAAGGAATAAAAGTCTTTTCAAAAAGCGAGCATGAGTGAGCAAATTAAAGGCTGGATTATAAAACTTCCTACTGTAGCCATGAGGTCATCAATAAAATTTACCTGGTGATCAAGTACATTTTCATACTTTTATCTTATCTTTTCTCATATTACTTTGTCTTCATTGTTTGTTCAAAACTATTAGTATTGACCTGCCATGGTGGCTCATGCGTCTAGGGGATTGCTTGAGGCCAAGAGTTCCAGACCAGACTAGGTAACAAAGCGAGACCCTGTCTCTACAAAAAATTACAAAAATTATCCAGGAGTTGGTGACTTGCACCTGTAGTTCCAGCTACTCAAGAGACTGAGGCTGGAGAATTGCTTGGGCCCAGGAAGCGGAGGCTGCAGTGAGCCGAGATCGCACCACTGTACTCCAGCAGCCTAAAGAAACAAACAACAAACAAATATATATGTATGTCTGTGTGTGTGTATGTATGTGTGTATGTATGTGTGTGTGTGTGTGTGTGTGTGTGTGTATGCGCCAGTTGAAACGTTGTAGCTCAAAATCAGGGTAAGGAATACACAAGTAATAAATTTTTATTATTTCACTTAATCTACATAACAGCCATAACAATCCTATCATTAAGTCATTGTCTGCCTTTTTAAAAAATTTTATTTCATTCTAAGAAACACCCTACCAGTAAGGTTATCATCTATCGTTGGGGTTTGTTCGTTTGTGTTTTTAAATATATTCCTCCTAGGAACCCCAACAACAACAGCGGACCATTAGGTCCATGCCTGACTGGTGAGTAACCTATGGCCACTTGGGCAGAAATAAACTGAACTTTTTCTATGAAATCCAGCGGTTTATAATCAGATTACCAACTTCCTTAATAACCCAACACTTGCCTGTCTCCTGGGTAAAGTCAATCTAGAATAAAAGTGTACTCCAGCCCAGTGTTTACTTAGGCGTCTTTGGATCTAAGAATCATGAAGCCATGGTTAAGAAATTGCATCTAACAATTATGTAAAAATACAGTATCACTTGCAGGAGATAGATTGAAAATAATATATAATAACAAGAATAAATACTTTGAAAAAGAGAGAGTCACTATTTACTGCTATCTGAAGCATATAAAATAATTAAGTTCTAAAGATAATGATGACGTAAGGAAATATTTTTAGGCATAAGCATATGCAAAACAAAAAGAAACAAAAATTTCTTCAAAAATTTGACTTGGTGTAAAAAAAGTCCATGAGAAAATCAGGGATTATTGAAATTAACCAGAAATAATCTGATTCTTAAAGGCTCTGAAACATTGGAAAATAAATGGCAATAAGTGGTAGGGCATCTGGTCAATAAGAATAGAATACATAGGTAGAGATGCACGTTTGTGTTCAGTGTTTTGTTCAGTGTAGCTGAGACAGATGACATTGCACACAGTAGTAGCTATATAGTATAAATTATGTGGTAACAACAGATCATGATAGATTTTGTGTTCTATGTATTTCTTGTAGAAAGTAAAGATACCAGGTGTAGTGGTTGGTGCCTGTAGTCCTAGCTACTCGGGAGGCTGAGTAAGGAGGATCTCTTGAGCCCAGGAGTTTGAGGCCAGTCTGGACAACATAGAGAGGTCTCATCTCTAAAAAAATAAAAAAGAGAAAAATTTAAATATGGACGTCTAATTCATATTCTGTTTATATCCGTTTTCTAGGCCTCACTGAGTACCACTTTAGAGGCTTGCATTCTAATTAACCCTAATTCTGATTAGTTCAATGGTTTTATAACTTCAAAAATCTAAAAAGCTACTCCTTTATCCCATGGTTTCTATATTTGTCTTGCCTCCTTTGCTACAACAGATGTCTAGAATTTCTCATAAATCTTTTTTCATTTGTGCTCTTACTTTTGAAGACTAATCTACTTGGAAAACAGGTGGCATAAATGATAATATTTCAAAAACCTGAATTATGTGTTAATGCTTTTAATTTTTATGCCCAATAGACAGAATGTGCAAATTTCATCAGAGTACTTCAGCCATATAACAAAACTCACATATATGTGTGTGGAACCGGAGCATTTCATCCAATATGTGGATATATTGATCTTGGAGTCTACAAGGAGGTAAATAATGAAAAAGCATGAAAAGCATAATTTATTGTAATACATTGTTATTTAATTCTTATGACATAAAAGAGGCAGACTTGAATATAAAGACTGAAACATATATGGCCAGGCATGGAGGTGCATGCCTGTAATCCCAAAACTCAGGAGGATGAAGTCAGAGGGTCCCTTGAGCCAAGGAATTCAAATCCATCCTAAGCAGCATAGTAAGATCTGTTTTAAAACAAAACAAAACAAAACAAAAAACGAATAGTTTATGAACAATATAGTAACTCATGTTCTTAGCCATTCTATGGACTGTCGTTTTCACCATATACTTGATCTACCTAATAAAAATGTTTTTCTATTAAAAGTGGTTTTTAGCAGGATGATCAAAATTAATAGTGTAAAATGTTAAAAGCATTTGTTTTTATGGGCTCCATGTACGTCTTTATTTTCTGTTGACTTTCCTTTTTAACTAGATATATATATAGAATGTTGCTGTTGGTAAAAATTCATTTTCCATAAGATCTTGTAGTGGAATTGTATTATATAAATAATTTCATTTTCCCATCTAATAAAGTTTACCTGTTATGTATAATAGTGGACACTAAGTAAAGAATATTTTAATAATTTTGTTAAAACTTTATAGTCATTGGCACAATGAATTTATTGTTTCAGCTGGACCAAATTGGCATAATGGAAATAAAGGATGTATTAATTAGGAGTAATGTATTCCAGATATCAATTAGAATTTTAATAAGTGAGAAACATGCATATTTTGGCAATTAAATTATTTACCAATAATTTAGTTTACTGTCCTTGTGTTATGAACTTCATGCCATCCACTTTACATGGATTATTGCTTTGGAATTTCACAACACTCTTAATAAAGCCAGTGTCATTATAATTACCAATTTACAGGTTAGTAAAAATTAAGTCCCAATGGAATAAATAATATGCTAAATCACCCAACTAATAAATGGTCTTGCAACAAATGGAATCAAGGCAATGTAACTCTAGAGCAAGCATGAGCAACTGAGCTTTAGGATAAGTGCTCCCAGTTGTTTCTTGGTGATGTGCAATGTCATCCTCATGTTTCTGTAAGTACAGTCATGTGCATCATAACAAAGTTTCCATCAGCAACAGGCTGCATACAATACAGTAGTCCCATGAGATTATATTACCCTATTTCTACTGTATCTTTTCTATGTTTACATATATTGAGATACACAAATCCTTACCACTGTCTTATGGTTGCCTGTAGTATTCAACAGTAACGAGCTGTACATGTTTGTAATCTAGGAGCCGCAGGCTATACCAGATAGCCTAGGTGTGCAGTAGGCTCTACTGTCTAGGTTTGTGTAAGTGCACTCTGTGATGTTCACACAACGATGACATTGCATAACGATGTGCTTCTCAGAACATACCCTGTCTTTAAGTGATGCATGACTGTACTTTTTGTGAGTGACCACACATATTTGCAGGATAATTGGCTGCATTTCTGAAAGTCAAGTCTGGGCTTATGGAAAAGGTTTCTTTACACTGACTTAACTGATTCACACAGAAATCAAACCCACAACTGTGGATGGATAGATTTTGCTCTCTAACCAACTTGTCTAACCAGCCCAGAATCAACTGTTTGAAAATAAAGCAACCCTGACAGTTAAATTTCGGAACCACTAGGAGACTAGGAAACTTGAATCCATCATTCTTTGTTGGTGGTGTAATGCTCTCTTGTCTAGCTCTGATGCAGGATAATATATAACGTTAGCTCATAGCATAGGGTGTAATTATGTGATATACCCCACAGCTTGAGTGTGTTTTGAGGCCTAAGGATAAAGGCCAAACTCACAACCTGCTGAAGGGGGCAAATAGTGTTCTATAGCTTCTTAAAAGTCACAAACGCTGGCCGGACACAGTGGCTCACACTTTGGGAGGCCGAGGTAGGCAGATCACCAGAGGTCAGGAGTTCGAGACCAGCCTGGCCAACATGGTGAAACCCCGTCTCTACTAATAATACAAATGTAGCCGAGTGTGGTGGTGCATGCCTGTAATCCCAGCTACTCTGAAGGCTGAGGCAAGAAAATTGTTTGAACTCGGGAGGCAGAGGTTGCAGTGAGCCAAAGTTGTATCACTGCACTCCAGCCTGGGTGACAGAGCAAGACTCTGTCTCCAAAAAAAAAAAAAAAAAAAAAAGTCACAAGTGCTGAAAGGGAATTTAGATTTTAGATGGAGCTAATTAGTAGCTAATTAGCAGCTTGGGACTGTCAAGAAGCTCTGGGGCAGTCAAATTTACAAGTTTCATGAATAACAGAATTATGAGTAAACAGGGGCATTGAACCTTGAGTTTTCAGCTGGTCTGGCACACAGGTAATTGTATGGCAGCCCTGCTTGAAAATTGTTAACTTTTTAAATGAATCATTAGTCCCAAGAAATCATTGTACTTCTAGAGGGAGTTTAGAAGTACCTTCCATTTTCAAATAAATAAGGTTCCTCCTAAGGTGGCTGGGAAGAGGGAACAGCAATACACCAAAGGAGCAGAAGGTATACTTCAGGGACTGCATGCAGTGTGGCTGGGGCAATGGGAAGAAACAGGGAAAAGCTAAGATGAATCCCAGATTTCTGACTTTGCCAGTGAGTTGAAGAGTGGCATTATTTATTGAGGTGAGAGTAGTAGCAAGTTTGAGGGAAATATGGTGAGTTAGTTTTTCACATTCTGCGTTTGAGGCATGTTCAGTAGGTCATGCCAAGTGGCCAACTGGAGCTGGAATTTAGGAAGGAAGTCAGTGCTGCTGTCAACAACTTCTAATAGTAAGTTGAGGACAGATGGCCAGAGTTTGAAATATGGTTCCAGTCGTTTACTAACTCCATTGCTGTATGCATACTCTATAAACTTTCTACGCTTCTGCCTGTTCAGTAAAATAATGATAATAGTAACTATTTCACAGAATTATTTTGAGAATAAAAATGAGGAAATGATTGTATACTATTTGGCATAGCACTTGCATCATTCTATTCACTTAACATTCATCTATTTCTAGATAACAGAAACACAGAAAGCTAAAGAGGCGTGAATATACACAATATGTATATTTTACATATTTCTATAAAATAATATTTGTATCCCACAGTGCTGGGAAACCTTGAAAGCTGTTTAATACTTGGCTTGGTATCATTTCCTCTGGGACCTCCCCTCTGCTGCTGCAGATCTTATCTTTAAATTGCCATGATATTGACAATAATGTTGCTTAGCTGTTGTGATCGTTAAATGTTTTCTTACTATCATTCCTACCTACTTGTATCATCTTTACTTCTCTGCCCATATTTCCATCTGCATAGCTCAGACAGGTGCTTTTTGCATAATTAATCAAGAATAAGGAACTTCATGGAAGCAATCTTATAAAGTTGAAGTCTCAAAATATAGAGTGCCATTAATTCAGTCAGTTTATTTCAGGAAGCACATGGAATCATCCATTTTTTTTTTAAATATATATTATTTTCTTGTATGTGTCCTTGACTGGCTCAAGGAAACTTGCTTTCTTGCTATCTTCTATTTCCAGTAGATTATAAAGGGAGACCTTGTCCTCATCTTCCACAAATATCAATATAATGGGCTTCCATGGATCATTTAATCAAATATTGTATTCAAAAACAGAAGTCTATACAATTTTAAGAGTTTATCTAGTACCTTGGATCCACTGTTACATTTTCCCAGGTATTTTTTTTTCTTTAATACTTCCTTCTTTCCTCTTTCCCTCAGATCCTCCCTCCCCCGCCTCCCTTCCTTCCTTTTTTTTCCAGCTTTTTACTGTAATTTTCTGGGGCATCAGGATTCAGTTCACTTTTCTCTTTACAATATCCCATTACAGATTTTTGAGTCAATAAATCTATTTGATTTGTGGAGAATAATGTACCCTTAATGATATTTAAATATGCTTCCGAGTCACCATCTGCAGTTGTTTTCCCCTGGCATATCTCTGACCCCATCCGCAGTTGGGAAGCATGCCCTAAATGTGTTCTCATTAAACTTTTTTTCATAGCTCAGTTCCACTATTACAACTTTTCATTAGTTGGCCTATTCTAACAAAACAAACTTGGATTTGATCATGTTGTGGTCACAGTGAGTCTACAAATTAACTTCAACACATTTTTAAATTTATGTGTTTGAAATTCTGAGACTAGATTAGTTAAGAGGATAAATTTTGGAGACAGTCATTAATTCAACCTCTGCTTTGCCTCTTACGAGCTATGTGAGAGAATAAGGTCAATAACCCTTTCTATCCTCAATGCGATATTTGCAAGTCTGGAATTATTAAAGTATTACCAGCTACATTATTAGGCTGGTGGTAGCAATTCAATGAGATAAAGGGCATAAAGTTGCTGGCATTAGATTAGTACCTATTTAGGTACCTTTATTATTTGTATTAAAGTGTTTACTTAAAATTATGATCCATAAATTGTTAACCAGGCTATTTAAATTGCTATTAGTATTTAGTATTTTTTTTTAAATTAGGCAGTAGTTACTATTGGTCTTGTTCAAAAGAAAAACAAAGATCTGAAGTGCAACATAACACATAATTTTCTCTGTCTCTTTTGCTTTGTTGCTTGTGTTCTACGTAAGTTGCACTGAATGGTCCTTTTTTATTACATGTGTGCTGTGATATAACCTAATAGATACGTCACCTAGACAGAATGTCTGAAGTGCAGGATTTCTGTAACTAGTGCATGCACAGAGTGAGTCATCATCCTTTCTGCTGGATGGTAGTGCTGTCATTGTTATGAAACACTCAATCTCATGGGGCCATATTCATTATACATTCATATTTTTTCTTGGAAAGTTCAACTTAAGATGTTATTTATTTTCCCGAATACTAAAAGTCTGCCAATGTCATTCTGTCTGTGGCCACTATTATAAAAATAGATGTTTCAGCCAAAGTAACTATGTGGTTAAATGTGTACAGTGTTTTTGTAATAGTGAAATACTACAACAGGATTTTTTTTTTAACCAGATGTATCCACAACTTGAAAATGAGCTGTCCGCCTTAGAACACTTTTATGTTACTATAATTTTAAAAACTGTTACAAGGTTTAAGTCATTTGACATAGTTGAAGATGCTTAGTTATATAACTCATAATCATTATCCTGAAAGTATGATTATTATAGCAAATCTATTTCTTAAAAGATGAAGTTGGTTTTATTAGGCTTAATAAGTTAGTCATGAAGCTCAAGAAATGTGTGTTCTTAGTGGTGATTTTCATATTGATAATGGTGGAGACTAAATGTACTGATGAGTACATTACTACTTCCATTTGAAAAACTCACTCAGTATTATCATTGCCACTTTGGGCAAAGGGAGACCAAAACATGGTTATTAAGTCTTGCCAGATATGTGTGCTAAAAAGTTAAGGAGTCCAGCATGATGCACATGCTGTATACTCAATTAATTTTATCAAATTCATGAGTTGGAATTCAGTTTATATCTCCCACATTCTTACTGTTTGTAATATTTTTAAAAAGCTCACTGATATTAATATTTCTCATAACAGGATGTTATATTCAAACTAGACACACATAATTTGGAGTCTGGCAGACTGAAATGTCCTTTCGATCCTCAGCAGCCTTTTGCTTCAGTAATGACAGGTAAGATCAATGATAGGCAGTTCTTATCCTTAAATGGTTTTCTAAGAGTTATTTGTTGACTGAACCACATTTTCCTATTGAGTTAAAGTAATTGTTGACTAATCTACCATCAGCAATTTGTTTCCATTATTTTAGTGCCAGATTTGTCTGTACTGAGCATCCTTCTCAGTAAAGGAAGGCCACAGCAATCCATGATGTCTGCACAGTTACTTTTTAAATGAACTTCTGATTGAATTTTTATAATGTAAAAGAACACATAATTATGTGTTCTATATTTTATATTTAGATGTCTGGGGATTTTCTTATGTTGTTATATCTCCCTATCTGACTTAATATGGAAATTAAATTTAGCAATTCCCTATGTGGGTGAATTAAATCAAATTAATCAAGTTATAGAATACAGATAATAGAATATTATAACATCTTCTTTTGCAATTTCACTATAACCTGATTTTATCAGTGGAAACATGAAATTTCTGCTAGCGTAGCTAGTCTTCTCTCACTTTGTATACATCTTAAATTCTCTTATGAGATAGCTATCTTGTTCAAAGAAGCAGTGCTGTGTGGTCTGAAGTCTGCTCCAAGGAATGTCGGCAAGACTTCTGAATTTCAACCATTATAAGGACTCCTTTTGTCTTGGTTTGGTTCATGACTTTAGTTTCTTTCTATTTAACTTGTCTGTCAAATGTTTGAATAGACGATAAGAGTGAAGCACCATGACATTTTAATTTTCACTTAGTGAAAACTAGTGATTTTGCTTTGAAGTGACAACATGTGTGTATTTGTGTTTTTTGAAAATTATGTGACTAATGATCAGTCATTATTCTGAGAAAATGAGATACATGGTTTGTGATTCTGATTTGTGAAGTGGAGTTGGCACACTCTTAATAAAAAGCAAAACAAAACAATAGATTGGTGGCAGTTGTTACACCCCTTATGAATCTCCAAGTAATTTTAGGTACAAGAAAGAAGTTTGAAAGCCTGGATATTCAGATCTAATTTTTATGTTGAAATATATTTTTCCTAACAAAACATTCAAATACTTGCAATTTTATAGTTTTCAAAGTGACATTTCACTTTGTTTACCAAACTTTTTAATAATGTCTTTGTTGTTATTATTTTATTCTTTTTAAAAAATATGCCCACAATGAAATATTGCCATTTACCTGATACATCGTAGGGAAATACTGTAAGAGGATGGAAGCAGTACCTAATCTACATCTACTTTACATAGCTGGAGTTCTCTCTCTCTCTCTCTCTCTCTCTCTCTCTGTGTGTGTGTGTGTGTGTGTGTTTCTTTAGAAGTTAGCTATCTCATTCTTGAGGTTGAATTATCCCTGATCATTCATTGAAATCTTATTTCGATGGATATAAACAGGGGCTATAGAAAGTATCTTCATGCCTTCTTATACAAGGCAGAATTTTAAAGATATATTTCTGAGCAAAAATAAATTTCAGTGACAACACAATGTATTTGTTCTCATATTTAGGCATTCATAAAATCTAAATGCTTTGTAGGAATTAGCCATTTTTTACATTGTTCTATTAAATGTAAAGCCAAGTGGTTGACTAACAAGTTTCTTGAAATAGTAAAGGTTTACCTCTCAAAGAGACAACATATTCTCCTGCAGGGACAGCCTTCTTCCTGCCACTCCACCCCACCCCTACCTAACATCCTGACTAACATTAGGGAACATGGATCCTTACTCCCTTCTCCTTCCCTTATGTTTTTCTCACTCCCCTTCCTTCCATCTTCTTCCTCTCTCTCACCTGCCTTTTCTCTTTGTCCTCCCCTTCTCCTGCCTCCACTTTTCCCCCTCTTCCTCTTACTTCCCTTCTTCCTCCTTCTCAACATCCCTTCTCTCCTCCTCCTTTTCCTTCTCCTTTCTTCTTTGTTCTTCTCTCTCTTCTCTCTCTTCTTCTCCTTGACATTCCCCTTCTCTCTTTTCTTTCTGTCTCTGGTGAAACAGAACATGCATTTTACACAAATAACAGAACAAAGAAGTTTGGTATGCAGTAATGGCAACATCTTTCCCCTTTCAAGAATTCCTATTTATCAGAACTATTAGAGACATGATTAGCTACAAAGAATGCAACATGTTATAATTACCAAGAATGACTTCAGTGCTGAAAGCTCCCTTTCAGCAGAGGTTAGGCAAAGAAAATTTGTGGTCATTGAGGTTGTGTCAGTTAAGTAAATACTAATTACACAATCCATTCCTCATTATGGCATTTAGTTTTTCATATTTTTTGTGTCTTATTCTAAAGAAGAACTCTTAATTATGATATTTATTTGAATTACTTGTGGGGAGAAGAGAAAGAGGAATTGCTTATTATTATTTATTGAAAAGGGAAGCTGATGCATGTGCAATTATTAATTCAGAAGAATTTGCCCTGTTTTATATTCAAGTATTCAGCATCAGCTTACCAAAGTAAATTGAGTTATCCTTTCTTCAACTGAGATAAATTTTCAAAATCTGAATGTGAAATTTATGAAACAATACATTCTGATATTAAACAACAAACATCTTTGGTGTCATGCTGTAAAATTTGTATATGTTAAATAGCATCTACTGCTGTACTCTTAAACATTCTGTGTACTTTTTTCTCCCTCTCAGATGAGTACCTCTACTCTGGAACAGCCTCTGATTTCCTTGGCAAAGATACTGCATTCACTCGATCCCTTGGGCCTACTCATGACCACCACTACATCAGAACGGACATTTCAGAGCATTACTGGCTCAATGGTTAGTGAATTTTTTGTTGTTCGCTTTTGATTGCCTTGCCTTTGGTTTAAGATAGATAAGAAGTGCATTATTATTCATTCTAATGTATTTTGGAATAACTGATTTAGCTCAACATTATAAAATACATTTGAAATAATTCCTCACTAAGAAAATCTCCAAACCCTTTTGTTTATATAGTAATACATAATATTTATTGAGTGTGTGCTATTCCTCAACACTCTTCTATGCTCTAATTAATATTTTACATATTTACAATGACATCTGGGATGTATGATTATTTTATTCTTTAATACGCATAAACTGTTATACTATAAAAATACTGAAGTACGGAGAAGTAATTTGGTCAAGGTCTTACAACTTGTCAGATGCAGAGTGAGAATTCAAGCAGGCAATCTTACTCTTGCAGTCTTTGTTGAGACCAAGGCATGTACTGTCTGTTAGCCCAATGAACTGGGGTTAGATTATAATGATAACTTCTATTGCTTAAAAATAATATATATTTGGGTTAAGACACTTCTCTTCAAAATTTTAAGCATATTAATACTGACATATTTTTGTCTCATTACCATTTTATTTAAGAATCATACAATATTTTGAGTTTAATTTTTTTAAAAAAACATAAGAATCTTATAAGTGAATTTATTTAATTAATCCAAGGAACACTACAAGGCATCCAACTCCACCCCACTCCCCACTACCGCCTTACAACAGATCAAATTTTATCATGATTCTCTAATATGACTTTATTCCATTGCGTGGCAGAATGACTTAACACTATAATTTAAGCAGGCAGGCATTTTTCATTCCCATAATAAATATTGGACCTTAGTGAAAGAGGCCAGGGTAGAGATTTCCTAGGGGCTATCTCTTTATCTCTCAGTGCCTTTTAAGCAGTGACAACATAAACAAAAGGAAAAACACTTTGAAAACATTTCTTTAGTCAAAAACTCCAGATCTATTTGTTTATACAACAATGTGTTTCTCATCAGCCAAAAAAGTACCCTTAATAGGTAGTCTTAAAAGGGAAAACAAATATAGAATATCCAGGACTATGTGATTACCCATTAATTTCTTAACACACATGAAAAGCAAAGCTATCTTTTTGTGCATTGTCAGATATTTGTGGAATTATTTGGTTTGAGAGTAAGTTCTTAGATGTCACCTATAGAATAGCTTAGACACCTATTTGAGTAAAAAGATATTTTATGGCTTAAAATGAAGTATAAGATTGTATCTCTGTATTGGGATGGCAAATATCACGTTTCTCCTCATCTAAAAGACAATAGTATTTTTTCCATTACTGTAACATATTCATTAATAAGTCAGCAGCATTGTCAATACAATAAATGTAGGAAATATGCATTCAACTCTTATTTGCCTAGATATGCTATTTTTAGTGCTGTATGAAGAAGATTAGAGATTAGGAAGCCTTTGAATTGGTTTAACAATTTGCTTAATAAATAACTTCTGAGACCCTATTGCCTACTGGGTGCTACTCTACCCTTGTGGCCTGCATAGATAGATAGGGGAGGGTCACTGACCTCACAGATGATAAATGCCTTGCTCAGCCTGAAGCATAAAGCGAGAGTGGGAGACAAGGCTACAAAGCTGTAAATATTATCTTGAAATCATGATGGCTTACTTTTTAATCAAGGAGTCAGAACTTTGTTTTTCTGAAGGTAACTTACAAAAACAATAGCATGTTTTATAATAGCATGAATGGAAGACTGAAGAAGGATGAGGACAGAGAGACAAGAGGCCATTGCATGAAACTAGGGAAATGAGAAAGGGACAGCAACAAAGGTAGTGGAAGTGGGGATGGGCATGAGAATATACTGCAAAGAATATTTGAGAGAGAATACACTGGCTTATAAATAGAAGAATCCAAGGACACGAGGCAGGACTCAAGAGATTTGGATGCTGGGAAAATTTGCAATTAAAGAAGCCAGTAGAATGGAAGAAATTGAAGGTAGGAGAAAAGACAAATGGTAGAGGAAGTCTCAGTTGACCAAATTCAAGTAAATAATTATGATGCAGAAAAACTGACTTTTATGATTCTAGGAGATTCAAGGCAGACTGCTTAGCAGTTAAAAGTCAGGGTGATCATATGACCTACTTTGCCCAGGACATTTTCAGTTTGCTTCTGTTCTTTTACTCTTAAAAGTATCCCAGTTTAGACCAAAATTATAGCTTTGTTTCCGTGGAATTTATTTATTTGTGCTTAATTCCTGAATGGTGACTTTGATCAAACTTTAATGTCCATTCAAATTATTTGTCTGTAAATATGGAATCTATTAACAATAGGATCTATTCACAGGGTGTTATAAGGATTAAATTAAATCATATTGGGAAGTCTATTAGAAGACAATTTTAAGAGCTGAATTAATGTCAATGTCATCGTGATCATTATTATTCCTGAAGGCAGCAGTGGGAGGTAGAAGTGGGGCTAAAACCTGAATTCCGTGTGATTCTCTACCATCTCTTTAGCATTTTGTATTATTGACCGTCTTTTCATTCTCTCCCTCTACACCTCATAATTCTGTGAGCTCATCCATCCGAATAGTTTCCACTGTTTCCTGTGTTCCAGTGTTTCCTAAAATTGTATTTCCAACCTTTTCCTGTAACTAAGTGGCCTTAAAAATAATTTATTTGGATGACTTCCATTTTCATTCTAGATTAAAAGAAAAAAGATTATTGTTTTATATAAAAATCAAGATATGTAAGCCTTAGTTTTGACTGTGCTGTTAAATTGCTTTAAGGTTTTTACAAGTGGTTTAATGACCCTTTGTTTTAATTGGATCTAAAGTCTAAAATCTTGTGAATGTTATAGATCTTGCTGCTTCTTTAAAATCTGTCCTTCAATATCCATTTCCTAATTTTTATCTATTTTAACTTTCTTAATTTCATCCACCCGGTTACCTTGGAGCTATCTTTGATTCCTTCCTCTTCTTCCTCTCCTTTATCTAATCTATTGCTAAGAGCTTTTACTTCCTTGAAAATATCTGCTGACTTTGTTATTTCTATGGTTACTATTTTCCTATAGGGCTTCATTACCTCATCTCTGCTTTATTACCACCATTTTATTGTTTACTAACAGCTCTCCCCATTTCTCTTTTCCCATTCAAATTTATTTTATATAATATCCATGCTAGTCCTATCTTTGGCACTTTTAAAGTGCTATTTTATTTGACTGTTATAATCCTGAGAGAATTACTATTTGCACTGTTTTACATTTGGTGATATATTAGATGTCAGATAATAGTTGATAGTTAAACAGCTAGTAGAGGTGAGACTGAAGCTGGAATATGTGTATCTAGCCCCCGACATTGTATCATTTCCGTTGTATGATACAGTTCATCAGCTCAAAATCCGCCCTTTTGATGGCATATCCCCAGCTCTTTGCAGCCTCACTACAAACTGGGCCATACGCACATGCCATGTAGGGCAACAGCAAACCAAGGATGTGGGTCTGGTAGCAGGAATTAGGACTGGAGTTCAGCAAGCAGTGAGGGAGACCTACACCGTCTGGCTGGAGCCAGGGAAAGCAGGGAAAGTGCAAGCAGCCAGTCAGATGTTTGCTGAGGGAAAGGCAGGCCAGAGCTAGAAGACCACAATGCTTCAGGAGACTCAGTCATTCAGGAGTTCCCCAGTCCACAGAAACTAGGGCAGAGTAAGGGGAGAAATTATAGAAACGATGATATTCTTATAATGAAGAGGGATCTGATGGACTTAGACAAAATATTGGCTTGCTAAGAGGATGTTTCTGTCCTTTATGAGAAATGGCCATTTTCCAGATACAGTCAGCCTAAGGTCCAAAGTCAATGGGGTCATCTGTCTGGAGTCAGGAGTGGGAGGGGAGAGAATACAGATGAACTGCGACAACTGAATATTTAACTGTTAAGATGCAGTTTCTAAAGAATTATCATTTTTAATATGATGCTTCATGAATCTTTTATAAATCCATTTTTATCACTGAAGCACTTAGGGAGTTTAAAATTCTTGATACATGTGTGCATGCCATATTGTGTTCTGTGCCCCACTTGGCATTAACCAGAGTGAGATCAGCTAACCACTTAACAGTATAAAGATCCTTCTTAGAATTATTCTAGGACTGTTTAATCCAGTTTCAAGATTTAAGAAGTAGGAATCCTGATTCCTTCCTTAAGATACTAATCCATCTAGCAAATACCTTACGAGGAGGATACAAAATGGCAAAGATGAAATTTTTTCATCTTTGAGGCAGTTTTCATTTGAAGTTGTAAAAAGTGTTTTTTACAGTACTTTTATGGGCATGTCTAAATGAAGACTGATGGTTCCACACTTTGATTTATCAACTTAATCTTAAAACATATAGGAAATAGGAATATAGATGCAAACTAGGGTGTTTACTCAAATGCAGTTGAGCTTTTGTTACAATTTTAGGATAAAACTAAGAAGTGTGACCACTTGGAAGATGAAAGCGAGCAATAACGCCTCAGATGCAAGCAGATGTTTTTGTTTTCTTTCTTGGAATAGATGAGAACTTTTGTTTTAAAGTTTCATTTTTAACATATGGAGACAGTTTTCATTTGAAGTTTCTCTTGGAGTGATCTGTTGTCCGTAAACTCTCCTTCCACATGAAAGGAGAACATTAAAAAATAGTAATAGGAAAATGAGACAATAAGAAGTAGTAAAAGGAAGTTAGGAACTTACTGTCTGTTCAATAATGCTAGTGTGCTCATCTGGGTGAAAAGAGGTTTATAGGGAGAAAGGGAAGTAGTGTGTGCTGCAGGCCACATGAGTTTATGCCATTTTCTTTTGGCAGTGCCTCTTGGTGTCATGCTAGAAGTTCATCTGAAAATGCATGATTTCAAACTGCATTCCTTTTGGGGCATGTACTTAAATGCCAAATGGAGAAAATGTGCTATAATAAAGCCCAGGTGCCTAATGGTATAATTTTAAATTGTTGAATTCATCAAGTATGCACTGATTAAATGATACCTCTTTTTATCCAAATTTGGCAACAAATCAGGAAGAGCTTCTGTCATAAAATACTAACATCAGAGTTCTAAGACTGGACCTCAGCAGAATCTACAAGAAAGGAATTCTGTTCTTGCAACTTGTATTTATTTTTAACTCTCAAGTATGCTTCCTGTTTAAATCACAGAATAAAGCACTATTTGATACTAACTCTTTTTCTTATAATTAAATTTCTTTATACAATAAACATTTAGCTTTAACACCTCCAGTATTCCCCTCTAAAACATTTTTTACAGTGCTGGCAAGAGAACCAATATTTAAAAGAGAGTTCAATAAAATCAATAATGACTGAATAAACAAATAAGACTATCTATGATATACATTAGTTGAAAGGTAAAATCAATATCGCTTGGAAAATTATCCATGCTCTTTCCTTCTCCCACCTCATTGATGTCATACTGAAATTTCTGAAACATAGACTGGTGTCATAGCCTACCTATTGGCCATTTCAAATAGCCATACCTGTCAACACTTGGATGATTTTTTTCATATGCTAAATGGATTGTCCTATGCATTTCTACAATATGACAATGAATTGCCATATTTATTTATACTCCTTTTAGACATCTTTTATCTTTCTATTCTATTTTATTATTCTGCTCTTTTTTCTTTTAATTGAACTATGAAAATAAGTGAGCAGAAATCAGTTCATGGAACCTCTTCTCCCATTTGAGTGACTGAGGAAAGCTTTATAAGCGACTGTCTTCTTCATATTGGTATCCCTTTTAACTGTTATGTTTTCCTGTTTCAAATCACTGAGTTCTAATTTTTTTTTTCTCTCTAGAGAGGAGATTCTATACACTTTGTACCTTTATGTTATTTTTTAAATTATAAATTCAATTCAATCATTTTGTAGGTTTGACAGGACACTAAAATTTCAAGGGCCATCATGCTGCATGTGTAATTTCTATATTAATTATATGTAAGTGCCACGATAAATTCTACTAATGTTAATACCAATTTTAATCCCACATATTTGTGAAGATAAGGAAAGCTAATCATTTCCTATAATTTCTGCATAGTTTCAGTTTTATATATTTTTCCCATTTATATTACTTAAGACTTTATTATTAAGTCACCATACCGCCCTGTCCATCCATACAACTGTAATACTTACCTTGAGTTAATGAGTCTAAATGTATCTTTTTCCCATTCCATGTATACATAGGGTTTTATTTATTTTTGTATTTGTATATGTTTGAAATACACATGGCAGTCCAGCTAGAGAATTCCATCCAGTTTGGCAGCACTGGATTTAAACATCTGTAAATTCAAAAAGTTCTGTAGATTCTTATTCATCCCTGGTCTGTGTTTGTGGGAACCCACAGTTGGTTGGTTTTCTCTGTTCATTGTTGCAATATCATTTCAAGTCAATGGGAAAATCATGGCTAGGCATTCTCCTTAGCCATGTCAATATTTCCTTAATCCAGATTATATTTGGTTTGATATAGAGTGTCAGTTGTTATTAATTCTTGTATTAATTCAATAGTTTTCTTTTTTTGCACTAAGTTCCTTGAATATAATAATTAAATACATTATTTCTCTGTTTTCTTAAATTTCAGAAACCCGAATCTCACATTTATAGAACAATTTGATCCCACAAAGAGTTCCTTTTTTTTTTTTTCTTTTGAGACAGTCTCGCTCTGTCACCCAGGCTGGAGTGTAGTGGTGCGATCTCGGCTCACTGCAAGCTCCACCTCCCAGGTTCACGCCATTCTCCTGCCTCAGCCTCCTGAGTAGCTGGGACTACAGGTACCCACCACCAGACCTGGTTAATTTTTCGTATTTTCAGTAGAGACAGGGTTTCACCGTGTTAGCCAGGATGGTCTCGATCTCCTGACCTGGTGATCTGCCGGCCTCGGCCTCCCAAAGTGCTGGGATTACAGGTGTGAGCCACACCAAGAGTTGCTTTTTAAAAGAAAACATATTTAAATAAAAAATCTGAAGTACTGGTTTGAGATTTAAAAAAAAAAAAGGTTTTTACTTTGCTCAGTGATTAAAACTAAGTGTTTGTGATTTACTAATAATTTGAAAGAGGGCCGGGGCGGGGGTGGGGGGAGACGTTGAATGGAATTGTTAATGGACCTTGCCAATTTGAGATTAGTTAGAAAAAAAATAAATAAATACTTTATGTGGTTTTCTAAAGTTTTATTTTTATATGTTTTTGAAAAACCATACCAAAGTGAGGTTATCAAGAATATAAAAAGTCCATTGAAGTTCTAAATTACCAACAAAACAAACAAAACAAAACAGGAAAATAATATAGAATAAGGAGAAGAAATTTCATGAATGTATTTCCCTCCTCTGTTTTCCTTTCAAAGCTTTGCATTAAAGCAAAGAAGAGATTGGATGGGAGATACACGGCCAACCCAGAGAGGCTGAGACTTTTTGTTGTTGTTGTTGTTGTTTTGTTTTGTTTTGTTTGAGACGTAGTCTCTCTCTCTGTCGCCCAGGCTGGAGTGACCTGGTGTGATCTTGGCTCCCTGCAACCTGTGCTTTCCAGGTTCAAGGGATTCTCGTGCCTTAGCCTCCCAAGTTGCTGGGATTACAGATGTGCACAACCATGCCCGGCTAATTTTTGTGTTTTTAGTAGACAGGGTTTCACCATATTGGCCAGGCTGGTCTCAAATTACTGACCTCAAGTGATCCACCCACCTCAGCCTCCCCAAAGTGCTGGGATTATAAGCATGAGCCACCATACCCAACCCCAACATTAACTTTTGTCTATTGAAAAAGGCTACTGTGAAGCTTTCTTTATTGGGATATTGGCCAATTACTGTGCATTTGCAGGAGAGTGATTTTCATAACACATGGGGCACACAGCGATCAGAGCTCTAGGCAAAACTCTAGAAAAGGCAATATTGATCTTTTTCACTCCCCGCCAATTTATTTTTTCTTTTAAACCTTTTTGGCTTCTCTTCTCTCTTGCTTCTACTTCTTAAAAACTCAGTGCTCTGTGCTTCTTTCCAGGTGCCACACATTTCCTACTTAAAGTCTTTCCTTCATTTCTCAATAACCATACGGTCTGTCTTCCTTGCTTTAATCCAATTATTTCTGAACTAATATCGTCCTATTACACATCTGTTACCTGGTTAATTCACAGTTATTTAAAACCAAGACTTAAAATGCCCAATAACTCTTAAACAAGGATTTAGAAACCCAAATAGATTTGTCACTGATACAGTGAAAAGAGGTTTATCATATTGCAAACATTGTTACACTGTACATATATTATGGCCATCTTTCCAGGTCAGTACATACAGATCTAGTAAATTTTTAATAATGACATATTGTTTTTACAAGTACATGGATGTACTAAATTTTCTATTAACCCCTCTGTATTGTCATCATAATGATAATGCTTATCAGCCCCATAACTATCTTAATAATAAATCACATTTATTAAACACTTATTGTATAATCAGCCTTTGCCTGATGCTAAATGCTATACATATATATATATGCTGTATATATATATGCTATATACATTTCAGTATGACATCAATGAGGTGGGAGGAGGAAAAAGCATGGATTTTTTTTGAAGTCCTATTTATTTTACCTTTTAACTAATATATACCATAAATAGCCTTATTCTGTTTATTCAGTCATTGTTGATTTTATAGAACTCTGGTAAACATTGGCTTTTGTATTGTAAAAAATTGTTTTGGGGGGAATACTGGAGGTGTTAAAGCTAAATGTTTGTTGTATAAAGCTATATATATAAATGCTATATATAAAATGTTATATATATGCTATATATATAAAATGATATATATAAATGCTATATATGGCATATATACACATATAAAAAGGAATTTAATGCTTATATAGATGCTTTATGTATATAAATGCTATATATACACACATATAAATTCACTTGGTAATAATATAAATTATCTTATTAGGTAGATGACGTTGGTAGTCTTATATTACATATGAGTAAATTGAGTCATTGAAAAGTTAAATAATGTGTCAAAAGTCACCATTCCAGTAAGTGGCAGAGAAAAGATATACACTCAGAAAGTTTATCTAGAGCCTATACTGGTATATTGAACTTGAACCAAACGTTATTGGTTGTTTCCATTTTTATACCCCTAGGGCAATTACACAAAATTCATCAAAGTAGTAATACATCACAATATGTCAAAATCAGTGCTAGATATTTACTATTTCCTAAGCCTTTTATGAAAGACATGGTGATTACTTGAGCTTCCCACAGTCGCAGCTGCTGCATGTGTTACCCCAGCCTGGACTTGCTTCTGACTTCACCTCCTCCTTCCTTTGCCCTCCACCTTCCAGCTCTGGGATCGCTTCCCTCAGGGCTGTGTTCTCTGAGTAGAATGTGGTAGATGGTGGATCATAAAAGTAAATACCCTTCTGGGGTACAGAAAAAGTTAAGAGAGGATTAACCTGAACTAATCATTCAATGTGTCCCCTGGCACTTAGCTAACCCTGGCTCCAGACTGAACCCCTAACACTGACCACAGACTGGGCCCTCTAACCTTGGCCACCATATGATTGTTATTTGTGGCCAGACACTAAGTAAGAAGATTTCTTAGGGTGTGTTTTTTTAATTGTATTTTGGGTTCTGGGGTACATGTGAAGAACATGCAAGTTTGTTGCATAGGTATACACGTGCCGTGGTGGTTTGCTGCATTCATCAACCCATCATCTCTATTGGATATTTCTCGTGATGCTATCCCTCCCCTAGTCCCCCACTCCTAGACGGGCCCTGGTGTGTGATGTTCCCCTCCCTGTGTCCGTGTGTTCTCGTTGTTCGGCTCCCACCTGTGGGTGGGAGAGTGGGGTGTTTGGTTTTCTGTTCTTGTGTTGGTTTGCTGAGAGTGATGGTTTCCAGCTTCATTCATGTCCCTGCAAAGGACATGGAACAGCCCTTCATGCTAAAAGCTCTCAATAAACTAGGTATTGATGAAATGTATCTCAAAATAATAAGAGCTATTTATGACAAACCCACAGCCAATATCATACTGAATGGGCAAAAACTGGAAGCACTGTCTTTGAAAACCGGCATAAGACAAGGATGCCCTCTCTCACCACTCCTATTCAACACAGTATTGAAAGTTCTGGCCACGGCAATCAGCAAAAGAAAGAAAGAAAGGGTACTCAATTAGGAAAAGAAGATTTAAAAAACAAAAGTTATTGCCTCAGAGAAATCTTATCATGCCCCACCAATAGAGACATAATTCAAAGGACACATCCTATCTAACTGATTATAAATCAACAGTATATACCTTTCCCAGCTGTAATTTATAATCCATCAGTAAAAGATAGGAGGATGAGAGGCAGAGAGGGGTAGCAACAGAATCTCTTATGTAGGTGAACAAATAAATTGAAATAAACAGAGCCTACTCCACCTGGACCTCAGAACCTCATGGTCAACAATACCAACGTGCTTTTTATTATGTTTGCTAACATAACCCTGCCTCTACTCATAATGAGAAAAGAGGAACTGAGCCATGATGCCAGAATATTCATGAAACTAAATATTTATAAGCAGAACACACAATAAATGTTTGAGAACAGTAACCTTACAAGCACTCAAATATGAAATATGCAACCTCTGCCCTGTGTTGTAGCTTTCAGTTGTGAAGAATAGTTTTAAAAATAAAATTTAGTCTCCTAATAAAAAAAAGAAAAAGAAAGACATGGTGGTTAAAAACTTCATTATATAGAAAGAGAATATAAAGTCATAGTATCTCCATATCTGAAAAGATCTACAAGTAATTCAATCTAGTCATGTTCTCACCTGTTCTCTGGAATTCCTGGAGAACTTGTTCAGTACCTCTATGCTGATACATATTTATACATTGTGTCATGTTCATTTATATACAACATCTCATTTTCCACATCCTGCCCATAGTTCATTTTTTTTAAATCCTACTGCTAATTGCTTTTACATGGAAATATCACCACACTATGATGACTGGATTGTTTCAGCATCTTAATGTATAGCTTCTTTTCTTTCAAACAGGAGCAAAATTTATTGGAACTTTCCCCATACCAGACACCTACAATCCAGATGACGATAAAATATATTTCTTCTTTCGTGAATCATCTCAAGAAGGCAGTACCTCCGATAAAACCATTCTTTCTCGAGTTGGAAGAGTTTGTAAGGCAAGATATATTTATATGTTTTACTTAAAGCATATATATATATATGTATGGGTATATATACATACATATATACATAATATATTACATACATATATACATGCATATATACATAATATATACATATATACGTAGTATATATACATAATATATTACTTAAAGCATATATATATGGAAAAAAACATGCAAGGTTTAAGTCAAAGTTAATGCCCATTATTCATAAATGATATGATTCATACTACCCTAGATGTGTAATTTTTGAGATCCAAATGTTAAAAAAGAAAAGCAAAGAAAGAAAAAGAAAAGAATTCACATTTTTCAAACATTACAGTTTGTTTTCCAACAGTGCCTGAACTGTTGCCCTGGTGTGAGTTACACATCTTTGGCAGCTTATTTCTTTTATTGAAGGGCTATTCCTTTGCCAGTGATTGCTATTCCCAGTAACATCAGTGCATTGTCCTGATCCCTGGAGCTTAAAATGTTTTTATATAATGTTAAATAATCTAAATGAAAGTAACTTAATGTAATGCCTAGAGTAATTTAAGTATCATCAGATGTATATTCTATATTTTTATCATCATGCACATCACATATGTAAAATTATATATCATTACATGCATCAAATAAGCTGAAATTTTGTTATATTATTACTCTATTAAATATTTTCTAGACCTGTAATCTAGATTAGGTTCTGAGAGAAAATGAAGCAAAGAGGAAAAAACAAATAACCACAAGGAAAAATATTTATTTTGAAGAAAACTGCAATGAGTTTTTAATCTTGCTATTTTATGTAAATTATAGATAAGCACAGATACTCTATGAGAAGCTTCCATTTTTTGATTGAATACAAGTTTTATGGAATAATAATGCTAGTATAATCATACTTTGACTTCAGTATATTATTTTTCTCCTTAGATTTGTCTCCACTGAAATAACTTTTCTTAAATACACACCTTTAGCATCAACTCAGTTATTAAGGGGAAGAGCTGTTAATAAATACTCTCAGTGGGAAGCTTTATTTGGTCTTGTACAAACTTTTCATTTTCTTCCATCTGAACCTATCACGTTTTTGTTTCAATCTGTACCCTCAGGCTTCTGAACACTTTCGGGGACAGAAATACAAACCATCATTGCACTTAAAAGTGCTAATGAAAACATGGCTTTTGAATGAGGCCAACTTGTGAGCCCAGATCATTCTTTACCTAGTGTCCTAGCCAATAATGCTGTCTCCCACTGATCCCCTCACCCCCAGGGGACAGATTCTCTAAAAAGCATTCTCATTCTTTCAGACTCTAAGAATTCACAGTAATTTCTCTTGAAGCCTCTTGCCTAGAGATGAATGCCTGTTGTTTGGAGTAGTCCTAGTGTGTTAGTGTATTGAAGCATGCCTTATAGCAATAGTATCCTGATCCTGAAAAGCTGTGTTGTGGATTGACATTATTTGTATAAATGAGCTCTGTTTAATAAAGAATAAGGGATTTACAATCAATTAAATGAATTTCAAGAGTCACTTTCTGATGAACATACATTGCAAGTAAGTATATATTTTGTGCACCAGTTCAATGCTTATTTCTTGATAAATATAATCCATTTAACCGAAATGTATTTATAACAAAGTAATGTCTTACCCTAATATAAATATACTGAAAGTTAATCTCAGAGGTGGAGAAATGTATTCAAGAAAAATGTAGTTGCCCCATGTATAAATTCCTATATTAAAATTATAACCTATTCTCTAAACATCAACATGTAATATTTTATTTATATTATGAAAAAAACACCTAGAGAACTGAAAGGCAGAGAAAATTGTCATAAATGAGTTTTCCCATCACACACACACACACACACACACAAAACCTCTGAGGCCACACAGCAAGATTCTGTCATGCTATTGTTCTTGGTTAAAAAGCTAACAAATTGTGAGATCAAAAAAGAATATATAATGGATGAATTTACTTTTTTAAAAAAAGAGGTTCTTCATTAATTAGTGTATCTCTACTCAATCACTCTTTTAAATGAGCACGTCTTCAGAATTTTCTCGCTGTACATATAATCCATTGGTCAAATGTCTATAATGTTTTGCTTCTAAATGCTTTCTTTGCAGTTTCTTAGTTGCATCACATGCTGCCCATGTTTCTAACTTAATAATCTAAGATTAAGTTGTGTCAAAAAGTGAACACTTTCAAGTGGAGATTTCACTGACAACATGAGAAATGACTGAAAATCTTTATTTAAAATATGACAAGATGTCCTACAAAACTGTAACAACTTTAGCAATAGTTTAAAAAGACCTCAGCATCATTATTGCTGTGGTATCTTATTTTCACATAAAAAAGATTATTTTGACATTATTTGAAACTTATTATTCCTTTCTGTTGTTTCTTCCCCCCAACGTCATTATAATATTGTTTTTTTTCTTTTGACAAATAATAACAGAATGCACCTCTATGCTGTGAAACAAAATTGAGTTCAATAGATACAAGTAAAGATCTAAGAAGCAACAAATCACGTTAGAGGAAACTAAGAGTAAACTCTGTATGCTTCACAGAATTTACAAAGATTTTTTAGTAACATGAGAGTCCTTTATTCTATTTGTTCCATCAGCATATTCCCACAGAACATATTTGGAAATAGTCAGGTTTTGTTGTTCTTGCTGTTATAGTTGTTCATTTGTTTTCATGTTTCACTGAATACGTTAGCACAGTAAAGAACTGCTGACAATTTAAGAGCTCCCTTCATCTTCAGCTACTAACTGAAAAACAATTGTTTTATTGACTTGTAAAACTCGTTTTATTGACCTGTCAAAGATATTATTATTAGACTAAGTAGTAAACTGTGATTGGTGGGGAAAAGGCTTTGGCAATAGAGAAACATTATATAAAAATGGGTAAAGGATTATTCGCAGAACAAGGGTAAATCTTCTCAATTTTATAACTCTTTTGTTTATTATTTTATCATCTCATTTTTCAACAACAGCAACAAAATATAAAATAATTTCTGTGCAAAATGCACTATACTAGACAATTAGTGTAAATAATCAACCACTGTCCCTTTTCTTTCAAAGTTTATAGTATAGTGGGGGCAATAGACATATCAACAAATAATCATAATGTGATGTGATAGAGTTATGAGCTGAGAACTCTAAGGATTCGGTGAAGCCCAAAAACGAAGGAAGTGGTGCTTTAGTTGAGTTCTATGAGGAAGTGGAACAACACTAAGGAGTGGACGCCAGGCATTTGAGGCAGCGTGGTGACAGTTTTTTTTTTTTTTTTTTTTTTTTGGTTTTGTTTTGGTTTTATTTTTTGTTTATGGAACAGTGAAATCTTGTTCTAACTGGAATTCAAGGGATGTGTCTGGGGAGCAATGACTTTTGAGATTAGAGTGGTAAATTAGTTGATAAGAAGTCTTGTTTCCATGTTAGTGAGTGTGAACTCTATCCTTTAGTCAATGAGGGATTATAAAATGTTTTAAGCAGAGAAGTGACAAGATAGGTAAATACAGTTAGCAGCAATTTGAAGAATGTATCTGGATCGAGAAATATTTGTGACTGGGAGAACCTGTTAGGTTGTTCCCTAAAGACAACAGGAACAAAGAGATAAGCACTAAGAGTAAGTTCAAGAGATAGTTCAGGGAGAAAGTATATGTAGATTTCTATAAAGTCCTCACTTTATTACTGCTCTTTTATTATTTGCCTGGTATGCATAAGGCTGACCAATAGAGCATTCTGGTAATGATGGTACTGTTCTACACCTGCACTATCCAATAGCCATGTGGATGTTAGTCTTCAAATATGACTGGCATGACTCATGAGCCAAATTTTTTAATGCATTTTAATTCTCTTTCTCCCATCACAGAGATTTTGATACCCACCTTGTAGACAAGTACCCTTTTATTCTTCGTAATTGTGATTCCTAGAAGATACAGCATGGACCAGGAACATGTGCACAGATACATATTTTGATATGAGACAGTAAATAACAAAAAAAAATTATGAGCACAGATTTTTATATTTGGACATGAAGAACTTGATGTGGTTCTGAGATATGGGGACTCAATAGCCAGTTGAAAATATAACCTGAGGCTCAGTAGTCTCTAGACTAATAAATTTGAAAATTACCAGTATACTTGCAGATCTTGAAGTTATGGAAGTGCCTGACATTGCTCAGACAGATTTGTAGTGCAAGATCAAAGGGCAAGCATAGAATCCAAAGGGACAATGACATTTAAGAAATAGAAGAGAAGAATGTCTGCAAAGACAATTTGCAGAGTGGAATGGTGTCATTGCTGAGTGGAAAAACTGGAGAAGAGTGTTGTCACAAGTCAGGGGAAAAGACTGCTTCAAGAAGAAAGCAGCTATCAAAAATGTCGCTTATCAAAAAGAGGTCAAGTAAGGTTACGATTAAAGACTAGGTGTTAGATTTGGCAGTAAAGATATCATCAATGACCTTTGCCTGGAGTATATGAATGTTCAACTTAAAATCAGATCTAGGTTTACATTTTGCTCTACTTCTCATTCTCTCAGTTTCTTAACCTAAACAAATGAGGACACCAGGGACCTATTGCTTCCATGACTGTTTTACCAAACAAATGTAAGGCTTTAATGAGATCATATGAATTTGGATGTGACAGAAACTGAGGAAGTTACCAAAAACAAGGGTAACTTAGATATCTAAGTTTACAAGCATGTAACAATTTACTATAAGAGATTGACGAATAAATAATGTAAATATCTGGTCACACTACAGTGAATTTAATCCCAACAATCACACATATGCATATGTTCATGTGCACGCGCATGCGCGCGCGCACACACACACACACACACACATATCACACATACATTTGGAGTCATATCAGTGTACCTGTCCTTAGGAGTGGAAGAAGTTGGTGTTCATGGTAGTGGTGTGTGTATTTTGCGGTGTTAGGGGCAGGTTAGTTACCAAAGATAAGATACGTCATTTTATTAGTTTTAAAGGCTGGAGTTACCATTATTATTTTTCTTTATCTTTAAGAGAATTTGTGCTTTGAAGATTGATCATATTTCTGAACACAGTCAAAGTAATTTGGAGCTGTATTTGGACAAAGTTGCATAAATGATCTGAACAATGCAAATTTTGGTCAAGGGATATCAATGAAGAGACACACAATAAAAAAACTGCTTTAAAAGATAATTTTACTTGGCAATATTGATCAATGAGAGCCTGAGGAGAATAAGTACCTTCATCCACAGAATATCTTTTAAACTTAATATGTTTATAATTGTACATGGTAGAGCACATTTTCTAATGAATTATTTTTAGTAGTGTTCCCACTTTCCAGTCAAACTACTTACTCTATTTTTCCAATAAATTGTTTAACCTTGAAGGATTTCTAAAGTCCTTGTCAAGCTCTACAATTCTTTCATTTTGTGAAGCAGTCAATATTTTGAAGCACAAAATGGTGCAACTTACACCCCAAAGAACTGCTCTCGTAGATGGTAAATAACAGAGATCTTTGTGATGGGGTATTAAATGCTAATTGAATGAATAGCCAAAACCACATGAAATAAACTCATGAAAAGATTTGTGTCTATTTACTTTGCAAGTTAGTACTTTCAAAATACCATTATTTATGTCTGTGTGATGTTTATTACTCTGCGTGTGTGTGTGTGTGTGTGTGTGTGTGTTTCCCTTCATGACCCACCTTTTAAGCCAATGGGTGGAAATACTAGTTCCTTCAGTGAGACTTGCTTTCAATTTTTCACCTCAACGCTGTTTTGCATTATTTTTTAATTCTATTCATTTTTGGAAGAGCTGTCCATTATACTTACGGGAGTCTACTCCAGATCCCAGCTGTAGTTTATGCCAATTGTCTTGTGTTTTTCAGTATTTCCTTTCCCCGTGCCAGGAATTCAGTTTGGATGGCCCTTTCACATAACTTGCCTGGGGGTCTCATTAATAGCCCTTTGCTTCAATTCCACTTGCATTGTCTATTTTGATATATGGTCCTATTTGGACAATTACTGCCTTTGAAGATTTGTGTTTTTAGGCCGATGACACTTTCCGTATTTATTGATCTCTGTTGAGCTGTGGTTTTTGTGCTTACTTTCAGCATGTCACTTACAACCTAAATGAGAGATTTAGTGCCCACGAGTTACAGATGTGCTTTTGCTTCACTTCCATCTGTTTTCCTGTCTGAGAAATTCCTAGGAAAGGGTTTATACTGTTTGCTACAGCTTTTTTTTTTTTTTTTTTTTTTAATTGAATCAACTCTGATTCTACCTGAAAAGGACTGCTTCACATGCCTAGATTTACCTAATTGAATGTGCTAAATCTTAGAAACTGAGTTGTTTAGGATAGTGTATTACACCAGTCCTGTATTTCCAATAATTTTTATGAGTTTCTGAAGTAGTTAGAAAAACATGCTCTCCATTTCTGTTTGCTTAGTCATTAACAGCAAATCACAAATAGTCGTCTCTAAATACGAGGTGTTTTTTTCGGAAAAAAAAAAAAAAAAAATTACCTTGAAAGCCTCTATAGAATTTATCCGTTAAAACTTAGTGTGTTTAATACCTGCCACAAAAGGTTTTTTTTGTTTTGTTTTGTTTTTTTTGTTTGTTTTTTTGTCTATCTTTTTCCTTAGATGTTTGAGTTTGTATATTTTTATTTCCTCTAAGGTATTTCAAGATTATTAGTAGGTGAGGTAAAAGACTCTATGTTATTATATGTCAAGAATTTTGGGGGGATTCCTAAGTATCAGAAAGGGGACAAAACCTTTGAAAATAGTAAAGGGCAAGTGCCAATAGATCTTCCTCTAGTCAAGAGAAATGGTATCCATACATTTCTCTTTATATTAAAAAATGCTTATAATTTCAGTTGCCAAAGAAAATAAGTGAAGAGATATTTGTTTCTACATGTTATATTTCTACATGTTCTATGTTACATAGTTGTTTCTACATTTGTTTCTACAACTTAACCTACCTGAGTTGGTGGCCAAATATGGTTAGGTGAAAACTCACAACCTTATTTTTTAAATTCATATTATTATTTTTGCCTTTACTTTTTAGTGGTCAGACCCTTTTTTTTTAATCCCAATGAACCAGGTACATGAAACATAGTTATAGCATTGCAACTATTGCAAAAGAAGACCCACAGGCTAAAAAGTGAATTTCAACATAGTTTGTTTCATTTGATTTAATGAGCATAACTTCACTATCTTCCATTAGTTCACTTAATGTATTGAAATATACTCCTTTAAGATCTTCTTCACAATATAGTAATATAGGTCAATATATGGCATACACTTCTAATGAGTGTCCTTGGGGCTTATGCCAGGTTTCACTTTTTGTTTCTACCATGTCACGTTCATAGTTTCAACCTTCTGAATAAGCCACCCTGAGTTTGGATTATCCTTATCATTATTTATTTATACAGCCCCATGAAGATCATTTGTACTAAGTTTTCAAAGAAAGATTCTAAAATCTGTCTCTAGAAATAACCCAGTGAAGATTGAGACAACACAGATAGATGTGGATTGGACAGTTGCTGTGGGATCTATTATAAATGACAAATCAAGCAAATAATATGAATGATGGATTGAAATATAACAGGCATTAAATCAAAAAGATAAAAGTATTAAATTTCTCTAATCTTATTTGTTGAATTTGTAAAAATGGCCAACAGGAAGCCTGTGTGTTTGCCTCCGTGTTAGTTTGGGTAATGGAATAGGTTTTTATTAATTTGTAATACTGTAGTATTTATATCACGCTTCAAAAGAAGGTGAGTAGTATTAATTCAAACTAAAATCTATAAGCATAAGTGTTACTAATGGGTAGAACAGGGAGTGTGGCACACAAAGGATGCATATATCATGGTTTTCAAAGAGTCTGAGAATTTCATTCTCTTGCTTACACAAAGATACAGAAGAGCAGTATTAGGCAAAATAACTAAATGTTAAGCAAAGAATAATTTATAACCTCTAACTCCAGCATCAACTATTTTTTTAAAGTTCTTAAACTTTGTCATTATTCAGTTTCTATTGATTTGAAAATAGTGTCCTTCAACTTAAACTCATTAATAGGGTTACAAATCTCTGCATACAAATTAGTAGATTAACAAAACACTTGTTTTCAAATATCTTGTAAACTGATTTTATAAAATCTTCAGGACTTAAGAGCATAGGAGCTGAAAGTCAATTATTACATTTTCCAAAAGCCACTATTATCTAATATATAGGTTAAAATGACAACGTTTATAAAGTACTGAGGGATCCTTGAAGAGGATGGTATATACAGATAAAATCATGTTTAACAGAGGAACCCAGCATAGTGACCTAAAGGTCAAAAGGCACACTCAATAAAAGTTCAGGTGTGACAGTTGCTAGCTACTTTACATGTCTATGTAAGATTTATAAGAGTTTGAGTTTTTCTGGGACAGTAGAAGGAAAATGTAATGCCATATTACCCTGCTTTAAGTCTGATCTACCTATTAGTAGATGCTATGATTAGAAGATCTTAGTAATTCGTAACATGCAGCCATCATACCATCAAACGACTCAGAGGTACTATATTTTAAAGCTGCTGAAGTATTGCAAATTGTGGTTTGTTTTGTCTTTATTTTTTTCTTTTTTTAATTAATCATTTTAAATTAAGAAATATTACAAACACCTAGAAAGGTACAGGAAAAAGAAAACAGGCAGCCTCTCTACTTACCACCCAAATTGAACACATGTGATCAGGCTTGTTTACATATAATTTCTTTGTTACTTTCCTCTGCATCTTTGAGTAGAGGGTGTCAAGGCTTTTGGAAACCTGACTACAAAAAGTGAATGATAAACAGTGTAGAGACTCACAGAAGTGACTGGTGACTAAGAACTGCTGATTTTGACATCTTAATAATAAATCTATTGTGTTAGTGAGATGGTTGTATTCTTTAGAACTTCACAAAAATAAGCAAGGAGGTGACAATTCAGTACAAAAGTGGTTACCTCCCTTTCAGCCCTCTCCTGGGCTTAAAGTTCTTAGAGGAGATTGTGTGGATATGCAAACAAATCCAGGGACTGAGAAACTGGTCAACAAAATACACCCAACTGACATTTCCCTGCAGGAGAAATACAACTCCTTGTGAGTTGAACTTTGCCATCTCAGGTCATGCTTCTGGATGTCTGTAAGAGTTACTATCCAGTCATTAAATGCTTATAATCCATTCCTGAGTGCTGTTATCTCGGGAACTGTATTTGTTTCCCTTCTGACAGCAGGTGGCTTTCATCTTTGGCTTGGATTATTTTTGTTTTGTTTTGTCTTGGTTTTTTATCTTTTTATTTCTGAGGGGCTAGAGAAGGCTGTAGGATGGGTAGGTAAGATTATTTCGTTCAGAAAATTTCATTTTTTTTTATCAGGTTAAAAGAAATGCAGGTACAGTATAAATCCCTTCTCCTTCAAATCTAAATAAGATTATTCTACTAGTTAGAATGTTCTCATGGTTACCTTAAATATCAGTGATAATTATAAATAGAAAGGGAGGAAATGTTTGAAAATGAACATTTATTGTCACTTTTACTTAGTAAAATGTTTAAAAGAGGATACAATTATTCATTTTTATGAAGTAATACTGTGTATGCCTGTTAAAGGAATGTCATTAAACTGATATTCTGCTTATATATGTATTCACTTAACAAAATAATTTCAGCACATATTCTGAGTTGGGTAACCCAAACTTTAGTCTCTGGCATTATATTCATGATCACTGATATCTTTGTTTTTATTTATTGTATCAACACTATTTTCAGTATTCACTGCTGACCCTCTCAAAACATACAAATGTAGGCAAAGAAAATTTAATAAATACTATCAATATATAAGAATGCATTAAAATAAAATTGTTTTTACCAGTGCTCTTCTTAGCACTAGAAAGCTGATGAAAAATGTAAAGATTAGATATGTTACTTTAAAAAGATCTAAGTCAAAGATCATGAAATAGATGGGGAAATATCTTATATTTTTAAATTTATTTAAAATTATCTTAGTTTCTGATAATTCCAGATATACATCTTCTCACTGGAATTCTACTATATGTGAACACAGAACTCACTGTTACATTAGGAAAAAGATTTAATATTTTTGCTCATTCTTATTAATGTATAGATATCTTTTCATAAATGATCTGAGGATATTGGCATTAAAAACAAGTCATATCTAGATAAATCTGCATCTGCAGACATCTGCAATCATCCAATAACTGGCGGAAATATACTTTATTTTTTAACAATGATACTCATAATAAAGGTATTGTATATAAAATATAAATGTAAGAGCAATTACTGACTTTTTTAATAAGAGAGTCACTATATAGAATATATTATGCATTTTCTTAAAAGGAAACTGATTATTTAACTTCCTTGCCAATTACTAATTTTTTTAGTAGTTCTTCATGTGAACTTAATAACATACAGACACTCTGGCCTGGCATTAAAGCTTTCCTTGATCTTACCCCAATTTACTTTTATAACTTTTTCCCTCACTATTTTAATTGATCTCAGTCTTCAACTAAACAGTTTATCCTGATTCTCCCTAGATGTCCTGGATTGTTCCACCCATTGTCCTTTTCCCTAGTTTCCAGCACTGAGTGTATTTCCTGAACCAATTTCTCCATATGTAGTTTGGTCCCATCTATTATTGTAAAAAGTTAGCATTAAATCCAACTCTTCAGTGAAGCTTTTGCCATTTTCCCACCATAATGAAATTTTAGAGGAAACTCAAACTCCTTGGCCCTTAGTCTATACGATTCCGAAAATTTTTTCAATTTTGTCTTTTATTCTTAGTTATGTATTAACTACTAATCATGTCTTCATTCAACAGCGATAGGGATTTAGTGACATATCGGGAGTTGAGTGGAGGGAATTTTAGGGAGTGCATTGTCTAGCAAGAATTAAAAATTATTCAAAAACCAACTAAAAATTATTGTGCTTTTTATTATCACCACATGCCAGTAATTGTAAACAGTATCAGTGACAATATGCTAATCATAGAAGAGTCTTTTCGGTCTAGATTTTAAATTGTTGCTTACTACTGTGTATCTATTATGTATACATATATGTATATATGGATATATGGATATTTGTGAGGATAGTCAGCCGCCAGCACACATGTACTCAGTTACACACATGTTCCAAGAGTAAGTTCATAATGATTTGGAATCATTTAAAATTTAAAACAGTGAGACATACTGCAAACTATGAGGTATGATAGTTAGTTCCTATAGTTAGTGCCAATTTTTAGTTCGTACAAGAAATATTTTATTGAGTGTTGTTGCTTTTAAATTTCAAAGTTATTATTTTAAAATTGTGTGTTATAAACTAAGGAGCAAATAAAGAAAATAATAATTGTTCCTGAATTTTACAGAACTATTACTGAAAATGTATCTTTTGTTTAGTGGGAAAGGAATGTAAAAAATGATTCACTCTGGGTATCACATACCATAGATGCCCGTGGTGTTAGGTGCTAAGGCTATAAACATACCTCTGGTCTCTGGTTTCCTTTCCTTCTTCCCTTCCCCCTTTCTTCAAGCATAGTATTTATATGATTTCAAATTCTCCTGTTTGTTGTAGTCATTTAAATGCCTTTCTCTAATTTAGTTTAATTTCAGAGATAAAAGAAGAAAGTTTCTAGATATTCAAACTTGAAACTTAACAGTTAACTTCTCATTAACTTTACAGAACATAGATTGATTCAAGGATAAATGATTTTATGTAATTTATACTTAAATGTAAATACATTATTGGAAAAGATAGGCTCCAATAGTAATTTAAATAAATTAGTTTTATCATAAGCACAGCAGAGCTAGTTGAGTCAAATGAACGAAAAATCATACTTATTCAGTGTTCACAGGTGTATTAGTCTGTTTTCATGCTTCTGATAAAGACATACTGGAAACTGGGGAATTTATAAAATAAATAGGTTTACTTGGACTCACAGTTTCACATGCCTGTGGAGGCCTCACATTCATAGCAGAAGGCAACGAGGAGCAAGTCACATCTTACCTGGATGGCAGCAGGCAAAGAAAGCTTATGCAGGGCAACTCCTGTTTTTAAAACCATCAGATCTCGTGAGACCCATTCACTATCACGAGGACAGCATGGGAAAGACCCACCTCCATAATTCAATCATCTCCCACAGAGTCCTTCCCACAACATGTGGGAATTATGGAAGCTACAAAATGAGAGTTGGGTGGGGACACAGAGCCAAACCATATCAACAGGTATATATTAATTTAAAAATGAGAATATAAATTTTTATGCTGAATTATTGAATATTGTGATTTTTTTTTTTTTTTTTTTTTTTTGAGACAGAGTCTCGCTGTGTCTCCCAGATTGGAGTGCGGTGGTGCGATCTCGGCTCACTGCAAGCTCCACCTCCCTGGTTCACGCCATTCTCCTGCCTCAGCCTCCCGAGTAGCTGGGACTACAGGCGCCCGCCACCACGCCCGGCTAATTTTTTGTGTTTTTAGTAGAGACAGGGTTTCACCGTGTTAGCCAGGATGGTCTCGATCTCCTGACGTCGTGATCCACCCACCTTGACCTCCCAAAGTGCTGGGATTACAGGCGTAAGCCACCACGCCCGGCCTGTAATCTTTTGTATTGTGTAATTGATTTAAGTGTTTATGTTTTGCTAAATGCTTAAAGAACATTTTTAATGAACCACTTCAGAGTAAAAATAAAGTATGGAAAATATAGATAAATATTATTTAAAAGATTTGTTTTGGTTTTAGTTTTGTTTGCTTTTGAGACAGGATCTTGCTCTGTCACCCAGACTAGAATCAGTGGCACAAAACCTGTCTCACTGCAGCCTTGAACCTCTGGGCTTAAGCGATCTTTCTCCTTCAGGCTTCTGAATAGCAGGGATTACAGGCACACACCACCACACATGACTAATTTTTGTAGAGATGAGATCTCACTATATTGACCATACTGGTTTCGAACTACTGGATTCAACTGATCCTCCTGCCTCAGCCTCCCAAAGTGCTGTGATTATAGGCAAAAGGATGGTTTTTATATATGTATTATTATGCATATGTTTATGTTGCATTGATGTTTAATCAGTAAGACATTAAATTTGAAAAAGACTTTTAAGCCTATAAAGAAACATATTGCTAAAGGCTACAAATACTGTTTTTAATCCTATAAATACTATACAAGCCAGCACTAGCATTCATTGAACTCAAGTTGCCTGGGACTATGCTAAGCATTTTATAGACTTTTTTTTCCCCATTTACTCATCAAACTAACCATATTTCAGCTGGGTGCAGTTGTATGCACCTGTAGCATCAGCTACTCAGGAGTCTAATGTGGGAGGTTTGAGGCTATGATCTTACCTGTGAATAATTACTGCACTCCAGCTTGGACAACATAGAAAGACCTCATCTCTGAAAAACAACAACAAAAATAACTAATCATATTTCAAGAGATTTATCATTTTTATCAATGAGAAAATAGAGACTTAAAAAAATAAATAGTCTCTTGCAGATTATGAAGCAAAAAAATTGGCAAGTGGGATTTAATTTCAAGTTGCCTTTACTATTACCTTGTATGCATCTACTCATCCAGTAGAGCTGAATTGCTTATATTGAATTCATTTAACTATGAGGAAAACATTTAAGATTGAAGGCATATACTATCTTTTCCCTTATTTTAAAGTTCAAGGACTCAATATCTGGATCCCGTGTCTTTGTAAACAATGGCATCAATAAAACACTGTAATACCTGTAATAGCTACCAGTTTTAGTGAGTGAAAGAATTGTGTTGGTAAATATTTATCTTTTTTTTTTCTCTCATGTCAGAATGATGTAGGAGGACAACGCAGCCTGATAAACAAGTGGACGACTTTTCTTAAGGCCAGATTGATTTGCTCAATTCCTGGAAGTGATGGGGCAGATACTTACTTTGATGAGCTTCGTAAGTTCCTTCTTTCCTTCTTTCTTGGAAAAGCCTTACTGCCTAATTAAGTAACTTGGCATTTGTTTCCCTTTGGGTCCAATTTGGCCTGATTAATTATAGCTGAGCAAACCTTACAGGAATGGTTCTTACTGAAATTCACACGGAAAGTACACGGAAGTGCTCTAGGTCTGGGCACACATAGTAATGCAGTAACTCTTCTCTTTGTAAGAGTCCTCAAAGTAAGTGAAGGAAACAAAACTCCAGCAAGACACAGAAAGGTATGAGCTCTGAAACTACAAAGTTCATCCATTTTCCGTGCAGTCTTTCGTTTTGAAAGGAGCCACCTTCTATAGGTAGGAAAAGTTGGATTCCTTGTTCCACGGATGCCCTCTGCTGGCAAGTACAGGAGATTTGGTGAACACTGTCCCTCCGACTTGTTGATGAAAAGAATAAGCACAAGCAGTAGACAGCTTCTTCTATTTCACTTCTCCTCTTCACTCCCTCAAAAACTCCTTCCAAGTCCTAGAATGATTTTCTTTTTTGATTGTGTATAATGTTAGCATCATCAGCTTCTTGAACTTGTTCTTGTTTTTGCCATGTAATGTATAAATGATAATCTATATCATTAATTTATTTCATCAGTATTGTGTATTTTACAAGCTTAAAGTATATATTGAGTAATCATGGATGACCTCTCATATTGTATGTAAGCACATTCACATCTTAATCTTTTAAAGAATATTTTTCGCACATAACTTACTGTCAATACTGCGCTAATTTGGGGGTAACTATTTCCTTACCGTTACCAAATAAGTAAATGAGGCTGGGCGTGGTGGCTCACGCCTGTAATCCCAGCACTTTGGGAGGCGGAGGTAGGCGGATCACTTGAGGTCAGAAGTTCAACCTGTCTCTTAACTAAAAATATAAAAAGTAGCCGGGCTGGTGGTGGGCACCTGTAATCCCAGCTACTTGGGAGGCTGAAGTAGCAGAATTGCTTGAATATAGGAGGGAGAGGTTGCAGTGAGGAAAGATCGTGCCACTGCATTCTAGCCTGGGTGATAGAGCAAGACTCCATCAAAAAAAAAAAAAAAAAAAAGAAAAAAGAAGAAAAGAAAAAAAAGGTAAATTAATTACTAACGACACAATTATAGGACAGAATTTTTTACATTAGAGGGTAAAAATTACTTATTTTTTGGTTTGTATTTTCTATGAAATCAAAGATTTCTAATTGGAAACTGCCTTAGAGATTATCAATTGTACCATACTATACATAGTCAGTGAGAAAAAAACAATCTTATATTTGATTACTCAAGGCATAATATAGTGCCTCTGTTATTTTTTTTATTATTATTATTTTTTATTTTTTTTTTTATTTTCGAGACAGAGTCTTGCTCTGTCGCCAGGGCTGGAGTGCAGTGGCCGGGTCTCAGCTCACTGCAAGCTCCGCCTCCCAGGTTTACGCCATTCTCCTGCCTCAGCCTCCCGTGTAGCTGGGACTACAGGCGCCCGCCACCTCGCCCAGCTAGTTTTTTGTATTTTTTAGTAGAGACGGGGTTTCACCGTGTTAGCCAGGATGGTCTCGATCTCCTGACCTCGTGATCCACCCGTCTCGGCCTCCCAAAGTGCTGGGATTACAGGCTTGAGCCACCGTGCCCGGCGTGCCTCTGTTATTTTAACCTTATAAACAGTTTAGATTTTCAGAGTTTCCGTTGTGTTATTAACAAAAAAGCAAATGTAATACTGAAAAATAAGAGTAAATATTTATTTTTCCCCTTTAATAGAAGATATATATTTACTCCCCACAAGAGATGAAAGAAATCCTGTAGTATACGGAGTCTTTACTACAACCAGGTATGTTCAACAAAATGCTTTTAATGCTTCTAGAGAATTGTATATGTATGCAAGCCGATATAGTTATAGGATCTTTTTGTCCCTGCCTTTGTAGTAGCATGTCGTAAACATTTTTTTTTTTTCATTTTACCATTTTACTTAATGTTCCTTAAAAATCATTTAATATCAATGTAAAAATCATATTTTTTTCTTTTTACACCAGCATAGCATTCGCTATAATAATTACCACAAGTTATTTAACCAGTCATCTGAACGTGGACATTTCTATTATTTCCAAACTCCTACTGTTGCATATAATGCTTCAGTGACTAATCTTGTTCAAATGCCATTCCCCATAGGAACAAATATATCTGTGAGATAAAATCCTAAAATAAATTTTCTGTGTACAAAAGGCATATGCAGACTGGGCTCAGCAGCTCACTCCTATAATACCAGCACTTTGGAAGTCCAAGGGGAGGATGACTTGAGCTCAGGAGTTCAAGACCAGCCTGGACAACACAGTGAGACCCAGTCTCTACAAAAATAAAAATAAAAAAAAATTAGCTGGGCATGGAGGCACATGTCTGTAGTCCCAGCTACTCGGAAGTCTGAGGTCAGAGGACTCTTTGAGCCTGGGAGGTAGAGGCTGCAGTAAGCCATGATGGTACCACTGTACTCCAGCCTAGGTGACACAGAGAGACCCTGTCACCAAAAAAAAAAAAAAAAAAAAAAAAGGTGTTTGCATATATTAATCATAGTAATTCCAAGATATGTGTCATACTGATAATACTAAGGAAATATGTGGGTAAATAGTTAAGTTCATTTTTAAGGCTATAATCATGAGATGGGACACTCTTAAGTTTTAAAACATCATCACATGCTATCCTATTATCATTTCCCAGTTACCCTACAAAGATAGGTGTGGCTATTATTCACCGTGTTACTAATTTAGGCAAAGAATGTTTACATTACTTGCTCAAAGAGAAGTAGCCTATTAGTAGTAAAAAAAAAAAAAAAAAAAAAAAAAGATTCAAAATGATAATTTCATGTTTTCTACTCCTGTATTTTTGTCTTCTTTTTGCATAATGCCCTCATGTACTTATCATTGAGACCTTCTGACTTCCTTAAAAGCTGTACTAGCATCGCTGGGCGTGATGGCTCATGCCTGTAATCCCAACACTTTGGGAGACCAAAGCGGGTGGATCATCTGAGGTCAGGAGTTTGAGACCAGCCTTCCCAACATGGTGAAACCAAATCTCTACTAAAAATACAAAAAATTAGTCAGGTGAGGTCAGGAGTTTGAGACCAGCCTCACCAACATGGTGAAACCCCATCTCTACTAAAAATACAAAAAATTAGTCAGGTGTGGTGGTGGGCGCCTGTAATCCTAGCTACTCAGGAGGCTGAGGCAGGAGAATCACTTGAACTTGAGAAGTGGAGGTTGCAGTGAGCCAAGATTGCACCATTGCACTCCAGCCTGGGCAACAAAAGGAAATTCTGTCTCAAAAAAAAAAAAAGTTGTACTAGCATCTATGAAACTTTCTCAAATAATATGTAGGCCCCCCTGCCTTAATTTTATTGAATTCAGTAATTTAAATTTGACTCTGTTCAAAGCACACCCTTACTCCTGTTCCCTATGACTGCCTACATTGTTGGAAATAGTTTTCATATTTTCCAGTTTTGCTGTCAATCATTATCAATGTATATTGACATCAGTATAGAAGGAATTGAAGATACTGATATTGGTACTGAAGAAAAGGTCTTACTGCCTCCTAGTGAATAAATTTTTAATCTATTTATATGCACAATATAATTTTTTTCTGTGGCACAATCCTTATTTAGTTCACAATACCTTATTCATAAACTGAAATGCACTGCTGGTTCAGAATATATCAGAAAACAAAACCCTATTTGGTTAATTATAATATATAGGATGTGAATGTTTAAATATGAGAATAAAGACAATATCCTAGGAAGCTGCTATTTTGGACTCCATTTTTCTGTTAATTTATATCCTAATGTAAAAAGGTATAAGAAGTGCCTCTAGTCAAGTATCTCAATCCCAGTTCCATTGGCACCTTTCCAATTGCAGCACTTTCTTTGAAGTCACTGTGCTCCACACACAAGGCACGGATATGTGCCAGGAAAATATAGCCCCAAGATAGTTCGTTTTTTTATTCTATTAAGTTTCTGCCCACCCAGAGTTTGAAGTTACAAGTTAGCTCTTTGTTCTTCTTATACTTTATTGTTTTGTTTTTAATGCCATCCTAAAGACCAAGGTGACATTGGAATGTATGTCACATCCTTTGTCCAGCAAGAAGACATAATTAACCTGAAATAATGGCAATGCCATTAAGCATGAGGCATCATACCCTTAAAATATCCTAGGCAGATTCTGTGATTTTTGTGGCAACACCACCTCTATTCTCAGCAGCTACTTTTCTCCCACCTACCTATTTACTGTTACCTCTCTAAAGGTTCCCGTTAATGTCACTCCAAGAATATTAATAATTGAGTTACCATGCTAGAGAATCATTAGCTTGTTAATGCTAAGATGTTTAATATATTTCTTAGATCATAAAGGGTGATCTCATTTTTGAAATAGGAATGATTAAAAATTTTCAACTCAAAGAAAGTATCTTTTAATTTCTAGAAATAAAGCAAAGTAAAAAGACATCTGATTAGTGTTCATTTTTATTAGTTTGCAAAAGTTTAAAAAAATTCCTATGGAGTTTTTTGCTTCTTAATACTTTCTCTAATCCTGTGTAATTAGAATTACTTTAAGTATCAGATGACCTGCTGTAATACATAAACTCATAAATTTAAGGAGGACCAAAAAGAAAAAGATTGTTTCAACATTTTAAAATCAGTTTAATAAAAATCATATAAGTAATTTAGCAACTAATATTTATGGATATTCATTCATTGTAAGAAAACAAATGAGAGGATTATTATTAAAATATTTAAATAATTATTTTTTAAAAGTAAATAATATCACTTTTTTTATTTTGTAAGCTCTTTGAAATGCATTATGCTATGATAACTTTAAATAAAATAGAAGAACATATAGAAAAATATAACAATCTTTCATGCATATATTCCTCTTTATCCTCCAGGACTTGTTTTAGATAATTTCTGTTTATCTATCAGGTGTCAATTTAGATGACACCTCCTCCCTGAAAACTTAGTTGGCTGCCCAATACTGGGTACCCATGCATGTTCTACTTTGCTTATCATATTTACTGGCAATGGAGTTATTATTGCACCTTGTTTAGAATTGCTTGGCTGTAAGCCGCTTGAGGACATAGGTATATTGTGTCTACAGTGCTCATCAAATTTAATGTGCTAAGTAAATTTTGTCCACAGCACCTGCTGATAGTATGTGCTCAATAAATGTTTATTGAATTCATCAGTGAATGATTGAATGATGTCGCTTATTTTTTCAGCTCCATCTTCAAAGGCTCTGCTGTTTGTGTGTATAGCATGGCTGACATCAGAGCAGTTTTTAACGGTCCATATGCTCATAAGGAAAGTGCAGACCATCGTTGGGTGCAGTATGATGGGAGAATTCCTTATCCGCGGCCGGGTACAGTATGTATCCAACCTAATAATCAAATTATTTTCCTAAGCTCATATTTAATTCCTAATTTAATTGTGATAAATTCTGCTATTCACCAGAGCCACATGTGCTGTAATAACCATTATTTATTTGCAGTGATGTATTAGCATTTTCATCCTTCATTGAAATTTAACATTTCACTAAGAATTTTAGTTACTTTGAGAAACAATGGACTATGTCATAAGGATGTAACCATGCTGACAATATGGAGCTTATCCCCAGCATGTTTATGTTTATAGAATCACTGGAAAGATTTAGTTATCTAGAATGACAGCTATTCTAAATTAGATGGAAATGTCAAAGAAGTATTATTTCTCACACACAGCTCTGCAGATAGCTCTAGTCTTCTAATCCCCACTTCTACTTTGAAAAGACCACATCATAATGGTTCACTTAATTTATCTCTTTTTTGGTATGCATTTGTCTTTTCTTTACTTAATTGTACCTTAGAATAACATGCATTTTTTAAATGGGAAAGAATTTTAGAAAACCCTCAGTCAAAATTTTTTTTCAAGTAGTATAAATCATGTTTAAAGCACAAATTATGTAAGAATGTATTTTAGAGTTTATACAATTGTTTAAAACAAAAAACAACTGCAGTTCAAAATGCTGTTATATGCATTTTAAGTAAAAGGATTTTTAAAACGTTTGTTGATATTACTATGACAGTTTAAGTTATGTTAACATCAGGATTATTTATTGACCTAATATTAGAGGAAAAAATGTGTTTTTTCATTTTGGATTTATTCTGAATATTACAACCAAGAGGTATAAAATAATTACCAAAATATCTGAGAAAAAATATTGACTTAACTCCTCAAGTTTTACTGAATATTATCTTTTCATATGTTCATTCTTAAAGGAGAACCAGCTGGTAGATATGCTTTCTAAATTCTGTTTCCATCTTCCTGTTATATAACTTAATTAAATTTGGGAAGCATGCTATACAACCGTCTCTATTTTCCCCTTAATAATTCCTCAATATAAATTTGTTTCAAGGATGGTTTCTGACTTGATTATAAAGTAATAACGACGTTTGTGGAAGCGTGTTTTTTTTAAATAATATTATGATTTTCAGGAGTCATTTTTTAATTTTCTCACTTTTTAATATTGTGATAAGAACATTTAAAATGAGGCCTATCCCCTTAAATTTTTAAATTTACCATCCATTATTATTGAGTATAGGTACAATGCTGTACAGCAGATCTCTAACGCTGTTCTTCTTAACTAACAGAAACTTTATATCCACTGATTGGTAACTTCCCATTTTGCTCCCTCCTAGCCCTTGGAAACCACCATTCTGTTTTTTGATTCTATTATTTTGACTATTATGGATATCTTATATAAGTGGAATCATGCAGTGTTTATTTCTCTGCAAATGGCTTATTTCACTCAACATAACATCCTTAAGATTTATTCATGTTGTTGCAAAGTGTATGTAGAATTTCCTTGTTTTTCAAGGATGAATGCAGTCCCATTTTATGCATATACACACATATCCCATATGTATATCTATATGCACATATAGAGATATTATATATATATCACATGTATATAGATATATACATATATGATGCATATATCATATATACATATATGTATGATATGTTTATGTCTAAATGTATCATATATACATTTATATATATGATACAAGTCTCATATATATGTATATAAGTATATAATATATAATCCCAGATATATTGTATACATATAATGTGCAAACACACACACACGCCATACATTTTCTTTATCCATTCATCTATTGACAGACATTTAGGTTGTTTCTGTGTCTTGGATATTGTGAATAGTGTTGCAATGAATCTAAGAGTGATAATATTTCGTATATCTTTGATATCTTAATTTTGATTATTTTAGATAAATATCTTGAAGCAGGATTGCTGCATCATGTAGTTGTTCTATTTTTAATTTTTTGAGTAACTGCCACACTGTTTTCCATAGTGGTAGTACCATTTTGCATTACCACTAACAGTGTGCAAGGGTTCCAGTTTCCCCACATCCTCCTTAATACTCATCTTTTACTCACCTTTTGTTTTTGTGATATTATCCATATTATCCATCCTGACAGATGTGAAGTGATATCTCATTGTGTTTTTTTTTTCAATATCACTGATGATTAGTGATGAACAATTTTCATGTACCCATTGGCCATTCATATGTCTTCTTTGGAGAAATGTCTATTCAAGTACTTAGCCCATTTTTTATTTAGGTTATTCTTTTCTTTTTTTGTCAGAGTCTTGCTCTGTTGCCCAGGCTGAAGTGCAGTGGTGCAATCTCGGCTCACTGCAACCTCCTCCTCCCGGATTCAAGCAATTCTCCTACCTCAGCCTCCAGAGTAGCTAGGATTACAGGTGTGCACTACCACACCTGTAATTTTTGTATTTTTAATAAAGACTGAGTTTCACCATGTTGGCCAGGCTGGTCTCTAACTCCTGACCTCAGATGATCTGCCCACCTCATCCTCCCAAAGTCCTGGGATTACAGGCATGAGCCACTGCACCTGGCCTAGGTCATTCTCTTTTTTAACTATTTTTTATTCATTGAATATCATAGCTGTACTTGCTAGTTTCATTTACTTATATTTGAACAGTAATATAGCACTTAGGATATGGGGATATTCTTCTAGATGTTTTACAAATATTAACTTCCTTAATACTGATCATAATCCCATGAAACACATGCTATTATCATTAATTCTATTATGCAGATGAGGAATGTCAGGCACAGACAAGTACAAACTTGCCCAGGATCACAAAGCTAATTAGTGATAGGACTGGGTTTCAACCCCAAGCTCCAAATTCTTGGTTTCTACTGTGATTCAAGGTCATTGTTCTTACTGTAAGTCCAAGTTATTAGTTTTTATACTATGATGTTGCACTATAAAAATGTTAAATTAAATTTTTTAACCTTCCATGGGAGTGTGTGTGTGTGTGTGTGTGAGAGAGAGAGAGAGAGAGAGAGAGAGATTAAAATTGGGAAACGGCTCTAGCTGGGTAAATTTTACGGTATTAATACTTTGGGGTTACATATTATAGACTGTCACATTCTGAGCCTTTTCTTACTACATAAGCTTTTTGGCTTTGGGTTGTTTTTGTTTTTATTTGTTTTTAATAAAGACTGTCACCATTCAGGTCATTTTTTTCTCAATTATCTAGATATCATAGGAGAATGAATTGGAAGCTGAAACTATTCACATTTATTACAACAATAACAAATTATTTGCATATGTAAACATTGAGTCCTATAATACTCAGAAATAGAAAATAATCATCAAAATGACTACATGCTGATGCATCACGGTTACATTATTTTCCAACTCGAGTGTAAGTTAAGATGCTTTACAAGTGGTGGTTGTCACCGCTTTCCCTGCTGCTGCCTAGAACGGCTGTGAATGTCATGCAAAGCTTAAAGAGAACTCACGTTTTACATGACTGTCCTCATAAGTACACATACACTTCTCTGAAATATGAGTAAATGACTCCCCAAAAGTAGGAAAACAAAAATGTCAGTGAGGAGTGTCTTTCATTGATGAGAAAAGAAACACCAAATTATGTTCAACATAGTTGTCTCTTCTGCTGGCTACTCAGAATACAGTCTTTATGCTGTAAGAAATTGTCTTGAAAGTTCAAAATTATTTAGCAAATAGCCTGTATCCAAATCATCAAATAAATACTTAATTTGTCCTTTCTAACAACTTGAGAAAACAAAAGCATTATTAGGACTAGAGAAGGGTCATTTAAGAGAGTTATTACTCAATTTTTCCTCAACATTAATATTTATCAGACAATTTATATGCCTTTAAAAATATGTAAAAGCGTTTGCACGTGAAGTTGAGCTCTGAGAACCATACCTAATAATGAATCTTTCCACTGTAGCCTCTATTAAGACGATAATCGGTAATAGAGACAGAAAGACCAAGTCTCGCTCTGGAAGACTCCACCTAGAAAACTCTCTTTCATCAAATATTATGTCCCTTTATAGAACTTAGAGAGATTTTAAACATGCCAGTTACTGTCAAAATTTATTTATTTATTTATACAGGTGTGGTTAAAGGAAGGAGGATTTTCTTTTCGTTGTACTGAATTAAGCTGTTGTATCTATGCTGTCTTTAGATAAGTAGAAACCACATCATATAAATTTATTAGTATGAGACTAACAATATTGAGGTATTTTAAAATATTTTTATTGATCAACCCTATCCAATTGGTTCTGTGTTAGAATAGTGACAATCATTTCTACTAACATATTTGCAGACTTTATCTAGAAATCTGTGGTAGCTAAGGACATCAGCTATTTCCAAATAACTAGTTACTTATGTATTCTCTTTGAAATCACTGTGACCAAATTTGAAAATGTCTAAAATCATGCATAGATAGGTAGCCTTTTACTTCATTGCTTCTTCAGTCATTTTTACAACATCTTGTTTTTTATTAGCATTAAATGCTATTAGTCTGCTTTTCTACATTATGTCTTATATTTAGAATACTAATGTTGAATTTAGGGGCATCATATATGTGATGTGAAAATCTGTTATACAAATACACTTTACAGAAACTAACTTTACCATTAATAACATTACACATAAAATCACTGAAATTATATTTCACAGCATATCAGGTAACTATGCTTGTAAAATTTGAGAATGTAAGAACTGGAGTGAATGATAAAGACCACATAATTCACCCTCATTTTACAGGGGAGGGAATGAATACCCAGAATAATTAAATAACTTTACCAATATCATATTGCCAAAAACAGCAGAATGAAGAGGGATGTTAAATTTTCTGATCAGTCTTCTCTCTCTATTCGTTAATATTCTCTAATATGCACTTATTTCCTAATATTTATCTCACTGATATACTGCCAAATGTCCCACCTAAAATTAGCTGCATTGAATTTTACATTATCTCCTGGCATTCTTTATTATTTGTTTTCTAAAAGCAGCCCAATTTCAGTAATTTTTGTTTACATGAAGTTATGATTCTATTTCTCTAAATATCCAGCATATTTTGATCAAAGTCATGATTGAACACTCCTTCCGATCCAGACACTCTGATAAGCCCTTATATGTTATCTCACTACATTCTTAAAACAAACACATAGAGTAGGTATTATTATCCCAATTTTATAGATAAGAAACAAGCCCAGTGAGGGTAAACATATGTTCATGATCTCACAGCTTATGGATTGTTATGACTGGAATTAAACTTACTCTACTTAACTCCAAATCAAAAGCCATTAACCCACCTTTTGTTCTACCTTCAAAATGATAACAAATGAACAACCAAACAGAACCTTATGCTATTTTTTTCCAGAGATTTGTCTATTCTCTGCACAAATAATAATGAATTTTGAAACCTTATTACACTTATCTTACTGCAATTCGGAGGAACACATCTTACTTTAATAAAAGTATTGCTGAATAATTTGCTTTCTATGAAATTGTTAGAACCTTTACTAAAAGCTGTATTACACTTAAGTTAAAGCTTTAACATAGATTACTTTAAAAAAAATTGTTTTTACATTTTCTGCACCTGTATTGCTATTAAGATTGAATTCTAAGTTGTTCTTTCAGTAGTAACTTCTGTTGACATTATCACTCAGTTAAATAAACACTACAACTTGCAGTGTGCCATGCTTACTTTAAGTTTTTGGTTTTGACAGAATGCTGTACTTGTTTGACAAAAAGTCAAACTTAAACTCCTAGCTTAACCGTGACATCACTGCTCTGCAATGTTAATAAGCCTAGAAATGCAAGGATGCAAAAGGATATATTATAGAATGCCTTCACTTCAAGTGATTCTTCTGCCCTCTGCTGTCCAGATAGAATATTTGAACAAGCCATATTTTGTTCAGGAGGATTTTTTCAATCATTATTGACCTGCCAGGTCTTGGTAATAGGAAGTTCTAAGTGAAATAAAATATTAAAGAGTCCATGATACAGTGAATCAATCATACAGGTCAGAGACAGAAACCAAATTGAATCCAACCCAAAATAACAAACTACTAGAAAACCCAGAATGTAAGAAAGATTTGTAAAGGCAGAAAATTTCCAATGTGATAGTTGATTTTTTATAACTGATGTACTCTGCAGTTTTATTTTGTGTTGTCAAGGTATTTTTAAGATTTATGTGTAAATGTAAAGTATTAATAAATGTTTGCTCAAAAGTGAGTTTCAGTTTTAAACCATTCCCTTATCAAAAAGAATGCATGTTTTACTTTTCTTGAATCCTTTTGCCACCATTTTTAAACAACTACTAAATGTTTGATTTTGTAAAAATAACAATTCCTTTTTAAATTCTATTTACTCCCAAATTGTTATTGTGTTAAATGTTAGTTGTTTTAGTTTTACTTTTACAGATAAAAGTTTACACACGAATTTCCCAACTAAGTCTCCATTTTTTGGTAGGAAATAAAAGGAGGTAGTTATAAATATTTTTTAAATATTTCATAAGTTCGTTTTACTATGTGGACGCTGATGAACATAAAGGCATGATAATTTCTATTAATAGCTCAACCATGAGAAAAGCCTTTTATTTTTACTTTTTTGTATCTACATTGTTTAAAAAAAAATAGGTAGTGAAAAATGGTGATTCTAAGGATTCCTGAAAATTTCTTGGTTCAAAAATTTGAAACAAAGCCATATTTAAGGAACATCATAACATGGTAAGAAACATCCCGGGTAGAGTACCTAGAGATTGGACTTCTCATGCCAGCATTGCCTCTTCCACTATCCAACACTAGAGACACTAAGTAAATGCTCATTTTCAGCTCAAAATCTTTTTTTTTTATTCAGGGGTGGAGGTTGTGGTTAGTTTTCTTTTGTTTAATCTTTTTTTGATACCAACTTTAAATACAGTTTTGTTTAAGACATTCCACTTACAATACAATGTTTATAAAGTGCAATGTTATTTCCTTTCCTTGTGCACATGTTCCATATTCAAGCATTGAGAATGCCCAGTAATTTATTATACCAACTTGACCTTAAAACTGCCATAGAATTTGCTGCAAATTTGGGTTCTTTGGTGCTTTAACTGTGTAGAACAATGCTTCATCTATACTTGGGTTAGCTTAATCAACCTCTTCAGTGGTGGGCCCTGAAAATCACCACCAGAGGCAGGAGCTCTACCACCAGGAAATCCCCCTGACATTCCTTCTAGCATGCCTTCTGCACTCTAGTCCAGTTTGTTTGTGATGGACTTGCAGACTTCTCCAGCTCTTGCTGTGCATGTTCAAATTCTTCCTTCTCTGCAGTCTGATTCTTATCAAGTCAGTTGATAATTTCATGGCACTTGCTAAGAATCTACTGTTTGTGCTCACTGTTAATCTTGACTTGAAGTTTCTCATCTTCAACAGTTGCTTTCATGTTGAACACATAGGAATCAAGTGAATTTTTGGATGACACCTTGTCCCTCTGCTTCTCATCTTCAGCTTTGTATTTCTTAGTTTCCTGGAACATAGGCTCAATGTCTTCCTTGCTCAAATGGCCCTTGTCATCAGTGATAGTAGACATTGAGGATGCCCTTGGCATCAATATCAAAGGTAACTTCAATCCGATGAACACCAAGGGGTGCAGGAGGTATGCCTGTGAGCTCAAACTTGCCAAACAAGTTTTTTATCCTTGGTAATGACATGCTAGGCTTGTCAGAGTAGGCAGTGAAGGTCTGTGTCTGCCTGGTAGGAATGGTAGTATCACACTTAATGAGGACAGTCATGACTCCATCAGCAGTCTTAATATCAAGTGAAAGAGGAGTGACATCCAAAAACAGAAAATCTTGAACATTTTGAGATGTCTCCAGATAGGACAGCTGCATCATAAGCAACAGCTTCATCAAATGATATGCTCATTCAGTTCTTTTCCATTGAAGATGCCTTGGAGAAGCTACTAAATTGTGGGGATACAATTAGGACCACCAACCAGGACAATATCAGGAATCTGTGGTTTGTCTAGTTTGGCATCTCAAATGGATTTCTCTGTGGGATCTAGAGGACAACAGAACAGGCTCAGCATTCAATTCTTCAAATTGGGCACAGTTAATGGAGATATAGAAGTTGATTCCTTCATGAAGAGAATTGATCTCAGTACTGGTTTTGGTGCTGGAAGAGAGTATGCTTAGCACGTTCACAAGCAGTACGGAGGCACCGGACAGCTCTCTTGCTCTCACTGATGTCCTTCCATGTGTGCACTTGAACTCACCAGTAAAATGGTTAACAATTCAGTTGTGAAAGTACTCTCCACCTAAGTAGGTGTCTCTGGCTGTAGATTTGGCCTCACAGATTCCATCCTCCATAGTGAGGATCAAAAACACCACCTCCCAGGTCAAAGATTAGCATGTTTCTTTCAGCTCCAACCTTTTCCTCTAAACTGTAAGCAATAGCAGCGACAATTGGCTCATTGATAATTCCAAGTACATTGAGACCAGCTATAGTTCCAACATCTTTGATAGTGCTGATGCTAAGAGTCATTAAAGTCATTAAAGTAAGCTGGCACAGCATTGTTAACAGTCTTCCCAAGGTAAACTTTTGCAATTTCCTCCATCTTTGTCAGAACCATAGAAGACACCTCCTCTGGGTAGCAGCTTTTTGTCTCTCTCTCGTACTCTACTTGGACCTTGGGCCTGCCAGCATCATTTACCGCCGTGAAAGGCCAGGGGGTCATATCACACTGGATAATGGCATCATCAAAATCACATCCAGTCAGACATTTGGCATCAAAAGTCATGCTGGCACGGTTCATTGGAACTTGATTATTTGGAGTATCACCAATCAATTGTTTGGCATTTGTAAAGGTGGCATAGCTTGGCATGGTTTGGTTTCCCTGATCATTGGAAGTTATCTCTACTTTTCCTTGCTGGAAAACACCCATACAATAGTAGGTGGTGCCAAGATCAATACCAATTGCAGGTCCGTGAGCCACGGTAGTTTGTGTGCACACTCAGCTCAGATTGCAAAGTGAGACACAGGAACCCCAAAGGCTGCCGCTGTGTTCAATGAAACCCTTGTTTAATACTCCTTTTATGTTGAGAAAACAAACATTAAGTCACATAAACCATCAAAAACACTAAGCTAACCTCCTTCTTCCTGCTAATTGTCTTCCATGGTTTTTCTTCTGAATATATGTCCTTTTAGTGAGAAAATAAAATAAAATAAAATACCCTATAAATCTTGATTAACAAAATTTGACTAAGAATATTCTGTAAAACTTTATTAAGAAAAAAAAATTTGTTTCAACTACCACCAATGTAAAATAATGAAATGTGTCCCCTTCTGCAAGATTTCAAATCTTTGTCTAAAAAAAAGGCCCCATCATGTACAACTCACGTTGGTTTTCACTAGAGAAAATCAAATATAAATGCTAAAACTTCCCTCTTTTGCTGTAGGACCTTTATTGTTCCTCTTTTTTGCTATATGATAAAACCTTCAAACTTGAGATATAGGTTTAGATATGTCTGACAGTCATGTATTTCCCATCAAATCATTAGACTTTCTAACATTGTAAGTCATTGAGAAATTATGAAGTTCTTTTGATTCTGGATCCACTGAAAAATTCATCTTACAAATGCACTACCATGAACCATCTCTGGGTCCTGGCATACCCTTCTGTTGTAAAAAGGTCTTTTTCACTCTAACATATCAAGACATCACTGCCATGCCTGAGCTTGGTTTCTGATTTTGCTTTACAAAAGCAAACCTTGGAGAAGATGGATCATAGGATAATAACACATAATATCAACAATTGGGATTTCATAGTGGACTTGAAGTACATAATGTGTTCTTCAACTAGAACTGGAATATTGCTTAGAAATTCCAACTTTTACCTTGGTTGATCTTCTCAACAGCAAGGGTTTGAGGTAACCATGGATTCCACAAGTCAAAACTCTTTAGCCACCCTGTTTTCTCTTCCTGCTCCACCTAAACTATTTTACTTAAGCTTCAGCATGATTCCAAATACATTCTTTTCCTAAAGAGGTGATGTTTCTCAGAATATATGTATTTCTTAACCTCATACATTAGATTTTAATTGTAAACTTTGCTGATCCTATTAAGTAAGAGTTTTAAAAGACATATTTTACAGTTGACTTTCAAAGTGTAACTTACCAAAAAAAAAAAAAAAAATGTAATTCAAAATAATATCCAGAACTTTCTATTAATTTGTCTAGTATTGGACTATGATAGTCTTTCCAAAGGACATTGAAAACTACAGAGTATGATGCAGGAATTCTCTCATAGTGTCTCACACTATCTTCCCATTTGTTTGCCTGAGGAATGTAGCTAACATCTTATTGTTATTGTTTGTTTCATTTAAGCAAGTCTTTTCTAATTAATTCAAAGTCTGCGGAAAACTTTTGGGGATATCTCATTTTAGGCATCAGTAGCTCACTCATGTCTCTCTAGCATATTGAATTCACAGTTTTATTTTCTCCTTAATATTTGTTCACTCCATTACCTTCCACTTATTGGATAACAATTACTTTATCATCTCTCTAAATTACTGAGGATACCTCTAGCTCTGTTCATTCAGTCCTGGTTTTGGTTCTAGAAGGGAGAAGCAGAGGCAGGACTAGATTGTGGACATTCTGAGTCCAGATTCCTAAAACAAATGACACTAAAGGAGATACATCATATATCACTGTCATTTCCCTTTAACTGTGTGTAGGCCATTTTTCCCTAAAATGGAGATAGTCAAGAGGCTTCCAACAGGAATTGACCTTTCCAACTGGCTTCAGCTTTATTTTCCAGAGGGCAAGTAATTTGCTTTTAAAATTAAGTTCTTCAAATCCCAGGCTATTTACTGTGTTCAATAGTGTTTTGCTTTTTCTGGCATAGAAATTCCTCTAAGAGAAAGGGAACCTTAAAGAGAAAGAGAGGGAGAGGGAAGGACAGAAATTTACCTCTATATGTTTGCCCCAGGCCTTTTTGTCTCTGATGTTTAATATAGGATCTTTCCTTGCCCTTATCTGTTGTAGATTGACTCTTCGATGAATAAGCAGGGGGATAAGATGGCAACTGTTACATTTGCATTTTTACTCCATAAATAAAACTCAAGCTTCTGAAAACGAAAGCCTAGTTCTGTCTTTCCTTTGCCATGTCTTCCCTCACGTTAGTCATTCCTCTGATTTGTTTAAAAGGAAACTGCAACCTGTAGAGAATAGCCTGAAGCTGCAGGGAGAAAAATCCTTTGGCAGCTATCTGGGGCCTTGCCAAGGGGAAAAGTTCTCTCATTGGATAAAATCCATTTTTCTCCTCTTATCCATTGCTTCCCACTCCACTACTAAAGGCCCTAGACAAACACACGGACTTGCCAAGCATAACGTGATCACACCTAGCCAGCTGTGGCAGCCAGCTATGGGAGATAGGCCCTGAACCAGGGCTTGTTGCTGTCGGGTTTTCCCTTTCATCTCAGGGTATGTTTAGGCATGTTCTATTTTCTCTTCTTCTTTTGCTCTGGTATTAAAATTTCCAGCACAAGAGAAGAATACTGTCTTTGAGTATTTTACAACAGTGGGTAGAGACACAGATACATTTCCTGATTTATTTCCTACACTCCTAGTAGCTAAACTGGCAAATGTAGGAAAACTGAAGGCAGAAATAAATGACCGCCTATGGTATGTTCAGGTGGGCTGTGTTAATACCGAGAAATTAAAAGTACGTACATACAGAGAAAAACCCACTAGATTTCTAATACCTGAGATGTATAGCTGCCATAGGAGAATTTTCTAGAATTTGTTAAAGGAAAATAACTGAATATGAATGACCATCTGCTTTAGATGTAGCATTTCCCTACACTGTCTCTTTTCCTTTATGGAATTTTTCTTTCCTACTTTACTCTTACCTACATACATTGCTTGGCATCTCGTTATTTTTAGATCTGTGTGCGGCACAGCTATATGATATCAAAGCAAAAATTTCCCGGGTTTGAATGTACTAAAATAACAATATTTAATTCAAACTGTACTATCCTAAACCTCAGAGAGTAACTCTACCAAATCATTTTCGTTTGTGCAAGCATAGTGGAGACGCAGACCTGAGATATCACGCATAGCAATTGAGAGGATAAAGATCTTATCCAAACACTGGCAACATGCCATGAGGAAAAGCTGCCATAAGAAAAAATACATATTTTCAAAGATCATTTTATAGTCAATAGAAACCAGGTTTTCCTTCCCTTTTTTTCCCCTTAGATTTTATTACACTTAAACCTTTTTTGTCAGAGCAATGAGGAAAATTAATATTTATTTTTTCCTAAATGTTTATATTTTCATTCAGCTATACTTTCTCACATTAAAATTTCCAATTATTTAACAATTTGATATCAAAAACTATGGCTTGAATGTCATGATATTATTTCTTTGAAAACTTTGGCTACTGCACAACTACAGCCGCAAAGTCAAAAGTGATTTTTTCTTAAGTTGGAGGGCTTTTTAAAAAATGTGTGCAGGCGAAATCTTGCTCTGGCTTTGATTCTAATGATACACCAACCAGATTGAACCGCAGGCATTATAAGCCTGCTATGAATCGTCTTTGACTGAGCCTTAAACATGCAGCCTATAATTGGACAAGAGCTTTGTATCATTTGAGCTCCATATCCATTTTGAGTCCCTGCTTAATCTGCTTAATGCAGGGTTCTTCCATTATCGAGTTGACGGATTCCGCTTGGCTGAAGGTTAAGTGCTGGAAATAATGATTGAACCTGCAGACTTAGATCTTTACAGCGACATCCAGTTAAGAGTGTGCTAAGTAAATGCAAGTGGCTAATATTCTAGAACATTTCTAATCTCTGTCATGCAGACCTGGGACAAATAAGTAAATATCAAGAAAGTATCAGTTTCTTAATACCAGACATTGAAAATTTTTGTTAGATAAAGATATTCTTAAGGTATTTATAGAAAAACATTAACAGACTTTTAGTAAAACTTCTTTGATATTTAAGTCATTATTATTTTATTGGTATAAAATTTGGGGTCAAAGTCAAATATCGGGACTAGTTCTAGTATCTTCAGCTCCCTAAGAATGACACTCTTGAATATTTTGAGAAGTACATTATGTTTTTGGAGCCTTGGCATGATTCTGATTTGTGCCAAGTATAAATGGTTCAGTTCCATGGAGACTGTTTCCAATTTCTCTAAAAACTGGAATAAAGGAAAGGCACCATTAAAAAACAAAAACAAAAACAAAACTTTCCTTACTGTCAATCATTTTATTCTCCATGACTGCATTAATTGACTAAAGTTTTCCACTCCAAAAGAATGCGTTAGTCTATTAAGAATTCAAATATTGTAACAGGACCGTTCTATATGAGGTACCTTCCTAAATTGCAATATGTTTAAACATAAAATAGACTAAGGATATGGGAGAGGTGATATTTTCTGGAAAAAAAAAAGTCTAATCATAAAGTGTTTTTTCCCCTTTATTTTTGGATAAAGGCACATAAAATTCATTTGATTTGTATCATTTTGAACTTTTTACTCTTACCACCAGGAGGCAGGTCATGCTAACTATTGATTTAGTGGATGCTGAAAGGCACATAAGTCAATTTTAGACAGAAGTATAAAATTCCCTAAGGGTTTCTTCGCAGACTCTTTAGGAGAAGAGCTGTTGAATTGTTCGAAGTGTAATTTTCACACTAATTATAAAAGAAACTACATAATTACAATTTCAAGCTATTAAATACTTTGAAATTAATTTTTGTGAACTGTTTGTTTGTTCCTTTTTTATTTTTTAATTAAACATGGTTTCATTTGAACCAAAATTATAAATTACTCAAAGGAAATTGAAAATAATGGCTTTCCACATGTTCTCATGTTTATAGATCAGTTTCTTAACAGTTATTTCAAGTTAGATTTCAAATATCTTCATTAGAAACAATCTTCAGAAGAAATAATCTTCATAAGAAAATAATTCACTATGGAAACGTTAAAAAATGCAGATATAATTTAGAAAATTTTTGAAGGAGAAAACTGGGTTTACATTTATTGGAGGCACACTACATTTATTTACAAGTACACATGATTCCATATTGACTGTGTTGTCCATTCATTTAATACTATTGATGATAAGCTATACAAACTTTGTTGGAAATAAGTGTGAACTTCTCAGGTGCATAAACAATGTCTTTACTTTCCTCCACATTTATTTTCAGTGTCCAAGCAAAACCTATGACCCACTGATTAAATCCACCCGAGATTTTCCAGATGATGTCATCAGTTTCATAAAGCGGCACTCTGTGATGTATAAGTCCATATACCCAGTTGCAGGAGGACCAACATTCAAGAGAATCAATGTGGATTACAGACTGACACAGATAGTAGTGGATCATGTCACTGCAGAAGATGGCCAGTACGATGTAATGTTTCTTGGGACAGGTAAGCTAAAACTGGATTAGGATTTTTTCAAAAGGAATTTTTCATTGTTAGACAAAGAGAAGAAAAACTTCAAAAATATTTATTGTTCAAAATCAAAATGAGTAATTATTAGATAAAACCTTGTCAACATTTCTTAAAATTATGTAGCTTTTAATTGATAATCATAAATATCTCCGAACTTCATATTTGAGATTTCAAAATGTATTTGACAGCAATGTGCCTGCTCTACCTTACATGCTCAATACATATTTGTTGAATGATTTTGAACTAAAATTAAACAGGTAGGGCAAAGCAATTTTTATTTTCAAACTTTGCCTTTCCCTCTCTTTACAAGTATATGCCCAAAAGATTCCTTCACCTGATTTTGAGAATCACTAACTTAGTTGACTTAAGATAGATTTTCAAAAACATTAAGCATTACTTTGTGAAGGTCTTTAAATAGAAAGTTCTTGGAGATTATCTTTCTTCTTGAATTTTGTGCATTAAAATGTATTTCACAGACTTGGTTTTTAAGCCCATTGTATTTTCCTTTGCATGTCAACTCAATAACTATGAAATGATTAAAATGTTTTTATAAAAAGAAAAATTTAATCTCAAAAAAGGTAAAAATATTAACTAATAATGTCATGGGAATTCTAATGGCAGTAAAAATACCATGTATCATTAAAACAAAAGCACTGTATTCCATATCATGTTATATAACTTAATGGATCAAGCATTTCATAAAGATTAAAAATTAAGAATTTTCAAGAAACAAAACTTTTTATTAGAATAGATATTTAAGAGTTCAAAACAACTTTAGAATAATTTTATTTTTAAAAAATATGGGTCTTATAGAAGTTAGGTTTATTAGGAAGTATGTGTGTGACGGACTCAGAGGACCTTTGTCATCGATTGTCAAACCTGATTATTTTCCAGATGGCAATTCCACAAACCAGAAAAATAAGGGATATTCCCAAGACAACAGAGATAGAAGTTAAAGAGTCAAAAGTAGAATTAATTAGTTGCTATTAATTCCTACAAGTTTGACACTTAATTTGCACTGTCCACCAAAACTAGGTCTTCAGCAATTCACTGCAATGAATGTCAGTTAGCCACTAGGTGGTACTATCTAACCTTTACTGAGAAAATTCTAGCCCTGCTAAGATAGGTTTTTAATTTTGATATTTGGAAAAAAATGTACATTTAATATTCTTTAAAATTCCCAGAGTTATTTAAAAACAATTACATAATTCAGACTACTTTGTGCAAACAGGATCTTTACTATATACGTTACTATACTCCAACCCCAGTGCTCAGAAGTTTAAAAATGCCTATATTGTATAAATTAAAGTGGGATTGTTTTTTTTTCTTTTTCTAAACTGTTCTTTTAATTTTCTTTCTGTACTAACCTTACACCTCATGGAATTTCAATGTAAGATGATGTATTTAAGATACCTCTTTTAAATGTCAATTTTTGGTTTGCATTATCAACCTTGTATTAAGTTGACATTAAATAATTTTAAACAAACTTCCATTTCTCATATATTAATAATGATTCTGGAGATAGAATACATTTGAAGAGTGAGCTACAATTTCCCTCAGATAGCTGCGATGAATTTTTTGTTCATTTGGCCATGTTATTAAAAGAATATATATCTGTCTTTCATGAACTGGATATAATAACTATTAAATAAATATATATTACATGGAAGGAAGAGAGAGAACTTGTTATTTTAATGTATTTTTAATGTTTTAAGTTAAGGTTCAAAACATTTGCTCTACCCTTGTTAACATTTCAAACAATATTTAAATTAGACATTACATATATTACTTTTGTTAAGAATATACTCTGAATATTCATCCTTTAATATTCTCTCTATAAATGGGTGTTCTACTAGCTAAAAGCTATATTTTAGGAGGACAAAACTTATACATTAAACTTCATTTCATATGTGTTTCATTTAATCTTTTTTTTGTAAGGCATTTAAAGAGGAGGGGAGTAATTTGAAGGTTTCTGGGAATATGTTTACCACTGATTTTTGAGATAGAAACAATGGGATCATGCGTTATGCTTTTTTTTTTCAGACATTGGAACTGTCCTCAAAGTTGTCAGCATTTCAAAGGAAAAGTGGAATATGGAAGAGGTAGTGCTGGAGGAGTTGCAGATATTCAAGGTAAGACTTAGTCCAGAGTTCCATGAGAAGAGATGTTGAAACTGAGTAGCTCTTGTTATAGGGCACCCTTGTTTTAATACATCATCACGTTTCCCAGAGAAGCCTTTGAAATTAGCTTTCTTAGTTTTCTTTTCCCGAAGCAGTGGAAAAAGTTTTATAGGCGACTAGGAATGGGACTCACCTTCCTCTGTAGCATACCGCTGAATTCAGGGCTCCCGGGATTGCCTCTCATTACTGCATTCTCTAAGCATATAGTCAGACAAATTGCCACATTAAATGAAAGCCTGGGGTCTCTTTTACTATCCAGATGCTTTTCTACTTTATAAATTTTACTTTTCAATTTTTTCCCCAATTGAATTTGAGAAAACTAGATGAGTATATAAATCATGTGTCCCTGCTTCTCTGTAAGGAAATTTAAAAAAAAATATAGGTTGCATGATACTATGTCTTCATGTATGCTAAATTCCTCTCACCCGCCAAAAAGAGTTAGTAGATCTAGAAGAATAGTTCTCCAGATTTGGAGAATGAATGCCTTTGACTTTTAACAGTAACTCTCAACTGTGGCATGTTTTGTAAATCCTCAGTAAAGTTAAGTTTACAATTATTTGCTGATAATAACATTTGAAATACTTTTTTGCTTAGAGAAACTTTTTTAAAAATATGCTTTGTCTATTGAAACATTTTTATTGAGACTGTTTATTAAAACAGATTGTTTCCATGTCAATATCTAATGCTTTAAAAGAGAATAAAGCCCTCCTCTGTGAGGGGCTCAAGTTAATTAACATGCTGAGTTCCACAGGATCCTGTTTACATTGTGATGATAATAGTGGTCAAGGAGTTAACAAGAACAAGACCTGCTATCTGGTGTCTACCAAAACAAAATCTTGGGTGGTTCCTAGGGGAAGGCCAGATGTCAAATATAAGTGTGAACCCAGAGGCCAAAAATACAGTCCCTGTAACACACATAGTTGCATTAGAACAAGTCTCATTCAATGGTGTTAGACAGTGGTCAAGAAGAATTACTTGGATTCTTCTGTTAAAATTACATAATGACCAGCTTTTGTTTTCTTTTCTCATTTTAAAAACAGTTTTATTGTGGTATAATTGAAATACAACAAAAAACTGAATATATTTTATGTATATGATTTGATGTTTTGCCATGTTTTTAAAATTGATAACCAAAAATGCTATTTGATAGAACTTTCTCACTGAAATTTTTTCTTTAATATATTTCTTTAAACTTTAACATCTGGTATTTCTTGTCAATTAGTAAATATGAGCTGGTGCTAAATGAAAAATAGCAGAAAGATGATAGGTAGATGGAAATTTTTTAAATCATCTTGTCCTTTTTCGTTTGGTAGCTTTTTTGTTCATGTTTCTGATTTTATCTTGCATGCATCAAGCCATATTTTCTATAAATAAAACTAGCCTTAGTTCATATCGTGAAATCATTTGCACCAGTATTGTATAGTGTTCCGTAAAGAATGTGGTCATCCACAAGGAGCACTATAACTTTTCAAAACTCTGCTACTTAAAACAACTTTTTGAACCACTGATCTAAGTAAGAGCAGAAAGAGGTAATAAATAATTACAGAGATGTTCTTGTCAACACTAGTTTGACTTATATGGAAGCCGTTAAGATAAGCAGATTTAGAAGAAGAACACTTGTGAGTAACTGGGAACAATTTTCAATGCAGAGTGTTTTCTTACGTATTTAGGTCACTTATCTTTAACAGGATACTATAAATAATGATTTTTATCATTTCTGTTAAGGTACAAACACTAAATTTTGAAGAAAATAGCAAACAATAAGAATTTTTTTCCTCATGTAATAGACTTGATGTTTACTTCAGTGATATATGGCATCAGATAAAACAACATATTGTTTAATATAAAAACCTGTTAATGATTATCTTTATTGACATTTAACTTCTTTTTTCAGCACCCGTCGATCATCTTGAACATGGAATTGTCTCTGAAGCAGGTACTTTTTAACTTTTGGATGAAAGTTAACCACAAAAGCAACGGGCTGCTTGAATCAAACTTTATTTGGAAAACAATCCATTGAAATTGGAAGTTAAATTTTAAGAAATGTAAAATGTTATTTGTTTCTCTTGTAATTCATTAGAGACCATTGTTTCAGCCTTGCCTTGGGAGAAATTGAGTTAAATTTCATTAATTGAATGATGCATTCTCCCCTTCCTTTGGATCTTAAAAACTGAACTCACTTTCCTAGTCTCATGAGAATGTCCTTCTCTCAAGCCCATTAGACATTCATGTAGAATATCAACCCTAACCATTATAAAGGGTTTTAAATCTGGGAGTCTAGGATTTAGAATATGAACTGTGGTGACAAACAATCCAAAAGTCAACCTTCAACAAGTCACATAATATCAAACTCTCAGAATCAATTTCCTCAACAGTGAAGGTAGAAAAACAATATCCACCTCCAGAGTTTGTTGGGAGTTTAAAGAGGATGCTTCATGTAACGTTCTAAACAGAGAGCAGACACACAAGTGTAAAGTAAATGGTAACTAATTATAATAATAGTAATAATCTTCAATATGATTTCATAACTGTCTGATGATATTCCAAATTGTAATTGATTCAAGGGATTCAGACTGCACTATTATTTCTATTTGCACCCCCAATATTTAAGAAAGCCATATGACATGTTCAACATCAAGGTGTTGCTAAAATTGTCTTAATCTATTACAGTTCCTATGGCAGAGTGATTTTTTTAGAAAATGATCTAAATAGTTTTCTTCTTCAGGTCTTTGTCATTTATTTGTTCATTCACTTATCATTTATTTATTGACGGCCTAAGGTGCTTGGAGGGTACATAAATGAATGAATAACACAGCTCGCCATTAACCTCCAGAAGCTCACAGTAGAGCTGAGAGTCAAAGGAAGACGCTAACACTGCCCAGTAATAATAGGGTATATGCTAGAGAGACAGAGACAAGAAAGGGGCCTAAAGGGAGCCAGAAGGAACAGGGAAAGATAACTGAAAGACGAGACATACAACTTGAATTATGAAGGATGTCCTAGTTAACCAGATATATTAAAAGGAGAATGGAATGGAAGAGCCAATGGAAGAGCATGTGCCAACCGGAAGGGGAGAATCTTTGCAAAAGTGTGAAGAGTGAGAGACCATAGCTTATTGTAATAAGTGTGTGTACAATTAGGTTATGGATCATATGTGTGTTCAAAGGGGAGGAAGGCTAGAAATGAATCTGGAGAAGTAAGACAGAACAAGATTAGACACATCTTTATATATCCTCCTAAGAAGTTTAGTAGCATATCTTAAAAACAATGAAAACCCCTGGTTGCTTCAATAATGCTCACCTGTAGTCCAGCTACTCAGGAACCTAGAGTGGGAGGATACCTTGAGCCCCAGAGCTCAAGTCCAGTCTGGGCAACATAGTGAGATCCAGGCTCAAAAAAAGAGAGAGAGAAAAAAAGAAAAAAGCCATTGAAAAGGAAAACAAACAAAAATACATTAATGATTAAGCAGAAGGGTATTATAATAAGATTTTCTTTTTAGAAAAATCAGTCTGGTGCAGCAGTGTGGAAGATAGATTGGGTACTGGGGTAGAGGTGGGGGTTGTTGGAAAACAAAATCAAAGCCAGCAGAATAGGACACTTACAAGTAATCCAGGAAAGAAGTGATAAGGACTGAAACAAAGTCAGTGGCGGTAGAGAGGGAGGAGACAAAATAGATTAGAAAATTCTGTATGAGAGAATGGAAATGAAGTGATGACAGATTGAATGTGAGAGAAAGAAGATTCAAAGACAAATCCCAGATTTCTGTCTTGGATGACTTGGTGGATGAGGGTGCTGCTCTCCAAAGTAGGGCAGGAGGAACAGATTTAGGGGGGTTATTATGTTCATATTTATACTGTTTTCAAGATATGTGTAAGTCTTTTGTACAATATAAAAGGTAAATAAATAAGAAGCGAAAAGAGGGAAACCGAACATTTAATGCAAAAAAAGAAATCACAAAGGAGACAAGTGTCTTAATCTGAAATAAAGAGGGAGAATAGAAAGTGGAGAAAGTTTCAAGGAATATATAGTCATTAGTGTCATACAGTATAGAGAATTTCGTAAAACAAATACGAAACAGTGTTCATTGCATTTAGCAACTAGGAAGTCTTAATTGACAGTTTAATGGATGCTAGAGGTGTAAGACCTATTTCTGTAAGTTGAGTACTATGTTATTATGCCGATACCTATTTCTAACATGGATTTCCCTCCTTTAACTCTTGAAATGGTCCACTAGAGTGGACCATGAGTTCTTTGGCACAGATTGTGGCTTATTCACTTTTATCACCCCTCCTCCTCCACCACTACTACCACAGATACTCAAAAGAATGTATAAGGGAAGTAATTCATTACTTTCAGGACTCATATTGAAAATGTGATCTTATTTGCTGGGTTTTTCAGTATCATGCAGCCTTGCATTTTTGATATGGCATCCCTCAAGCTTGTTTAATACTTTCTTTCAGAATGATAACAAATACTCTCTCTCCCACTAATAACTCATGTTCTTTCAAGGATCAGTACTTCAATAACAAATGAAACAAATGAAATGGTTAATTGAAACCAGGGGAATGCTTTATAAATTTATTTTCAGTCATCTCATATAAGGAGTCATGGGAAGTCTTGGGAAGACCGTGAGCTTTGCCTATAGCATCTGTGCTGGACATAATCTCTCAAAGTACATTTTCTAGTATTGAGAAAGAATTTGACATCTTAATTCCTGTCTAGCAGCTGGTTTTTGACCTTCTGAAATTACTGCCAAGCTTGTAGAATGCTATTTCAGCATCAAAATCTTCAAACTACCATCCAACCATAATAGAAATGATTGACTTATTTTTCTCCTCATTATGTTTCTGTACAAGTGTTTACAATGGGCAGGACACCCAGAGAAACAGATTTATATGTATTATGTGACATTCAAGAAAAGAAAATTCTTAAGACTAGTCTGAAAGATGCTTCTAACTCATTTGTTTTACCCGATTTGCAGCAACAATTGTACATTGGTTCCCGAGATGGATTAGTTCAGCTCTCCTTGCACAGATGCGACACTTATGGGAAAGCTTGTGCAGACTGTTGTCTTGCCAGAGACCCCTACTGTGCCTGGGATGGAAATGCATGCTCTCGATATGCTCCTACTTCTAAAAGGTAAGAGGCACATTGAGTTAGTATAAAGCCTTCCTTTCTACAAGATGAATATCTCACATTAATGCCTTGTCTTATAGTTTAAGTTAAACAGAAAATATATACCAAACATGGCCTATGGAAGGAATATTGAAATCAAAATGTTGTTTTATATTTTTACATAAAATTTAATTTTGAAGGAGGATAAAACAGACGCTCTGAAATTCTGAAATATGGAACTTCGAACAATTTTAATAAATTGTTTATTCACTATTTTGGCTTTTTTATAATTGTTCCTTCCCTATTTCTTATTTCTAAATATGCATATACTGATGCCTACTGTTTTGCAAATAATATATAAATATATATGATGGTACAAGCACAGATTGTATAAAACCCACAGTGTAGCCCAGTGACTTGGCATAATTTTAGTTTTACTCTAATAATTATAACTTGGTCAATTTCTGCCACTCATATAATTAAACAATGAACATTTTCCTTGCTGTTTGTAGTTCATTGCTTTATGTGTTCTTAGAAATAGTGCTATTTTGAGCCAACAATTCCAAGCTAGGAATTTGTTCTATATACACATGTGCAAAAGTACCACAAAGTTCTATGTTCAAGAATGTTTATTTCAGCATTATTTTTATAGCAAAATAACTGCAAACAATCTGAATGTCCATTGATATGCTTGCCGCTAGCTAAATATATTATATTAATTAGTTTAATGTCAATTATAGTAATATTATTTTCTAAAGTATTCAAAGTATATTTTCCTCTAGGTGAAATGTAAGCAAAGTGTATTTTTAGGTCTGTTTTCAAACTAACAGGCACATGCTAGTCTCATTACCACATGTACACTTTTTTCTTTTTGGAATTTTATTGATTTCTCAAATTCTAATTTCTAAGAAATTATGGATTGAATGTATAGTGCAATAGCAAATATTACTTAAAATTAGAAAACATTTTATATTCCCTGAAATCCATGAATTAAATTGAAATGGGCACATATGATTATTAGAAATTACAAGTTAAAAGTCACCCACATTTTGTTATAGTTTTTGGCCAAGAACATACTCATTATAGTCTTTGGGGAATGCTTTCCTGGAAAGCTGAAAAACAAGAATGCTCATTAGTTGGTAATAAACCTTCAGTGTGATGAATTGACCCTGTTCCTTAAGAAGCCAAGATTTAAAAACATTCTTGACCTTATGTACCTTACACCATCATAATTTTTTCTTCTTGTATTTCCCAAGACTGTATCTCTGATCTTTCAGACATGCCACTGTGATGTTTTCCCTTACCTAACATAATGTCATGTGAGCCAAAAGATGTTTATAATGGATGAATTTTGTCATCTGTTGTCATCTGTTCAGCATTACCCTCAAGGAACACTCTAGATATCACAGAACGTTTATTGATACTTTTCTGATCTCTGAAATGACAAAATAAAATAGCCAAAGCAAATGAAAATATGCTGTAAGAATGTAAGACTTGCTTAGATGTAGCAGGTTTTTTTTTTTTCCTTCTTTTTTATAAAATAGTTACTACTTTATTTTAAGGAAAATGTGTGATGTAATACAAAAGCCATTGTTTAATATTATTATTATCATAACTACCAGAAAAACAATTTGAGCTACTCATCAGCAGATAGAAATAACAGGTAGTCTTTTATACCATATTGAACTTATAATTCTATTTCAAGTTACAATATTTAGTTTGTTGCTTAATTAAATCTATGCAATAATGAATCTTTACATGACAAGGTGTTTTGTATTTGTGTGTATGTTCCTATCCACTGACTGAACTCTTTTATATATTTTTATTTCTCAATGATTGACTAAAAAGAGAGTTCCTAAAGAGAGTAGCTGGCCAGGCACGGTCGCTCATGCCTGTAATCCCAGAACTTTGGGAGGCCAAGGCAGGCAGATCACCTGAGGTCAGGAGTTCGAGACTAACCTGACCAACATGGAGAAACCCTGGCTCTACTAAAAATACAAAAAAAAAAAAATAGCCGGGCGTGGTGACACATATCTGTAATCCCAGCTACTAGGGAGACTGAGGCAGGAGAATCGCTTGAACCTGGGAGGCGGAGGTTGCGGTGAGCTGAGATCGCGCCATTGCACTCAAGCCTGGGCAACAAAAGCGAAACTCCGTTTCAAAAAACAAAACAAAACAAACAAACAAAAAAAACAAGAGTAGCTATCCTCATTTTAATTATATAAAACCAGGATTGTATTTTTATTTAACCTTTTTTGTTGACAACTTTGTGAAAAATCAGAGAAAAAGAAGCACAGTTAAATAAAATTCATGTCATCTCATTGTCTGAACAGGATTTCTTCTATTAGGACCTCATTACCAGTAGTTTTTTAAATCAATGTTAGATTGATTGGAATATTGACTTGCATTTAAGTTGAGCTCTAAGACAAGCATAGAACTGCATCTGCTACTGTTGTTAGTGTTAGATGTAGCCTTTCTATATGATGGTAATCATGCTTGAGGTTCTAATCAGTGTAATCCCCTTTCCGTAGGAGAGCTAGACGCCAAGACGTAAAATATGGTGACCCGATCACCCAGTGCTGGGACATCGAAGACAGTAAGTACAGCTGTGATATGCTTTTTCTCTGATTTAAAATGCTAAGCCCATTCTTTTGTGTACTTTTATTATATGACTTAACCCATCTATTATCTGGGAATATCTCCATTTTGTGTAATGCACGTGTTCTGGAAGAGGAACAGGAAATTGTATAAATCAACCCCTGTCTACGTGCCTAATTGAATAATCCTTTGTTATATCATTATTTGTTTCATATGTCTTTTAAAATTCCTAAACTGTAGCCTTTGTTTCTTTTTACTACCATTTCCATCCTTATAAAGTTTGAAAACTGCTATTAGAGATAAAACAGGATATAACAGAAAACATTTGGACATTTAGAGTAAACTCAAATAGACCTCCCAGAAGTCTTATTTGAAAGAAGTTTTTAGGTAGCCTATACTTTATTTATATTCACCTATCAAATCATATATTCACTTAATCAATAAATATTTATTAAGCGACTTCCATATGCATGTAATTGTCCTGGGTATACTATGTGACTAAGAAACTCCTTAGAGAGCTTATGAATCTTTAGGGAAATGTCATAAGGCACAATTAGTGATAGGGGAGTTTAGTGAAAGAGAGGCTGTATTGTTTAGAAAAATGAATCATAGAATAGAAGATCTTGAAAGCCTGAAGGAGAAGGCCAGTGTAGTGGAATAGAGAGGAGGCCTGATGAGTGATTCTGAAAACAGAGAAAAAAAAAATTGATAAAAGTATGTATTCCAGAGCTTCAGTTACTATCCATTCTCAAGCTCTACCTTAAGATAGAAAATATATGCACATACACACCAAACACACACACACACACACACACATACACACACACACAAACTGGTAGAAGTAGTGCACATTCATCACAATGTTACTGACCACTCCACCAGTGATGTAAGTAACCCAGATTTCATAACCTATAACTGGTGGTCTGGTAGTGTTTTCTTGATTTAAAAACAAAACAGTTATTTTTAACTTGCAACTTAATTCTTCTGAAAAATAAGCCTTCGTCCAGATTAGTATGCTTGGGTTCTTGTTCTAATGTGTAGGTGATTCATTGTGATGTCCATTGGTTTAGTTACCAATCATTACTGTGCAATACATATGCAATTCTCTACACATGCATATGAAATGTATCAGGGATGATTATAGGTATTGAGGATACAGCAATGAACAACAAAGAAAACAACAACGGAATCTGTGCGTTCACGATACTTATATTCAAGAGTGTGTTAGGGGAGAGAGCAGACAATAAATACCAAAACAAGTAAAATAAATGCTATGTCAATGATAAATGTTATAAAGAAACTGACACAAAACATAGTTGCTGCCTAAGGCACTCACAATTTTTGTCTTCACTTTACCATATCCTATTCATGCTATAACCCACTGCACACAGTCTTTTCTAATCATCATGATCATCACTCTATCCAATCCATTCTTGTCAAGGTCACCGGCAATTTCCTCCTTGCCAAATCCAATGACCAATTTTCGGTTCTCATTTTTACTTAAGCTGTAACTCCCTCCTTTTTGAAACACTTTCTTTTGACTTCCATGCATTCGTGTGCTGGACCCAGTTCATGTGGCCTCATATAAGTTGGTTGCTTAAAATTTTGAAATTTTGTGAGCTGATTTTAAACCACTGAAAGCTTGAATCGGACATGTTGGGAGTATTTACACCAGCAAAATCAGCAAGCACCATAAATTAGTTTTTTTGTTGTTTTGTTGTGTTTTCAGAGAAATGATGTTCCAGCATACCTATGTGCCCTTGTACCATATCCTTCTGGTTTACCTCTTACCTTGCAGACTGTGCCTTCTGAGTGTCCTTAACTTTCCTTTTTGTCCCACCTTTTAAATATTGGAGTGTCCTGAGCCACTTTCCCATTCTCTGTCTACTCACTCTCTAATACTGTCTATTTCAACACTGTCAGAGGCTATTTCCCTCCCAAATTCATAGTCCAATTCTGAACTCACCTTTACATGCCAGACACAGACACTTGTATGCCTACTAAAGAGCTCCACTTGAAGGCCTAATTAGCATCTGAAACTTATGTCCGAGAAAGAATTCTTGTTATCTTCTTCAAGACCTATTTGTTCTGCAGACTTTCCTATATTAACAAATTGCACACCATTCACCCAGCTACTTATGTCAAAAAGCAGCTAGGAGTCACTTTTATATTATTTTCTTTCCTTCCCATCCTATCACCAACCTCTCAATTTGTCCTTCTGGCCCATGGCCAAGCTTTCCTACTTCTCATCACACCCACAAACGCCAGCCTAACTGAAGCCACAGTAGTTCTTCAGTAGCTGCTTCACTGGTCTTTCTGCCTCCACACTTGTGCCACTTCTATCTGTACCCCACTTAGCTATATACCCCACTTACTAGCCAGAGTCATCTTTTTAAAAACTTCAGTCAGAGCATGTCACTCCCTTACTCAACATTTTTCAATGGCTTCTTAGAACAATTGGTAAAAAACTGGAAAGCTTTCCTATGGCATGTAAGATTATTCTTGACCTGATCTCTAGTATATTCTCTGACCCTCCTTCACATCACTGTTGCTCAATTCACTTAGTAGCTTTCTCTTTTCAAAAGCACCAATGAGTTGCTGCCTTATATATGTTTGCATTCATTGTCCTCTGTACCTGAGGAACTCATTTTTCAGATGTTTATTTAGCTCCATCTTTTCACATCAATTAATCCTGTGGTTACATGTTAATTATTCAGAGAGACCTTTCCTGATCATCCCATTTAAAGTATTTTTTTTTTTTTTTTTTTTTTTGCCCTTGGTATTTTCTCCTTTATTGTTTTGTAGCAGATATTCCTTCTTTTTTCATTTACTTGATTACTTTGTCTATGTCACTAGAATGTAAGTTTCTAGAGGGCAGTGAATTTCATATTCATCCTGTCATATTATCCTAGCACTTAAAATGATGTTAATGTGTTAGGCACACAATAGCAGTTGTGTAATAGAGAAGTAAATAGAGGGATATTCAGATGGATAGCATTTGAGCCATGCCTTCAGGAGAAAGTTAGATTTTATAAAGTAAATGAAGAAACAATAATTAAAATCAGAAAGACCTCACATAGATTGGGTAAAGTTTGTGAAAGTTTCTACATGATTCTATTAATTTTATGTTTACTTTATAGGTGTTAGGAGCTATTTCATATTGTTCAGAAAAGTTTTTTTTTTTTTTTAAATAAAAGTAATTGACACCTGTATAAAACATTGATTGGAATATGAGATGCTAGAGGCGGAGAATCAATTGTGGGAGTTAGAGTAGAGACTGTAAAGATATTTACAAATTAATTGACTTGTTTCTAATCCATCATAAATGTGTGCCGGATTTTATTAGGAAGTCAAGTCTTGAATAATGGGCAAAGATTTTTCTTTTCTTCTTTATTTTCTTTCTTTATTGCTTTTATTGTTAAAAGCTGCAAAACTGCATGGTTATTGATGACATAAAACCAGCAATACATGCAGAAAAATAGTTCAACAACATTAAACAGATCAATCTTGCACTTCAATGATAAGATATATATTTATTATAAAGAGGTATTCTAGGCATTTTACTATAAAAAATGTTTTTGACTGCAATCTGGAGGAAAAAAATACTCCACAATTATGTTACATGTCGTAAGAAGCTATTTTAACTATTTCAAACACTATTCTATATAACTTTTACACATTTAAAATTTAGGTCATGATAGAATAAAACAAGTTGAATATTCCTTATCTGAAATGCCTAGTATCAGAAGGTTTTTGGATTCCATATTTTATTAGATTTTGGAATATTTGCATATACATAATGAAATATCTTGGACTGGGATCCAAATCTGCACACAACATTTATTTATATTTCATATACACCTGATATACATAGCCTTCAGGTGATTTTGTATAGTATTTTAAATAATATTGTGCATGAAACAAAGTGTGTGCATTGTACCATAAGAAAGTAAAGGTGTTATTTTCTCAGCCACCAATGCGGACAATCTGTGGTTGTATGCCATCACCACCATTCCTGACTCTGAATTTATATGTTACCAATAAGCAATCATCTTCTTATTCACACATAAACTGTATGTTGTGTCCCTGTCTTTTGACTGCAACCCATCAAGTAGAATTTTCCACTTGTGGTTCACGTCTGTGCTGAAAATGTTTTGGATTTTGGAGCATTTTGGATTTCAGATTTTTGAATTAAGGATGCAGAACCTTTGTGTATGATAGTGTGTGTGTGTGTGTGTGTATGTGTGTATGTGTATATAATATGCACACATCTGTATACGTTTAAAAACTTTTAAAGTGGAAAACTTAGAATTCAGAAATGAAACAAATGTTGGAAGTAACAATAAATTCATTTTCAGTGAAACTGATGTAGAGATGTCAGACATTATTTTTATTAATTTGAAAAAAGAGTTCAGATAGTGAGCTCGCTATCACTTTTCCAGTTGATTTCACCAATTTATCTTTTACTAAATTGACCAATTCTTTGGTCAAGTCAGTCTAATGGCATTTCTCCTGAGCCCTTGCCCCATATCCCAAAAATTAACCTGCATCCTCCCCTACTTTGTTGACAAAATCCTTTTCTCAGGAAAATTGTATCTGTTATTATAAGATGGTGCATATCTTTCTTTTCCATAACTGGCACCAGTGATCTTTTTGTGCATTAGGAATTTATTAACTGTGAAAAACACAGCTATAATCTGTTGAATTGGTGGAGATAGTTGATTGACTACAGGTTTTAAATGGAATCCGCACATTTTGAAGGTTAGATGAGGTTAATTCATAATGGTGTCAGCATGCTTGACTTAATCCTTGCTGGTAAAACACAAGTAAGTTCAAAATAAGTTTCTTGAAAAGAAGCCTAACATATGTGCATTTATGCCATTGCTGATCATTTGTATGCTTAGGTTTAGGATTCACTTGGTCTTTTAAACCTTACTCTAGTTGATGTTCTATAGTGCTAAGTAAGCCAATCTGTAAATTTGAGATATCTCAATATATGATGAAATAGTGCATATTTGGGCTAAGCTGAGCAGCTGTCATTTTTTGTTTGATCAAATTTGAGCTAGAGCTCTTAGATCACACAAGGGACACAGCCTTTGGCTACTCTAGATGGAATGTATTTCAGATGGTGCATTGATTTACGAGAATAAGGTGTCTGAGACACTGTTCTTTTAAGCATCCCAGTAACTATCTCATAGCAAATGTATATTGGGCTAAAATATCCCTCTGTATAAAAAAGCATAAAAATGATAGATTAATACAGATAAGGCCCAGATATTGAGTATTAGTGCATCTGGCTCATGATCATCATCATAGAATTTTATCAAGCGTAGATCACTATAACTTACTTTTCTGATATCAAAATTTTATGTTATCTGATCAGCTCTGTGGAGCAATTCATGATAGAAATTGCCCTTAAATTAAAGCAAAGTGCTCCAGAACTATCTAAAACATTGTTTATATTTTATATTAACAAAAAAGTATTAAAGCACTAAAAGATGCAAAAGATTTATTCAGCTCAAAGAAAAAAATCTCAATATATAGAGTTAGATATTATGAACATTATTTTTTAAAATCAAGTGCAAATAGCTAATATATTGATGAAAGAATAAAAATTACAATACAGGGATAAAATTTTTAAAATCCATCTATTGTGTAATATTTGTCTCAGGTAACAATATTATAACATGAATTTCCTTTCTCTTTAATAATGTATATGATTCTTTCCCCATGGCATCTGTTCTGAATCAGTCTGTTTTCCCACTGCTTTTAAAATCAGGTCAAGGTTAATCTCTTATTCCATGTTTGCTTTCCAGGCATTAGTCATGAAACTGCTGATGAAAAGGTGATTTTTGGCATTGAATTTAACTCAACCTTTCTGGAATGTATACCTAAATCCCAACAAGCAACTATTAAATGGTATATCCAGAGGTCAGGGGATGAGCATCGAGAGGAGGTAAGCTGTTGTCATCAAAGAATACTCACTTTGAGGGAAATAGTGTACGATTGAGAGATGTTCAACTTTTAGTGCTGTATGCTACTTTTATCATTATTTGATTAAAAAAAAAAATGTTTTTGCTTACTAACACCAAAAGTAACAATAGCTTTTAGATAAGAATAGGCCAACTTCACACAAATGTTTTCCTAAAATATATTTAAAAGTAGACTGAATTTTTTAAAGACTTTTACATTTTTTTTCCAAATTCCATATTTCATAGGTTGCCTATATTTAGGAACAAATCCCTGACTAATAACAAGAACACCATATTTTTCTTCCCACAGTAGCACAGTGACTACATTTTAGTTCGCATTGTGTTTAATTTAGATCATGAAATGAAGCATGTTGAGGTTGTATTAAAACAGAAATATCTGGTCGGGCGCGGTGACTTATGCTTATAATCCCAGAACTTTTGGAGGCTGAGGCGGGCGGATCATGAGATTAGGAGATCGAGACCATCCTGGCTAATTCGGTGAAACCCTGTCTCTACTAAGAATACAAAAAAATTAGCCAGGCGTGGTGGTGGGCGCCTGTAGTCCCAGCTACTGGGGAGGCTGAGGCAGGAGAATGGCATGAACCCACAAGGCGGAGCTTGCAGTAAGCCGAGATTGTGCCACTGTACTCCAGCCTGGGCAACAGAGCAAGACTCCATCTAAAAACAAACAAACAAACAAAACAGAAATATCTATGTTTATCAAATTATATGAGCAAATTAGGTAAGTATCCAGACATGTTAAACTAAGAACACTGTAATGAATAATGAAAAAAACACAGGATTCAGAATTACATATCTTGAGTTGAAACATGGTCCTTAAACCTTTGGTAATGTTCCTGAGCCCCCAATTTTCTAAGTGAACAAAATAAATTCAAAAGTTACTATAAGTGAAAAAATGCATATGAGAATGTAGAATTTCAATAAAGAGGCTCTCACAACTGTAAAATATGCATGTAAAATTACAGATACTCTATTAATGAGGGTATTTTACATGTGCATCAGGAAAGAGTACTAATCATGTGTTTAGAAAATACTAGTTCTACCTTTGGCTTGACTCCTGAGAATTCATGAGCAGATCGTAACTTCTCTAGCACTTAGTTTCTCTCTTATATAAGTAGATCAAATTTCCCTAAAATATCAGCCTTATTGACAAGTCTATAAACATTTAAAATAGTACATGTAATTAAGTCAAACATTAGTACAGAATAGTGGATCTCAACCTCTGGTAATTTTGTTTCCAGAGTACCAACATTGGGCGATGTCTGGAGACATTTTTGAACATCACAGCTGGGTGGGTGGGTGGCCAAGTGGGTGCCCCTGGTGTGTACTGGGTAGAGGTCAGAGATGATTCCAAAAATTCTACAATGCACAGTCCCTCACAGTAAAAAAACTATGTCACTCCAAATGTCAAAGATGCTGAGGTTAAGAAAACTTCAGGTAAAAAAAATCAAATTTTATCATAAGAAATTGATTTAAAGATATAGTTATACTGTTACATGAAGAGTTTAACATCATTCTCTTCATCTAACAGCTACAAGAATAACTTTTTCTAAGTGTTAACTCTTTACATACTTAATATATAAATAAAAGAATAACTTCATGTTTTGTTAAGTCAAATTTCGCCAATAAAACTAGATACATCATCATTCCTGACTTCTATAAGTCCTAAGACTATGGCAGATTCATATTTACACTGCATATTTATTTTAAGGGTCCAATTTTTTACCTTTATATTGAAATATTGTTTGATAGAGAAATGATTATTTAATTTCAAAATACAAGGCATTTACTAGAAATATTGAAAGAACGATACTGAAATTTTTTAACTTGCAGATTTTTTTATTATGTTGCAATGTTTTAATCTTAAGTGTCACAAACCAATATTTTGAATTTCATAGCAAATAAAGTTTGATAATTGCTTTTCAGTTAAATATAATTCTTTAATAAATGGATTTTTCTTCATGGGAAATTTAATCTGATTTTTAAAAATATGTGGTCCTCTGCTTGAGTTCATCTCTCAGCTCTAGATACTTAACATTTGCCTGTGGTTGTTTGCATTCACATCTTGCATTTTCTTGAAAATTCCGTGCATTACTTTAATTTACCTTTTAAAAGTATATTATATATTCATAATGGTACCATGCTCCATGAATTTCAATGGAGCAGAAATATTTATTGAATTTTACTTAAAAGTATCTTCACTGTAATATTTCAACTGGTATTTTAATTTATCTTTGTAAATAGAGAGTTTCACATTATCCAGGATATGCAATACTGCTTCCTGAGCTGAGGAAAAGGGCAATATCCAGATTATACTTGAAGCATTTTTCCCAGCAGGATGCCTTCTGCTTCTTACCCATAAGGTCACAGTTTGGAATCTTTCCTCCACTCAAAAACAGCCTGCAGGAGGGACCGTGATCTCCTGTGGCACAGAGGCTGTCACCAGGTTATTCTCTGCCAGGAGGAGAACATTTCCTTACTGAGCTGTTTCACAGTTGGGTGCTGTACGGGAGGTCATGAGTCAGTTATCTGCTGACTTTCTTATAAAACTGTTCTTAAAATGGATGATGTTTATGCTGTAACTAGCGAGTCAATTGGCAGTCCCCAAGCTTCTGTTGAACTTTTGGGATCTGAATAAGTAAACGAGGCCGTACTATATTTTCTCTGTTTATGTTAATAACATTTTAAAAACATCTTCAAATATTTGCATTATTCCACTTGTAGATCTTATTTTATTTTTATTCTAAAAGCAATATAAATGATTTTAAAATTATAGTAACACATAAAATAAGTATGAGGCCACTAAGTGTAGATAAGCATAAATAATATTTTGATGTCTATTCCAGCTTTTTTTCCCACTCACCATTGCACTGTGAGCATTTTCCATTATCATTTAATGTCAATACCATGCTTTTTCTGTCTCCCACACATCCCACCCTGATGTCGTAGTTATCCATAGGTATTCCAGGTGTTCTCTCACTAGATCATGTTCCTGTTTGAAATAATAATAATGAACTTCGTTATATCTGAGTCTTTCTCTGCTTTTCTAACTATTTTCTTAGGAAAAAATCTTAGAAGTAAAATAAGTTAAAGACATTTGTTATCTTTATGGATTTTGATAAACAACACCATATTGCTAATTTCACATAAAAATCACTGTATTAGTGTCTGTTATAAATCCCTGAGGCAAAATTATGGTTCACAATTTAAGAAAATCTTTACCAGTTGAATATGAAAACTGTATTGCCTTAATATCTACTACTTTGCATATTAGTGGATGCGAACTGACCTTCTTAAGTGTCTTGGTTCTTGGCTTCAGTTGTATTTTGTGAATTGTCTTGCCTGTCATTGCTTACTTTATATGGGCATATTTATTTAATAATAATTGTAATAAGTCCTTTGTATATTACATATGTTAATAATTTAATGTTATACCTTTATACATTTATTTTACATTTCTTTTGTTTCTGACAATTTCTGACTTTCCTACACATTTTGTTTTATACAGGCAAATCGATTTATTTATGGCTCTGTGATATTTCACCTGTTATGCTTAAAGACTCTTTCCCCAATCAGACAGCAATTATATATTTTTTCTAGTTATTTTATGATTTTTTACATTTACATTTACATTTTACATATTATATTTACATGTACCCAAAGATAGTAAATTAATCTAGTAGTTATTTATGTATGTAGATATTTGATTTTTCTTTTTAATAATGAGCTCATTGCTCTAGCATCCATTTTAGCAAGTTTTCCTTTTTCTAATGTTTGCTTAAAAATATTAATTATTGGTTTTGTGGTATATTAATAGATGGATCATATACAGTGTCATGTAAGTAAACTCTGATAAATTTAAAAACATGTATACCAATGATTCTATTCCAATTCCTTTTCCTTTCTTCCAAATTAAATAAGAAAACTTTTCAGTGTATTTTTTAAATACAGAAAAATTTTTGCCACAGTTTTGCAGACATCTTTTTCTCTCACACAAGCAGCTTGCTTTATTTTTTAATCCTAATTTCCCACTAGTAATATTTTCTGTTTGTTAGAGAAAGGAGATATTTTTGAAGCCCTGACCTCTTCCAAGGCATGTGCAGTGCTTTTACTATGGAAGAACTGACAGGTGAATTATCTGTAACAGAACTACCATTAGACTGCTATTATAAGAGATAAAGTCCCTGACCTTTACCTGCTGCTTAATACTTAAATGTCCTTTGTGCCTTCCATGTTACTCTTCTCATGTTAAATGAATTGCCCTTCACTGGAGATCTACATTTAATAATGCCAGATATATTATCCTTGTTCACATTAGGCAAATGGATAGTCGACCCCAGCTCAAACGTGGTTTTAATTTGTAAAGTTGAGCAGTTTTAACTTATCACTTCTAGAGTGGAGAAAATTCCAAGAGTTTAAATCAATGACCAGAGATTACATTATCTCTTTGTTGAGGAGCTGAATTTTCTAAATTGACTGTGCTGACATTTCACTGTTGAGATACAGTCTGCATAATGCATCCTATTTCAGCAAAGAATGAAAGCATTACAGAGAAAGAGAATGTAAAGTAGGCAAATGTTAATCAACTACTTAGTTTCTGGGTCACAGATTTTTATCTCTAGATTGTAAACATTCTCTGTAAATGTATCTATTCAAAATGTCTTTTATTAGAGCTGCCAGTTTACTAAAAGCATATTATTGAAATTTTAGCAAGAAAAAAATTGTTAAATGATCTAATTGACATTAGTTAGATGTAGAAAGCTGAAAATTTATTAAATCAAGTACGATATCAGTAGGTGAAAAACCAAAGAACAAATCCAGCACTCCACAGAAGAAAAGAAAGTTGAAAGATCATGACCGCGTAATGGAATGCCAGGTGTTTATGGAATCCTGAGTCCTGTGGGGACAGAATTAGAGGGAAAAGGATGGAAGGGGACCAGACCTCAAAGTACAACAACATAAACAGGATACAAAAAGATAATAGCAAAAGCAATGATGAAGTGTTGCACAATATGTGTGAGATGAAGTCATAATTTCTTCCTGTCAGAAGATTAAAGAGAACAATCAAAAGTCTAGTCAGAGCTGTGACAATCTCTAAAAGCCATATTAAATGTAATTTAAACATTATCAAGAGTACCAGTTATGTAAAGGAAATCTAGAGATCAACTAGAACTGGAGATATCCACTTTGATTGTCATGCTAATAACCTCAGGCCATTTTCTATTAAAAGAATTACAGTAATAAAGGCTTCAAAATATTACCTCTCAAGCAGCATGGCAGTAGTATGTAATGTTGCTAATAATACTTCACATTTTAACCTTCAAAGAGCTTTGCTTTTAATCCCCCAAATACACCATATGCTGCACCACAACTTGATAGATGGGAGACCAATGGGGGAAGATAAATGAGTCATCATAGGAAACAGAGTAGAGACCAGAAGGTTCGGTTATGAAGCTAGTATTTTGAGACCTAAAATGTATTAAATTAAAAAGAAAAAAAAATACAGTGAAATTATCTAAGGGGAAAAAAATAATTATATGTAGTGTATTAAATTTGACATTGTCATTTCTGTTTAAGATTGGCCATTTAGAACTCTCCTAATTCAAATCACGTTTATTTTAGGCATGAGACTCCTATGGTTTCTGAGAATGTAAATTAATTCAAAGTTAGTTTGTATTACAATAGCATTTCTAAATGTCTGGGCTTTTAGAATAAATCCATAAGAAAAAGAATACCACATCCAGCTTACCAAATGGGCAACATAAGAGAAACAAACACACAAAGCTCTGATGGTGTGGATTCAGTGCAGAGCAAAGGCAGGCCTGGAGACCATTCAGCCTCATTAACCAGGGATCTGAGCTGTGACCTGCCTTTGGCCTCAAATGGTTCCCCGCCAGCTGCACTTCTCTGGCACAGAGGGTGGCTTGCCATATACTTGTTAGTTAACTGGGCCGGTAGCCAGAGATGTTTCTTTTCCTTTTCTCATATTTCTAGAATTGGGGAGATTTTTTCCTACATATTTTTCACATAAAGATGCAGAGTACAGTCCACCCACTGTGAATAAATTTAATTTAACCATCTTTATGCCTCCTTGATTTCCATCATCTAAAAGTCTACAATACAGGGGCAGATGTGTAAACTGGGAAATCTTCCAGACTTCTTTGTTGCTGCTGTTGTTGTTTTTGTTATTCCACTTAATGCTGAGCCACTCAACAATACTCCACATTAAGCAGGGCTCTTTTGTGGGTAAACATGCCTCTAGTTTGACTGAAGATAGGTTCATTATTCACACCATATCATGGGCCAGGCAAGCTTAATGTTAGAATTGTCTTTTAGTAATATTGCTTCAAAGGCTGGAGAGCATCACATTTCAGTGGAAGTTCTTTGTGTTCATTGTGCTTTCTCACACTTGAAATCACATTACCATGTCATAGTATATGAAGGCATGGCAAATATTTCCACAAGTGACAGTTGAAAGTATCACGTATACATACAGTATGAAAATTCAATCCACAGTAAAGAGGGAAATTCAGCTTTCAATGTTGCTAACCTTCTGACTAGGGTCCTACTCAATTACAGCTCTAACTTCCAAAAGACTATACCCATACCTTTGGGTTTGACTTTAAAGAAGTCATCATTTACAGCTTTCATATGCTACTCACATAGCTTATTTGGTGATATCTGGAAAACAGTAAATTCCACTTGGAATTATTGTTCTATTCTACATTTTAGGTAGTAGCATGTACTGAAGCTCGTTCTCTATACAATGATTGTAAATGTTGCATTCTCGCTCCACATTTCAGGTGCTAATTTATGATCTTGGTATAGTAATTTGTATATGAAATCTCTGTAAAGAAGGTCACTTGATGGTTTCCAGTTTTTCATTCCTATCTGTAAATTGGGAGAAAAAAAATAACTGTATTCCAAAGGTTGTTAGACTTACTAAGATACAAATGTGAAAAATTAAGGATAGAGTTTGGGGGTGATTACTTTAGTTGAATTTTTTTACCTTTTAAACTATGGCTGACAATATTATGCTTGATGACAGAGACAAAGAGACAGTGAATATGTCTTTTAGGTTCATCTAAGTAAAACTATGTAGCCTGTTTTCATTTGCTCTTAGCTCTCTGTTTTTAATTTATTACCTATATTTTTCCAATTCTGCAGTTGAAGCCTGATGAAAGAATCATCAAAACGGAATATGGGCTACTGATTCGAAGTTTGCAGAAGAAGGATTCTGGGATGTATTACTGCAAAGCACAGGAGCACACTTTCATCCACACCATAGTGAAGCTGACTTTGAATGTCATTGAGAATGAACAGATGGAAAATACCCAGAGGGCAGAGCATGAGGAGGGGCAGGTCAAGGATCTATTGGCTGAGTCACGGTTGAGATACAAAGACTACATCCAAATCCTTAGCAGCCCAAACTTCAGCCTTGACCAGTACTGCGAACAGATGTGGCACAGGGAGAAGCGGAGACAGCGAAACAAGGGGGGCCCAAAGTGGAAGCACATGCAGGAAATGAAGAAGAAAAGAAATAGAAGACATCACAGAGACCTGGATGAGCTCCCTAGAGCTGTGGCCACGTAGTTTTCTACTTAATTTAAAGAAAAGAATTATTTACCTACAAAAACACTGTCTTCTGTTTTGTATATCCCTTAAAATAATTCATAAATGCTTCCCATGGAGTTTTGCTGAGGCACAAGACAATAATCTGATCAAGACAATATGTGGTGAATATAAGAAAGGGCAAAAAAGTCATTTGAACCAGTTTTCCAAGAACAAATCTTGCACCAGCAAAGCATAAGAATTATCCTAAAAATAGGGGCTTTACATTTGTTAATGTTCCATGTTTTGAGTTTTGGAATTTATTGTCATGTAAATAATTGAGCTAAGTAAGCACCAAAGTTGATAGTATATAAGGTGCTTTATTCCCTCAAATGTCCATTAAGCATGGAATTTACCATGCAGTTGTGCTACGTTCTTATGAACAGATATATCATTCCTATTGAGAACCAGCTACCTTGTGATAGAGAATTAGAGGTCAGACACAAATTAAGACTACTTCCATTATCAACAGGAACTTTCCCAGTGAGCCATTCGCTCCTGGAGAATGGTATAGGAATTTGGAGAGGTGCATTATTTCTTTGTGGCCACAGGGGTTAAATTTAGTGTACTACAACATTGATTTACTGAAAGGCATTAATGTTTCCCCCAGCATTTCTATTGACAAGTCAGGAGTAACAGGTTCACAGAGAGAAGTTGGTGCTTAGTTATGTGTTTTTAGAATATATGCTAAGCTCTACAGGGACAGAATGCCTAATAAATATTTTAATAAGATATGGGAAAATATTTTAATAAAACAAGGAAAACATAATGATGTATAATGCATCCTGATGGAAAGGCATGCAGATGGGATTTGTTAGAAGACAGAAGGAAAGACAGCCATAAATTCTGTCTTTGGGGAAAACTCATATCCCCATGAAAAGAAAGAACAATCACAAATAAAGTGAGAGTAATGTAATGGAGCTCTTTTCACTAGAGTATAAGTAGCTGCCAATTTGTAATTCATCTGTTAAAAAAAATCTAGATTATAACAAACTGCTAGCAAAAGTCTGAGGAAAAAATAAATTTTTCTGAAGAATCATAGGAAGGGTAGACATATTTTATTTATAACCAATGATATTTCAATATATATTTTCTCTCAAAAATATTTATCATTCTCTGTATATTATTTCTTTTTACTGCCTTTTTTCTTTCCTGTATATTGGATTTTGTGATTATGTTTCAGTGAATAGGAGAAAACAATGTATAACACAAAGAGAATTAAGAAAATGACATTGCTGGGGAGTGGGGATATATATTTGTTGAATAGCAGAACAAGTGTAAAATTTTGACAACGGAAAGGGTTAAATTAACTCTTTGACATCATTTCTTCACGCAACCTTTTCGCATTGCTGAGTTAATCTGTTGTAATGGTAGTATTATTGTTTTAGTAATTTAACAATAAATAAGCCTGCCACGTGTAAAAAGAACCAAACTCACAATATTAACATAAACATCTTTCATATTTTATTAGTACTTTCAAATGTTTTCAATTTGACTTTCCCTCTGACTATGTATGGTGTGTTTCCTGTCTGTTTAAGCAGAACTCACCTTTCCTTCTTGTAACACAGAACCCTTACCCTTCTTCGGTTTTGCCTTTTCACGCCCTTTATAGTGTGAAATGAAAAATTAGTCACTTCCTCACATGGAAGGCAGCCTTTCAGAAAACTAAATAACAGACATTGCTCGTTTCTCATGCATTCTACATATCTTGAAAGAAAAGTCTGTGAGAAACCCAGTGATTAGAGGGCAACTTAATGCAAAATCTGTGGCTTTATGTTGAGAGCATTATCTCTCTGTTATATTTATTTTATTTGCATTGGTTACCTATCTCAAAGTAGTCAAACTGGTCAAAATGATATATGAGATTGAGTATTCCCTTTTGATATTATACTGATGAATATTTGTAGGTATTTCACTGTAAGGAAAAGTTAAGGAATAATTTTAATAAAAGTGAACCAGAACAAATCACTCATTTAAAAAGTAATTCAGAAGAACTGTGTGGCATGACCAGACTTCTAATTGAATAGCATAACAACAGTGTTTGTAATTATAGATTTGCTTGGACAAAATGTTCAGGAACTCATAGTGAGCTCAAAGCAATTAAGTGGGAACATTTTTAATTTAAAAAAAAATTCAAAATATTTGTAGGTCCAAGAGTAAATATGAATGACTTCGGAAAAATTACATGAAGCTCAAATGTGAGGATTGACTTATGAAAATAAATTTTATTTCTATCCAAATTTGAATGTCCAAGCCATTTTTTAATTACTTCTTTCTAATCCTAGTTATTCAAACAAAATTTGGGAAACTTATTTTATGACCACCTCTAATATTCTGGCTGCTTTGGATACAATACTCCTAATTTATGATAATTAGTTAAAATATATTAAAAATATTATAGGTAAAATAAAATTTCACACAAAAAACAACATAGAGGACAAATATTTATGTGTATTTTTAAAGATAAAGAATATCTAAACTGTGTTTTTTTCTTAGCTTTTTAGTTGTGTAGAACATTTAGAGAGAGTATGAATATATTAAATCTACAAACACACTATATACTTCCTTACCACTGACTATGTCATCAAATTTGCCTTAAAATAATGAAAAAGAAAAGTATAATTAATGGTTTCAAATATTCTAAGAAATTGATTCTCTATGGAGGGGATCTTAAAATGCCTGTTTACTCACGTTTTTGAATTTTTCTTGTCTCTAATACTTTTGTCTTTGACTGCCTTGTGTGTTCTTTTCTGAATTTTCTGAATTTAATTTCTGCAATCTATGCTGCTAAATAGAATCCTGCATGTCTGCATTCATTTACATTCAATTTATTGTAAATTTGAAGATTTTATTTAGAAACGAATAGTCTAATTAATTTATGTAGAGTCCTTTTTTCCAAAGAGCTCAAAACACTACATCCAAATTATTGAATAAACACTTTCGGAAACCAACCAAATTACTCAAGAAATGGAAAAGTAGTCATAGAGAAACTTAGTAATTTGCAAAAGGCACAACAGTAGTTGAAGAATTACAATTCATAAAGTCTCATCATTCTGTTGGCTAAAATAATGCTCTTTACATTATGCTGGCTACAAAATGGTCTTACTCTTGAATTTTGCTTTTGGTTCATATTTTGGTTCTTCATATTCTAGTATGTTTTGTTCCTGCTGAATTTTACAGACTCAGCTAAACAATAAGTTATCAGTAGTCACTTTTTACTTTTCATTATCAAAATTAAATTTCCAAGAACAACTTGATATCATTCAACTGTCCACAAAATAATAAAAAGGGCATTCATTAAATACTGATTTTCTTAAACTTAAATGTTATATTTCATATTTATGTATATAATGCAAGTGGAAATCAAAACTGAAATAGCCTCCCTTTAGAATGTCACATTTTTCTTCAAAAACATGTTGGAATTGGTTAGCCTTATTGGGAATGGATAATTTAGAAACAAACCAAAAAAAAGAAAAAAAAGATATTTGAAGTGTTTTTATAGGAGATGTATTTTTGTCATCGTAAACGATCACAATTTTAAATAATTCATCTTAGAAGTGAGGTAAAGCAAATAAAATCTAAGATTCCCAGATTCCATACATTAGGAGTGCAAAGACAGGATCGTACATATGACTTATACCTCTCATTTAAATATTTTGTAGTATAAAGTATCTATGGGAAGTGTTTGAGATAGATGGTTTTTGGAAAAGGGCAAAATCTGTCAGATGCCATAGTTAATCATGTAATTTAATTCTAGTATTGTGAGTGGTTAGCAATCAATTTTGAATTTATAATTTAGCTATTTTAAAAGAAATGTAGTCTTGTAGATGAAATAATTAAAAATTGTTAAATGTATATTTTGGTTGTATTATAATAAAACACAAACATTAGTGTTCTATGATTATGAAAACTACTGGTTTGTGTGCAAATTTTGTTTTTAAACTCCAAATATGGTAAATTTTATATATAAAATGGGACTAAAGAAAATATAAGATGCAGTATTTTCAGAAATGTTCAGTAGATGTGTTTTACACTGTAAGTACGCAGTAATTTCATTTATGAAAGAAAAGAATGTGTCCCACCCAATTTGACACAATTATATTGCTAAGCTTTATTGTGATTTAATTTAGGTTTTAGTGGATTGAGATATATGTTATTACCACAAATAACTACTTATTTTAAATTTCCCAATTGCCATCTGATCATTTAAAAATACTTATCTATACATTTAGCTGTATTGGAGTATAATTTATTAAAGAGTAAGGTGTGGATTGTCTTTAATTTTGCTTTATAAAAACATTTTTTAAATTTATTTTACAGACACATATTTCTTGCCAATTTGGGACACACATGAAGAACATTTAATATTCGCAAATAAATAATATAATGTTCTACAAATATGGTACTCAAATAATATAGAGATACTGTGTTGAGAAATGTCAAGTTTTCTGACTTTACTGATAAGCTTGTAACGTAAGATTACACTAATAGTCTTTAAAAAGAACAAATAATTTTCACACAAAACACTTAAAAATTATTACTTCATTTGGGCTACTAAAAAAATACAATAAACTGAGTGGCTCATAAACCACAGAAATGTATTTCTCACAGTTCTGAAGCCAGAGAAGTTCAAGATCAAGGTACTGGCAGATTCTGTGTCTTGTTAGGGCCACTTTCTGATTCATAGACAATGCCTTCTTGTTTGTCCTCACCTAGTGGAAGGGGTGAATGAGCTCTCCTAGGCCTCTTTTACACAGGCAATAATCCCACTCATCAGGGTTCCACTCTCATGACCTAATCACCTTCCAAAGGCCTCATTTTCTGACATCATCACCTTGGGCGGGGGGGGTTAGGATTTTCATGTATAAATTGAGGAAAGAGGGAACACAAAAATTCAGACCATAGCAGAGCTGTTAGGTACTAGATCATGTCCAGGCTTTTACTGTAGATGAAATACAAGATTAATAATTGAGAAAATTTCAGGTATATTTGTTGGAATACATAAAGACACTTAAGTAATTCCCAAGACAGAAGAAACAAGAATGTAACAGTTTAGTTGAAAATGGAAAGCATGTAAGACCACACAACTTGCTGTCTTTATTAACATGGCTTTACTAGTCAAAAAAACTCTTGCCCAAAGATGAAGTTGAAAATACCTTTAATGTTTGTTTCAAAAGCTCATATACTTTTACGTTACATATATGTTGGCATAAACACTCACCTTGGAGAGTGATTTGGCAATATCCAATGAAGTTGGATTTTAGTGGATTGAGATTAATGTTATTACCACAAGTAACTACTTCTTTTAAAGTTTCCGGCCAGGCGCAGCGGCTCATGCCTGTAATTGCAGCGCTTTGGAAGGCCGAGGCGGGTGGATCACGATGTGAGGAGATTGAGACCATCCTGGCAAACACGGTGAAACCCTGTCTCTACTAAAAATACAAAAAAATTGGCCTGGCGTGGTGGCGGGCGCCTGTAGTCTCAGCAACTCGAGAGGCTGATGCAGGAGAATAGCGTGAACCCGGGGGACCGAGCTTCCAGTGAGCCGAGATCGCACCACTGCACTCCAGCCTGGGAGGCAGAGCGAGACTCCATCTCAAAAAAAAAAAAAAAGGTTTCCGATTGCCGTCTGATTATTTAAAAATACTCATCTATATGTTTAACTGTATTGGAGTATAATTATCTCAAGAACAAGCTCTTAACAATTAATATATACCCTTGAGAAACTTCTCCACATGTGTAGTAGTAGACATTTTTGAAACTCTATTACAGGATAATTATAACAGAAAAACTAAACAATCTATATGTTCAAGAAAAGGAGAATGAATAACTTGAAATATACTTACTAAATAGATACAGAAATTTAAATTAAAAAAAAAGAAAGGTTGTATATATTAACAGAAAAATCTCAAAAATATAATGTTAAACAAGTAAAATCAAGGAGTCTAGGGATGCAAAAAAAATTGTCCCGGGTATATCAAGTTTAAAGAAGCAAATGATAACGCTTATGGTACATATGCTCATATGTAAGTAGTAAATATATAAAAACAATTTTTGGAAAAGTTAAGTACTAAATTCAAAATAAATTTTCCTGTAAGTATCAAAGGAAAAGATGAGGACATAGGGAGCTACAATTGTTTCAATAGCTTTTAAAATACTTTTTTTTTTTTTTTTTTTTTTTTTTGAGACGGGGTTTTGCTCTGTCGCCCAGGCTGGAGAGCAGTGGTGTGATTTCAGCTCACTGCAAGCTCTGCCTCCTGGGTTCATGCCATTTTCCTTCCTCAGACTCCCAAGTAGAGTAACTGGGACTACAGGTGCGCGTCACCACGCCCAGCTAATTTTATTTATTTTTATTTATTTTTAGTAGAGACGGGGTTTCACCGTGTTAGCCAGGATGGTCTCCATCTCCTGACCTTGTGATCCGCCCGCCTCAGCCTCCCAAACTGCTGGGATTACAGTTGTAAGCCACTGCACCCGGCCTAAAATTCTTTTTTTAAAAAATCTAAACCCAATATAGTAAAAAGTTGAATTTTAAAAAGTTGATTGTTAGATTACAATTTCAGTACTCTATGTTACTTTCAACAAAATTGTGTGCTTGAAATAGTTCAAATAAAAAGTACATAAAGTATCTCTACCTCAACCAAAGAACAAATTACTCAGTAGTAAATTCTGAAGACAAAGAGAGAGGTAAAGAGAAAAAAGAATAACACAGAAATAGTAAACATTCGGCTACTATACAGTAGATACAGTTCCAGTTGCTCTTAAAACATGGACTTTCTTGAACACCCTGATTATTTTAAAAATATGTCAGCTAAGACCTTGGTTGACCTCAGAGATCCATGAATAATGTCTAGTCTTCAAAGTAACAACATATTGTTGTGAAAATGCCTGAGACATCTAGGATATCAAGCTATTTGCTTAATATACCAGAAGACTCTGAACAGCTGAGCTGGCCTTTTCTTAGATTGAATACTGTTTAAGGTTAATGTTTAAAATATAAAGTTTATTTTTCCTGGCTTACAAATCAAATTTATAAACCAACTCATGCTCTTTATGTAACCTGAAGCATAAAGAAGAAATATTTACATCACTTTAGATGTCTTTAAATGGTCTCACACATGGTTATTTTCTTAAAGAACGATTCTATATCAATTTAATTTTCACTTTTAATTCACAACGAAAATTTTATGTGTAGACATAGGTCAAAATTTAGCCCAACATTTTAGACCTTTGCAAATTCTCAATTTTACTGGGTTCTGCTAGTGAGGAGCTAGAATATTTTTTTTTTTTTTTTTTTTTTTTTTTTGAGACGGAGTCTCGCTCTGTCGCCCAGGCTGGAGTGCAGTGGCCGGATCTCAGCTCACTGCAAGCTCCGCCTCCCGGGTTCACGCCATTCTCCTGCCTCAGCCTCCCAAGTAGCTGGGACTACAGGCGCTGGCCACCTCGCCCGGCTAATTTTTTGTATTTTTTAGTAAAGACGGGGTTTCACCGAGTTCGCCAGGATGGTCTCGATCTCCTGACCTCGTGATCCGCCCGTCTCGGCCTCCCAAAGTGCTGGGATTACAGGCTTGAGCCACCGCGCCCGGCCGGAGCTAGAATGTTTAAACAAGTATTTTAGAAGTATAGGGTAGCATATTCTGAGAGTATTAGTTTAAAGTACAAAAACATAGATAAGGAGAAAATGAGACCAATTGACTGAATGAATCAGGAAACGGTTGTTCAATGGGTGATATTTCTCTATGCTTTTAATATATTGAAACAAATTACTGTTGCACAATTATCTCCAATTATTGAATTGTGTTTCAATTCTAGCTTTCCTGCAGGTCATTTTTATCACTGAAAAATGAATAAACAAAAAAACTTTGAATCTCCTGTGGTAATTTGTGCTGTTGTAATTAGTCTTTAAAGATATTTGGAAGTAGCCTTTCGTTTCAGTAGCTATGGCCAAAACTAAGAGTGAGTATTGCCACACTTTATTCATGTGTTGGAAATTACAGAAAGTTTGACAAGAAGACAAGGGTCTGATTATTAGAAAGTTCTTGTTCACACTATGTAGCGATTTAATCCTGTAGGCGGGGGAGACATTTTGGTATTTTGAAGCAGAGAAGTGGCATAGTGAGATTTCAGAATTTTCATATATGAAAAATAAGCGTAGAATTAAAACGACTCCTTGATGTTCATGGTGTGCAACTGTGTGGATGTTAGTGTCATTTAAAAATAAGAGGAAGTACAGTGGGGGAAACTGGATGGGGTTGGGAGAACATGGTTTCAGCATTGAACTCTATGAGTATGAGAAGATTTGAGGAGTATCCAGTAGGCAGTTTTATATATCGGTTTGGTGTTCAGGCAAAATGAAAGTTGGGGTTATTTTGTGGTTTCTGGCCTACAGATGACAGAAGCAATGTAGTAGGGAATGCAGTGAACATAAACAGAAAGGGATGGTCAACTTGGTGCTAAAATTAGTGTATATCTTGATGTAAGTCAACATTAATTTCTCTGTACCCCAATGCGATGTCTCTAAGGTATAAAAGAGCTTAAAGTTTATGAATTTCCTTTTTTTTAATCAGAAACTAATTTTATTAAGGACTAAATATTCTTAATATCTACTACAATCTGTATCAACTAAAAAAGTTAAAACTTTTGCAAAATAAGTTTTCTTTAAATTATGATTTGTTATTGTAAAAACTAGTAAGAAAAAATGCCACCAAATGAAAGCATTTTCTAAAATTCCTACCCCATGTACCTATTTTTAAATTCAATTAGTAAATTGATGAAGCTCTATTTTCATTTTGAATGTTCATCTGTTTTAAAGAAAACAATTACAAACTGATGCTGTTGGTCTTTTTTTTTCTTTTCTTTTCTTTTTTTTTTTTTTTTTTTGTCAAATTGCTTTGACTCAGGTGGACTCAGTGCCATAAACTACACAGTTTCAAACTGATAGACAGGGGGGCCCATAGAATTTGTAATAGATGGTTTCTTTAAGCACAGGAACTTTGAAGAGGTCTTTGAAGAAAGTTTTAAAGATGTAAATTCATGGCATAGTAAAATATTGACAGATTTCTCTGACAGTTTTGGGTTAAAAATATTTTAAATTATTTTTTCCTATTATTTTTCTGTTTGATTTACTTTAAAGAGCACAAAGTCTTAGATATAGTCTTCTTGAAAAAATTCTATTAGAACTTTAAATCTCAGCACTAAATGAGACCAAACCAAAATTATAACAGTTTCTCATCCATTTTCTACCATTATATATTGTCTCAAAAATGTAGTTGAATTAGGCATATTGGATATATTTACATATTTGATCCATTAACAGCAAAATATTAAGTTGGTGCAAAAGTAATTGTGGTTTTGCCATTAACAGTAATGATAAGAACCTCAATTACTTTTACACAAACTGTTATAATAAAGTTAATTTCTATCATCGACTTAAATAGTAACAATAAAACTCATTATGTATTTTTAAAAATAAAATACTTATATATGAGAATTTTGATTTGAATTTGAACCCAGGATGATACATGTAATTTGATAAACAGAAATCAGCTCTTTTAGACCAGCTCCTCAGAAACAAGCATTTCTAGTCATTAATGAAAATTGTAGCTCTGCTTTTTTTGTGATTACATAAAAACAACAAACAACAAATAACAAACAAAATTGTATCTTTTGGTTATTTAACATTCGTATAGCATCATTTTATATAAGTATACAAATAATTTAACAAAAATATAAAAATTAATATATTTCTGTATGTAGAGAATTAACTGAGATGTATATGATAGAGATGTATATCTATGCAATCTAAGAAGGAAAATCACACAGCTTAGACAACGCTTCTTTATTTTCCATTTACTCTAAACAAGGGAGTGAATAGCATAGAGAAGTATTTTGTGGCATATCTATCCAAGATGGCAAATTAGATAAAGTTCTGGTTTATCCCTCCCAATTAACCCTAAAGAAATGCTAAAAGACAATGTCAACAGGATGGTGTGAAGGATGATAGGAACCAAATGAAAATAAAAGTGTTCAATTCTTATTTTATAAGTGAGGAAATATAGATACTAATAAGTGTAAGAAATCATAACCGTGAATACATATATGTCTTAAGGACAACCACTATAGAAATAAAATAATAATGTCATTTAAACTAATTGAAGAGAACTATTTTTATCCAGGAAAAAGCAGAACAAAAGAAAGGAATGAGGGTGGATTGTGTGTATCAAATATGAAACAAGGGAATGGAAACATGACCTAATATGATATGTAGAACAAATGGAAAAATAAAATATTTAATTCATTAATTAAGACAAAGAATTCAGATGGGCTTAAAAAATTCTAGCAAGTTATGAATAAGAAATAAACATAAAGCAAAAAGATACAGAAATAAAGAAGACAAATATATATTAAAAATATTGAGCAAAGAGTCCACGGTGATCACGATGGACAGGAGGCAGGATTAGATTGCAGCTCCAACTCGGATGTGCAGAGCAGTGTGTGGAGGCCTGCATCATGAATTTTTGCTCCAGAATGAATGCAGAAACAAATCAGCAAGTCTGAGAGGACTCACAGAGCCCCTGAAGGAAGTGGATTGATTCTGCTGGACCCAGGAGACACCCCAAATACTGTGAGGGCCCAAAATGTGGAAGTGGGAAAGGGGGATCATCTACCCTGGAACACACTCCTCCACCGAAGAAACTGAGGGCCTAGATTATGGGAGAAGATTTTGACGTTACTTGGAGCTGAGTCAATTTAGAGAACCGAGCGAAATATAGAGGTAGAGAAAGCAGCAGAAAAAGGCCTGGAAGCTCACTGGGTTCACTAGCAAGCGGTTTTTGCCTGGCCTCACAGGGGTCCTTCCGGAGGGCAGCCAGAGGCACCAGAAAAAGTCCACAGGGAGAAGGAAGTCTCCAGCTGAGCTTTGTAACAATTTGAATTGATCAAGAAGCCTCCCGGCCAGAACTCAGGGGAGGGAGTGAATTCAGTGTGCAGACTCCACAGGCCGGGGAAGAAAGCAAGCCATATTTGATTTTGCAGCTGGGATGTGGGTAGCCTGGGGCAAATTCTCAGCCCAGCTCGCCCACTGACTGGAAACAGACTGGGTGCTGTTGGGGGCGGGGCATGGTGGGAGTGAGACCGGCCCTTAGGATTTCATGGGAGCTGGGTGAGGCCTGTGGCTGCCAGCTTTCCCCCACTTTCCTGACAACCAGCATGACACAGTAGAAACAGTCATAATCCTCCTAGGAATATAACTCCATTGACCTGGTAACCTTATCCCCATCCCCCACAGCAGCTGCAGCAAGACCTGCCCAAGGAGAGTGAGCTCAGATATGCCTAGCCCTGCTCCCGCCTGATGATCCTTCCCTCCCAACCCTGGTAACTGGAAACAAAGGGCATATACTCTTCGGAGTTATAGGGCCCTGCCCACCACTGGTTCCTCTCCATACTACCACAGCTGATGCTTTCAGGAAAGCTCCAGCTCCTGGCAGGGGGACAATCAGCACAAAAATAGTGCATTAAACCACCAAAGCTAAGAATCCTCATGGAGTCCTTTTCACCCCACTGCCACCTCCACCAGAACAGTTGCTGGTATCCGTGGTAGAGAGACCCACAGACAGATCACATCACAGGACTCTGTGCAGACAATCCATAGTATCAGCACAGAGCCTGGTAGACTTGCTGGGTGGCTAGATCCAGAAGAGAGATAATTTCTACAGCTCAGCTTTCAGGAAGCCACATCCATAGGAAAAGGGGGAGAGTACATCAAGGGGACATCCTGTGGGACAAAAGAATCTGAACAACACTCTTCAGCTCTAGACCTCTCCTCTGACCCAAGTGAGAAGGAACCAGCAACCATCTCTGGTAATATAACAAAACGAGGTTGTTTAACACCTCCAAAAAATCACACTAGTTCACCAGGAATGGACCTGAACCAAGAAGAAATCCCTGATTTACCTGAAAAAGAATTCAGGAGGTTAGTTTTTAAGCTAATCAGGGACACACCAGAGAAAGGCAAAGTGCAATGTAAGGAAATTCAAAAAATGATACAGTAAGTGAAAGGAGAAATATTCAAGGAAATAGACAGCATAAATGATAAACAATAAAAACTTCAGGAAACAATGGACACACTTATAGAAATGCAAAATTATCTGGAAAGTCTCAGCGAAAGAATTGAACAAGTAGAAGAAAGAAATTCAGAGCTTAAAGAAAAGGTCTTTGAATTAACCCAATCCAACAACGACAAAGAAAAAAGAATAAGAAAACATGAAAGAAGCCCCCAAGAAGTCTTGGATTATGTTAAAGAATCAAACCAAAGAATAATTGATGCTTCTGAGGAAGAAGATAAATCTAAAAGTTTGGAGAACATATTTCAGAAAATTATCAAGGAAAACTTCCCTGACCTTGCTAGAGACCTAGACATCCAAATATAAGAAACAGAACACCTGGGAAATTCATTGCAAAAAATATCATTATCTAGGCACATTGTCATCAGTTTATCTAAAGTTAAGATGAAGGAAAGAATCTTAAGAACTGTGAGACAAAAGCACCAGGTAACCTACTTTAAAAAAAAAAAAAAGCCTATTAGAAAAACAGCAGATTTCTCAGTTGAAGCCCTACAAGCTAGAAAGGATTGGAGCCCTATCTTCAGGCTCCTCAAACAAAACAGTTAGCCAAGAATTTTGTATCTAGGTAAACTAAGCTTCATATATGAAGTATACAGTATTTTTTAGACAAACAAATGCTCAGAGAATTTGCCACTACCAAGCCACTACCATAAGAACTGCTAAAAGGAGCTCTACATCTTCAAACAAATCCTGGAAACACATCAAAACAGAACCTTTTTAAAGCATAAATTTCCCAGGACCTAGAAAAAAATACAATTTAAAAAAACAAAACAAAAAACCAAAGTATACAGGCAATGAATAGCACAATAAATCAAATGGTACTTCACATCTCAATACTGACATTGAATGTAAATGGCCTAAATGCAATACTTAAAAGATACAGAATGGCAGAATGGATAAGAATTTACCAACCACCTGCTGCCTTCAAGAGACTCACCTAATACATAAGGACTCGCACAAACTTAAGGTAAAGGGGTAGAAAAAGACATTTCAGGCAAATGGATACCAAAAACGAGCAGGAGTAGCTATTCTTATATCAGATAAAACAAACTTTAAAGCAATAGTAGTGAAAAAAGACAAAGAGGGACATTATGTAATGATAAACAGCCTTATCCAACAGGAAAGTATCACAATTCTAAACATATCTGCACCAAACACTGGAGCTCCCAAATGTATAAGACAATTACTAATAGACCTAAGAAATGAGATAGACAGCAACACAATAATAGTGGGGAACTTCAATACTCCACTTAAAGCACTAGACAGGTCATCAAGACAGAAAATCAACAAAGAAATAATCGATTTAAACTATACCCAGCAACAAATGGCCTTAACAGATATATACAGAATGTTCCATCTAGCAACCACAGAATATACGTTCTATTCAACAACACATGGAACCTTCTCCAAGATAGATCATATGATAGGCCACAACATGAGCCTCAGTAAATTTAAGAAAATTGAGAACATATCAAGCACTGTCTCAGACCACATTGGAATAAAACTGAAAATCAACTCCAAAAGGAACCTTCAAAGCTACACAAATACACGGAAACTAAATAACCTGTTCCTGAATGATCATTGGGTCAAAAACAAAGTCAGAATGGAGATTTAAAAAATTCATCACACTGAATGACAATAGTGACACAACCTATCAAAACCTCTGGGACACAGCAAAGGTCGTGCTAAGAGGAAATTTCATAGCCCTAAACGCCTACATTAAAAAGTCTGAAAAAGCACAAACAGACAATCTAAGGTTAAACCTCAAGGAACTAGAGAAACTAGAACAAGCCAAACCCAAGCCCGGCAAAAGAAAGCAAATAACCAAGATCAGAGCAGAGCTAAATAAATTGAAGCAGAGCACAGAGGATTTTTAGGCCAGTGAAACTATTCCTATGATACTATGAGAGAGGCTCCATGCCACCATACATTTGTCCAAACCCATAGAACATATACAATACCAAGAATAAATCCTAATGCACTCTATGGACTTTGGGTAATAATGATGTGTCAATGTAGTCGATTGTAATAAATGTACCATGGTGGTAGAGAATTTTGATAGTGGGAAGAGCCTATGCATGAGTGGGGATAGTGGAAAATCTTCATACTTTCTACTAAATTTTGCTGCAAATCTAAAACGGCTCTAAATAATAAAGGGTATTATTTAAAGGAAAGAAATACATAGCAAAAATGAGCAAAACATAGTTAATATCTGACAAAATACGTTTTAGGTGAAGAAATATAAGCAGCTTAGTGATTATACTTAAAGACATTTTTATCTGTTAAGACAAACATTAAAGCTTGAAATGAGACAATTTTTAGAATAAAAAAGTAGAATATATACTTTTGAAACAATAGTTGCTGAAGCTAGCTTATAGATGCAGGGAACTTATTTTCTCCCTACTTCTGTGTATTTTTGAAAATTTGCATAATAAGGAAGTTTGCAAATGTAAAGGGGCAAAAAATGGTGTTAAATTCAGATGAGAGTCATAATAGAGAGAAAATACACCCACTTAAAATGCATATGTATTGAATATCACAAAATCTAAGCAATAACTGTATGATTAATTTAGGAAAATCTAAATGATCAATAACTTTAGTTGGCTATTTTTTAAATTTAAGTTCTGCGAGACAGGTGCAGAACATGCAGGTTTGTTACATAGGTATACCTGTGCCTTGGTGGTTTGCTACACCCATCAACCCATCACCTATGCTTTAAGCCCCACATGCATTCAGTATTTGTCATAATGCTCTCCCTCCCCTTGCCCCCCACCTCCTGACAGGCCCCTGTGTGTGATGTTCCCCTCCCTGTGTCCATGTGTTCTTATTGTTCAACTCCCATTTATGAGAGAGAACATGTGGTGTTTGGTTTTCCATTCCTGTGTTAGTTTGCTGAGAATGATGTTTTCCAGATTCATCCATGTCCCTGCAAAGGACATGAACTCATTCTTTTTCATGGCTGCATAGTATTCCATGATGTATATGTGCCATATTTTCTTTATCCAGTCTATCATTGATGGGCATTTGGGTTGGTTCCAAGTCTTTGCTATTGTAATTAGTGCTGCAATAAACATATGTATTTATGTGTCTTTATGATAGAATGATTTATAAACCTTTGGGTCTAGATCCAGTTCTGAGATTGTGGGGTCAAATGATATTCCTGGTTCTAGATCCTTGAGGAATCACTACACTGTCATTCACAATAGTTGAACTAACTTACACTCCCATCAGTGGTGTAAAAGTGTTCCTATTTCTCCTAGTTGGCTATTTTAATACATTATTCCTGGGAGCTGATAGTACAAGTAGCAAAAGAATAAGTGAAGAATACAGTAACATATATATAACACTGTAACACCACATTCATAAGCGAGGTAATATGCATTTTGAAGAAATATAAAAGATTCACAAAAATAGATCATGTATTAGTCTATAAGATTTTTTTATTATTTTTTAGTTTAAGCTAAAAAGAGAATTTGTTATATGCATAATAAGATACAAAGACAAAGATGTGGCTGGACCCCAGAAATAACTAGAAGGAGCGATCTGAATTCCATGAAGATTTTTTTAAATCTCTGCTCTTCTCTACTTCTCCTTCACTCTCATCGTTAGACATAGCTCCTATTTCTTTTATTTATTTTTTAACTTTTATTTTAAGTTCAGGGGTACAAGTACAGTTTTGTTACATAGGTAAATTTGTGTCATGGGGGTTTCTCATACAGATTATTTCATCACCAGATATTAAGCCTAGTACCCGTTAGTTATTTTTTTCTGATCCTCTCCCTCCTCTGACCCTCCATCCTCTGAAATGCCCTAGTGTTTGTTGTTCCCCTCTACGTGTCCATGTGTTCTCATAATTTACCTCCCAATTATAAGTGAGAATCATTTTAACCTGAGACGCGGAGGTTGCAGTGAGCCAAGATCATGCCACCACACTCTAGCCTGGGCGACAGAGCAAGAGTCTGTCTCAAAAAAAGAAAGAAAAAAAAAAAGAAAAGAAAAGACAAAAAAAGAAAATAGCTAACAGAAGCAAATGTTGTAAAACTGTTCGGCAAAATCTTCAAAGGCTGACGTATCTTATAACTCATCAATATTGCTCCTAGCACAGCCCCTACAGAAAGGTATACTTGGACGGGCGCGGTGGCTCAAGCCTGTAATCCCAGCACTTTGGGAGGCCAAGACGGGTGGATCACAAGGTCAGGAGATCGAGACCATCCTGGCTAGCATGGTGAAACCCCGTCTCTACTAAAAAAATACAAAAAACTAGCCAGGCGCCGTGGCGGGCGCCTGTAGTCCCAGCTACTAGGGAGGCTGAGGCAGGAGAATGGCGTGAACCCGGGAGGCGGAGCTTGCAGTGAGCTGAGATCCGGCCACAGCACTCCAACCTGGGCGACAGAGCGAGAGACTCCGTCTCAAAAAAAAAAAAAAAAAAAAGAAAGGTATACTTGCATTTTTAAAATACACTGACAAGTATGTTCACAGCAGCACTATTAATCGTCAAAAGTTGGAAACATTCCAAATTTCTTTCTACTACTGAATGAGTAATTAAATTATAGTGCATTTATGCAAATGGAATTTCAGACAGGAATGAGAATTAGTAAACTTTAACTGCATACAAATGGATCCATCTCAAAATATCAGGGTTGAAAAAAAAAGTGAGGCACAAAAATAAAAATATACGCTTTATGATTCCATTTACATAAAGAAATTATGGGCAAAAGTAATCTCTAGTCAACATAGTAGTTTTTCTGAGGGAAAGGGAAATAACAGGAAGAGAATAAGGGCTTCTGGGGTTCTAAGAATGTTGTTTCATGATCTGGAAGACAGATGCAGAAGTGAGTTTAATTTATCACAATTTTGAGTTTTGCATTACATATCAATTGATAAATAGTTAATAGCTGAATAAAATCTACATTCAACATGACAAATAATAATTTGATTAAGTAAGGATTTATCCCAGAAAGTTAGTATAGTTCAGTAACAAAGGAATCTATAACTCTGCGAACATACTAAAAGCCATTGAATTGTACAATTTAAACAAGTAAATTGTATAGTACATTAATTATATCCCAATAAAATTTAAAAAAAAAGAACTGATAAATGTAATTTATCAGCGACTACATAGAATTAAACCTAGCTATTATTCTAATTGGAAAAAAGAAAAAAAAACTTTTGATAGAGATTAACAATGATTTTTTTACTTAATTTTTTAGCCAATTCTAAGTAGAAGAAAAATCTGTAATTTGGCAAAGGTTATAAATCAAATGTATAAAGCAAATATATGGACAAAATTTTGTTACATTCCTTTTAGATTCCAGAACAAAACAGGGATGCCCATTATCAATGCTACTGTTTAACATAGTACTGAGAGTCCTGTTCAATATTAAAAGAAAGATAAGTAGGCAATAATTAAAAGAATTAGAAAAGAAGTGATAAATACATCATTATTGATAGATGATACATTTGTCTTCTAATGGGGAAAATTAGTAAGCAACATCTATTAATATAAATACAAAATTAGCCTAAAAATTATAGCATTTATTTAAAACAGAATTAACAAATAAAATTATAAACTAAAAATAAATTCTAATCACACAATAACATGGTTTGGCTCAGTGTCCCCACCCAAATCTCATCTCAATTGTAATCCCCACGTGTCAAGGAAAGGACCTGGTGGGAGGTGACCGGATCATGGGGGGTGGTTTCCCTCATGCTGTTCTCATGATAGTGAGGGAGTTCTCACGAGAGCGGATGGTTTTAAAAGTGTTTGGGAGCTCCCCACTCTTCCTCTCTGTCTCTCCTGTCACCATGTAAGATGTGCCTTGCTTCCTCTTCACCTTCCACAATGATTGTAAATTTCCTGAGGCTTCCCAGCCATGCGGAACTGTGAGCCAACTAAACCTCTTTCTTTTATAAATTACCCAGTCTCCAGTAGCATTTTTATAGCAATGTGAGAATGGACTAAAACACAAAAATAAGAAAAATTATAAAACGTCTTAGATTTAACCAAGAATACATACACTTCTATGGAGTAAACATAAAAACTTTAACTGGAATATGATCTGAACAAATGTAGAGACATTCTATGCTAAAGGATGGAACAAGCTAATATTAATATTATAATAAAAGATTTTAAGTTTTTCCAAATAAGATAAGTTGAGTTGAATTCCAATCAAAATTATTATAGAACATTTACACTGTGCTTTATTGATTCACAAGGAACTAATCTATGAAAGGTAAGTGAAAAAGAACAGTATATTTTTAGTTAATAATGAAATGATTGAAATATCCAACCTACTATCATTTTATACATTAACAATGTGTGCCTATGAAGCTGAAACACTCATGTTCACAAATATATTCATTAAACTTCAAAATATACAAATTTAACATAAATAAATGATAGTTTAAGGAGAGACAGGAAATTAAAAGTGGAGTATCTGCCATAAAACCCCAGGAATTGGGCAGCTGCATGCTCTGACCCTCTGCTCCATAACTGAAACTCAAGCACACTTCCAGGGTTGTGAATTTCTGTTTCTTGAGTCCAGTAATCCACGATGTTATTAAAGAAAAAACAGACTTGGACAATGGTTAAAGCAATAAAAATAGATTTTATTCAGGAATTACTGCAGTAGGAGAAAAGAGACCTTAGTATAGAGCTGGGCTCAATTCTGAATACAACATGGACAAGTGGAGTTTTGTAGCCAAGGAACCACTTGGCAGTCAGTGGACGGAAAATTACTAAGAGGAAACATCAGGGTGAGTGGCAAGTTTTTGACCTGCCTTGAATACTGCCTTGACAGTATTCCTGCTGAAGGCAGTCCAGGTGATCAGATATTACCTGGGGGATGCTGGGAATGAGGAATTTGGTTAGATAATCAGGGGGATAAAATATCAAGGGTGAGGGATCCTAGCTACATCAACTAGACAGGATTCTTGCTAAAACTCAGCAAGGCAGGCCCAACAAGGATAGACACTGAAGCACAAGATAAAAGTCTAGTTGAGAGGAGGGATTAGAAAGCTTGATTAAAGTTTGATCAAGGAGAGTCTTCATCAGTGTGGCACTCCCAGGCCCAAAAGGGAAGTTAGTGGTGGAGGATGAAATACAGATGTGTAGGCTAGGGTATTCACATGGCATTTGCTTGAGGCTGGTTGTGGTTCAGGGAGCAGAGAGAAGTAAGTCATGAACCTGAAGCCTGAGGCTTCCATTTATACTCTTGCCCCAGCCCAACAAATATAGTGGGCTAGGCTAAGAGAGTGGACTTGCCCAAACCAATGATAATAATGTGTGATGAACTGTGGGCTATAATCAACTCAAGTCTCTGTAACTGAAGTTTTAAAGGGAAAGAAATAGCAATGCAGTTTGTGCAGATCCACAGGAGAGAGGACCGCTATTGAGCTACTTGTTCATGGGAGCATCTGCTCCTTTGTGGACACAGATCCCACCACAGATGCTACTGCAGAAAGAGGACTCCTTCCAGTGACGGCACTCATAGTCCAGAATTCCTAAGTAACTACTTAGACCACTATATTTTCCACTGGAATGTTACTTTCATTTTAGTTAATTTTTCAGTGAAATAGTCTCCCATGGACTTTTCCAGGATACTTACTGGCAACAATCTCAAATACAGCTTCTTGGAAAAAATGAGATATGAGTTTCAAACCTGGGAACATAATAAAAACTAAAGAAGTTATTAATATCCACCAATTATTGAATGCATACTATATGCCAGCTACTATGCAGATATAATCTCATTCAGTATTCAAAACCACCCTTAGACATAGGAACTATTAGCTCCATTTTTCAGAAGAAGCAGTTGAGACTGGCAGAGAATAAATGTGTGGCTTACCATGGTTACAGCTATCACAAAGCTAGTAAATGACAGAACCAAAATACACATCCAGGCGGTCTGATCTAAATTCCAAGTTGTTAACAATAACAATACTATATATTGGCCCATTAGTAAATTGGAAATGTCAGTAGTAAGTATTCTTATTACTGCTAAAGGATATTTAATTTTTTTTTGTTAATAGGCAATAATTATAGAAGCTAGTATTTATGTAATGCAAAATATTAATCCATTAATAATCTAATAAAGTAAATACCATTTTAATTTATATTTATTAATGAAAAAACTTAGAATTCCACATTAGATTAATTATCCAAGGATATTTTATTTTACACATACTAATACACATAGTTTGTTTCAGTTCTAAGTGTATTAAGAATATTAGTACATTTAATTCCCACAACCTCTTTGAAGTCAGTACTATTTTGATCTAGATTTCACAGATAAGGAAAATAAGGCACAGAGAGGTGAAATATCTCGTCTGAGGCCACATGGGAACAAAGATAGGACTCGAACCCAAATTCGGTTATTCTGACATTTATTCTCTATTGATTTAGGCTGAAAATTGACAAAGCAAGCCCTGACTTTCACGTCCAACCCTTAAACTCTGTTATAAGAATATCTATGTTATTTCACCACAGTCAAGAAATTGTTAATAGTACTCTACTTAGTTTTTCATTCACATTTGTGAAGTCAAAGCTCTTTTATTTCCATAAACATTTAGTTACTTTTCTGTTTTAACATTAGCCTTTCAGCTAAGACCAATTGCTGTTTTTGGAATGAGTATCGAATAAATATCAAATAAAGCCTCTTTGCTAAGTTTGAGGGGTTCTGTTTGTCAAATGTTGCTCTGCTGCCTAGAAGTGAAGAGTGATAGCGTCTAGAAATTAAGTAAATTATGACTCCATTCTAAGAGACATATTAGACAGAACCGTCTCTCCCGGAGGTTTGGAGGACTTCATTACACTTTCCATTTTGGCATAGATCACTTTCTCCCCAGGAAGCCAAGTTTGTAATCAGGACATAGTTAGGTAACACTATCAGTAGGAGCAGGCTGTACTTTTTTCCAGAATAGCATTTGCATATTCTGAACTGACAAAAGTGCAAGACTGATTATATTCCATTGATTACACATCAAAGAGTGAATTCTAGAAGAGAATTACAGTCAATTAATATAATGTGTATTTAGAAAAACAATGAACTGGAGAGAACATCTTGTTCTAAGACTGACTTACAAGGAACAGAAATAGAAAAAGACATGATAGGAGATAGTTATTAATAATGTTATAAATAATATTTTATGCTTTATTCCAAATTATCTTCTGTCCATTTTTCTTAAAATTTGACAATGACTTGTGTGAACACACTGTGGATTAATACATACTGCACAATTATCCAATATTACAAGAGAGACTGAAGCTTCCCAGAGAGGCTTGTCAAACTGTATCTTTGCTTCCCTCTTAAACTGTGGAAAGTTCTCACATCACTGTTGAAATGGAGATATCCCTAAAGCAACAGGATCAAAAATATTTCCATTTGAATAATAATCTTTTTAGAAGCAGAATCTAAACTCTTCAGATTTGGTGTGTATCTGTGTGTTCATAGGCAATCTTTACTCATCATTCTGACTTTTTCTGCTTTGAAGATATGGGAAGCAAGAATTGAATCCGGCCAGGGAAAAGAAAGCAAAAAGTGTATGGGAAATCCCATGCTTTTCTATGAGAATCTTGGTATGTTAAGAGGTTGGCAGAGGTTTATCTCTACCTCTTCCTGGCATAATTTTCCACAAGATTTCAATAGTTCCTTCCAGCTTGGTCAAATTATACAATATATTTCCTGGTCATGTCTCCAGAAATTAGCAAGTCACAAATATTCAACAACCTACTTACACACGCCATCTTAGTTTATTCAGGCTGCTATAACAAAATACTATAGATTGGATGACTTATTAATAAAAGAAATTTATTTTTCACAATTATGGGGGCTGAAAAGTCCAAAATCAAGGTGCCAGCAGATTTGTGTCTGGTGAGGGCCTGCCTCCTGGCTCATACACAGATATCTTCTCACTATAATCTAACATGGCAAAGGGCAAGTGAGTTCTTCAAGGCCTCTTGTATAAAGACACTAATTCCATTTATGAGGGCTAATAACCCACCCCCAAAAGCTCCACCTCCAAATACCATCACGTCAGATTTTAGGTCTCAGCATAGGAATTTTGGGGGGATGCAAATCTTCAGTTTATGGCCCATGCCCTTCCTGGGTGGACATGAATACCCGCACTGAACAGTGGGTGTCAATTACATGTTTAGTTACACATTATGCCCACAGTTACACACATAGCATATGTACATCTGATAATAATATTAAAAGTAGAAGAGAAGAGGAGTAAACACAGCAAGGGTATCGGGATAAGAAAGGAAAGAAAATTGAAATGGTAAACCAAATAGTAGTAGAGATTACAGCTAGAAACTTGACAGGGAATAAAACCTGGATAAGAATCCAAATTAAAGACCAGAAAGAAGGCAAAATCAGAGGTTTGAATGATGATACTCAACTTTTGAGACTGACAAACGCACAATTTAAACATCAGAATCTGGTATTTTGGACAGTGATATAGGGAGAATTATATGAATTATTGTGGAGTTATGGTGCATGGAGATTTTACTCCAGAGAAAGAAACGCCTGTCAGCTTGAAGAGCCCCAGGGAAAATAGAGATGAAAGTCAACACGCAAGTCAAATGATGCTGTTTCTCACATCTTCATGACAGGGGTTGGAGAATTGTGTTAAAGGCAAGAAAGCAAACAAAGATCAGGGCTTCAGCCATGTGGACAGATGGAGGCATTCATTCCTCTCTCCTTTGTTACTGTTAGATTGGACAGTTGTTTTTAATTCCTCAAAGAACTGGTTTGCAGCCTGAATGATGTCAAAGGGTGGACCCACTCATCCAGTTATATTATCTTGAATTTGCTTCTTTATATCAGGGAGAAGAGTTCCAACTAAGATGAAAATGAAAAGATTCCTAAGTTCGAGACTTAGAACTTTGTGCCTTTGAACTGTTTCAATAAATCATTCCACACATAATTCAGGATATTCTCTTTCATTCTAAGTACACAGTTACATTTTAGCTTAGGAGAAAAGGCCTTAAACATAGTTCATTTCAGGCTCTGAAATTTTGCCTCGAATTAGGCCAACTTCTGACCATAGTGCACTGAAAAAATGCCACCATGACAAACAGTAAATATTCCTGGCAGTATTTAGTTCACTCCCCACCCTTTCTTAAGCCAAAAGTATACCTATTCTAATTGTGACCCAACACCAAACCAGTCATTTTGTAGCTTAGCTAAGAAGTGTCTCCAAAGAGTATTCAAAAGAGTCAGCCTTTCTGATCCAGATTCACTCCCAAAGATAAACTCAAAGACTTTGATCAACCTTCTGAGCTGGTAACAATTGGTAGGATATCAGCCACAAAGGAGGTGCATCTCACATTTCTGCCCCTGCATTTACATATTCTCAGGATCTGCAACCAGGCAGTTGACTGCCTTAAGGTGTAGGCCCCACAACATGTACAACCTTGCAGAAAGTCAAACCAGGTGCTCATGACACAAACTGAGAAACACAGGAAAGCAATAGCTGTCCCCGGGAAAGAAAGGATCAATAACCAACAAATACTGGGAACAAATCCACAGAAGTCACAATCCACAGAACAAATTTTAGCAAATTATTTTTTCTTCAGTTAATCTAAATTTGAAAAAAAAAAAAAAAAAAAAAAAGACAGAGGCTTTTTCCCACCCCTACTGTATTGCAACCTGCAGACAGAAATCCGGGAGGCTGACTTTAATAAGAATTTATCTTGGGCTGGTGTTGTCAGAGAGTCCCAGATTTCAACTGCATCTGGAGCAAGTGAAGTGTCCCAGCTATCTCATTTTCATCACCAAAACTGGAGGAAATGAAAAAATATTTTCCTCTAGCCATCTTACATTCTCAAGCTGGGCTCTGGAAATTAGACTGGCCAAATACAGATTGAGGGTGTTTGGCCAGTCTAATTTACAAAGCCCCAGGCAAAACCAAATGGAACTTTATTCCCATGTGTATTGTGCTTACACATGGGAGTACCCAGAGAAGAGTAGTTCTTCACTGTTAGCCTGGGACTCCGGGTTTTGTTAAGATAAATAAAGTGAATCATCACTAGAAAATTTTCCTAGCACTAAATTTTCTTTTTCTGCCAAATAACTCAATTTTCAGTCAAGATTCTGCTTATTGTCAAGTGTAATTTAGTCATCTCAATGGCATATATGAAGACATATTATAAACTCCCCTTTGACCAAAGAACCTTCTCTTCTACTCATCTCTTATGATGGCTGACAACATTGTTATTAGAAATGGGTAGAGTTGATTTTTAAGGATAAAGTATTTCATTTCTTTTTAAAAAATACCAATATGCATTATGCTTTATTTTTCAAAGAAAAGAAAACATCTAGTACAAATTTCTTCACTTTCTCCATTATATATATTGTACCTGCACTTATTATCTCTAAACTGTGCCTTAGAATTTGAAGATAACTTTCTAATGGTGCTCTTGATCTCATCCACTTCAGCCTTCACCAGAACTTACTGCTTCAATCATTTTTTTTTCTATTTTCAACATCACTTCTCCTGGCCTATACTCTTTTGTTATATCCCTTCCAATCTCCTTTCTTTTACAGTAGTGTTTCAACATAAAGGTACTACAAATTGCTGCATATATTTTGTTTCTTTCCTTATATTTCTTAAGCCATGAAAAACTAAAGTTTTCCTAAGATAACCAATGACCTAGGAGGTCTCAGTTCCAACAGATACATTTTAGTTTTCTCTTTATTTATTGATGTACCACCTCTTTCACTGATAACTAACTGTCTTGAACTAATTTCACCTTCAAATTCTATCAAATGAGTTTTTTGGCTCTTTTTTGTTTTATCTTAAAAATAATAATAATTTTTGGCTGGGTGCTGTGGCTAACACCCATAATCCCAAAAATTTGGGAGGCCAAGGCGGGCTGATCACTTGAGGTCAGGATTTCAAGACCAGCCTGGCCAACAAGGAGAAACCCTGTCTCTACTAAAACTACGAAAATTAGCTGGGTGTGGTAGTGGGCACCTGTAATCCCAGCTACTTGGGGCCCTAAGGCAGGAGAATCACTTGAACTTGGGAAGTGGAGGCCACGGTGAGCTGAGATCACACCACTGTACTCCAGCCTGGGTGACAGAATGAGACTTTGTCTAAAAAAATTGTTGAATTTGTCTAATAAAAATTGTAAATATGTATGGTTTAAATGATATTTTGATATATGTATATGTTGCAAAATGGCTAAATCAAGCTATTTTCATAACTTCACATACAGATGATTTACCATTATGGTGGAAATGTTTAAAATCTATTCTCTTTGCAATTTTCAAGTATACAATACATTGTTATGAACTATAGTCATCATGCTTTACAATAGGTCTCCTGAACATATCCCTCCTGTCTAACTCAAATTTTGTATCCTTGAACCGGCATCTCATCGCCTCCCACAACCTCCCATCCCCGAGTAAACACCATTTTACTCTGATTCTATGAGTTTGACATTTTAGATTCCACATACAAGTGACATTATACAGTATTTTTTTTTCTTTGACTTATATCACTTAGCATAATATTCTGTAGCTTCAACAATGTTATTGCAAATGACAGGGTTTCCTTCTTTTTTAAAGCTGAATAGTACAGGTACACAAAATGGAATACTATATATTACTATAGATACTATATTATAGAACGTGTACATATATACACATGATGGAATGCTATATATAGTCTATAACTATAATCTATAATTATGTGTGTATATATACATATATACATACATATTTATACATACTTCATTAATCATTGATAGAGAGCTAGGCTGATTCTATACATAAGCTATTCTGAATAATGCTACAAGAAACATGGGAATACAGATATCTACAAATACCTCTTTGGCATATGAATTTGATTTTCTTTGGATATACCTAGAAGTAAAATTGCTGGATCATATGGTTGTATGGTTGTTCTATTTTTAACAATTTGAAGAACATCCATACCATTTTTCATAATGCCTATACTATTACATTACCACCAACAGTATGTGAGGGTTCCCTTTCTCTATATCCTACCTAACTCATTATCTTCCATCTTTTTAATATTAAACATTCTAACATGTGAGAGGAGATATGCAGTTTTTATTTGTGTTTCCCTGATGATTAATGATGTTGGGCATTTCTTCATATACCAGTTCACTATTTGTATGTTGTCTTTTGTGAAATGCCTATTCATGTCATTTGCCCATTTTTAACGTGACTATTTGGGACTTTTTGTTAACTGGTTGAGTTCCTTATATATTCTATTTATTAATCCCTTTTCAGATGCATAGTTTGCAAATATTTTCTTCCATTTTGTAGGTTGTCTCTTCACGGTGTTGATTATTTCCTTTGTTATGCAGAAGGTTTCAGTGTGATATAATTTCATTTGTCTATTTTTGCTTTCGTTGCCCGTACTTTTGGGGTCCGTCCATTTATTTTTGCAGTTTCAGATCTTATGTTTACGACTTTGAGTTGATTTTTGCATATGGGGTGGTTCTGCATATGGACATCATGTTTTCCTAACACCATTTACTGAGGAATCTATCTTTCCCCATAGTGTGTTCTTGGCACCTTTGTTGAAGATCATCAATCTTTTGGTTATTCCTGCTTCCCTGGTATTCTTTTTGAAGGTTTTTTTTTTTTTTTTCCCCCAGCATCTTTTTATCTTATCTATTTATTGTGTTCTGACATGCCCCAATGAGGTTTCTAGGTTACCTGAAGCTATATTTCTTTGGTTGAAATCTAGGCCCTATTATTTGACAGCTATGTGACTTTGGAAAGTCATGTATTCTTTCTGTGGCCCACCTATAAATTGGGAGTGACAACAATAATATAGTATATATAACGTAAGTATTAGCTTTGCCTGTTCTTTTGCACAGGCAATTTATTTCATGCCTTTAACTCCATCGGCTATTTCTACTCTGAAGATTCCCAAATAAGTATCTTGTTCTGAGTCTTCTCCTGAGCTCCAGACCCTTATGCTAAGATTTCTCTTATCTATTGTTTTCTGGATTTACAATTCACCACAAGTAACTTGACCAAATCTGAACACAAGATTTTATATATATTTCTTATTCTGGTGGATTGCAACATCCAAAACTTTTTCTCCTATTTTGCCTCAAACTTGACATCAACTTTCATTACTTTAATTTGATTAACTCTTATTTATTAACTCAAAGAAGAACCTAATCACTTTTTATGTCCACCTTCTTAATATCTCAATTATTATTGCTTTCATATAGGCACTTCCACTTTTCTGCTAATTATTACTGAATTGTTATCACCTACTTTCTGATTTTCTTGACTTGTCATATGCCTCTCTAATCCATCCTTCACAGAGATGCCAATGAAATTTTTTAAAGAGAAAATCTAATCACTTTGCTGGTTTTCTTTCAGAAGCCTCTAGTATTTCTTTATGATTCACAAAGTTTAAACACTTCCTGTCATGGTAAACCCTTCTAAGCTGGCTGCTTACTTCCTGCCTTTTTTTTTTTTTTTTTTTTTTTTTAAGAAAATGTCTTGCTACATTGCCCAGGCTGGCCTTGAATTACTGGGCTCAAGCAATTCTCTTTCCTTAACCTTCCGCCTCATCTTATGGTATTCACCCTCTCACTCCATCCTTTACATTTAAACAATAAATGAAGGTTTCCTTCTTTGCCTCCACATATGCTGTTTCCCTCATCTCGACTGTCCCATATCTGTGTCTACACACATCATTAGAGTCTTGTATTAAACATTACTTTTTGTGAATCCTGCCCTGAATCTTCCACTCATCAGTCTTGGGTTGTGTATTGTTTTGTTTTGTTTTTTTTCCTCCTCTTCTCCCAAAATATCTTTATTTGAATTATAATGAATCCTTATTATTTATGTATTATATATTTGAGAACTTGCTGACTTGCTATAATTTATTTGTAACCCCCAAATCAATGCTCACAACCCTTTTGAAGTTCTCCACAGGCATATGAATAAGCTTTGCTCAGGCATCAGTTGTGCTATTGGCCATGAGTTCAATGTTAACAAATCTACAATATATTTAGATAATGTCTTTTAAAACAGAAACTTACATAGAACAAAGTTACGTCTTGATTGGTTGACAAAAATATTGTGACTAGAGACTCAGAGGAAGCTAAACCTGTGTTTGCCCTAGAACCATCGGTTCAGTACTCATTAATTCAGTGTTCACAGTGACTTTATAAAACATTACTACAGTCAGCAATAAGTATCAATTATATATTTGTTTTCACGTCTATGTGTATTTTTTTTTTTGATGGTTGTCACTCTATCCTTTCATATTGTCTATCTTCAGGGCCTGAACAATCCTTAAAAAATAGTAGATACCACATAAATATTTCTTGAATAAGTAAAATGAAAATGAATATATGCCAGGATTAGGGTGTATGAGAACATTATTCATTGTAGTGTGAGTATAGTCTCTCAAACAATAGAATAAAATAGGTGAGTTTCAATGAACAGCAAGAAAAAAAAAAGACTCTCTGAGGCTAGAGCTTGTCAGAATACAACTGTGTCCCAGGGTAAGTGAAGGAAGAGAAGTGGTGAGACAGGGTCAAGAGCCTCCAGGCAAGGGAAAATTTAAAACAAGTTGCCAAGAAAACAGGGGTGCATGGGAGGATACAGAAATAATTCTTAGCTTTCTTCAGATCTAGTGAAGGTTTATATTGCCCCTTCCTTGTCTTCATTTTCTATATACCAATAAGCTGAAAAATCATCCCAGCATGCCCAAGGCTGTCCTAGATTTTGCATTAAAATCCTGTTTTCTGGGAAACTCCTCAATTCTGATAAACCAAGATACTTGGTCACCCTATTTATAAACTACTATATTGTAAGGTGAAACACACTTTGTAAATTACGACAGTGTGAATTTAGTGTTCATTTATTGTTCACACAAACAATAACTGCCAAACTGCTATTACTTCACAAGCACTATCTAGGTTTTGAGGACACAAAGATGATTTTGCTATTACTGTTCCTTAAGGATCCCTGCGTAACACCTCAAAATAATTTACAGTTTAAAGTGTTTTTTATAAATATGTGTGAACTCAGGGCAGAAAATCATAACAATGGATACGTCTGATACAGACTCTTCCTAGGGCTGAATAACCAGACTGATTTAAGAGATAGGGAATGTGTAAAGGTTGGAGGCATTTTTAACCTGTACTTAGGTGGGATAGAAAAAAAAAAAATCTGGAAGAAAGATCTTGACAATACAGAGGAGAAACATTTGTAGAATAATACACTTGGGAAAAGTTGGAAGAAATAAGCTTCTCTTCTCTCATATGACATGTTATCAGGTTTCCCAAGGACTCAGAAACCCATGCCTCTGAATTCCAAGAAAGAAAAATAAGTAGATTTATTTCATGTAAAAGCCAGTTCTCCACTGGATTTTGATAAACTTTCTTCTTTATTAAAATAAGAAAGTTTGTGACACTTAAATCAAAGATCTTTTAAAATAATAAACATTAATAAATATATTCACTTAGCGTGATAATTACTGTCTAAGAGAGTTAATTAATCCAAATTTTATCTTGGTTTAAAAATAATAGTTCTTACTAATGGCAATAATCAGATTTTAGGTATATTTTATTTCCTAACTTCTCTCCAGTTTGGTAAAATTATACTTGCTTTTCAATTTAGCACATAGTTAAAAATATGTTCAAGGGAAAATTCCAAAAGACCTTTGTATAACATTGTTATTTTTTCCCTGACTCAATCTTTTACAGTCACTATTCCACCCTAGTTTTGTTTACTGAGTGAGCTAAGTGCTTCCATGATACTTTTACTGCTGACACTTTCCTCCAAGAAATTAATGTATTTCATATATTATTGAAATGTTTAACTTGATTAATAGCAAAACTGATTATTTATAAAAGGGACTTCAAGCCATGGTTTATTCTAAATATGCAGTAGATACATAAACATTAGATTCAGATTTAATTTACAGCTGTGGCAATGAAGAGAAACATATTTTAGGCCAATATGAGCTACTTGACAATATTTTACAGGCTGTAATGGAAGATTTAAACAAAAGTATCCAATTTGCATTGATTTTTAGCAATCTTGCACTTATTTTTTATTAAAAATAGATATATTTGGCAGCATAGTCAAATATGGACAAAATTAAAACATAGCATCTTTGGGAGTTTTGAATTATTTACTTGATTGTAAATTCACTAAATAATAAAACAACTATTTAATACATTCTAAAGGAATAAATAATATAATTTTATACAGATAAGTATGTATAACAATGATCATCTGGTAGTGATATGCCTACAAGTTGCAAGTCTGTGATGCAGTGGAAAAATTAGCCTGGAAATCAGGAAGCTGAGTACTATTCTGGGAACTGACAATAACAGATTATGGACATATCACTTAGCTTATCTCTGTCAGATTTCATTGAAGAAAATGAGAAAGTTGGGACAGATGTTGAGGTTTCTAAATAGTGCTTCCTAAAATGTTTTTCTAGAAAATTTTAACAGATATGAATCAGAAAATGGGTTGTCAGATAAGACTAGTTTGGGCAATTCTCTATTTTCTATCCTGTCTTGAAAAATTCACAGGGCATATTTATAGTCTAAAAAATTAAAGCTGCAATTTACCTTTTTAAAGGACTATGTACTTAACAAAATGGAACACATTTTTAAAGTATTTTCTAAGCTAGATACATTTATAAGCTAGATGACTTCCAAAGTTTCTCACACTTTGAAAATCTATAAATGTAGTTATTAAAGTACCTAAATAATATGCCAGTTAAAAAGAAATTCATCCTAGGGCTGAGTGTGGTGACTCATACCTGTAATTCCAGCATTTGGGAGGTCAGTGAAGGATTGTTTGAGCCCAGGAGTTTGAGACCAGTCTGGGAAATGTAGTAAGACCTTGTCTCAAAAAAGACAGACAGACAGACAGACGGAAAGAAAGGAAGAGAGAGAGAGAGAGAGAGAGAGAGAGAGAGAGAGAGAGAGAGAGAGAGAGAGAGAAAGAGAGAGAGAGAGAGAGAGAAAGAAAGAAAGAAAGAAAGAAAGAAAGAAAGAAAGAAAGAAAGAAAGAAAGGAAGGAAGGAAGGAAGGAAGGAAGGAAGGAAGGAAGGAAGGAAGGAAGGAAGGAAGGAAGGAAAGGAAGGAAGGAAGGAAGGAAGGAAGGAAGGAAGGAAGGAAGGAAGGAAGGAAGGAAGAAAGGAAGGAAGGAATGAAGGAAGGAGAGAAAGAGAGAGAAATAAATTCATCCTTATCAATCTCATTCAAATTAGTGAGCAATGGCACAAATAAAAACAATTTTAAGGTATTTTTCCTTTATCAGGCATTGATGGTTGTAGTATTTTTTACTTATAAATTATGCTTTTCTGAACATAATAATAAAACGCCCACATTCCTTTACTGCACATCCATTGGTTTCAAGAGTCAGTGATTAGGATTTTCTGGATGACAAGAGGAAGTCAGCTTGAGGTTTAACATTAGACTAACTCCTGTTCACAGAATTCTTCCTTAAGAACAGGTCAGCAGGTTTGTAAATTGGCTATCTGGTCATCCCTTTGATAGATATGTCTATGTTTGAAGTGTTGGGTTATACAGCAGTAAGACACTCGAAACTTTCCTTACCAAAGGGTACTGAAAGCATCTTTAATTCTGCTTGCTAGTTTGTTTCTCTCTCATTTGGAAAGAATGGGGCATACAGTTTATCGTACTCTGAGAATTTTGGATTAATGAAATTTTGCAGAGATTATAACCATTTACATATAAAAACTTAAATACTTATCATAGGCAATATACCTTTTCTGTTTCAATCTTTAGAAATCATACATTTCTCTAGATAAGTGAGTGAAATAATTACCTTTCAAACCAATTACTCTTTTCTCACACCAGTTGTCATGGAAATTATCAGGAGAATATAAAAATAAGGAAAAGCTATATTAGATGTAAAAACTAAAGAAGTCTGTTGCTGAAGACCTTCCAGACATTTTAGAGTTTTTGCTGTATCTAGCCAGATGGGATGAATTTAAGGTATAGCATGGAAGAAACACTTGGGATTTCCCTCATATCATTGCAGTTTGTAGGTAATTCTGACAAAAGCCCACTAATCTCCCTAACACAAGATGGAAACCACAAAGGGGAATCTAAAGTGGGTGGGATCATCAATCCAAAAAGTAGATACTTGGGGGCTATCCTTGAATTGTATGGCCAATGAAGGTAGAATGCAGATGGTGACAAGATTCCTTTATGCCATTAGATGGTTTCACAGGAGCAAAACTCTGTACTGTCACTCCTGTGACCTATATACTCTTTACTCTCCAGCAAAGATCTTTGATATTTGCAAAGTGAGTTCAAGTTCACATTAGCTCTATTTTTCTTCTTTTTGTAGTCTGAAGATTTCAGGAAAGGACTCACCCTGTTATCTGACAGGATCCATTCTATTTTCCACATAACTATGCATCAGCACTCTCCATGAGAAAAGACCTAGAGAGAAGTGAGAGCAAATAGAGAAAAGCAAGCATATTGATAAAAAGATTATGCATTGAAAAAGATTAATACCTGGCAGTTGAGACGTAGTAGTTAGGTCTAATATTTTCAACTAAACATAAACAACCCTTGCAGAATATAAACAAAACCCAGACTTGGCCACCCGTGGACTGTGGTGGACAAGACAGGTAAAACTGCTCCATACTGATACCTAAAACAAGACAGAGACAGAAATATTCTGCATACAAAAATAACAGTTCTTTTTACTATTTATCAATGACAACTCTAGCTTCCTGACAGCACTCAATTCAAACTGAGCCTTTACTTTTTTAATCCCTTCTTAGAATCACACAGTCTAAGCCAAGTACTATAATAAGCAAGCACCTCTTAAAAACATCTTCTCTAGATACCTCACATGTCTACAGCAAGGGAAACAAACATTACAGGTGTGTTCCTGGACGTCATGACTAGTGAGCTTCAACACTTTCTTGAACTATTAGAGGATGTGATTCGGTATGAGGTATGAATTTCTTTGACAGAAAACAAACTAAAACAAAACCAACAACACAAAAAGACGACAGGGAAGAGACATTTTAGGTTTCTTTTTCCTTTTTTTTAGGTAGATTTAAGAGAATATGAAACTCTTAAACTTGAGTAAACGAACAATTAGATGAAGAAGGGAATATTTGAGCCAAAGAAAGAATTCATGAAGACAGAAGCATAACTGATAAATTTAAAAGAATAAAGTCATCGATGACCACTATATTGGAGATTGCATAAAATTAGTTCAATAAAAGAAAGGACAATAGAATATAGAATAGACATACTATACATGGGTACCCAGTAGATGAGTGAGCAAGAGCTAAATCCAGCTCACATACCTCTTGCCAGGTCTCAGATATTGCAAAGTAGGGGCTGCATTTAACCAGAGGAAGGAGAGCATATTTACCCCACAAAACTGCCAGCAATCCAGCAGGTACAAGGGTCAGGATAGGCTAATATCAGACCTGAAGAAGAGTCTATTTAAAATGAAGTTTTCATAGGTTAGGTTAGTGCTTCCCATGCAATGGGCCACAACACAGAGAGGTTCTCAGGAACTCGATTGCTCGTCATTTGGGCATCCCAGTAAGGCCTTACAAGGTTGGGAGCCCAGAAGTCAATACTCTATAGCTGCAAGAGACTACTTCAGTTTATCCCAGTTTACCCCAGTTTTGAAGCATTGGCCAAGAACAATTTACATGTTTTGTCTCTCAGTTCTGATCATGTTTCCATAGTGTGCCTAGTTCTGGAGAAGAGCTGAACAAAAGAGCTAAGGGCCTTGCATGAATCCTACATTTCTCTACCTTTAAGCATCTTTTTCAATATCCTCCTAATTTTACTTTCTCTCTCACAACCATACTGTCCTAAATAACTCCTAAAATCTTAATCTATAGGAACACCAAGTTTCAGATGTCTTAATTGTTAGTTTGAGATGTAATAATGATGATCTCAGTGTCAGTGCCTCTGTTACTGAATAAATGTTGTGAGCAGGCATGTTGGATGAGATGAAAACTGAATACTACAAAGGCAAAGGTCATGGATGTGTGTCTCATAAGTGCAGTTTAGGTCAATTTTATTTGAATATTGAGAATTTCTTGTAAGTTTCATACTGCTCAGTCCACTTGGTCAAGTTCTTGGTCAAGCCAATTTTCCTACTAGGGCCACTGCAGAAATCAACCACAGATTAAGCACTTCTAATAACTATTCTTTGTCTTTTCTCTTATTCTGTAGATCCTGGCATGAGACCCAGCATTTTCAGACTTTTTCTTTTGCAAATATAACAATTTCCACTCTCAGTTTTTATTTAAATTATTTCCTTCACTTCTTATAATGTCTCAATAGGATTAAATTATTTTCTTTTTGAATTTCAAGTTTAATTTTTTCCTAACAGTGATTGAAAACAAAACAAATTAAATTAGTGTAAAAAAGCACAAAACAAAAAAGCAATAGTGACTTCACAGCTACCTCCCCGACAATCACCATTTCCCTACTTCTTGTTTCTCTTCAGAAATTCTGTGTTCTAGATAATTTATCATCCTAGCCCCTGATATAGGCCCTCCTCTCTACATTAAAGACTTTTGACTATTCTTATCCTCTTTTTCTCCCTACTGTTAGACAGTTTATTAGGTATTGACCTTGGATTCCGTTTAGCAGCCATCATCCCAGATTCTTAAAAGGGATCCATTCCCCGAATCAAAATGAAGACATATGGACCAACAACAGCATAAAATGTCTACAACTGTGACAGGGAGCTAGTTTCACTTCATAGCAGCAAACAACAGAAACACTGTGAACAACTTAAGCAAAAAGGGGAAGAATGAATTGTAAGGACATTTGAGACCTCATAGAATTGATAAAACAGTAAATTGCTGGAAGTAGAAAACTGTGTGCCCTCCATTTAAATTTTCATAGTTTGATGTGGAGCTCTAGTGTGCCCTATTTTGGGATTTGGAAGGGATATTCAGATGTTTTCAGCAAATCCAAGTTATAAATTCATTATTAAAATACTGCTTTCTCCTTTCTATTCCAACCTCTTTGTTCTAACTCCGTTTTAAAGGCTGCCACTCTTTTTTTTTTTTTAATCATTTCTTTCTTTTTATTTTTTATTTAATTTTTTTAAAATTATAATTTGAGTTCTAGGGTACATGTGCACAACGTGCAGGTTTGTTACATATGTATACATGTGCCATGTTGTTGTGCTGCACCCATTAACTCGTCATTTACATTAGGTATATCTCCTAATGCTATCCCTCCCCCCCTCCCTCCATCCCATGACAGGCCCTGGTGTGTGATGTTCCCCACCCTGTGTCCAAGTGTTCTCGTTGTTCAGTTCTCACCTATGAGTGAGAACATGCGGTATTTGGTTTTCTGTCCTTGCGATAGTTTGCTCAGAATGATGGTTTCCAGCTTCATCCATGTCCCTACAAAGGACATGAACTCATCCTTTTTATGGCTACATAGTATTCCATGGTGTGTATGTGCCATATTTTCTTAATCCAGTCTATTATTGATGGACATTTGGGTTTGTTCCAAGTCTTTGCTATTGTGAATAGTGCTGCAGTAAACATACATGTACATGTGTCTTTATAGCAGCATGATTTATAATCCTTTGTGTATATACCCAGTAATGGGATGACTGGGTCAAATGGTATTTTTAGTTCTAGATCTTTGAGGAATTACCACATTGTCTTCCACAATGGTTGAACTAGTTTACAGTCCCATGAACAGTTTAAAAGTGTTCCTATTTCTCCACATCCTCTCCAGCGCCTGTTGTTTCCTGACTTTTTAATGATCACCATTCTAACTGGTGTGAGATGGTATCTCATTGTGGTTTTGATTTGCATTTCTCTGATGGCCAGTAATGATAAGCATTTTTTCATGTGTCTGTTGGTTGCATAAATGTCTTCTTTTGAGAAATGTCTGTTCATGTCCTTTGCTCAGTTTTTGATGGGGGTTGTCTGATTTTTTCTTGTAAATTTGTTTAAGTTCTTCTTAGATTCTGGATATTAGCCCATTGTCAGATGGGTAGATTGTAAAAATATTCTCCCATTCTATAGGTTGCCTGTTCACTCTGATGGTAGTTTCTTTCACTGTGCAGAAGCTCTTTAGTTTAATTAGATACCATTTCTCTATTTTGGCTTTTGTTGCCATTGCTTTTGGTGTTTTAGTCATGAAGTCCTTGCCCATGCCTATGTCCTGAATGGTATTGCCTAGATTTTCTTCTAGGGTTTTTATGGTTTTAGGTCCAACATTTAAGTCTTTAGTCTATCTTGAATTAATTTTTGTATAAACTTTAAGGAAGGGATCCAGTTTCAGTTTTCTACATATGGCTAGCCAGTTTTCCCAGCACCATTTATTAAATAGGGAATCCTTTCCCTATTTCTTGTTTTTGTCAGGTTTGTCAAAGATCAGATGGTTGTAGATGTGTGGTATTATTTCTGAGGGCTCTGTTCTGTTCCATTTGTCTATATCACTGTTTTGGTACCAGTATCATTCTCTTTTGGTTACTGTAGCCATGTAGTATAGTTTGAAGTCAGGTAGTGTGATGCCTCCAGCTTTGTTCTTTTGGCTTAAGATTGTCTTGGCAATGCAGGCTCTTTTTTGGGTTCCATATGAACTTTAAAGTAGTTTTTTTCCAGTTCTGTGAAGAAAGTCATTGGTAGCTTGATGGGGATGGCACTTAATCTACAAATTACCTTGGGCAGCATGGCCATTTTCACAATATTGATTCTTTGTATCTATGAGCTTGGAATGTTCTTCCATTTGCTTGTATCCTCTTTTATTCCACTGAACAGTGGTTTGTAGTTCTTGAAGAGGTCCTTCATATCCCTTGTAAGTTGGATTCCTAGGTATTTTATTCTCTTTGAAGCAATTGTGAATGGGAGTTCACTGATGATTTGTCTCTGTCTGTCTATTATTGGTATATAAGAATGCTTGTGATTTTTGCACATTAATTTTGTATCCTGAAACTTTGCTGAAGTTGCTTATCAGCTTAAGGAGATTTGGGGCTGAGACAATGGGGTTTCCTAAATATACAATCATGTCATTTGCAAACAGGGACAATTTGACTTCCTCTTTTCCTAACTGAATACCCTTTATTTCTTTCTCCTGCCTGATCGCCCCAGCCAGAACTTCCAACACTATGTTGAATAGGAGTGGTAAGAGAGGGCATCCCTGTCTTGTGCCAGTTTTCAGAGGGAATGCTCCCAGTTTTTGCCCATTGAGTATGATATTGGCTGTGGGTTTGTCATAAATAGTTCTTATTATTTTGAGATATATCCTATCAATACCTAGTTTATTGAGAGTTTTTAGCATGAAAGGCTGCTGAAGTTTGTTCAAGGCCTTTTCTGCATCTATTGAGATAATCATGTGGTTTTTGTCTTTGGTTCTTTTTATATGATGGATTACGTTTATTGATTTGCTTATGTTGAACCAGCCTTGCACCCCAGAGATGAAGCCAACTTGATCGTGGTGGATAAGCTTTTTGATGTGCTGCTGGATTGTCTCTCAGACCACGGTGCAATCAAACTAGATCTCAGGATTAAGAAACTCACTCAAAACCGCACAACTACATAGAAACTGAAGAAGCTGCTTCTGAATGACTACTGGACACATAAGGAAATGGAGACAGAAATAAAGATGTTCTTTGAAACCAATGAGAACAAAGACACAACCAGAACACAACCAGAGTCTCTGGGACACATTTAAAGGAGTATGTAGAGGGAAATTTATAGCAGTAAATGCCCACAAGAGAAAGCAAGAAAGATCTAAAATTGACACCCTAACATCACAATTTAAATAACTAGAAAAGCAAGAGCAAACACATTCAAAAGTTAGCAGAAGGCAAGAAATAACTAAGATCAGAGCAGAACTAAAGGAGATAGAGACACAAAAAAACCCTTCAAAAAATCAATAAATCCAGGAGCTGGTTTTTTGAAAAGATCAACAAAATTGATAGACTACTAGCAAGACTAATAAGAAAAGAGAGAAGAATCAAATAGACACAATAAAAAATGATAAAGTGGATATCACCACCCACCCCACAGAAACACAAACTACCATCAGAGAATACTATAAACATCTCTATACAAATAAATAGAAAATCTAGAAGAAATGGATAAATTCATGGACACATACACCCTCTCAAGACTAAACCAGGAAGAAGTTGAATCCCTGAATAGACCAATAAGAGGCTCTGAAATTGAGGCAATAATTAATAGTCTACCAACCGAAAAAAGTCCAGGACCAGATGGATTCACAGCCGAATTCTACCACAGGTACAAAAAGAAGCTGGTACATTCCTTCTGAAACTATTCCAAACAACAGAAAAAGAGGAAATCCTCCCTAACTCATTTTATGAGGCCAGCATCATCCCAATACCAAAGCCTGGCAGAGACACAACAAAAAAAGAGAATGTTAGACCAATATCCCTGATGAACATCGATGCGAAAATCCTCAATGAAATACTGGCACACTGAATCCAGCAGTGCATCAAAGGCTGCTACTCTTATTGTTGAGTTTTCCTGTTTATGATATGCCCAGCAAAATGCCTGACACGTAATAGATGTTTAATGTGAGTTTCATTATTCTTACATTTTCTGTTTGAGTACATCTGTTCATCTCTCCTATCTGGTCTACCAAATTTTTTTTTTCCTCGCTTCATTTTGTACATTATCTGGGCTGACATTATTCACAATTCTGGGCTTCATCACATTTGTGACTTAAAGCCAATGACACTTCATTTTTAAAACCCTAAAGTCCCCGTGATTACATTTCCACAGAAATCTGTTGGGCCCAACCTTGGGAAAAGTGATTTAAATCCATAGTTATTTGCTCTGGGTGTAGTATTTCTCTAATATGTCCCCCTTAATTGCGAAGTCTCAACTAACCAGACCCAGTCCCTTTTCCTCTCACACTTCTCTTCACTTATTCATTTTTCCAAATTCTATATTAGGAAGGAAGACAAAAGGAAGAGACAAAAGCTTATTTCTAAGTTTTAAAACTTTTTTTCTGACTCCCCCTGAGAATCGGGATTTAAAGTCATATAGATGCTCTTCCTTTAAAAGATAAAAGGAGATATTGTTACCCCACATGGTAAATAAATCATAATAAATCTAAGATGCAGAACAAGATGGGCTTTAGCAAAGGATCAGAGAGCAAGTTTGAAGAGTCGGAGGATTAGCCAATTGCTCCCTAATGTCAAGCCAAGATCCAGTAGAAATCATCATTCTGGCATCTGACAGAAGAAGTCAAAGGTCAGGATTTAATGCTGCCACAGTCCGATTTCCCAACTTGATTGAGCAGGTGCTTAATAAGGCATGATTATTTGTTGTGTTAAAAGAGTTCAGAGCCAAGTAAGATGTAGAGTCACAAAACAGAGTGATTCTCAGCTCTATTATTCTGGTGAGAACATTGTAACCTTTTTGTTAATGACAATTATGTTGAGGTCATTACTTTATCAGAGTTGATTTCTTTCCCTAAGAAAAATATGGAATGCAAACATATTAGATTACACGGAACTGGAAATTTCACTGATGAGTCTGCAATGATTACAAACAAGGAGAAAGAGGTTAAGGTCAGCAGAAAGAGCCCTGAATGGGTGATTAGATAAATGTGTTTCCCTTTGATTTTTAAGTGAAAATATCGTGTAAAACTGGCAGAAGTTTTCAAGGCACCATCAGGAGTTATCCAGAAGAAGAAAGAGAGAGTGAGAGCAAGAGCAAGAATGAAGAGAGTGAGAAAGGGAGGAAGAGAGAGAGAGAAAGAATTTTTCACAACAAATCTAATTAATTTTGACTGCAGGAAGTTTGAGTTAATTAGAACTTCTCTAAGCATAAGAAGCATAACATCAGGGATTTAAAATACTGCTCGGCAGACCCATTTCCTTCTTTTTTTTCGCCCCACTGCTTAGAAGTTGTTTGAGTCAACAAATGTAACACTTAAACAATTCACAAAAAAAGGCAGGTGCTCAAAAATCTGAATAACTACCTAGATTTGCACTCCACCTGCCTCACTTACTAGGGGAAAACTGAGTAGTGAGGCATGGTTTGGTCTTTATGGTGTTTAAAAAAAAATAGATTGAAAAAATAAATACTTGTTGAAAAGTTAACCAACAGTCAAGAACACTAATCTCCAAGATGGCCCACAGTAAACCATGCCTTCTGGTATTTATGCCTTTGTGTGTTTCCCCTTCATTCTGATTCTGTGCTGGCTATGTGAGTCTCATTAAAAAAATAGCGGGCAGCAGCAGTAACACTGTGCAAGTTCCAGACCTAAGCCTTAGGAAGGCCTGGCAGTTTCTCCTTCTGAGCTTTGGGAAGCCCTGAACCACCATGCAATAAATTTGGCTAGCCTTCTGGAGAGACCACAAAAAAGAGTGGCTCAGCCATTCCAGCGTCCAAGACCAGCCCAGCCATACACCTCTCCCTGCTGAGGAGCCAGATTTGGGACATTCCAGGCCCAGCAGTTCTCAGACTCTAAAAGCATGAGAAACCTGAAGCAAGACCAGAGAAATGACTACACGGTCAACTCAAAGGATCTTGAGACATAACATACTGTTGTTATTTTAAGTCACTGTTTTAGGGGATAGTTTGTTATACAGTAATAGATAATGGAAAAAAACAACACATATGGACATATTGTTAATGAGCTAGCCACTAGGAAAATGGTTATGATTGATAACTGAATTTTGAATTTTGTGTGATTTAATGTATTAAGTTTAAAAACTGAAGCAATGCAAAATAAATTTTCTGTTAAACAAAACTTTATTTTGGTAGGATGACATTTCACTTTAATGGTTTTATTGTCTATTGTATTGTTACTGGATCGTAGTTCTGTCAGACATCTGGTATTACACATGAACACACCACCAAAAAAGACTGTAATACATATTATTAATAATTTGATACCAGGCTGAGTTCTATGGCTCATGCCTGTGATCCCAGCACTTTGTGAGGCTGAAGCAGGAGGATTACTTGAGCCCAGGAGTTTGAGACCAGCCTGGGCAACATAGTGAGACCCCTATCTCCACAAATAATAACAAAAATTAACCAGGTGTGCTGGCAAGTACATGTAGTCCTAACTACTCGGGAGACTGAGGTAGGAGGATTGCTTGAGGCCAGGAGCTGAAGGCTGTAGTGAGCTATAATTACACCATTGTACTCCAGTTTTGGTTATAAAGACCCTGATACCAAATAATATTAGTAACCAATTATTGATTATTAATTGATATTATTTGATACCAATCATGTTGAACTGATAATATTTTGTACATACTCGGCTAAAGTGTTATTAAAATTAATTTTATTTCTTTTTACTTTTTGAAATGTGACGTCCAGAAAATTTTAAATTACACAGGTGGTATGCATTATGTTTCTATTGAACAGACCTCTTATAGAAGAGTAAACATAGAATTATTTTAAAGTTAACTTTGTTTTTAGAATAGTTGTAGATCCCATAAACTCCACATATGTTTTCCTCTGTTACTAGCATATTACATTAATATGGTTCATTATTTAAAATGAATGAACTCATATTGATATACTATCATTAACTACAGTTCATACTTTACTCCGATTTTCTTAGGTATTACCTAATGTCCTTTGTCTATTTCAGGATCCCATCCAGGGTACCATGTGACATTGAGTCATCATTTCTGCTCAGGCTCTTCTTTGCTGCCACAATTTCAGACTTTCCTCTTTGTTGATGACTGTAGTGGTTTGAATGGTGGTCCTCGAAAAAGCTATTTTCATGTCCTAATCTCTTTGAACCTTTCTATGAAAAAGTTCTCTTAGAAGTGATTAAGTAAGGGTCTCAAGATCACCTTATTTTATTTTATCCACCCTTATAAGAGACCCACAGAAAACAGATACACACTAAGAAGAGAAGAAGCAAAGTGGCAGAGGCAGAGTCTGGAGTGATGCAGACATAAGTCAGGGAACGCTGACACCTACTGAAACCTAGAGGAGTTAAGGAACAGAATCTCTCTTGGTGTCTCAGGAGTGTGCACAGCCCTGCCAATATTTTGATTTTAGACTATTATTAGTCCCCACAACTGTAAGGAATTTTGTTTTTCGTAAGCTACCAAGAATGTGGTAATTTGTTATGTTAGCCACAGGAAATTAAAACAATGACCTTGAATGTCCTGATAGTACTGGTCAGGTAGTTTGCCTAGTTGCAATTTGTCTGGTGTTTTTCTCCTGGTTAGAGTGGGATTATGCGTTCTTGGGAGGAAGACCATAGTGGCACAATGCCTCTTCTATCAAGTGTATGTACTATTAGCATGATTTATCACTGTAGATGCTGATCTTGATCACCAGGGTCAGGTATGTTTATCCATTAAGAAGTTGCCCTTTTTCCCCTCCTTTTTATATTGTACCTTTTGGAAGGAATTTTGAGAACTCAAAATAAGACATAATTAAATGGAAAAGAAGAGAGAGTTATAAGAGCACCCAAACAGGAAGGGCGAACACTGAGTAGCTACTGGTCAAAAAGTAAAATAAATCAATCATGACCACAGTGCAAAAATGTCAGTGTCACATTCAGATAAAAGAAGAGACCTCTCTACTCCTCTGAAATGAGAAGGAATAAACAAAAGACAGGTAAAGAAACATAAATATTGAACAGTTGTTGCAAAGAAAAGATAAAGGTATCATAAAGGCCTCTTAAAGAAAGTAAAATTCAGTTCAATTATCAAGTATTTATTGAGACTCACTGTATACCATACAATGTCAACCCTAAAGAATCCAATGTAGCAAGATGTAGTTTCTGTCATAAGGCATATATTATTTGAAAAAGAATATCATATGAATAAGGTAGAAAAATAAATATAACACTGTAGGAATACTTCAAAAAGGCTCTACAAAAGTGGCATTTACATCCATCTGAAACTCAAAGAAGTTTTCTAGGATCAACTGATATTTGAGAGAAAAAGCACTAACCACAAAAAGACATGGTAGCATGACCTAATAATAATTTTGAAAACAACCCTCAACTCCGCGGGTTCTGAAATGCTATTTGTCACTGACCCAGAGTTTATTGGAGTTAGGAATAGAATTCAAGCCAAGAAAAAATGTAAACTAGAATGAAAAGTATTAATTATGTTGGGAATCAAAACTGTCAGACAAGCTTTATGTGGGAAAATTATATTAAAAAATAAAGGTATTAAAAGACTGTTCGATAAGCCTTGAATGGGAGAATGGGGTACTAGTTATTTACAGGAATTCAACCTGTAAAGCCATTAACCTGGAAAACTTCAGTTCCATGGTCTGTGAAAACAGAAAATGGAGTTCCTACTTCAAGGAATCAAATGAAGAAAGGTATGCTTATCATACGGTCTGGAACATAGTCAACTTCCAGGAAGTATTATCATTAGTATGACCATAATTATTTGTTTAGTCATCATTTTCCTTTCCCACTATGGCTTACTGCAAGACTGCAGCCAGATTATACTCTCTTACGCTCTCCTAGGTGCCTCATACAGTGCTTGTCATCAAGAGGAAACACAAAGAAAGAGAATGGATTTTATTTAATGAAGCGGGGTTGATTGTGGCAAAGTGTAAAAAGTGGAATTAATTTAGTAGCTGATATAAACAATGTGCTTTAAACTAAATTGGTCCTGTAAAAAAAAGAAAAATATATATGTTTGTTTGAAATTGTGTCCTATTAAAAGCTATTTTAATGTTCATGAATATATACATAAGCAAATACACACATGAGAAAGCTACAATTTGCTTTGTAGCAGAACTGTGTCCTGTTCTTAATTAAATGGAAAGAATGAAAGACCATCACCAGGGATGGGGGGTTGGGATGGCTGTGGTTTGGAGGCATGGTTGGTATTTATTAGTAAAAAATGGAAGAGAAGGTGTCATAAACTTAAACTAGGGAGGTCCAATACTAACTAAGTCACAAGATTTTCTCTATGGACTGAGTTAAGCCCCTTAACAACTTCTCTGTTTTATTCTCTCCATCTGTTTTACCAGACTATTGGGAGGATTATTTAGTTAATGTTGAGGACTATGTTTATCAATTCCACAAAACGTCTGTTATTTAATGATGAGAGAACTCTAAACGACGCAGCGGGAGTATCACAGGGGTTAGCAACAGTGTTATTGTCAGTTGAGTCCTTTAGAGACCCACAGGACAAAATATGATATGCAGCTCTCAGAGCATTTGGAATTGTGTTTCAATAATTATTTCTCCTTCTAACTCCTCAAGTCAATTGGGTTTTCTACTTTGTGGGCTTGACAAGGAATTTGTTTTTTATGATGGTAAAATTTTTGAGTGGTCTCAAAATTATCCTGAAAATGATTTCTCTAAACAGAAATTACAGTGACATCATGCACTGCAAGGTGACAACCTGTCTTTGTACCTACCTATATAACTGAATTCTTCACTTTACCTACTTATCCAAGATGCTTCTCTTTTTCTTTAGTGAAAGAAACAGTTTAATTTTTAGTGACTTGATCCTAAACCAAAGACTAGGATGCTCCCAATATATCACATTTAAATGTAATTTTCCATAGAACATAGAACACAGAGAAACTCAGACTTTGATATAATAACGTATGCTGACTGTTTCAAAAAGAAAATAATCTCCTTTGTAAATCTGCAGTTTTAAAATTCCACAATAGTTGTAATCCTGACTTAGTGAGGATGAAAATATAGCTCAATATGCTATAGCATACCTCCAATTTCCAGTTCTAGAATATTAACTCAGCACTTTGTAATCTGAAACCAAATCTGAACCTTCCTACTTCAAAAAAAAGGACCATAGGGAAGAAGAATATTCCAATTCACTCTTAATCAGTGTAAAATATCTCAGACTCACAATAAAGCCTGGTAAATAAAATCTCCGCTAAAATGAAACCTCCATATGAGGTAAATCAGTTCTTTCAGGTCAGTAGGGTACCATTTGGTAAATTACCTCTGTTTCCTCCTCCCACTAGAGAATGTTATTACCTCACATATGTGGGCTAGTAATGCTCACCAAGCATCAAACTCTCCTGTATTGCTCCAAGGATCATGCCCAGTTTGAATAAGACTGAAAATATTATTAATGGGTAATTTAGACTTTAGGCCTGAGGCTAAGTTCATGCTGTTACGCGGTCAGGATATTGGCACTTTCCCTTCTTTAATTTATGTTTGCACAACAGTGACATGAACTAAGTTTGACTGTTCTTCCAGAAATCTGGCCCAAATCCCTCTTTGTGTGGCTTTAATTTGCACCCTTCATAGTATTTCTGTGTATTATACTTGCTTGCATACCAGGTTTGAATGGAATCTAAGATATGATTGTAAAGAGTTCTATTTTTATAATTCAAAATTAATCATGCCCCAGCAATGCGAACATGGTTCTCTGGGTGGTAATCCTGGAGTTAAATGTTCTCATTCGAAAACGAAAATACGCATTTGTGATCTTTATTGAAGGTCATCGTGTATACAGAGTGTGTGCTTAGCCTGATTTCAGAGCATTATTCCAGTAATTTCAACTGTGCTGCATATTGATTCAGGAGCTAGATTACATGTCAGAATAATAAACAGAGCCGACATTTGATGCTTTCCAATGTGAAAGAGGGTGTGGTACTGGAGATTTCAAGGAAGGGTCAGCAAGGGCCCAAGTGAAACTTTTTAGAAAGTGAAGACTGAGAGAGAGATTCTGCAACCTGACTGCTTAATAATTCTTGTCTTTTTTCCATTTGAACTATTATAGGAGCTTATAGTAGGTAAGCTCCTATTTCTTTGAACTGAAACTCACTCCTGGAAAAATTAGGATGCCTGATTTAGGTGCTCCAACATAAATTTCACAGTTCAGCACCCTCCATTTCTGCTCATTGTTTTCTCCTATCAGTTGTGTTCTTCTTATCTCCTCTTACACTCACAATGCAAATCCTGCCTCTTGCTCTTGTCTGCCCAAAAAAACCTGCTATGAGTCCTAGCATCAGTCTCAGCTGGGATCTTTATTAATGTGCCAGTGATTATCTGAATGGACTACAGGCTGATGTTCCCCCCAACCCCCCAAAAATCAATGATTTAAATTGGTATATGTATTTGTATAGATGGTTTTCTAGGTAACATTTACATTTTAATAGTGTCCTTTAACAACTTGAACTAAAGGTAGTGCTAAGCAATTTTTTAATATGTGCTCAACATTGTTTGAAGCACTTTGTTCATACAATAGTAAAGTTTCATGTATTTATCATATACAATAAGATGCTTTAAAGTATATATATGTTGTGGAATGACAAAATTCCAGCTAACTAGCATATGCATCACTACCAGATTTGTAGTGAGCACATTACATCCACTTTGCCAGAATTTTTCAAGAACATGATACATTGCTAACTATAGACAACATGTTTTACAATAGATTTCTTAAATTTATTTCTCCTACCTAACAAAGAATTTTTTTTTAATTTTTTGGCCAATATCTCCTCAGCTTCCCCATCCTTCCAACACCCCAGCCCTGGTAACTACCAATCTACCCTACTTATATGAGTCCACATATGAGTGAGATCATGCAATATTTAATTTTCTATGCCTGGCTTATTTCACTTAACATAATGTCCTCCAGGTTCATCTATGTTGTTGCAAATGATAGAATGATTATGGATTAATGCTAATGATGGCTGGATAGTATTCCATTGTGTATTCATACCACATTTTCTTTGTGCATTTATCCATGGGTGGACACTTAGATTAATTCTATACTTTGGCTATTGTGAATCATGCTGTAATAAAAATGGGAGTTCCGATATCTCTTCAACATACTGAGTTCATTTTTGGTTTGAATATAAACCTATTAGGGATTGCTGTATCATGTGGTAGTTCTATTTTAAATGTTTTGAGGGATTTTTATACTGTATTCCATAACGGCTGTACTAATTTACACTCTCACAAACAGTGTGCAAGGGTTCCCTTTTTTCCGCATCCTCTCCAACCATTGTTATCGCTTGACATTTTGATAATAGCCATTCTAACAAGTATGAGGTAATAGCTCATTGGGGCTTTAATTTGCATTTCCCTGATGACTAGCGATGTTGAACATATTTTTTTATATACCTATTGCCATTTGTACATCTTTTGAGAAATGTCTATTTCAGGTCTTTGTCCATTTTTAAATTGAGTTATTTGCTTTTTTGCTATTGAGTCATTTCAGCTTCTTGTATATTTTTGATATTAACCCCTTATCACATATATTTTGCAAATATTTTCTTTGATTATATATGTTGTCTTTTCACTCTGTTGATTATTTCCTTTGCTATACAGAAGCTTCTTAGTTTACTGCAATGCTATTTATCTATTTGGATTATTATTTATTTATTTTTTCATGATGAATCATGCAATGCAGAACCTTTAATAACAAAAGCTTTAAGGACTCAGGAAGGACAAGGTGGCCATCCAGGTTCTTCATGAGCCCATGCTTAACATTAGACTTATGTCCTCTTGAATACCAGCTGTTTCTCTAATTCAGGTGCATAGCACTGATAACTAATAAGTTATCACAGGTAATTCGACTTAGACCAGGGAGTTCATTCAAATTGTATATTTAAACAACTTCAGTATTGGCTGATTGATTTAGCACGATAATATAGAGTTTGATTTTGAAAGGTTAAATACCAAAGGTTTAAAACATTGGATATTACAAAATAGAATCTTAAGTTACCAAAAGTCATTCATTTGGTCAAACTGATAACTCAAAAATTTTTTAAAGGAAAAAATATTATTCTGATAGAGAAGAGACCCAGCTTTCCAAACAAGACCCAAAGAAGATAGCATGAGGTCAACTGATTCTGTCTCCTTTCTTTCCTTCTCCTTCCTTTTTTATAGTTTACTTAAGAAGTAAACAAAACCCTTTCATTATGTTTTGATATTACATAAAAATCCTTTTAAAAGAGAAACCAAATTTTATGTTTCCATTAGTGTATTTTTAATGATAAAGCTAGGTTTTAGTAACATTTTATAGATTGTTCAATTTTAATTAGTTTGACCATAAGGTAAGATTTTAATAAACCTTTTATAACCTTTTACATTTTTTTTTTTCCTCATAGCAGAACAATGTTCTAAGAAAACTCTGCTGTGGTTTTATTCCAATGTCCAATTTATGGGGGAAAAAAACAACAATAACAATCCCATTTTAACTTTAGCCACTATGTTCACACATAGAATCTCTTATAATTAACTTTCATAAACCTTCCACAACTTGTTCAAACTTTTAGCTTTAATTTAAAACAATCTTTAACTCTCTAACCTAGGCAAAAATCTGCATTCCCATAGTTTCTTATAATCTCTTACAAAAACAGGTTTCATTCTCCTTATACACCTTGCATGCAAACCTATTTTTCCAGTAGTCTCAATTGCATATTACAATGTTAACTCTTACCAATTTTTACTTTTGGTGAAAATCTTGGTAAGTAAGAGATTTTAATTATGTACTAGGTGTGGAGTCTGGGACCCAGACAGAAATGCAGATGAGGTCTGACTCTTTCCAATCTCTAACTCCACGTGTCCCAGGACTTAGCTACCTGTAAGCAGGCAAACTATACAGTTAAGAGCCATATTAGTATTTTATGAAGCATTTAGGAGGCCTAATGTTAAATTGTATAACATTTCTGGCATAAATTCCCTTTTATAAATTATTTCACGACTTCCACAGACCATGAACAACATGTTTAGACTTTCTGACTTGACCTAAACATTCCTCATTTTAAACAACCACTCATTTTACTTTAGGACAAGAATTTACTATATGACATTCTTTCTTATATAAAATCTCTTTTCTGTATAACCTTCTTTTCATAGCTAGGGAGCATGGGTAATTCCAGATATCCCCAGGCCTTATTTAGAACGTAATGTCTCCAAAATAAATTGAACAATTTTCAAACGTCAAAGTAGCTTATAATCTTAAAGCATTTAGCAAACCTAATATCTGACTTGCATAATTTAGAAAAAATGTCTTTATTTTATTAATAATTTTTAAAGTTGTCTTTATTTCCCCAATATTACAAAAGTTACATGAACTAAAAGGTACTGTAGTTTTTATTTTGCTTTCAATATATTTGGTTTAAGTGCTTATTTTTGCTTAAGCCAATTAATTAGAGCTCTTATATATAAACATTACACACAACATATATGTAATCACACAGAGAGACAGAATAAGATTACTATAGTAGTTGTAAGATTTTTCATTTCCCAGTTTTTAAGTTTCTTAACTGATTATTGGCTTTATGGTGTAGTCCTCACAAGCACAGGGCCAAGAAAGGGGTTTCTCATGCCTCTTGTTTTTCCTAAGGAGTCCTGGGTGTTAAAAGCCGGAATATCTACTTTTAACGAAGCTGACTTTTAAGCATAGCACTCTGTAATAAAGACCTTTTAAAATTTCTTATTACCTGGTTTTAGGCAGGCCAAACGGCTGATATTTCTGGCTTTTGAACTTTACCAAAGGTAACCTCCCAGGTACTCAAGGAAGAAAAATTTAAGATAGACTATGGAGGAGAAGAGACTAGACAAGGTTATACAGATATTAAATGAGAAAGGAATTACTTCCTAAGCAGGGAATCAAACCCAGACCACCAATGTGAAATGGCCAGAATCTTGGTCCCTGAGCTACAGCACAGGGCAGTCTTTATTGAACTTCCCAGAAGAAGTCTAGAGTAGTTAATTTTGAGTTTCCGAAGCCTTTTAACTACTCAAGATAATTTTTAGAGCTATGACATAAACTCTAAAATTCCTGTTCCCTGGAAGGCAGAGACCAACAGAAAGTTGCCACACGGTTACAAGATCAAGCTCCCAAGGACATAAAACAAGATTGAGACCCTATCCAGTTTTTTTGTTTGTTTGTTTCAGGGACCTGCAGCAAAGTTTGTCACTGACCAACTTGCTGGGTCATGTTGAGCAGCAAGCTTATGAGTTTCTAAGCCCAGGTTTTATTCTACGGAACCCCTTTGACTCAGAAAAACGAATTCATAGCACAAATACATCAGTTTAAGACTAGCCTCCAAATTCTTTTTCTCATTAATCAAAACTTTACAGAAGAGATAAACAGTGATTTTTACCATTCATTCAACCATTTGCATAGAGAGAGAAGCCAGAAATCTGACTGGTAAGAAACTCTCTTACCCTTTTGCCAGTATGCCAGACTTCTGGGTTCCCTTTTCTTGAGTAGCCCTAGTGACCCAGTTTGCCACACCGTCTCCCAGGGGACCAAACCACAATATAAAGGAAAATTATCTTTTTTCATTCTGTCCAGAGCAAAATACATGTGATAAAACATAAATTATTAGCTACTCTGCTTAGCACCCAATATCGAACAGGCAAGGCTTAAATCTGCCCTCAGATGGGTCCCATCATCTTTAACCAAACCTCCAACTAGCAGCTTCTACACCTGGTGTCTGGGCAAGACAGTTGCCCTGAGTAACAGAAAAGACAAAAAAGGGCAAGAAGACAGAGAAAAACATTGCTTGTTGCATGGTGGAGAAGGTGAAATGCTCAGGCAGGCCAGAGAAAGACCCATCCATTTCAGCAGTACTGAAAAGTTCAGGAAGCTGCAGCTGCTGTCATGAAGGGATTTTTTCCAGTAGTCCCATAAGCTCCCAAGTTTCCCCTTTTTGGGGAGGAAGAAGCTCCCCATGCCCCACTATCCTGTAGATGCCTAATTCTGTCAGTCATAGTTGTCAGCAAAGAGTGCAAAGCAGATTATTCCAAAGAGAACAGCAGTTGCCATCCTGTAGTGCCAAACCTGTTCTTAGCCAAAAGGGACTTTACCGAGAGCCCTCATTTTCAAATGTACTTCAATGCATTGTTGTTCATTTGGAACATTCCACTGTAAGTTATCTTTAGTAAGATTTTGCCGTCTCTATAAGACTTTGCTGCCTCCCAGGCCTAATGTACAACCCAGAAGAAACTCAGTTTTCTAGAAATTAAGGATCCCATTTTTACCTAAAATATTGGCTTTACTCTCAGGATCTCTTGATTAACTTAGCCAGTGATTTTTTTTTTTCCCTACTTAAGCAGGCAAGAAAAATAAAACAAAGGGGGTAGAGCAAAAAATTCCCTGTGAATTTTCAAAAACCAAATTTTATAACCCCTGCATTTTCACTGCTTACTACCTTTCCTTTCTGACCCAGTCAGATGTAAGTGGCCTCTAACTGGAACCAAGCCAGTTAATTCCCAGATGAATTCCATTCCTGGACCCAGTCCAGTTTCTGTCTCAACTCCAAACCCAGTTTGGATCAGAAATTTGCTCAAAGAAACTCAGAGAGCTCAAAACACAAATCTGTGGAGCTCCGAAATCCAAGAGGGAGCTTACCCATAATCCCCAGCGGCTCTGAGAGATCTATGGATACAAGAGGGTCCTGCAGGTACCTTGCGTGTTCACTCAGCGTTCCTGGGTGTCTCTAGAAGCTCCACTTCGGATTCCGCTTCTGACACCATCTGATAAAAGAATAACGTCAGCCAAATTAAATTTAAAGTTTAATTGAGCAATGAATGATTCACGAATGGGGCAGCCCCCAGAATCAGAGCAGATTCACAGGGGTGCCTCCCAATCAGAACAAATTTATAGACAAAAAAGGTAAAGTGACTTACAAGAATCGGAAGTGAGGTGTAGAAACAGCGAGATTGGTTACAGCTAGGTGTTTGCCTTATTTGAACCCAATTTGAACATTCAGCAGTCTATGAGTGGTTGAAGTATGGCCGCCGGGGTTGGCCAACACTCAGCTGTTGTTACTGGTGTATACTATTAAGTTAGGTTTTCAATTTTGCCTGACTATTAAGCTAGGTTACAGTTCAACCACAAGGACTCAAATATAGAAGTAAGGAGTTTTCTTTAACAGTTGATATATTTCTTTTTATGCCAGTGCAATGTTGTCTTGGTTACTATAGCTCTGTAGTGTATTTTGAAATCAAGTAGTGTGATGCTTCCAGCTTTGTTCTTTTTCCTCAAAATTGATTTGGCTATTTGAAATATTTTGTGGTTCAATAAAAATTTGAGGATTTTTTTTTTCTACTTTTGTCCTTCATTTTGTTAATGTGATGTATCATATTTATTAATTTATATATGTCGAACCATTCTGGAATCCCTGGTATGAATCAATGATAAATGGTATTTTAAATGCGCTATTGAATTCGGTTTGCTGACATGATGTTAAGGATTTTTGCTTCTATGTTAATCAGGGATATTGGCCTGTAGTTTTCTTTTTTGTATAGTTTCCTTGTGCCTGGTTTAACATCAGGTAAAGCTGACCTCGTAATATGAATATAGAAGTAGTCTCCCCTCCTCAAATTTTTGAGTGAGCTTAAGAAGAGTTAGTATTATTTCTTCTTTAAGTGCTCGATAGAATTCAGCAGTGAAGCCTTCCAACTCTGGCCTTTTCTTGATGGAAAGAATTATTACTAATTCAATCTCCTTACTCATTATCGGTCTATTCAGATTTTCTGTTTCATCATAATTTATTTTGTTAGGTTGTTTGCATCAGCAATTTATTCATTTCTTCTAGGTTATCCAATTTGTTGGTGCATAATTGCTCATAATAGTGTCTTATGGTCCTTTGTATTTCTGTTGTATCAGTTGTAATGTCTCCTTATTTGTTACTGATTTTGCATTTTTGAGTCTTCTTTTTTGTTCTTTGGGCCAAAGGTTAATTGATTTTATCTTTTCAAAGAACCAACTTAGTTTTTTTAAATATTTCTTTTAATTTTTCTAATCTCTATTTCATTTATCTTTGCTCTGATCTTTATTATTTCCTTCCTTCTATCCACATTGGGCTTAGTTTGTTCTGGTTTTTCTAGTTTCTTGAGATGCAGTGTTAGGTTGTTCATATGAAATCGTTTTTCTTTTCTCATGTAGCTATTTATTCCTATAAAATTCCATCTTTGAATTTCTTTTGCTGTGTCCCACAGGTGTTAGTATATTGTTTCCAATTTTATTTGTCTCAATAATTTTGTTAAATTGTCCTTTAAGTTTCTTTATTGACCCATTAGTTCAGTAACATGTTGTTTAATTTCCAAGTATTTATGAATTTTTGAATATTCTCCTGTTATTGATTTCCAGTTTAATATTGTTGTAGTCAGAAAAAATATATGATATAATTTCAGTCATTTTAAATTTGTAGGACTCGTTTTATGGCCTAAAATATGATCGATACTGAAGAATGTTTTATGTGCTGTTCAGAAGAATTTGTACACTGCAGCTGCTGGATGGAATGTTCTGTATGTGTCTGTTAAGTCTATTTAGTTCAGTGTATAGTTTAGATCTGATGTTGGTTTACTGTCTGAATGATCTGTTCATTGATGAAAAAAGGGGTTTTGCATTCTATCTCTCCCGTTAGATATATTAATATTTTATTTACATATTTAGGTGTTCTGATGTTCAGTGGATATATATTTATTTATAACTGTTATAGCCTGTGGAAGAATTGACCCCTTTATCATTATGTAATAATCATCTTTGTCTTACATTACAGTGTTTGACTTAAAGTCTATTTTATTTAATATAAGCATATAATCATAGCCATGCCTGCTCTCTTTTGGTTTCCATTTGTATGGAATATTTTTTTTGCATCCTTCCACATTTTTATGTGCACTCTTACAGGTAACATGAGCCTCTTGTAGGCAGAATATAGTTGGGTCTTGTTTTTATATCCATTCAGCCACTCTGTGTCTTTTGGTTGGAGAATTTGGTCCATTTACATTCAAAATAACTATTAATAGGCAAAAACTTACTACTTCCATTTTGTTAATTGTTTTCTGGCAGTTTCATAGATCATTTTTGTCTTTCTTCCTCTCTTGTTGTCTGCCTTTATGGTTAAGTGATTTTTCTCCAGTGTTATGTTTTTATTCCTTGATTTTTATTTTTTATGTATCTATTATAATTTTTGTTTTGTGGTTTTCATGAGGCTTACAAAAAAAAAAAAACTGTTGTAGTTTTAACAGGTTATTTTAAGCTGATAACAACTAACATTTGGTCACGCACAGATGCACACACACCAAAAACAAACAGACAAATAAACAAACAAAATCTTCTACACTTTTACTCTACTTTCCTTACGCCAACATTTTTAATTTCTAATATCACAATTTAAGTGCTTTTACTAATGTTTGTTTATGTTAATGTTTTTATATCACACATCCTTTAACAAATTATTGTTGCTATTGATATTTTTAATAATTTTATATTTTAATCTTCATACTAAAGATACAAATGTTTTATATACCACCATTAGAGTATTAGAATATTCTAAATTTGGCTGTGTATTTACTTTTACCAGTAACTTTTATACCTTATATGTTTTTGTGTAACAATTTATTATTATTTTTTCTCAGTTTCAAGAATTCTCTTTAGCATTTTTTAAAAGACAATTCTAGAGATGAGGAACTCCTTCAGGTTTGGTTTATCTGGGAAGTCTATGTCTCCTCCTCTTCCTTCTCCTTCTCCTTCTTCTTATTTCTTCTTCTTATACTTTGTTGCTTTCAGGATCTTCTCTTTGTCATTTACTTTAGACAGTTTGATTATAATATGTCTTGGGCTAGGTTTGTTTGAACTGAATCTGGTTGAAGTCTAATGACCTTCTTGTATTTGAATAGTTACATCTTTCGAGGTTTGAAAATTTTTCTACTACTATTTATTTAAATAAGCTAATTATATTTTTACTTTTTTCTTGTTACTATTACAGTCCTATGATTCAAGCATTTTTCTTTTGATGCTGTCCTATAAATCCCATAAGCTTTCTTCATTCACATATATATGTATATATATGTGTGTGTATATATAGAGAGAGAGAAAGAGTTGGCACAATAGTAATTGTGGTTTTTGGGCATTAAAAATAACGGCAAGGGCCGGGCATGGTGGCTTATGCATGTAATCTTAGCACTTTAGGAGGCTCAGGTGGACGGATCACAAGGTCAAGAGATGAAGACCATCCTGGCTAACATGGTGAAACCTCATCTCTACTAAAAATGCAAAAACAAAATTAGCTGGGTGTGGTGGTAGATGCCTGTAGTCCCAGCTACTTAGGAGTTTGAGGCAGGAGAACGGCATGAACCCGGGAGGTGGAGCTTGCAGGGAGCCGAGATCGCACCACTGCACTCCAGCCTGGATAACAGAGTGAGACTCCATCTCAAAAAAAAAAAAAAAAAAAAAGTAAAAAACGTAATGGCAAGAATATATATACTATATGTAGTTTCTGACTTCATATGGTCATTCACACATAATATTTCTATCAATTTTGAATTGCTTATATGACAATGATCCCATAAAAATATAATGGAACTGGAAAATTAAATGATATCATAGTCATCATATAACACCATAGTGCAATGCATTACATACATATTTGTGGTGTTTCTGGTGTAAGCAAACCTAATGTACTGCTAGTTGTATAAAAGGATAGCACATTCAATTATGTTCTGTACCTAATGCTTGATAATAATTATAAACAATCATGTTACTGCTTTGTGTATTTGCTATAATATAGTTTTGATAGAGTACATGTGTTCTACTTACTTAAACACGTTAAATGTATAAAACAGCCTCAGGCAGGTCTTTTATAAGGTATTCCAGAATAAGGAATTGTTTTCATAGGAGATGATAGCTCCATTGCCTCTGATGATGTTACAGTGGGTCAAAATATGGAGGTGGAAGGAATCATATTGATTATTCTGATTCTGTGTAGTCCTAGGCCAATGTTTGTGTTTGTGACTTAATGTATAACAAAAAGGATGGGAAGTAAGTTAAAGTTAATTTATTATTAAAGAAACACATTTATAAAAAATACATTCAGAATAGATTAAATGTACTCTTTATAAAGTCTACAGTAATCCATAATAATGTTCTTCACATTCACTTACTTCTCACTCATGTCTCACACAGAGCAACTTCCATTCCTGCAAGCTCTACTCACAGTAAGTAATTTATACAAGTGTACCAGTTTTTATCTCTTATATTTTATTTTTACTATACCTTTTCTATGTTTAGGCACAAATAATTACCATTGTTTACAATTGCCTACAATATTCAGTACAAAGCATGCTGTACATGTTTATAGCTTAGGAGCAATGTGCTACACCATATAGCCTAGGTTTGTAATAGTCTATACCATCTAGGTTTGTGTAAGTACACTATATGGTGTTTGCACAACGGCAAAATCACCTAACAATGCACACCTCAGAATGTATCCCCATTGTTACGTGACGCATGACTGTATTTTCAAATAATCTGTCTTTGAGTTTCACATATTCTTTCTTCTACTTGGTCAATCCTGCTCTACTTAATTTCTCTTACATTTTTTTATTTCATTCGTTGTCTTTTCTGGGCCTAGAATTTTTGTGCTTTTAAAAATTATTATTATTTTAATCTATTAAATTTATCTTTCTGATAACTCATTGTTTTTCTCATTTTATTGAATTGTTTCTCTATATTTTCTCAAAGTTCCACCATCTTTATTCATTCCTCCAGGTGAATTCTGTGGTGGCGGCCTGTCTCATGTCCCACTTCTAAGAAAATCAGTCCTATCTGTGACTTATTATATCGTAAGACCCTTCTCCTTTGGAGTCTTGACTAATTGGTTTGGGGTAGGGAATTGATTAAGGTTTAGCCAATCAGACTAACACTTTGGGTATTAGGATTGAAGGATCAGAGAAGGAATTAACTAGCTTTGTGGAGCACAACAGAAAAAATAGTCAAGGAGAACCATGTATTAAAAGCAGCATTTTTTGGCTGTCCATTTGTGAGTTGATGAATAAAGGGAAGTCAATCTGTAGGAAGAAAAAATAAATATAGCAAGTATCTTCAGGAAGATAAAGATGAGATTCTCTCTTATCCAGGAAATAGATAGAATAAGCTTCTTATTTACTTTCAATTATTTCCATGCCTGGCTTTCATTTTGTATGTTTGTTCAACAAGATACTATATATAAAGTTTCTTTTCTGTGTCTACCATATATACATACCATATGTGTCTACCAAGAAAAGTTTCTTTCCTAGTGCTCTCTTGAATTTTCTTGTTCTCTCTCTCTGTTTTACTCTCTTGGTATCTGAAACTCTCTCTCTCTCTCTCTCTCTCTCTCTCTCTGTCTGATGTCCTCTGCTTCCTTTGTCTTTCTAGCATTCTGTCCCTCCTTCCCTTTTAGTCTTTCTTTGGTAATCTCTATTTCTCTCTCTTCTTTGCTTTACATATCTCTTTCAGCTTCAATTTCTCTAGATTTATTCTTCTTGAAACTACATGGTACAATGAAGTTTTTAAGCACATTGATAATACGAATGCACACTTCACATTTATTTAAACTTAAGTAAAAATGTTGTTTTGGGGGTGGGTTCCTTTGTGCCCCTTAAATCACACTGTTTACCTAAATGTACCTAAGAACATAATTTGTGGTACAGTTTTCTAAAATATTGGTTATTAAAGTATATATTTTCTGTAGAAGCTATGCTCAAAAAAAAATAAATAAAAAATAAGAAAAAGAAAGAAATTCTATCCTGGTCTATTTTGAAGAATAGTGTAAACTGTTAGCAGAGCTATGATGTACTTTCAGATGAAAGAATGGAAATTGTGAACTCTGAGAGGCTTGGTGGTATTACTGCAAAATCATTTGCGTACTGTTAAGCGACATACTGATGGAGGCACCAGTTTCTTAAACAGTATTCCCTCGATATTTCCACCTTGCCCAGTCTTTTCACAGCTTCCTTTCTGAAATTATGGAGTAGATGAGAGGTAGAAAAATATAAAAATTTGGATTGAAATCTTTCATTTGGGAATTTGTAAAATAGAAAGAAGTGTGAGCTCCTCCAGTTACTTTATGGTCTGAGTGGCAGATAGAACAAATGAAATCTCACCTTCTGTATGGAGCTGAAGTTTCACATGTGGTCATTGCAATGAAATTCAATGCTCACCTCTCTAAAATAAGTAATTACCTTAAATATTCTAAGGTTATTATCATAACTTTATCCAAATTGAGTACTCTGTTGATTTGGTTCACTTGGATTATATATTATTTTTAAAACTTACATTAATTTTAAAGAGTTTATAATATTACATGTATACATTAAAGTATAATAAGAAAACCAACTTTTGGATCTGCCAACCAGTTTAAAAAATAGAACACTCAAATATAGTGTACTCTAAATATAATTTTACTCTTTCTTTTTCAATCCATTTTCTTCTTTTGTTTCCCTCCAGCTTCTTTATTTTTCCTGCCTAAAATGTCAGTGCAAGGAAGAATTTAAATGAATACTATTTTGTTGGTTGCAGTGTTTTATCATTAATGATGACGTTAACTCTATTTTTATTTTTGATGCTCTTCATCAGATTCAAAAAATATTTTTATATTTCTAGTTTACTGAAATTTTTTGTCAAGAATAAAAACGGAATTTGCCAATTGATTTTTTCTACATACACTGGATTACCATATATAATTTTTCCTTTATTCTGCAACAGACACTAACTATAATTCTTAATTCCTGATCTAAAAATTCTCATGGGAGAGAACTGATTGACTTAGGGTCAGGAAGGAACATGAGTCCAGCCAATCGTAACTCAGGGCAGGATATAGGTCAGGGTCACGTAGATCATTGCCCAGACAGTAGGGACTATGGTTAAAGACCCAGGAATCAAGAATGTGGCATATTCTATAGTATCTATAGCATATATTGGGTAGGGGTAGTAAAAAGCTGATTGCTACCTGTTCTATATCTTTTATTTATATTCTAATTTTATCATATTAGTTTGGTAGTCCCCCATCCTATGATAAAAGGCAGTTGTTACATGAGTTAATAAGAGATAAATGCAAAATGTCATCAGTATTTACTAAATGACTCCTGTAAGCCATAATGAATAAAATTAGAATCAACAAACCATGAGAAAACCATAATTTTTTAAAGTATTTTTATGTTTCTTCATATTTTACTATTGAAAGGTGTCTTCTTGCTAAATTAAGGCCGAATGTCAAACTAATTTATATTTAATTCAATACTCTCAGCTTACTTAGGAGATGATTACAAACAGGATATTTCATTTCTCGTTATATATCTTGGCACAATACCAAGTCTGACATTAATTGACAGTTATTCTGACTTAAATAAATCAGCATTTTTAAAAAAGTACTCAGTGACAATGTAATAAATGGGTTGGGCCTGGATGATGAACATACTATCAGTATAGCAGAAAAAAATGAGGGGGCATTATATGAGTTTTGGTGAGGTGGAATAACAAAGAATAATAAGTAAAAAGCACAACAAAATTTGAAAGTCAATGATTTGACTTCCTATGCTGGCTTAATGGGTTGGGGACATTTTCTATCAATCAAATAGTTACAAAATAAAATCAAGTATTATTTATTAACTTAAGAAGCTAAGGTTGTTTAATGTAATGCAATAACATACTGGAACTTTGCTTTAACTGTAAGTAATATTTGAATAGTTATTAGCCTTTCATTCATTTTAGTTTAGAAGGAAATTTTCAAAAAAAATTACTCCTTGGAAAGGCAGATTGTGCGACTCTCTGCAATATGTAATGGTTCATGTATTCAGTTCACCTACTTGGTGATATAAGCTGTGAAAGAAATATTTTGATCAAATTTTTACTGGAAAAACATCTACTCTTTGTATATGGAGAAACTGAATGTACAAATAGACAATGGCCAGAGCATAAATGATGATAAAACTCTGACCCACAATCTGAGCCAACCTGCAGGGAAGTCAAATCGGACTTCTGCAGCACTCACCCCAGAGTGAACAGGTTTTCTTCAATGACTGTCAGCTTCCCTAAAGTTTTGCCCTGCTCCCAACTCAGGATCAACAAGTAAAAGTAAAATACACTCCTTAAACCAAGTGACAGGAGGTCGCACTTCTAGCTAATGCACTTCCAGCTTCCCCATGCCAACAATCTCTAATCAGAGCATACCTAAAGCCTTTTTAGTATTATTATTTATTTATTTTTCTTCACTACAAAGCTTTCCACTCTGGAAAATCCCTTGAGTCTCTGAAAAGTCCAAGTGATGGTGCCAAGAAGGGCAGATCACAAGGTCAGGAGATCGAGGCCATTCTGGCTAACATGGTGAAACCCTGTCTCTACTAAAAATATCAAAATTTAGCTGGGTGTGGTGGCACGCAACTGTAGTCCCAGCTACTTGGGAGGCTGAGGCAGGAGAATTGCCTGAACTCAGGAGGTAGAGGTTGCAGTTAGGTGAGATGGTACCACTGCACTCCAGCCTGGGGGAAAGAGTGAGACTCTGTCTAAAAAAAGAAAAAAGAGAGAGAGAAGTTATCTAACAGATGGACAACACAATGAAGGAGGTTACAACCTAGAGTACAGCCTGGAAGAAGCATGTGTATCCTGAAGAATCACAAAGAAACTTAGAGCCAGAGAAATAAATGAATAAAAATAAATATTTTTATAAAGAAATAAATGAATTTTGCCAGGTTAACTAGAGAATGTAGTGTCCCAAAATAAAGAGGCCTGTATTCTAGGTTTTCAAGCTTTCAACAATAACCAACTCTCTGCTCAACTCTAAAACATCAAGGAATCAAGGAGTTCCAACTAAATATACACAATTCTTAATTGGCATAACCAAGTGGGGAACACTGCTTCTAAGTAGGATGTAATAAGTTTAAGCAAGACAAAATTTCATGGTATAAAGTTCATATTTTTTAAAGGTATCAGAAAGCTATGCAGGAAAAGAAGTCTTGATGAGCTAACAGTCCAGAGATAGGATCACCATTCAGACATGAGCTAATAGTATGCATCTTATTTCCTTTGGTAGCATTTGGTGATTTTGAGGATAGGCTTTGCATACAGGTGTGTCACAACCAAAGGACCTCTTCAAGGTAAAAGAGAAACTTAGCAAAGCTTTAAGCAGTTTTATGGAGAAGGAATAATGAAAGTTAATATTTGAGAAGACCCAACAGAAAGCTTAATTTCTGAAGAATTTGCTGAAGCGTAAGGCAGCAGGGAGGTCAAAAAGCATAGTCTGGATCAATGTATTAGCTCAAGCAATAGGAGTGGCTCTCTCAGTTTGCCTGGTTGGTCTACAGTAAATGAAATTGAAATTGCAGAACTTCCGTGGTACACTCTAGAAGAAGGTCTACAAAAGACTGTGAAGTCTGGGACCCTAGAGTAGACTTGTCACTTAAGTCATGCTCAGTCACTCCCAAACTATGTCCCCTGGGAGATTATAGAAGACACCTTTACAAAGCTTTTTAAAAAAGCAGTGTTGAGCAGTGCCCAGAAATTCTTGAGGAACTCTGTGGAGGCTAAGAATATAACGGGAATGCCATTGAACAGGGCTCCCTAAATTCAAGTTAGATGATGTGTAGCTGGGATTGCAGAAACTGAGTGTTAATTAATAACCAGAGCAAATGTGAATGTAGTTCTTGTAAAAGACATCACAGTCAATGCAGTAATTAGAATGATTTGACCTGCAGGGTCTTTGCCATTGGCTAATTGATCATGGTCTACCTATAACTGAAATACATAGATAGTCTACAAAATTCTAATTTAATGTACATATTCCAAAAAATTCTAAATCTTGTTAGTAGATATCTGACTTGAATGATCAAAATAGACAGTTACGATCCCTCCAACAGTTCCCGTACTTGATCCAGTTCACAGACTCAGAACTCTTCTTGAAATGTATGGAAGGCCAGGGATCCTTAAGGAAGAACTTAAGGGGTTAACTGCCAAAATCGTATACTATAAATCTTCTTTCTTCTTCAAAGAGCTTGTAGTTGTTTTTGAGAGTGACTGAGAATTTGGGAAGGGGTAATAAACAGAGCTTTTCCAAGCACTGATTGTGAATTGACCCTAATTTCAGGAACACCAAACACTACTCTGGCCCATGACTGAGTGGGGGCTTATGGAAATTAGATGACCAACAGAGGTATGGCTCCAGATCATCTCAAAGTGGGACCAGTGGGTCCACAAATTCAACTGAATTTTGTTTTGGTTTTGTTTATCCAGTTCTGCAAGACAGTTGAATAAAAGCACTTAGCAAATGACAGAATTTGCACATGTGCTTTTTGACCTACTAACTAAGCATTTGTTGTAAAACTTCAGCAGCCAATACTCGCACTCACAACATCTAGAATATGGGTATACTGGCTCAGAAAAGGAATCTTAGCGTGTCACTAACAGGGTCTGCTACTGCAGTTATTTCTGAGAGGCTGGGTAAGGGACTGGACATTTATATTTTCAATGTTTCTTTAAATTGCATCTTCATTTCATTACTTTTAAATTTGTATTTCATTCCCTTCCCTGTTTGAATTTTATTTTTGCATATTATTTTGTGATAATTTTAAACAATTAAAGGAAGAGAAAACAAATTATACTTTTAATATGTGCCCTTAAAAAGTTAATATAGAATGACTTACATGCATCTTTTTAATAATTCCTATGTTAAAAATTGGAAATGCCAACTTTTCAACCCAACATGAAAGCCTCATTCTTCAGAAAAACAACAACAACAAATGGTACTTATTGGTTTAAAAATTTTCTCGATATATCCAAATTCTCACTATTTCTCCATGTCTCTTTTGTATTGCACTCGTATTATGAAACAGTAGCAAAAAAGGCTTTTGTAGACATAAAATACTCTATTAGTCTGAGTTCTCGAGATAAAAAGAATTAATACAAGATAAATAGGTATACGTGTATATGTATGTGTAAGTATGTAAATAAATACATGTGTATGTGTACATATATATGTGTATACACATACATGTGTGTATATGACAGAGAGGGATGTATGTGTACATATATATGTGTATACACAGAGAGGAGAGAGGAAAATATTTATTATTCAGATGGTCCCTGTCTTAACCATAGTTTGACGTACAATTTTTTGACTTTACTATGGTGCAAAAGTGATTCATATTCAATAAGAACCATGCTTCAAATTGTGAATTTTGATCTTTTCAAGGTCTAGTGATACATGATACAATATTCTCTCTCAATTCTGGGGAACAGTAAACAACCAATACTCTGCAATGTGCTGTGTGGCCAGCATTTTTTGATACTGTATTTTGTGTTTTTGCATCCCATTATGTCTACAAACACCCATTTTCATCTTATAACATTTTCAACTGACTATGGGTGTATGAGACTGTAACCTCATCAAAAGTTGAGGAGCATCTATCTGTAATCAACTGGCTCACATGGTTACAGAGGCTGAGAAGCCCCAGGATCTGCAGTTGGCCAGCTGGAGAAGCAGAAAGAGCGAGTGGTATAGTTCAAACCTGAATCTGAAGGCTTGAGAACCAAGAAGAGCCAAGAGTGTCAGTCCCAGTTTGTGCCCAATTCTGAAGTCCAGAGAAGACTAATGTCCCAGCTCAAAGACAATCAGGAAGAGCAGGAATTCTCTCTTACTCCTCCTTTTTGTTTTATTGAAGACTTCAAAGGATTTAATGGATTGAATGAGGCTCACCCACAGAGGGAAGCCTGTGGGTCTGCATCCAATCCATTAAATGGGGAGCAGACCCACAGGCTCTTTATTCAGTCTGCTTTATTCAGTCTACCAATTCAAATGTTAATTTCATCCAGCAACACCCTCACAGAGACACCTAGAATAATGTTTAACCAAATATTGGGCACCTTGTGACCCACTTAGTTGATACATTAAAATTAACCTTCAAAAGTTCCACCACGTTAGTTCTGAGGAACTTAGAACCAACTTGGTTCCACTTACTTATTTTAAAGATAATGTTATAGACTTACAGAGAAGAAATATGAATTGCTTAAAATGGCAGATGTTTGGAAGAAGAGCTATCATTCACAACTATTGTGTTCCAGTGTCCTATTAACATACTCTCTACATATTTTACAAATCATAACTCTGAAATGGAAAAGGTTTGTTTTTGGTACTTTTCTGACCTTGCATTACGTCCTTATATATTAGGGAAGAGATAAATAAAACCAGAGTATATGGGTTTTGGTGCGAATAAATATTAATGATTATTTTAAAATTATGAAATGATTAAATTTCCAAAGTTTCAAGTTTTTATTCCAGAAAATGGGAGAGAAGAGTGTGTGGAAAATTTTAGGACAAGAACTAAAATTTTCTATTGGACGTCAGAAGAGGTAGAATGAGATCTTAGACCTAGAGATAGTAGGTAAGCACTAAATGTCAACTAAGCCAGCTGTCAATTACAAGAAGGTCAAATGAAGTGAGAACCTCTCCATAACAAAAGTTGAATATAAGTAAGAGACAGAAATGTGTTAAGCATGCTTTCTGACAAAATCTCTAAAAATGAATAATACTTTTGTATTTGCCTGTAAATATATAAAATATACCTGTATAGATACAGAAAAAAATGATCATATTTGTTATTTTCAAACAAGGAACCAGTTGTTGGAAAGCAAGTGAGGCGATTAAGAATTTCCAAAATACATCCTTTGTTACTCTTTAATTTTCTACCATGTAAATGTTTTATCTATCTATACATTTCAAATATTATGAAATAGAGCTTCAAATTTTTTTTAAAAATGAGGACTAGGCCGGGCGCGGTGGCTCAAGCCTGTAATCCCAGCACTTTGGGAGGCCGAGACGGGCGGATCACGAGGTCAGGAGATCGAGACCATCCTGGCTAATACAGTGAAACCCCGTCTCCTAAAAAATACAAAAAAAATAGCCGGGTGAGGTGGCGGGCGCCTGTAGTCCCAGCTATAGGGAGGCTGAGGCAGGAGAATGGCACAAACCCGGGAGGCGGAGCTTGCAGTGAGCTGCGATCCGGCCACTGCACTCCAGCCTGGGCGACAGCGCGAGACTCCCTCTCAAAAAAAAAAAAAAAAAAAAAAAAAAAAAAAAATGAGGACTAAAGTTTTAAAAATAATGAAATTAAATACTGTCTAATCATACCTTATATTTGTTGAGCATATATATGTGCCAGGCATTTTATACTCCTCACTTCATTTAATTCTTATTTTCAATACCATTTTTTAGATATTGGGAAAATGAAATTTAATGAGATTGTCTTTTTATGTTTTTCATATTTTTGAGCTTTGTGAAAGACAGCTAGAACATTAAGCATTTGTCTTCAGTTAAACTAAGAAATTAATTAAACACCAGATAAACACTGTTGTAGCAATTAGTACTTACAATTTCCTCAGGTATTTCTTGGTAAATATTACATATTAGCTTCAAAATTGGTTTACTGTGGTAAATCATGTTCAAGAACAGATTTTCTATATGTTCTGTGAAAGTGGGTGACTATGCATTCCACCTTTATTCATAAAAATCTAGTCTATTTTAGGCCGGGCGTGGTGGCTCAAGCCTGTAATCCCAGCACTTTGGGAGGCCGAGACGGGCGGATCACGAGGTCAGGAGATCGAGACCATCCTGGCTAACACAGTGAAACCCCGTCTCTACTAAAAAATACAAAAAATAGCTGGGCGAAGTGGCGGGCGCCTGTAGTCCCTGCGACTCGGGAGGCTGAGGCAGGAGAATGGCGCAAACCCGGGAGGCGGAGATTGCAGTGAGCTGAGATCCGGCCACTGCACTCCAGCCTGGGCGACAGCATGAGACTCTGTCTCAAAAAAAAAAAAAAAAAAAAAAAAATCTAGTCTATTTTACAACTGATAGTTGAAGTTTATCCTGCTCACTTTTTAAAATTGCTTATAATTACAAATTAAATTTGCATACTAGCAAATATATGTTCTAAAATTTGACTGAAATTTACTTTTAAAATAGAAACATTATGCAGAACCCAAGGCATCTGAAAGGCTGAGCTTTGGATCCAGAATCTTGTTGACTATAATTGCCCAGGACAGATAGTCTCTTGGAGACAGAAAGCTAGTCACAAAATTGGACTTACAATCACACTGCCTTCAGTGTCTTCCCTCTCTGCCACTCTAAATGATCTTCAATGAGGATAACTAGATTGTGGTATGTTGAAAGCCATGTGGAAAGCATTTTCTTTACTGCTTGTTGAGATTGAAAGTGATCTTAAATTCACCTTTAGAAAACTTTTATTTAGGTGTGTTTTTTCAATATCACACTTTGCACAAAGAGTTGCCCATAGAAATTCTAACACAATTTTAACATCTTAAAGGCAGACCAACAAACTACATGAGATAAAGCTGGGCTTTAACTATTATTGTATTTCTGGAATTCTGCTTTATATGTTGCTGAATATCTGAAAGAACAACAAAAAAACACTTCAAAAGTTATATATAATTTCTAAAACGTAAAATATATAATGCACCCATCCTTGTGAATGTGAGTGCTTCATATTTTTGTGCTGGATATTAGTAAATTTATTTCAGTTATTCCATGCAGATTTGGAAGGGAAAAAAAAAAAACTCTCCCATATAAGTGATTATTATTTGCACAATTTTAATTTCCTGGCCTCATAATTTCAGGATAAATCCCCCTTATGCTAATCACTATTAATTATTTTAGAAAAACAAGACTTCTTATATTGGCTGTTGTTTCATATCTGAATCATATTCATCTCAACAACAGCTATTTATTACAGTTTAAAAGATTTCCAGAGATAGAGCTTTCCAAATAATTGCTGTGTAGGAATAATGTAAATACCATCTCCTACAGTATAAATTTACTAAGTAATATTTCATAAATTAGTTTAAGACTTATCAGTATGAGTTTAAGCCAATTCAAATTCAGAATTACATTTCTGAGGACGTGCATTTCACATGCCAATAACGTCAGGACAATGACTATAGTATTCAAATATTAAATTTTACCTCCTACAAGTAATTTTGTTTCAAAAAGAAACTTCAACTTTTATGAGGGAACTCAAAAGTCTCTAATACTTAATTTCATTTGAAACACTGCTTTATGCAATTATGATAGAATGTATTTAACAAATCTTCTGTGTTCGTAGATTTTTATGTTTTTTTATTTTATTTTTATTTTTTGGAAATAATTGGCCTCTAAATTTCATTCTAATGACTCATTTCATTACAACTCCATGCCACCTGAAAATAATCTAGCAGAGGGTTACACCTAGCCAAGTCCAATGGAGATGGAAATATTTAAGTATCTCTTTGGAGGAAAGGAAATGGTTTTGTTAATGTGCCTCTCTATATACCGTGTCAACCTCATAGTTAAATCACACGATGGATTCATACCAAGCCCTATTCATGATCGCACCTCTTATCCCTTTATTAACCTTTAGGTTTTTACAATCTGTTAGGCATAGATACACATCTGTTCAACAGACCAAAGCCATACCTAGCCACCTGCCTAAACATTTCAAAGTCTACTTGTAAAAATGCCTTGAATGTATAAACAGTGCCTAGCTTCGCTTTAAGATGAACGTATTTTCTGCATCACAATCCTTAAGGCCCTGATTTTAGCAACTCACATAGTTCACTCCTGTAGCTATTTGATTCTGGATTTGGATACGGCATAACATCTCAGGTTTAAAGTATTTTGCATCATTTAATAGGAGGAGGGTGCAAATTAACCATGGGAATATATTATAAAAATTTTATAAAGCACTTGTACCCAAGTGCAAATTTAACTTGTATTGTATTTCCTAGGTCTAGATGGCATAATAGAAATCTTAATATTTTTTAAGGCAATTTAAATATTAAAATATTTTTAAAAACTTGATGTTCCATTAATTTCAAAGTCCCATATGAAAGGGTGGACATTCTTATGTATTTTTTTCATTAAAATTTTCTTTTCTATAAATATTCTACCAACATCTCTTTTAATTTATGTTAAAATAACAAGGAAAATATTCAATAGTTAATAAAGTTAGATCAAATTAAAGACATCAGAGGTAACAGAAGAAGTTCAACTTTAACTAGAATAAGTTTGGATGTCTGTCAAATTGTACATGGAAATGAGAAATAAAGCTAAGGCTAAGATTAACTTGTCTGTGACACAGTAAATTACTGAATTTAGAAAAAATAACAAGCAATAATATAGCATTTATCATATCACTGATGATTTCACCTTATTATAGACTGCAGGATAACACAATACTTAAGACATACCACGAGGCTGAGTTGTATTTTCCTAAAAGAAAATACTGAACAATAAAAAACATACTCAGGTTAGGATTGTGTTGTATTTGGGAAAAATCTATAGTAGTCCAGGTAGTCTCTGTTACCCTTCTGGTGACCTTGTAAGAGACATAGAAAAAGATATTAGGGATTCAATTTGGATAGGGGCAAGGAAACCGTAAGTAGAAGTGGCAATATCCATTGCTACTATAAATAGGTTCATGTGTTGAAATCTTAATAGGTCAAGAAGCTTACAAATCAGAAAAACAAGTTTCCTAAAATGCCTTTGATTCTAATTATAGAAGGCCATGCTATTTGGGATAATAAATGAACAGAAATTTGATTTAAAAATGCAAAGTTATTTCGTATGCAAATAGAGAGTACTCTCCATTTCTCCCACCCCAGTGGAAGCATAATTCCATTATGAAATCTGTTGAAGTAGATTTATGAGAAGTTAACCCCATGATAGATGCCTAATGTTCAAGGGCCTGTAGAATTTCAGCAGATTTTGCATATGGCTGTGCTTCTCAGCAAAATATTTGTGTAATAAATACATTAAAAACACTTCTGAAAATTTAAAATGTACAGTACCTTTTGTTGTCTAGCCATTTTTCCATGAATTTAATATAGATCAAGGAGTTTTAAATGTATATTTTTGAATACATGAACAATATAACATTCATAACATTGTTTATATTTAGAGTAAAATAATACATATTTATACAAGATTTATAACTAAAGCAATCTTATTGCTCAAAGATATCTAAAGAACATAATGATTTCTGTTACATTTTATGTCATATGTCTTTGGCAGGTTAAAATTTATTTTTATAATGGTACCAGTGAAATTAATAGCAATTATGGGTCTTAAGATAAAAGTGAAATATATAATACCATACATTCTCATTGGCTACTGCACTTTTTCTAAAAAATAAGACAAGTTAAATATATGTATATATTTGTGCATACCAGTTATACATTTTTGCATTTATGCATACCATTGAAAGACATTTCTATATTTATGCAGACCAAATTAAATATACACACATATACATGCATGCGCACATGCACACACACACACACACACATACACACACACACCATTATAGATGGAAAGATATGGACATGTACCTTCAATTCTTTTTCTGTTTGCTTGTTTAACTGGGTGTTCTCCAGTACTATGATTAAAATATCAGCAAACAAGACACAATTATGTTGTCAAGGAATCAATGGTGAACATAAGATTTGTTGCTGCTTCATTACTTCTCATAATTTTTAGTGGCTAGCCCTTTAATACAGGTGTTTGTCATTATCAATCACTGAGAGACTCAGCTATTCTCCTCTTTCAGTCAACTTTCACTGACTTGTTGATGCAAGGAGTATATTTCCCTCAAGCAATTGGCTTAAAAGCACTTGTAATTCTGAGAGGAACATTTTATGTTGTCTCTGTTAAAATGTTAAAATTATAACTTTCTGCTAGATTTATGGATGTAGAGAGGAACCAACTAATGTGCTCCTGGTAGAAATTACTGGTGTGATGAGAGTATGAAACAGGTAATTTTGCAGTTAACAGTTTCGGGAAACTTCCTTTCTATTATTGTTTACCCTTATGTTAGAAGTTGGAAGGTATTGTGCTACTGATAAAAACTATTATACAAGTTGGAATGTGAGCTGCTTGTATAACCAGTATTTCCTCAGGCCACACTAGACTAAAAATTCAATAGTGTCACAATTGTAGTTTGAAAATTATACTGCAGAACTGTGAGAATTTAGTTACCTTCAGATCCCTCCCAGCAATTGTAAGCATTTCCTGTTAGAAAGGAGTCTCAAAATGCTCCCAAGATTAACTCCTTGGGATTCCTGAACATATATAGTTACACTTTAAGTGTACACCTCCTCTGCCAAGACTCAGATGCAAGTTCATAGGAGATGAATTTAGGAATCATTTTAATAACACACTGCTCAAGAGTTAATATTTTCTCTCTCTTCCAAATTTTATCAGGCGTCTTCAACACTCTCCCCTCAGGAAGATGTTCTCTGATGAAGTATTGTAGTGTACATCTGTTGGTCCATGTTGTTGACCCTTTAGATTTGCTGTTCAGGCCTTCTAATATATGTGTGTATATGTGTGTGTGTGTGTATATATATATGAGGGAGAGATTATATATGTCATAATGTATAACATATCATATCATTATATCATATGTGATATAGCATAATATATATTATATATGTCATATATAACATGCATCATGTTATGAATTTTGTTGTTATAGATACTTCATATAGATGGAATCATATATTTTCCTTATAAAGTATGTAACTGAGTGGCATTAAGTACATTCATATTATTGTGCGACTATCACCACGATTCATTTCTAGAATATTATCTGTATCTCGGTATCCAAATATCCTTCTTATTTCTCTTATAAAGAGACCAGTCGTTAGATTTACAGCTCAGCCTAAATCTAAGATGATTTTATCTTGAGTTCTTTAATTAGTTACATAGGCACAGACCCTATTTCCAAATAAGGTCACATTTTGAGGTTCTAGGTGGATTATATGATTCGAGTCTGTATCTTCTTCCAAATCTCGTGTCAAATTGTAATCCACAGTACTGAAGGACGGGCCTGGTGACTGGTGATTGGATCATGGAATTGGACTTCCCCCTTGCTGTTCTTGTGATAGTAAGTGAGTTTTCATCAGATGTGGTTGTTTAAAAGGGTGTAGCACCTTCCCATTCTCTCTCTTCCTCCTGCTTTGGCCATGCAAAATGTGCCTCCTTCCTCTTTGTCTTCTGCCATGACTGTAAGTTTCCAGAGGCCTTCACAGCCATGCTTCCTGTACAGGGTGCAGAACTGTGAGTCATTGAAACCTCTTTTCTTTTACAAACCTATCCAATCTCAGGTAGTTGTTGATAGCAATATAAGAAAAGACTAATACATGAAATTAGTACTGAGAAGTGGGATATTAATATAAAGATACCTGAACATGTAGAAGCAACTTTGGAAGTGGTTAATGGGCAAAGGTTGGAACAGCTTGGAGGACTCTGAAGAAGACAGGAAGATGGGGAAAGTTTCAAACTTCCTAGAGACTTTTTAAATTGTTGTGACCAGAATGCTGATAGTGATATGAACAATGCAGTTCAGGCTGAGGTGGTTTCAGATGGAGATGAGGAACTTAGTGGAAACTGGAGTAAAGGTCCACTTTGCTATGCTTTAGCAAAGAGACTGGATGCATTGTGTCCCTGCTCTAGGGATCTATGAAACTTTGAACTTGAGAGTGATGATTCAGGGTATACGGCAGGAGAAATTACTGAACAGCAAAGCATTCAAGATGTGGCTTGGCTGCTTCTAACATTGTACAGTCATACACATGACAGTATAATCGTATGTGTGAGCAAAGAGATGGTCTGAAACTGGAACTTATATTTAAAAGGGAAGCAGAACATACAAACTTAGAAAATTGGCAGCCTGGCCTTGTGATAGAAAAGAAAAACTCATTTTCTGGGGAAGAATTCAAACTGGCTGCAGAAATTTGCATAAGTAAAGAGGATCTGTAAGTTAATACCCAATACAATGGGGAAAATGCCTCAAAGACATTTGAGAGAACTTAGCACAGCCCCTTCTATCACAGGCCAAGAGGCCTAGTAGGGAAGAATGGTTTTGTGGGTCAGATCCAGGGCCCCACTGATCTGAACAACCTTGGGACACTGTACCCTGTGTCCCAACCACTCCAGCTCCAAGCATGGTTAAAATGTCCCCAGATACATCTCAGGCTGCTGCTCTAGAGGATACACGCATAAGCTGTGGCAGCTTCTATGTGATGTTAAGCCTACAGGTGTTCAGAAGGCAAGAGTTGAGACATTGGAGCCTCCACCTACATTTCAGAGGACATAAAGAGATGGCATGCCTGCAGGGATGAGGCCCTCATGGAGAACCTCTACTAGGGCAGTGCAGAGGGGAAATGTGGGATTGGAGTCCCCATATAGAGTCTCCACTGTGGCACTGTCTGGTGGGGCTGTGAGAAGAGGGCCACCATCATTCAGACCTCAGATCCACTGATAGCTTACATCATGCACCCTGGAAAAACTGCAGACACTGAACACCAGCCTTTGAGAGCACCCGTGTGAGATGAGCCCTGCAGAACCACAGTGGCAGAGCTGCCCGAGGCCTTGGGAGTCCACCCTTTGCATTAGTGTGACCTGGATGTGAGACATGGAGTCAAATGACATTATTTTGTAGCTTTAAGATTTAACAATTGCCCTGCTGGGTTTTGGACTTGCATAGGGCCTGGGGCCCTTTGTGTTGGCCAATTTCTCCCTTTTGGAAAGTCAATATTTACCAAGTACTTAACCCCCACTGTATCTTGGAAGTAACTAACTTTTTTGGCCAATTTCTCTCTTTTGGAAAGTCAATATTTACCAAATGCTTAACCTCCACTGTATCTTGGAAGTAACTAACTTTTTTTTTTAAATTTTACAGACTCATAGGCAGAAGAGACTTGCTTTGTCTCAGATGATTTGGACTTGAGAATTTGGACTCCTGGAATGAGTTCAGACTTTGGAGGACTGTTGGGAAGGCATGATTACATTTTGAAATGTGAGAAGGACATGAGATTTGGGAGGTGCCAAGGGTGGAATGATATGGTTTGGATCTTTGTCCTCACCCAAATCTCATGTTGAATTGTAATCTACGATGTTGGAGGAAGGTCATGGTGGGAGGTTATTGGATCATGGCGGTGGATTTCCCCTTTGCTGTTCTCGTGATAGTGAGTGACTTCTCATGAGATCTTGTTGCTTAAAAGTGTGTATCACCTCCTGCTTCTCTCTTTTCCTCCTGCTCTGGCCATGTAAGACATGACTCCTTCCTCTTTGCTTTTCCCCATTAATGGAAGTTTCCTGAAGCCTTCCCAGCCATGCATCCTGTACAGCCTGTGGAGCTGTGAGTCAATTAAACCTCTTTTCTTCATAAATTACCCAGTCTCAAGTAGTTCTTTATAGCAATGTGAGAATGGTCTAATAGAGTGGCTGTTAATTTTGGGGGAGGGGAACACTAGTCCATCCACTCTGAGTCCCTAGGCATGTTCCTCTTCTTCATCTGTCCTTTTGTTGACTGATTTTTATTCCGTTGTGTCATTTATTGCATGGTGTCTTAGAAACACATGTTGGTGTGTCTAATGAACACCTTAAAATCAGGTTTTTAATCTCTTCTTGTAATTACAGCTCTAATAGAGTGTCGGGTACATATCAGTATTCAAATATTTTTAGTTCAGCATTTTCTATTTTTCTAAGCATAGGAATTTTCCGATATGTATACCTCAATTTTTCACTACCTTTATTTTCACTGTCTTCTTAGTCTGATCATACTAACCACAGAACCATGTCTATCATCAACTCAAAACACACAAATTAATTTTATTCATGGTTAGTTCTAATATCATACTACTTTATACATGCTGGATTAATTTTACGAGTAGACTTCATTTCTATCCTTAAGTTTGGCAACTTGAAAGGAGCTAGTGTTATAATCTTCAATTTCCTGTTGACGTTTTACATGTTGAAATCCTCATTTTAATATTCTAATCTGTAAAAATGGTTTATATTGGAAGGATTGGAAAAAATATCAAATGAGGAAACTTGGAAATAAGATACAGGACCAAGTAAACATATAGAGGTTGAAATAAAAGAATAAGAAGAACAACTTCTATAGAAATAATAAAAATATAGATTATTTTCATGATTTTGAAACAATAAAAGCTAATTCCAATCAATGCTATTTTGTCCTTAATTTTTTCTATGTTTAGCTATTTGCATATTTGTGATATCTTAAATATAATACCAGTATTTTATATAAAATCACTTGTAGAGTAAATAATATTTATTTTATCAGAAGACTGACAAGTTTTACTATGGTAGAGGACTAGCTGCGTGCACTCCTTTCTGTACTGCAAAACTGTTGCTGAGAAGAGGCTGCCCAACAGTGAATGTCTATTCAGCCCTAAGCCTATCAAAACTCAGTTTAGCAGCGTAACCAGTACTTGCCAAGAGAACATGAGTGAAAGCTATATTTTCTTTCTGGACCAAACAAGTTAAGAGTCAGATGTGTCTTTTCTACTCAATCATGTCCTATCTTTCAGAGGAAGGCAGAAGAGAGAGAGACCCTGGAGAAAAAAGGAACAATAAATAGAAAGTGTGTGTCTGCTGAATGGATGGTCTGTCTGCTAACCAGGAACATCTATACTATATTCTTACCTCAGCAAAAAAAAAGCCAACATTGTGATAGGCAACTGAAATTTTAGAATTTACTGCAGCAAGTGCTAATCTAACATATACAGAAATTGGTACTGGAAGAAGATGCAAGCTATAAACAAAAATTAGCATATGTGCCATAGGCTTAATGGTCAGGTGGCAGGTGGTAAAGATACAGATATCTTAGTTTGGAAAGTAGGAGATTCATCATAAGCAAAGGCAATTGCTTTGTGAAACTGTTTTCTGAACTAGCAGGCGTACAGCTAGCAGATTTGGAGTTCACCAAGAATAACTATAACAATACGTATTTTTAATAAGAAACTCATGCCATTAAAACACAGGCTCAGCCAGGTGCGGTGGCTCATGCCTGTAATCAAAGCACTTTAGGAGGCCGAGACGGGCGGATCACCTGTGGTCAGGGGTTCAAGACATGGTCAGGAGCCTGGCCAACAGGGTGAAACCCCGTCTCTAGTAAAAATACAAAAATTATCCGGGTGTGGTGGCTTGCACCTGTAGTCCCAGCTACTTGGGACGCTGAGGCAGGACAATCACTTGAACCTGGAAGACAGAGGTTGCAGAGAACCAAGATCATACCACTATACTACAGCCCAGGCAACAGAGCAAGACTCCATCTCAAGAAAAAAAAAAAAAAACCGGCTCGGAACAAAGAACATATGCAGAGTGCTACCATTAAGACAAGGCTTCAGGGCCTAACAAACTTAAGAGTGTAGCTGGCATAACCTTTAGTGGACTTCTGGAAGGATTAAGGTGGTACCTTGCAGATTCTATTAGTTGGACAGAAGGGATCCCATAAAGCTGAAGTGCAAGGCTTACGGGAACCTGATACGTTCCAAGCTTCAGTAAATAAGTGCAGAGGGAAAGGTCTGATTCAAAAACAGTTGTGGCTTATGGAATTGACTTGAATAAAACCCAGAAAAACTTCAAAATTTTTGGCACAAAAAAAAAAAAAAAAAAAAAAAAACCTTTGATATTCAAGGTATAAAAATACTTACAGGCCTCTAATTTCATACAAGCACAATGTGAGCTTACAAAGCCACTCAGCCATTAAGAATGTGCAATGCAATGCCCTTTTCAGATATGGTCAAGGGCAATAATTTAAAAGGGGCGCCTCATACAATAAAGCAAGAATCCTGGGGGAAGAATATTCTGGGGAACTATGTTCAGGAAGCAGATAAGAGGCTTGATCAAGGGTCATGTTTATCTACTCACATGTTAGGTACATTTCGCAACATTTGACACGCCAGAATTTCAGAATTTCTGTGGAACAATAGTTACTATGTGACTCTCACTGTCCTTTTTTTTTTTTTTTTTTTTTTTTTGAGACGGAGACGCTCTGCCGCCCAGGCTGGAGTGCAGTGGCCGGATCTCAGCTCACTGCAAGCTCCACCTCCTGGGTTCACGGCATTCTCCTGCCTCAGCCTCCCGAGTAGCTGGGACTACAGGCACCCGCCACGTCGCCCGGCTAGTCTTTTGTATTTTTTAGTAGAGACGGGGTTTCACCATGTTAGCCAGGATGGTCTCGATTTCCTGACCTCGTGATCTGCCCGTCTCGGCCTCCCAAAGTGCTGGCATTACAGGCTTGAGCCACCGCGCCCGGCCTCACTGTCCTTTTTAAATGAGAATGTTTATTGAATTATTCTACCAATGCTGTGTGGATGACAGTCTGTCTTTTTAGTTTATTGATTTTCAGAGCAAGAGGATCTTCATCTGGATCTGAGGTAGATCATAAAGCCCTAGTCTTCAAGCCTGATTTTTTGAATGTATGAAAATCTGGGGGTTGGGACCAAGTAAGTAAATTTTGCAGCAGTAGACAAAATCCCACCCTTCCACTCCCACTCCTGTTTCTTCTCTTCTGCGTGGGATCTTTCAAGTACCTAAAGTGAAGTGATATATCTCCTCATACCACTAACCTTGGGCTCAGCCACATAATCAGCTTTGTCTAAATAAATCTTTATGTAATACCATGCAAGCAAGGATTTTTAAAGTATTTGCGTTTCTTGGATTTACCTCTCGGACTCCAGTGATATATTATCATCTGAAAATGCCATGGGGACCTCTGACCTAAGAAGTGTGAGACATGTGGGCCGAATTGAACTCAGCCTTAAGTGTGGTCACGAACTGAGTCAATGTGGAACCTGATGAAAGGCTGCATAGTTCGAACTGCAAATCTGTAAGTGAGAAAAAATAAACGCTCTTTGCTATAAGCTACTCAGGTTTTGCAAAGATTTATTTCACATCATTTATTTGACTAATAAAGAGATAATTAAAATAAATTTCTAGTCTGCAAGGGATTTCTTCTTTTCAATTTCCTTTCGAAATTACTAATAATGAAGTACAAGTTACAGAGGAAAACCTAATGATATTGCTTTTAGTATCCTGCCTATACTCTTCTTAAAAAAAACAATTTTTCACTTCTTCACCCACTCCAGGTACCTATTTTAGTATATTAAATGAACACTTTTGCAACCTCCTCTCTATAGATTTATTTAGAATTTTTATAAAATGTTAATTAAATTGTACATGTTTACTTTGCATTAATTATAAATACTTTGCATTTCTTACTATTTTTCACTGAAAATACTGTATTTTTGAGATCTATAATGTTGACATATGTAAAATTCCTTCCTTGACTGAATATTGCAATGGTATTCTAGCACATGTATGTATCAGTCTTGACTCTCCTATTTCCTTGGTCATGGCACCCAGATGATCCATTTCTTCCATAAACAGCATTGAAATGAACAACCTTGTCAATGCTTCCACATAGAACTCTGTGAAAATTATGTAATACACCTAAAGGTAAACTTGCTGAGTACCCTGAATTGTAGCAATTTTTTCTTCAAAATCACTTTGAGTAAAGTAATAACTTTGTATTTTATTTGTGCTTAAGTGATTGTGAATTTATATCACCTTTTTTTTTTTTTTTTTTCTGTTGAGTTTAATGTGGTTACTTTATGCTGCCCAGTGAAAGCTGGGGGATAGATAAAAGGAATTTAAAAGTACCTGTTTGTGAACCCTGTTCCTTTTTGCTGTAGGCTGAAGGTCTTCCCACACTACAACCAAAGTACTTTTGGGCAACCTAGTGGTTTTTCAAAGGGTTGAGGTGAGTTGTTGGACATGGAACTGAGAGCCATTAGCCATTTTCTCTCTCTGTGGCATCTTCAGGCTTAGGATTCCTGCCAGTGTCTCCAAAACTCAAAGTCTCCATATTTTTGGAACCTGTATTAGCTTGTAATATTGGTACTTTCTTTTATTCCAATAACAATTATTTTAGAAAAAGATAACATGTCTAATATCTAGTAATGTATTTCAACTCCCTTCTATGAGCAAGTGTTCATGCATAAAACATGTCAAATATACTCTGGCTATGTATCTCCAAATGCATTGGCATTCTACTACAGGAAAGTGATTTGTAACTCTTTGCAGTACGTCCCTTGAATTATTGCTTGAATTCATCCTCAATTCCAAGTACATCAATGGAAGAGTATTCTCAGCTTCCTTCCAGTGTGTTACAGAAACACAGACATATGTTTGACTTATAGCATGGTCTTCACCATTTTATAGCACAACAAAGTAACTGTAAGCTAAAATAAAAGGTCTTCTCTATTTTTTCTAAATTTAAGAATAGTAATGGTCAGCATTATATATTATTGCCATAAGAAATAAATTTTTTCAGATTGGTCTTCTTTGATTTTCTAAAACCTTAAAAAGTAAATTTTACAACTCTATGTGCTTAAATCTAAATTTAGACAATTATGCTCATATAAAGTGAATATATTAAATTCTTAACAATAAGTTATTTATTTCTGTATACATCGATTATATTTAAATCTCAAAGAGAACAAAAATAACTCCTTTACAAGGAGACAGTGTTTTCTCATCTATTTTCTATCTGAAGACTCAAACTAGTAGATGATTCATAATTGTACAGTATAAACATTGTTAGCAAATCCAAGTGACAAATGCAAGACCACATAGCCAGAGAAAAGTTTGTTTCAAGGGTTATCTTAGCTGCCAGTTTTCTTTTTTATTGGCGTGCACACAGTGTCAGTCTGGTCAGGCTCCATTGGTAGCTATTAGAGAAAAGTCTCATCAATATTTAAGGTAAACATATTCTCAGAGGGAGAACAAATCATCTTTCCCATCATGCTAGGGTGTATTTTGCAATCTCAGGACCAATATAATATTTTGAGCGGGAAAACAAAATATTTTAAGGGGGAATACACCTCTCCTGACATATTCCAGTGAGAGAAGGCATGTGAATTTGATTAAAATGTTACCAGAAAGGTGTCCTGATCCAGTCCCCAAGAGAGGGTTCTTGGATCTTGCACAAGAAAGGATTCAGGGTGAATCCAGAAAGTGAAAGTGTAGCAGGACAAGCGCAGACAAAACTCCTCAGACACCGAGTTAAAGAAGGAAGGGGTTTATTCGGCCGGGGGCATTGGCAAGACTTCTGTCTCAAGAGCTGAGCCCCCGAGTGGGCAACTCCTGTCCCTTTTAAGGGCTCACAACTCTAAGGGGGTGCGTGTGAGAGGGTCGTGATTGATTGAGCAAGCAGGGGGTACGTGACTAGGGGCTGCATGCACCGGTAATTAGATCGGAACAAAACAAGATAGGGATTTTCACAGCGCATTTCTATACAATGTCCGTAATCTATAGATAACAGAACCAATTAGTTCAGGGGTCGATCTTTAACTACCAGGCCCAGGATGCGGCGCCGGGCTGTCTGCCTGTGGATTTCATTTCTGCCTTTTAGTTTTTACTTCTTCTTTCTTTGGAGGCAGAAATTGGGCATAAGATGATATGAGGGGTGGTCTCCTCCCTTAAAAGTAAGTTTATTTTGAAAGTAGAGGAATAAAAGAATGGCTGCCCCATGAACAGAGGACCCCTGAGGTGCTGGTTCCCCGTTTTTATGGTTGTTTCTTGATGGTATGCTAAAGAAAGGGTGCCTCCCCTTTTTACACCATATAGGATAACTTCCTGACATGGCCAGGGCACGTGTAAACTGTCATGGCACTGGTGGGAGTGTAGCAGTGAGGACAACCAAAGGTCATCCTCGTTGCCATCTTGGTTTTGGTGTGTTTTAACCAGTTTCTTTACTGTATGCAAACCTGTTTTATCAGCAAGATCTTTATGATCTGTATCTTGGGCTGACCTCCTATCTTATCCTGTGGCTTAGAATGCCTTAACTGTCTGGGAATGCAGCCTAGCAGGTTTCAGACTCGTTTTACCCAGTCCCTGTTCAAGATGGAGTTGCTCCGGTTCAAATGCCTCTGACAAAAATATTACAGGTGGAATATTTTTAAAAATCTCACAATGCATTTCAAAGCATTATTTAAAAAATATTTTAAAATATAAAAAAATTAAAAATATCTGAAACTATGACTATAAACATTTGTTTCCTCTTGTTGATAAACTCTCTCCGAAGTCATTTAAAATATATATTTTTTAACTATAGCTTAGGATTTTAGCACAATAGCTTACAAGTCTGAGATTTAAATATATTCTAAGGGGTGACATAAAATAATACAAATTAGTTGCACAGTAGTAAACATATTAATGAGAAGTATTTCCATTTTGTTACATTGCTGATATGGATATTCTACTTAGTGAAATAAAATCTAAATATGGTGTCCTTCTACGGAGCAAAACATAATTTACTCTTGGCACTTTATACCAACTGTCACATTCACTTGGCCTGAGATAAAAACATTTGAAAAGAGAATCTTAACATTACCCAAATAAATGACTCTTTTTAAAAAAAATGTCAATCACCCCCTTATATGAGGTGTGTGTGGGGGGGCATAGAATGAGACATTTAGATCCAAAAAAAAAAAAAAAAAAAAAAACCCAAATAACAGTTAAAACAAGATTTCATGGATTTTAATTCCCACAGTATTTAGCAAGCATTGAACTTAATCAGCATTATAAAACAGTCTATGTGAATGTCTTAGACACTGAGAAAGGAAGTATGAAAATTTTATTTAAAGTAGAGAGAATCAATTTAGTTGAATACAGTTTGATAAAAACTGGACTTTATTCAAATCAATTTCCCTCAAGCTAAAATAAAAGCACCCTTTTTCTTATGAACTATTATGTATAATTCTTTGATTCTGATATCTATTGTGAGACTATTTTTAACATAAGAAAACTGAGAAAACAATATAATTTGAATCTATTTAGTTTAACAAAAAGCTATAGAAATTCTAGAAGAAAAAAGCTATTGAGATACAAATTAGTTTGTAAGAAAACATCAAAAGAAGGACAATTAATTCTTTCTTTTAGAAACTTTTCCTTTAAGTTTGTGTATAATAATTATTAAATTAAACTCCTTTTAAAAAGGAATTATAAAGAAAGTCTTTTAGCTTTTTATTCTAAAAACAGCATATGTAAATGAGTCAATCCATCTCACTAGCAAGTCCAGGGTAAGTTTGAATTCAGAACATTTGATATTTTTCTGTATTTATTCAGAAGTCAAAATATCTCTAAAATATTTGTAGATACTAAAAGGCTACCAGATAATGAAATCTTATATTTTTCTTAGGAAGAAGTGTTTACTCAGACTTTCCAGAAAGTAAATAACATTTTTTCCTTTACAGGTTTACCTTAGATTGTAGCTATGTGGGAGGTGAAGTTAAACACAAAGGGTTCAACATACATAAAAGTTTATTTGTAGCATTGAAAATCACTTTCCTCTCATCTTACTCACTAGTCTGAGTATTATATAGTTTTGAAGATAGAACTATATAGGTGATTATTACTCAGATATTGAAGAATATAGTTACAAATTACTTACTTGGAGGTAATTCTGCCCTAGTTAAGGTAGGGTGAGGAGGCAAGGGGGAAGCTCCTGAATTAGATCCATATTTTGCTCTCTGGGAGCAATTCCCTTGTTCTTTGTTCTTCATGGCCTCTGTTCGTGTTCTAGAAAATTATTCCTTGCTTACTATACTCCATGAACACAGTCAAATTAGGCTTTGATGATTAAACCTTTTTGAGTATGACAACGCAAAGTTCTCTCCTTGAACACTCTCATTATCTGATCGCTCTCAAATCTGATTGGGTTCCTCATCCTCCACCATCCCCTAGGTAATTTCTGATCACCATGGCCTGCTTTCAGCAAAAATCCTCTTAAGTCATTTTAGTCGTAATCCCTCCTTATCCTTGATATTTTCTTTTAGTCATTTTATGTCCACTGAGCCCCACTCTGTTCCTTCACTGTAGATTTCTACTTTTCCTTGTATTTGCAGCTGAGTCAAATCTCTCTGCCCTACTGCAAAACCCCACTGCTGTGGTCCCTACAACTATCATGCTGGACCTAAAAAAGATCTGCCTTACTATTTAAAAATTATCATAAATTTTTTTTCTCATCAGGTACTGTAAACATTTTACAGAAAAGTCCTCATATTTTAAAGTCAGACACTTAATGTTTGTCAAAAATAATCAAATGATTTTAAAATACAAGCTTATGGGGTTTTTTCGAATACATTTTACTAAAAAATTCTTTAGACTTCTGATCTTTTGTTTTTGTTTGTTTGTCTGTTTTGAGATGGAGTCTCGCTCTGCCACCAGGCTGGAGTGCAATGGTGCAATCTTGACTCACTGCAACCTCTGCCTCCTGGGTTCAAGTGATTCTCCTGTCTCAGACTCCCAAGTAGCTAGGACTATAAGCACCCGCCACCAGGCCCAGCTAATTTTTGCATTTCTCAATTTCCTGACTTTGTGATCCGCCCACCTTAGCCTCCCAAATTGCTGAGATTACAGGCGTGAGCCACTGTGCCACACCTCTGATCTACTTGTTTGTCTCAAGTAACTATGCCAAAAGTTATTTCTTAGGACTAATTCTCAACATAAGGTATTTCTTTGCATTGTCTCTCTCGTTCATCTCTCAACTTAATGCTAACTACCCTGTGGTTATCTGGAAAAGTAGTCTTGTTGGGAAGGGAATCTCTATATTTCCTTGAAATTCTGCTTGCAAACTGGCGAGTTTTCACTGAACTCATATACCTCGACACACCATAGCATGCAACAAATAACAGGCAGTTCTGATATCAACATACTGCCAAATTTGGGCAACAAACTTGCCCAGTGCCAGGAGTTCATTAAATACATTTTCCGACTTCTAGGTTTCTACAGGTGACAATTTTATGAAAATATTTTGCTGCCATACAATATGGGTTACAATTCTCTCACTCTTTTCTATTAGTTGCTTCAACACTCCCTACCAAAGTGTGAAGCCATTTTCTTTTGGGGCAGGGGAAAGTTGTTTATGGCAGTGTTTTACTTTTGGTTCCATTTATAAAAATTAGTCAACTCATACTGAAATAATGTTGTACAGAAAATTACCTTTAAATTCAGTGGTTTGTAATAACAAACACACATTTGCTCATGTTTCTGCATAATAGTTACATTGCTCACGATTTTGCATAATGGTTACAGGCCAGGTTCCAGCTCAAGGCTGTGGGTTTGGTTCAGCTATGCTCCATGTGTTTCTGCATTTCTTGTTGATAAGCAGCTATCCAGGCATTAGGAGCATGGGAGGCCAAGCCACCCACGCCAAACCACTCAAGCATGTTTGAGTTCTCTCCTTAAATCATGTCAGCTAATGTTCTACTGGCCAAAGCAATTCCCATGGGCAAAACCCAATATAGATGAAGTGGAGAAATATACTCCATCCACGCTAGTTCACTGAAAAGTCATCTAACTGAAAAAGGCAGTGAGGAATTAAAAACAACAATTGAATTTATATCTAGTAATCATCTATCTTCATCTTCATCATCTGTCATGTCTCTTAATTCTTCTGTAACAAATAAAGGTATAGCTATAACTTAATCTAAAATGGGATAATATGATTCATAAGTTAACACTTGTATATTGGTCTTTTTTGTAAATAGGAAAAGACATTCTATGTTTCCTATTTATGTGATAATATAAAGGGAAAATTTATATATCAGAAGAAGTGAAGCTTTTAATTGAAATAGTTGGACAGTTGTGCAAAGAGTTATTTCTTTACCCATTGCTTCATAAAACATTTAATGATCTTATTATATGTCATATACTGTTATACTAAGTAATCATCTTCCATTTTTTCCTTTTGCCTTCTTTTTATTTATTTAATAGGATTCTTTATATAGAGAGTACATTACCTCTTCATTATGATGTATTGTAAATAATTTTGTATTAGTTTTTCATATATGTTTGCATAAATGTATTTTGACCTATATGTTATTTGATTTATATTTAGTTGAATTCATCATTCATAATTTATCAATTATGGATTCTGAATTTCATTAATAAAAGAGACACTGTTTTTAAAAGAGATAATGTCTTTGAAAACTTTAATATATAGTATATCTAAAGAAATTATTATAAAATCTTGAATACATTATTTTATGAGTCTCTAAGGAAGATAACCACTCTTACCATAAAATCAAAGTGAAATGAAACAAACAAAAACAAAGGAATATGCCCTTTTGAGTTTGTAACTCATAGACAAAGCAAAGAAGAAAAAAACAAGATAAAGAGGAACATAGAATCATAGAATGAGTAGTTATTTTTATGTCTGAGGCATCAATTTTCTATAGAAATTTAAGGCCAGAAGTATGTTTCTCATTTAACTTTTGATTATAGACAATTTTAAATGTGAGCAGGATAAACTTCACCTGTCAGTTGTAAAACAGACTAGATTTTTATGAATAAAGGTGGAATGCATAATCACCTACTTTCATGGAACATATAGAAAATCTATTCTTGAACATGATTTACCACAGTAAAGCAATTTTGAAGCCTGAATTTCTTACAGTAATCACAACTTTCTCTGGCACTGTATTCAGCTTTGTTTGGAAGCCCAGGTGCTAAGCATTCTTCACAGTATAAAGCATTTGACAATTTGAAGATAACCAGACCTTTGGTAGAAGTAAAAAAATGTGGTTTCTACCCAAGATAATAAGAATACTGTCCACGTGAGTGACAACCCAAGACACTAGGGCTAGATAGTCAAAATGAACAGTCACCACTGAAATCTTCTACAGTGACAGACACATGTGTGGGTGTGCTAATATGTTTAAATAAGGAGAAAAATATCATTTTTCTCTAGAAGCTTGATTAAAATATGACACTTGTGAAAGCATATTTTTGTTCCCAACAGTAGCTTGCTTTTCTATATTCAATGCACATTCCTTCTTTTCATTAGGAAGCCCTAAATAGATCAGTTTATATAAAGAATAACTCAAAGTTATTTCACTTCAAGCATCCTGCAAAAATATTTACTCTAATTGTCTCCCTAAGCTTGTTGTAGCAATGAAGGTATTTGAAGATCCAATATTAACAGAGAGGAGAGCCTGTGCCAGTTACTCCATTAAGATATTCAAGGCACTGTATTATAAAAATAATTGGATAGTGGAGAGCCAAGGGAATTTGGAAAAATCATTTGATTAACCAAACATTCACGATTTTACAGTGGACAAAGTAAAGATTGTGAATGTCAAGAAATGCAAGACAGCATCTGAGCAAGTTGGGCCATATAATTATGGAATTCCACTCCCTAACTCATATTATTAAACTCTTCAGATCACTTTAATCTTATAAATCATTAAATTACTTCCAGCCAGTCCCTGTCTGGCTTTCCCAAACATTTCTAAACATGCTTATTGTTCCCTAGTTATCATTTGCAAGCACGTGGAGAAATGTTATGTCAGTGTTTCTTGGATTCAATATATCTATATTGTTGATATTTAGAGAAAAAGATGAAAAGAAAAGTAAAAGGCAAATGATCTTTGTAATACATTCTTTGACATTTTAGTAATTTTTCATAGAATAAAAGAAAACACACATTCTAGCCATCACACATTTAAGACCTACATAAGACATATTGTGGAGGGTTTGCAAATCAGATTAGTAGAACTTCATCATAACATTTTTGAACATCACATTGATTCAGAAATAAGCCTTATAAAATCATCTTACATCACTCAACTTGTGGGCCTGAAAGATGTTAGACAAATAGGATGGAAAATTTCTCTGGAACTTCCAATATCTGTTGCCACACTGTATAGCAGAAGGAGTGTGTATCCCCTCATATTTGGTCAACTGAGAGAATTATAAAAGAACCACTCGTAGACCTTGATGGCAATTGATGCCACTGAATGTCTCTGGAAATTTCAGTAGGCTGCACTCAGCAGTCACTTGACTAAATCCACCCACTGCCATCTCTACTGCTGTCACTCCAACCTTAGGTGTGGCTGCCAAATTCTGAAATAAATAAGAAGTTCACATCCTGTTCACATTTTGATTCTCAAACTTGAATGAGTGCCTTCATCTGAGAGCCTCCATGTTCAAAACTGATTGTTTTCCTTCATGTCTACAAATCCCGTCTTCTCTCCCAAACTCAACAAGAGTTTAAGAATCTGAGAAGTGGAGGATTGAGTTTGAGGGACAAGACATTTTTTCTAGGATTACATAGTTTTTCCAGTATTTTGATTTTAGCTATGGGCTACAGTTTTAAAGTCAGAAATCAATAATTTGCACCCCCCTAAACTTGTGGCTCTAAAGTAGCATTTTATCAACGACTTACTTAGTTCCAAATCTTACTCTAGAGAAAAGGTGGTGCCAAATATTTTGGATCAAATGGAGATGGGTATGAGACAAAAAAAAAAAAAAAAAAAAAAAAAGGTAGAGATTACTTCATGTGAGTATCACAAACTTTTATTCCAGCTTTGGTATGGGACATATCTAGGGGTACCTGCTCACCAAACCCATGGATCCTGATATGGATTTTTCCCCCTTTTAATCCTTATTCTGGGTACTTAACCATGCTATTCTCCCTGACTCTGTAGCTCTAGCAATATACTGATAGTTGAGTGAGTAAATATTTGGGCTAGCTGTTACTAAACTACAAAATTAGTAAGGAATAGACTCTGTTAATGACAGAATTTATGTTTTAATAGAGGAGAATAATGTTTCTACATAACCATAACAATGTGCTATCAAATCATTCTGGCTAGAATTGCAGAACAACTTTATAGAGAAGGTAATATTTGAATTGACCTTGGAGGATCAATAGAGTTTGATAGATGGTGGTGGGTGGCGAATGAGCGAAAATATTCAAAAGAGAAAAGAGCATAATGTGGTGAAGCAATGAGAGCCTACCATTTGCATGAATTTGAAATTATAACAGAGCTTTTCTATAATGTTTTCTATAATGTTTTTTCTTGTTATATAAGCCACAATTTCTCTTTATGGATGAAAAGCTTTAAAAATCATTTTCCATTTTACTAAAGTAATGCTCTAGTGTGAGAATTAAGATAGTTTTAGTTTAAAATAAATTTCACATATATATTGAATAGCAATGTTTCCTTCTTTGTTTTATAAAAGGGTATTTGAAAAGTTTTGATGCTCAAAATTTAGAGAGTAGAGTAACAGGCAAGTATTAGCCCTTTTGCTACTATATTTATTCTTAACTATTATAAGTCTTTCAAAATTTTGTTTAACATTAATATCCCTACTTTTATATCAGTAAAATTGCTATGGTCTGAATATCTGTGTCCTCTCCAAATTCATATGTTGAGGCCAGGTGTGGTGGCTCATGCCTGCAATCCTAGCAGTCTGAGAGGCTGAGGTGGGTGAATCACTGGAGGTCAGGAGTTTGAAACCAGCCTGGCCAACATGGTAAAACTCCGTCTCTACCAAAAATACAAAAAAATTTAGCTGGGCATGGTGGTGGGTGCTTGTAATCCCAGTTACTCATGAGGCTGAGGCAGGAAATCACTTGAACCTAGGAGGCAGAGCTTGCAGTGAGCCAAGATCAAGCCACCGCTCTCCAGCCTGGGCAACAGAGAGAGACTCCATCTCGAAAAAAAGAAAAAAAATTTGTATGTTGAAATCCTAATCCTCAAGGTAATGATATTAGGAGATAGGGCTTTTGAGAGGACAGAGCCCTCATGATTGGTATTACTGTGCTTTTAAAAGAGACCCCAGAAAGCTAGCTAGCTCCTTCTACCATGAGAAAGACAGTGAGAAAGTAATGTCTGTGAACCAGAAAATTGGCCCTTAATACACACTGAATCTTTTTGCACATTGATCTTGAACTTCCAAGCTTCCAGAACTGTGAAAAATAAATTGCTGTTTTGTTTATTTGTTTGTTTGTTTTTAGCAAACTGATTTATAGTATTTTGTTCTAGCAGCCCGGATGTACTAAGATAAAATTGATTTTCTTTTATATTATTAGAATAAACAACTTGACAGATATCATAGAGTAACAGAAAAAAGTGTTGTAAGTTTGTAAAATACATAGTTTGTATACTCTATACTAAAAACATTGTAATGATCAAAATCAGATTCTGAAATCACAATGAGAGCAGGTAGATAATTATATATGAAGAGAATAATCCATTTGTTATATTTGATACCATGTTAACTAGGTCTGTGAGTTCAGGGAAGGTAGGTGACAATCTCAATGAAAGCCAGGTAAGGCCAAGTATAAAGTGCTGAGGTTATTCTTATTGGTGTTGACAAATGGTGAGGAATGTGTACAGGACTCATGGAATGACTAATAGATGATTCAATTTATAACAAAATATTACAAGGAAATATGGAAAGACTTATTATTAAACAACATATCTGCTTATAAGAATATGAAGGACATAATATTGGTGAAGAGAGGAAATTATTTGGCTAGCCTGAAAGCCAATTGTTAGAAATGATAAACTAAATATGGTCAGATGAAGGATTTTTGTTTTAATTTTTATGTAATCTTGTTAGACTGACATTAATATTGTGCACTTGCTATGTCCATTTTCAAGCAATAAAATTGGATATGACACAAATATTTGGTCATTCTAAACTCTCAGTTCCTTGTCAAGAATATTTTGGTAATGATTACATTAATATTTCTGGGCACTGGATGTTTCTGGAGCTACAGAAAGATGTCATAATCCATTAGAAAGAAAAAATGGTGGTTTAAAATTTGGGACATATGCATAGGTTATTTTTCTCAGTCAGTTTCCGAAATATATAATTACTTTTCCAATAGATTAGCTTTTCTTACAAGCATAACCTTATTGGAATACTAACATTTATTAATACAGTTAGTTTCCTATACTTAATTTTATCTTCAAATTGGAGTTTTCCTAAGAGTGTGCTAATGTGTAAACTTAAATTTCAGAATCATTGCTACCTGGTCAGTTGCTGACCTGGTTTGTGAAATTGTCTGTACTTTGGACACACTTGTTGTTCTTTATGTTGCAATTAGTGTAGTTACCATGAAATATTCACAGTTAACTATCCCCAAAACATTATAATATTGATATGGTTTGGCTGTGTTCCCACTCAAATCTCATCTTGAATTGTAGCTCTCATAATTCCCACATGTTGTGGGAGGGACCCGGTAGGAGACAACTGAATCATGGAGGCAGTTTCCCTTGTACTGCTCTCCTAGTAGTGAATAAGTCTCATGAGATTTGATGGTTTTATAAGGGATTCCCCTTTTGCTGGACTCTCATTGTCTCTTGTCTGCCACCATGTAAGACATGCCTTTCACCTCCCACCATGATTGTGAGTCCTCCCTAGCCACATGGAACTGTGAGTCCATTAACCCTCTTTTTCTTTTTTTTTTTTTTTCTTTTTTTTGGAGACGGAGTCTCGCTCTGTCACCCAGGCTGGAGTGCAGTGGCCGGATCTCAGCTCACTGCAAGCTCCGCCTCCCGGGTTTTCGCCATTCTCCTGCCTCAGCCTCCCGAGTAGCTGGGACTATAGGCGCCCGCCACCTCGCCCGGCTATTTTTTTTGTATTTTTTAGTAGAGACGGGGTTTCACTGTGTTAGCCAGGATGGTCTCGATCTCCTGACCTCGTGATCCACCCGTCTCGGCCTCCCAAAGTGCTGGGATTACAGGCTTGAGCCACCGCGCCCGGCCTTTTTTACCCAGTTTCAGGTATGTTGCTATCAGCAGTGTGAAGATGAACCAATCCAGATTATTATGGCCATAAAAAACAGTTTCTTAAAAAAAATTGAGTGATATACGAGAGGGCAAAAATGCAATTACTTCCTGGCCATCTTTCAATTCTTTATTTATAAGAAAATTCTCTGGTTGTTCATTAACTTAGACTTGATGAGCCATTTCATCCTTTGTCTAATATAGAGTCATATGTCTGATATGATATAGAAGCTACAGAATAAGAGTAGATTGATTTAAGTAGTGGAAAAGGAGTTAAATTGAAAATGAATAATAGAGACATAACAATAGAAAAAAATATAGTGAGTAAAAAGAAGGGAAAATATATTTGTTTTTACAGTTACTATTTTTCTTCTTTCATTATTCATACTGTAGCTTGGGCTTTTAGATTAGAATTTTAGTAATTAACACTTTTATACCTTTAAAGGTACTTCTAATCTACCTTAAGTTTAGACACTATATAAGGAGACAGTGTAAATGTTATCAAATCTCTCAAACTTCTTGATTTTAAAATGGGAAGGGTAATAATCTTAATCTTGGATTCCTGATCCTTTTGAGGGTAAATTATTTAAAGTAGGTTGTCAGTCACCTTGTATGAAGTGGCTTAGCATGAAGTTTTTCAGTAGTGTAGGGGGCAGATTCTAATGCTTAGGAAAAGATCTAGGGCTTGCATGATACCTAAGAATGATGAGATGCAGATGCAATGCAATTGAAAAGGCTGCACTGAATAGAAATTTGGATAACAGTATCTGCAAAGCCTTTTCCAACTCTAAGATTTTATAAACACAGTGATTCCCAGTTGAACTCTTTGTATTGGAGCTGACTGCAAACTAATAAAAGTGAATAAAATATTTACTTGGAAACTGAATAGAGCACATTATAAAAAAAAAAATACCTATGATAAACACATTGCTTCTTTTTCTCATTCAATTTCAGATCACAGGAAAGTGTTATTGAAAGTGACTATATCTGAGGACTCATTTGCTCACATGATAATGGAGAATGAGTAGTTCCACGACAGGCCATCTGCAAGCTGGAGATTCTGAGATGTCAGTAGCGTGGCTCAGCCCAAGTCCAAAGGAGTCAGGACCAGGGGTTTTGATAGCATAATTCTTAGTCTAAGAATGAATGCTAGCTGGTGTAAATCTTGGGGTCCTAAGGTTTGGGGTCCTGGAATTCTAATGTTTAAAGACAGGAGAAGAAGAGTGTATACCGGCTCCAGAAGACAGAGAGACATATTCCCCTTTCCTCTGTTTTTGCTCTCTCTGGGTCCCAGGCCAGTTGAATGGTGCCATAAACATTGACGGTGGATCTTCCCTGCCTTTTCACTCACACTGACATGCTAATCTTTTCTGGAAGTATCCTCACAGATGCACTGAAAAATAGTGCTTTAGCAGGTTTCTAAGTATTCCTTAATCCAGTCAATCTGACATCTGACATTAAGCACCAAAGCAGGGATATTTTAAATCTGTGTTTAGAATATACTGGACTCTAAAGTTGGTTTCATTTGAGAAAAAAAAAAATTACTATATAAAAACTTCCTGTGTTCAAGTGTTCTCATTGTTCAATTCCCAGTGGGGTCGGGGGAGAGGGGGGGGATAGCATTAGGAGATATACCTAATGTAAATGACGAGTTAATGGATGCAGCACACCAACATGGCACATGTATACATAGGAAATAAACCTGCACGTTGTGCACGTGTACCCTAGAACTTAAAGTATAATAAAAAATAAATAAATTTAAAAAGAAACTTCCAAAACATCTGTAAATGCCAACACTCTATTGGTATAAAAATGTGTAGAAAAACATTCTGTACATTTTGCATTTCAAATTTCACATATAGCCATCTCACATGACTTTTACTTTCATTTACACTTAGGTTCTATATAGACCTTTTTTAGTTTGGCTAACATACAGATTGGCAGTCTTGCTCATCTTGCCTCTGTCTATTCTTTTCTCAAGTTTTAAAGGTAAATTGTGCAGCTAGGTTAAGATAATTAATATGTAGGCTAATATTCTCAACTCAAATTCCAAAAACATTGCAATTCATGCTGAAATTGAAGTAGAGTATATGAAATAATAGTTGAATAGTATTCAACAAAATCAGGGATTTTGATGCTTTCCAATTTTGGAGATTCTTGGCTGATCTGGCAAATATTCTTTTGGACTGGCTCATTTGGTATTAGCAGGTATGAACTTTTGGAATGATATACATTACTTTTTGTTGTGATAAATAGTAAAGTAATTTTTTTTGAAAGAATCAAAACAAAGACAATCTTAAATGCTATTGTGCAATATCAGCCACCGTAAAAAAATATTTAGTGCCATTAAAATATATGAGTTCCACAGACATTGTATATAGAAATCTAGTTGCCCTAAAACTCCTGGATATGAGCGAAATACTGGAGATAATTTAGTCTAATTATCTCATATTTTAGGTAAAATTGACACCTGAAGATGCTAGTGATAGAGCCAGAATTAGAACACATAATATGCATTTTTGTGTTATAACATGTAGGACTAACATGTTTTAAGGCTTCCTTAAGCTTATGACTGGATTGTATGTTAGGATTAAAGTTGACACTGATAAGTTTGCTTAACAAGGTTAATTTAGCTTTTATTAAACATGATATACCTTGATAAAATGTAAGTTACTTAAGTTTAAAGACTTCATCTCCTCTACCACTTCATCTCCAGCTTTTAAACAGTGCTCATGTACTCACTATATGTTGTGACCCAGAGATAATAGCAGTGTTTGTTAATGTTTATTTCATATAATAACATTAAAATCATTAAATGCATCTTGAAAAAGGCTTTTGTTGGTCACAAATGTTTGGAAAAATTTCCTCATGCTATTTCAACCCCCTCTTTTCCCTCTTTCCATATAATTTAAACTTAATCAGGGAACTCTTCTATTGCTTTTGAATAACTCACTAACACCAGGAAAAACATAATTTTCAAATTTGCATACACTAAGGTTTTAGGTAGGCATTAAAATATCTATCTAATGGATTTTGTAATTTTTCTATATTACTCAATGAAGTTTTAGTAAAGGTTATTCAAGAGATAATTCTCATTCTCATTATCTGATACTGTATAACAAACCTCCTCAAAATTGTATTGTTTTAAAACAACAATGTATTATTATCACTCACAATTCTGGAAGGACAGGCTCAGCTGGGTGATTCCCACTTAGGGTCCCTCATACAATTAGGTTGCAGTTAGATGGAGACTGAGGCTGTGACCTCTGAGGACTTTTACACTCATGGGGTATGGCACCTGGACTGGGATGGCAGGAATTTCTGAGATCCAGTTTGTCACCTCTCTCTCTAGGAAGTATCACTTCATTTTGTACTGGCTCTGGGCCTTTTAGTTAAACAAGTAATGCTTCTTCCAATAAAGTTCTTGTTATATTGGGGTCTATTACATAAAACAAAAGCCACAACCACAAGTCCCTTTTAGATGTGCCATTTTCTATTTTGGACCCTATATAAGGCTGTTGTGGTACAAATCCCTTAAAGTCCTAATGGCCTTTAACAAAATATTCAATAGGTATGTCCTTAAGACCCTTACAAAGTCTTTAGAATAGCAGAAATTTTTTATAGGGCAGCACTTTCAATCCTTACAAAAAACCTAACTTTGAATTTTGTCTTCATCCATTTCTTAGTTTTAAGAATATTTTGGTGGGGATAAAGAAGATCTTTTTGAGTCCATAAAGCCCTGGTTTCTATACACGTCCTCTAAATTATCTTTAAAAACTGAAAAAAAAAATCTTTTTCCTTTTCAAAAGAAAATTGACAAGTAAAAATTGCATATATTTATGTGTAAAACATGATGGTGTGTTATATGTATACACTGTGGAATGGCTAAATCAAGCTATTGAACATACACATTACCTCACGTATTTTTGTGGTGAGAATAATCAAAATCTACTCTCAGCAATTTTCTTTTTTTTTTTTTTTTTTTCAGTCTTTAATGGTGAAGTTTTTTACTATCGTAGAAACTTGCGATTCTTTCTCTTTTTTTTTTTTTTTTATTTATTATTATTAAACTTCAAGTTGTAGGGTACATGTGCACAACGTGCAGGTTTGCTACATATGTATACTTGTGCCATGTTGGTGTGCTGCACCCATCAACTCGTCATTTACATCAGGTATAACTCCCAATGCAATCCCTCCCCCCTCCCCCCTCCCCATGATAGGCCCCGGTGTGTGATGTTCCCCTTCCCAAGTCCAAGTGATCTCATTGTTCAGTTCCCACCTACGAGTGAGAACATGCGGTGTTTGGTTTTCTGTTCTTGTGATAGTTTGCTAAGAATGATGGTTTCCAGCTGCATCCATGTCCCTACAAAGGACACAAACTCATCCTTTTTTATGGCTGCATAGTATTCCATGGTGTATATGTGCCACATTTTCTTAATCCAATCTGTCACTGATGGACATTTGGGTTGATTCCAAGTCTTTGCTATTGTGAATAGTGCTGCAATAAACATACGTGTGCATGTGTCCTTATAGCAGCATAATTTATAATCCTTTGGGTATATACCCAGTAATGGGATGGCTGGGTCATATGGTACATCTAGTTCTAGATCCTTGAGGAATCGCCATACTGTTTTCCATAATGGTTGAACTAGTTTACAATCCCACCAACAGTGTAAAAGTGTTAAGCTGATCAGCAACTTCAGCAAAGTCTCAGGATACAAAATTAATGTGCAAAAATCACAAGCATTCTTATACACCAGTGACAGTCAAACAGAGAGCCAAATCAGGAATGAACTTCCATTCACAATTGCTTCAAAGAGAATAAAATACCTAGGAATCCAACTTACAAGGGATGTAAAGGACCTCTTCAAGGAGAACTACAAACCACTGCTCAGTGAAATCAAAGAGGACACAAACAAATGGAAGAACACACCATGCTCATGGATAGGAAGAATCAATATCGTGAAAATGGCCATACTGCCCAAGGTAATTTATAGATTCAATGCCATCCCCATCAAGCTACCAATGAGCTTCTTCACAGAATTGGAAAAAACTGCTTTAAAGTTCATATGGAACCAAAAAAGAGCCCGCATCTCCAAGACAATCCTAAGTCAAAAGAACAAAGCTGGAGGCATCACGCTACCTGACTTCAAACTATACTACAAGGCTACAGTAACCAAAACAGCATGGTACTGGTACCAAAACAGAGATATAGACCAATGGAACAGAACAGAGTCCTCAGAAATAATACCACACATCTACAGCCATCTGATCTTTGACAAACCTGAGAGAAACAAGAAATGGGGAAAGGATTCCCTATTTAATAAATGGTGCTGGGAAAACTGGCTAGCCATAAGTAGAAAGCTGAAACTGGATCCTTTCCTTACTCCTTATACGAAAATTAATTCAAGATGGATTAGAGACTTAAATGTTAGACCCAATACCATAAAAATCCTAGAGGAAAACCTAGGTAGTACCATTCAGGACATAGGCATGGGCAAAGACTTCATGTCTAAAACACCAAAAGCAACGGCAGCAAAAGCCAAAATTGACAAATGGGATCTCATCAAACTAAAGAGCTTCTGCACAGCAAAAGAAACTACCATCAGAGTGAGCAGGCAACCTACAGAATGGGAGAAAATTTTTGCAATCTACTCATCTGACAAAGGGCTAATATCCAGAACCTACAAAGAACTCAAACAAATTTACAAGAAAAAAACAAACAACCCCATCCAAAAGTGGGCAAAGGATATGAACAGACATTTCTCAAAAGAAGACATTCATACAGCCAACAGACACATGAAAAAATGCTCATCATCACTGGCCATCAGAGAAATGCAAATCAAAACCACAATGAGATACCATCTCACACCAGTTAGAATGGCGATCATTCAAAAGTCAGGAAACAACAGGTGCTGGAGAGGATGTGGAGAAATAGCAATTTTCATATATACAATGTATTGTTATTAACTGTGGTCACCATGATATACAATAGATTTTTTGAACTTATTTCTCTTGTGTAACTGAAATGTTGTGTCCTTTGATCAACATCTCTTCAATCCCCCCATTCGCAGCATCTGTATATTAAAACAAGTGCAACTCAAAGAAACAGAGGGTGAAAACTTTTTCTATAAAACATCTTTCTCTTCTATATTATACACATCAAAAAAAGATTATAATTTGTGATATTTAGTGATGAAATATCCTTAATTAGCCTCAAGACCATTATAATCCTTTTTTACCATGGATAACAGTTTCTAAAGTTCTGTCATTGTGTAGTATAATTTGTGCCTTTTCTCCAGCTTTTGATAACTTTTTCTTCACTGTTCTTTAAGCCTCGCCAACAGCCTCTTTGAGTCGTTTCCAGCTTAAAATGCCGTTTCTTCAGTGTTCTTCCAGCTTTTTCCCAAGTCTGACCTGAAAGTTAATTTTACATATTCTACATCTTTTTTTTTTTTTTTTTTTGAGACAGAGTTTCACTCTTGTCTCCCAGGCTGGAGTGCAATGGCGTGATCTCGGCTCACTGCAACCTCCACCTCATGGGTTCAAGTGATTCTCCTGCCTCAGCCTCCCGAGTAGCTGGAACTACAGGAGTCCACCACCATGCTTGGCTAATTTTTGTATTTTTGGTAGAGACAGAGTTCCTCCATGTTGGTCAGGCTGGTCTCGAACTCCCTACCTCAGGTGATCTGCCCATCTTCAACTCCCAAAGTGCTGGGATTACAGTCATGAGCCACTGCCGCTTGGCCATTATGTGTGTGTGTATATATATGTGTATATATATATATTTTTTTCATGCAACTACTCCACATCTAGAAACCAAATTTTGTTACGGTTATTTATCACTGCATAATGAACTACCACCCACAACATTTAGTGACATAAAATAAAAACTATTTAATTTTGGTTACATTTCCGTGGGGTAGGAATCAAACCATCCTGGTAAGGATGGCTTGCTTTCTAGGGCCTTAGCAAAAGTAGTAAAGGTCAATGTCTGGAGATGGCTGGGGCAGCTTGCACAGGACCATAAGTTTGCAGCTTTAGTTTTTTTCTCCCTTTGAGATGTGCTGAAGCTGGAATATCCAAGATATTTCTTTTACTCACATGCCTTGTACCTGGACTTAAGTAGCTCTTTTCCACATGGCATCTTCCCCTCTTTAACCAGGTGATTTTATTATTGTTAGACTTTTTACATGTGTATTACAACAAATGAGTATTCCAAGATAGAAGTTTCAGAGCTTAAAAGCTAGCCTAAAACTCATGCAGCATTATTTATGCCACAATTTTTTAGTTACATGGGGTCAGAGAAGATTTAATGTTGGGGGGGGTATGAATATCAAGAGGGATCATTACCAAAATGCTTATTGTTCAAGTGAAACAAGTGGCTGGGTGCCAAGTAGATCACAGAATATTATAAAAGCATTTTTGATAAACTGGAATTTCAAATTATGTTAAAATTTATAATCTCGATTTAGTTCCACTGTTGTGTAATTTTCATGTTCTCATTCTTAAGATTAAAACAAATCAACACACCAGGAATTCTAAATTCTCTTGGGATTTTTTTTGAAGCCTTCATAAAGATCTATGGCAATCTTCTATTGACTATGTAAATATCACCCTAAAATGATGTAGTGTTTTTCCTCAAAGATGTATTACAATTTTATCTAATTGTTATTATAAAAATTAATAATTTATACCAATAAAATAATTTACATGTAAACCTGGGACTTAATTATGGTAATTTTCTCATTTCTTTAAATTTGTACACTATGCTATTTTGTGGATGACATGCATAATTAAAGTGGAATCAATTTGGAATAATATATCTGAAAATTCTAGCCTGTTTAAATTTTTTCATCGCTAAACTCAGGCTTAAACAAAATAAGCTTTCTTTTTGTTAATCCTGAAAAACTGTCAGTTTACTAAAACACATTTTGGGACTTCTAAAGAGATCAATGCAATGTTGCTTGTATGTTAAGACATACAATTTGGAAAGAGTAGAATCACAAGGGAAAATTGTGGGGGATATTGATACTTTGCTAATAAAATAAAAAGACTCAAAATGCTCCTTGATGATTGTCATTATCAGCTGGGACGTTCTGTGCATGGAGTAGAACACATACTGTGGCTAATGATCCTGAGGATGAGAAGTGTGGAATAGTGCATAAAATGGTATTTGAATACACAAACCTTATGTCACCCATCACATCTAAGCAGTAATATTGTGTCTAGAAACATGAAACAGACCACCTATTCACAGGATTGGCAAATGGATAAAAAAGGTAAGGTAATGAATTCAAGACAAAAGGAGGGAAAACACGTAATACAGATGACAAATAAGTCAGAGATAAGAGAGAGAAAGGTGACAGCGCTTCTCTACTTGTGTGGTTTTTCATAGTTTTAAGTGACTGAACTAGGATAGAATATTTTACTTGACTGGCCATATATTCTTTTATTTTCATTTTTATTCCTCTGTGTACATCAGTTTAGATTATTTCCATATTGGAATAAATGGCACTGATAAAGATACAGGTGGGAGCAAAGCTCCTCTGCTAGTTTTTCTATTAATTCAAAACAGAAACAATCCATTTCCATTCACCTTTTCCTTCTCTTCCTTAAGTTATTTCATATCTTTTCCCAGCTTCCCCCACATTGGAGCAGTTACAGCTGCAAAACACACACCTACTAGAGCACATCCATAGGGAGAAAGAGAAAGAAACTACAGGGGATTACATTCAGCAAATGATCATGTCTGTCTGTTCTCTGTAATATGTGTGGACAATTATCATGCAATATAATTGTGAATCCTGTTACTTTCATGGAGAGAAAGTGCATTTGCACGTTTGTGTGTGTGGGTGCATGTGTGTGTGTAGTGATTTTGCTTTTCATTCTTGGCTACCAGTAGAGCATATTTTGGGGGAACATGAGGAAACACTCATAGGCGCCATAAATATTTGCACTGGGAGATTTCTGTTTGAACAGGTTTCATTTAACAAATAAAAGTAATTCTGGTAAACTATTCTATACATTTATTTTCATTAGAATTTAAGTTTAAAACTGAGTCCCTGTAATCTGGTTATTCTCAGTTTAGAGTGGAAAGCATGATTAAAGATAATTTCCTTTTGATCCTGAATGTTTGATGGATACTGAATGATTCAGACCACACAAGATTAACTGAAGTTATTGGAAGTCAACTTTTAGAAGGTAAATGATTAAACTATTCCCCTAAAAATACGATTTTTTGGAACTATTTCCTGAAAATGCTGTGCACACCTCTACAGTATTCTCCTAATAAGACCACACCTGGAAATCTGAGTGTTTTGCTTGAGGCATTTTGCTAGAGAGGTATTTGAAAGGTATCAGGGAGATAAATGAAACCACCTGGAGACTGTACCTCCAGTGGCAATCACTGGCCTGTCCTGGGATGAAGGTATGCTTGCTTTACTGCAGCTGTCAGGCTGCTACTTTGTTCTTTACTGCTCCTCTCAAAACACTATCCATCAAAAGGTGTCGCTTAGATTTATAGGTGGCAGCAGCTCTACTTTTATGAAGCACTGCTATTAAATATATGTGAATAATATTATTAATGCTTATTTAAATATTTATGAGGGCAAACTACATTACCTAAATCCTGGGAAAAGATAAAACTGCTCACAAAATCAGGAAGCCCAGGAAAGCAAGACAAAGTACCTCAAATATGTGTAAAACCATCATTTCCTCCCCTCAAAATATTAAAGTTTAAAACACCAAAGTGGGAGGAAAATAAATAAGGACAACAGAATTTTAAAAGCTTCAACAGTTCTGCTAGAATTCTTGTTCCTATGCAGATCAAAATCAAATTCTCCTATAAAATGTGCAACAATTTGACCTTTACAGTTGCTCCTCTTCAGGTTTTGAAATCTTACAAAAACATACACAACTACATCTTGTGAAATAGGAGAATTATAAATCACATGTTAAAGATACCTATATATTTCTTCGGGTGAATGACCAATGGACATTACACAATGTTTAAATGAAGGATTTTTTAAATAACCCTATTAAAAATGGACAAAGAACATGAACATTTTTCAAAAGAAGACATACATCCAGCCAACAAACATACGAAAAATGTTCAATATTACTGATCATTAGAGAAATGCACATCAAAACCACAATGAGATACCATCTCACACCAATCAGAATGGCTATTACTAAAAGTAAAAAAAAAAATAACAAATACTGGTGATGTTATGGAGAAAAGAGAACACTTATATACTGTTGGTGGGAGCGTAAATTTGTTCAACCATTGTGGAAAGCAGTATGGTGATTCCTTAAAGAGCTAAAAACAGGACTACCAATTGCCCTAGGAATCCCATTACTGGGTATATACCCAGAGGAATATTAATCATTCTACCAGAAAGATACATGCACACAAATGTTCATTGCCTCCCTATTCACAATAGCAAAGACATGGAGTTGACCTAAATGCCTGTCAATGACAGATTAGATAAAGAAAATGTGGTACATATACAACTGGGAATACTGTGAAGCCATAAAAAAGAATGGATTATGACTTTTGTGGGAACATGGTTGGAGCTGTAGTTTGCTATGATCATTAGCAAACTAACAAAGGAAGAGAATATAAAGTATTGCATGTTCTCATTTTTAAGTGGGAGCTAAGTGATGAAAACTCATAAACACAAAGAAGGGAACAACAGACAATGGGGTCTATATGAGGGTGGACGGTGAGTGGGGGGAGGCTCAGAAAAAATAACTGTGTGGTACTTGGTTTAATACCTAAGTGATAAAATAATCTGTACAATAATCCCCTGTGACACGAGTTTACATACATTACAAACCTTTACATGTACCCCTGAACCTAAAATAAAAATTAAAGTGTTTTCAACATTTTAGAACCAATGCATTTTTCAAAAAGACTAAAAGCAGCCTTTTATTATTATAAAATTTATGCATTCTGAATGTGAAAACATAAAAATAATAAGCAAAAGTAAACAAGTAAAATCTGTATTGATCATACAGGTATTTTTAGTCTTAAAACCTTATTAATATCCTTAAAAACTTATCCATACTTAAATTTTCTATATATGTGTATACATAATTATATGCATGAGATCAGACTTTCCAGTTGTTTTGCAATGTGCTTATTTTCATTATCACTATTTTTGCATGTTAATATATTCACTTTATAGATTCAGACTTCTTCAATTTTACCCAAAGTATCCTTTATAGCTGGATTAGCTAAGCCAGATTCAATCCAGGCTTATATGTGTTTACTTGTTATGTCCCTTAAGTCTCTGTCTTTAAAATATATATATATATAATACACACACACACACATATGTGTGTGTGTGTGATCATGTGTGATCATGTGTGCATGTGTGTGTGTATGTGTGGTGTACGTGTGTGATTGTGTGTACACAAATTTGTTCAATCAACTTCTCCAGAAGTTCATTAACATTTTTTCTCCTAGGAGAATATTTTTATTGTTTGACTCAGTTTTTGTTTCAAAGACTTGAGAAACAGACTAGGCTGGTCGTCCTGCAGATTGATGTATTTTCTCAATTTGTCTGGTTGTTTCCTTGAGATATTGCATGACTTATTTTTCTATCCCTATATTTTCTGCAAATGTGAATGCGCATTTGAAAGCTTGTTGGATTCAAGTTTTTGTTTGTTTCTTGAATGTCTTATATATTTTTTCCATAGCAACATCAAAATCTACTTGTTTACTTTCGTAAAAATACTTATTGGTATTCTGAATTCATAAATTGTTAGAGATCATTGACTTCTGTGTGATTTTAATTCTTCGTATCCAAAGATGGCAAGTCTTTACTTTCAAGTACACTCATGCTCTTCAGAAGTGCTCTAGTTTTCTTCATATAAAAATCATTCCTCTCAAAGGAACTCATGTCTGTTTTATGTTTTATTACTCCCAAACCTATAATTTGGAAAACCTGTACGTATATATGGTCTGACAGTAATACTTCCTCCTCCTTTTGATAGTCTAGCATACCATCATGAAATGTCTTAATTTGTTTATTTCCTGCTGTCTCCTTTCTTTTTCATGTGTGTTTTGCCCTAACATATCATTGCCATTTGCTTCAAATTTATTGTATGATTGAAGGAAGACCTGCTATCATTTCCTATGTTGATTCTTCTGTGTGTTTCTTCTTTTTTGAAAGACATCTTTATCTTAAAATCAGGCTGAGCCATGTTTTAAGTTACATGATCTCCATATTGGTGTCCTTCAGACACAGATTATACAGATTAATGAGAATTTAATATCTTGAAAAGGATGTAGGCCCATTTTTTCCAAAACAGAAGGTTTCACACATTTTAAGCCTATATATAATATTTTCAAAAATTAATATGGAGCAGAAATTAAATTATGCTCACCTATTTAGTCTGTTGCTATTGGAGAGTTTGTTCCTATTGCTAAAAATGGAAAAATATGTTATAAATAAAAAATCAACATATAACAGTAAGTATTAAAATGCATTATATGGCTTTTATGAATACAAATTGTACAAATATTAAAATTAACCTTAATATGTTCAAACATTGATCTCTTTTAGTTTATCTGATATGAGAAATATTGCTCTGGAGACAAATTGTAGACAGAGGAAGTGCTTGTATCTTTTTTATTAACATATACTTATTGCACATATTTCTGAAGTACATGTGATACTTTCATACATACATAGAACAAATTATCTGAATAGACATTTATCAAAAGAATACCTACAGATGGCCAATAGGTATATGAAAAATGCTGAAATTATTAATCATTAAGGAAATGCAAATCATATCTGAAGAGTTAAATAATTCATGACTTGTTTACACTTCCTAGTTCTCTGTAACAATGTATGAAATATAACATTTCTGATTCCTAGAGAAACTAAGTTACACAAAAAGATTGCTAAAATATAAACCAAAACAAAATGAAAAATCATGTAGTGATATTAAGTTCTATAAAAAATAAATAAAATAAATTTTTAAAAGTAAAAAAGATTATGAATAAAATAGTGTAATAATAGAATTGCCAAATACAAAAAGAATAAAATACAGGTTGAATATTCATTCTTTGATACACCTGGGATCAGAAGTGTTTCAGATTTTGATTTTTTCATATTTTAGAATATTTGCATATACATATATAAAATGAGATACCTAAGTATCTCATTAGATACTAAGACCCAAATTTAAGCACAAAATTTATTTTTGTTTCATAAACTTATACTCCTTTAACACATAACCTGAAGGTAACTTTATACAAAATTTTTAATAACTTTGTCACATGGAATAAATTTTTGGCTATGACCTGTCACATGAAGCCAAGTGTGGAATTTTCCACTTGTGGCATCCTGTAGGTGCTCAAAGAGTTTCAGATTCTGTAATATTTTGAATTTTGTATTTTCAGATGCTCAGTGTATACATGGCTTAATTGAACTGAGAACAACTGTAAAAGCTAGATCATTAATTATTATCAATATTATATGAAAAACTAATAGGGAAATTTAACATTATCAGACAAAGAAAAATGTGTACCCTTATAGGCAATAATTCTAGAAACATATGAACTTTACTTTCCAGGTAAATAAACTAATTTTTATAAAGATGAAGATCACTTATGCAGAAAATCAATCTCCTTATTTCAAAATAGGATTACAATTCAAGTTTTCTGAAAATTAGTCTAATATGTTTTTCTACTAAAACACACTTTTTGATGTAAATGTTCTGCATATTATGCACAAGTAATTAATAATATAGTAGTCTTTGACAGGAAAAGTTAAATTTAGTATTTCTACAATAAGATTAGTTTCTTTTTAATTATATTTTAAGTTCTAGGGTACATGTGTACAACGTGCAGTCTTGTTACAAATATATACAGGTGCCATGTTGGTGTGCTGCACCCATTAACTCGTCATTTACATTAGATATACCTCCTAATGCTATCTCTCCCCCCCTCCGCGCACCCCATAACAGGTCCCGGTGTGTGATGTTCCCCACCTTGTGTCCAAGTGATCTCATTGTTCAATTCCCACCTATGAATGAGATCTTGTGGTGTTTGGCTTTCTGCCATTGTGATCATTGACTGAGAATGATGGCTTTCAGTTTCATCCATGTCCCTTCAAAGGACATGAACTCATCCTTTTTTATGGCTGTATAGTATTTCATGGTATATATGTGTCACATTTTCTTAATCCAGTCTATCATTGATGGACATTTGGGTTGGTTCCAAGTCTTTGCTATTGTGAATAGTGCCACAATAAACATACGTGTGCATGTGTCTTTATAGCAGCATGATTTATAATCCTTTGGGTATATATCCAGTAATGGGATGGCTGGGTCAAATGGTATTTATAGCTCTAGATCCTTAAGGAATCACAACTATAAGTAAACCACGATTAATATGGTGTTTTTATGTAATTTTTTCCTTAATATTGCTTTAAGAAAGGGCTACCTTACACTTTTTTTTTTTATTATTATTATACTTTAAGTTCTAGGGTACATGTGCATAATGTGCAGGTTTGTTACATATGTATACTTGTGCCATGTTGGTGTGCTGCACCTACCTTACACATTTCTTAGGTTGTAATAAATGAAGTAATCAAATTGACAATAGTGAATGGTTAGCACTCACATGTATTAAATTGATATTCTAAGCAGATGATAGAATATATATGCCCAGGAAACAACTTATATTAACCTTAGGGAGAGAAAAGAGCCAATATATTAACTTCCAGGTTTATAAAGAAATTATCTTTTTTTTCAAGATTTTATTGGCAAAGGCAATATTTTGTAACTACAAAATCACTTTTTATACAATCTCTTCAATTGATTTGTAAACGTTTACAAACGTTATAGCCTCCTAGAAATTTAGTGAGAAAATACACAAAAAAGAATAAATGAAACACTCATAATTTACTCAGAGATAATAATCTGTTTTTAACATTTTGGTGTTTATCTTTTTAGACAAAGACAAATATGCATTTTCCTCTTGAAATATGTTAATTTTATAAAGACTGTTTTGTAGCTTGGTTTTTAAAAGTTTTTTTAATGTCTTATTTTACTTGTACCATAATTTCTCATTGTTGACATTTGACATTTTCTGTCAAGTGTTTCACATTATAAATATTGACATGAATGCCCTTGAGGCTAACTTTCTGTCATTCATTCTATAATTACAGTTGTCAAAGTTGCTAATATATCTATACACTTCATAGCATTACTATCAGTTGTAGATTTCAAGAGATAAAATTCTACATTCCGAAGTGGAAGTATTTGAGAAACTCTAGCTTTCGTAACTGGGAGATTTTGGATTCTGTTAATCTATTAACATATTGAACTATTAAATGTTATCTATTAATGAAAGATATTACATATTGAATTATATTATGCAATGCACGATAATGTGTGTATGAGGGAAGTCTCATATAGACTAGTCACATAAAAACTGTTCTGAAGGTTATACATGTTGTTAACTTTTTTCAACAAAACCAAAATGTCTCATCACCAGAAAATAAAGTCTAAAATAAAACAAAACAAAATAAAAATGACTTACTATATTTTTCATATGCAGCTGCCTGATGAAAATTAATTGAAATATATACTGATCTCAAAATATTCTCTCATATAGGAAAATCAAATAGAAAGGAAATATTCAGAGCAATAGGTAATTTTTTCACATTTACCACAGATTCCAGATTTTTAAAGTAGTGGGTTAACAACAAACCTACCTTCCCAAGTGAGATAAAGTAATTGACTTGGTAAGCAGTTGTTAATCCATAATCATTGAAATTAGATAATTTAATCCTTTTTGATTTTCAGGAATTACTAAAACTTTCCTCTTAGTCCCATTATGTGTAATTACAGCTATTTTATACAGAAGAAATTAGAATCATATCTCGATTATACTAATCATGGATTAGCTTTAAAATATTTGCATCAAAAAATAAATTTAAAATACATTAATATTTGAATAAAGAAAAATTCTACTAACTTCACTTTACAAAAATAAGATATTTGCATTGGAACAAACTGAATTATATCACACTGCAGGATTTTTCAGTGATTTTGACAAATGTGATGTGTGTAAGTTCATCTAAATTTTTTTTAGAGATCTCTGAGGTGACTTAAAACCAGGGATAGTTTTAAATAATTGGCAATACAATCTTTATCATAAGTGTATGTCAACTTCCCACGGGTATGAATAAATATGAATACTCATTATTGACTAACATGAGACTTTAGTAATATTAGAGAAGGAAAAAGATATAAATTCACTTTAAATAGAAAATTGCTGGGGGAGGGAAATATGTAGATTACAATTACTCTAACTCTCAAGAAATCTATATTCTGAATGCTTAGTGAAGTGAAATGTGGCTTCAATTTAATGTAAAAAAATGCTACTTTAACTATGTTTATTAAGCATAATAGACATATGGAAACAGCTTATGACTCAACTGAACTTCTACATATAATGCATTTATTGTCTTCTTATAAAATGCCATTATCAAAAACATATTTGATATTAATAAGTTTATATATTATTACAGTTACAAGAGAAAAAATTCTAGTATTTACTATCATGCCTGAGATGCCACTCATTGGATTTAAAGCATACAGACATTATCTTTTAAGATTACAACTGATTCAGAGTGACTATATTTGAATTAATTTTGATATTTGAATAAGCTGTTCACCATCTACATTTCAATTGGTCTCAATGATTTTCTTATGCTATTTCAGCTGATGCTAGTTAAGTTTTGAAGAACAATAGATTGATTTTTTTGTTTGTTTGTTTAACTTACTTCATAGAGCTTAAGTACTTTACTCACATCCTTTTAAAGGATGCAGAGAAATCCTAGTGATTTCATGGATAATTATACAGTGAAAGTAAATCTCTCTAAATTAGAATTAAATTTCCAAAATCTCATTGAAGAGATGCTGATACAACATTACATTATTAAACTAAAATGTTGTTCAAGATATAAGGCTATACTGATCCAAGGGTATGATTCTGTAAAATTATTTTTGTTAGAACTATAAATATTTTTTAAGCCTTCACTGCTAATACCTTCAGGTACTGGAAAATTCGAGGTGACTAGGGACTGGAACAGAATCCCAGCATACTGAAGCAGCCCTGTAAAAAAGTGGCCAGACTGTTTGTTACATGGTACCTTGATCCGATATCTACTTACTGGCCAGGGTCTCCAGGTACCCTCTCCCACAAGTGTCTTTGAACTAGGATTATCAAGCCAGTAGCAGCTCTGCAACTCCCTGGGACAGAGCTCCCAGTGGAAGGGGCAGGTTGCCATCTTTGCTGTCTTGAAGCCCTCACCCTTGCTGTCTCCAGGCTCTGCAGAGTCCACGGGATGTGGGACTGGTCTGGAACCCCACATCTCACAGAAAAGTGGCTGCGTTGCAGCCTGCTTAGTCCCTAGGTTAGTTAGGTCTGAGTTCTTATTCCACAACCAAGGAGAATAAGGCGTGCGGACACCAGAGAGTGCATAGAGTAGGATTTTTAAGCAAAAGGGAAGTTCTCAGCAAAGAAAGGGGACCTGAAAGAAGGCTGTCAGAAATGGGGCTGAGTTCTCAGTCTTTTATGTGGTAAAGAGAAGGAAGTCTTCTGAGGGATCTGCCCAAAATAGGAGGGCCAAAGTTCCCTCCTAAGGGTGTTGCATTTGCATATGCCTAGGATTGGCCAGAGTGAGTCCATCTTGGTTATTACCCATAAAAGCCTAAGAAAAACTCACGGAGGTGCTAAAACCACAATGCTAAACATCATGTTAATGACATTTAATGAGTTGAGTCAAATTAAAGGCAGTTAGGCTGATTTATTATCCCTGTGCCTAGGCTGGGACATTTCCTTCTGAGCAAGATCCTGGCATAAGAGGAAATTCTTAACCACATTTCTTTCCACTAAGTACAGGGGCTGAGCAGGTGTGGTCCTGCAGGTATTTTTCCACTCCTGAAACCCTCCCTCCCTATCTGCCTAACCAGCCTCTAGGTTTTTCCTCTGTTGACTGAACTGTTTTCCCTGCAGATCCTAGTTGTCATTTCTTCTCACTGGGCAGGGCTGCCCAAATTAAGACTCCAGAATAACCACCTTGCCCAAACCTGACCACTTCAATCACAGGCAGCCCAGCAGTGTTAAGGACCGCCCACATGCAGAGATGAGAAAGAACCAATGCAAACTCCAGCAACTCAAATTGCCAGTGTTTTACGTCCTCAAAATGTCCACAGTACTTCTCTAACAAAAGTTCTTAACGAGGCTGAGTTGGCTGAAATGATAGAAACAGAATTCAGAATACAGATAAGAATGAAGATCACTGAGATTCAGGAGAATGACAAAACCCAATCCACAAAAATGAAGAATCACAATAAAATAATACAGGAGCTGACAGACAAAAGAGCCAGTATGAAAAAGAACTTAAATGATATGATAGAGCTGAAAAACACACTCCAGGAATTTCACAATGCAATCGCAAATATTAACAGCAGAATAGATCAAGCTGAGTAAAGAATCTCAGAATTTGAAGACTGGTTCTCTGAAATAAGACAGTAAGACCAAAATAATAATAATAATAATAATAATAATAATAATGCAATGAACAAAAACTCCAAGAAATGTGGAATTATGTAAATACACCAAATCTATGAATAGTTGGCATACTTAAAGGGACAGAGAGAAAGTAAAATACTTGGAAAGAATATTTCAGGATTCATCCATGAAAACTTTCCCATTGTCACTCGAGAAGCCAATAATCAAATTCACAAAATACAGAGAACCACTACACGATTCTATCCAAGAAGATTATCTCCAACACACTTACTCTTCAGATTTTTCAAGGTTGAAATGAAAGAAAGAACATTAAAGGCAGCTAGAGAGAAGAGGCAGGTTATTCACAAAGGGAGCCCTATCAGGCTAACAATGGACCTCTCAGCAAAAAAACCATACAAACCAGAAGAGATTGAGGACCTATATTCAACATTCTTGTAGAAATAATCTTCAACCAAGAATTTCGTATCCAGCCAAACTAAGCTTCCTCAGCAAAGGAAAAATAAGATACTTTTCAGATAAGCAAATGCTAAAAGAGTTTGTTACCACCAGTCCCACCTTACAAGGGATATTGAAAGGGGCACTAAGTATAGAAAGGAAGGATTGTTATCAGCCAAGACAAAAAAAAAAAAACCTGTAAGTAGAAAGACCAGTGACACTATAAGGCAACCAAACAAATAAGCTGGAACAATAACTAGGTAACAACAAAATGACAGGATCAAATTCACACACACCAATCCTACCTTGAATGTAAATGGGCTAAATGACCAATTGAAAGTTACAGAGTGGCAAGCTGTCTATAAAAGCAAGACCCAATAGTTTGCTGTCTTCAAGAGAACCATCTCAAACACAATGACATACATAATCTCAAAATAAAGGGATGGATAAAAATCTACTAAGCAAAAAGAAATCAGAAACAAAGCAGGGATTGCAATCTTAATTTCAGACAAACAGGCTTTTACCAATAAAGATCAAAAAAGAAAAAGAAGGGCATTACATAATGGCACAGGGTTCAATTCAACAAGAAGACCTAACTATAACAAATATATATGCACCCAACACAGGAGCACCCGGATTCATAAAGCAAATTCTTAGAGACCCATGAAGAGACTTAGACTTCCACACAATAATAGTGGGAGACTATAACACTCCACTGACAGTACTAGACAGATAGATCACTGAGGCAAAGAATCCACAAAGATATTCAGGACCTGAACTTAACATTAGATTAAATGAATCTGATAGACCTCTATATTACTCTCCACCAAAAACAACAAAATATACATTCTTCTCATCTGCACATGACACATACTCTAAAATTGACCACACAATCTAACATATAACAATTCTCAGCAAATGCAAAAGAACCAAAATCATATCAAACACACTCTTGGACCACAGTGCAATAAAAATAGAAATCAAAGCTAAAAAAAAATCATTCAACACCATTAAATTACATAGAAATTATATAACCTGCTTCAGAATGACTTTTGGGTAAATAATGAAATTAAGGCAGAAGTCAAGAAATTCTTTGAAACTAATGAGAACAAAGATAAATCATACCATAATCTCTGTGACATACCTAAGGCAGTGTTAAGAGGGAAATTTATAGCACTAAACACCTACATCAAAAAGTTAGAAAGATCTCAATTTAATAAGCTAGCATCCCAATTAAAAGAACTAGAGAATCAAAAGCACAACAACCCCAAATCTAGAAGAAAACAAGAAATAACGAAAATCAGAACTGAACTGAAGGAGATCAAGACTTGGAAAACCATTCAAAAGATCAACAAATTCAGGACTTTTTTTTTTTTTTTGAAAAAAATAATATTATAAACAGACTGCTAGCTAGATTAATAAAAAAAGAAAAGAGAGAAGATCCAAATAAACATAATCAGAACCAACAAAGGGGATGTTAACACTGACCCAAAGAAATACAAATAACCATCAGAGAATACTCTAGGCACACAAACTAGAAAACCTCAAAGAGCTGCATAAATTCCTGGACACATACACCCTCCCAAGATTGATAACAGCAAGAAATTTATTCCCTGAACAGACCAATAACAAGCTTCAAAATTAAGCCAGTGTTAAGTAGCCTATCAAACAAATAAATCTCAGAACCAGAGAGATTCACATTTGAATCGTAGCAAAGGTACAAAGAAGAGCTGCTACCGTTCTTGCTAAAACTCTTCCAAAAAATTCAGGAGGACAAACTCCTCTCCAACTTATTCTATGAGGCCAGCCTCATTCTGTTACTGAAGCCAGGCAAAGACAACACATAAAAGAAAACTTCAGCCAAATATACTTGATGAACATTGACATAAAAATCCTAGACAAAATACTTGCAAACTGAATCCAGAGCTACATCAAAAAGCTTATCCACCACAATCAAGTAGGCTTAACTCCTGGGATGTAAATGTGGTTCAAAGTATGCAAATCAATAAATGTGATTCATCACATGGACAGAAAAAAAGACAAAAATCAACATGATTATTTCAATAGATGCAGAAAAGACATTTGATACAATTTAACATCCTTTTATGTTAAAAACTAAATAAATTATGTAATGAAGAAATATACCTCAAAATCATAAGAGCCATATATGACAAACCAGTAGCCAACATCATACTGAATGAGCAAAAGCTGGAAGTATTCTCCTTAAACACCATCACAAGATAGGGATGCCTTCTCTTATAACTCCCACTCAACATAGTATTGGAAGTCTCAGACGGAGCAATCAGGGAAGAGAGAGAAATAAATGGCAACCAAATGGGAAGAGAGAAAGTCAAACAATTCCTGTTTGAAGATGACATGTTTTTATATCTAGAAAATCCCAGCCTCAGCCCAAAAGCTCCTTCAGCAGATAAACAACTTCAAGTGTAAATTTGTTCAGCCATTGTAGAAAGCAGTGTGGCAACTCCTCAAAGAACTAAAAACAGAACTACCGTTCAACTCAGCAATCCCATTACTTGGTATATACCCAAAGGAATATAAATCATTCTACCACAAAGACACATGCATGCATATGTTCATCGCAGCATTATTCACAATAGTAAATACATGGAATCAAACTAAATACCTATCAATGGTAGACTGGATAGATAAAATGTGGTCCATATACAGTATGCAATACTATGCACCCATAAAAAAGAATGAGATCTTGTTTTCAGTAACATGGATGGAACTGGAGGCCATCATTCTTAGCAAACTAATGCAGGAACAGAAAACCAAATACCACATGTGATAAACAGGCCGCTAAATGATGAGAACACACAGACACAAAGATGGGAACAACACACTGGGGCCTATCTCAGGGTGGAAGGTAGGAAGAGGGAAAGGAACAGAAAAAACAACTATTGGGTACTAGGCTTAGTACCTGAGTGACAAAATGATCTGTACAATAAACCCCTCTGACATGAGTTTACCCGTAAAACAAACCTGCACATGTACCACTGAACATTAAAGCCAGAAAAAAAAAGTATGAAAAATCTAAAAGGTAAAATAAACATTTGAATGACTATGTGACTTACTGTACTAAATATACAGCTATGATTCGACATATCATCTAAGAAGCCAAGACATCTAATAAGATTTTGTCAATATTATATAAAGATAATTTAAACCCAAAGAATTTGAATCAAGACACCACTATATAAATTATCTGTGAAACATGTTACCTCATAAAAAATTCCATTCTAAAACTGTTCCCCAAACCTCAGGGGCATCTACTGACACAGTCTCACAAGCTGTTCCGAGGAGGTCTTGGTGATTATCAGTCTGTGTTCATTTTACCTTTTTTGTTGTTGTTACATTTACAAAGACAGAAATTTATTTTTTACAGTTCGGGGGGCCATTTTCATTTTTTAGGGTTGAAACCATGTACAAACCTCCCAACTTTCAGTCCCAGAGCATTGCAAGAATGTGGAGGTCCTTCTCGGTGGAGCCAGGCTGGCTGAGTGTGAGGAGCGGGGAGAACAATGTTCTTTAATTAGAATTGTAAAATTTGTGTTTATTATCTGGATAATACTTTAATTAATGCTATCTTGAGAAATAAATATTACAATTGAGAGACTGTATAAGGAGTATATTAGCATAGAATAAGCAGACTTATTTCAGTTATTTTTTTTTCTCTGAAACTTTGCATATTTCTACAACTCACTGTACTAAATAATGTGAAACCAGTATTCTGTGCTCTCTGGGTCACTGTCCCACTCCCTGAAGGAAATAATAGCTTTTCTAATGGCAGCCGCCTACCTAGGCTTTTCTTGCCTCTTTAACTATTAATAATTCACCCCATGGCAACTTGAGGCACCTTTTTAAAAGATCAGATTATTTATCTCTCCATTAATCACTCTAAAGTAAAATTTTATAATGTCATCTCGTCACCCTTAGAAAAGAATTGCTAGACAAAACATAGGACAAGTGTTATGTTTTAAGTATTATATTATTGCACAACAAGTATTGGATGAGACAAATTACACCAAAAGTAATTATCTAAAATCCCAATTTAATTAGGCAGCTTCTATTTTTATTTGCTAAGTCTGGCATCCTAGTTTAGCTGATATAGTAAACCCCTTTTAGTGGCCTACACACCCTACCCACTCTGGCATCTGCTGGCTTTGACTGCATCATGTTGTATCAGTCTCTACCACACTCTTCTCTATTCCTTTGTTTCACAAACTGCAAGGTGACTCATCAGTGGGTTGTGAAGTCAACTCAGGAGCCTGTCTGTGTTTAACTAGAGAGAGAGAGAGAGAGAGAACAAAACAAAATTAAAGAAAGGAATAGAAACAAAAGTAAAAGTGCATAACATGTAGTAAGAGAATAATGCTTCATAAAACTCTAAGCTATACACGTGTAAGTGTGTGTTTCTGGTGTCTCTAGGTGTGTATTAGGTGACAATGTAAAATTAATTTTTTTACTGTGGTTGAGGGTCAAGTATTTTGAAAGCCACTGCCTAGCCACATTGCCCTTTATTAAACCTGCAAGTGCAAACCACTTTCCTGCTCCTGGACCTTTGCAAGACTTTTTTTTCCTCTGCTTAGAATGATTCTCCTCTCCATAATACCTTATTCCCCTCATGAGTCTGGCTCCTTGTCATTATTGGGTTCTAAACTTAAATAGTATCTTCTTAAAGAGGCTTACAATAGTGGAATATGTTGAGTATTGAAGAGACCTATTCACCTTGTTCTAACGATCTGTGGCAGGCAAATATATTTAATGTAAGATAAGTCATATACCGCTCCCCACTCCACACCCACACACACAGCCCTCCAATATTATTTGAATTTACTATTAAAGAAAAGTTGGTACTTTTCTGAGTTGGTTAATACTATTTACAGCAAGTAATGACACCTATTTTGGAGGTATATTTTATTTTCTCTCTTATTTGTTAAATATGTTAGTTACTGCAATATCCCTCAAATTTGTTAAATAGTGTAACCAAGGAACTGAAATTTACTTTTTAAATTACTTCAATTGATCTAATTATTTGTATAGTTTGTTATAGTGTGTAGGTACCTGATTATTGGAATCTAAATTTTTGTGAAGTGTTCTGTTTTTAATCCACAAGAGGTATTCACATCTCTTAGGGTAAAATAATTTACAGAAATCTGTTTTGAGGCTCAGAGACAAATTCTTCTTGAATATGCTTACATGTACTAAACAGCTCTGATTTTATCCTAAGTGATTCTTATAAAAGCCTTTGCATAATGCCACTCTTTTCCATTTATATAGACTTCTAAAAAAATGAGCCTGCTTGTCTTCCAGCTACTAACAACAGATGTGCTTAGCATAAAACATCAGAAGTGAATTGTGCAAACTGTAGCTAAGATCTAGTAAAATTGGAATGAAAATTTGCCTTCGAGGAAGCTATCTGCTATTTTCTTCTGCAAATTTGTTTCATATTCTCCTTAAAGATGAGGGGGAAAGGATAAGCTCTCAGTCATGCTTCTGTATTAGCATTACATCTGCTTACAAACTTTAAATATTTTTTTGAAAAGTTTCATTTGGGTCCTTGTGTCAGAGACCTTCAATAAAAGATTTGTAATTTAAAAGAGTTGAGATAATCTCCTATGGCCCTTTGACTTGAAGAAGTCAGTTTTAAAATTCAGTTACCTCTGTCATAGAGACTTTTCAACCATTAAGCAGCTCTTTTTAATCTTTTTTTTCTAAAAACTGCTCAGGATTTAAATGGAAGCAATAATGTAAACTGAAAAGCATATGCGACTGCCTCTTCTAATTTATGACAAAGAAAGCTACTGCACATGCTTCTTTTAATATTTATAAGCAATTTTCTAAAATATTATATTCTAAAAGCACACTGATTTTCCTTTTAGTAGTAATTGTGAGAGGTTTTCAAATTCCTAAGAGCAATCTTTGAATTTTATCCTGATTGTTGGGTGTATTATATTTGTGATAATAATTGTGGGAGTATAGTGTTTATTAATAGTATATTTCCATAGTATTTCAAAACTTCTGAAGCATAAATTTATTCTTTTAAGTTCTAAACTATATTTTTTTCTCAAAGCTTTACAAAATGTTTTGCTTTTGAAATTTTAACACACTAAATTCAACTTTCTAACTAGGTTGTTTCGGCTTTTCTTTATCTCCCCAAGACTTGAAATCTTTTCAACTAACTTTCTTAGTTGACTTTGCTCAACTATGACAAGAAACAACTAGCTTTTTATTAAATCTACTAACCATCAAAAAGCACAATGTTGATGTTTTGTAGCAGATAAAGTAATGCTTTTCTCATAGAATAAGACTTTACTTCAAATAAAAGTAATAAAATTTTGTTTATTGCTCCCAATTTATCCTAGTACATATTTCCAGAAATACTATGCAGCCGTGCAAGAAGTTGACCATAACAGTGGGTACCCAATATTTTGTTGAACTGATTAGTTTTGTAATATAAATTGCATGAAGACAAACCAAAAGTTTGTTCCACATTAATCCACTAATAAAATTGATTATTTGATTTGCTACTACAGTATACATTTTAAAAACTAGTTACTATTTGAAAAATTGTTTCTGACTTGTGGTTGCCCAGATATCTTGATTGCAGAACAACCCCATTCCTGAATGTAGGCACCGGGCAGCCATTGTTTTCTTCTCGGAACTTGACAGTTGCAATAATTTAAAGCCAAGTCTTGATGCTTTGCTAAATTAGTTATTCTTTTCTCACAATATATAGTCATTGACATTTCATAACATTTGAGCATCTTGCTCACACTTTCAGTGAATGAACGTGCCACTGAAATCGCAACAGTGACTGAAAATTCAAGGAACTGCAATAATTTTGATGACCCTGAATTAATTTTTTAATATAGAAATTTCTATGAAAGGAAGGTAATAAATACTACTAAAGAAATTGACCATGACACCATCACATATATCTGTTGTATATAAATTTCAAGATTTCATCTATAAATGGATTAAACACTATACTTTTTATATTGTTCTCAACATTTGCTCTGTGCTTGTGTGTCACGCAATACACTGGGAGTCTTCCAGGTGTGATTTTCATCATTTTAGCTTTTTCCTACTTCTGTGTTGCCCAAGTTACGCAATTCAGTAGCAAGTAGCTGTGGTGTTAAGTTTGCATGTTAAGGCTTTCCTGGAACGTACTGAAATGTGTCCTTCAGCATGTCCAGTTTTAATACCTAACTTCTCACAAAGTGAGAATTCCACAAAGCATCCAGAAATCCCACCTATACTGGAATTTTAAATCTAATATTTTTGCTTATGTACATAATAAGATAAATTGAAGTTATTTTCTTTTTTTCCCAAGCCAAACTATATTCATCTTCTTTAAAGATACTTTCCATAAACAATAATGGTATTTCAGGCAGGACATGGGCAGACAGTCATTAACAGCATACAGCAACTTTCAAACTCCCTTCTTCAATGGACTACCAAAAATCAGAAAGCCACTACAAAACTCAATGAAGCCTTCATCTGATGCTCTGAACAGGGAAGGTTTAGAGTGAGGGTTGACATTTCACATTTAGCATGTTGTTTAATGACTTTTCATGAGCCGACCCTGATTTTCAGGAAGTGAAATGAAAATGGCAGAATTTATCTTAAGATCCACAACCTAGAAACGGGAACCAATACTCTTTTGACAGGTGCCATCTCAGTGGCATCACTGGAAGTCCAGATTGCCTGACACACTGGTTACCAAGGATTGGGGGTCAGGTCCCAACAGATGTCTTGGTTTATGGGAGTTAAGTCTATGCTGAAAGATGGAAAGGGAGTGAGGACATAAAAATGAATTTCTTTTTCCATACCACAAGGCTTTTGTGCCAAGGTGACCATGTGTGCAAAGTCAGGGAATCCATTCTTCTGGGAGACAAAAAAAAAAAAAAAAAAAAAAAATTCCTTCAAAACTAGAAGAGAAAGGTGTTTTCACTACATCAATCCAGGTTCAGAGACATTCTATTATTTACATACGCCCCTTCCACCTAAAATAGCAATGAAGTGTTCTGTGTGCTAACAACATAGATTTTAAAAAAGTAAAACAAGATTCTGCATTTTTATAAAACTTGATAATAATAGTATTTCAAACTGTATAGTCACCGGAAGTACACACTTATCAAAAAGGCACACACTCCACTTGTCATCTCCAGCACTTTCAGCTTTCTGTGCCTGGTCTGTTCTGGCATCTCCATTTTCTGTAGGGTTATTCCCCTCCTTGCCAGCATCAGTTTTTCCCTTCTTCCCTTTGAGTACCTTCTCTCCCTTCTTTGCAGGGGCTTTTTTAGGCTTGGGCTCTGGCTTTGGAGGAGCAGGTTTAGCAGACAACCTCGCGTATCTTCTCTGTGGTTCATCCTTCACCTTGGCTTTATCTCCTTCAGCCTTTCTCTCGGGCACTATAGTGGCGACAACGGCTGGATGTAGGCACTGGGCAGGGGATGCAGCGGTGCGAAGGCTTTGGTTGATCTCGCGAAGTCTTTGGTGTTCTCGCCTTTTCTTCTTCACACTGTTCCTGGAGTTATTTTCAAGATATCAGAAGGCACCTTTAGATCAATTGTCACTTTATGTCTATGGCTGAGTAGAACAAACTTAAATGTAAGGCACTCGGTTTGGCTCTACTAGCTCTGTAAAGGACACTGTCTGTTTGATATAACCAGGATGACCATGAGAATGTGCCTCTCAAGTCTCTAGCTGCAGGGAGCTTAACTGTCCAAGGGCCTAGCAGCAGTGCTTTGAAATTCACACAGGTTCTTGTGCTGATGGACAACTCTCAGGCTATCCCCAACCAAAGATTGAGTATGGCAGCATACCAATGCAGGCCTGTTCCTGGGAGATGCAGCTGTCCTCTGATGCACAACTTTTGCTTGAGGACTCATCTGCCATGCCTAACTGCCTAACTTGCCTTAGATCTACACGGCAGTTTGAAATGCTGCCACACTAACTGATTAAAATGTACCTCCCTCTTTTATTTTATTTTTTAGCAGTATCTTGGTTTAATGAGTCTGTAAGCAACCCTTAGCTGTCTCCCCATTTTCTCTCACAGGCTTTTCCTCTGTGAGATTTCTTTCTCATTAAATCTTATTTTGGTGCCTGCTTCTCAGAGAATCTAAATTAATACAATGACCAGTTCTTATATTCTGAAGTTTTTTTAAAAAAAAAAACTCCATGAATATGTAGACGTATTATTTTTATCACAATAAAGGGCATTGTTGTTACAAAATATTTGAGAACATAAGAAATAATTTTATGAGTAATTTCAAATAATTAGGTGAATAGAGAAGCTATAAATTATAAACTTAAAAAAGTACTCACTATATATCGGTACCTAAAGATGTAGAGATAAAATATAGAGTTTACCTCCATATCACATCTATTAAAATTAACAATAGGAACAAATGACTTAACGCTTTTAAATAGTTTTGTGGGGTGATTACATTATCATGTAATCCATAAGAGTTAAATATCAACTTAGTTTATATTGAGAGTGTAAGTATAACCATATTTCAAATGTCAAGATTGTAATGGTATATTTGTGTATTTTTCTTTTCTCACTGGAAATCTAGACTAGTCCTACACTGTAAATTCCCCATTAGTCTTGATTTCCTTGAGGATAGAGACCATGATTATTTTACTTTGCATTTCAAGTACCAGTAAAGACCAAATTCAGAGTAAGTGCATAATGAAGGTTCTCACACCTCCCTACTCTAATTGTTATCCAGAGGCCAGGATTAGTGGCATCACTGGAAAGTTATTGGAAACACAGGATCTAAGATTACTTACAGGACTACTGGTTCCAAATTGGCACTTTATCAAGATCTCTAAATGGTTCATGTACACATTAAAGTGAAGGATGAAGTGATACAGAACCCTTGTCTATCCTTTCTATTTATTCTTTCCTAAGATAATCTCAGCTTTAGTAAAATAGTCTTCTCTGCCTCATAGACATTTATTCTGGGAAAACATTTATTTAGAAGAGAAGCCATATTTGTCTAAACTGGTGATGGCATAATTCTGTTGGAAATAAATTTGTTTATTCATAAGTCAATGAGTTAAAAGGGAAAACCTGCCGGAAGGAGAACTTCCGGTCAAGGTGTTATGATTTCAATAAGAGTAAAAACCCTTTTCTTATCTCTGGATGTTGTTGTATATTGGACCTTTAAAAGACTCAAGAAGTGTCTTAGCTTTTTTCTACTTGTCTGATAATGAATCCAAAAAAAGAAGAAAGATGAGGCCATGAAAAACAAAAGACAAATGGAAACAGAACCCTAACCTATTGTAACCGGGGCGGCATTGGTGGAACTCTTGATAACTGAGATAAAACAAAGAAACAAATTGAAACAAAGCAACAACACAAACTTACATGTTTAAGTAAACTAAAATGGAAACTACTCTTTTTTAATCGTTATTTTTTTTTTAATGTTGCAGCTGAGGGGATTCTATCCCATACAAGTTTTGAAAGAATGAATGAATGACAGGAAATGAAAATGTAAGTTCTGTTGCTGGGTAGGGAAAGAAAATATCCATCATTAGTTTTATAGTCATGGTTGCATATTTTTCTCTGCTCAAGTGTTGGTTTCATATTTATTTTCCTGTATTAAAATTCAACACAGTTATTTTTCCTACAAATACGTATTACTTCTATATAAAATCAAATATTCTGTCACAAGAAAAAAAATTGAACATATTTATCATTGAAATGTTTGCACAATTCAATGAGAAAACAAAAGTAGTTAAGTTTGTTATTTGTCTTAAAACAATGGCTATCCTAAATAATATTTTACTTTTTAACCAGAAATATTTACATCAGTTAAATTGTCTAACAAGCCTTCTTTACTCACATAGATATGTACCTCTTGAATTATCTTTATACATGGGTACAATAGTGAGATGAATTTCATGTACTTTTAAGAAGTAATATAGGAAAGAATTTGAGACATTATCATCATTGTCATTATTATTTTTGTATTAGTTGGCCTTCATTGTGTACATTAAACACTAGGCACTATTCTCCGTGCTTTACAAGGGTTAACATATTTAAACCTTACAACAGCTCTGTGAGCTGGGTACACGACAATTATTGCTCCATTTTTTGGATTAAGATGTCTCAACTTTGGCACTACTGATATTTTGGGCTGGATAATTATATACTGTGGGAGGTGCTACTATGTACTGTAGGATGTTTAGCAGCATTACTTGCCTCTGCCTTCTAGATGGGTTGAAAACCACTTTTATAGATTAGGAGAATCAAGCATAGAAAGTATGCAACCCAAATTTCCCATTAGGACTACTGTGCTCATTCCCTCAGTTGCTGTATGTTTTGGAGCCATCAGATGAATCTGTCCTTGGGAATTGTTTACATATGACCTATCACAGAGTTAGACATATAATAAGTGGTAGAGTCAGGATCCAATCTCATGCTGGATCAAGTTTCCATGCTCTTAGCTATAATGCCATGTTGCCTGTCTTATACTTATTACTAATGGAAAGAAGACCGCAAGCAAAAATGAAAAGCTATTCATTTTATTCTTGTCATTTCCTCTGCCTAAAATGCCTTGACTTCCCTATATGTGTTTGATTGATCCCATTAATTAACCTCTCCTTGTCTCATCTTAAATATGCCAGCTGAGATTTCCTGTTATCTGTAGGCTATTTCACCTACTACCAAGCCAAGCAGAATATCAGGATATCTTACTTCATAAATCAGGGAGGGTTAGAGATAGATGTAGCTGTTCCTTGCCTAAATGTCAATGTCCTGAATTTTAAACTCTGTGATGATTCACCTCAGATGAGAACTTTATCCATTAACCTTTCCTTTAATTTCAAGAAGCTTCCCTTTCTCCTTCCTCTAAACAAAATACTCATCTTCCCTATCTTTAAAGTTCACACATATAAATGTAAAATAAATGAACAGAAACACTAAAAATCGCTGAGTTTTCTTCTCTTTAAAAGATACCTTCTTTCTCTTCCTCTGTTTATCATCACACTTCTTGAAAATGTTGCCAATGATTGTTGTACAATGTAGGTCCTGGTCATCCCATTAAAATCTGACTTCTTCCTTATTTTCACTTTTTAGGAACAGTGTTTGTCATTGGAAACCAAAACCTTATTGACTTATTTCCAGATCAATTACTTTGCCACCTCTCTAAGAATGTGATAGGGATGAACAAACACTCAATTTTGACACTCTCATCTTCCATGGCCTATGAGATTCCAGTCTCCTTTCAATCTGACTCAGCTAAATGCTTTTTAAAATAAGCCTATTTTTCATCAATTTCTCTGTGCATTGAGGATGTTAGTGTGGATGTTACTGTGTTCTTATGCCAGGTTTTCATCTTGAGTCGTCTCTTCTGTGCTGCCATGGCTGAAACAACCATACATATGCATGTGACTTCAGAAATCTGTATTTTTTTAGCCTCAGCTCTACTTTTGAGTTCTGCAAGGAGCTAACAGTTCTACAAGAAGCTTCCACTAAAAATAAAACACTGAATTAAATGCTGTAAGAATATCAAATAACTTAATTCACACAACAATTCTATAAGGTAGGTACAATTATTCTCTCTGTACTTCTAGTGCCAGTCAGAGTGACTATCATGTGGGAGCTGTTGAATGATAATACCTGAATTAAATGATTCTCACTTAAATTGTCTTTACAGCAATATCTTCAGAGACCATTCTCCATTAAAATACCACCACAAGGACATTAAGCTGAGTGCTATTCCAGAATAAAAAGCCTGCACTTGTGAACTTTTACGCTTTTGTATGTGCTGTTGCCTTGGCTTGGAATGCCACTATTTGTTGACAATCCAGTTATTTTTTAAGATCCAAATTGTTTCTGTGATGTTTTCCCCTAAATTCCACTTTTTTTCCACCACCACCCCTTGCATCTTTGCTACAGAGAGTTATTCTTTTCAATCTGTCCTATCTCCAAATTTACATATATGTATATATGCATATATAGAAATAAAGTTCTGGGATACATGTGCAGAACGTGCAGGTTTCTTATATAGGTATACATGTGCCATGGTGGTTTGCTGCACCTATCAACCTGTCATCTAGATTGTAAGCCCCACATGCAGCAGGTATTGGTCCTAATGCTCTCTCTTTCCTTGCCCCCCTCCCCACGATAGGCCCTAGTGTGTGATGTTCCCCTCCCTGTGTCTATGTATTCTCATTGTTCAACTCCCACTTATGAGTGAGAACATGTGGTGTTTGGTTTTCATTCCCGTGTTAGTTTGCTGAGAATTGTGGCTTCCAGCTTCATGCTATATGTATTCATAAAAGCATACATAAGTTCTGTTTTGAATTGTGTCTTCTTTAATTCTTTCTTCTACAAATCTGCACAGTTTTTATCTAGCATGTTTTTAGCATGAAGTATTCAACTAAATATTATTTCAATTTAATTAAAATCAAATAATTATCTAAAGCAAATACCTACTTCTATGTGTCTTATTGTTCTATGTGTATATATTCTCTGTGCATTGAGGTACCTCTGTTACCAGTTTGTAATCTATCAGTGTCCATTAGTTAGACATAGTACTTGTAGAATAAATGTATGAATGAATGACCCACATCACTCCAAATGTATAAGGTATTGATTTTATTATTCAATGATTATTTTATATTAAACATTTAATTATCAAATTAGTTGAAAGTGGAGTCTGAGTAGGAAACTTGAACCCAGAGGTACAAGCCTAAAGGCATGAAAGGCTTATTTAAACATTTATCTCACTATCTATTAATTGAGGGATTTTAAATTACTAGCGAAGATCACAAATAGTCATTGTCATGTGTAACAGGGCTAGCATTGAGATACTATAAAATTCAGTCTTTATTTAACAGGATTCAACCTTTACGTGGAAAGATTCCTGCTTTTGATTAAGAACGAATTCAAGCATTATTCAGAGACAATTATGTGAGGCCTAAATATAACTCATCTGTATGTCCTTTTGGAATTCAGGTGCTTGAAGTAAAATCTTGACATAAATAATAGGAGCAGAATTCCCAAATGATAGATACCTTAGTATTATAATAAGTAGAGTTCTATTAAGAAGGAATTAGAAAATATGCAAATTTCTTCACATGTATGCATACTTTAAAAAGTCTTAATAAAATTAGATATTTAAATCAGAGTGAGAAAATTTTAATTTCTAGTAAAGGGAAGAAGATACATAACAATATTTTTGTCTATGATAAGATCTATAATGGAATTACAAAGAATACATAAGTATTTCCTAAAATTAGAAAATAGATTTACTTAGAAGTTTATAATTATTTGTAGTATACTGCAATCGTATTTGTAGATTTGTTCTTAAAGATATTGTGAAAAAGGGATCACAAGTTTGCCAAAGGGAGATATTGCAAAAGGATATTTATCATGTTTATTTAAACATAGTGTAGGATAGGGTGACCTGGTCTCCCACTTTGTAAGGACAAATTCTTGGTACAGTTCAACAGTATCAAGCTGATCAAGCTTGAAAAGGCTATCTCATGTTGATTAAAATCAAAAGTGATATATATAAGTTACAATGCCAATTTATTTTCTTAAAATAGAAATATAACTGCCATAGCACATTTCCTTTAGGCAAGCTACATGAGAAGACCATTATCAGAAGATTGCTGGTTGAATATGGAACCAGAACTGGTGTTAGAGAGGCTGGGATACAGCTGAGCAGTTATATCATTTGAATATTTAATGCCCACAGACTAAAACACCAAATGTATCCATTTTCTCAATAGATTTACTTTTTATTCCATATGAGGGTTCAGTAATTGGTTCAAGGCAATCTCTTCCTTGCTTAATGGTGGATGACCACCGCCAAAATGCCTCCTTTTTTCTTTGTATACATTTCTGACAATTTTTTTTCCAGTTGGCACATTTTTAAATTTAGCAGATAATTTATTGATCCATTTACTGTCAAGTTCTTTTTGCTGGCAAGTGATTCTGTTCTCATGTATTTGTGTATCTGTGATCTTACATACGCTGTGTTGAATTTAGAATTTAACTGCCAAAGTGAAATCTTATTCTCATGTCCCACTTCTTGGTGCAGACATTTTTGCCCTCTCCATGCCCTCATGAAGCCAATGAAAGCATAAGATTAGATTTATAGAAACACACATACACACACACACACACACACACACACACACACAACTCTTATTATTATCGTAGGCTGCATTTCTACTGCCATCATTTTGTAGACCAATAATGGTTAATGAGATAGTATTTCTAAAATTTCCCCGGTTTCTGTTTCAGATAATGACTTTTATTTGGCAATATGGAAAATCTTTATTTGATGTTGGCATTACATTTGAACTGTTACTTACATGTAGAAGTACTCAGTGACATTTACAAGGTGACTCTGTATGTGGCAATTAAGTGGTTGATTAAAAATAACATTTTTACATGTAACCAAATATTAAACAAATTATTTTGAATAAAAGATTATAAATGAATTCAGAAATAAATTGTAATTGGTTTACCTTGTATTTTAACAAATTGTTGAGCAGTTCAATCATTTCCAAATACATCTCAATGTTGATCTTTATACCTTACATATCTCTAAATAGAAATGCTGAAGGAATATATTCACAGTAGGCAGAGTCTCCTGAGAATTAAAACTCTGTCAGTCAAGCTGTGTATAAGGCTGGCATTAAATGTATGCGTGCATCCCTTTTTCTTGCATTATATTAATTTGCTTTTTAAAAAACAACTATGTTGTGGTTTATGTTTGGGATTTGTATTTTCAGTCTTTAATGAAACTAATTCTGAAACACAAAAATAATTTTTCCTAAAATAAGCAAAAATAATTTTTGAAATTCAATTAAAATAATTTTTGTGGGAGAACTAAGGTGCAAATAAGCAATAAATCTAACTTTTTACTATTTCTGATCCACAAAGTTATTGAATTTGCATTGAAAGATAAAAACAAGGAGTTTCCATTTTTACATTATTGGCTTTGTGATATAAACAGGTCACTAACACTTCACTCTTATAATTTAAGAGGAGAAACAGATAATAAAACTCAAAGGCATATATGTCTTATGACTTTCATTGGGTTTAAATAAATAGGGGGCTAGCATTATTCCATGAGTTGCAGAATATAAGAAGTCTTGAATTTAAGAGTCTATCTTTAGAACTCAACCAAAGATGCATCTGCAGGCGCGCGTGCGCGTGTGTATAATGTTATTAACTCTATTAAAGCAGTGTGGCAGTATAGAATATGAGTGTTTCCTGGCAACCATGTTGAAAGAGACTGAACCTTATGAATATTTGGTCCCTTATAAAAATCAAGAATGGATTTGGACCATAATGTTACTCATGTTTCTGGTCTCTAGAAGGTTCTTGGTTACATCCCCTTTGTTTCCCCATAAGTAGCTGTTTCTATTTCTAAGCTATTTTAAAACATTGGAAATAATTCTATTTTCTTATACATGTAGCTCTACTTTTTAAATCTTTTTTAGTTTTTATCTTGTAAATTCATTCTGATGCTGTGCATTTGACCTTAAATTTTGCTTGTATTCTCCAGTCAAACATTATGATGTGTGTGTATGTGTTGGTGTCTGCGCATGCACGTGTGTGTGTGAGAAAGAAGGTAATATTCTCGCTCTTTATATGTATTTAATTAACTTTGTGACTATTTCACTATATAAAGTATATTTGAATTTCTGGTAAGCTAAAGGTTAAATTAAACCTAATAGGATAAATACTTCATTAAATTTATCTTAAAATATTTTCCTTGTTTGCAATTATAATTTTATAAATGCACAACTTTTAAATAAGTTTGTTAGGAAACACACTGTATTTCCTAGAAATGAGAAGTCAATGTTTTGGACCAAATGAAGTTTGTTTGACGTGTGACTAGCTTTTTAAATTGGGAGATCTGATATAAAATCAAAACACAACCTAAAAGTTCAAACTACTATTTAGTTTTCTTCAGAGTATCTCAGTTGAGATAACATCAATAAAATGCAGTTGGGAATTTGCATTCCTATTACAATTATAATTATTGCAGGAACTTGTACTAACTAGCATGAAAAAAATTAATTAATAGAAAATAATTGCTATGTTCAAACAAGATTTCTACGTCTTAGTATTTTTTATTTATTAAATCTACTATCTGGGGAAAACTATTCAAACAGTTTTCCACAGGACTTTGGAAACTCTTGCCATGGTTTCTACACTTAGGAAGGTCAGATGATTAGAAATAGTTTTATTAAGCGATTTGGCAAGTTAAAAGATAAACCAGTTATAATAAATAATTTTTCATTAAGTTTTTTTGTTAGTAAATGTGCAGAAAGTTCTAACACTGGTAGGAGTTTATTGTATTTAAGTTCTATAAATTTGTTGGCGTGTTTTATATAAGTACAAAACAATGTATTTTAAAAATGATGAAAATACATTTTTGATTAATACAGTTAACAAACATTTATTAAGTACCTACTATATAACAGCCATTGTTCTAAGTGGTGAGGATATTCTTGAAAAGTGAGTTAGATAATAAATAATAATTACAAAATAGGTCAGTTAATAAAAGTACTCTGAAGAAAAATAGAGCAAGGTGAGATGGTAAAGAGTGAAAGCTGTTAGGCAGAGACGGAAGGAGCTATGTTAGATGGAATTGTGAGGGAAGTCCTGATAATTGAGGCAGGAGATAGAGAAAGTAAGCAAGGCATCTTCTCCTCTCATGGAAAAGAGTACGTGATGGGTCTCAGACAGAGGCAATTAGAAGAGCGAGACTCTGGGGCAGTTGACCTACACTTGAGATTTTTTTCACAAGAATTTAACTTTAATTCTGGCCATGATCACTTTATTTTGCTAAACTTTGTTGAGGATCTCAGTCTACAAATGTAATTAAAAAAAAAAAAAAGACTCAGAGAATCTTGAAGAAAAATGGACTTTATTTAGCTCTAAAATTTAAAGGAATATAGGGTCCAGGTTCATTGTACTCTCACTTAAGGAACATGTGTGTAACATATCTAGTATTGTGCCAATTCTAAGTTACTTATTTGAAGAGAATGTCAGCTTGGATGTGAAGGGGTTTTACTATAAGAGGAAAGTAAATAAGGATTACAAAATGGCCTAGGTCTTGGCTTAAACACTCCATAATTGTAAATTGTTATTACCATTATTATTACTATTATTAAGAAATTGGGGTTTCACATGAATAATGGAGATGAGTGGGAAAATATAACTGTCAATATAGTGAACAAATAATGAATTGACTAACTGTTAATCACAGTCAAACATGATTTCTAAGTCTTAAAAATCTACCAAAGAAGACATGTTATTTTTGGTGGAATTTTCCAATGCATGATAACCACTGCGTTATGTAAATTCAATAGATCTATATCATCCATGAGAAAACCAAAGCAGGCTCTCTCTAACATATTTATAATTAAAACTATAGATACTTAATTTTCAACCTGTTTTATTTGCTCCTGCATTAACTTGCTGGATGACTGTGATTTTCATGCTCCCCAAACCTCAAGAGTATTGTAGGTTTCACCACTGGAGGCCAGCACTTTGTTGTTTAATTCAAAGGGGGCAAGGGATGACAAATATTTCATCCCTGCACCCTCCCCTACTCTCCACCTATAGAAGTTACCTAGTTGCTTATCTAATGCAAGAACCCTAGCTACCATGTTCAGGCCCCAGTAACTGCCACTGTATATCAACATGTGAAGGGACTGAAATTTCAGACAAGGAAGCTATCCAAGGAGAGGCTACTAATAGCACTCTAAGCGCTGACACTGATCCTCAGAGGTGGACTGAGAAGCCTTGGAACTAGAGATGGCTACCAAGGAGACAGGTCACAGGACCTGGTCCCTAACCCTTTTCCTGTAACTGTCTAGAAGATTGGCACTATGAGCTATCAGACAGAGATAAAAACTAAAAATCATAGCTTTGGGGGGCTAGGAGCCCAAAAGAAAACAAAACAAAAAAACAAAAAACAAAAAGAAAGTTAAAAAAATAATAATTTTAAAAAACAAGATACAAAGGGAAGAAGTAAAAAAAAACTTACAAATATCATATTAAATTAAAATAAATATATAAAATCTTACCCAATTGGACATTCAAAAATTATTTGTAAAAATTACATAACAGGCCGGGCGCGGTGGCTCACGCTTGTAATCCCAGCATTTTGGGACTCCAAGGCAGGTGAATCACAAGGTCAGGAGATTGAGACCATCCTGGCTAACACGATGAAACCCTGTCTCTACTAAAAATACAAATAAATCAGCCAGGCGTGGTGGTGGGCGCCTGTAGTCCCAGCTACTCGGGAGGCTGAGGTAGGAGAATGGCATGAACCCGGGAGGTGGAGCTTGCAGTGAGCCAAGATCACACCACTGCACTCCAGCCTGGGCAACAGAGTGAGACTCCGTCTCAAAAAAAAAAAAAAAAAAAGAGAAAAAGAAAAAAATTACATAACAAAAGAGGTCAAAGGGCACTGATTGGCTTTTGTATATCTACAACACAAGTTCTAACATAACTTTACATTTGCTAAAAGATACCAATTGAACTCACAGAGCTTCATAGACCAAATACTGGGTCTCAAATATAGTTACACCAAGGGATTCCACTAAATCTACATAAAATATCCTCTATCATTTTAGCAAAATAACTAAATATAAAATACAGGAAAAATAAGTATGCTTCATTTTAACTATCCTCTTGCCTAAATTTCCCATTGTTATAGTACTCATTACCCTAAAACTTTTCATAGTGGGCATAGATACACTGATGCAATGAGTAAAAAATGAAAAACACACTTTTGACACTTGCAAATTGACTGGATGAAATGGAATCCCATAAATCCCCAGTTAAAACAGCTAAAATGGCCCAATGTAAGTTAAAACAGGGTCCTCAAGGATTAAAACTTATTACATAAGACCTAACTAGAGGTAATTATGCCCACTACTTTTTTGTTTCATAGCCCAATTATACCTTTTATTAAACCTAGAAAGAATAAATGCACCCCAAGGTGAATTATTGTAGAGGCTTTAGTAACTTATTCTTGTGCTTCTTAATAGGTCTTTGAACAACCTATGATAGCTATAAGTTGCCCATAGGCTTCTGATAGCAAAATATTGCCCTTCTTGTCTCCAGCCTGTATATCATTAGAATGAAAATTACTGGCTGCTTTCTGTATTCTTCTGGAAATAGAGCCTGTCATATATCCTGAGTCTGTGACTCTTCATAGCCAGCTGCCCATTATGCCTTTAGCAATGAAAGTAATACATCAGAAGCTCTACATAGCTACTGAGGCCCCCTTGATAAAAGGTGGAGCCAAACCGGGGCCCCTCTGGTATATTCCATCTCTGGTAGGGGATGACCTCTCTGTCCTCAGTCTATTGCCAGATGCAATAGACAGGGTGCTGGGAGAGGTCATCCCCCAAAAAGGCCCCTTGGCTACCTGTACCTGGGACTCCCTTGGAATTAACTGAATGAAAAGCAATAGGAATTGTAGACTGTACAGATGTTGTTTCCAGCATCATTGGTGAAGGCGGTGAGTGGAATATTGCTGCTTTCTATCTCTTAACCAGGATGTCATGATAAAGGATTGGATGCCACTGACCAAACTTCAGACAGTCATTGTAGGACTGGATGTCCTGATCAGCAAATACCTCATCTGCACATTTTTAGAAACTCTTGGGCCATTGCCTAAGAGTTTCTCCCTTTGTGGAAATCTCTTGTCTTACAGAAACAAAAAATGTAAATCAAGATCACACGTATCACTACATATACTAAAGCCACAACACAAGGTCTCACCAGGACACTATTCCCTTTGGAGTTGTAGACATTGCTGATCATGACCAAGACACATATTTCACTTCTGAAAGTACACAGTGCTGGGCTTTTGAAAGACTTTCCCTAAAACTTTCATTTTCCTGATAGGTCCCAGGCAGCTGGTTTAGTTGACAGTCCAACTGAACTCCTCAGACGATGTCTATTTAAATTATGAAATGGTAAGTGGAGACATAAATGGAGACATAAGTGGAGACATAAAAGACCCATTTATGTCTCCACATAATTTTGCCCCAGGTCTTAATCTTTCTCAAGACCTGTTAGCCAACAAATACCTCACACCAACTCAAAACAAATAAACACCAACAACAAACCTCAAAAAACCTTTTCATGTCTTTTTAATATATTTAAAATAGAATATGTCTAACTTCCATGTAAAGACTCTTTACATACTAGGTCCTTTAGTAATGTCTCCCCATATGCCTCCCCAAATTATCTCATGTGCTAGGAACCTGTTCATCTGTTAGGGAAATCATTTGAGGCTGCATTGCTACCACCCAAATAATCGTCTTCAATATTCAGATTAAGAAGAGGATAATTAATCTGGGCTGTCCCTCTGATGGTCTAATTTAATTTAGTAAATTGCAATTAGCATTGCAATGATATAGTTTGGCTATTGATTCCTGCTCAAATCTCATGTTGAATTGTAATCTTTAATGTAAACGTGGGGCCTGGTGGGAGGTGTTTGGATCATGGGCCCTCATGGCTTGCTGTTGTCTTCATGGTAGTGAGTTCTTGAGAGATCTGGACATTTAAAAGTGTGTGGCACCTCCCCTCCCACACTCTCTCTTGTTTGTTCCTGTTTTTGCTATGTGATGTGCCTGCTCCCCATTCACCATCTGCCATGAGTGTAAGCCTCCTGAGGCCTCCCTATAAACCAAACATATGCAAGCACTATGCTTCCTATAAAGTCTGCATGCAGAACTGTGAGCCAATTAAATCTCTCCCTCTTTTCTTTTCTTTTTTTTTTTTTATTTTTTGAGACGGAATCTTGCTCTGCTGGGTCAAGGCTGGAGTGCAATGGTGTGATCTCGGCTCACCGATATCTCTACCTCCCACGTTCAAGCAATTCTCCTGCCTCAGTCTCCTGAGTAGCTGGGATTACAGGCGAGTGACACCATGCCCGAATAATTTTTGTAGTTTTAGTAGAGGCGGGGGTTTCACCATGTTAACTAGGCTGGTCTCGAACTTCTGACCTCAGGTGATCTGCCTGCCTCGGCCTCCCAAAGTATGGGATTACAGGCGTGAGCCACCGAGCCTGGCCTTCTCTCTCTGTTTTTTTTGTTTGTTTGTTTAATATTTTTTTTTAAATAAATTACCCAGTCTCGGGTATTTATTTATAGCAATGCGAGAATGGCCTGGGCTGGGCATGCACGGTGCTTCATGTGTGTAATCCCAATACCCAAGGTGGGTGGATCACTTGAGGACAGGAGTTTGAGACCAGCCTGACCAATATAGAAAAACTCCATCTCTACTAAAAACGCAAAAATTAGTCAGGCGTGGTGGTGCACACCTGTAATCCCAGCTACTCAGAAGGCTGAGACAGGAGAATCGCTTGAACCTGGAAGGTGGAGGTTTCAGTGAGCTGAGATCATGCCATTGCACTCCAGCATGGGCAATAGAGCAAGACCCCATCTCAAAAAAATAAACAAGAATGGCCTAACACACACACAGGATCTATCTGCAGCAAAACCCTTCTCATCACCTATATGGAAAAACCCCACAGACAATAAGAGCTGCCAAAAATGGAGATTAAACAATTAACTCAGTAAATAAAATCACATTTGAAGATAGTAATAGAATCAACACATTATCCCATAATTATAACACCAGAGAACCCCTCCTTGGTAATAATATATGCTGGAGAAAAATCACCATCAAATAACAAAAGCCTGTCAAGTACAATTGCGCACCAACTTGTTGACTATTCTTGTTATTATTGGTCTGAGTGCTCTCATTGCTTTGCAATCTGGAAGCTCAAACCTTCCAAGTAAGTCATTGTTTCAACCAAACAGGACAAATTCTGAGGTTTAAAAGCTCAGCTGTGGCTAACACAAGCCCTTTATCATAAACACATTGCTAATTTGCCCTCATCAACCACATTGACAACTGAAGAAAGGAGGAGACCATAGAAATTGGCTAAACTGGAGGGTCTGCCTACAGGATAATGCTGGAGCTCCAACAGTAGCTTTGGATGCTTTAATTGTCAAGCAATGTAACACTCTATTAACCACACAGACCCAAATCAGGCCATATAATTTAAGACCTATTTGCAGTGAAACCCCTTTCATCACCCATCTGGGAAAACTTTAAACTGTTGGGAGAGTTTAGATCTGGCCGTGTTTAATTGAGATGACTCTCTTACCAGTCAGGTTCTGGTACTTTGATGCATTATGGCAGTATCACCTTTCCAGGTGGAGGTCTAGCTGTCAAGCCCAATATTGTACTCATGTTCACTCGAGTGGTATACACTTGGGAAGTATACTGCAGTCCCACATCTCAGACAATATTGTCCAAGTCCAGAAGCTCACTTCTAGAGATGAAATCACCTCAATGACATTGTTCCAACCCAAGACCTGTGTCACAGGCAACTTTGCTCTGAACACTAGACTAATGCCCCAGCAACACCCATGGGCAGTCTCTCCTAAAGCACTGACAAGTTGGACAGGGAACATGTGTTTCTTTTATTCTGCTGATATTAGGGAGCTCGCTGTTTGCTCAATCAATGGCCTGGTGTATACCCTGATACTTCCATTGCTAGAGAGAAATCTGGTAGATGCTCCACTATCTGCACTGTTCTGAAAATGAATGGAGATTATTACTTTCCCCAAGAGGCAACTATCGCATATTGGTAACACACTTCTAGGAGGAGGACCTTTCACTTCCAGGTGCCATCTCTTACATCCTGTCCAGCTTTCCACAACACTTCCCATGCTTTGTCTCTATGAGCAAAGAACCACACCCTCCCCTTAGCTATAAAACATATACCATTAATCTTTACATACCCCTTACTAAACCATCAGTTAATAGTCTCCAGTACTGTAACTGCTACACCTGCCACTTTGACCCCAAGAATATGCCAGGATATTATTGTCAAAAAAAAAAAAAAAGTAACTCCCACTTCTAGTGCACTTTTAATCTCCACCAAGATATTGTTAGATACCTCCAAATTTTCAGACTTATTTCCTTGGCTAAGGCCATATAAATTGGAAACTTGGTTACTGGCTGACCTACAAGAATGTCTTATTCCTCTACTTGCTTTCCACCTTTTTACTATCAACATAAAAATGTTTTCTATGCTGTTTAAGACAACTTCAGCCTGATCCTCTGAAAGTCTTCTTTACTATAAAGGCCACTCAAATGCCCCAAATAATCAAGCTCAAAACTGGGATTGAAACAACAATCAATCATATTACGTTTTGATTTTTAAAAAATGCTATTTTGACCCAGTTTTTAGGTCCTGACTAGGGACAAATCAGTTTTCCTTCCTGAGCAACTAATTAAATATATGCTCAGCCATTTCTCTTATCTGATTCTCCCATCTTGGGCCACTACACACCTACCTGCCCTAATCATCCTGTGGCCAAGTACAAGACATCTAGAGACAGTGTTATGCCTTGATGTGCAGAATGTGATTCAAATCAGCCAATCTACACTCACAAAACCCAGCCAATTATACTTGCTTTACATAAGCTGCCCCTACAGCTCCAGCTTGCTGCTTCCCTATCTCTGAGTACAACCCTATTCTTGGGTGTGACCCTGGCTGGCAGCCTTCTCTCTTAAGAGCTGTAGGTAGCAAAGAGTTTTCTGCCTTTCAAACTAATCTTTAAATTTTATAACAATGTAGCCAGTAGAACATTCTCTGGTCCCTGTTAAGAATACAGAATTAATCTTTGACTGTGAGTGGGTGTACTAGGTCACATTTTCTAGCCAGCTAGAGTCACTCCGGATACTTTCCTACGCATCCTCACATTTCATTCATCATTCCTACAGACAGAAACCAATTGTGATCACTTGACTTTGAATCACATAAAAATTCCAAAATTCAATATAATTTGGCCTACAAAATAGCAATTTCAATAACCTAGTTATACACGTATTCTAATATAGGGCACACGGTGTGAAACACCTACGAACAGTTGACTGCTTGTCTCTCCTCTCCCCTACTCCTACATGTTTCCCTATCATTTTTATCAAATACGAGTTAGTGAACAGGCTAATTATAGTGATAACTCTTCCCTAATAAGCTATCTTCCTATGGTTCAAAGGTAATACCTGTGTGCTGTCCTCTCTCTGCAGTACACAAGCAAATAATGGTATACATCTACCAGGTGGTCCTGGCAACAAGGTGTCTGACCATATTTGCCTTCTCCTTCAAGCTATGGCTGTGAAGAATAATTTAAGATTATCTTAATTTAAGATTATCTTCTGTATTCACATGTTCCCATTGCTGGTTTTCATCAAGATACTTGGGTGTAATTCCTGGTAAAACAATCACAGTTGATGTTAAACAAGGCTCAGAGAATTCAATTTAAAAAACATCACACACCGGGGCCTATCATGGGGAGGGGGGAGGGGGGAGGGACTGCATTGGGAGTTATACCTGATGTAAATGACGAGTTGATGGGTGCAGCACACCAACATGGCACAAGTATACATATGTAGCAAACCTGCACGTTGTGCACATGTACCCTACAACTTGAAGTTTAATAATAATAAATAAATTAAAAAAAATAAAAAAATAAAAAAATAAAGAAACTAAAAAAAAAAAAAAAAAAAAAAAACCCAGCAAGATTTAGAAAGCAAGCCATGTGGCAGAGATCATGTATTTTTGTTGAATCTTTGGAGCCAAAAACTTAGAAAGGTCAATATCAGTAGCAGCATCAGGCTAAGAGCATCTTGAGTTTTGGAACACATAGGAGTAGCAAGTTTAATCTCCTGTTAAGACATTTGGGTTGGTAATGTTTGGAGAGGGAAGGGGGGACAGTGTAGAAGTCCCTACTTTAGACTTAAAGCATAACAAATGTACTACAATTCTTCCGTTCTTCTGTTATAAGAAGGTATTGCATTGCAGATTATTGAATGCTGATTCTGATATCAATTAGCATAAATACCTTGATTCCAAATTTTCTCTGCATTCCTATTTCTTAATTCTTTTGGTAAGTTCGGATGATTTGCAGTGCTTGATTCAGGCAGTTTGGAAAGCTTTGTGAAATCTTATCATCATAGCTGCAAAACCTTTAATCTCCAAGAAAATCTTTAAAGAATAAGAAAACATTAATAGAATAATGGAATTAATTGACCTCACAGACAAATAAACATCTTCCAGAGACCTCAGAAACTAAACAGTAAGAGTGACTGAGAGCAGAAGAAAGAAGAGCAAGAGAAGAAGGTTGTGTAATGTGAACAAAAATTATACACACACACATACACACTCCTCACTTTTTATTCTACAGAAAATTGCCATATAATCAAATTCAATTATTTTTCAACAAAACAATTTCAATGGGCACTTATACAGAAAGCAATTTAATTCCTGGGAGTTCTGGTTCCATTCTCCTTCACTGGCCAAAATGCCCAGGAGAAGAGGTCTTCAGCCACACCTTTCTTAGGTAATCACTTAGGTAACCCCATTCTCACCAAGGATCAACTATTCTCACCAATGTTCCTGTCTGACATCCAGGCAAATTACAAGGGATGACCTTGAGGAGGCCCTTATAACAGCTATGAGATTTCATCACAAGAAGGTAGCTCTGAAGAAATAGTCCATATATGATCAATTAAATGAGAGGTAAATTTAAAAAGTTATAGGTGATTTCAAGCTTTCAAATTTGAGCATCCGATGTGACAGGAAAATAAAGGACGATTACAGTTATTTTTTTTTTTTCACCATTTCCTCCAATGAATAATGGGAGCAAAAGTCAGATTGTAAGAGACTAAGATGTATAAAGCATAGCCGTGAGAAATTTGGCACTAAGCAGAAAAATAGAAGAGTATTAAGTGAATTTACTTATTTGTTGTGTGTGTGTGTGTGTGTGTGTGTGGAAACACATGTAAATTTGGTTATTCATAATAACATAAGGGAGAAATATTTGTCTACACGATGGCATATGAAGAAAAGGATATTATAACCTCCCACTGGGTTCATTTTGCCTGCTGCCCAGATAGAGTCGATTTACCAAGACAGGGAAACTGCAACAGAGAAGAGTTTAATATATGTAGAGCCAGCTGAGTGGGAGACTGAGATTTTATTACTACTGATCAGCCTCCCCCAAAATTCAAAGGCTATTGTTTGTTAAGGATAGTTTGGCAGACAGGGAGCTAGGAAATGGATACTGCTGATTGGTTGGGGATGCAAACATAGGGTATGGAAAACAGTCCTACTGTGTGAGTCCTCTCTTGGGTGGGGGCCACAGAGGACTCGCTGGTCCAGGTGGGGCCATGTGGTCATCAGAAATGAGAAAACAAAACAAAACAAAACAAAAAAACTGAAAGAACATCTCAAAAGGCCAATCTTAGATTCTTCAATAGTTATGCTATTTATAGGAGTAACGAGGAAAGTTGCAAAACTTGTGGCTTCTGGAGTAATGGCTGGTAATCATTTAACTACACCTATATCTTAGAAGAATTCAGCCCCCTCCCACCCTCTTTTTATTAGTTTTACAAAGGTAGTTTAGTTTTGGAAAGGGCTATTATCATACTACAAACTATAAATTAAATTTTTCCCAAAGTTAGCTTGGCTTGTGCCTAGAAATGACCAAGGGTAGTTTGGAGGTTAAAGGCAAGTTTGACCAGGTGCAGTGTCTCACACCTGTAATCCCAGAACTTTGGGAAGCTGAAGTGGGAGGATCACTCAAGATCAGGAGTTTGAGACCAGCCTGGCCAACATGGCAAAACCCTGTCTCTACTAAAAATACAAAAATTAGCCGGGCATGGTGGCGGAGGCCTGTCATCCAAGCTACTCTGGAGGCTGAGGCGGGAGACTTACTTGAACCCGGGAGGTGTAGGATGCAGTGAGCCGAGGTTGCACCACTGCAGTCCAGCCTGGGTGACAGAGTGAGACTCTGTCTCAAAAAAAAAAAAAAAAAAAAAAAAAAAAAAGCAAGATGGAGCTGTTTAGGTCAGGTTTATTTTACTGTCATAAAGGTAATTTCAGTATGAAAATAGATAGAAAATGTCACATTGTAAAAAAGATAAGATTAAGCTAAATCCAAGGAATCACCTATGGATATAGTCTCCAGCTGGAAAATTTGGCATCAAATGTCTATTTCAGAGAGACTTCAAATAAAAAGGAATAGTACTTAAAAGATCAGTATTGGTAATTTGTGAGTTAAATGATTATTCTTGTGACTTACTCTTTTCCCAGGTATTGTGTTCACAGGGTTCCCTGCATATAAAATTATTGCTCCCTAAATTTCCAATCTCTCCCTGTGTATTTTATGGAGTTTAAGTGCTAAAACTTCACAGGATTTGAAACTGAATGTGGGTGTGTTACTAGGACTTGAGAACTCTAAACATTCTATTACTATACTGTGGCCCTGTTTTCACTTTTACAACCATATAACATTCTTCAAAAATTAAAAAAAACACACAAAAACAAACAAACAAACAAAAACCATGGAGCTACAATGGGTTTTAACAAATAAACAATGTAGTCCCAATTATATCATTCCCTTACTTAAAGCCATTCAGTAATTATTCATGGCCTTTAAGGGATGTAAAATCATCAGCTTAGAATAGCAGCTTTCTTCCCCTCCAGTGAATGCATGATATGCTTTCCCTCTTGAACTTCATGTTTCAGCCCTACAGTTACAAGTGGTATTCCCTGAACCCAGAGCCCTTTGTGCATATGCCCTTCACACTGTCTTTTCTTTCCCTTCCACCTCCACCTCTGTATCTCAGTGAACCCCCAGTTCCCCAGATCTCCACACAGCACACACACATTCGACGGGATAATAACTGCTCATCATTTCAGACTTAGGCCTGTTACTTACTTCTTCCAGGAAGCTCCACCTGAACTGCACTCCCGAAACATTCTTAGATTCTTGTTTTCTGGGCACTGACTGTAGTCTATTTTAATGATGTACTTACTTGCCTGTTACTTGTTAACCAGAAAATAGGTCCCTTGAGATCACCCTTTGTCTTTTTATAACAAGACTACCATGTATGTCACATAATAGGTGAACAATAAATGCTTATTAATTATATACCTGTTTCTTACATATAAACTCTACAGCCTTCGTTTTTGAAATAGTAACCCAAAGAGACAGAAACATATTTCTTACTTCTTGTTTTTGATAGTTTACGTTAATATATAGAATAAATAGCCTTCATAATGAAAATAAAAAACAACAGCAATTTAAGTAAAACACAATAAGATAGGAAGAGAAAATTCATTCTTCTAGTGTCAGCAAACAAATTTCTCAAAATGATTCTTTTTTTGACCCCATAGATAACATCAAATTCATTTGTAGTTTTGTTATACTTATTTGGTTCAGGGTATTGTCAGTTTCAGTGTTTCAAGGAACAAAAGTCCTTGAGGCCTGATTTGGTTAGGCTTTGTGTTCCTACCCAAATCTCATCTTGAATTATAATCTCCATAATCCCCACTTCTCAAGGAAGAAACCAAGTGGAAGTAACTGGATCATGGAGGCAGTTTTCTCCATGTTGTTACTGTGATAGTGAATGACTTCTCAGAAGATCTGACAGTTTTATAAGTGTTTGATAGGTCCTCCTGTGTTCATCACCTTCCTATTGCCTTGCTTCCTCTTTGTCTTCCACCATGACTGTACATTTCCTGAGGTCTTCCCAGCCATGAGGAACTGTGATTCAATTAAACCTAAATTTCTTTATACATTACCCAGTCTTGGGTACGTCTTTATAAGTGTGAGAATGAACTAATATAGTATATTGGTACCTCAGAGTTTGGGGTACTGCTATAAGGATACCCAAAAATGTGGAAGCAATTTTGGAACTGGGTAATAAGCAGAGGTTGGAACAGTTTGGAGGGCTAAGAAGACAGGAAGATGTGAGAAAGTTTGGAATTTCCTAGAGACTTGGAGGGATCAGAAGACAGGACGATGTGGGAAAGCTTGGAACTTCCTTGAGACTTGTCGAAGGCTTTGACCAAAATGCTGATAGTAGTATGGACAATGAAGTCCAGGCTGATGTGGTCTCAGAGGGAGATGAGGAACTTGTTGGGAACTGAAGTAAAGGTGAACCTTGCTGTGTTTTAGCAGGATTTTGGACTTACATTAGACCTGTAGCAATTTTGTTTTGACTAATTTTTCTCATTTGGAACAGGAACATTTTACACAATGTCTGTACTCCCATGGTATTTTGGAAGAAACTAACTTGCTTCTGATTCTACAGGCTTCTAGGTAGAAGGGACTTGCCTTGTCTCAGATGAGACTTTGGAGTTGGACTTTTGGGTCAGTGTTGGAATGAAATAAGACTTTGGGGGACTGTTAGGAAGGCATGATTGGTTTTGAAATGTGAAAGGCACATGAGATTTGGGAGAGGCTAGGGGCAGAATGATAGGTTTAGGCTTTGTGTCTCCACCCAAGTCTCATCTTGAATTATAACCCCCGTAATCCCCACATGTCAAGGCAGAGACCAAGTGGAGGTAATTGAATCATGGGGACAGTTTCCCCCATGTTGTTCTTGTGATAGTGAGTTCTCACAAGAGCTGATTGTTTTATAAGTGTTCATTTGTTCCTTCAATGTTCATTTTCCTTCCTACCACCTTATAAAGAAGGTGCCTTGATTTCCCTTTGCCTTCTGCTATGATTGTAAGTGTCCTGAGGCCTTCCTATTTTTTTATTATAATTTGACTCCTAATTTGCCCCCTCTAATTTCCCCATATATATATATACACACACACATATAATATATGTATTCCCCACAAATATTTATATTTCTATCTATATCTATCTATCTACAAAATGCTTCAGGCTCAATAAAACCTGGATCACCACAATGAAGAAATAATATACTTCTGTGAAAAATATTATTCTTAAATATGTTAAAATTTTGAAATCAGGTAGTTAAGAAGCAGTTAAATATTATAAATCTTTGAGAAATTAGTGTCTAGTATGAAATAGCTGTTTATTTTTTGAAAATATGATAATTAGGACAAATTAAAAACTTTATGTAAAATGATTCAACAATCTGCCAACAAAAGTAGAAAGATCTACAATAAATATATATAAATAGTAAGCATAAAATGAGTCATATTAATAGAGACTGATGCTTACAGGAACATACTTGTTTTAAAAAAGTACTAATGTGTCTAGTTTATATTTCTTTCTTTAGTTAAATTTCTTTTATACTGTTTTAAAAACTCTTTGTGTTTCAATGTCTCAATGCAAGAGAAATTACTGTGTCCCCTACTTTGAAATAACACCTAAGGTGACACATTTCCTACAGGAATGGCAATCCTTTTTCAATGACAACTCTGCATTCGCTTAGGGCATTTTTTTGCTTACTTTCCACCCCTCAACTACAATATAAGGTCATCCTGCAGAAAGGTAAATATTGGTAATATCTTTCTACCAGCTTTCTACATACTAATTGAAAACAGTGGTCTTTTTATCAAAGAAAGAAAACTATACAATTTAAAATAATAATTTAAATAAAAAACTCTTATGCTTAGCTATAATAGAGACCCATGTAGAATATTATTTGTAATCATGACAAAATGATGCTTTCATGTTAGATTGAAACAACATCTGTTTTCTGTAACCATTTTGGAAGCTAAGCTAATAAAGTACCTAAATGTGTTTTTAATTACATTTATTATATTTGGCAAAGATTAATTTTTTTTTTTTTTTACCATTCTGGAGATTGATACATAAAACTTTCCAAATAATACAAATATCATTTATAATTAAGTTATAATCTTCAAAAATAACACATATACACACACTTAAAACCCATCATAAATTTTGGAAATGTGAAGATGCTTTCTACTGCCTTTTTAAATATCTAAAGGTTTTCTTTTTAATATATATTTAAAACAATTTGAACTATCTCTGAAGTTAATAACTTGCACTGAAGATTATAACACAAATTATTAATTCAAAGAGGAAAAATAGTCTACCTTATTGTTAAGTAACAAGGTTCATTATTAAAACTATATGTAAATAGAAATTGTGTTTGCTAAATTGAAAGCAGGTTTAGAAAAATGCGATCAATAACTTATTGTTTGAATGAAATCACTTGTTTATTCAAGAATAAACAAATTCATGTTACAGATAAATTAGTTTAGCCTAACTAGAAAGGAATAAGATTTTCTTTGTATTTTCTCCTGATTGCTATCATAGAGTTGAATTCTTCTTTCAATCTATTTCTATAGTGTTTACTTTTATACCAATTGGCTCTAATTTGGATAAGTTCCAATCGATTGACATACATTTTTTAATTTCAAAATTTTAAATTTCTTATTATGAAAAATTTCAAAATTTTAAATTTCTTATTATGAAAAATTTCAAAGGCAGGATTAAAGATATAAAACAGTATAATGAAAGCTAATACCTCATCAAACAGCTTATGACACAAATATCAACTCTTCCCCAATGTCATTTCAGATATGTATCTGCCCACTCTTCCTTCATTATAGAAAAGCAAATTCCAGATGTTATATTTTTTTTCTGTATTGTAATAAGCATTTGAAAAGATACTCTCATTTCCCCCAGATGAACTCACAATAGCATTAACACACCCCAAACAAGGATATCAATAATTACTTCAATATTACCAAATAGCCATAAAGTTGTCACAAATGTTTCATTACTTTCTATAGTATTTATGTCAGAATACAATTAATGTCTCCTTTGTACTTGATGATACGTCTCTAAATTCTTTTTAACCTTTAGATTCCTATTCCATCTTTTTTCTTTCTTTCTTTCTTTAATAGCAGGTGATTTTTTTCTGTTGCAATTTTATACTCTGAATTTGGAGTATTGCATCTCTGTGGTGCTATGTAATATTTTCCCCTCTATGTATCTCCTGTAAATTAATAGTCAGATTTTATTTACAACTGTACTTTGGAAAAGTGTACTTTGAAAGTACACACTTTCTGTGTACTTTCATCAAGAGGCATATAACATCTCCTTGTTTCACTTTCTGTGATATTAGAAGCCACCAAAAATCATGGGCTTCATCTATCAATTCATTAGGAATGGTGATTATTTTTATTAGCTAACACTAATATGATAGCATAGACCAATTTGCTACTCAAGAGTTACAGGTCACATAGGAAAGGCAAAATACATGCTTAATTCTTTTCAATTACTTATCATTTTAAAAATTCATGAATTGGGTCCACGACATCCTTCAAGTTTGACCATTGTGTGTGCCATTATTTTTAAGCATTATTATGAATTAATGGATTATCATATTGTTTAGTGAAGAATTTACTTTACTGAAAGAGATGTCTGGTTTTTGCCTTCAGCTACTGGGAACTGATCTCCAAGACCCTAAAATTTCCTGCCTGAGATGAGTGTCTTTTTTGCTGGGGTCTTTGACCACCAGTTAGTCTAACAATGTGAGATATGATGGGATATTTGAAACACACCAATGTTCTGGAGACTAACAGTATTGACAATAACCTCCAAGAGCGATTGTTGCAGATTAAAAAAGTTAAGGCACATGGGCAGTATGTGAATTAACTCCAGTGAAAACTGAAGTGAGCTTCCGTATTTGACAATACTCTACTGATTGTCACACACTGATGTCCTGGGAGGTTGAGACCCTGAGGAGGGCGGAAGCTTCTAGTTTGGACCACTCCCAGACTTCATGTACACTTCTCTCCATTTGCCTAGTTTTGATTTCTATCCTTCGGATGAAACTGTAATCATAAGGATAGCACTTTTGTAAGTTCTGTCAGTCTTTCCAACATGTGAGGGTGGTAATGAGAACCCCCAGCTTTGTAGCCAGTCGGTCAAAAGTAAGTGTGGAACTGCTGACCTCTGAAATTTCAGCTGGTGTTTGGAGTGAAGGCAGTCCTGTGGAGGACTGTTCCCTCTGACACTGCTATTTGGCAAACTCATTGCACGGATATTTGGTATGATTCAACCCATTGTAATTATTCTTATTGATCCACAGTTTGCCTCCTCTTTGGGTAGTAGTAGTTTTTTCAAGTTGATTCCTCAATTTTGATAACTAGTATAATTTGATATATTTCTTGATTCTGATCTAACAAGATATTAGAGACTCATCTTGTACATTCCCTATTATAGAATTGGAGTGATCAATTTGTTTAGCATGTCCTGGTACCTTATGGTGGAAAATGGGCATAATGACTGTGATAAACAGGATTCTAAGACATTCTGCAAGACTCATTTATGTGGAAAATGAGCATAATGACTGTAATAAAGAGGATTCCAAGATGTTCTCCAAGATTTGCCCCCACCTTCTACCCCATGTACCCTCTCTACATAATCCCCAGGATCCTGAAAACAATGGGTTTTACTTGCATGATTAGATTTATTATCTGATGCAGTTGACCTTAAGATAGTGAGATTGTCCAGGTATCTCTAAGTTAATCACGCAAGCCCTTTACAAGCAAAGAGTTTTCTCCATTTGGTTGCAGAAATGGACAAAAGAAAAATTCATAGCATAAGAAGAATTTGACATAAGGGAGATTCGACATGAGAGAGATTCTCACACCCATGCAAGGGTCTGAGAGCATTCCCTGGGGACTTACACCAGTTGACAGCCAACAAAGAGAGCAGAGGCCTGGGTCCTATGAATGCAAGGAACTGAATTTTACTAACAACCTATGGAGCTTAGCAGCAGATGTTTACTTTACTGAGACTCCAGATGAGAGACAGTGAAGGACCCTTTCATTTCATGAAAGGAGCAGATAATCTAAATACAATATGCAGACATTTGACCCATGGAAATTTGAGAATAATAAATTTTTGATAGTTTAAGTTGTGTCATTTGTAGCAATTTGTTACACAGCAAAAAAACAAACGAACAAACAGACAAAGAAAAAAGCTAACATAATGCTTACCTGGACACAGGTAAACTTACTATGTTTTACTATAAGATTCATTCTTGTTTCTTAGCCTTTTCAGTGAACAGAGCCAGGGAAAGCATTTCTTTTTTCATAAGTTACATTTGAGATTACTCTGATATGTCCATGCTAATTTCAAGAGTTTTACTTAACTGCACTTTTCTACTTCTATGTCTTTTTTTCTCTCATCGTAAAATTTCCACTTCTCATGACATATCAGTTTAATTTTTTTCTTTTGCATTATCCCTCAGTGCAAAGTCAATAGCCTCAAAGTACCAATAACATTACCAAACATATAACTACAGGGTAAGTTTTTGTTTTTCTTTGGTAGCTTTCTGTTTTTCTATTAGAGGATAAAAGAAAGTAGTCCATTAAGTATGTGAAGTCAAATTGCTGGATTTTAAACTTACCTGAAATATTCCATCAAATTAATACACAAATTGATTTGTTGTATTTTGCTTTTTTTAAAAAATTGTCTTTTACATATTGAATTTTATTTTATAATTAAGCAAAATATTTGCACGTTTCTGAAGTCCTGTGGTACAAACAAGATATATTCAAATAAACCTAAGTGTTGTTCCAAACACATTCCACATGATTTTCTCTTTCTCCTTTTATAAGTAAAAATTTTGAAATATATGCTTTTTCCCCTTTGAAATATAAGAAAATATGTCCACACAGATAGGTATAGTGTGTGTATTTACATGTGTGTGCATATATGTGTATATATACAAATCATATACATTCTGATGTGTATTTAAATCAATTCTCCCCTGTACTAGTCTGTTCTCACATTGGCTTAAAGAACTACCTGAGCCTGGGTAATTTATGAAGAAAAGAGGTTTAATTGACTCACAGTTCTGCAGGCTGTACAGGAAGCATGGCTGGGGGGCCTCAGGAAACTTGCAATCATGGAGAAAGGGCAAAGGGGAAGGAAGCACATCTTCATATGGGAACAAGGCAGACAGAGCAGATAGAGAAAGCAAAGGGGGAAGTGCTATACACTTTTAAACTACCAGGTTTTGTGAGAACTCACTCGCTATCATGAGAACAGCAAGGCGGAAATCCACCTCCATGATCCAGTCACCTCCTACCAGGTCCCTCCCCAAATATTGGGAATTGCAATTCAACATGAGATTTGGCTGGGGACACAGAGCCAAACCATATCATTCCCCTCTCTCTTCCTTGATAAGCACTGGAAAAATATATATAATTTCCTCCACTTTGTTATTTTCTCTATTCTGGAGATTCTTTCATAGCAATATACAGAGATTTTCTTCATTTTATTTATACTTTTACATACTTTATGGTGTGCATGTTCCAAAGTTTGTATTAGCAACACTTGGTTTCTTATTTTTTTCTTTTTTCATCTACATTTATACTACTGCAGATATGAATAGCCTTGTCATGAATCCTTCTATATTTTTTTCCTGAGCAAAATAAGAAAATAGGAAGTGGAACTTCTGAGTCAAAGCTCAGATACATATGCAATTTTTCTTTTGTTGCCAACTGCTCTCTATATGGTTTTATTTTGGCATACTCTTACTGATAATTATGGAACATAATAAATATGAAAGCACAATCTAGTTTCTTTGCTACTTTGTATCTTCATATGATTCTTACCTCTGGGACTTAAGAAAACTCATGTCTGTGGCCGGGCCTGGTGGCTCACGCCTATAATCCCAGCACTTTGGGAGGCCGATGCCGGCGGATCACGAGGTCAGGAGATAGAGACCATCCTGGCGAACACGGTGAAACCCCGTCTCTACTGAAAATACAAAAAAATCAGCCGGGCGTGGTGGCGGGTGCCTGTAGTCCCAGCTTCTAGGGAGGCTGAGGCAGGAGAATGGTGGGAACCCGGGAGGCGGCAGAGCTTGCAGTGAGCGGAGATTGCGCCACTGCACTCCGGCCTGGGCAACAGAGCGACACTACATCTCAAAAAAAAAAAAAAAAAAAAAAAAAAAAAAGAAAGAAAAAGAAAAAAGAAAAAGAAAACTCATGTCTGAAACCATAGACTCAAAAAGAATAGGGCAATGAATATTGAATTATTATATAAAAGTTGGTCTAAATAATAAATTGTTCAAATTACATGTATAATGCTAAATTAAATGCATACATGTGGCAGAGAGTGCATATCTGGAAAGCATGCAACTGCATGAATTATTACGTCATAAATACTTGCTGATAGTTCCAAGAATTCCAGATACCATTTTCTTGAATGCATTATTAAGGCTTTAATGTTTGCTGAATATTCCATTTGCATTTTGCAATCAATTTTTATTGTTCTTTTTGTATTGGGGGCAACCATTCTCTGGCAATTATTTCCTAAGAAAACTTTCAAAAAGGCTTAATAAAAGGAAGCTTGGGAGGCTGAGACAGGCGGATCACGAAGTCAGAAGATCGAGACCATCCTGGCTAACAGGGTGAAACCCCGTCTCGACTAAAAAATACAAAAAAAAAAAAGTAGCCGGGCGAGGTGGCAGGCGCCTGTAGTCCCAGCTACTCGGGAGGCTGAGGCGGGAGAATGACGTAAACCCAGGAGGCGGAGTTTGCAGTGAGCTGAGATCGCGCCACTGCACTCCAGCCTGGGCGACAGAGCGAGACTCCGTCTCAAATAAATAAATAAATAAATAAGTAAGTAAGTAAGTAAATAAATAAAATAAATAAAAGGAAGCTATGGAAACTCATCTGATTCCAGATATGATGATGGAAGAGGGCCATCAGGAAACCCTCCCCAAAGAAAGGGTCAGATCAATCATCTGCCACCACGGCTGGTGGATGAGAAAGGTAAATGTCTGCTCTAAGAAGCAGCCAACTGGACATACACATTCATAGCAGAAGGAAATCATCAAGAAGCGGAGGGTTGATCATGCTGGAGCAGATGATAAATGTGTGTGTCTAAATGGGGACTGCTCTTTGTCCTCACAGATGAATGAAGTCATGCTGGGAATTCCTTCTGCAGGGAACTGGCCTGATTGACATGCAGTTCCATAAGTGTACATGTTTGTCTCATTATTTTTTTCTGTAGTTTTAAAAATATTAATATAGTTATAATAAGTAAATGTTTTTAGATTGCAAAATGGACTCCCCAACTTTATATTAAATTCACACATGAAAAAAACTGAATCTGAAGAAAATAAATAAAATGCCATGGGGAAAAAATAAAGACACCTTACCTCCCCAAAGTGAGCCGTAATCTCAACACATTGGGAGGCCAAGGCGGGCAGATCACCTGCCTGAAGTCAGGAGATTGAGACCAGCCTGACCAACATGGTGAAACCCTGTCTCTACTAAACACACATACACAAAATTAGCCAGTCTTGGTTGTGGGCACCTGCAATCCCAGCTTACTCATGAGGCTGAGGCAGGAGAATCGCTTGAACCTGGAAGGTGGAGGTTGCAGTGAGCCAAGATTGAGCCATTGCCTTCCAGCCTGGGTGACAAGTGGAACTCCATCTCAAAAAACAGGCTTTAACATGTGCAATGGAAATAGAATGGAAGTTTTGCAATGTGGAACATTCTGAGCCACTTCTTAAACATAATAAAGTCCTCTATGTAACAAAATCCCAGTATTAAGAAAAGTAGTTCTGTGTTTTTGTTTGTTTACTGGTTAAAATTTCCCTTAAGTTACAAATATATAACTTACTTTTTCCTAGAGTACTTCTAGACCTATGAATGATTTGAAGAATGTTTCAGTTTCTAGTGTGAAATTGATTATGATCAACAGAGTAAAGGGTACCAGAACTTTTTATAAAAGGCAGAAAGAGAAAAAGAGAAGTTAGAAAAAGCAACAACAAAACTCTGGGATGGGGAGAGTTTCTTTTTCAGTTTGAGAAGCTTCTCATTTTCACTCTTCCTTTCAGCCAAACTTTGTTTTAGTCTATACTAAGTATTTTTTCTTCATTTTTTATCCACACCTCAGCTATTACCCTTATCTGGCTTTTCCTTTTCTTTTTTTTTTTTTGGCATTTATTTAATTATTCTTTTTTCTGAAATGCTTCCCAAACTCGGAAACTTCTACAGTTTACCAATAATATCCTATTAACACTCTTCAATCATTTTGCTATCACAGATGTATTTTACACTGTTTATATATTCTTCCTTCTTAATACTTTCCAATCTATAATCAAGGGAACAATCCTCTTCTGGTCTCTCGTTCAGTCCTCAGACTTTAAACAGTGCTGCAATCCAGGTCTCTTTCTTCCATACACTCTTTTATGTATGCATGGTTTCTCTGTGATTTGTCCACTACTCGATCTCATATACATGTATGATTCTACATAAACATGATTATCGAGTTTCTGAATTACATTCCTTATTGTTTCTGAATACCTCTAATCAGATATCCCATAAGCCAATGACACTCAAAATATCCATCTTTCTACCTAATCTTTCCTATTCCATAATCTTTATCTCAGTTTATCATATTCAATAACACAATCTCAAAACTTGAGTCCTTATTTCAGAATTTTATTCTCTCACATTCACCTCTAATCAATCATAGAATCCTGATATTTTTCCAATAAGCTTAATTGTCTACAAGTCTTTATTGTAAAACCTTCTCATCATTTTATGCCTATAAAATGCATATGCCTTTTCAATAACCCCTTTTTATGCCTTTTCAATAACCCCTTAATCGTGACTCCGTGACTCATGTATCAAACATTTGTTGTATTGAATAATTTTTCATAGTCCCATGCCTTTACTAATATTTCCTAAGTGTAAATATTCATCTACTAGTCCTCTTTATTCTTCTAGCTTTTATGTATGTTTCATTATTCAGCTGATTAATTCCCCAAGAACAAACTCCCCCATCATTCTCTGTACATATTTATCATAACAATGACTACAAAAAACATTAAACTTCTATGGTCATCTCTTTCCACAGGTATATTATAATTGCTTCAGTAATGGGGTGACATTCACAAATCCTAGCAAAGTCCATGATATATGTAATGTTCAGTAAACATGGGTTGGAGTATATCAAGAAGAGAGTGATCAAAGTTCTGCATTGACTATGAAATTGGAACATGTAGGTTGGCTGAGAGAAATCACACAAAGACAATTAAGTAAATGGCATTACAATGATGAGAAAGGGTTATAAGTAATAGTAGAATGACAATTTATGTTGTTAAATTATACTCTTTCTCCTAGAGCAGTATTCCATCACTGATTAGTTGCCACCACATTTGTGTGAGGTAAGCAGTAAACCATGGGTTGACATGATTTATCCATAAAATGCTCAAATTTGTTTATTCTTTAAGCATTTTTTGCCCTATTTACTTTACCCAATGTATGTGTTATATTACCTATTAAGACATATTTACTCTATTGGAGACACCTAAGCAATATTTATGGGTTTTATGTTCCCTAATGTATGTTTCTGAAAATGGTATTTAAAAATCTGTATGATTCTACTTGTTATTATTCAACTCAAATTCAAATTTTAGTTAGGATAGGGAAACAGTATATATGATCTAATATTGTAGTGAATTTAACACTTAAAGTTCAAGTTTGATTTATTGCTATAGAAATATGATTTCCCGGTTCAAAGAAGTAGCTTTCATAGCATTTCTGGAACACCAGAGACTTTCTATAAGTCTAGAGTATACTGATTGAAACCATACAGATAAGTTTTTTTTTGAATTTTGATTAAATTTTTTGAAAAATTTATACTTTTATAAACCCAAAAAGCTCATTCTACTAAAAGATCCATAGGAAAAAATATGACTACATTTTTTTATATGCGGTAAGGCTACATATTTTGATAGTTTCTTCTTTTTTTGCAACCTTCTTTCACCATTAACTACCTTTAATATTCTAATATTCTGAAATACTTTATCTTAAAAGTAGAATATAAATATACATTAGGTTGGAACACAGGAAACTAAAATAGAACTGTATTTAATTAGGACTGGGTAAAATAAAGTCAATAGAAAATGTTGCCTGAGCTAAGTGTTTATTTTTAGTTTGTGGACTCATTGATAGTGTTCAATAGCCACAGAGGGTTTAAGGGATCATATTTACTACACTTCTTTTTTTTTTTTTCCCTACATATTGCAGATTGGCACAGTTTAGAGAAAAATTGTTTGCAAGTTTTCTTGAAAATATTTCTATATGCAAAACATTCAAATATAACTTGAGCATTTTGTGGCAATCAGCACACTGCCAAGTTTTCCGTCTTTCAGCTCTCCATTTCATAGGCCCTAATTAATTCCAATGCAAACAATTCTGATAATGTAAAGAATTAAAATTTACATGACAAATACACAATAGAAACAGATGACTTCTTCAAAGCAAAACATGTTTTACACTGAAAGTTCTCAAAATTAGAAATTTAAATACAAAATTATATATGTAAGTCTTGCCTAAAAAGTTAACATGGTTTTCCTTTAGGGAATTGTAAGAAAGAAAATCTGACAAGGCTCAGCTTAAATTTGGAAATTAGCTTCAGAAATGATATGAGTGGCAAAGAAGTATTTTTGGAGAGTCATATAGGTGGCAAATACATACCTTCATTAAAAGTGTATTTAATATGTAAATTATTTCTTTTTAAAAATTATTTACATTATTTTGCATAATTTTCTGGTATTTTCCTTACAGTTCTCTTCCTACATACTTTTATGAGTTTCAATAAATTTAAGACTCATTTTTATTAAATTCAGATATTGGCATTTGTATTACAGCATTTTTCATACTGCATTAGAGCTTGCTATTAAACATCAGTTTCTTCCCTAAGATAACACCTTTTTGAATAGAAATATTAGGTAATTACAACTTAAATAGCTTATGTCATTACAAGCTTATATTGTACAGAATTATGCTTTTTGAAAAATAAATGACCTTATAAACAAAGTCAGCACCAACTATTTATAATATCCGTTTTTAGGTTTATAAATATAAATCAAATTGAAAACAAACAATAAAAATAGAAATATTAAGTGAAATATTAATCAGTTTTCAACATTGTCAGCAGTGCCTAAAAAAAAGTACTCAATATTTGATGCTTACTATACAATTTTTAAACTAAAAAATATACTGCAGGTGATGAATAGTCTTGCAATTGAAGTCATGAACTGTACTATTTCTATGAGTTTAAGAGTAGAGTTTTGTTCCTGTATATAAAATAAGCAAGGGAGAAGCAGAAACAGCATAGATAATAAATTTAAATAAAAATACTCTATAAATATTCCAAATGTATTGGACAACTCATGTTCTCAAAGCTAAAACGCACATGCGTTTAAATCTAAAATCACCAATTACATATTAACAGAGACCTGTGTGTATTGTAGTATGTTGGACTACTCTGTAATTGAACCCAGCATAAATAGTGCTCTATTAAGGGGAGATTAAAAAAAAAAGTCTAGGCCTTGGCCTGTTTTACACACTACAGCTTGCAATTTCAGAAAAAAAAAAAAGGTTGACCAGGTGTGGTAGTTCATGTCTGTAATCCCAGGGCTTTGGGAGGCCGAGGTGGGCAGATTACTTGAGGTCAGGAGTCCAAGAACAGCCTGGCCAACATGGTGAAACCCTGTCTCTACAGAAAATACAAAAATTAGCCGGGTATGGTGGTGGGAGCGTAATCCCAGCTATTAGGGAGGCTGAGAGAGGAGAATCGCTTGAATCAGGGATGCAGAGGTTGCAGTGAACGGAGATCTTTCAACTACCCTCAAGCCTAAACAGAGCAGGACTCTGTCTCAAAAGAAAGAAAGGAAAGAAGGAAGGAAGGAAGGAAGGAAGGAAGGAAGGAAGGAAGGAAGGAAGGAAGGAAGGGAGGGAGGGAGGGAGGGAGGGAGGGAGGGAAGGAAATAATAATAATAAAGTTGTGTTTTTGCTTTTTATGATGTTATTTCCAGTCTAACTGGGCACACTTTTTCAAAGGTTTAAATTGGAAACCCAGAAGACAATAAGCCAGGTTTACCCACTTCATAATAAATTATAATTTAGAGCAATAAATTGATAGCTACAGAATAATTGCTGGAGTTAGATAAGTTGATAAATAATAATACAGACATATAATGAGCTTTTCCATTATGGGTAATAAACACATTTATAAAAGTAATAGTCACTTTTCATTTTGATTTTAATTATCTAATCTCTTTTGCCTATTGGAAAATTTTTAACTTAAAATGTTTGCATTCTAAGTGCAATTCTGTATAATTTTAGAAAAGTATCAATAAAACACATATACATTACAAAATAAGAAACTCTAAATGTTACATTTTGTGACAAAAATAGTGTTATTTAAAACTTGAATCCAACGCAAGCAAAGTAAGAAATATATAAATATTGCCACCTATTGCTAGCACATCCTATTTAATATCTTGGCTTTAAACATAGATTTTTACTGCTGGTATTGATTTAAACCTAATTTTTCTTATTGACAGGATGGTTCTGTAATTTCAACGTCACATTTAATTTTGATATTAGATAATTTGATATACCACATACTATAAATTTTGGTTACATTTATATTCACATGGAAGGTATGTCCTGTTTTAAGTACAGTCAGTCCTTCCTATCTGTGGATTTCATACTTACAGATTCAACCAATTGAGGATTGAGAAATTTCGTAAGAAAAAAATGAAAAATTTTGTCTGTATTGAACATACACAGACTTTTTTTCTTTTCATTGTTCCCTAAATAGTAGAATAACAATTTACACAGCCATTACACTATATTAGATATTATAAGTAATCTAGAGATAACTTAATGTACAGTTGACCCTTGGATAAAGTGAAAGTTAGAGGTGCTGATCCCTGGGCAGTAAAAAACTTGCATTTAACTTTTGGCTCCCCCAAATCTAACTACTAATAGCTTACTGTTGACCAGAAGCCTTACCAATAACATGAACAATTGATCAACATATTTTGTATATATTATGTACTATATTCTTACAATAAAGTAAGCTGGAAAATAGAAAATGCTATTAAGAAAATCAAAAAGAGGAGAAAATATATTTACTATTCATAAAGCGGAAGTGGAGTGCCATAACACTTTATCCTATTCATCTTCAGGTTGAATAGGCTGAGGAGGAGGAAGAGGAGGGGTTGGTCTTGCTGTCTCTTGTGTGGCAATGGTGGAAGAAAATCTATGGACTCATGCAGTTCAAACCCACATTGTTCAAGCATCAATTGTATATGGGTGAATATATTTAGGTCATATGTAAATATTACACCATTTCATATAAAGGACTTAAGCATCTGCAGATTTTGGTAGCAAGGGGGATCTCGACCTAATCTCCTGAAGATACGGAGGGATTCATTTTACATCATGGCAAATTTTGGAGCTACATCATTATATTAGAAAAACCAAAAGTTGTTATAATGCAGTTGGGAAGTAATTCAAGATGTCAACATCTATCAATTTAAGATTAAAATATAAATATTCAAAAGGATAAATTAAATTATCAAGTAAAATAAATAATCTTTTTTATTTTTACCATATAAATCAAAACAAATAGTGGCACTGAAAGAGACTAATGGAGATATTACATTTAGATATCAATTCTATTATATATAAATATACAAATAAAGGTCATGACATCCATGGGATAATTTACATCATTTTATATAAATTGTTATAAATATTAACTATAAAAAGGAAAACACATAAAAGTGTCAAAATATTTCTTTATTTATATGTAGAGCTTCATGTTTTAAATATATATGTATCTAGCCACCTATTATCAAGTGTTGAACATCTGAGAGATAATAATTTAGCTGTTATCTACTAAAAGTATTACATTTGTTAGAAGATTCAGAATATGTGGAATAAATTATCTATTTTTTTAACACTCTTAAGTAACCTTCTATCTCTGTGACACATATAAATTCTTAAAATATTTGGTATTCGAAGGAAAAAATACAGACTTTAGATATGTGGAAATATATACTTTAGCACATTTTTCTATCTGGGAGAGTTATAATGTTCACAGAGCAGCAAACTAAGCCAACGTTTATATATCACTTGAAGAATCTCCCTGACAGTGAACATTCATTTTGGCATTGAATAAACCACCAAATATACATGTGAACATCAGTGTCTTGATACTCAAACCATGACAAACTTTTTACTTCTTTAGCTTTTCCTTAATTTCAAAACTTCACTTTTTTTGTGCCCTGAGCAATATCAGAATCTGTACCCTTGCAATGAATCTAGTTCTCATCTTAATATTTTCAAAATGTAGTGGTTTTTTATTTTTGTTTTTTGATTTTTGTTTTTTAATGGCTTTTCAAAAACCAGCATTCACAGGGAGAGATGGGAAAAAAGGCAAAGGCATTAAATACATTCTTACAGTTAGAATAAGTATATCTGCACACAAATATATACAGATTTTGTATGTATTATGATACATGTTAATGTAATATTTTAATATTGCTAAATACCTAAATACTGAGTCATTAGTAAACTACATGTTACTTACTAAATGTGCACCTCATCTCTGATGCTGTTCAAGAAATCAAAAGCTTGGCTGAGAATAGAAAATGATCAATTTCTGCCATGGCCTCACTTTCCAAAATGGGCTATTTTAATAAATTTACCAAATGAGAAGCATATGCGACCTATCAAGACCTACCTGGTGTTTTATTATAAAGTTTTGAAACTAGGATCTTACAAACATATTCAAGTTGGGCTTTCTTTGTTGAGTGATCTGCTTATCAGAGCAACATATGTAATGTGACTGGTCATCTCAGGAAACACCTGTCATCTCCAGGTCTTACAGGGTTTGTGCACACATGAACTTGAAGTGTTGGAAAGGTACAGCAGAAATGTCTGTTTGGGTTCCCTTGAGTGAATAACAAAGTTAATCTAGCCGTGAAGACTGACAAAAATGTATGTATCAACATGTTTTAAGGAAAAAGCCATGGTTTTAGATCATCTTACAAACTATGCAGATATACCTACAAAGAAAGTAAAGCTTAAATTTGTGTACTACATTGTAGTGCAAATTCTGGTGTCACAGCTTCGGCTATATATTTAATTATTTTGTACTTCGCTTTGGTTTTCTTATCTTTAAACTAAGGATGACAATAATAGCTATCTCAAAATTTTTTTGAGAAGACTAATGGTGTTAATAAATCTCGTTAGAACTGTATTTGGCACATAGGAAGTACTTAATCCGTGTTTCTTATGAAGACGAAGATGAAAGTAGTGATGATGATGATGGCAACCACAATGAGAAAAATGTCTTAGTCTGAGTTCCACAAAAGCAGACTGTAATACAGGGGTTTGGTTGCAGGTAGATTGTTAAGAGCAAGATCTGCCTGGAATGCATTATAGTGGAAAACAAGAATGTAAAATCTGCAACAGAAATAAGATAAGGAGAGTGTTAGTGATTGGGTTATTACTGAGAGTATTGGATCTCAGCCCTGCTGGTGATTCTGCAAAAACCCATGTGGAACATGTCTTAGAATCACCCCACTAAGGTAAGGAAGGGGAAGGAAAAAGAAGGCTGGGCATTTATCCACGAACAACAGCACAACCCCATTGGCTTAAGATTGCTTGTGGAGGTGTTACCAAGGTTTACTGGTGCTGAAGAAAACCCTCAGGAAGAGACAAGAGACAAAGATACTTAAGAGAAAAGCTGTCAGCTTAATGGAAACCTATAAATCTTATAGCAGCAATAGATGAACTAGCTGTGCCCAGGAATTAAGAGCAGAACATTAACATGGCCTACTATATGGCCCCTCCAAGATAATGTGTAACAATGAAGTCAATACAGTGTGGACTAAGGCAAATTCACAGATAATTCCGATCAGATCAGTAAAACAAAAGTCTTAGGTTTAGTAAACATGAGTGTGCATTTGCATAATTCTAAAATTTGCAGGTATGCATACAGTCTATGTGATAATTTCATTATACCTTACTTGCTTATTCATAAAATAGTTTTTCTTTCTGGAGACTATCTTCCCACTTTCTCTAATTCTGGTCAGCATAGTATTACTATGATATTAATTATTCAAATATTTTTATTTTCTTCATTGTCTTGTGACTGTTATAAGAGAATATTGCAGTACAGAAAGTATAATAAGGAGACCTAGTATTTTTCCCAGATCAGAATGAAAGATCTCCTGAGAGCATTAAGCAGTAATCTGACCATAATCTCTTTTCTGGCTTAGGTGAGAATTTTCTGATTTATGCATACATACAGTTTTTTGGAAAGATAACATCTCCCATATGAAACAGAATTTGACACTCCAGTTCGGATTTTACTGTAAAGTGATTGTCTTCTCAAAGGATTGATTACTTTTATAAATAGAGCAAATTAAGTACTGCATTATAATACAGAGTAACTCAAAACTGAAGTGATTAGACTCTAGACTAATCATGTTCCCAACTTTAAGGTCAAGAAATTTGGAAATCTTTGGATTTTGGATTTAGGGGAAGAGGTGCTTGAATTGAGACATGTAGCAAGCATTCTTCACAGTCTGAAAAAAAATATTTTGCATAGATATGTAACACTATGTCATGTTTTATAATGCAAAAATTTATATTAAAAATAAATGAATGTATAGTGATATTTTATCAAGTATTTGTTTACCAAGATAACCTATACACACATATCATGACATTTTTGGAAAGAGCCCCAGAGTTAGTGTCAGAAGAATTGGGTTCAAGTCCTCTTTTAATCTTAGATAAATATAATTAGGTTATTATACTTAGCCTTTCTGAGTTTATTTCCTTATTTATAAATAATTTCAGTTCTTATAAATAATTACAATTGTGCATAAATATGTATTATTTTATTTGTGTAAATGGCATGTGTATATTGCTTATAATTATAAACACACATATATAAATTTTAAAATATATATGTTGTATACCTTCTGTGATATGATTCATTTCACATTGCAAATTGCTAAGGCTACTGTTTATTTTGTTTTGTTTTGTTTGTTTTTGAGACAGAGTTTTGCTCTGTTACCCACAGTGGCATGGCACCGTGTTGGCTCACCACAGCCTTGACCTTCTCAGTCAGGCTTAGGTGATCCTCCCACCTCAGCCCTCTGCCTAGCTGACACTGTAGGATTGTGACACCACACCCAATGGATTTTTCATATTTTGTATAGACATAGAGTTTGCCATGTTGGCCAGACTGTTCTGGAACTTCTGGGCTCTAGACATCCACCTGCCTCGGCCTCCCCAAATGCTGGGATTACAGGCATGGGCCACTGCACTCGGCTGCTAAGACTATTGTGTGTAAAGAAAAGAAAGAGAATTACACATGCAAAGTTAGTATACAAGTTGGGAGAGAGCTAAAGGTGCATTTGTGAAGGAGTAACTGAGGCTTTAAACCATTGCTATCACTTCTTAAACTCTGATAGGAACATAGATGAGTGCTCTATTATTGTTATTTAAACATTAGGCGTGTACCATTTATATGGATGTGTATCTAATTTAAAAAAAAATAATTTAAAAAATAGTTTGTAAACCACTACTATAGAATCAGCATAGCAGTATTCTGTAGGGAAGCTTCTCACACTCTGGTGAAAGGTTCTCTGACTTTGTAGAGCTATGTGATCTTCTTATTCTTTTTTCTTGAATTTTTCAGTTTCAAATTTGCTGATCATATAGTTAAAAATCAAAGTCCACTTGTTCGGTGAATGCTAAACTACTAGTACTGTAGTTTGATTAAATCCTTTATGTTATAATTTCTGATTACTACCGAATATTCTGCACACATATCTTTGGGAAATATTATAAGTATTTTTCTCCTCATGAGCCAATAAAATCATTTTCATGACTACCATAGAAATCTAAAAAATAAGAGAAAGTATAGTAAGTCAAATTTTAAATTTATATTTAGTACATATTAAATAATCTATAGTGACTTTTTATTGATTTGTTATATACTATAGAATTTCTTATACCACAATTCTATCAAAATAAAATACTCATTACTGTATAGTTAATTTATTACCAACTTTATGTTTTTAGTAACTGACTTCATCAGAACGTTTCACACATATAGACTGTATCTAATCCAATTCTGGAAGGAAAACAAGTTTCTGACTAAAACTTCTAGAACTTAAAATGGGGATCATTAACAATATCAAAATTTATTATTAACACTCACTTTTCAGACAAGGGTCACTGAATTTTATGATTTATTCCATGTCTTTGAAATAAAATGCTTTGCTTTTGAAGAAGTTATTCTGGGAGCTATTTAAGTTAACTGACCCATTATCATGTAAGCCTTTCGAGATTGGAAAACATGAAAGCATGATAAAAGTAAACTTGAGTGTTCCTGATTATGACTAAGAAAAGTGCAGTCACGTAAGTTCTACTGCACCAAGAATAAATCTTCCTCTGGATGATGACTTGAAGGAATCCAGTTTTCCTTAACCTCTAAAGACGCCTATAATATGTTAGTAAACTTATATTCTATGGTGACACACTGCATTGCCATAGATTAACCCGGCATGCTTTAGTCTTGAAGGATTTATTACACTATGGTCTACTGATCTAAAAGCCAGCAAGAGGACAGATGTGCTGGTGGTCAGGCCTTTAGAAATATTCCACATGATCATGAAGTAGGGCAGATTGGATTTTCTTTTTTCAGAAGACAACTCTAGCCCTGAAAAAACACTCAAGTAATAAAATCACATTATCTTAGACTTTAATCTGCATATATAAAAACAACTTCTTAACGGGGAGATGTTGGTCAAAGAGGACAAAGCTTCAGCTAGACAGGAGGAATACATTTTTGAGATCTGTTGCACATCAGGGTGACCACAGTTAATGATAATGTATTATATATTTCAAAATTGCTGAGAGTCACTTTTAAATGTCTCCCCACAAAAATGGGTAATGAGGTGATGGATACATTGATTAGCTTGATTTAAACATTTGACAGATTGTATACATTTATCAGAACATCACATTGTATCTCAAAAACATATGCATTATGACTTGTCAATTAAAAATAATATTAATAGAAACCCTGCATCTTATATGGCTTCTCTCCACTCTAGATGGTTCTACTTATGAGCAGAGGCTGTGCTGGGTGCTGTATGCTGTGCTGGTCTGTCAGTGCTCTTTAAACCTGTGTTACCTTGCCCTTCATTATCTCTCTTTGCTCCTCTAGTCTTATCTTTCTATCAACTTACATCTGGATGCTTGAGTCATCTTGTGGGCCAAGAAAAATAAAACTGAAAATAGCAAAAATAAAACAAACAAAAAAAAGTGTCCTACTTAGCATATATTTTATTTTGGGAGCACACCAATTGTTATTACTACTTGTCAGTCTTCAATAATTTAATATTTTATTTTTTTGTATGAAGTTAGCAGGTATAGATATATGATAGCTAAATCCTAGGTTACCAGAAAGTTGACAATAGCTTGAAACTCAATATAATTAGATTTTATAATGGCCCACATACATCTACTTCAAATCCTACTCGTAATAGCATATCCTTTCCATTATTGACTCTAAAATCTTATAGCTGAAAAATCTCATTTCTTTATCATGTCTCCTTTTCCTTCATATACTATTTTATTACTCTTTATCCACGCCTCCTTCTTGTGCCATCCTTGACTGTTGGGTTCTTCCGCAATTTTTTCTTTTTTTTTAGGCAGGGTCTCACTCTGTCATGCAGGCTAGTATGCAGTGGCATAATCACAGCTCACTGTAGCCTCAATCTCCCCAGCTCAAGCAACACTCCCACCTCAGCTTCCCAAGTAGCTGGGACCACAGACATGTACCACTATCCCTGACTAATATATATATTAGTCATATATATTTTTTATTATTTTATTATTTTATTTATTATTTATTAAATAATAATATATTTATTATTATTTGTAGGGACAGAGTCTCACTCTATTTCCCAGGCTGGTCTCAAACTCCTAGGCCCAAAAACAATCCTCCCACCTAGGCCTCTTAAGGGGCTGGGATTACAGACATGAGCCAATGCACCCAGCCTTCCTTCACAATTTAATTCCTCCTGACTCTCCAATCCAACTAGAACTCAGCACATTTATTCCTTCTCTTTTGATGCTGATTTCAATTTCTGCATTCCTTTGTTTTTCTTCAATGTCCCTGCAAAATCTCAATCATAGATCAATAAAAAAGTCTAATCTGATATTTTATTATTTTATTATTAACTTGTTGAGAAAATTACACAACCGTTAAGATTGGTGCCCTTAAATATTTTTGTGTGTAACTTCACTCAGACCATGAATGCTACTTAGCAAGCATACTGTGTGCCATTGTAAGGACTTTGGCTTTTGGATAAAATTTGGAACTACTGAAAGGTTTGAGCATATGAGTAGCAGAACCCAACTTCTTTTTGAAAGAATTATTGGAGATACTGTTTTGAAAATAGGCTATGAAGAGGACAGGACAGAAGGAGAGATTGCATTAGGAATCTGATACAGTCATCCAAGGAAAAGGAGTCACAGTGGAGACAATGAGAAATATATAGTCTCTCTCTCTATATATATATATATGTGTGTGTATGTGTGTATGTGTATATATATGTGTGTATATATGTGTGTGTGTGTGTGTGTGTATGTTGAATGTAGAGCTAATAACATTTGCTTATGTACTAGACTTGGAGAAGATAGGAATCAAGGAGGACTTCAAAGTTTTCTACCCAAGCACCTAGAAAAATGGATCAATGATGAAGTAGGAAAAACTGTGGGGTAGTGCAAAAAGACCCTGAGAGCAGGTCTGCTTGAGTCTGAGATATCTATTAGGATGGTTAAGAAGGTTGTTGGATATAAGACTAGTGTTAGAAAGTAATGTTTAGGCTAGAGATAAATCTCGGGGAGTCACTACTATAGACAGAGTACTTTTTAAAATATGAGACTGAGTGTGATTATTAAGGAAATAAGTTAATATGAGAAGAGGACTATATACTGAGCCTAGGACACTCCAGTATTAAAAAGCCATGAAAGAAAAGGAGCTTAATTCAAGTGGTTTAGGAAGAAATAGCTAGGGAAGTAGAAAGAAGAAAAAGGGAGTTTGGTGCTATAGAAGCCAAATGGAAAATAAGTGTATGATTGATGAGAGAGTAACAAACTATGTCAAATTTGGCTGCTTTGTGAAATAATGTATATTACTCTTCTATATATTGTTATATAACAAATCATCACAAACAGTCATGAGATAATTTATCGTCTCATAGTTTCTATAGGTAAAGTCCACTATGTTTTAACTGGGTTCTCTCTCCAGATATCAGTTGGCTTCTCTCTCATCTGGAGGCTCAGCTAAGGGGAGATTTTCCAAGTACCTCAGGTTGTTGGCAAAATCAAACCAATAAAAATAGATTTGTTATTTTGATTTTTTAAGCAAATATTTATAGAGTAAGTAACATGTCAGTTACTCTATGGTGTTTTTACTCTAGGAAGCTTTTCTTTCATGACTTTTTAATATCGGAGTGTCCTAGGTTCAGTATATAGTCCTCTTCTCATATTAACTTATTTCCTTAATAATCACACTCTATGGTGCTATGAAGAATGACCTAATTAATTATGCTAAAATATTTTCTTCAGAGGATACATAATATTGTACATCAGACAAAATCTATAAAGGAATTAATATGCAGGGGTATGGGGAAAATGGCCAAGAAGGACATTTTTTATTTTAATTTGAGGTGGTGAATATATTTGAAGGAGAATGTAACTTTTGATTTGGATCTTAGACAATACTGGAATTTAACTACCTGTATAAAAGCAAGGAGGTAGGTTTTATTCAGAGAGCGTTATCTCAATTTGGCTGGAATACAGAAATAATTATAGCTATGGATGGAGATCAGAAGTAAAATTCGGATTTTGTGGAGCAATGGTCTTATATAATTTTGGGACCTCTTTAAAATAAGAACCCAATATTGAAAGAAGAAAACGCCTCTAGACACTTCTTAACTGACACTGAACTTGAGTGGAAGTGAGATGGATGAGAGTCAGTGTGGAAAGAGACAGTGCCTGAACCAATTGTCATTAACATATCTGAATTTTGTGCATCTTATAAGTGATATATGATCATGTGAACACAAAACAAGAGCTCCTTCCTGGGACCACAGAAGGGGACCTGCGACCAAGGTCTGATGTGACCTGCAACCAAGCTTCATTCATTTCATGGTAAACACGCTTCTGCTGGAAATCAAGGATAGATGATCACAGAGGGTTGAAAGTATGGCTAAGCATATTGACCTTCAGTAGTTTAAAAAGCACTACTGAAAAAATGAAAAGTGTAAAGAATTACCTAAATGATTTGAGCCATGAGTCAGTTTTATCTAGAACATTCATATCATTGAAAGGGGAGAAAAAAATTTGTTGAGTTGTTGAGTTTTTGTTTTGTGAAACTTGTACATAAAATTTATTTTGTTCTCCATATTACATTACCCAAGTGTAGTCAAGAGAATAAAATGTAGCCATTTATTCATGTGGATTTTATTTAAAAATGATCAATTCCATATTTTTATGAATAACAATTTTTCTAGAATTTATTAATAAAATAAAACATTTAAATATGTCTCTGGGATTTGTCTTTGACTGGATATGTTAAATTTTGTAGATATACCATTTTTCTGATAAAAGAAGGAAGGGTAAATTTACAGTTTTTGTTTGTTGTTTTTATTCTCTACTTTACATTGTCTACTTCTTCCTTGATTGTCAATACAACCTGAAATTTGATGTATTATTTCTCTGGTTGATGCAGAATTTTAATTGATGTAACATGCTTTTTTTAACCTGTTATCTGTAACCATGCTCTTCAAACTATGCTGTTTGGATTTCACAAAATTTGAGAAAAATTGGTCAATAAGATCTTTAGAAAAGACTTTTCAGGAAGTTTATGCAAACGGTTAAAAAATATCAAATATAAACCAATATTTTATTAATACATTAATATATTAATATATATTTATTCTTCATTGGTGGCATCATTATGGTGACCCATTAACCATACTAATAAAACAGGCAGCTAAAAATATTATTCCCAAGCATTCATTGTAATACTTCCTAATTCCCAGAAATTGTATCCATGAAGAACAATGGGAAAGAAAGTCCATTCATGTATATGAAAAATGGAGAACAATTTATAATAACTCTTTTGAGGCTTTCATAAGAATTTGACAAGTCATAAAATAATAATCTTCTGAAATTTAAGAAATTCTACTCATATGTTTTATTGGTTTATTATCTGATGATTTATATATATACTGCTGCCAAAAATGAGCTGAGGATCACTCTTAGTTTTATTGTATGGAATTTTTTATTCCTATATATAAATTACCAGCAGCATTTTTGCTGAAAATCATAACCTAAATTTGCAAAATTCCTCCAAGGTGGTTATGTCCATATGAGTTACATTTGAGTTATATTTGACTGCAGTTTCAAGGGGTTTTGTGAGGCTCTATTTCATATGCCTTCATTTCAGAATTCAAGCTGAGATATTTACTTCTATTTGGGGCATATCGTTTTAGTAACAAAGGGGAGAAACAACAACAAAAACAAGAGATCTAGCAGAAACATCCACCAATGAATCTTAAAACCTGATCAAAACCAGGTATACATCAGTTACAATCACATTTTTTTGACCAAAGCAATTCTCATTCACAGTCTTTCAATAGTACTCACAAATATATATATATATTTTTTTCTATGGAAAGGCATTGCAAGCACATGGCAATGACTGGAAATACACAAACCTCTCACAGGAAAGATAACAGCAAATAATTACAAATGATAATATAAGATACCATGCTGCTCAAACTTGGCCACAAATGTTCACTCTCTCTCTTCTGTATGCATATAAAATACACTTATCACTTCCTAAGAAAAATATCCCCCAAAGTTTATCCCATCATGAAACCAATTCAAAGACTGATTCCAAAGCCTGTTCTGTTATGCACATCATCGTCTTGCTCCCCTTCTAGGGAGATTTACACCACTAACTGAGCCCAAAATCCTTGTAGAGATTGTGATACTATCCATCCAATAAATATTTATTTCATGAATTTCCCTAATAGACCTAGAAACCAAACAACCTAGAAAGATCACTAGCAAGGCAGGGACAACTTCTAGAAGATACTATTGCATGCACTCCTTGTTAATGCTGAGACTGGCTTGGCTTCTAAGTCCTACTCATAGCTGACAATTATCTTGAGTTTCATCTCACACTGGAATTTATTATCCAATTTAGCATCCATACTAGGACAACTTTTTGCCTTGTTATGTTACCACTCACTCACTGTGGTGTCCCTCCTCACACCACAACCTTGACTAAGGGACACTAGAGAATGCTACAATTGCTGCAAAAACTCATGCGTGAGGAGGTGGATTCATCAAAAGAAAATTAAGTTGCAATTATCAGATGACAGAATTAATGCAGGGCAAGAAGAAACTGATATGTCCACTGCAGTCAGTTGCCTATCTTCATATTATATTAAAATGTATATGGGCTTTGGAATCAGAAAGATCTGCATCTGCTCCTACTAGCTGAAAATTTTAAAGTTTTAGTGTTTTTAGATTTTAATTTTCTAACTTGTTTAATAACAAAATTGATAACTGAATGACAAGATTGTAGTGAAAGGCTGGGGAAAAAAAGTAAATTATGTTCAAAGCTTCCATCATGCGGGAGTATAGTCTGTACTAAGTCACTGTCAGTTCTTTCTAACGGACTTTCATTTATATTTGGTCATGAATTCACTATTACTTCATACAGTAGAAAGCAAACTGCAGCCATTTTGAAGAAGGAAAAGTTTATCTCCAGTGTAAATTTTCTCCTCTAATTTACCTTTTCTCGTTGCCCGTCTTACTTCAACAGTTTTTAAAGCTTTACTTTCTCATATATAAACACAGTAACCACATTTCTATCAAGCATTTATTTCACCCTGAGCGCTTCTGTCTTTTCTCAATTAAATCATACATGTCTCAATAAGGATATAAGTCAAGAGTGAGGCAGATGATGGAAATTGTGGGTTCTGCATTAGGTAGATGAAGAGATGGTTGAGGGCCGAGGGTCTTACATCAGACCCTCTTGTAGGGGCATTTTCTCTGCAACACTACATTTGACAGTTTGACTTTTCTGTGGATGTGTGAATCAAAGAATTCTTGATGGATAGTTATAAATCAATGAGAAGTTAAAACACAATTTTGTTAGAGAAAAACAATAAATCAATTGCCAATATCAAGCATTTTAGTATAATATCAAAAATAAGTGAGTCATTCCCATTTTTATTTCATAATAAAAATGGCTATGAATTGAGATACATCTCCTTGTTTCTTACAACATCTACCTCAAAGTGACAAAAATAAAGCTTTTTTTTTTTTTTCCTCATTTTTTTCTTCCTTGGCCATGTGTATACAAAATAAAACAATTTCTCAAGAAAGTTTGGGGAAAAAAAGAGTCCTCCAGAGAAATGATATGAGAATTAACTGGTTAATTTCCTTATTTTTAACTTTCATTTCACTGTGTAGGGATGGCCCGACTTTTTTTTTTTCAGCCCAGTTAAAAGTTTTTCTATGATAAACTTTACATTTCCTGTTAGAAGATCATTTGGGTTCTGTTTTAAAAAAATAAAAAACTGTTCAAAGTCTAAGGATTTGTACTGCCAATCACCTATATTAAAAACAATAACTTTATAAATATTTAAAATTAAATACTGTGATGTGTTTGAATAAACTTTAAATCCTTTGTTGAAAACTTTCAGGAAGAAACTATTTTTAAAAGCTTAAGAAAAATGAAATGAAATATTTGCATACACCTTAACCTCTGTAGATTACTAAATTCCCTTTCATTGTACCATTCACTAACACTTCAAGCCTAATGGGGTTTCCATTTGTTGGAGTGGCTCAAACAGGGTGCTCCACTGGAGAATATGGTGTGGTTGATTTATCACTAGTGCTCTAATCAGGGAACTGTTCTTTCAGATAAACTCTCTTGCCTGAATTATTGTCCCTGCTGTGCCTTTTAGCCTGATTAGAAAAACAGTGATTTCCCTACTCTACTTTTGTAGTAAAATCAAAAAAACTTTCTTTCTTTCCTTCAACAGTCTTTTAAGTTATATTTTAATAATTCAAAAGTTTGTAAACTTAGAGCAATGTAACTTTTTGCCCTTGTAGAAGCATGATCTAATTTATGAATTAAAAAGCAAAGCTTATTCTTCCAGACTGATATTTTTGTAGAATTATATATTATAATAAAATCTGATCTGACTTTCAAGTCACTATTTAACTTTACAGATGGCAATAACATCTGAGTAGCATCCTGAGTTATGCTATTGTGTTTCTTCGAAGAGGCGACAGAACTTTAAGAAGAGTTTTATAAAGGCAACAGAATATGCTTAATTAAGATGATGCCCTAAAAGGACAGGCTTTTTATATTTGGGGCTTTAAAATTATTGTAGGGTATAATCAATGTAATCATATATTATAATTAGCCTTTATATTGTGAACACAATAATAGCTCTCATACTTCCATTTCTAAATGAGAAACCTGTTAAATGCAGATTGAAGCCACTTAGAAATGCTGAGATGGCTGGAGGGGATTCATCCTGAGAAGGAGTTAGACCATGGGTGATAAATCTCACTTATTTTAAAATGTTAAACAGGACCCCAAGCACAGTTCAGACAGAGCAAATGAGATACGTGTGCACGAATACTGTGAGATGCCTCTTTTACTATAAATTCTGTAACAGCTATTGTTAGAAAAAAATGTTTAAAATTTAATCTAAGCTAAATATAGACACATGATTTATCCAGCTAACCTTATTCCGCAAGATTCTAGAAAATTGCTTTAAATGTACTGTTTTGAATAATGTATTCCACTTGAATTGCACCTTGTTTTAAATAATTGTGTGCTTTACAATTACAATCTAGGTGGGGTTGAGGGCTATGGGGAATAGAATTTAGGCAAAACTTGAAATTATTTGTAGGACTTCATTGCAGAAACTTATTTTGTAATATAATTTAACATAGTACTTTGTTTTGGGATAGAAATGTTAAGATGAAGGCTATATTCAAAAAGAAACACAGATTTGAAACAGTTTTTTATGAAATTAAAATTTTCAAAAAGAATCTCATATTTGAATAATTTTCAGTTTTACAGTTGATGTTATATGTGTCACGTATACATACATATGTGTATATTTTGTATATACACATTTAAAAATAAAATAATTAGTTGCTTTAGAAATGGGATAAGTATAGTGTGAAAAGTAGATTAGAATGGTAATATTTATAGTTATATATTAGTGCCAAATAACTGGTGAATTTTAAGACATGTTTAGCCTTGTATTTAATTGTAGAACAAGATTATGTCATCAAAATTGTCATGAAAATACGAATCTAAAAAACATTTGAACAGGTGTTTTTTGTTTTTTTTTTTTTCACTATTAGTTTTAGGTGGTCACGTGCCAGAATAGAAAGCAAAAGCATGAGATAATTTTTCACTAATTTACTAAAACTACTATATTTTAAAATTTATAAGATTCTAGATTCCTAATCACTGTAGTTGGCTTAGGAATACCTAGAAAATAACACTTTAAAGACATATAACACCTAACTGCTCCTTTTCTCCACACATTTTACCATGAAGAAATTTATGAAAAGAAAAAAAAAAGTCCTGTGACAGAAAAAGTTCTGTTTTTATTATCCCAGCAAAATCAGGTCACCCAAATTTTTATATTTCTGATCATGGTAAAAATAATATTGATTTTTTTAAAAAAAGAAAGTTTGAAAAAATCGAAACAATTTTCTTTTCAATGTTCATTTTTATCAATTCTTAGAGCATGTTAATTAAAAAGTATGCCAAAAAGATAAGTAGAGTTTAAAAATCCTTATAATTTATAGTAATTATTTATATATTTATTCAAAGTTAATTCCATCAAATAAAAAAAGATAAAACTTTATTCTCTTCCCCCATACTATATTTACCCATACACAGAGTATCATGAAGAAAATGATATCAAATATCAACAATAGGCAGATCTGAGTAAAGGTTAATCAATTGTTCCTTATAATATTGTTTGTTTTGCAATTTCTTGTAAGTTTAAAATTATTTCTAAATTAAAATTTTAAAAGTGTAAAAATATTTAAACTTTTGCTTCCAGTCATTACTAACTTAATTGCATTTTTAATCCAAATTTAACCAAATTGCTTCTTTGGAGCCCCATAGTTGTATAGGCTTAAAATCTATATACTTTTACTATGTAGTTTTACTTTCATTTACTTTAATTTTAACCACATATTTGTTAATACCTAAAAATTCCAACTCCAAATAAATAAAGGTGAGAATGTTGGTCACACCCTCCTCCTTGAAACACTTTGCTCACTTGGATGTCATTTCTCTTGGTTTTCCTCCTATATCTCTGGTTGCTCCCTCTTCATCTTTCTCTCCTGGCTCCTCTTTTCCTCTTTCCCTAATCTGGTAAACGTGGAAGGGCCCAATATATTTTGGTTTGGCTTTGTTTGTTTGTTTATTTGTTTGTTTGAGACAAGGTCTCCCTCTGTTTTCCAGGCAGGAGTGCAGTGTTATCATCACAGCTCACTTCAACCTCCAGCTTCTCAGCTCAAGCGATCCTCCTGCTGTGTCTTCCTCAGTATCTGGAACTATAGATGCACACCACTATGACTGTTTTTTGTTTGCTTGTTTTTGATCTGTTTTGTCTTTTGTAGAGATGGGATCTTGTTCTGTTGATCAGGCTGGAGGGCTCAAGCTCCTGGCCTCAAGCGATCCTCTCATCTCAGCCTCCCAGAGTATTGTAATTACAGGTGTGAGTGAGCCAACTTGCTTGGCATGTTCCTCTTTATATATTAAAGAGAATCCCCCCGAAATCATCTTTCAATCCTCTCTTTCTGATATTATGTAATCTCCTGACTTACACTACAATGTGTGGACGTATAATTCCAAAACTGACAACCCTTGGTAATTCTTCTATCTCCAGACTCATATGTCCAACTGACTACTTGCCATCTCCTCATAACTATCAAACAGGCATCTCCAACTGGACCTGTCCAAGAAGGACCTGCTGCTTTTCCTCAGGGCTGCTTCGGCCACAGTCCTCTCTATGTTGGCTAATGAAAACTCTATCCTTTAAATCAATCTGATTTTGGGTTAGTTAACTAAGTCATTAGCCACATTCACAATTATTTTAAATATATATCTTTTGTCTTTACTTCTACATTTGATGGAGGGTTAATTTCATATATTTCATGTACATACTTACATATGAGAGCAAAACACTTGGAGTCATACAGTCATATCTCATTTTCCCTCTCACCCCACATCAAATCAACCAGTTAAAGTTGGGTCTACCTTTAACATTTATCCGCAGATTCTCATTCAACTATTACTTTCTACCTCCATTGTTATATTTGTTTCCCAAAGCATAAGCATCTAGCATCTAGCCTAGATTATTGTGAAGTCTTCAAATTGGTATCCTTATTCCTGAGTCTCCTATTCTCTACCCTTTCACAGTTTTTTTTTGTTTTTTTTTTCTTTTTTCTTTTTCAGACAGTCTCGCCCTGTCGCCCAGGCTGGGGTGCAGTAGCACGATCTTGGCTCACTGCAATCTCCACCTCCCGGGTGCAAGCAATTCTCCTGCCTTAGCTGCCCGAGTACCTGGGATTACAGGTGTGCACCTCTGCGCCCAGCTAATTTTTGTATTTTTAGTAGAGACGGGGTTTCACCATGTTGACCTGGATGGTCTCCATCTCTTGACCTCATGATCTGCCCGCCTTGGCCTTCCAAAGTGCTGTGATTACAGGCGTGAGCTACCGCGACCAGCCTAATCTTCTTTTTTAATACAAACACTTAAAGCTACAAATTTCCTGCTAAACATTATTTATGTAATCTCCCACAGATTTTTGACATGTTAAATTCTTAGCATTCAACTCAAAGTATTTTCTAATTGCCTTTGTAGTATTTTGACATGACTTAATTGAAAGCATATTATTTAATTTTATATATTTGATATTTTCTAGATATTTTACTGTTACTGATTTCTAACTTAATTGTGTCCAGACAATATACTTCTTTTATTAAAATTTTTAAAAATTTTATTGAGACTAGTTTTATGGCCCAGGATATGGTCTATCTTGGTGAACAAATTATATTCACTTGAAAACAATGTATATTTTGTGCTTGATGAATTTAATTTTCTACAAGTAACAAGAGGTTAAGGTGTATGCTTAAGATTAAGGTGTTGTTCAGATAATCTGTATCTTCACTGATTTCATAAAATAACTTTTTCATTCTCACATTTCCATTTGGTTCTTTTACATAGTTTTCATTTCTTTGCTAATATTTTAAATATTTTCATTCATAGAAGCATATTTTTTCCTTCATTCAGTGTAATTAAAATAACTACTTGAAAGATGCCTTTACTAGTTCCAACATCTGAGGCTTGTCTCTTGATACTGGGACACATCTTCTTGGCTCTTTATATGTTGAGTAATTTTGCATTATATCTGAGACATTGTGATTTTATATTCACAACTTTGAATTCTATTGGATTCCTTCAAATGGAGTTGATAATTTTACTTTAGCAAGAAATTAACTTGCATGGGCTCAAACTGCAAACACTATCAATTTGACTGGTGTCTTTGCAGTCTGCCTTACACTTGTATTGTGCAGAGGTCAAGGACAGATTCAGGCTTAGTTTATATATAGAATTTATGGTTGGCTAGCATTGGAGCTGATCTTTTCAGGAAGATTCTCACATTATTCAGTGGCCATATTTTCCGTGAACCCTATCCTAAAGTTCTTTCATCTAGAAAGAATACGTATGGATATTTTTTTCTCTCATTGCACCTAGCTTTAAGCTGATACCAGTGGACTGAGGGAGGTCCCCAAATGCCAGCATAACCATGACCCTGGCCAGTGTCTAGCCTCTTGACACCATTGTGAGAAGGAACTCAAGGACAAGTCAGAAAATAGTGAAAGTATGAAGATGTATTGCAAAGCCAAAAGTACACATTCAAGAAAAAGGAGTATGGGCAAACTCAAGAGAGTGAGTCACTTGCAGTGGGGCTTGGGGCTTCCATCTTTACTGGTTTCTTTAAGGAAGGGGTGGAATATTCATGAAGATTTCTGGGAAAAAAAAGGTGAAGTTTTCTCAGAATTGTGGTGTCATCCATTTTTACAGCTGGTGTCATCCATTTTTACAGCAAATATGGATGTGCTTGAAAATGTCATGGTACTGATGGGTGTGTGATTTAGTATTTTAATGAGCGTATAACTAGGTCGTAGGTGAAACCAAGGCCAAATCTAGCACCCTGTTGGGTATATTTGGTTCTATCTGGCTGGGCCAACAACCTGTTTTCCAGGGTCTTATTGGCCCCTAGCTTAAAGCAGTTATTTCAAGAATTTCTTTTTGCTAAATCATGTGAAATTGCTACCTGGAATTTTCTTCTTCTGCAATCACCCTGTATTGTTCCTGTCTCCAAGCCATGAAAGGAGGTAACTTGCCCTTCTCCATCCCTTTTGACAAGTGTTTGTACTTCAGAAAGTTCCTAATTTTGTGCATGCTCCAAGGCCTTCAGAATTTTGTATTTGCTTTTTTTTTTCCCCCTCAAATTTAGGGATGTTATTTGTGTGAGGTCTGGCTGGTAGGAGCCCATGCAGTCATCTCAGAATTGGAATCCCAACACTAGTCACATGACACATCACAATTGTCCTGTTAAAATTAAGTCCAATCGTATAACTTGTTTTGTTGAAACTTTCCAATTGCTTCTTAACTGTTTCAGAATAAAATGTAAGTTTCTCATCATGAGTTATAAAGTCCCTCATTACCTAGCCACCCCAATTACCTCCCTGATGGCATCTCTCATTACTCTCCCCTGGGTATACACCACTCAATGCATTTCTCTTTCTGTTAACTCATACGTGAATACACCAAACCTATTCCTCTTTGCATTTGCTTCCTTTTCTTTTCTTTTTTCCCTCCCTTCCTTCCTTCCTTCCTTCCTTCCTTCCTTCCTTCCTTCCTTCCTTCCTTCCTCTCCCCCTCTCCCCCTCTCCCCCTCTCCCCCTCTCTCCTTCTCTCTCAATGGAGTGTTGCACTGTTGCCCAGGCTGGAGTGCAGTGGCATCATCTTGACTCACTGCAAGCTCCATCTCCCAGGTTCACGCCATTCTCCTGCCTTAGCCTCCTGAGTAGCTGGGATTACAGGCACCTGCCACCACGCCCAGATATTTTTTTTGTATTTTTAGTAGAGATGGGGTTTTACCATGTTAACCAAGAAGGTCTCGATCTCCTGACCTCATGATCTGCGTGCCTCAGACTCCCAAAGTGCTGGGATTACAGGCGTGAGCCACCACGTTTCTTGGGATATTCTTCCCGCCAAATGTAGGCATGACTGTCTCCTTGAATGCAATCAGGCTTATACTCAAATGCTGCTATTTTAAAAATAAACTTTATTTATAGACCAGTTTTAGATTTACAGAAAAACTGAAAAGATAGTACAGAGAATTCTTGTATACTTGTCTAGGGGCCACTGGTCCTTGTACCCCTAAAGGTTTGCTAAAAATCACTGACATATTGAGGCATATTGATGAATAGAAGAAAAGGCACATGAATGTATTTAATTTGTGTACACAAGAGGCTTCAGAATGAACACTCAATTTCCTAATGAGTTACAGAAATTTATATACCATTTTGAGGTTCTAGAAAGAATAAGGGCTTAGAATCTGGTAAAACAGGTTATGGAAAGGGTTGAGGGAGTAAAGGCTTGGCTAGCAAATGTGGACCTTATTATATAGATGAAGGCTTCCTCAGAGAGAATAGATGGAAAGTGTTTCTTTTCAGACTTTTAAAGGTGTCAGATGCTCAATCTCTCCTGTAACTGAGAAGGCATAGAAAGGGGAGGGGCAAATGGCTGCATTGATGAAGATTCTCTGCAGGTGCAAATTTTCCCCATAAAAGACAGCTTTGCAAGGCCACTTCTGTTTGTGTGCCAAGTGGCAGCCATTTCAAAATATGTTAAAGGGAAATATTTTGGGGTAAAATATTTAATTTCCTTTATACTGTACCCAGTCCCCACCTCCACCCCCATTACTACATTTGCATTATTAGTATGCTACATTTGTTATAATCAATGCACCATTACTGATAGAGTATTACTAAATAAAGTCCATTATTTATTCATATTTAACTTAGTTTTAACCTACTATCCTTTTTCTGTGACAGGATTCTATCCAGGACTCCACATGTTGGAGTCATGTTGTCATGTTTCTTTAAGTCCTTCTCGGCAGTGACAGTTTCTTAGGCTTTCCTCATTTTTGAAAACCTTGATAGTTCTGAGGAGTACTGGTTATATATTTTGTAGAATGCCCTTCAATTAGAATTTGTCTGATGTTTTTCTGACGGTTATGTCAGAGGCGTTTAAACCAGAGTGACTCCATGTTGTATAGAGGCTGGGTAAGACTGAGGTCTACTGGGCTGCATTCCCCGGAGGTTAGGTATTCTTAGTCACAGAATGAAATGGGAGGTCAGCACAAGATACAGATCATAAAGACACAGCTGATAAACTAGTTTGCAGTAAAGAAGCCAGCCAAATCCCAACCAAACCAAGATGGTGATGAAAGTAACCTCTGGTCATCCTAATTGCTCATTACACATGAATTATAATTCATTAGCATGCTAAAAGACACTCCCACCAACCCCAGGACAGTTTACATGCCATGGCAACATTAGGAACATTAGGAACATTAGGAACATTAGGAACATTAGGCAACATTAGGCCCTATATGTTCTAAAAAGGAGAGGAACCCTCAGTTCTGAGAATTGCCCACAACACATGCATAATCCACTCCTTGTTTAGTATATAATCAAGAAGTGAAAATAAATATCCTTAGTTGAGCAGCTCATGCCACTGCTCTGCCTATGGAGTAGCCATTCTTTATTCTTTACTTTCTTAACAAACTTGCTTTCACTTTACTATGTAGATTTGCCTTGAATTCTTTCTTGCAGGAGATCCAAGAGCCCTCTCTTGGGGTCTGGATTGAAACCACTTTCCAATAACAGTTAGACTGATTGGGGTTATAGATCCTTGGGAGGAAGGCCACAGAGGAAAAATGCCACTTTTGTCACATCATATTAAGGGTACCTACAGTCAACATGACTTATCACTGTTGGCACTGATCTTGATCATCTGGCTAAACCAATTTTTGCTAGGTTTCTCCACCTTAAAGTTATTATTTTTATTTTTTAGCCAATGTGTAACCGGTACAGCTAGTTTGCTAGTTTACCCTAAAAGTAACCCTTCTCTTGCTTTGTATCTACACATACATCTACCTGTTTGCTTGAGAATTTCAAAGGCCAATCTTGAAACAATCCAGGAACCAAGTGGAGATGGCGGTTGAAATGTTCTGCCTTGCAAGAAGAAATTAGTGCCCAGTTAATCCATAACCCGACTCCCATAGAGATGATATCAACCAGGCCTCTGGATGATCCATTATCCAAAACATCCATCAGAAAACAATAAGCAGACTTTACCTCACATCCCTGTTGCACATAGTTTCCATGTCACTTTTCCTAAAAACCCCTTTAGGCAGTCTGAAAATTTAAGATGGCTTTTTGAAACTTGAATCTGGCCATCCCCCAAGCTGCTATCACCTAAATAAACTTGTTTTCCTTCCCCTGAAACCTTGATTCTTATGTGTCTGGCTTTTTGACCCTTAAGCAGGTGAACCTAAGTTTGGTCACAATTTATTTAAGGGCTTTTGTTATTTTATTGAAGAAGACTATTAGAAACAACTATCTGATAACTGGATATGCTTGTTGCTACTAGATGTCATTGCTCCCAGGCCTTTTCAGAAGACAGAGCAAGAAAATGTATGTGTTCATACTAACCCATGTAGATTTGCATACCCATAAATATTTCTATACGTAACCCTCTGTATTGATATTAAGTTAAACATGAGCTCATACTGTGTCCAACTCTAATTCATTACTACATGGATCATTCAAGTCTCTTTTCTTTGTTTACTTATAACCTCCTACTCCAAAAATGAAAATCCGGTTTTTAACCATCTGCCATTCATGTATTTAATTGTGTAATTCCAGTATACATATATAATAGTTTCAGAATTTCTAACCCACATCACTGTGGGAAACAACTTTATGAATTATAGTATAGTGCTTATGTAATTTTTTTTCTCTTATCTTTTTGCCTTTAGTTTTACAGATTTCATTCATTTTCAAAGTAACTTAGGTCTGGGTCCACACCAAAATCTCATCTTTAATTGTAGTTCCCATAATCTCCAAATGTCGTGGGATGGACCTGGTGGGAGTAAATTGGTTTTTCTGTCAATGTTCAAATTTTTCCAAATCAGATGCAATAATTGTGTTTGAAATGCAAGGAAGCGAGATTTTATTTAATTTTCATGTATAGTATAGTATTTTAAAATTTCAGCTATAAATGTGGTTTATATCCTCACTCTGTCTCTTAATAGAATACTTTTCATTCATGTGTGTGAGCGCATGTTTGTGTGTGAGTATTTTACCTGTAGTATGAATAGGTTCAGATAAAAATTCATAAATTTATTGGCATTTCTATTGTAGACATTCAAGAAAAACAACAAAGTATATCACCATTAAAGTTCAAAACAAATAATAATTTATCTATTGCATGAAAGTGGAATGTAAACACTAGCATGGTAGCACTGATTTTAACTGCTTTACCATCCAGTATGGAAAACATTACGTATCAATGTTAGGATTCCTTTAGCCCTGATGTTTCTGTCTGGAGATTATTATTGTTTGGGAGTTAATTTCAATTATGGCAGCAGAAAAATTATAATCACACTAAATGCTGGTATTTTGATAGTTTTCTGAAAACAGAAAGAATGAGTCTGAGATGTTTTTGTAGTTCTTGAATTTCATCATTCTTCATTGATGTTAAATGAAACAGCTTATTTGAGGTAGTTATGATTGTAAATTCCACATGTCAAGGAGTTAAGGTTAGTTGCCAAAATGTGAAGAACAGAAATTGAAAGGAATGCTTAACCAAGCACAGCGCATACTGGTTAATCACTGTTGAAAAACCATCGCTGAGTGAAATGTATGTGGAATGATTTTGGTGGTCTGAGAAAGTAATTCATAATAGAGTAATATAAATTGGTTATAGATAAGTAAATTTAAGGATATCTGTGTAATTGCTACTGTATAACATTTCCAGTAGCTTCTGCCTAATGGTTTAGTAATTATTGTCATCTAGAATTGGTGAGAAAATAAGAAGCTGCTCTACATGTAAAAAACATTTTCAAAAGAGTAATTGGCTTCTTCTAAGACCCTAGATATTAAGAATTTATGCTAGTTTTCTTTTCAGAAATAGAGTCACAGTGAGAAATAAAAGGACAAATATTTTTAGTTACTTATGTTTTTTTTTCCTAAAGCACATTCAGGGTCTCTAAGAGTAATATAGAAATCCAGATATCGCACAGTGGAATATAAAAGACATGTTCACATCTTAGCAATTGTATAATTCCTTTGTCAAAGGGATAATTATCATACCTTTGGACTTCTAGAGTGATGATTTTTAGTAATTACGATTCTGCATTTGATAAGTCAGAAAATTCATTGTCATTTTCTATGCAAAAGTTTAATAACAGCTTTTATTTTTATAAGCTCAAAAATTCTAGTTAGGTTAAATATTTTAGAACCTCAGATAAGAAGAGTTTATCCTGTGAATATCTAAGTCATTTAACTAACATTTACAAGCTTACATGAATGGAAACTACAGTGTGAATATATAGTTTTCATTGTAAGGACCATACAATTGAACTGAAGAGACGACTAAATGAGGACCAGAAAGGAGACTCCAACATCCCTCTTCTGATGGAAATTTCTGTCATTAATATTGAGCATAACTGAATTATTGGAATTGAATCAATTCTATTCTTCTCATGTTCTATAAATATCACATATTTTTGCCTTTTTTTGTTTGTTTGTTCAGTGTGTTTTAGCGGCCTTAATGCTTCTACTTTTTTTTTTTTTTTGTTCTGATAATCACTACTATTGGCGTTTCATGAGACTTGTGATCACTTCCCTTTGTTGTCGTGATCTTGAACATACGTATTCTATCTGAGGGTCAGTTTTCTCATATGTGAAAGAGTTTTCTCATGTAAAACTTCCTTATTGGGAATTGTGCAAATAAAACGAGACAGTCTCAGATGATAAAATAACATTCTGAGCCACAGGTAGAAAAAACTAAGGGGTAGCTATTACTAGCAGTATTATGAATTGCAGATGGTATGTAATATTTACAGTCAGTTTTCAAAATACATTCAAATAAAGGAACATTCCTCCTGCTAATCCCAAATTTAGCAGCTTTCCAGCAAACAAGTACCAAGTCCCATTCTTAAAGGGTATAAACCTTAATTTGATGAGCATTGAACTATTCAGTTTTGTCAAACTGTTGAGGGAGCTTTGCCAAATAACTTAATGAAGAAATTTAATTTGCTTAGAACAACTAGCTTACCCACTTTCACCTTTAAAAAATGTTTTCAAAAATATTTGGCTATATTATATTGTATAAAAAAAGATTATGTTGTTTTTATTAATTTGAAAGGAGTTTTGGGGTATTTGGTAGATATTTTGTACTTCATATTATAAAATGCTCAAATAAATATATATATATAACAATGAAACTCTTGATTCTATTAAAAAACCACACAATTGATAAATTTCAAGAAATCTCTGTTAAAAATGTCTTGTAGGGTTGGTGAGATTTTGTTACTTTTAAATTAGAAACACACAACTGAATGTCTGCACAGGGTTAAATATATATTATTATAAAATAAATTACATTATGATATATATTATATTTTATCCCCTTGCGTATTTCCTCTTTCTGGCAAATATTTCTTGGCATAGTTTTCTGAGAACTCATTAATATCAAATATCCATATGCTAAACCTGTGCTTACATAGCATGTAAATGATTTCAGTATTTTAAAGCATAAAATAATTCTGAATTTTAATGGTCCTTACTAGTATACCTATGTGCATGCCGTGATTTAAAAGGTAAAGGGCAAGGTCAAAACACGTGCTGCAGAAGTATAAAGCACTGAGGAGGTGACAGAACAAAATGATCAAGCTGGGTGTAGTGGTGGCCTCCTTTAGACCCAGCTACTCAGAATTCCGGGCTACAGTGAGCTGTGATGTTGCCACTGTATTCCAGCCTGGGTGACATAGCAAGACCTTGTCAAAAAAAAAAAGAGAGAGAGACAGAGGAAGGAAGGAAGGAAGGAAGGAAGGAAGGAAGGAAGGAAGGAAGGAAGGAAGGAAGGAAGGAAGGAAGGAAGGAAGGAAGGGAGAGAGGGAGGGAGGGAGGGAGGGAGGGAGGAAGGGAACCTGGCAGACTACAGCAGAAGGAAATGGTGGCTTGCTGGCTTGGCATTGAAGACTTCACTGGTTATACTAATTGAAGATTTTTCTCACAGATTTATAAACATTGTATGTTTAATTGTTTTTTATAATGCACTTAAAACATTACTTTTCATTGCCTGCTAAAGTACTCAAATATGATTTTTTTGAATAATCAAGAATTTAAAATAGGTATCTAAGAGGTATCTCATAGTAAATAATGTATGACTACAAACCTTCTATAAAGTAAGCCGTGAGCCACTTTCAAATCTGTTTCATTCAGCCAAAGATTGGCAGGTAATCAAAATTCTGTTTTAATTCAATAGAAATAGTTTAATGGGGAAAAAATGTTTGTGGTTAGCCTTTACGAATGATTAAGTGATTGTGAACCAGAATCTCTTTTATAGATGTATATATTGCACATGTATAAACACTTTAAAATAATTATACTCTTTGATATTTTCAAGATGTCACTAACAGAAAATATTATTGAAAAGAATTTCCCTATATAAAGATATTATTGGCACTTCCCAAAATTAGCAGTCACATTTTTTTCCAGTTATTCTGACTGCTGGAAAAAATCAGAATGAACACCATAAGAATTTAGCTAATTCAGGGCAATATCTACATATGATCAGTCTCTGCCACTAAATCTAATAGGTGTTGCATTTTGCACCTATGAACAGACCTCACATATTAAGAACTTAAGGAAAACCAACCTGCCAGTAAATTGCAATTACCACATGAGCACTATGGTGCAGTCTATTCAGAAGCTTGATGTCAAAATTTCCATAGATAAAATATTTTAATTTGCATATTTTATTAATAGAATATTTTATAGATGCCATCCCTTCCCACATTCTTCTTTATCTCATTATATAGTGCTTTCCTTAAGGCCCTGGAGACAACCTACTTGTTTTTTAAGACAGTTTCCTAAATATTTGGAAATGCTGTTATTATTTTCTCAGTCAATCAGAGGGTAGCTTGTAACATAAATTATGTTTGTAGTTTATGATTTATGCTGTTAAAATCTTTTGTGCTTTGGTTTGACAAACAAAAGGTCATAGGCCCAGTGAGAATAACTAGAAAGGCTAAGGGGACTGCTACTACTAATGTCACACATGCGCGCGCGCACACACACACACACGTGGAGAGAGATATATATATGTATACACACTCATATATGTGGCATATATATGGATATATGACTTTATACAGTATTAATATAAGCATTGATAATCATCAAAGGAATATAATGTAGATCCACAGAATACCACTGATTTTGTAATCTGTAAAGAAAGCTGGAACAGGATGAATGCAGTGAGAAATTCATTCATTCATTTTGACAACTATTTATTTGGTAGCCACAATTTACAAAAGACAGTTTGTTGGAGTTCACATGTTAAACCATGGTCTTTGCACAGAAGGGACAGAGGCAAAGAGAGACAAAAAGAGAGGGAGACAGGGAGAGAGAATCTAATCAGACTTGTCTGGGTGTTGCAGGTTGTTATTGTGTGAAACGGCATTCTTTAAAGTGTAGGGATTATCATCCTATTTGATTTTCTAGTTGACTGAAGGGCTTCAAAGTGGAGCAAAATATGTCACAATTAGTGTTTAATGACGGAGGAAGAAAGTTTTCAAACATATAATACCTACTAGGAATTCTAGTCCTGACATGTTTCAGACATTAGTAAAAACTACAAAAAGAAGAAAAAAAGTGAAACCTGGAAAAGATGCATAATAATATTGAAACTCAGTATCATAAATAAACAAACAAAACACTCCTAACACACATACGTACCAAATGAGAAATATGTGGAAGGACACATACTAAATTGACATTCCCAGTTACTTTAGAAGATGGAATTAGATGTGTATGGGAGGCATGTTTCTGTAGATCTCTCTGTACCATTTTGAATGTTACAATGGAAATGTAGCATTTGCTTGAATGAGTTAAGGGCCTGGAAACAAAAAGGTCCAGTAATAACATACCTTTGCATTATTCATCCACAGTTTACAATGGTCTCTAGCTAAATCTCTCTCTCTCTCTCTCTCTCTCTCTCTCTCTCTCTCTCTCTCTCTCAACACGAGTATTGAGTTTGGGTGATGGCTTAACTATTTACATTTTTAAAAATAGGACAATTTTACAAGATGTGGACAGGAGAACAGGAAGATACTTTGGAGCAATTCACTTTAGCTTATCTTTCCACTCCTGGTTAAGGGCTAAGTCAACCAAAAGACGTGTCCATCTTTTATTTCCAAGTCCTGATCATGAGGGCAGGGTTGGGCAGGCTGTCTAAGAGGCAGCACTCTATTTCTAGAACCAATACATGAAAACTCTACTCATTGACACATTAACTGTTTTAAAACTCCAAGGGATATTTACCTAATGTCTACTATATTCTAAACAATCAACATATTGGCCCTTAAACACAGAGATACTAATATAAAAGACCTTGTCTTTGAAGAAGTAGAAATCCACGAGTGAGAGACATACCCATAATCGCCCTGTTTTAATACAATGTGATTGAAATATTATAAGAATATGTCAAAGCACAAGGGATGGTACAGGATTTCTGCATAAAACTGCTCAAGAAAGATTTACCTAATGAAGTAAAATTTGAACTGGATTTGTAAAAAATGAGCAGAAGTTTTCTAGGTTGATTGGAGTTGGCAGAGAGGCATTTATTACTGGCAGAGGACATTGCCTCTGACAAGCCACAGAGGAATTTAAAAAATGAAAATTTTGGAAAACTGAAATGCTACTTACTACAGGGGTAAAACAGGGAGCAGTCAGAGATGTGGCTGAAGATGAAATGAAGGAATGAAAAGTTTTAAGCTCTGAAAGAGTTTGAACTTTCTCCTATGGGTAATGACGAACTATATAAATACTTTAAGCAAGTGTAAAACAAGCCAAAGATCAGCCTTGTTTGCTTTTTGGCATTGATAGTTTTCTATTTTTATATTGAGACCTTTGGTTCTAAAAAAAAAAAAAATTGTTCTCAAAAAGGTTTATCATTAATTAAAATAGAACCAAATTTTATTTGCTTAAATAAAAATATGAAGGAAAAGTACATATTCAAAGGAAGGCTAACTACATAATGAATGAATTATATTGAATGAATTGGGAGTGGTGTCAACGGAGGCAGTCTTGTTCCTATAAATGTTTACTTCTAAACACATGTTAAGGGAGGAAAAGTCAAAATCTTTTACTATGAATTAAGATAAAATAGGTAGCTATTTAAACAGCTCAGAAACCATTGAACATTTTTGAAGTCATATTTCTAAAAATAATATGCAGTAGTACTGCTCTATATAGAATTATTTTATCAATGGTGCATTGCATTAAGAGATTAGTTCAGATTTTTAAAAGTATCATGGCACACAAATGCTGCACTTTGGGTTTCTGTTTGAACTGAGTTGTGTGTGGTCCTGCACACAACCCGGATCATCACCAGCTAATCCTCATGTCTCCCAGAGAACAGAATTCCCATTGTTGTGGTTCTTCACTAGAAACAGCTGGGTTACCTTTTCTGGGTTAGCTGGTGGGATGGGCAGCTGCATTCCCCAAATCACACAAATCATCAGTGAAGCTTATTTTGGTTGCTAGTTTCTGCACATCAAGATACTCTGAATGTTTTTCTGGTTGTTTGTTTTGTTTTGTTCTGTATGTTGTCATAGATTCCTTTTATGCACTGCTTCACTCAACAAAATATGTGGACTGCAGATTCTGTATGTCCACTGTAAAGATTCCATTCTTTTCCAAAATGAAAAACACAAAAACAAAAACAAAAAGCTCAGATTTGTTGCTTCAGCTTTGAATGGGAAAATTATATTTCTTTCTTTTTAGTTGTATTCATAGTTCCCTTAGGGCAGTTTTGGCACTGTCATTTTGATATACACTGAAAATATGTAGTGAGTTTAGGACAGTTTGGTGCATAGAGAAATGTATTCTGTATATTTTCTTTGCTGTGGAGGAAGATCATCCATATCAGCTTTCTTTTGTAAAATAAGAGATCATCATTCTTCAGCGCCAGCATGAGGCAGAAAGGGATGGAGAGAGGGCGTGGTCATGATAGGAAGCGATCCAAAATTGTTAAGGTAGTTTATACATGTCTTGATGCACTAAATCAATGCACTGATTGATTTAATGGTGAAATCAAGAGAGTGCATTTATTCACATATTACAAGCCCAATACGTTACTACTATATATCTATTTATAAAAAAAAAAAAAAATCTGAAGTTGAAGAGTACAATTGTCAGGGGAGGGAGGGTGGTGGGGAGAGTATTAGGAAAAAGAGCTAATGCATGCTGGATTTATACCTATGTAATGGGTTGATAGGTGCAGCAAACCATCATGGCACACATTTACCCAAGTAACAAACCAGCATATCCTGTGCATGTATCCTGGAACTTAAAAAATAAAAATAAAAATAAATCTTTTTGTTATTTTCGTTTCAATATTTTCCTGTAGCAACAGCCTAGAATCTCCTTTTATTCAATTGCTCTCATAAGTCTTCAGGTACTTTCAGGTACCAGCAGCCTAATTTTTATTAAGTAAAAAGTCCAGTACTATTGTATCTAAATAAAACATCCATCTTACAAGAAATTTACTGCAACTGAGGTTGGAGTCCTTTGCATTCAGCTGTGAGGACTGTGCACCTTGTACGTCCTTTATCTCTTTATTTTCCACAATTCATTCTACTTTTTTTGGTTTCCCAAGGACAGTGAGATGGGCAGGAAGAGAAGGATGTGAGGAAGAGACCACTTTACCTTCTCGTGTTTTTGGATTCTAGTTGTTAGTTCCTTCTTTCTGGTGCAGCTACTGCACTCCTTGTGTGATCTCCTATAGGTTCCTCCATTACCAGTCTGGTGTCTCAAGTACATCCAGTGGGGATCCACATAGTCCAAGAAGCAGCCAGTTCTCTCAGATTGTGTTTGTTCAAGATAGTTTGAACCGGGCTACAGTCTCATGTGTCCATTTGGCGCACAAGAGGATTTGTACATTTTAGCCAATTTTCTCTTTCTTAACTTTATCATGCTGATAACCTCCAGCTCTAGCAAAGGATATCCGGGCTCAAAGAGATACATGTTAATCTTTGACACTCTCTGCTGCAGCCTCTTGACAACTCTGGGCCTTTTAGTTTCTGCATTCTTCCAAGTATTCAGCTAAAGTAAGTATTTTTTTTCTGGCAACTACCTTTCTAACTTCTGTAACTATTTTTTTCTTCTTTCCTCATTCGTCCATAGTAAGAGAAATGCCACAAAAAGATTCTCCTCCACATTATCTCTCAAGAATCTCTGCAAGGCCTCTCGGCATCTTTCCTATAGGTCAGCAGTGAGATATGCTATAAAAGCATAGTAAGGCTCATTTTGTTTTCTTGTTTCAAGTTTCACAAAGCATCCTTATTACTATTGACCTCAGCATTACCTTTTAGCTGGAATTCTGAGAAAACTGAGGAATCGCCTCATTTAATATCCTGATACAATAATATGAATTTAGTATATTTTATGTGTTCTATCCATTACGGGAGATTAATAATAGTTCCTAAATATTAATATATGCCCAATATCCTAATCCATCAAACCTTTGAATGTTACCTTATATTGTGAAGTTTTTGAAAACATGACTAATTCAAGGATATTGAGATAAGGAAATTATCCTGAATTATCTGCTTAGGATCTGAATTCCACAAGTGTCTATCAGGGAGAGGAAAAAGGAAGTTAGACCACATATTGGGGGGAAAGTAGAAACTGGCATTTTAAGGCCACAAGCCAAAGATTGCCAGGAACCCTACCGACCTTTTCCTGGAAGAGGGAAGGAAAAGATTCTCTCTTAGAGCCTCTGGAGGAGTGCAGCCCTGCTGACACCTTGATATCAGACATCTTGATGACAGGACTGTGAAAACAATATATTTCTCCTGTTTTATACCACTCAGTTTGTGATAATTTGTTATGGAAACAATAATAAACTAATGTATCTATCATTATACAATAATAACTTCATAGGATCTGAATATTCATACCCTCCCCACATTCATATGTTGGAACCTAACATCCAATGTGATATTATTCAAATATGAGGCCTTTAGGGAGTGATTTGACTCTGAGAGCTCCGCCCTTAGGAATGGGATTAATACCGTTATAAAGAGGTTTGAGGGAGTCTCCCGGTCCCTTCTGCCATGAGAGAATGTATCAATAAGGCACCATCTATGAGGAATGGGGCCTCACCAGACACAATCTGCTGGCACTATGATTTTAGACTTTCCAGGCTCCAGAACAGTGAGAGAAATAAGTTTCTGCTATTTATAAATTGCCCAGTTTAAGGTATTTTTTTCAATAACAGCCTGAAACGATAATACAGGAATCCAATTAGAAATCTCTCTTCTCTTCTCTTTTGACCTATCAGAAACATTCTATTACTGTTGATCTCCCCATTCTTTTTGACATATTTTCTTGCTTTCAAAATGTCACATTCTGATTTTCCTTTACCTTTCTGGCCAATTATTTTTTGCCTGTTTCTCTTCTTCTGCAGGACCTTTTAATATGACAGGGCCCTAGGACTCAGTCTTTCATTCTGGTCTCTAGCTTTGTCTTTCCCCTAGTGATCTTTGCTCTCAGGGTCTTAACTAACATGATGATTCTCAAATTTATGTGTCTATCCCAGGCCTTTCCACCAAACTCTGGATCACATCTCTGACTGGCTATGCAATATTTGTATTTGATGTTTAATATAAATCACTATGTTATGTGAAAACCATACTTCTGGTCTTCTGCTCTCTTCAGATTTCACCTACCCACAGTCTTCCTTATTTCAGTTTAGGGCAAGTCCATTATTTCAGTTGCTTAGATCAAAATTTTAAAGTCATACTTCATAGCTCTCTTTTCCCCTCACTCTGTATCTAATACACCAAATATTTGTGCCATTATTTTAACAATATATACAGAATCCAATCACAGCTCATTATTTTCAAAGTTACTATGCTGACATAAGTCTCCTGGATAACAGCAAAAATGTCTAACTATTCTGCCCCATTCTAAACTTTGTTCCCATTCAAAAGACAGTAATCTGAATAATGGTTAAGTCAAGACATTTGCTTTTGGGAAGATAGACTGTGTCCTATTCTTACCACTAAATACAACTAAAATTTCTAGACATTAAATGTAAAAGAAACTTAAGAAGTTTCTTAACAGTAGAGAGAAGGTGGCAAACCAGCTAAGAATCTCAAGACCCAAGAAAAATTGTGGTGGTAATTTTCCTGGGTTTTCTTTGACTTTATATATCCCAGCCTGGATATTAGAGAAAGAGGTAACTTAGAAACACCAACAGATAGAGACAGAACAAACAAATGGCCCTAGCAAAGCCAGCTTTCTCTAGCAAAAGGATCAGGGAAGCAGCAAACGGTATGGAATATACTCCCACCCAACATCATCAAAAAAAACTATAGCCACACTTCTATTTCTGCCAGCAAAGGCCAAGTATGGAGTAACCTCATCAGGGTGATATTAGAGAAGGTAAAGTGTGATGCCAGGTATTTCATCCTCACCATGCATACCCCAACACAAACAAACCCACCCCATAATAACAGTAGAGGCTATGTAGGGAGCATAAACTTTTACCACTACCCAGTAGTGACAAGCCATCCCTCCCTACTACTTACCAGAGTGATATCAAAGGAGCCCAGTGGAGAATCAGGACACCCACCATCATACAGCAGTAACAAAATCATCCCTTCACATACACAACACACACACATAGTATCAGAGGAGACCTCTTGGGGAGTCAGAATTTTAACTCTCATTCAGCAATAATGAGGACCCCTTTCCCAACCTCAGGTGTCAATGGAGGCTAAATGCAGAACCTGTGCTTCCAACCCACCTGGCAAGAGTAAGATGGCAGCCCTGTTTCATGGTAGCAGAGCCACCCTAAAATAAGAGTTAACAAAATTTCTCCAATCAGAAATTAAGGGATAAAAGAAGGAATCTGGGAAAATAAGGAAGCAAGAAGAATACAAAAAGAGTAAACATGTGTCTAAATACAGTAAGCTTTTCTTCTCCTCTTGAACTTTATAAATTATGTTCAGGTTTGAGGCAATAATTATAAACCATCAATTGTGATTCTCAATGTATGTAGAAAAAAATGTTTGTGACATACATATTATAAATGGAGGAGAGAAAATATGGAACATAAAGAGATACAGGATTTTATTTTTTTTAATTTATTGATTGATTTTGACTAAGATCTCACTCTGCCACCCAGGCTGGAGTGCACTGGTGTGATCTCAGATCACTGCAGTCTCTGTCTTCCAGGTTCAAGTGATTCTCATGCCTCAGCCTCCTGAGTAGCTGGGATTAAAGGCATGTGCCACATGCCCAGCTAATTTTTGTATTTTTAGTAGAGATAGGGTTTTGCCATGTTGGCAAGAGTGGTCTCAAACTCCTGATCCGAAGTGATTAACCCGCCTTTGGTTACCAAAGTGCTAGGATTACAGGCATTAGCCACTGTGCTGGGCCTGAGACAAGGGTTTTATACTTCAATTAAAATGGTAAAATGTACTCACCAGTAGATTTTGATAAGTTATGCATACATAACTGATAGGGTTAGGCTGTGTTTCCACCCAAATCTCATCTTGCATTGTAACTCTCACAGTTCCCTTGTGTTATGAGAGGAACCTGGTGGGAGGTAATTGAATCATGGGGGCGGGTCTTTCTTGTGCTGCTCTTGTGATACTGAATAAGTCTCAAGAGATCTGATGGTTTTAAAATGGAAGCTTCCCTGCAGGAGCTCTCTTCTCTTGTCTGTCGCCATATGAGATGTGCCTTTCACTTTCTACCATAATTGTGACGTCTCTTCAGCCATGTGGAACTATAAGTCCAACAAACCTCTTTTGTAAATTTCCCAGTCTCGGGTATGTCTTTATCAGCAGCATGAGAACAGACTAATACAAAAATGTAATAGCTAAAGCAGCAGCAGCAGCAGCAACAATAACAGCAGCAGCAGCAGCAGCAGCAGCAGCAACAACAAAACCCTATAAAGTGATACACTTTAAAACGCTATAAATCTCTCAAAATGGACTTTCACAATATATTTAAGTAACACACAGTAAGGAAGGAGAAGGAAACAGAGAAGTGAAAGAACAAACAGAAGACAAACAATATAAATGCAGAATTAAGCTTTAATTTTTCAATATCACATTGCATCAAATGTTTCAAATATACTAATAAAAGGCAGAGATTGGAGGAGTGGATTAAAATAACTGATCCAACTGTATACTGTCTGTAAGAAATTCACTTTAAATAAAATTGCATATACAGTTTTAAAGTAAAAAGATTTAAAAAGGATATACAACACAAATATTAAGAGGAAAGCAAGACTAGCTGTATTAATATTAGGTAAAGCAGATGTTAGCATAAAGAGATTTATCAGGAACAGAAAGGAACATTATGTAATGATAAAGTAATCAATTCACCTAAATGACATAGGAATTCTAAATGTGTGTGCACTCAATAACAAAGATGAAAAATAAGTGAAGTACAAACTGAAAGTAAGAGAAATCTAAAATTACTTTTGAAGACTGAAAGAATAGAAGAATTCAACACCACCATCAACCAACAGGATCCAATCAATATATATAGAATACTCCAACCAAGAACAATGGGATACGTATGCTCTTTTCAAAGGCTGATGGAATATAAACCAAGATATATCAAATCCTGGGATATAAAACAAACTTCTTCAACAAATTCAAGAGAACGAAAATCATACTGGGTATATTGTCTGGCCAAAATGTGATCAATCTAAAACCTTTTAACAAAAAAAATTTAAAAAGATTCCAAACATTTAGAAATTAATCAACACAACTGTAAAAACCCATGGAACAAAAAAAAGTCTCACAGGAAATTTTAAAACATATTGAACAGGATAAAAATGAAAACTCAATATACCAAAATCTACAGGATGCAGCTCAAATAGTGCCAAATGGAAATTTTCTAGCAAAAGATAACTTCATTAAGAAAGAGAAGAAGTTCCAAATAATAATTTTACCTTCCAGCTCAAGAAACTAGAAAGAGAGCACAATAAATCTAAATCAAGAAAAAGGAAGGAAATACGGAAAATAATAACAGAAATAAGTGAAATTGACAACAGAAAAGAAAATGGAGAAAATTAGTGAAAGAAAGGCTGCTCTTTGAAAAGATGAATACAATTGACAAAACTCTAGCAAGATAAACAGGGCCAAAAGGAGAGAGGCCATAAATACCAGTCTCAGGAACAAAATGGGGGTATATTATTACAAAGAAATTAGATAACCAAATGATAAGTGAATGTGAACAACTTTATACACATAAATTGAACAACTTAGATAAAATGAACAAATTTTTCAAAAAATATAAACTGCTACAACTCACCTAATGTAAAATGGGTAGTTTGAATAACCCTATAGCTATTAAGAATATTAAATTCGTAATTGAAAATCACCCAGGCCAGGCATAGTGGCTCATGCCTGTAATCTCAACACTTTGAAAGGCTGAGGTGGGTGGATCATTTGAGCCCAGGAGTTTGAAACTAGCCTGGGCAACATGGTGAAATCCCATTTCTACCAAAAAATACAAAAATTTAGCTAGCTGTGGTGGTGTGCACCTGCAGTCCCAGCTACTCAGGAGGCTGAGGTGGGAGATCACCTGACTCAGGAGGTTGAGGCTGCAGTGAGCTGTGATTGCCCCACTGCACTCTACACTTCAGCCTGGGTGACTAAGATCCTGTCTCAAAAGAGAAAAAAATTTTTAAAAAGTTACCCAAAAAGAGATCTTTGGCCCAGGTATTTTCATTAGACAATTCTATTAAACACTTAAAAATGCACTGCTCTGCTGAAAACCCTCCTTGGTGTCTCATTTCACTCAGGGTGAAAGCTAAGCTCTTTCTGTGATCTACAAGGACCTACATGATCATGCCCCTAGTACCTCTCTGAAGTAAACCCCTACCACTCTCCTTATCAGCCGCCTCACATCTAATCCAAAGTGTCCTTTTGTTTCACAAACATAAACACACCAGGCCCGTTCCTACCACAGGAATGATGTAGCATGCTGGATGCTGTTTGATATTTGTCGAAGTCAGCTTAGGCTGGCATAAGAAAATATCATAGACTGAGTGACTTAAACATGAGACATTTATTTTCCATAGTTCTGGAGGTTGGAATTCCAATATCAAAGTGTCAGCATGTCTGGTCCTGGGTAAGATCTCTCTTCATGGCTTGAGGAAGGCCACATTTTAATTTGCAATTTTTTAAATTGCAATTTAATTTTTTTAATTTGCAATTAAAAATCGCAAATAATTGCAAAATAATTGCTGTGACTTCACATGTTCACATGACAGTTTTAAAGTGCATTTATATTCTTACAAATTCATTATCCCATGGGACTAGAGTCCCACTCTCATGACCTGATCTAACTCTAATTAAGCCCCAAGTCCTCATCTCCAAATAAAATCATGTTGGGGGCTAAGGGTTCAACATATAAATCTTGAGAGGACACAAAAATGCAGTCTATATAATATTAATATGATTTATTTCATTGCTTCTTTTAGGTCTCTACTAAAATGCTTCTCAGTAAGGACTTCCTAGGTCATGCCAATTATAATTTTCAACACTCACTCCATTTCCATTACTTTTTATTCCCACCTAATGTTTAACTTGTTCTCTTATACTTGTCACCTCTAACATGCCAAATAATTTGCTTAATTTTATTTTACTTTTGTCTGACTGTTTCACTCCAGGAGGTAAGATGATATATAAAATATCATATACATATAAAATATCATATATACACACATATATTTATATACGTTAGAAGCTCCAGGCAGTAAATTATATTTTGTGATTTTATTTTTTTTCTCAAAACTATCCTCAGTGCCTAGAAGAATCCCTGGCACAGAAGACTCAATAAATACATGCTGAGTGAATGAATACCATTAATAATCATATTCTCAGATCTATCACTTAATGAGTCTAAATGTCAAATTTTGAGAGAATAGCATAAAGTTGTATGTAGTTGAAGTTAGATTTTGAAATTTCTAAAGTTCTCCCTATGAAATTTTAAAATGTATAAGAACCTATATTCTATATTTTCTACCATGACCTGCTACTTTCACTCAGGCTCTCTCTCCCCAGTCTGTCTTTCCTTTCTCTCTCTCTCTCTCACTTTTTTCTCTTCAACTTCATCATCTTGGAGTCTTATTTTGGTCTTGTAATACATTTGATTTTTCATCTTGCATTTAATTACTATTTCTACAGTTTTTCAGAATTGTCTCAAACTGTTTAGCATTTTAATAAATACTCATTAAAAGTTTAAACCTTTGATTAGAAAAAGAAACTTGCTATCCATTTTTAATTAAATTATTCAGAAATATAATTATGAATTTACTTACATCTTATTTAAAAGTTCAAAGAAAGTAACTTCTTTTAAAGTTATTTAAATTATAAAATGGATAAGTTTAATTTTAAAGTGATTAATTTAAAAATATTCAGAAGTCTGTCAAATTCGTACAACATGATACCACCCACCTATCATTTTCCAATGCTACCATTTGTAAAGGAGGAAACAACATTGTCATATCCTAACTGAAAAGATTATTCTAACTTAAGTTGACCATAGGCAAAATATACCTAGGCATTTCATATGAAAATATTCCACTTTAATATATAGCTATGCCTATATAAAAACAATAAATAACTTTTTTAGACCTTTATGAATGAAGTCTCAATTAGATTAGTTAATATAATCTTACAAAAGTGATCTTATGATGATTTTAGGCTGAGAACAATGAGATCTATCAATTTGTTGCATACATGTATCCTGATTATTTATATTAACATTCTCTTGAAATCATGGTTGGGAATTTATAACTGGTTATATCCATAATTTTATAATTTAGATTCATGTAGTAAAATAATTGCAAAGTTTCAAATCTTAACATTATTAAACATTAGGAACACGTCAAGCTCTGATTTTATTTCCTAGATTACCTCTACTTTGGGAATTCAGTTACAACAATCTATCAGTAGTCATGTAGAGGCTAGTTTAGACTTCATATTGTACCAGCTACAATTAGTATTTGGCAAAAACAGGAAATAGTTCCAAAGAACATTTTTTTTAAAGTAAATTTACTGAATAAATATATTTTACTGCCAAGAAAGGCAAACTGATTTTATGTGACTTCCTTTTATTTTATTGAATACTTAGTGCAAAGACTTTGGTGTTGTAGTAATTTGCAATTGCTACGTATTCTAATACCATGATTTTTATAACTTAGAATGATGTATCTGTATAATATAAACTGTATAACACAACAGATACATGCTCCATAGCATTAAATTACAAATGCAAATATAAAAAAATTGACTGATTGATTTCTGTTCTGTGATAATTTCCTATAATCCTATATTTTGGAACCAGAATGTCAAATTTTGTTCACCATTGTTTAAGAGGAGGCTATTTTTACTCCTAGCTCTTGGGTATGGCTTATGATTTAGGTCTGAATCAAAAGGCTTGAGTTCATCTTTTTGACCACAGTGATTGACTTAGGGAAGGACATATGATTTAAATAAAGCACAGTGTTTTCTTCCATAACTGGAGGAAAAATATGTCCTTTTTATGTTGAATATAAATGGAGAGGGATGTGGCCTTACCACAAGAGTTGCCTGCAGTTATTTTGTAACCATGGGTGGAAAGCTAGACAAAGAATAGTACCCAGCGGGAAGAAATAAGAGAGGTGAGGCTTGGGATAGCATTTGAGTCTTTGCTCAAATTGAACCCGAAACCACGCTAGTCTATTCAGACACACAATATATTACATCTCCTTTCTTTAATTTGGCAGCTCTTGTTGACATTGTTGTTTATTTGCTGCCAAAAGATTTATAGAGTTATATACACTAAATTTGGTGGTAAATCATTGGGTTCTTGATCATGACTGTTAGAATAACCTAGGAGATTATTAAAGAATAATGATGTGTAAGTCCCACCTAATCCAATTAAATCAGAATTTCTAGGGTTGTGTCCTGGGCATGAGTGTTTTTCTAAAGCTTCTAGGGTTATGTTCTGGTTATCACTGTTTTTCTAAATCTTCTTGAGTGATTCTAATATGTAACAGAGTTTCAGAAACACTGACATAAATAGAAGCTACGGATCACCTAAATCCAGGGTAAAAAGATAAATTGGAAACACGACTTTACTATTTCCTAAAATGAGAGTGGAAAAAAGAAATATGAGCTAGTCTTATTTTAATAGAAGGTGGGTTCAAAGACTAGCAATTCTAATTTTTACCAAATCAAATAAAAGTTTAGATATTATTGAGGCAATCATTTTCTAAGGTATACCTTAAAAACTATGTGAAAGATGATTAAAATAAAATGTATATCTTCATTCATTTAAAAATACTCTATGATACTAAATGCACTCAAATATCATTTACAATGGCTTTCATTTTTAATTTTAGGGAATATTTTTAATGAAGGGTACCTGTATGTTTTGATAAATAAATTTGTCATGTCTATGTCTTCATAATAAAGAAGAGATGTCTTTAAAATTACAGCTGAATTTAGATATATGCTGAGACAATATCTGCCAATACTATTCTGGTACATTGCATTATTATATTAACCCAATTCTTCTTGCATACCTGTATTCATGCCCTTTGTTACATAACTTCTCAATTCTTTTACTAAGGGGAGAGTGTACTTGTCTGCCCCTTGATTGTAGCCTCAGCCATGTGTCTTGCTTTAGCTACGAGAAAAGAAATAGTTATGATGCAAGTAGGGGCTTTAAAAGCACTTGTGCAGCAGGTCATGCCTTCTCTTGTAGTTCTATTATTACTTGTGGTAAACATGCTGTCAAATTTCATTTTGTGTTGTTATAAAGAAATACCTGAGATTGGGTAATTTATTAAGAAAACAGATTTATTTGACTTATGGTTCTATAGGCTATACAAGCATGGCACCAGCATTTGCTCAGCTTCAGAAAGCTGTAATTCATGGTGGAAGGTGAAATGGGAAATTCATGGTCACATGTCACATGGTGAGAGAGGGAACAAAAGAGTGAAGCAGGGAGCTTCCAGAGTCTTTCTTAAAAAACTAGATCTCACATGAACTTAGAGCGAGAACTTATTCATTGCTAAGAGGAGGATGCTTAGTCATTCATGAGAAGTCCAACCCCATGACCCAAACATCTCCTATTCAGCCTCACTTCTAACGTTAGGAATCACATTTCAACATGAGGTTTGGAAGGGACAAATATTCAAGCCCTATCACATGTGCTGGCTAGCCCGCTGATATGAGGAAGAGGATGAGAGACATGTGGATCAGAGCCAACTCACAGCTGGGCAGCAAAGGAAGGGCTGCTGCATTAATGCAGCCTGAAGCAGAAATTTTCTGCTGAAGATCAGGCAGACCACAGCCTATAGAAGTTCAGAGCTGTTAGGATATAAGTGATTGGTAAGTAAATGAGCTTTGTAAAGCGGTTTGTTACACAGAATTATTGGGGCAATAACTAAAATTCTGGCCAAAGGGCAAAACTTACCCACAGTCGTACATTTTATTCTGGTAACAAAATGCAACACTCTTTAGTTACACAATCACAGTAAAACAACGTGGAAAGACTTTGGGGGAACAGTTGGCTTAAACAGTCCCTACAGAGTTCCTTTCAAGCAAATATTAACTTTATATTTTGAAAGAGAAACAACTGAGATCAGTGCCTCTAAATATGTCTCCGTTGGGTGGCTCCATAATAAAGGACATAAAAAGGAGAGGAACGAGCAAATTAAAAATAAGTCCTGATTATATAATTTTACATAGAAAAAATACTTACAATAATTTTGAAATAGATATATTCTAAATTTTTTTTACTTCTTATTATTTACCAAATACTTCTGGGTATTTTATTCTTGGCCAAATTATTTTTGACACATTGCCAAGTATAAAACCATAACCTTTCAAAAACCAAGCAAGATATCTAATAATTTAAATTATCCCATTGTATACTTCTTAGTTTAAATAGTAATTATTACATTTGAGAATTTTAGAGCAACTATATGTATTTATAATGACTATTATTTTATAAGTTTTATGAGAGTCTAATTTATAATTTGTAAGAGAAAGCCAAATGTGTTTCATGTGTTGTGATACACCATTAAGAAGGTATTATTTTTTTACTTAGCTTATTATTTTTATCTCTGAGAGAAAAGCGATTGCATACTTTCTGTAAATTATAAAATGACAATTTAATGGAAAATGTTAAGAGGATATAAACTCTGGAAAATTTGTCAGTTGAAAATGCAGTTTATTACATCTTTTTCTTCATTCAAAAATAAATTGGGGCTTTCTGTAAATAAAAAAGGTGAATTCATGATATTTAAAACATACACTGTACTCCACCTATCAACTGCAGAATATACATTCCTGTCACTTCACACAGAATATATTCCAAGATTAACCACATGCTCACTCATAAAACAAGTTTTAATAAATTAAAAAAACCCTCAAAACCATACCACTCATACTCTTGGGACATAGTGGAATAAAAATAGAAATCTATACCGAGAAGATCTCTCAAAATCATACAACAATATCCAAATTAAACAACTTGCTCCTGAATGACTTTTGGATAAACAATGATTTTAAGGCAGAAATTTAAAAAAAAAAAGTATATATGTGTGACATAAGTAAAAACAGAGACACAGCATACCAAAATCTCCGGGATAGAGCAAAAGCAGTATTAAGAGGAAAGTTTATAGTGCTAAATGCCTACCCCAAACTTAGAAAGATCTCAAATTAAGGATCTAACATCACACATAGTGGAAATAGAGAAAGAAAAACAAACTAATCCCAAAGCTAGCAGAAGAAAATAACTAAAATCAGAGCGGAACTGAATGAAACTGAGATCCAAAAGAATCAGTGAAATCAAAAGTTAGTTCTTTCAAAGGATAACTATGATGAATAGACCACTAGCTAGATTAGCAAATAAAAAAAGAGAAAAGATCCAAATAAGTACAATCAGAAGGACACAGGTGACATTACAACCAATCCCATAGAAATATAAAACATCTTCAAAGACTACTGTGAGTACCTGTGGACATATAAAACTAGAAAATCTAAAAGAAATGAATAAATTCCTGGCAACACAATCTCCCAAGATTGAATAAGGAAGAAATTGAAACCCTGAGCAGACCAATATCAAGTTCTGAAATCAAATCACTAATTAAAAAAAAAACAAACCTACCAACCCCAAAAAGTCCTGGATCAGATGGATCCACAGCTGAATTCTACCAGATGTACAATGAATAGTTGGTACCAATTCTATTGAAACTTTTCCAAAAATTCCAAGAGGAGGGACTCTTCCCTAACTCACCTTACAAAGCCAGTATCACATGGATACCAATACCAGGCAATGATATGACAAAAAGAAAAAACTTATAGGCCAATATATCCCTGATGAACATAGATGTAAAAATTCTCAACAAAATACTACCAAACTGAATCCAGCAGCATTCTACTACTACTACTACTACTACTACTACTACTACTACTACTACTACTACTACTACTATACTATTATCAAATAGGCTTCATTCCTGGGATGCTAAGTTGGTTTGACATGCACAGATAAAAAATGATTCAACACATAAGCAGAATAAAAAACAAAAGCCATATGATCATCTCAAGAGACACAGTAAAAGCTTTTGATAAAATGACACATCCCAGTATAATAAAAACTCTCAGCAAACTAGGCATTGAAGAATCATACCTCAAAATAATGAGAGCCATCTATGACAAACCCACAGCTAACATTGTGCTGAATGGGCAACAGCTGGAACCATTCGCCTTGAGAACTGGAAGAAAACAAGGATGCCCACTCTCATCATCCTATTCAACATAGAACTGGAAGTTCTAGCCATCCTTATTCAACATAGTACCGGAAGTGCTAGCCAGAGCAATTAGGCAAGAGAAAGAAAAAAAAAGGCATTCAAATAGAAAAAGAAGAGGACAAACTCTCTCTGCTCACTGATGTTTCTATAACTAGAGAACTCTAAAGACTCCATGAAAAGGCTCCTGGAACTGATCAATGACTTCAGTAAAGCTTCAAGATACAAAATCAATGTACAAAAATCAGTGACATTTCTATACACTAATAACGTTCAAGGTGAGAGCCAAATCAAGAATGCAATCCCATTTACAATAGCCACAAAACATATAAAATACCCAGGAATACATCTAACCAAGGAGGTGAAAAGTCTCTAATAGGCGAACTAGAAAAAACTGCTAAAAGATATCATAGATGACTTAAACAAATGGAAAACATTACATGCTCACGATTGGAAGAATTGATATTGCTAAAATGGCAATACTGTCTAAAGCAATTTGTAGGTTCTATCAAACTACCAATGACATTCTTCACAGAAGTAGAAAAAAAAAAACACAAAAAAACTATTCTAAAATTCACATGGAAACAAAAGAACCCAATAGCTAAGGAAAACCTAAGCAAAAAGAACAAAACTGAAGGTATCACATTACCCTACTTCAAACTATACCATAACCCTGTTGTAACCAAAATCACATGGTACTAGTGGAAAAATAGACACATGACAAAAGGAACAGACTAGAGAACCCAGAAATAAAGTCACACACCTACAGCTATCTGATCTTCAACAAAATTGACAAAACAAGCAATGGGGAAACTACTCCCTTTTCAATAAATGATGCTGAAATAGCTGGCTAGCCATATGCAGAGGAATGAAATTAGACCCCCATCTTTCACCATATACAAAAATTAACTCAATATAGGTCAAAAAATTTAATGTAAGACCTCAAACTATAAGAATCCTGGAAGAAAGTTAGAAAACACCATTCTGTATATTGACTTCGGGAAATAATTTATGACTAAGTCCTCAAAAGCAATTGCAACAAAAATAAAAATGGACAAGTAGGACCTAATGAAACTAAGGTGCTTCTGCACAGCATAAGAAACTACCAGCAGAGTTAAAAGATAACTTACAGAATGTGAGAAATTATTTGTAAATTTTACATCTGAAAAATGGTCTAATATCCAGAATCTATATGCAATTTAAACAATTGTAGAAGCAAAAACCAAATAACCCCGTTAGAAAATGGGCAAAAGACATCAACAGACATTTATCAAAAGAAGATATACAAGCAACCAACCAACCAACCTGAAAAAAGATGCTAAATATCACTAAAAATCAGATAAATGCAAATCACACCACAATGAAATATCATCTCACACCAGTAAGAAGGGCTATTACCAAAAAATCAAAACACAGTAGATGTTGGTGAGGCTGTGGAGAACAGGGAACACTTATGCTCTGTTGATGGGAGTGTAAATTACTTCAGCTACTGTGGAAAGTAGTTTGGCGATTTCCCAAAAACTTGAAACAGACCTACCATTCAACCTAGCAAACCAATCACTGGGTATATATCCAAAAGAAACCAAACCGTTCTACCAAAGAGACCTATGTGCTCATATGTTCATCACAGCACTATTCACTATAGCAGATATGGAATCAACCTAGATGTCCACCAGTGATGTATTAGATGAAGAAAATGTAGTACATATAGACCATGAAATACTACACAGCCATAAAAAGAACAAAATCATGTCCTTTTCAGCAACATGGATGCAGCTGGAGGACATTATCATAAGTGAATCAGAAAACCAAATACTATATACTCTCACTTAAGCGGGAGCTAAACCCACATTTCTGGTTTCTTAGGGACATAATATGGCAACAACAGACACTGGGGACTACTAGAGTGAGGAGGGAAGGGGAAGGGCAAGGGTTAAAAAACTTCCTATTGGGTACTATACTCAGTACCTGGGTGATGGCATCCATCATATCCTCAGCATCACACAATATACACATGTACCAAACTTGCACATGTACCCCGGAATTTGTAAAATTGAAAAAAAAAACACATTCTGTTTCCATTTTTCATGTAATAGTTCTTCAATTTGAAAAAAATGGACACTTTGATAGGAGTTGATTCAGAAATAGTGACAGTATTTCAATACCAGATGTGTATTGCCAGTTTTATATACATTTTATCAAAAGAAAAATTTTTTGATATACAAAAGAACTATCTTCATGTCATAGTTTTTATTTCTAATGGTACACATAAAGGAATAATTTTAATTTAAAAATTAAATTAAAATTTTAATAAATTTTAATAATTTTATTTTAAAATAAAAGTTTGAAAGGACTAAACATAGTATATAAAAAGTATAAATGCTTATTGTAAAATACATGAGCACTTCTTGACATTTTGCTCCTATGGAACACAAAAACATTTCTGTTTCTAATTGATGTATACTCCTGTGTTGTTGGAAAGATTCTGCACAACACTTTCTGGTAGTTGAAAAAAATGTGTGATGGCATACATATAACCAGTTCCTGGCTGCTCAGCATATTAAAAATAATTTTGAAGATAAAGCAAGTATCAATCTTGGTATCTCGTACAATTCTTGAAAAAAGCCTTATTGTCAATTATCAAACAAATTGATCATTGTTATCCCCATATTCTGCAGATACTAATAGTAAATAAAGTAGAATATTTCTGGAAGCTTGCCATTTTATTTAAGTCTGAGATGATAATATTCAACCAAATTCATTCTCTTTTAAATAAAGCAAAACCTGAGAGTTTAGTATTTGAGAATATTGGTTTAAGAAATGATTATCCTTGGCCAGGCGCGGTGGCTCACACCTGTAATCCCAGCACATTGGGAGGCCGAGGCAGGTGTATCACGAGGTCAGGAGATCGAAACCATCCTGGCTAACATGGTGAAACCTCGTCTCTACTTAAAAAATACAAAAAATTAGCCAGGCGAGGTGGCGGGCGCCTGTAGTCCCAGCTACACGGGAGGCTGAGGCAGGAGAATGGCGAAAACCCGGAAGGTGGAGGTGGTAGTGAGTCGAGATCCCGCCACTGCACTCCAGCCTGGGCGACAGGGAGAGGAAAAAAAAAAAAAAAAGATATTATCCTTATAACTTTCCTTTCATTGATGGTTATGTGCTATGTGAAATAATACATAACATCAAAACCTTATTATTATTTTTGTTTGTTTTTTCATTTTTCTTTGGTTTTTGAGATAGGGTCTTGCTCTGTCACTACAGGCTGGAACACAGTGGTACGAACACAGCTCACTGCAACCTCAACCTCTTGAGCTCGAGATCTTCCTGCTTCAGCCTCCTGAGTAGCTGGGTCACAGGTGTGTGCCACCACCACACCTGGCTTTTTTTTTTTTTTTTTTTTTTTTTTAAATAGACAAGGTCTCAGCATTTTTCCTAGGCTGGTCTCAAATTCCTGGGCTCAAGTGATCCTTCTGCCTCAGCCTCTCAAAGTGTTGGGATTCCAGGTATGAGCCATTGCACCTGGCCTAAATCCTTGTTATCTATTTTTTCTGTATAAGTAAAAATATCAGTAAGAATTTCATGTTAATAGAATACATTATTTTTTTCAATATGATAAAGAACTTTCATCTCAGATTTATTTCCCGCCCCCCCCCCACCCCACCCCCTGCTACTGTCAGCTGAATAGGTTTTAGCCACTTCCTTGACCTAAATGGAGCATAAGCAATGAATACATGCTTACATCAGAAAATAAAAGTAATGGACTTTTCTTTAGCAGATATCAGAGTTGTCATCATGAGGGCTTTTGCTTTGGGGACCATGATAACTTTTTATATGTAATTAATCTGTATGTCACTTACTATAAACAGAAGAAACTGTTTTCTCATCCATCCATGAAGTTATTTATGTAGTATTGATTAAATAGATTTTAGTTTTGAAATACAATTTGCAAACATCTTCTGAGTTATGCTACATTTCACCATTGAATAAATTTTTTAGATACTTTCAGGTAAATAGCCTACTTCAAAATAAATTTTATTATAGCAGATTAAAAGCAGAAATAAGTAATTCAAATGTCTTTATTGTGGTTCTCTTATTAGTAACCTCTAACGACAGTTTTTTAAATATTTTAATGTCTTTGCTCTTTTCTAATACAAGTTATATTTACTGGATTTCTGCCACTTTGTTATTAGAAGTAAAAAAAAATATTAGAACAAGTAAAAAAAAACTATCCCTTTACAGTTTAACATTTCTTTTTTTAATTTCTTTTTTTTAAATTATACTTTAAGTCCTAGAGTACATGTGCAGAATGTGTAGGTTTGTTACATAGGTATACATGTACCATGGTGGTTAGCTGCACCCATCAACACGTCACCTACATTAGATATTTCTCCTAATACTATCCCTCTCCTAGCCCCCACCCCCAGTGTGTGGTATTCCCTTCCCTGTGTTCATGTGCTCTCATTGTTCAACTCCCACTTATCAGTAAGAACATGTGGTGTTTGGTTTTCTGTTCTTGTGATAGTATTTCCTACTAGTCAAATATATTAACAATCCTCTGACACTTCTAAACCATAATCCATCTTCAATTTCTCCTTTTATCATGTCTAAGAAACAGCTACTAATTTTTAAAAATTATTCTCTAACATTATCTTTTATCGAAAATTTTTACTACCCAATGGGTAAAATTTACCACCGTATTTCTTAGTCCTTCAATGTCTTTCTTGCATATTTCTATTATAGCAATCCTTTCAACTGTTTTCCCTTCTTTCGTAATGCTCTAACTGACCCACAATGGCTGCCCCTGGAGTCTCACTGGAACATTTAGTGAGTCTCAAACACTAAACTGTAGTCACTGATCACATTTTAACTAGCAATAAGATGAATTTCTCTAATTACACAACATGAAAACTAGAGCTAAATTGCTTAGAACATTTTTCAAAGGCAGGAAAGAGCAATCTTCATATATGTATTTTGGTATACATTTTATATTTTTATATATATACTTAATATAATTTACTGTAATATAAACATTATATATATTATTTGTGTGTGTATAATATAAGCTGTCTTTCATAAGTTGTAGGTGTATAATTCTGGCTTTTATTTTTCAATTGAGACATAGTCATTTTCATACTTCTTCACAGTATTCTGTAATATACCAAGATGATGTGATTTAGTTTTTACAAATTGTTTTCTCTTGATGGATTTCTACTGTGCTTTCCCAGAAGCTTCCTTCTGTTTCATTTCCCAAATAATTCTGCAAAATCGGTATGCAGGCAATAAAATCAATTGGTCTTGAAATGGTTCTTCTAGTACAGTTTTTAGTTTTTTCCTTTTTTTCCCCCTCTCCCTGAGATAGAAGACTGATAATGACTATGAAAGCTTCCAGGCAAAAGTAAAGATAGTCTGTTATGAAAATACACTATTTCAAACCCTATGATTCTTAAAATATATGAATTGCTACTTAAATATATGTGTGTGTGTATATATAAAATATATAAATATGCACATACAGTCATATAATTGCTTTTTCAAAAGTCTTCCAAGGAATAAAAATAACAAATTTTTAAAAAAGTTTTGCAAAGCAATTTTTAGCTGGTTCAGCCAGAACATCATTAATGAAATACTATCAACTACCTAAATTATGTTTATGCTGTATTTATACAGTGTAACTTAATATATTCCAAATAATAAAGCTTATATTCTGAAGATATATATTTTGAGGATATGAGAAATATTTTTGCATGAAAATAGAATTCCTTGTGCATGTTTTAAAAAATAAAACTATGTATATATTTTTGCACATCGATTCATGAACAAATAATTGCACCCTATGTTACTGACAATTGTCCTTATTCAAATATAGGTACAATTTGCATTCATTTTTCCCTTCTGTGGGTAACACTTCATTACAAGAAGTCTGTGCCTTTTTATTCCTTGCTTCATAATTCAGATTCTTGGCACATAATACTGAATTTTATGACTAAAACTGAAGTAAATCATGCACAGCTGTCTCTATTTTAGGCATTTTTTTAAAGTTTGTTCTGGTAGTGTTGCTATTGTGCAATTCGGTGTTACTGAATCATTGTGTCCGTAATTTTGTATGAGTTATGCTGATTTCTAACCATTTTTCAATTATTGGTCACTTCATGAATGTTCTCTAAATGTCATTGAAAATTTTCTGACAATATTCAAATCTTGGTTCAAAAACCACACTGATATTAATGGTAAAAGACTCTAAAAGTATTTTTGATTAGGGGCTGACAAACTACAGCCCAGAAGCCGAATCCAGTTCACAGCCCATTTTGGTATAGTTTTCAAGCCAAGAAAAGTTTTGTTGTTTATAAATGCTTGTTTAAAAGAAGAAGAAAAAGAATGATGCAGAGACTGCCCATAAGTACTATCTCCTCTTTTATGGTGAGTTTATCGACTCCTGGTTTTAGGTTATTCCACCATAATTAGTTGCTGCTTTTACAATACCTTTTTCATAGTAGTAATTCAATAAAATACATTGTATACTCATATTATTCACTTCAGTGATGTAATTTTTATTTTATTTATAAAATTGTAACAAAAACTAATATTACTGTAAAAAGAAAATAAATTATTAGAGTAATCATGCCTTTATTTATATAAATTGTCTAATTAAAAATAAAAGACATTATCATTTATATTATCCGAAGCAGGGGAAAATGATTTTTAAGAGATGATACTCAAACGTTTTAAAAATACATTATCAAATTTGAGTTAATTGTATAAAACATGTTCGAAAAAAACATGTGAGGAAATTACTTCTGCAACCTCCACCTCCCAGGTTAAAGAAATTCTGCTGCCTCATCCTCCCTAGTAGCTGGAACCACAGACATACACCACCATGCCTGGCTAATTTTTGTATTTTTATTGGAGACGTGGTTTCGTCATGTTGGCCAGGCTAGCCTTGAACTCCTGACCTCAGGTGATCCACCCGCCTTGGCCTCCCAAAGTTCTGGAATTACAGGCGTGAGCCACTGCGCCTGGCTAATATATAGGTTTTCCAATGAGATCAATCATGTAAATATTTTATCATGGTATATTACCATGTTTTGGTATGTAAGAGAACTTCACTTAGCTATAAAAATAAATGCTAAATATATAATTGAAAAAATATAGAGTCTAGTTAAAGCTATATGTTTAAATTTAGTGATTTCTAGCCCAAAGAATAGAGGCATAAAATGCAAATGATTAATTCATTAAAAAGATTTCATTAATAAGTGTCAGGAGTAGACTGGGAACTGAATTTTACAGAATTTCTTGCATTCTCTTCAGAAAACCTCCCCTTCTATCTCTCTACAACTGATTTCCGTTTGTCAGCTGACTCCAGTGTTTCTTAACCAAAATCCTACCCACTTTCATTGCCATATTTATTTAGTTCTATTAAAGGCAGCAACATGAGTTTTTGTTTATAATTATTAAAAAAAAAAACTCAATACACATGCAACAACCAGAAATATTTTAGTCATAAATTTCATATGAAACTATTGAGTTTTTATTTTTTGTAACCAAAGTAAATGACATACCAATTTAAAAGAGAAAAGAAATATAATGAAAAAGCTTATATTTGAGCCCTTCCTATTTGTTAAATACCTCCTGGCATTATTTCATTTAATTCACACAATGATTCTAGGCAGCAGGTACTGTCATTAGCTTCTTTCTGCAGATCAAAAGTTGGAAGACTTTACTCAAGGTCATAAAGCTAACAAGCATGAACCCAAAATTCAAGTCCTTAATCTCGAGCACTGGATTAAGTATGCCTAATGATTATGTACAGCTTTCCGTTTATCCATTGTATTACCCTGGTATATGGAACATTATATGTAAGTCTGGGGTATGTTTGAAGAGCTAAGACAAATGCAAATGTTAGGAAAAAGAGAGAAACGAAAAGAGAGAGGTTACTGAGAGGAACTATAATTGTATCATAAATATCTTTAGTATTTAAGCATACACATAAAGCTGAATCATGTAAGTATTGATGTAAAGTTATAAACAGTTATAAAGTTTTATGCACTTGATAAGAAAACAAAATGCAGTGACTTACTTAAGATTGAGAACATACACCGCTTCTAATCTTAACGTCCTTGAGATCTGTAATACGCAGGCTTCTGCTTGCCACCACTGGGCATGCGCAGAGTGGCTTCTTCTGGCTTCTGCTCATGGGTTAGTCTCAAATTCGACTGCATTGGAATCACCTGGGATGCTTTAGTGTTACTAATGTCTGAATCCTACACCCAGAGATTCGTATTTAATTGGTCTGGGATAGGACCTGAGCAACAGGTGTTTTAAAACATCCTCAGGTGATTCTAATGGTTTCTGAGTCTTGGGAACAGCTTATACTTGCTGATGGGCATACCCCTTCCCTGCTCACATCCTCGCAAAGCAGTTGATGCTCAGAGATTTGGTCTGCTACAGATGAAGGTAAGAGTCTTTATATCTTTCAGGTTCTCAAGTGTGTTTCTCCAAGTGTGAGCCCTGAACCAATATTTGCATCACTTGGGAACAAGCGAGGCACATAAATTCTCAGACCCAATCTAGACCATTGGATAAGAAACCTGGCAGTGGGATCCAGAAATCTAGCTCAACAAATCCTTCAGGTGATACTGACACCCACTAAAGTTTGGGAACTACTGTAAGGCCAAAGAACCCAGTTAGGTATTTATACCTTTTTCCCATTTTTCAGTAGAAGATTTAAAACAAACAAAAAAATACTGCTCATTTTGTTTTATAATTTATATTTTGAAGGAACATATAATTTACATTTTATATTACATTCCCGTTCTTTCAGATTCAACTTCATGGTAAGGTTTTAATCTATTTATTTCACCAGTCACATCACACACACACAAAAATGTGTGTGTATATAATGTTATATCAGATATATCAAATATGTTTATATAATATTATGATTTCTTTGAGGTATATTTTTGCATCACTGCTATAAGTAGTTGAGGTAATTTGCTTTTATTTTGTGGTTTGAATTTTTAAGACAGAAGTAGGCATTTAGCATAATCTGAGTACCTAAAAATCTATATGGAGATTGAAAGTTTCAAATCCATCTATAATAATGCCTATAAACAAGGTAAAGGTGCCTGTAATGTATTTATGCATATATATGGATAGATAATATAATGTGTTATATAAATACATATTATATTGAGTTATATAAAATATTTTATTGTCATTTAACAGCAAATGATAAACTTTATGTAGATTTTATATAGATACATACTCTGCCATTTGGTTGAAATATTAGAGGCAGAAAATTTTAAGAGTGTAGATCTAGAGTTCTTCAGACCCTAGTTCATCTCCAGGTTTGCTCATACTAATTAACTGTGATTTTTAAGAAACTATTTAGATGTTTAAGTTTTCAGTAATATTTTGTTTCCTTTATATTCCAGTGTCTTTTCGTGTGAAACAGAAACAATAGTATCTATTTCATAGTGCCATGGTGAAGTTAATATTTGAGATAATATGCGTAAGTCTCTTAAGGCTGGTAGCCATGAGACAGCACTGAATAGGGATTAGCTATTTTTATTTACATTATTATATGTAAATACTTCTTTATATAACATAACCTTTTTTAAGAATGTATGCTTTTAGAGGTTCCATGAAAATACTTTATTTTGCTGTTTTAATAAATAATATTGTCAACTTTTATATTAAAAGTTTTGTGGAGAAGGTCTGCAGGCCTAAAGAACTACCTTGAAGGTTATAATAAAGTGATTTACATAGTGGTCTATTGTTCACTGTAAATGCAGTGGAACCTTGATAAAATATGACCTGCTATAGCATGAAATTTAGCATAATCCCATTGATTGGTGCTGGTTACTGAAAGAACCAGAAGGTTCTTGTTATATTATTTTATCTTTATCTCAGTTGCCTGGCAAAGACCCAAAAAATCATGTTTTAATGACGTCCATCTTTGGAAGAAAAATGGAACAAAATACTATTCTTTACTTTTACAGAGCTCTTATAGTATTTATGCTAAATAAATGGAGTATAGGCATTAACAGAAAGGCATCACTTGTCTGGGAGGTAAAAATAAAATAAATGCAAATCATTATAAATACAAACGTTTTAAAGTTTTGTCCTTAAAGTATTGAGAATGTAGTATGCCAAATAATCGAATTACTGAAGTTGGTTGAATTTAAAGCAGCTTATTGATTTTTATGGCCATGTTTTGTCTATAAAATGATACAGATGTTATCTTGAGTATCATTCATAATTTAAATAATATTCAAAGGTTCTAATATTCTAATGTCGATCTCTAATGTGTTCTGAATACCTCACATTATTTTTTAAATTATCTTTTGAATATTTGTGTTGGATACATTGCATAGTTAAAGAATATAAACTGTGATTTGACATTATATTGTATTTGCTTTGTACTTCAGTTGCTAGCATGGTGCTTGTCATAAGGCAGACACTCAGTAAATGTTTTCTGAATGATGGAAGGTTTCTAATTTTTCATGCATTGATGAGCCATACTATGTGTGTAATTTTATACTACTCGTGTTGCTTTTGTTTGAGGAAATAGTCATGCCTAGTCTTGTTGTTTTCTTCCATCTGGAGATATATCCATCGGAATAACCCTCCTGATCTCCCTCTGCCCCCGTTCATGCCTTCCCAGGAGCCAAGAAATGATGCAAGTGACAGATGACTCTGGAACTAGAAACTGGGATTGCTTTGTTTGTTAATCCTTTTTGTCCTTATGTCATGTCATATTGGGATCCACCTCTCAATGTAGAGCAGGAGCCTGGGTCCATTCCTGACCATGTGGTAGGCTTGGAGGTATAAAGCCTACAGGGGGAGACCTGTGGCTCTGCACCTCTACCTGTAACTGTACAGAGGAGTCTTCCTGATTCTTGGGTGAAGATGAGGACGTCAACACTTAAGGATTAGGATACAATCCACATAAGCCACAATCTATATTTACTTCATCAGTGGTGAAGCTGGTATTTTTATTTCCTTTTTTTTTTTTTTTTCTTTTTCTGTCCACCTTGATTGTTCCAAAACTCAGACAGGAAAAAGTGGGGTGTCTATATTGATTCTCTTGAACTTCAACAGATTTATACATATATAACTTTTATGTTGGAAATGCCACTGACATAAAGGCTTGGATGGGCAAGGAGAGCATGCTGGTAATAAACATTCACTTAGCTGGAGCTCAAATCAGCATACCTGGAAAACATGCTACTAGACAGACAAGTGTTTTTCATTTGAGAGCTCTTAAAACAAGGGTTCAGAAATGTCATAGTGCCAACAAATATTAGAGATGTGGTATTCGTATTGTGACGAGAATCCTAGAGAACTCCTAATTTTCCATGCGTATTCACCAGATTACTTTTAGTAACAGGCAAGTGTACACAAAATATTCATATCCCTAGTTTTACGAGCACGGATATAGTTTTGTTTCTGAAGTACTGTCATCTCATGTAATAGAAGACGATTTTTTTCTGTTTTCTCCAAACCAGCACATATTTCCCAGTCACAGATTTTCCTAAATATACTTAGGTATTGGCAGATTTTTTGTCTTCCTTATGTGGTTGCCATTTGTGTACTGCCATCACTGATTAGAAGTTGAAAAAAAAAATTAAAATGTCCCACATAGAATATTTTCACTATGTCCCATTTTTGTCAAAAGCTTAACTTTTTACTTCACATAAAGTTATTATTTTTATAGCACTCCATACTTCCATGACTAGCAACATTGTCTTCACATATTCAAAAACGTGTAATAGGGAAACATACACAGTATCACATTTTCCTGGTTGATAGCCTGCCCAGTAGGTGGATTTATTGTTCAAAGCAAATGGAATCAAATGTAAAAATCTATAATATTTGAGATGGGATTTATCATCATGAAATGAAGGAGATTGTATATACATACATACACACGTATATGCTTAAAAAATCTCTTATTTGATCCCCTAAATTACAACTCAAACCTTTTAGCCTTTATCATATTATTTCTCTTCCTTCAACCTATACTTGTCCATTTTGCTCTTCTCCTAGCTCTCCTTTCGAGTCACTCCCCTTTACTACTGGCTGGACAAAATCCCCTACAGCAAGGTTGCCTCCTAAAGTTAAAACATTTCTTGAATAAATTAATTAATACACGTAGTAGTTAAAGCAAGAGGAGTTAAATTGAAAGCATGACTCTACCAATTTAGAGCTGAATAACTCAAAGTGTAGTTTTAATATCCTTAAACATCAGTTTCCTCCTTTGTGCTTTGGGGATAAGATCTCTTTTTTCAGCATTGTTATGAGTATGAGGGATAAAGTGAATTAAGTGCTTTATATATATATAATATAAGTACTCAGTAAAATGTAGCTAATATTATTAATAAAATATTGTACATTATTAATTAAACATAATACTTAAGAATATTATTCACCAATGGTTAATCATTATTATTAATAATTTAAAATTGTTATTGATAATTAATAAGGCATCAATGATAAGAACACTTAGAAATACAAGATAACATCCTATGAGTCATATGATAACATACGGCGTTCGGACTTGCACGAAGTGAAGATACCAATGTCACATCCATGGCTTTTTCCAGACTCTCCTTACGTTAATCTTCCTACGTTTTTGTGAGAACCCTTACCCAGAAAACAGGTCCGCTTGGGAAGTGGGCCTGATATATTTAGCTTCCCCACCTCACGACAGGTATTTCTGACATAAAGTCACATTCTGACCCCAGTGACCAGTTTATATAGAGCATGTTATTCTTTTACCATGCATGGCTTTCCACCGTTTCCTGCAAGAAAGGTCTAAGAAAGCCTCAGAGGGACTATGCATTGGTTCCAGAGGCAAAGGAAAAAGTAAAGGGTTATATATACCACATTTTAGGTCCATTTGGAACACAGGAGGTTTTTGTGGTCTTGCTCTGAAACCTAGCCTAAAAAACATCATGAATAATGTGGCTTCTGTGGAGAAATTTCTTTTGAATTCTGAACAAAGAAATTTTAGAAACACTCCCCTTTACCATTGCAGATGACCCATGTAAAAGGTTTCAAATGTCTCAGTATACAAATGACATATACTTTGGAGTTTTCTGTTCATCTTCAGTTCCTGAAACATAATAATTATTTCTAAGGGGCAGACTTTGATTTGCAGATTACTGGGCACACTACTGTTTCTTTCTTTGTATTTTTCCCACACATCTTTTCCCTTAAAGCACACTACAACATCGTTATCACAGTGCTCCTATCAATGTTTAAAAGCCCACTTCTGAAAGCCATAATACCTTTGCTCAATGCTGATTTGTATTTGGCTTTGTAGAAAAAAATTAACTTAAGAGAAACTTTACTGAAACATGAATACTAACCCAGAACAGGCATTGTATTTGAGTGAATGTAACTTTGCACCACTTCTGAGAGGTTTAGATTGCTCAATTCCCTAGCCACTCCTTCAGGCCCTGGGTGACACTCTGAAATAGATTAAGTCCATTGCCACCTCCTTTTTCTTTTCTTTGTAATGGATAATACTACTGTGTCTTTTGTAAAACATGCTGAGTTTCTGAGATGAATGACAATAACAGCAAAGAAGAAAGGTATTGCTTTGGGATTAAAATGAAACTAAACAAATTTTTACTGGCTTTATCTCTGGCAAGACTGCAATAGAATGCTTTTTCTCAAGTGTCATGGAATTTAATCTGATATAATAATCTCAGAATCTAAATAGGGATCAAGGACTGTCTTCATTTTGAACCTGTTGAAGTTTTCTTCTCAGTACATTCATGGTGATGATAAGAAGTTACAGCCACTTAGACCTGTTTGAAGTTCATGGAGTATGACCTATTTATGAAGTTGTATATAAACAAACTATTAATATATATCCTCATAGCAAACCCAAGGTGATTAATTTAATCTACATTTTGAACACTAAGCACTTATAAGATAATCGTCTCTTCATGAATGCAGCATTTAATTGTAAAATGAAGTTAATAAAATTAGCTATATAATATTTCTATTAGTTTAATAATTTTATTTTTTAATGTTAAAATATATCAAATACATACTGAATAGAGAATAATGATAGACCATCTTATATCAAGCAACCAGCTTGAACAAAAGTTAATTTTTTATGTATTTGCTTCAGAAATTTTTCTCAAAAGTTTTTATTTTGAAAAATATAAAGCTACAAAGAAGTTGAAAGGTAATATATGACAATCTTTTACACCTTTTCCTGAATTCACCCATTTTAACTTTACATTTTGTCATATTTGCTTTATCTCACTATATACACACATACACACATGTACACAGGTGCTTCTATTCAGGTATGTATGTATTTCAAGTTAATTTTTGCGATGGTATCAGTCAGAAAGGGACAATGCTAATCATCCTCTAGGAATAGTGGGTTGTTTTAGTATCATTTTGGAAAAAAAAAAAAAAAATTATCCAGTTGAATTACTTTGATACTTTGATACCCATATCAAAAACATTCTGACCACATCTCAGTTTATTTGTGAACTTTCTATTTTGATTCGTTTATTAATAGATCTAATCTTATGCCAATGAAACACTGTTTTGGTGATTGTAGGTTTATAGTAAATCTTGAAATCAGAGAGAATAAGTTCTCATATTTTTCAAAGGTGTTTTTGCTATTCTTAATCCTTTATTTTTCCATATACATTTTAGATTTATATTGTCAATTTATGTAAGCACATGCTGAGATTATGTTTGGGATCTTTTAGAATTGATAATCAATTTGGGGGAAAACAGTATCTTAAGCATTTAGTCTTCCATTCCATTAACAATTATATATCACATCAATTGTTTTGGCTGATTTTCCTGTAATGTTCTGTAGTTCATAGTGTATGTCTTACACATCTTTTATTATATTTATCTTTATTATTTTCAAAATGTAAATACTATCATAAACAGAATTATTTTAAAAATTATATTTTCAAATTGTTTATTCTAATATTAGTTTAGTAATTATAATTTAGTAATGCAATTTGTTTTTGCATATTGATCTTCTCTCCTGCAATTATGGTAAATTGACATTAATTTTACTAGCTTTTTGTTGATCACTGAACATAAAAATTTATGAAAAAATTTATGTCATCTGTAAATAGCCAGTTTTGCTTTTTTTCCCCCTAAATCTTTGTTCCTTTATATATCTTTTTTCTCTCAACTTTTTTACTGGCTAGGAATGCAGAAAAATGTTGGGCATGTGCTGACAGTGAAATTCTAACCTTGCTTCAGATCTTACACAAAAAGCCTTTATAAATGAGTATGGAATTTCCCCACTTTTTTTTAATCTGCTGGGTTAATTATATATTAATTTTCATTATTTTGTCAATACGTTGAATTACATTAACTGATTTTCAAATATCAAGCCAATGTAGAATTTCTGGAATAAACCCATTTGGTCATGATATATTATCTTTTTTATAGATTGATGACTTCAATTTGTAAATATTTTATTACAGAGTTTTGCATCTATTTCATGATGTATTACTTTACAGTTTTCTCTTTGTTAACCTTATTTCTTTTTCCATTATATAATGAGTCACAAAAGGAATTTATTTATTTTCATTCTTTCATTTTTATTGCTAGCACAAGAAAACTCATAGCCTTAAGTTCTTATACAGTTGTTTAATTTTATTTCATAATTTCTCATATGTAGTGTTTTGATTTTTCATTAATTTTTAGAAATTCTGCAATTGTATTATGTATTTTCCGTTTTACACAAAAGGTGTAAAATAAAATTTATAAATTTTCAATTGGAAGATCGCAGGATAGATGCATTCAGGAGGAACATCTCCCACAGAGAGAAAGGGAGTTTGGGAGACAGACACACTCCTAGCAGATCTTTCAAGGGAAGGCACTGAGAGTCGATGGAGGGAGGACATAAATGTTGAGCTGAATGGGGAGGAATCTGGAAACAGTGCAGGGGCTACTGAGCACTAGGACTCGTTCCTGGACCTCAGTAACTCCTAGTGAAGGGGTGAGTTGGGCAGGCGAGGAGTGGCTCACTTTCGCCATGAACCTCCATAATCGTAGCAGCAGGAGACCTCACAACATCATGGACACTTGAGCTAGCAGGGGGAACTGCTTAGAGGTGATGGGGCAGACTTCAGCCAGTGCAGAGCTCAGAGGGCTTAGTATGGAAACATCTGCAGTGGAGCATGGCCAGAAATGCCCATCCCTCCCTCAAAGAGAGCAATGCTCCTCTAGGAGACTAGCCTTAATAACTGTCAGACCTGGATGGAGCAGAGAGGTCTTGCCCATGAGACAGACCCAGCCTGATGTGAGTGGCCCTCTTCTCTGCTGGCCCTTCCCAGGAGCCTAGCCTGGCTATACCTGTTTGCAGTGCAGCCTCGCGGGCCCAACCAGGGTACTTCTGAAGGACCCTCATTATAGCTCCTTTGCTGGCAGACCATGTTTGACCATTGGAGAGCTCCCACAGATTGGCCCCTGCCGACATGCACCAGCCCACAGGCACTCTTCCCCTACTGCAGCCTCCCCTGAGTTTCTTTGCTGGCATGCACTCGCCCACAGCCCCCTCCCCACCCACTGCTTTGCCAGCATTCCCATAGACAGACTTCACCTCCCCTCCCTCTCCAGCACACATACTCTACTGTGCCACTGCTGCCAGGCAAGCACACCTTGCTGCTCCCTGCCTGCTGATGTGAGGGCACCTGGCCATGTCACAATCACTGGTGTGAACTTGTGCGTGAACATCAGCAACCCTGCCCCCTAGCAGCGCCGCTGCGGCCAGTGCAAATGTGTAGGGGTACTGGCAGCCCCATGCATACCAGCACCCCATGCCTACCACCATCACCACTGGGACTAATGCAAGCACAGGTGCCAGCAACCCTGTCCCTACCAGTGCCCCACCACCACTATGCTGCTGCTACAAGCACATGCAAGAATGTCACAGCCCAATCGACATTGTTACCCTGCTTCAGCTGACACATGTGTACCTCACCACACTGCTGTGGCTAATGGCATGGGCAAGCAAGCACGGATTCTGTGGCCACTGCCTGAATGAAGTGATGTTTTCCTATTGGACTAATCTTTTTATCATTATATATTGTCCCTCATTGTCATTTTCAACTGCTGTTGCTTTAAAGTTTGTTTTATGTGATATAAAAAGAGCTACTCCTGCTTACTTTTGATGTCCATTTGCATGGAATATCTTCTTCCACCCCTTTACCTTATGTTTATGTGAGTCCTTATGTGTTACATGCATCTCCTGAAGACAGCAGAAACTTGGTTGGTGAATTTTTATCCATTCTGCCATTCTGTGTCTTTTAAGTGGTGCATTTAGGCCATTTTATTCAACATTAGTATTGAGATGTAAGGTACAATTCTATTCATTGTGCTATTTGTTGCTGAATACCTTTTTTTCATTGTGTTATTTTTATGTAGGTCCTGTGAAATTTGTTCTTAAAGAGGTTCTATTTTGATGTATTTCAAGGATTTGTTTCAACATTTAGAACTCTTCATTCTGATGCTAAAACCTGGCAAAGACACAACGACGACAAGAAAAAAAAAAACTTCAGGCCAATATCTTTGATGAACATAGATGCAAAAATCCTCAACAAAATACTAGCAAATCAAATCCAGTAGCACATCAAACACTAATGCATCACCATCAAGTATGATTTATCCCTGAAATGCAAGGTTGGTTCAACATGTGCAAATCAATAAATGTGATTCATTACAGAAACATAATAAGAAACAGAAACCACATGATTAGCTCAATAGACACAGAAACGACTTTTGATAAAATTCATCATCTTTTCCTGTTAAACAATCACACACTAGGCATTGAAGGAATAAACTTAAAAATAATAAGAGCCATCTATGACAATCCCACAGCCAACACTGTACTGAATGGGCAAAAGCTGGAAGCACTCTCCTTGAGAACAAGGACAAGATGAGGATGCCCACTCTCACCACTCCTATTCAACATAATACTGGAAATGTTAGTAAGAACAATCAGGCAAGATAAAGAAGTAAAAGACATCCAAATAGGAAGAGAGGAAGTCAAACTAACTCTGCTTGCAGATGATATGATTCTGTACTTGGAAAGCCCCATAGTCTCTGCTCAAAAGCTCCTTAAGCTGATAAATAATTTCAGGAAAATTTCAGAATAAAGAGTCTATGGAAAAAGTCAGTACCATTTCTATACACCAACAATGCCCAAGCTGAGAGCTAAATAAATAATGCAATCTCATTTACAATAGCCACAAAAGAATAAAATACCTAGGAATACAGCTAACCAGAGAGGTGAAAGACCTCTACAACAAGAATTATTAAAGCACTGCTCAAAAAAAATCAGAGATGACACAAACAAATGGAAAAACATTTCATGCCCATGGATAGGCAATATCAATATTATTCAAGTGGCCATAATTCTCAAAGCAACTTATAGATTTAATACTATTCCTATAAAACTACCAATGATATTCTTCACAGAATTTGAAAAGAAAATATATTTTAAAATTTGTATGGAACCAGAAAACCTACCAAATAGCCAAGGTAATCTTAAGAAAAAAAAAAAAAAAATCTGGAGGCATACCTTTCTCCAAACTATACTGCAGGGCAACAGTATAACCCAAACAGCTTCGTATGGATACAAAAAACGACAAATAGACCAATGGAACTAAATAGAGAGCCCAGAAATAATGCCAGAGACCTATAACAAAGTCAATAAAAGCAAGCAACAGGAAAAAAACTTCTTATTCAATAAATGGTGCTAGGGTAACTGGTAAGCCATATGCAGAAGGTTGAAATTGAACCCCTTCCTTACACCATATACAAAATTCACCTCAAGATTGATTGCAGACTTAAATGTAAGACCTAAAGCTTTCTAGGGTATTTATAAATCCTAAAAGATAAACTAGGAAATACCATTCTGGAAATAGGCCTTGGCAATGATTTTATGATAAAGAAACCAAAAGCAATTGCAACAAAAGCAAAAATTGACAAATGGGACCTAATTAAACTAAAGAGCTTTTGTACTGCAAAGGAAACTATCAAAAGAGTAAACAGACAACCTATAGAATGAGAGAAAAGTTTTGCAAACTTTGAATCCAGAAATGGTCTCCTATCCAGAATCTATACAGAACTTAAAAAAAAAATAAAAATGAAAAAAATAACAAGCAAAAAACAACCCCACTGAAAAGTGGGCAAAGGACATGAACAGACTATTCAAAAGAAACATATACTCATCCAACAAGCACACGAATAAATGCTCTACTTTAATTAATTATTAGAGAAATGCAAATCAAAACCATGAGATACTATCTTACACCAGTCAGAATGACTATTATTCAAAAGCCAAAAAACAGCTGCTGGCGAAGTTACAGAGAAAAAGGAAAGCTTACACACTGCTAATGGGAATATAGATTAGTTTAACCATGGTGAAAAGTGGTTTGGTGGTTTCTCAAAGAGCTACAACAAGAACTTCTATTTATCATATAACATTGCTGATTATATACCTGTAGGAAAATAAATATCTTTGTTAATATCATAAAGACATCGGCCCACATGTGTTCATCCCAGCACTATTCACAAGCAAATACATGGAATCAACCTAAATGCTCATCACTGTTAGACTGGATAGAGAAAATGTGGTACATTTATACCATGGAATGCTACATGGCCATAAAAATAATGAGATCACGTCCTTTACAGCAATCATGATCCTAAGCAAATTAGTGCGGGAACAGAAAACCAAATACTGAATGTTCTTACTTGTAAGTGAGAGCTAAATGTTGAGTACACATGAACACGAAGAAGGGAACAAGACACTGGGGCCTACTTGAGGGTAGATGGTGGGAAGAGGGTGAGAAACAAAAAACTACCTATCAAGTACTGGGCTTATTACCTAGATGATAAAACAATCTGTACACCGAGCCCCTATGACATGCAATTTGACTGTGTAACAAACATGTACCTATACCCCTGAACCCAAAATAAAAGTATAAAAAATTCCCATATGGACAGAGTTTTCTTTGTGCATATCATTATTATGCTGTATTGTTATCAGATAATCTGATTTGTATCAGTTTTACTTATAAAAGTTTTGGAGTTTTCTAATATATTTGGTCAGCTTTTGTGAGTACTTCATGTGTAGTTGAGAATAGGGTCTTTTATTACTATGTTGTAAAGTTTATGTTTCTCTATGGAATATACTATTTAGACTCCTGTGTACTTACTAAACTTTTATCCACTTGGCCTCAATTAAATTGAAAATGATGTTTTAAATATTTACTTTTAGCGTTTTTCTATTTCTTTATACATGTTCTATAGTTTCTGTACTACAAAAGTGGTTGCTGTGTTTTTGGTGCATAGACCTTCTGCTGTGTCTTCACTGTTAATCTTAACCTTCAGTATTTGAAATGTTCATACTAACACTTAATCCCTGTGGTCTGAATTCTATTTTGTCTAGTAAAATTTTTATCCCGAATTTTTTGTCTTCTCATTGTTTTAATAAATGTATTGTCTGTTCATATTTCCTTACACAATTCAAGCTTATTATTTTATTTTTATTTTGGCTTGTATAAAACTTGCAGTATTTCTGTGTGTTTCCTTAGTTCCTCTTAGTGTGTTGTTTATTTTTGTTTGTTTTCTTATTTATTTATTTATTTTTATTATACTTTAAGTTCTGAGATACATGTGCAGAGCGTGCAGGTTTGTTACATAGGTATACATGTGCCATGGTGCTTTGCTACACCCATCAACCTGTCATCTACATTAGGTATTACTCCTAATGCTATCCCTCCCCTAGCTCCCGATCCCCCAACAGGTCCCAGAATGTGATGCTCCCCTTACTGTGACCATGTGTTCTCATTGTTCAACTGTCTCTTATGAATGAGAACATGCGATGTTTGGTTTCCTATTCTTGTGTTAGTTTGCTGAGAATGATGGTTTCCAGCTACATCCATATCCTTGCAAAGGACATGATCTGATCCTTTTCCATGGCTGCATAGTATTCCATGGTAAATACGTGCCACATCTTCTTTATTCAGTCTATCACGGATGGGCATTTGGGTTGGTTCCAAGACTTTGCTATTGTGAACGTATGTGTGCATGTGTCTTCATAGTAGAATGATTTGTAATCTTTGGGTATATATCCAATAATGGGATTGCTGGATCAAATGGCATTTCTAGTTCTAGATCCTGGAGGAATCACCACACTGTCTTCCACAATGGTTGAACTAATTTACACTCCAAGCAACAGTTTGAAAGCATTCCTATTTCTCCAGATCCTCTCTAGCATCTGTTGTTTCCTGACTTTTTGATGATCATCATTCTAACTGGTATGAGAGGGTATCTCATTGCGGTTTTGATTTGCATTTCTCTAATGGCCAGTGATGATGAGCATTTTTTCATATGTTTGTTGGCTGCATAAATGTCTTCTTTTCAGAAATGTCTGTCATATCCTTTGCCCACTTTTTGATTTTTTTTTTTCCCTGTAAATTTAAGTTCTTTGTAGATTCTGGATATTAGCCCTCTGTCAAATGGATAGATTGCAGTATATTGTTTTTTTAAATTAGATGCTGAAATTAAAACTACAATGAGATATTACCTCACACCTGTTTATTATTACAAAACCAAAAGATAACTGTTGTGAAGATGTGAAGAAAAGTGAATTCTTGAGCAGTGTTGGTGAGTACATAAATTGGTATGGCCATTATGGAAAACGGTGTGGAGGTTCCTAAGAAAATAAAAAATAGAACTGCCATATTGTCTTATTCCATTTTGCATTGCTAGAAAGGGATACCTGAGATAGTAGAAAAATAAATAATTCTATCGTGAAGACACGGGCATGCATATTTAAGACCGCTATATACTTACTCAACTTTAATCCACTTGGCCTGAATTGGATTGAAAATGATATGTTAAATATCTGTTTTTTAACGTTTTGCTAAAAAATGCTAGATCAAAGGACAGTAATTTATAGAAGAAAGAGATTTATTTGCTTTACAGTTCTTCAGACTGTACAAGCATTGGACCAGCATCTGCTTAGCCTCTTGTGAGACCTCAGGAAGCTTTTACTCATCACAGGTGGAGAGGGAGCAGGTGTGCTCATGGTGAGAGAGGAAGCAAGAGAGAAAGGGGGAGGTACTAGCCTCCTTTAAACAACCCAGCTCTCTCTTGAACTAACAGAGTGAGAACTTACTCATTACTATAAGGCGGGCACCAAGCCTTTCATGAAGTTTCCTCCCACATGACCCAAACACCTCCCACTAGGCCCCACCTCCAGCATTGGGGAATCACATTTCAACATGAGATTTGGTGGTGACATATCTAAATCACATCACATATGACCCAGAATCTTAGTTCTGAGTGTATATTTGAAGGTTAAGAAAGCAGTATCTTCAATAGATATGTGCACTCCCACATTCACTGTAGCTTTACTCACAATAGCCAACACATGTGCCTGTCAGTGATGAATGAATAAAGAAAATGTGGTATGTGTGTGTTTGTGTCTGTATGCACACAAAGTAGAATGTGATTCAACCAAAACAAACAAAAAAAATGAAAGAAATCCTTACAACATACAGAAACCTGGAGGGCATTGTGTTTAGTGAAATAAGTCAGAGAAATATAAATACTGTGTGATCTAACATATGTGGAATCTAAAATTTGTCACACTTATAGAAACAGTAGAAGGTTGGTTGCTAGGAGCTGAGGAGTTGGGGGAAATGAGGAGTTGTGATCAAAGAGTATAATCTTTGAATTATAAGATGGGTAAGTTCTGGGGATTTAATGTACAACATGGTGACTATAGTTAATAATAGAAATATTGTGTACAGGCAGTTTGCTAAGAGATTAGATCTTCAATGCTTTTACCACAAACAAAAAAGTAACTATGTGAGGTGATGGATGTGTCAACTAATTCAATTGTGGCAGTCATTCCACCATATATTAGTGTATCAAATAATCACATTATACAACTTAAATATATACAACTTTGTTTGTCAATTATATCTCAATAAAGCAAAAGAAAGTTAGATGTTGGGAAAACAGAGATAAATAAAACAGAAATCCATTTATTCATCCTAGAGATCTCATTTTTGCAACGGAGATATGTGTCAAGAAACAGTAATTACAATGTGGTTGAAGTAAGTACTTCATATGTGCACAGTGCTATGGCAATGAACAGGGGCAAAATAAATTCTAATTCAGTGTTAATATTTACCATCAATCACTTTTTAATCTCAAAACCAGGAAGACTATCAAAGATGTTTTAGAGTAGTTAAGAAATATTAGGAAAATAGACTTTCTTAGGAGATAAATGGTTTGTCTCACATCATCAAAGTTTGTTACGCATTTGTTGCCAAGAGACTTCCTAGTAAGTAATTAATCAATGACAGCTTGATTAACAAATTCCTGGGAATTTGAAACTCATTTTAGAGAAATCTTGAGCCACTGTGCTGCATGCATTTTAATCATACGTGGCTAAAATATCTTAATGCGTGACTTTTTCTCAATGGTTGAAGAGCTGTCACAAGTCAATATCTCAATGTACGTTTGATTTTCTGTATGTCCACATCATTCCCGGATGGAGTAGAGATTCTGTCTTCATTCTAACAGCTGGGATATAGGTTTTGTTCTTGCAAGTCGCATAGCAGGAAAGTGACTATTATTATTTTAGAAGATATTTTATCCTAATTTGCCTGGAAGAGTCTGTTTATCCATATTGTCCTGCTATGATTATTAGTAGGGTCCCCCTTTGCCTTAAAGTGTCATGGTTTGAAAGACACATTTTAAGGTCGCTGTTGTTATTTACATTGAACAATAGAATGGTTGCTACTTTATACTTAACAAATTTTTTCGATGAAAAACATCAATCAGATTTTGACTTTTATGTTTTTACCTCTAACTGTGAAATACAAAACTTAGTCTCCACAATAAAGAAATTTTAGGAATCGATATGGTGATGAAGGATTTTAGGGCTTCAGCAAAGCTGTGGCTCTCAGTTTTTCAGGGGCCTGTTCACTGGAGCTATTAGGAACGAAGAGAAGTCCATGCCCTTTCCTCAATTTCTTTGCCATATCTTGACACAGATTCCAAAGCTAAAGCTTCCTTTAGTACTTTGTATTTTTCCTCTCCATCATTTCTCTGCATAGGCATAGATTACAATTGCCAGTTGGAGGTCTTTATAGCTATTAAAGAATATCTGATAGAACACTTTGACAGACCTATTTCCTCTCTCCTTGCTGCTGAAATACAAGTTTAAGAGGGAATACATTTTTATCCTACTAACTGAAATATCTATAGCAAATAGAACAGTGCCTGGCTCAAACATATTTGGTCGTGAGTGAAGAGGCATTTCTTAAATATTCATAATGTGTTCAGCCATATGCCAAGAAAAGTAAGGGGCATGTACAACATGAGATCTGGTCTCACTCATCAGAAGTCTTGTAAAGGACTAACAAATTAATGACATAAAGCTGTTGTAATAAGAGTAATATTATGTGTAATGTAGGCTAGTAGTGCTATAGAAGTTCAAAGAAAAGAAACGTCTTTAGGGATAGAATCAGGGAAGTTATGGAGAGTGTTGGCCTTAATCTTGGCCTCCTGGGTGGATAGAAGAAAGAAAATATACACCAAATGAAAGGGAAAAAAAAATCAACAAATTCTTTCACATGAGCAAGCACAGGAAGTATGTAAAACATAATAAGAAGTCTCAAAGTGAGTAAAACAACACAAGAGGGAAAAACCAAACTTTTGGTAAGATTCCTCAGTTTAATGTGAAACTGAGTTGACTCAAACATGAGTTCAATAAAAAAGTGCTAATATGCATTGCAATAAATGAATTGATAAATAATATTTTTCTTATATAGTATTGTAAATTGTCTTAATATTTCAGTCTAACATCTCATATTTTATTCTTTTTCTTTAATCATTTACTTATCTGTTCTCCTAATGATGAACACAAATTGCCCCCAAACTTCCTGCTGACACAAACAGTGCGTCAGCATCCACTTTTTTCAACCCCTCACTTTGTATGAACTTTGTAATACTTTTCTGGGATGTGTATTCAGGAGTAAGATCATTGGTTCATATATAGTGCTGCTGGAAATAGAGCATATATAGTTCATACCCTAGAGCTTCTGGAAATAGAGATCTTTCTGGATTGGCCATACTCTCTAGATTGCCACATCCAAAACACAATTGACTCCCATCTCTTCACATTCTTTCTAATAGTATTATCCATCTTTTTGCACTTTTGCCTTTCTTATGGGTATAAACTCATATCTTCTCTTCTTGTTCTTCGAAGTAAATAATATATTTTTAAAAGATACATAATATGTTTTTTATGGAAAAAGTTTATCATATTAAACTATCATTTTTATTTGCTATCAGCTTGACAGCACACCAACATTAATTTTCTTAGTTATTGTTGGTAATGTGAATTAAAAAATGTAATGTAAATGTTTTAGCTCTGAAGTCACCCTGGTAGAATTGGAAATGTCTCATATCAGTAAGACAAACCACTTTAATTGAGCTAAGAAAAGGAGGCAATTTGATGTATAACTTTTTATATAAATAGTGACATCTATAACTGCCATTAAAATTTCCTAATATGTGAATAAGTTAAAGGTTATCATCTGCTGGAGATTTAATGGATTGCAGTAGAATTAAAGCAAGTGACCCTTGCAGGTTTTATAAATTTGATCGATCACAATGTAATTGTTAAGGCAGAATAGCAATTAATTTTCATTAAGGAGAGAGGTCATTAATACTTATTGTTAGGGAAAATGGCTAAGTTGTAATATAAGAGAGTTGATAGTTTTTTACAATTAAAAACCTTCACTTAATTTCCTGACTTCATGTGCAAGGGAAGCTATTGTAAAGCTATCAGCTTCTCTCCATGGGAAAATTGATATAATAGCATATGGGTAAGGAAGTGAAAATAATTGTATGTATATATATGTGTGTGTGTGTGAGAGAAAGAGATGATGGCAGAAATATAGCCTATACACAAGTATTTTAGAGTTAAAAAGGAGACTAATTTGACATAATTTGTTACATTAGCCTCACTTACAGGTCAACGTACTTGTATATATTTTACAACTTTTCTTCAACCCACTTTTTACTTTTAAAATACATTAGTACATCATCTCTGGACTTCCTAGGAATTGAAGAATTAGGAAGGAAAAATAGTTAAAACTGGCATAAGTATTCAGGAGTTCAATGTTGTTACTCTTATACATCTATTTAATTAGAAATAAAAAGTTACATACTTTTTTAATGTTTATGACCTTCATTCCTAGACTAGTAGTTGTCAAAGTATAATGAGTATGAAATATAGAAAAGCTAGTTAAGATAAAATTTACTGAACTCCAGCCCTAGGATAATTATTCAGCAAGTTTGAGTCAGTGATTAGGATTGCATTTAAACTAGCATGGTAGGTGATTCTATGAATGTGTTTCTGGATATATCACTGCTCTATATTTATTCGTATGTACTTTTTGTGAAAATAAAAAAATCTCACATTGAATACATGCTTTGTAGTCTGCTTTTTATCATTTAGCCACATATTGTGACTCTTTCCATGTCAGTTAACATACTTATAAAACATAATTATTCATGGACATATATATTTCCAGTGGATAAATAGACGATACTTTAATTTTTGTAGTTGATAAATTAGGTCAATTCCTAGGCTTAAGAATTGACATATGATCTTACCATATAGTATGATATAATACTTTCTCTCCTAAAGCTCAGTGATCTCTAAAAAATTAATTATAACAAGTAAATAAATCCTATAATAAAATGAATAAATGAAATAATTAATCCCTATTTTTTTAAAGCTTACACGATTTTCTCTCTTAAGAGTAATTAATAAATAGCATTTGCATTTTTGGCATAAAATAAGTAAAATACTCCTGTACTATTTAAGTATGTTAAAATGCAAAAGGAATGCATTATTAACTATATCCCGTATTTTAAATATTCCTTGGTTCTTCATTATACTCTCCTCAAGAGAGTTAGCTATAAATTGCTTCTTAACCTCTTTTCTTCTACCATTCAGAAAGTCTATAGGGGCAAATTTTTAATTTTTTATACATCAAATAAGTTTGAGCATCGGGATGAAAGGTAAATTTTTTGCTCATTTTTCAACATTATGTGCACTTTACTTACCATACTTTGATGATTATAAAATAGTTTTATGATATCAACATAATGCTCATTTAAAGAATGATTGAACAGAAGCATAAATCTTTAATAATAGTTATTATCAAATCACTAACTGACATAGTTAAAATTTTCATGAGTCAAGAATTTTCCAGTTTGTTTCAAGATGTTTTCATTTCCTGAATACTGGTTGACTATGTGAATTTTTTAAAAGTATAATGACTAGAAGTAAATATGAATCTGAATCTATGATGACAAACTTGGGGCACTTTATTATGCAGTTAGTTTACAAAGTATGTTTACCTAAACATTTCCTACATAGTTAAAAAAAAAAAAAAAAAGGCTAAATTGAAAAGTACCATTGTGGACTAACATCAAATGATGAGTTTGATTAATTTTTAGGTATACTATTAATAAGATGAATTATCAACATTTTATTATAACAGACTATACAAACTGATATTAAAGTTGTGAGTATGTATTTTAGAAATGGACTTATTTTTGCTTGTAGTGATTAAGAAATAACGTATTTTACCATACATATAATAAGGCTATACATACAATATGGGAAAATGAATATGAAGAGGAACTCAAACCTTCCTATTACTGAAGCTAATAAATTTCTTAGTATGGGTTTACAATAAAATTCTATCCTTCTAATAGCTAATCTATGGTAGAAAGTGTATATGTCTATTATTTAATGAGAGGAAACATTTTTACTAATTTAAAACATGTATTTAATGGGAAATTATTAATTTAATAAAAATATTTATCATATAAAATTATTAAATGGAGATTATGAAACATACCTATTAGTTTATATACAATTCTTTGCCAATTCTCTGGCTATAAATCCATTGAAAGTAGATAAATAGACTTATTTATCTATTTTGTATCACTGGTGCCTTAAGTGGTATCCGGTTTTTGTTACCCATCCAATAATTGTTAGTTGAAATCAATCTTAGGAATGCTTTTAAAGCATATACAAAACACTGTTTTTATGGTTAGTATCTATATGGACTTTCAATAAAACCTGAGAACACAACACTAAAATGCATATTATAGAAAGTGTTTTATGTTGCAAGGAGAACTAATGACTTCCAGGTACATAGCTTTCATGTCATATAACTTGCTTGAGAAATAGAATTTAGAACACCTAGACAGATTAAATGATAGAATGCTCTAAATGTAATAACCTTTTATATATTAATTATCTAAACTGAAGTTTTAACAGAGTCCTAGTAACAAGCTGTGCAAGGTCAAACTACGTGATGAAAATATGAAGTGCAAATTATTGGCCATAATGTTTGAAGATAATCCATATGCTTTGTATATGAGAAAGTGAAAACAAAGCTAAATGTTTATAAAGAAAGTAAAGAAGGCAATGAAAGTGATTACAGGGTGTTTGTTTTGTTTTTGTTTTTGTTTTGCAGTTGGGGGAAAATCAAATTATGTTTATGAATGTGATCCAGATTTATCTCTGACACTTTGCCTAAGGCCAGTGAGTGCAACAAAAAGAGCAATGTAGACATAATTTCGGTCATAGTTGAAAGGATGATGGAATTTCAGGAACTTGGGTTCATCTATTGATGAGTCAGAGTAAAGAGACAGAAATCCAGCATTTCTATTTCCAGAAAAAGTAACTGGCCAAAGTCAAGCAGGGCTCTAAGGATTCAAACACTGGTGGTATATCAGGAAAAGAGTCCAGGTCTGTAGGAAATGAGGTAGTAATGTAATCAGTGGTACAGTGGAAAGAAAGCGTAAGCAGAAACTCAATCCTGGGAATTGGACAAGTGTAGAAAGAATTCAAAGTCTACTGAAGGGGCACCTTTAGGGCTAACTGAATTCTGAAAGGAATTAGAGTAGAGAAATTATAGAAATTGTGACAGAGGCAGGTGGATTCCAATAAGTCTGAGGCAATTGTAAAATATTTTGCTTTTGTTAGGGAATATAGAAGAAACTAGGAGTGTCTGAGCCTATAGTTGGGGACATCAGATGATATAGGTCTAGGAAGCCAGAGTAAAAGGTATAAGATAAAGAATACATTCATTGTCAATCTTATATTTTAAAATGCAAGAAATATTTTCCTGTTTTCTCATTTGACTATAAGAATACATCGGTTTCTATAATGGTCTTAGTTGAGCTACATTCTTTTTGAAGGCCTGATAGGCTTCCAGTTAACTGCATCCCAGTTAACTAGGTGATTTGACTTATCATGGTATAAATTAATACGGTCAATTTGAACTGTTAATTTATTATATTATGGAACTTCTGATGTTATCACTGTAATATTATTTGCTGATTCATAGTTTTAAAATTGTGTTGCTGTTACTTAAGTAAGATAATTGACTTCCTTACAGAATGTAATGATTTGGTAAATGAAGTAATGTTTTTTTGGGAAAAATCTCTATAAATATGCATTGGAGACCAAAATATATAACGTATGAATCTTCCCTCTATTTCCTGTTACCCTAAGAATGGAAGGAAATATAAATAAGAAAGTAAAAGTATTTTTATTGGAAAATTAAAAGTACTGGAAAGGACTAAGGTATCAACGAGAGGTAAAGCAGAAGAAGATATTGGAAGAGGAATAAAGACCAGAACCTGATACTGTATGATTTGGTTAAGAGAGGCTTACTTAAGTTACAGCAAAGTTGAGATAGATTTAAGAATTGCAGATGAATAAGAAAGCAATGGACAGAAAGAGAGGATTTATAGACTTGTTATAAGCTATTATTTGCACTCCTTTTGACATTCAGGAGAACCTCGAAGAAATTTAAATTACTGTTAACTTGCTCTTGGCTACAAAAGTGAAATAAATGCAGAGATTTATTCTCATTGAGCACATTTGATAAATCAAGTTACATTTTTTTAAAAATTATTTTCCTTTGCAAGTGTTATAGGTCATTTATTCTGATTATATAAAATTCATTGAGATATTTTAAAATACAGTCATGTGTCACTTAACAATAGGAATATGTTCTGAGAAATGCTCCTTTGACAATTTTGTTATCGTGCAAACATCAGAGAGTGTACTTACACAATCCTGGATGTTATACCTACTATACACCCATGCTATATGGTACAGCCTATTGCTCTGAGGCTCCAAATCTGCACAGTATGTTACTTTACTGATACTTTAGGCAATTGTAACACAGTGGTAATAATTTGTATACCTAAAATAGAAAAGCTACGGTGAAAATACAGTATAACTTATGGGAGCTCCATCATATATGTGTCCTGTCATTGGCCTCTGCATCACTATGAGGAGCATGACTGTACTTAAAGGGCAAAGCAAGACACACTCCTGTTTTACACACCTTGAAACTGAATTAGAAAGTTAGGAGACAATTCATCCTCTCTTTGATTTTAATGTTCTAAAAATGCTTAGATTTTGAAGAAGAATTAGGAATTATATGAATCTAGCTGAACAGATTCAGAAAATTACATCAGTATGGACAACTTAATCAGTTTGTCCATTGCTAAAAATAAATCAGTTCTGGTTTCATCTCCAAAACGTAAAAAGCTTCAAAGTGGTCACTCCCATCCTCACAACAAGAAAAAGCTAAACACACTGAAAATTAATGGTTCTTCTTGGACCTATAAGAGTACAGAATTTGCAGGGCAAACTGCCACTCCAAAATCTGAAGCGATAGGTTAATACGGAGTCACAGCCAGGGTCTGCTTACTTGGAGCAGAAGCCATTGAAGTCACCACTGGTGGTAACGACATTCAAATTGCAATTTTGATCATTTCCTAAAAGCTGAGAGTGAATGAACTTGAGAGTGAGAAATATCTAGACCTGCAGTCTGAGAGTGGACAACATACTTTTATAGATTTACCTTTAGGAACCCTACTGTTTTCTCATAGTGAAGAGCCACAAAAGATTCCCCTCTTGTCTCTGTCAAAAGAAGGAGAAGAGTAATCATTGTGAAATATGCCCAGAGCATTCTCTAATAAACAAGGTCTACTCTGCAGGAGACTTTACCAGAGCTTTATCCCATCTGGGGAAAGGACATTTCTCTAACTCCAGCCCTAGCTAGCTTTTCTGTTTCCCCCGAGGGAGTAGGTGAAGCTAGAAAACACTTGTGAATGTCACAGTCCCATGACAGAGAGCAACTAAAAGACCGAGATATAATCATAACATTACAGGATATTTTCCTCTCCCATAATTTACCAGCACACCAACAGGACACTAGTGTAGTAACAGAGGAGTACAGTTGAAAGAACTGCAAAATATAGACACTTTCTGGGAAGTACTTAGGGAAGTCCAAAGACAAAACGAGAGACAGAAACAAGGACACTAGAGAGACTTGAAGTCTCTGGCATCTACAGCTACAACAAACATCAAACACACTCTAAGTCTTAGCCAGATTAACAAAAACCTCATATTAAAGGCCAATTTACCCTAGTTCTTATTTGCCAATATATTCTGTAATGTTTTCAACAGCAAACTACAAGACAAGGGAAAAGACAAGGAAAACATAGTCTGAAGTAACAAAGTAAGCATCAAAACCAGATTCAGATGGATAGAAATGTTGGCGTCATCAGACCAAGAATTTTGAATAATATTGACTAATATTTTAAGGGTTTTCATGGAAAGAGAAGACATTATGCAAGAACACGCAGGCAATATATGTAGAGTGATGAAAATTCTAAAAATAAATCAAAGAAAATGCTAGATATCAAGATGCTGTAATAAAAACAAAAAATACCCTTGATGGGACCATGAGTAAACTCAGCATGCTGAGAAAAGAACGAATGAACTTCAAGTTAGGTCAATAGGAACCTGCAAAACTGACATGCAAAGAGAACAATGTATGAAAAACAGGAAAGAATAGAGCATCCAAGAACTGTGGGATAATTTCAAAAGATGTAACATATGGATAACTGGGAATGTCAGAAGGAAAATACAGAAAGGAGCACAAGAAATAGCTGAAAAAATAATAGGAGAAAATTTCCAAATTTAATGGCATATACCAAACTCCAGATTCTGGAGCCCCAGAGAACACAAAGCAGGATTTAAAAAAATGTATCTATAGCAAGTCATACCATGTTCAAACTGCAGAAAACTAAAACCAGAAAATCTTGAAAGAAGCCAGAGGAGTAAATCACCTTACTTATAGTAGAAAAAAAAAAAAAAAAAAAAGATAATTACTGTGGACTTCTCTTCAGAAATTTCAAGCAAGAGGAGAGTGAGTGAAATATTTAAAGTGTTAAGAGAAAAAAAAAAAGAGCCTAGAATTATATGTTCAATAAAAGTATGTTTTAAAAGTGAAAGAGATATAAAGACTTTCTCAGACTGAAACTTTGGGAATTTATCGCCAACAGACCTCCCTAAAAAGAAACATGAAAAGAAGTTATTCAGGGAGAGAGAAAATGTAGTAAGACAGAAATCCTGGGTAATAGAAGGAAGAGTATAAAACAAGGAATAAATAAAGTTAATTTTTTTATTATTAATCAGTTTAAGAGATAACTGTTAAAGTAATATTACCAACAATGTATTAGCTGTTATCACATGGATTAGTTGCAAGAATGATAACAATGTTATAAGGGTCAAGAGGAAGGAACTGGGAATATGTAAAAAATGTACATGCACTACACTTAAAGTGGTACAGTGCTATCGCAAGAGAAACTTTTGAAAACGTATATTACCTGCTTAGAAAAACCAGTTTCTTTTTTTAAACATAATTTATATGCTAAGAGAAGAGGTATAACTACATCACATAAAATGCTCAATCAAGGCTGGATACAGTGGCCCATGCCTATAATCCTAGCACTTTGGGAGTCAGAGGTTGGCAGATCACTTGAGGCCAGGAGTTCAAGACCAGCCTTGTCAACGTGGCAAACCCCTGTCTCTAATAAAAGTACAACAATTAGCTGGGCATGGTGGTGTGCACCTGTAATCCCAGCTACTTAGGTGTTTGAGGCATGAGAATTGCATGAACCCAAGAGGCGGAGGCTGCAGTGAGCCAAAATCATGTCACCGCATTCATTCCAGCCTTGGTGACAGAGCAAGACACTGTCCCCACCCCACCCTCCAAAATGCTCAATTATTGCAGTGTTATTCACAATAGCAAATACATGCAATCAATGTAGGTACCCATCAATGGTGGATTGGATAAAGAAAATGTGCTACACATATACCGTGGAATACTAGGCGGTCACTAGTGAATTAATGTAGAAACAGAAAACCAAATATTGCCTGTTATCCCTTATAAGTGGAAGGTAAATCTGGGGTACACATGGGCATGACGATAGACATAAAGATAGAAACAATAGACACTGGGGACTCTGAAAGTAGGGAGGTAGGGTGTGGAGCAAGGACTGAAAATCTTCCCATTGGGAACTATGTTCACTATCTGGGTGACAGGATCAACAAAAGCCCAAATCTCAGCATCACACAATATACTCTTGTAATAAACCTACACATGTAACCCTGAATCTAAAATGAATATAGAATTTTAAAAAATTAAAGATAAAACCAGAGAAGAGGGTAAATAAGGCAAAAACTTTAAAAATGCAATGAATACATAGAAAATAGTTGCAAACACAGCGGACATTAATCCAGCTCTATCAATAATACTTTAAATGTGAATAGTCTAAATATATCAATTGATTATAGATTTGTCAGAGTAGGTTTTTCAAAAGGCCAACTATCTATTTTTACATAAGACTCACTTTAAATATAATGGCCCAGGTAACCAGAAAATAAAAGGATGTAGAGATATACATGACAAACGTAAGTCAAAGAAAAACTGGATTACTTGTATTAATTTCAGACAAAGCTGCCTCCTTATCAAATTAAAGCAACAGCCAGATACCAATACACAGCTACTAGAATGACTAAAATACAAAAATCTGACAAATTAAATTCTGAGGAGGATTCAGAGGAATAAGAACTTTCACTGCTAGTGGGAATACAAAATGGCTCAGCCACTTTGGAAGACAGTTTGGCAGTTTCTTACAAAGCTAAACATACTCTTACCATATGATGCAGTAATTGCACTCCTTGGTATGTACCCAAATGAACTGAAAACTCAACTCCACACAAAACCTGTGCATGAATATTTATAGCAGAATTATTCATAATCACCAAAAAACTGGAAGCAACCAAGATGTCCTTCAATGTAGGTGAATGTAAAAGCCAACTGTTGTATATCCATATGACGGAATATTATCGAGATGTGGTATTACACACTTTATGTAGATTTTATTACTTAATTCTGTGTGGTTGTTATTTTATTACTGTTATATTAAACACATTTTTCTTTAGTCTGCTGCTTTCTAAAAGTTGTCATAAACTCATCAATCCAGTACACCCATATTAGGAATGAATATTAAGCTTCAAAAGTAAGAGGTCTACTGGCCTCTGTGACCAGTGATGATGTAACTGTTTTTAGAATGAGAATGGTAAAAATTATCATGGTGAAGATATGAATTTAACATCCCAATTGTGTTTATTTTAACAAAATTCAAAACCAAGAACCAAACAGTTGATGAGGACTAGATTCTATGCTATTTACCTTGTATGTTTGATTTAGATTTAAATGTACTGTAACTATAATCCATTGTGCAAAATAATGGTAGTACTTGCTATCAATGGGCTTAAAGTGTTTATTGTAATTCACTTATTTTTTTCCCGTTTTTTGATGTGAACACTTAATGAAATACTTGTTTTTTACTTCATTCATGATGTTATTTGAAAGTGTTCAGATTTATTATTTTATGTGTTTTGTACTTATTTTACTGACACATTTGTCTACATAAGTTGTTGATGTCCTGTATAGAAATCCATTCAAGTTATTTATTTTGTTGCATTTGACAATGTTTTACTGATGTATTTACTTTTCCTTTCTGTCTCATTTTGATTTTAATATTTATCTTACAATTTGGATTTCTTTTTGTTGCCAGTATTTACTATAAATGTACCAATAAATGTTTTACAGTACTACAGATGACTTCAGTTGTGAGCATATTTGTGAATTTTTAAATGTGTTGCACACCGTGTTAATAATCATATATTAATTTACCTATCTTTATGTATATGATATCTTTTTTCAGGATTATTAGATTATATTACAAATCTAGAAGTTATTTTTCTATCAAAGAAATGTGACATATAATTCATTAACACAACAGAAATAATATTTTATATTTTTTAAAAGTTCAAAATTACTGTCAATAATTGTGTAATGAAATGATCTCTACTACACCCCAAATTTGCTTAAAAGTAAAATTTACTTATATTGTATATGCTTTATGTGAATGAAAATATGATAAGCTATGAAACTTGCTTAGAGGTACCAATAATTTATTCATTTTTATTTACTATTTTAATTACATAATATACTTCTATTTTGTTCTCTATATAGCTCTATCGTATGGTTGTGCTACAGTGATCTACGTTGACTACTTTTTCGGAAAAAACAATTTAATCACAGCACTATATGCCTGAGTTCAGTTTATGTAAATGTTCACAAGGCTTTTATAAAAGAGGACACAATAAATCATTAGACTTCTATTCAAAGATAAGCCTCTGAGGAACACTGGAATTAGGTTAATGTGAAGGTGGTAGGATACACACCCTTCCTCTCTCTTTAGACTCCTGTGCTAGACACACAAATAGCCCTAGGAAATACATTCAGAATACCCCACTGTATTTTATTACATTAGTTTTGTAAGTGTGTCTTTTCCCAGACTTTTAAATAAATAACAACAGCAAATCTTATATTAGTTCATACATTTTGATTCTAAATGTTTGTGGTTTCTAAAGAAAGCTGAAGATGAAAGTTGACAGTTTCATGCTAAGTGTCCTATGGTATCCATTATTTGCATGGTAGTACATCATTTTAATCAAAAGTTGCTGTGGAAGCTGATATGTATACATTTTTGACCAAAAAATATCTTTTCTATTAAAATAAATTATTTTCATTTTTGCAAGATGACCTCCTGCCATAACTCATATTTTATACAATTAAAGAGCAAGACAAAAGGACAGTGTTTATTTTCTAGCTGGAAAACTTGCTAACTAATGCAATTATTTTATATTTTTCCAGTTTTTCACATATTTGATTTCCAGTTAATTTCCTACATGTAACTCTTTCTACTAAACCCAAACCAGTCAGACATTTTAAATCTTATTAAGGACACAACTTTTTCACATATGTGCAAATAATTCTTCTTAGAGAATCGAAGTTACTTTCACTTTTTGAATATCCAAATTAGTAGTTTTCTCTGTGAAGCTACCCACTCTACCGATGATGTCACATAACACCACTTAGGAATCAAAAGTTGTGTAAATATAAGGTAGTATATAGAATAACAAATTTAAATAGTATATAATATCACATTGTCTTAAAGACCTGTATGTAACTATATTTTGGCTTAGTTATCATTTATTCCAATTTATTCCAAGTTTATTTTTACCATTTAATTTTTTTAGAACCTTGGTTCATATTATTAAAATGGTGATCATATTATTTAAATGGTAAATTGCATATACTATTAATATATTATTATATATCAAGGATCAGAAAATGTTTCTGTAATGGGCCAGGTCATAAATATTTTAGGTTTTCCAGGCCATATAGTCATTATGGAAATTACTTAATTTTGTCATTGTAGCACAGAAGCAGCCGTGGACAATGAGCAAATGAGTGTAGCTGTGTTCCAATAAAACATTATTTACAGATACTGAAATTCAAATTTCATATAACTTTCACATCAGGAAATATTGTTCTTATTAATTTTTTTAGTCATTTAAAAATATTAAAACCATTCTTATCCCCCAAGTTGTATAAAAATAGATGGAAAGATAGATTTTACTTATAAGCTGTATTTTGTCAATTTTTTTATATATTAATAATAAGTAAACATGAAACTATGCCTTTACAGAAAAAAAAAACTTACAAAGTTATTCTTGTTACTGAATTTTAGCCTTGAATAACTTGTAAAAATATGTAGCAGTCCCTGTTAAAGAGAAAATTACCTCAGACTCTAATCAAGAGATTTAAGAGAAATAACATTACACTGCGAATAACTAATTCATTAGAACAATTCAGACTTGGATTCAAGGCAAACCTAGTTTTGCATTAGCTTCAAAAGTTACATTACTGCTCTGATCTTCAGTTTTCTTGTGTAAAAGATTAAGACAGCATTTCTAAAAGGCAAGACAATTTTGATTGAAAATATATAGACATTCAAAATGACTGTCATAATTATTTAGTATGCTTTTACAAAATAAATCTGTTAGAAGGCAAATTTTTATTTATAGACATGATTTATAGAAAATAACTGACCATACTCTGCTGAGGAGATAATTTTACTTTATTAATTTCAATTTCACATCTTTGGATGTTGTTAATCTATTGGTACAAATAATCTGGAGGAATATAACGATTAATAACCTATTGGGCACGGGTGTTCCATATTGTGAGAGATCAACACTGAGACAAAGGATTCTTCAGCAAGGCTAGTTTACTTTCTCTAGAAAGGGTGCACTCATCAGCTGTCTAGCAATGAGAACACACCAAACAAAGGAAACAAGGACATTTATAAATTTTACATCCCGACACAATCCTCTATGGCTGTGTCCCATTCCCATTGGCTGGGATGGGACCTCACACTCTAAACTTAACTCGATTGGCTAAAAATCTTAAGCTTTCCTAAACAGGGAGAAGGGAAAAGAGGATAAAGAAAAGAGGAAATTAGTGATAAGAGGTCAGAGGGGTTCCCAAATAAGCAATGTCATGCATCCGGATCTGGGACTCGGTTAGCCTTATCTGAACTGGTTGGAACATGTTGCAGCCATCTTAGAATATGTACATTCAAACATTTAACCAGGGAATGATACACCTTTTATGGATTTAGGAAACTTTGAAGAAAAACTTTTCTATTCCCTACATAACCTGATTATAAAAAAAGTTAATATCCCACTAGTAGTATGCCTATACCCTGTTAATCATCTGAATATTGCAAATTGTTTCTATTTGCATATAATTGATATCTGAATTGATTCAATTTATATCTAAAAGTTTGAAGTTAGGTATTCATGGCCTTATTTATGATTAAATGTTAAAACATTTTTCAACATCTCATTCTAATTTGGGCCTTCCATGAAATACTATAGTGATGCTAATGTGCGTTTCTGTGATAACTCACAAGGTAGTAAAGCTGAAATGTGGCCTATCTGGTTAGAATATATTAACCTTCCAAAATGTGTTAAAAGTCATAATAATTTTGGAGGTACACTTTAATATCAATTTTTATTATCTTTCAAAGTTTATTGGTAAGACACATTTCTGATTCAATAACATTCACATTCCCAAGTTATGAGTTGTTTCAAGAGTTAAGTACAGTCCTTAAGGACATACTGTATTCATCACTGGTAAACCTGAGCTCAATCTCAAGTATAAAATAAGTATAACTTCATATGAAATTATTGTTTGCATCTCCAAATCCCTATAGAATTTAGTAGTATCAATATTTTTATTCCAATATTCTTTGAAACACATGTTTTAGTAATGTACTTATTTAATCTGGGAACTGGTTTTAGTAATCTTCATTATATTGTGTTTTAACTGAGTTGTATTTTCAGAATAGTTATTATACCAGTGGTATGTGGGACAACAACTACATCTTTATATTTTTCTAGAGAGCAATACACATTTATAGATACTGCAGTAATTGTTTGGCCTGGAAATGGCAATGTGAATGCTTGAGTGTAGAACACTGAAGCTTAGAACACCAGAATAGAATTCAGCTATCAACTGTCCACTGTAAATTTTGTTTACTCTGGATAACTTATTCTGTTTTTAAAATAAAAAGATCAAAACAATTTCCTAGGCAATCAAGTATTTTTTTCCTAAACAGCTTTTTGATGAGTTAAGTGTAAACAAATCAGAACCATATGGAAAGAATTTTCTCTGCAACACACATTGCTTTAATGGGAAAAGTGTTTATGAGGATGCATTTTGGTTTTTAAAAATTTGAAAAATATTTTGAGAAATAGTTTAACAATCCCAAATGTGGTTTGTTCATCTGTTCCTGGTACAATACACATCAAAAGAAAGTCTTGGAAGTGAAAACAACTCTAGGGCAAAGTTAATCCGGGTGATATTCTTAAATATGATGTTTATCAAGGCCTCCTTAATGTCTCAGGGAACTGGGCAGTGTCTCAGGAAAGTGGGCAAGGTAGAAAAAGAATTGATTTTGGCAGTTTGAAAAAGAAATTGGAATTTGTGATTATCATACAAACTTTCATTAACATCAAAGCAGAGCTCAGTCTCCTTTCCATCAATCCAATCTAAAATTAGGTTCTACTTTCCTGGAGACCTTGAGGGGCCCAATAAATAGCACCCATATTCTCCTTGTGCACTATTGGTTGGAATGTAAATTACTGTGGGAAACAGTATGGGGGTCCCTCAAGAAATTAAAATCATAAAACAACCATATGATCCAGCATTCCCATTTTTGGGTTACCTAATTTCTGAAACAATTGAGAAAATAACAAGAGTCAAGAGATGAAAAACCTAAATGACAAGAATGTTCCTGGAAAGATATACCTAGGTATCAGAATGGGCTTACTACCCTTCAGCCCCCTTCAGTGGAGGCCATCTGCTATGACTGAATAGTATGCCCCACCACCCAAACTCATATGTTGAAGCCCTAATCCCTAATATGATGGTATTTGGAGATGGGGCCTTTGGGAGATAATTAGGTTTAGATCAGGCCATAAGGTTGGAGACCTCATGAAGGAATTAGTAGCGCCCTTGTAAGAAGAAGCACACTCTCTCTCTGCCATGTGAGGACACTGTGAGAAGGCAGCTTTCTATAGGCCAGGAAAAGATCCCTCGCCAAACCAGACCATGCTGGCACCCTGATCTCTGACTTTTAGCATCCAGAACTTGGAAAAATAGGTCTCTGTTGTTTAAATCACCCAGTCTATGACATTTCGTTATGGCAGCCAGAGCTGACTATTACACCATGAAATGACCTATCTGAGGGAAACTAAGTTTACAGAGAGGGAAAACTTATTTAATCTCTCCCTCTACTTAGGTAGAAAGGAAGGCAAAATGACCAAATATGCTTTTCACAGAATTTTTGACAAACTCGTTTCACTAAAGGTAAGCTTGACCAAAGGCTGTGTATTAGGTTGTTAGTGCCTCTGTCAGAAGTACCACACACTGGGTGACTTAAACAGCAGAATTTATTTGTTCATATTTCTGGATGTTAGAAGTCCCAGCTCAGTGTGATAGCAGAGTTGTTTCCTTCTAAAGCACATGGAGGAGAACTCTGTACCAGTTCTCTCTGTTTGGCTTATAGATAGCACTTTTCTACCTTATCTTCACATCCTCTTCCCTCTGTACATGTATATGTCCAAATTTCCTCTTCTTAAAAAGATGCCAGTCAGTTTAGATTAGGATCAACCTTAATGACCTCATTTTAACTTAATCATACCTGTAAAGACCCTCTATGGTCATAGTCAGAGGTGTTGGGGGTTATAAATATAAATTCTGGGGTGAACGTAATGCAGTACTTAACAAGCTGAAACCCACAAATTAAGGTCTCATTTTATATACATTGGAATTATTTTAGTAGCAACCTAGGCTGTCTCTAACTCAAGCAAGTGTAGTTCCTTTAGGTAGTCAGAAATTATATTTGTTCAACTCCAAATCTCTTTTGAGCTTTACTATTTAAGAGTCAAAAATTTGATAGGACATACAAGATTATCACAGTACTGACCCCCGCTTACTGAGGTTAGATTTGTCAATGCTTATACGAATAGCAGTTATAGCTGGTCAAATTATGTTCTGTTTCTAAAAGCATTGCCACAGATCATAATAAAAGTTACATGGACTTTGAATGAAGCAGTGTAGATATGGGGCACATTCTTATGTTTAGTCTTACCAGGCTGTTCGACTGTTTATGACAGTTGTCCAAAATCCACTGAGAACTAAGGTTGAATTGAGAAAAACTTGGAACCGTTCGTTTTCTCTCTTTGGAGAAAATATCAATTTATGCACGCCTATACTTTTATCTCTCGGAGAATAGCATTTGATGTGTTCTTATGCAGCTTCACAATTTACAGTGGAGGCAGCCACAGTCAGGGGGCCTTATTTGTGGTTTCTTTCTCTCACCTCCACAATATTCAAAATATTTTAATTAAAATTTCCCCTTTGGCACAAATAATTTAAACATAGACCCTCCTTCGTGCTCTGTAGTGCATACTAAATTCAATTACCTTGCAAATTTAAAAGCAGCAAATAATGCTTTGCTTGCTAACACCTAAAAGGCCTTTACAGATCGATCCTCTTTTCTCCATAATTGAATCCTTGCCTCAGCTGCATCTGGTTGTGGTCTCTCGGGGTGTGCTGCAGCCTCCTGCTGGCACATATGCTAAGTATTTTTCAAGGTCAAGATGTGGTCTTCCGTACCCAGAGCTTGCCTGCACCTGTTAAATAAAATGATCTATTTGGTTTCTTGTACCCATTTTACTTGGAAATAAATACTTTAATAATTTTTTTTTTTTGTATTCAAAAAGGTCCGTCTTCAATCTTAGTACTTTCCATTTAGTAACTGTCAATCAATTTATTGTAATTGCTGTAAGCTCGTCTATTGGATAGACTTGTGTCTAACTTGAAAATTAGAAAACGTATTTCAAGAGCTCTTTGAAGATTATGTTTTATGATCTGAACTTGGTTTGTGATAAGCTGTATTATGATCAACAAAATGTACAGATTTATAATAAATCAACTATGTTAAAAACTATTCTAAAATTAATCAAGAGTGATTTCTGGGGACATCTTTTGGGACACCTTCTGCTTCCCCTCTATTGCTAACTCCAATCTATGTGCTTCTTTACAGCCAAGCAGCTGCTAGAGCTGTCAGGCTGTGAAGTGGGAGTGAAGCCTTTGGCTTTCTTGAAGTCCTGGGGGGCTATTCAAGAGTCTAGACACCAGCATTGAACAGCCCTGAGGTAAGGATCAGAATGTGGTAGGTTCATGGGTGCTTGATGGGTTAGACCCACATAAGTCTCTTATGAGTTTAAAAGTGATCTCCCTGATACCCATGAAGCTTGATGGATGTGCCAAGTCCTCTTTACTTATGAGAACTAGGAAGAGGTAAAAAGATAAGGAGCAGGAAGCCTTCTTCTTGGTGTTCCTGCAGGAGGCTGGAGGTCTCTGATGCTACAGCATCTTCCCTTAGGACACAGACCATTTATCTTCCAAACATTTGCGGTTATGGAACTTCCAAAGCAGAATAAGATTCAACAAACAGAGAAAGAAATCTTTAAAGGAGCTCTGTAGCTCTAAAAACTGAATATCAACCAGATGACACACATTAGCTTGCTGGATCTATGAGCCATAGCAAAGAATTTGAGTGGCCAAGGAATTGACCTCAGACCAATTCCTTATTCTCATGCTCTTCTCTATATTTCCGGAACATTTCATTACAGGTTTCAGGGTTCTACACTCAAGTATTCACATTGCCATTTCTAGGTAAAACAATTACTAAAGCATTTATAAATGTGTATGTTATCTAGAAAAATCTGAAAATGTAGATGTTCCAATTAATACTCCGGTATAATAGCCCTATGCTAAAAATACATCTTGTTTAAATGCACCATTATGAAAATTACTAACACCAGGCCATGGATTAGATAAATACATTATAAAGCATGTATCTCAATGAATATTAGAATGAAAGTATTGCATGACTAAATTTTCTAAAGATTTGGAGGTAGACATATAGCAATTTCATCTAAAATTGAAGTTACTTCATATTTAATTGAGATTGCACTCAGGTTTACTAGTGAATTGTGTATCTCCTTAAGGACTTTATTTAGCTCCTGTGAAAAACACAAAACTTAAGAATGTAAATTAAATAAATAATGTAGCCCTCTAAGTCAGCATAATATATTTATTATATTGGATAATGTTGGACATTTTTATAACTTTTGTCTCCTAAATATTTCATGATATCAGTACTAAATAATTAACAAACTCAATTAAATAGAGATATATGAAAAGGTCAATTTTCATCTTGCAACTATAGACTTTATGTTTGTAGATATTTATAAGAATAATAATGCATCTGATAGTAAATAAAACTAATTGTTAAAATGTTGATTAAAGTTTTTAAAATTAGAGGCTACATTTTGTATTTATATTAAACATACTAGCAATAAAACACCGAAAATATTAATTATATGGAACTTACAAATGCACTTCTACATGCCTCTTAGATTTAATAGGTTAAAGGAAATTAGTGGTGATGAGGTGCTTTCTATTTCTGTATTTTCTTTTAACCTGGGCTATTTATAAGCAGCTGTAAATTAAAAATATTTCATCCTCTTAATTGGTTTTGTGCTGATATATAGATACATTTTTTAGATCAATTTTAATGTGTCCCAATGAGACTAAGTCATTTCCTCTACATGGAATAATAGAACAAGAAGATAAAAGGGGACATTATCAGAATGGGTTAGGATAAGACAAAGACAGTCATGCTTTTTAAGGAAATAAGAGTTTGAATTTTTAGCCTCTTCTTTAATCAATCCATCAAATAGAGAGTTTACTTCTTGAACGAAATCTTATTGACTACTCACTAGAAAAGTTACTTCTTTCGAATCTGAAAGTTCTACTTTGTACTGAAGCTGCATTTGTCTGAGCTGGCATTTATTAATACATGTTGTGAGTTGGCTTTCTTGAGATGGGATGTAATTCACCCTGACATACCTCCCTTTATTGAGGATCAATAGATAAAATATAAAATAATTCCATATAGTAGGAATCAATGAAAATGAAAAGCTTCACATTTCATTAAGAACATTATTATTTTGATTTTGCACCTGGAGTTCTAGTTAAAATAATTTTTTGAGAGTTTAAACTTCTTTGCTCACTAAAGACAAGCCATGTTAACATATGAGATTATAGAACTATATATATATACAGAGAGTTATTTTCTCTTTAAAGCTAAAAGTGGTACAATTTGATTCAATCTGGTGTAATTGATTTGATTTGCTTTAAAAAGTATCTGTTGAGCAGGTGTTCTAGATGATTTTTCAGCAGTGACAATTCACAGCTATTGAAGTATTATGACTTTATAGAAAATGATAAAACTGGAAAAAACGCTCATTATTTGAGCTGATACTTTAGCCTTTACTATCATTCTTGCTCGCCATACTGACAGCTTTTAATTGTATTGTGCAAAGAGGACAAAAAAGGCAGATGTGTATCTTGCTATTTGTGTTTTTATTTGTTCTCTAGAAAAATCTCACTTATATTTACACCAGTGTAAAATCTTGTCATATGGACTTTCATTATTTCGAAAGACATGGAATTTATATTTTAAAATTCTCATCACTCTATTATTTAATTTTTAATCATTTCACAGCAAATTATCCTTGATAGAGTTGTAAAATTTTTTAAAAGTTTTTATTTTATTTTTTAAATTAATTTATTGTTTTTTGGTGAAAAATAAAAATTGTATATATGTACAAGATGAAGTCTTGTAATATATTTTCATTGTAGAATGGCTAAATTGGAGTAATTAATATGTGCATTACTTCAAATACTTATTTCTTTGTGGTGAGAAAACTTAAAATCTCCTCTCTTGGCAATTTTAAAGAAAACAACACATTATTAACTAGAATCACCATATTGTACAGTACATCTCTTAAAATTATTCCTCCTGCCTAACTAAAACTTTTCATACCTTTTGACTAACATCTCCTCAATCATCCCTGTTCCACCCCATCCCCTGCTAACCACCATTCTACTCTTACATCTCCGAGTTCAGCTTCTTTAGATTCTACATATGTGAGATCATGTAGTGTTCATATTTCTGTGCCTTGCTTATTTCACTTAATATAAAGTCCTCCAGGTTAATTGATATTGTCACATATGACAGGATTTTTTTCTTTTCTAGGACTGAAGAGTATTCTACTGTATGTGTGTGCGTATACACAGTAGAATATATACATATTTCCTAGAATATATATCTATATATATAGATATATATTTACTACATTTCTTTATTCATGCATTGACGGACATGTAGGTTGATTCTACATCTTGACTACTGTCAGTAACACTATAATGATCATGGGAGTTCAGATATCTCTTCAAAATACCAATTTCATTTCCTTTTAATATATACCCAATAGTGAGATGGATGGTTGTTCTATTTTTAAGTTTTGGAGGAACGTTCATATTGATTTCCATAACGCCTGTACTAATTTACATTCCCACAAACCATGTGAAAGGAATCCCTTTTCTCCACATTCCCATCAATACTTATCTTTCATATTTTTAATAAGACTAATCCTAACAGGTATGAGGTAATATTTCATTGTGGTTTCAATCTGCATTTACCTGATGATTAGTGATGTTGAGCATTTATTCGCATACCTGTTGGGCACTGTTGTGTTTTCCTCTGAGAAATGTCTATGCAGGTATTTTGCTCATTGGGTTATGAATTGTGTTATTTGTTTTCTTGTCATTGAGTCATTTGAATTTATTATAGATTTGGGTTATTAATCTCTTATCAGATGAATAATTTGTATATATTTTCTCCCATTTCACAGGTTGTCCCTTCACTCTGTTGTGTCTCATTTATAGATTTGTGTATGCTGAACTATCCTTGCATTCCTAACATAAATTCCAATTGTTCACGGAGAATGATTATTTAAACTTTCTGTTGAATTAGAGTTGCCACCGTTTTGTTGAGGATTTTTTGCCTCTATATTGATCAGAGATATTGGCCTATAATTTTCTTTTATTTTCTCTTTTCTTTTCCTTTTTCTTTCTTTCTTTCTTTTTTTTTTTTTTCCTTCCAGACAGAGTCTTGCTCTGCCGCCCAGGCTGGAGTGCAGTGGCACTATCTCGGCTCACTGCAAGCTCTGACTCCCGGGTTCACGCCATTCTCCCTCCTTAGCCCGCCTAGTAGCTGGGACTACAGGCGCCCGCCACTACGCCCGGCTAATTTTTTGTATTTTTAGTAGAGACGGGGTTTTGCCCTGTTAGTCAGGGTGGTCCCGATCTCCTGACCCCATGATCCACCTGCCTCAGTGTCCTTGTATAGTTTTCTCATTAGGGTAGCGAAAAGTAACTTGGAAGTTTTCCCTGATCTTTAATTTTTTGCAAATGCTTGAGAAGAATTGGAATTATTTTTTCTTCAAACGTTTGATAAAAATCAGTAGTGAAGCCCTCAGGTCCTGGCCTTTTCTTTGATCAGAGAGTTTTTATAACTGTTTCATTTGCCTTATTCATTATTGGCTTATTCAGATTATTTATTTCTTTATGATTTCATCTTGGTAGGTCATATGTGTCTAGAAACTTATCCATTTCTTTTAGGTTATCCAATTAGTTGGCATACAGTTGTTCATAATAGTCTCTTATAATCTCTTATATTAATGTGGTGTCAGCTGTAATGTCTCTGCTTTAATTTATTATTTTATTTATTTGAGTCTTCTCTTTTATTTCTTTAGTCTAGCTAAAGGTTTGTCTTAGCTTTTTTGATTATTTTCTTTTATTATTATTATTATTATTATTATTATTATTATTATACTTTAAGTTCTAGGGTACATGTGCATAATGTGCAGGTTTGTTACATATGTATACTTGTGCCATGTTGGTGTGCTGCACCCATCAACTCGTCATTTACATCAGGTATAACTCCCAATGCAATCCCTCCCCCCTACCCCCTCCACATGATAGGCCCTGGTGTGTGATGTTCCCCTTCCCGAGTCCAAGTGATCTCATTGTTCAGTTCCCACCTATGAGTGAGAATATGCAGTGTTTGGTTTTCTGTTCTTGTGATAGTTTGCTAAGAATGATGGTTTCCAGCTGCATCCATGTCCCTACAAAGGGCACAAATTCATCATTTTTTATGGCTGCATAGTATTCCATGGTATATATGTGCCACATTTTCTTAATCCATTCTGTCATTGATGGACATTTGGGTTGATTCCAAGTCTTTACTATTGTGAATAGTGCCGCAATAAACATACGTGTGCATGTGTCTTTATAGCAGCATGATTTATAATCCTTTGAGTATATACCCAGTAATGGGATGGCTAGGTCATGTGGTACATCTAGTTCTAGATCCTTGAGGAATCGCCATACTGTTTTCCATAATGGTTGAACTAGTTTACAATCCCACCAACAGTGTAAAAGTGTTCCTATTTCTCCACATCCTCTCCAGCACCTGTTGTTTCCTGATTTTTAATGATCGCCATTCTAACTGGTGTGAGATGGTATCTCATTGTGGTTTTGATTTGCATTTCTCTGATGGCCAGTGATGATGAGCATTTTTTCATGTGTCTGTTGGCTGTATGAATGTCTTCTTTTGAGAAATGTCTGTTCATATCCTTTGCCCACTTTTTGATGGGGTTTGTTTTTTTCTTGTAAATTTGTTTGAGTTCTTTGTAGGTTCTGGATATTAGCCCTTTGTCAGATGAGTAGATTACAAAAATTTTCTCCCATTCTGTAGGTTGCCTGTTCACTCTGATGGTAGTTTCTTTTGCTGTGCAGAAGCTCTTTAGTTTAATGAGATCCCATTTGTCAATTTTGGCTTTTGCTGCCATTGCTTTTGGTGTTTTAGACATGAAGTCTTTGCCCAGGCCTATGTCCTGAATGGTACTACCTAGCTTTTCTTCCAGGATTTTTATGGTATTAGGTGTAACATTTAAGTCTCTAATCCATCTTGAATTAATTTTCGTATAAGAAGTAAGGAAAGGATCCAGTTTCAGCTTTCTACTTATGGCTAGCCAATTTTCCCAGCACCATTTATTAAATAGGGAATCCTTTCCCCATTTCTTGTTTCTCTCAGGTTTGTCAAAGATCAGATGGCTGTAGATGTGTGGTATTATTTCTGAGGACTCTGTTCTGTTCCATTGGTCTATATCTCTGTTTTGGTACCAGTACCATGCTGTTTTGGTTACTGTAGCCTTGTAGTATAGTTTGAAGTCAGGTAGCATGATGCCTCCAGCTTTGTTCTTTTGACTTAGGATTGTCTTGGAGATGCGGGCTCTTTTTTGGTTCCATATGAACTTTAAAGCAGTTTTTTTCCAATTCTGTGAAGAAAGTCATTGGTAGCTTGATGGGGATGGCATTGAATCTATAAATAACCTTGGGCAGTATGGTCATTTTCACGATATTGATTCTTCCTATCCATGAGCATGGTATGTTCTTCCATTTGTTTGTGTCCTCTTTTATTTCACTGAGCAGTGGTTTGTAGTTCTCCTTGAAGAGGTCCTTTACATCCCTTGTAAGTTGGATTCCTAGGTATTTTATTCTGTTTGAAGCAATTGTGAATGGAAGTTCATTCATGATTTGGCTCTCTGTTTGTCTGTTACTGGTATATAAGAATGCTTGTGAGTTTTGCACATTAATTTTGTATCCTGAGACTTTGCTGAAGTTGCTTATCAGCTTAAGGAGATTTTGGGCTGAGACAATGGGGTTTTCTAAATATATAATCATGTCATCTGCAAAGAGGGACAATTTGACTTCTTCTTTTCCTAACTGAATACCCTTGATTTCTTTCTCTTGCCTGATTGCCCTAGCCAGAACTTCCGACACTATGTTGAATAGGAGTGGTGAGAGAGGGCATCCCTGTCTTGTGCCAGTTTTCAAAGGGAATTTTTCCAGTTTTTGCCCATTCAGTATGATATTGGCTGTGGGTTTGTCATAAATAGCTCTTATTATTTTGAGGTACATTCCATCAAAACCGAATTTATTGAGTGTTTTTAGCATGAAGGGCTGTTGAATTTTGTCCAAAGCCTTTTCTGCATCTATTGAGATAATCATGTGGTTCTTGTCTTTGGTTCTGTTTATATGCTGGATTATGTTTATTGATTTGCGAATGTTGAACCAGCCTTGCATCCCAGGGATGAAGCCCACTTGATCATGGTGGATAAGCTTTTTGACGTGCTTCTGAATCCAGTTTGCCAGTATTTTATTGAGGATTTTTGCATCAATGTTCATCAGGGATATTGGTCTAAAATTCTCTTTTTTTGTTTTGTCTCTGTTAGGCTTTGGTATCAGGATGATGTTGGCCTCATAAAATGAGTTAGGGAGGATTCCCTCTTTTTCTATTGATTGGAAGAGTTTCAGAAGGAATGGTACCAGCTCCTCCTTGTACCTCTGGTAGAATTCAGCTGTGAATCCATCTGGTCCTGGACATTTTTTGGTTGGTAGGCTATTAATTATTGCCTCAATTTCAGAGCCTGCTATTGGTCTATTCAGGGATTCAACTTCTTCCTGGTTTAGCCTTGGAAGAGTGTAAGTGTCCAGGAAATTATCCATTTCTTCTAGATTTTCTAATTTATTTGCATACAGGTGTGTATAGTATTCTCTGATGGTAGTTTGTATTTCTGTGGAGTCGGTGGTGATATCTCCTTTATCATTTTTTATTGCGTCTATTTGATTCTTCTCTCTTTTCTTCTTTATTAGTCTTGCTAGCGGTCTATCAATTTTGTTGATCTTTTCAAAAAACCAACTCCTGGATTCATTGATTTTTTCGAGGGTTTTTTGTGTCTCTATCTCCTTCAGTTCTGCTCTGATCTTAGTCATTTCTTGCCTTCTGCTAGCTTTCGAATGTGTTTGCTCTTGCTTCTCTAGTTCTTTTAATTGTGATGTTAGAGTGTCAATTTTGGATCTTTCCTGCTTTCTCTTGTGGGCATTTAGTGCTATAAATTTCCCTCTACACACTGCTTTAAATGTGTCCCAGAGATTCTGGTATGTTGTATCTTTGTTCTCATTGGTTTCAAAGAACATCTTTATTTCTGCCTTCATTTCGTTATGTACCCAGTAGTCATTCAGGAGCAGGTTGTTGAGTTTCCATGTAGTTGAGTGGTTTTGATTGAGTTTCTTAGTCCTGAGTTCTAGTTTGATTGCACTGTGGTCTGAGAGACAGTTTGTTATAATTTCTGTTCTTGTACATTTGCTGAGGAGTGCTTTACTTCCAATTATGTGGTCAATTTTGGAATAAGTACTATGTGGTGCTGAGAAGAATGTATATTCTGTTGATTTGGGGTGGAGAGTTCTGTAGATGTCTATTAGGTCTGCTTGCTGCAGAGATGAGTTCAATTCCTGGATATCCTTGTTAACTTTCTGTCTCGTTGATCTGTCTAATGTTGACAGTGGAGTGTTGAAGTCTCCCATTATTATTGTATGGGAGTCTAAGTCTCTTTGTAAGTCTCTAAGGACTTGCTTGATGAATCTGGGTGCTCCTGTATTGGGTGCATATATATTTAGGATAGTTATCTCTTCCTGTTGAATTGATCCCTTTACCATTATGTAATGGCCTTCTTTGTCTCTTTTGATCTTTGATGGTTTAAAGTCTATTTTATCAGAGACTAGTATTGCAACCCCTGCTTTTTTTTGTTCTCCATTTGCTTGGTTAATCTTCCTCCATCCCTTTATTTTGAGCCTATGTATGTCTCTGCATGTGAGATGGGTCTCCTGAATACAGCAGACTGATGGGTCTTGACTCTTTCTCCAGTTTGCCAGTCTGTGTCTTTTAATTGGACCATTTAGTCCTTTTACATTTAAGGTTAATATTGTTATGTGTGAACTTGATCCTGCCATTATGATATTAACTGGTTATTTTGCTTGTTAGTTGATGCAGTTTCTTCCTAGCCTCAATGGTCTTTACATTGTGGCATGTTTTTGCAATGGCTGGTACCGGTTGTTCCTTTCCATGTTTAGTGCTTCCTTCAGGGTCTCTTGTAAGGCAGGCCTAGTGGTGACAAAATCTCTAAGCATTTGCTTATCTGTAAAGGATTTTATTTCTCCTTCACTTATGAAACTTAGTTTGGCTGGATATGAAATCCTGGGTTGAAAATTCTTTTCTTTAAGAATGTTGAATATTGGCCCCCACTCTCTTCTGGCTTGTAGAGTTTCTGCCGAGAGATCTGCTGTTAGTCTGATGGGCTTCCCTTTGTGGGTAACCCGACCTTTCTCTCTGGCTGCCCTTAAGATTTTTTCCTTCGTTTCAACTTTGGTGAATCTGGCAATTATGTGTCTTGGAGTTGCTCTTCTTGAGGAGTATCTTTGTGGCATTCTCTGTATTTCCTGGATTTGAATGTTGGCCTGCCCTACTAGGTTGGAGAAGTTCTCCTGGATGATATCCTGAAGAGTGTTTTCCAACTTGGTTCCATTTTCCCCCTCACTATCAGGCACCCCAGTCAGACGTAGATTTGGTCTTTTTACATAATCCCATACTTCTTGCAGGCTTTGTTCATTTCTTTTTCTTCTTTTTTCTTTTGGTTTCTCTTCTCGCTTCATTTCATTCATTTGATCCTCAATCGCTGATACTCTTTCTTCCAGTTGATCGAGTTGGTTACTGAAGCTTGTGCATTTGTCACATATTTCTTGTGTCATGGTTTTCATCTCTTTTGTTTTGTTTATGACCTTCTCTGCATTAATTACTCTAGCTATCAATTCTTCCACTTTTTTTTCAAGATTTTTAGTTTCTTTGCACTGGGTACGTAATTCCTCCTTTAGCTCTGAGAAGTTTGATGGACTGGAGCCTTCTTCTCTCATCTCGTCAAAGTCATTCTCCATCAAGCTGATCCATTGCTGGCAATGAGCTGCACTCCTTTGCCGGGGGAGATGTGCTCTTATTTTTTGAATTTCCAGCTTTTCTGCCCTGCTTTTTCCCCATCTTTGTGGTTTTATCTGCCTCTGGTCTTTGATGATGGTGGTGACGTACTGATGGGGTTTTGGTGTAGGTGTCCTTCCTGTTTGATAGTTTTCCTTCTAACAGTCAGGACCCTCAGCTGTAGGTCTGTTGGAGATTGCTTGAGGTCCACTCCAGACCCTGTTTGCCTGGGTATCAGCAGCAGAGGCTGCAGAATATAGAATATTGCTGAACCGTGAGTGTACCTGTCTGATTCTTGCTTTGGAGGCTTCCTCTCAGGGGTGTACTCCACCCTGTGAGGTGTGGGGTGTCAGACTGCCCCTAGTGGGGGATGACTCCCAGTTAGGCTACTCATGGTTCAGGGACCCACTTGAGCAGGCAGTCTGTCCCTTCTCAGATCTCAACCTCCGTGTTGGGAAATCCACTGCTCTCTTCAAAGCTGTCAGACAGAGTCGTTTGCATCTGCAGAGGTTTCTGCTGCTTTTGTTGTTGTTTAGCTGTGCCCTGTCCCCAGAGGTGGAGTCTACAGGGACAGGCAGGTTTCCTTGAGCTGCTGTGAGCTCCACCCAGTTCGAGCTTCCCAGCGGCTTTGTTTACCTACTTAAGCCTCAGCAATGCGGGCGCCCCTCCCCCAGCCTCACTGCTGCCTTGTGGTTAGATGGCAGACTGCTGTGCTAGCAATGAGGGAGGCTCCATGGGCATGGGACCCTCCCGGCCAGGTGTGGGATATAATCTCCTGGTGTGCCTATTTGCTTAAAGCACAGTATTGGGGTGGGAGTTACCTGATTTTCCAGGTGTTGTGTGTCTCAGTTCCCCTGGCTAGGAAAAGGGATTCCCTTCCCCCTTGCACTTCCCAGGTGAGGCGATGCCTCGCCCTGCTTCAGCTCTCGCTGGTCGGGCTGCAGCAGCTGACTAGCACCGATTGTCCGGCATTCCCTAGTGAGGTGAACCTAGTACCTCAGTTGAAAATGTAGAAATCACTGGTCTTCTGTGTCACTCGCGCTGGGAGTTGGAGACTGGAGCTGTTCCTATTCAGCCATCTTACTCCGCCCCCCGATTATTTTCCATTTCCTTTATTTCTGTTCTGATCTTTATTATTTTTTCCCCTCTACTAACATTGGACTTTGTTTTCTTTTCTAGTTTCTTGAGGTACAACATTATTTATTTAACATTTTATTCTTTTTTGGTAAATGCATTTATTGCTCTAAACTTCCCTTTTAGAGATGTCTTTTCCGCATTCTATAAACTTCTGTATATTTTACCTTCACTTTTGCTTGTATCAGGAATTTTTAAATTTCCCTATTATTTTTTTCTCTGACCCATGGATTGTTTATGTTAATTTCAATGTGAATTTTCTAAAATTTCTTCTGTTACTGATTTCTAGTTTTGTTCTATTGTGGTAAGAAAAGTCATGCAATATTATTCAATTTTCTTAAAATTTTGAGGTTTTTTTTTTTTTTTTTTTTTTTTTTGGTAACCTGACGACATATATTCTATCCTGGAGAATGTTTCATGTGTGCTTGAGAAGAATGCATGTCTTACTGCTATAGGGTGAAGTATTCTGTATACGTCTGTGAGGTCCACTTGAACTAAAGTGCAGTTTAAGTCCAATGTTTCCTGATTGATTTTCTGTTTGGATGATCTGTTCATTGCTGAAAGCAGGTTATTGAAGTCCCTGACTATTGTTACATGACAGTCTATCTCTCCACATCTATTAATATTTGCTTTATATATTTACATGCTCTGATAATTGGGTGCGTATATATATTTATAATTGTTATATCATTGTGCTAAACTGACCCCATTATCTTTATACAATAACCTTCTGTATCTCTCTTTTTTTTTTTTTCTTTTTTGTTACTGTTTTTGACTTCAAGCTTATTTCATCTGGCATAAGCATGAGTACTGCTGCTCTCTTTTTGTTTCTGTTTGCATGGGAAATAGTTTTCCATTCTTTGCCTTTTAGTCCATATTTGCTCTTGAAGATGAAGTGAGTCTCAACTTATTGTTGGGTCTTTTTATTTATATATATATACACACACACACATATATATACACACACACACATATATATATATTCAGCAATGCTATATTTTTATGGAAAATTTGATCAATGTATTTTCAAGGTGATTATTAAGTAAGACCTTACTACTGTCATTTTGTTAATTAATTTCTGATAGTTTTATAGGTTCTTTTCTCTTTTTTAGAAATATTGCTGTCTTCCTTTGTGATTAGATGATTTTCTTTAGTGGTGTCTTTTGAACTCTTAGTTTTAACTGCTGTGTATCTACTATAGGTTTTTGCTTTAGGATTACCATGAGGCTTAGATAAGACACCTTACAGTTGTAACAGGATATATTAAGCCAATAACAACTTAATTTTTATCACATACAATAGCTCTATACTTTTACTCCATCCCCCATTATATGATTTGATGTCATAATTTACATCTTATTATACTGTGTGTCCCTTAACAAATATTGTAGCTATTATTACTTTTAATAGTTTTGTGTTTTAACCTTCATGTTAAAAATTTAAGTGATTTACATACCGTCATTACAGCATTGGATTATTCTGAATTCATTATTTGACTGTGTACTTACTTTTACCGGTGAGTTTTAAACTTTCACATGTTTTTCTGTTATTAGAGTCTTTTTCTTTAATCTGGAAGAATTCCCTTTAGCATTTCTTCTAAGACAGATCTAATAATGATGAACACTCAGATTTTGTTCCTCTGGAAAAGTCTTTATTTCTTCTTCATTTCTGAAGGACAGCTTTTGCCACATACTCTTTATTATCAGTATTTTCCTTCAGTACTTTGAGTATGTCATGCCACTCTCTTCTGGTTTGTGGGGTTTTTGCTAAGGAACAAGCTGACAGCCTTACTGAAAGTCCCTTATATCTGAATTAGTTATTTTCTCTTTATACTTCCAGGATCCTCTCTTTACCTTTAATTTTTGACAGTTCAATTAATATATCCTGGTGTAGTCTTGTTTGGATTGAATTTGACTGGAGACCTCCACCTTCTTGTACATGAATATTTATGTTGCTTTGGATTTGCAGAATGTATGCTGTTGCTTTTTTAATTAAAGTTTTAAAGCATTCTACCCATTGTTTCATCTCTCCTTCTTGAACTCTTATAACTTGAAAATTTGTCCTTTGAGTATTTTTCCATAAGTCCTAAAAATTTCTAAAAATAAATTTCTTTATTCCTTGTTGTTTTATTTTTTTCTCCTCTGACTGTCTATTTTCAAATAACTTGTCTTCAAATTCATGTATAAAGCTTTTTTTCTGCTTGATCAGTTCTCTTACTGTTTTCTCTGGTAGTTTTTATTTCATTCACTCTAATTTTCTGCCCCAGAAATTGTCTGATTTTGGTGGTGTTGTTTGTTTGTTTGTTTTAAAATTTCAATCTCTCTGTTAAATATCTCTTTCGGTAATTTTGTAATTTTGTAATTTTGGTAATTTGGTAAATATCTCTTTTTGGCAATTTATTGTTTTCCTGATTCCATTGAATTGTTTCCCTGTATCCTATGGAAGTTTACTGAGCATTTTTTAATGAGTTATTTTGAATTATTTGTCAGGCAGTTTGTATCTTTGGATCAACTACTGGGAGATTATCATACTATTTGGGGAGTGCTGTGTCTATTTGACCTTCCTTGTTTCTTGTTGCCTTATGTTAATGTCTGTGTATTGGAAGAATTAAGACTTTATTCTAGTCCTTGAAGACTGGCTTTGTTTGAGAATGTCTTAATATCTCACATCAAGTAGCCCTTCTAGAGATTCTAAGCAGGCTCTCTGGGTGGTCCATGAGCAGGCTTGCTGCTGCAGTCATCAGGAAGGCTAGCCTGGTACATAGGTCAGCAGGTGGGTAGGACCAGAGCTGATGTACACAGAGTTAGGTGTGGATCCTGGATCTACTAGTATGGACATGTGGATTGCGTCCATGTGGTGTTCCTAGAGCTGGGTCCATGATGACAGACTTGGAGCCTGTATCTGTGGAAGCCAGCATGAAGTCTGGCCTCACAGGAGCTGACCTAGTATTGGGATGGAACATGAGCCTGGGTCAACAGGGGCTAGGCATGTGCTGGGATGGACCGGATCCTGAGTCCACAGGACTGTCCTGAAGCTACAGGGCTTGCCTGGAGTCTGGTACCATGGGGACTCAACTGGATCCTGGGTTTGCTTGAGCTAGCCTGGAGGATGGGTATGAAGCTGCTGACCTGAAGGCTAGGTACACAAGGGCTGGTCTGAGTTCCTGTGTTGTGAAGATTGGCCTGCAAAATGAGTCCACAGGGACCATCATGGGTTTTGGGTTTATGGAAGTTTGTCCAATGCTGGGATCTACTGGGATGAGCCTTGTTCTGCTGAGCAGGTCTGGAACCTGAGTCTGGGGAAGTGTGGGGCCATAGAGGCCAGACTCAAGGGTAGGGTTATGGGCCTAGTACAGGAAAGCCTGGAGCTTTTGTCCATGGGTGTCTGAGGCCAAGAGATTTGACCTGGAGCTGAGGCAGGACTGATTTCTGGGCTATGTGTACTGACCTGACTCTTGGCTGTTCTGAAATTTCTGGTAGGTCTGGAGCCTAGGACCACAGGGGATCACTTGGGGCTGGGCAGACCTAGAGCTTGTATCTGCAGGGACTGGCTTAGAAGCTGGGTCTATAAGCGCTGACCTGATGAATAGGGCTGCAGAGCTTGGCTTGTGCTGAGGTGGGACTGAAGCTTGGTATCCTGGGGCTAGCCTGGTGCTGAGGACAACCTGAAGCCTAGGACTACCAGGGCTGGCTGTGTTCTGGGGCCAACTTGGCAGGCCCAGGGTCTCAGTCTTCAGGGACTCAATTAGCACTGGGATGGGTCCAATGCCCAGGGCAACGTGGTAGGCCCCAATGATGTTGGGCTTTGGGCCCATTCCAGTGCCAATTGAGTCCCCACACTGGGGCACATCCAGAGGTCAAGTCTGCTGGGCAGGCCTAGAGTCTGAGGCTGTGGGATCCCATCTGGTGCCAAGGCAGGCTTGGAGGTTCAATCTTCACGTGCTAGCCTGGAATCTGGGGCTGTAGGGACCTTTCTGGCAGTGAGTTTTACTGGGGCAAGCCTGGTTTTGGAGTCCAGGGCAAAGTCCTGTACCCACTTTCCTCTCCTTCCCCTAAGTTGAGGGTATTTCTCCATACTGTACTTCCTGGGGTTGGTAAAAGGGATGTTGCAGGTAGTGTAAAACTGACAGTCCTTCCTACCCTCTTCCATGTGTCTTTTAATATTTCTGTGCTACACTCAGGTACTGTGGTCTCTCACCTAGTTTCCTTAGCTTTTATGAAGATACATTTGCACATGGATAGTTGTTTAGACTGATGTTTCTGTAAGTGTATAAATGCTGAAAAGTCATATTCCACCACCTTGCTGATGTCTGTCCTGAAAATTAATTTAACATACTCAAAATGTTTTCCCTATACAGGAATAGAAGTAATAATTAAAACTGGTGCTAGAACAATATATGTAATAATTATTGGGTAACAGTAACATTGAAGTAGTTATTCCTTTCAGACTTATGGATATGATTTAATAACACTGTAGCAGTGTAACATTAAATCAGAACACTAAATGTGTTGGATGTGTAACATTAAGGAATATAGTTACAAAAATTCTTACCAGCCATTACAATGACTAATCAATAGCACTATTAAATATAACTTTATGATAACACATAGAAAGATGAACATAGAATCATGGAATTACGATTACTTACTATGGAATTAATATTTATTACAGAACTAGAAAGAAACTAGGCAGATTAAAAACTCTCACTAAAGATTTTTCCAAGTATAAATTCTTAACTAAGTGTAAAATGATTAGGCTGAGTTCAAGGACAGCTTTCAAATGTAGTTGTATGTTTCTTTGTTAATTTACATTTAACAATCTCAAATCCGGCTGGGAGCCATGGCTCACGCCTATAATCCCAGCACTTTGGGAGGCCGAGGCGGGTGGATCACGAGGTCAGGAGATCAAGACCACCCTGGCTAACACAGTGAAACCCTGTCTTTGCTAGAAATACAAAAAATTAGCCAGTTGTGGTGGTGGGTGCCTGTAGTCCCAGCTACTCGGGAGGCTGAGGCAGAAGAGTGGTGTGAACCTGGGATGCGGAGCTTGCAGTGAGCCCAGATTGTGCCACTGCACTCCAGCCTGGGCGACAGAGTGAGACTCCAAAAAAAAAAAAAAACCTAAAATCTCAAATCCAAATGTCTAAGAATACCTGTGTCCAAAATGTATTTCGCTCTCTTGATCACAGGGGTTAAATAAAGTTGGATTATTTTAGATAGTTTTTTTTTTTTTCTGCTAAGAATTTCTACTTAATTTAAAAGAGTGCAAGTTAGACATTAGTACATTTTTACTTAGAGTTAGCATAAGCTCTTAAGGTTATAATTGGAGAGGGAAATTATATTTATTTTGTTTGGCCATAATTTTGTTAAGATCTGTTAGCAAGTCTGGAAATTCATTAAAAACAGAGCTAAAATTGATGTAGACATGTACTGTGGTTATTTAGATGAATTCTATATCCTCACTATATGCATATGGATCAAACCTGATGATACAGAAAAACATTCTTAAAACAATCTGATTGAAATCTTTGAGAGATTGCTGGAAGGCTTTTTCATTATTAAACACATGAGTTTGTCATAATGCAATTCATTTCATATATCCACTAAAAGCAGGCCATAAATAAATATATAGAATAAAATACAGTTGCATTATTTTGTACTTTTTTTATCTGAGAAAAAAATGCAATTCTGAAACATGAAATTCTCTAATGCTTATCACATGGCTATTTAGCATACTTTTAATGGCAACTACTAGGAAGTAAATACCACACCCGACAGAATACAAGCCATCCCAGTGCCTAAGATAAAACTGGAATGTAGTGTGTTAACATTTTTCCATAAAGTTTGACCTATGTTCCCTTATGTGTTGCCTCTGCTTAGCAGCTGTTGTCACTACCAAGCACTGCCTTGTCTCCCACCCCTACTGTGGCTTTGCGTGACTGTCGCTGGCAAAGCAAATATGTTTTCAGTGAAGCTCCCATCCCAGCTTCTCTCTAGAGACTTAGTAGTCAAAAAATATTTGTAATTTAGAAGGAAGTCAACTACAGCCAGCTGTTTCAAAACGAAACAAGGAAAGATGTCATAGGTTGGGCATTTCTGAGAAATATAGAGTATACAAATCATGCAAAGCACCCCCAAGGTTTATACCTCTCCCCACCCCCATCACTGATTCTTGCCATTTTTATTCTCTATGTAGTACATAAGTTTTCAAACATGAAGTATGGTAAGTAGTAAAAGCAAATTGGAAGCTAGATTCATCTCTGCCCTTTTAATTTTGTTACTTTTCACCAAAAATATACAAAAATATGCACATAATTGTACAGTTTCCTGACTTATCACTCACTGAAAACATCCATGTAACCAGCATTCCAATAAAGGAATAGGACATTATCAGTTCATAATCTCATTTGAAGTTTATAGTGATGACGCCCCAAATGTAATCACTAGCATGACATTTAACAGCAGAGATTTGTATCACCTCTTTTTGTACTTCTTGTAAGTATAATCATACCAGAGTCCTTGTTTTGTCTATCTTCTCTTGTTTACTAGTACATTTGTGAGATTCATCCACTTTATTACATATAGCCATATATAATTCATCTTGATTGCTATATTCACTGTGCAGTTATAAAAATTCTTATATTTAGTATCAGTACACAAAATGAAAAATGAATAAACAATGCCATTCACAATAATATAAGAAACATTCATTTTAGGAATAAATCTAATACAATAATGAAAATCCTCTAGACACTACAAAGCATTATTGAGAGAATTTTAAGATCTAAATAAGAAGTTGAAAATCCATATTAATAGATTGAGAGACGCCAGGCACAATGGCTCACACCTGTAATCACAGCACTTTGGGAGGCCAAGGTGGGAGGACCACTTAAGCCTAGGAGTTCAAGACCAGCCTAGGGAAAATAGTGAGACCCTATCTCTTTAAAAAAAAAAAAAAAAATAGAAACTAGCCATTGTGTGGTGGCATACACCTGTGGTTTCAGCTACCCAGGAGGCTGAGGTGGGAGGATCGCTTGAGCCTAGGGAGACTGAGGCTGCCATGAGCAATGATCATGCCACTACACTCCAGGGTGGGTGACAGAGCAAGTCCCTGTCTCAAAAACAAACAAACAAACAAAAATACATCGAATACTTAATATTGCATAGATATAAATCCTTTCCAAATTTATATATATGTATTACACATGTGTGTATATACACCCACATAATATATAAAGAGATATAATACAATCCTAATTAAAAGCCCAGCAGGATATATTTGCATACATAACAAGTTGATTCTAAAATTGATACCAAAATTTAAAATGTACTGAAATAACAAAAAGAAAAAAATTCAGAAAGAACAAATATAGGAGATTTATATTACCAATATGAATACTTATTATTTAGCAATAATACTTAAGAAAAAGTTTTGAAGCAACATTAGGTGTACTAAAGGATGAAATAGAATATAGAGTTAAGAAAAATACTTTTACAGATCACTCATCTAATTTGTAACAAATAAAATACTGTAGTTCCGTGGGGGAAAATAGTTGTCTTTCCAATAAATAGTATTGGATTATTTTGATAAACAAATGTGAAACTGAACCCTACTTCCATCAATCCACTAATCAATTCCATTGCAAAACTAAATGTGAAAGATAGCACAACAAAAAATGTTAAGAAAAAAATAAGAGAATATCTTTATTACCTTGAAGTAGGAAAAGATAAGGGAAAAACTGATGAATTAGACTATATGGAAATTTTTAATTTCTGTTTTTTAAAAGCACCAATAAGAGAGAGTATATGGTATTCTGATAGTGGACAAAATTATTGCAAGACTATGATCCCTAAGAATAGAAAAATAAGGCATATAAGTTCTAAAATTACGTTTCTTCTTCCTGGAGATGCTTTCCAAACCATAAAACAGAGAATGAGATTTGAAAACAAATAAAACATATTTGCTGAGCTGAGGAGAGAAAAATTAGAGTTCACAGAGGTTGGACAGCTGGAATTTGCAATCTGAATACCAGAAAGAAGAGAGCGTTCATAGAAACAGCTACATACATTTTTTTTTATCCCCTAGAAGATTTTGCTCAATACTAAGTTATGCATCTATAGGATGAGACTTCATAATAAGTGGCAAAAAGTGACCACTGGGAGTTATATGAATAACTACTAGAGCTTTCATGAGTCCAAGAATGAAAGGATACACACTGGCTCAAATGGAAAGACCTCTTTGAACACCAGGCATCCATTACATACCCTATATTAGTGTAAGGGTTAAGCTAGCTGTAACAACTATGCTGACAGCACCCTAAAATCATAAAAAGCAAACTATTAAAGTGATTAAGCTGATCTTCAAGTAAATAAACTGCCTGCTGGCACAAAGGTCAACCCTTATTAAGGGAAACCAGCAACAGGGAGACTCTCAACAACTCCACCTTTACAACAGTTATCCTATGATTAAAAAAAGAAAAAGGTATACAAAGGACAAAAAACTTTGTCTTATAACCAGAAGAATAAAAAGGAATACAAATAGACCCAAAAGTGACAGAGATGATGAAATCAGAGAAAGGCATGCAGAACTATTTTAAATGTGTTCAAGCTTTATAAAGAATATTTACATTCAATGAAGAAAGAAATGGAAACTGTTAAAACGAATCAAATGGAGCTTCCAGATTCTAAATACGTGATATCTTACATGCAAAAATAAAAAAATAAAAGAAACCCTAGACAGAGTTTGCAACAGATTATAAAGAAAGATCTGTGAACTGTATGGAAGGAAAATAGAAAATATCCAAACTGAAGCACAGAGAGAAAAATAAACAAAATCTGGAAAAGAAGAGAAGGAGGCCGGGCACAGCAGCGCATGCCTGTAATCCCAGGACTTTGGGAGGTGGAGGTAGGCAGACCACTTGAGGTCAGGAGTTCGAGACAAGCCTGGCCAACGTGGCAAAAACCCATCTCTATTAAAAATACAAAAATTATCCAGGCATGTTGGTGGGGGCCTGTAGTTCCAGCTACTCAAGAGGCTGAGGTGGGAGGATCAACTGAGGCTTCAGTGAGCCCTAATCACACCAGTGCACTCCACCCTGGGTGACTAGAACAAGACCAAGTTCTCAAAAAAGAAGAGAGAGAGAGAGAGAGGGAGGGAAGGAAGGAAGGAAGGAAGGAAGGAAGGAAGGAAGGAAGGAAGGAAGGAAGGAAGGAAGGAACTAATCCGCCATAAATGAGACAATATATATAAGACAACTAGTCTAATATAATCAGTATAATAGGAGTCCAAAAAATAGAAAAGGTGGAAGTAAAAGCAATATTTAAAAAATACTAGCTAAGAGTTTTCCAAATTGAATAAAAAATATGTAAATGCACAGATCCAGGGAGCACAACAAAACACAGGCAGGATAATAAAATAAATCAAATCCAAAGCACATTAAACTCACATTTTGGAAAATAATCATAAAGTGGCAATCTTAAATGCCACCAGAAGAAAGAACACCTTGTATACACTGTAAAAAAATTACTGCTGCCTTCCCATCAGGAACAATGCAAAGCAAACTAACAACAGAAAACACACACACACACACACACACACACACACACCCAAAATAGTGAAATGACATCTTTAAAGTAATAAGAGAAAAAAAATAAAATAAAATTTTTTATCTGGAAAAAAGTTTCAAAAATTGAATGCCAAATAGACATTTTAATTGAAGCAAAGATGAAAAAAAAACTATCAGCAGCTGGCTTGTACTACAAGAAATATAAAAATGATATTTGCAGCTGAAGGAGAATGACATCAGTTTGAAATTCACAACTACCAGAACAATAAATAGCACTAGATATATGCGATCATAAAATAATTAATTCATTTAAAATTATTTTTAAAGGATAGTTAAGTATTTAAAGAAAAATATTTTTTCCTAGAACCTTTCTAATACATGTAAAAATAAATTATATGACAATAATAATGCAAACAAGAAGAGAGAAATAAGAATAATGCTTATGTAAATTAAGATATAGTATAGTTTTACTTAAAGGCAGACTATGGTAGGTTAATGTTGTATGGAACAACCACTGTTTTTTAATAAAATAAAATTAATAAAGAAGAGGTATAGTTTAAAGGCCAAAATTAACAAAAACTCAATATTTTAAAAAGCATGAAAGGACTGAAGAGGTTGTACATGATGGACAAGGGTAAGTACGAGACAGGAGAGATGCTTGGTATCAGATCATGAGGAGTCTTAGCAGACATACTAATACATAGACCATCAATGTAATGGGAAGTCACTCACTGAAGTCTTTCAGCAAGGAGATTTTTATTTTAGAAAAAGCATTCTGACAGCAATGCAGAGTGCATTATTACATAACATATTTCAAATAGATGATGCCAGGGGAGAGGCTAAGAGGAGGGCATTACACAACTGAGTGTGAAGACTAATGGCAATATACTGTATTTTCTGAGGTGGCAATATAGCTATATAAATTTGTAAAAAAACATTGAACTATATGCCCCCTTTAAAAGGGATACAATTTACTACTTTAAATTGTATCTTAATAAACTTAAATTAGAAAGAGAAAGATTTAAGAAGTCTGGGGGGTGGGCAGGAAAACACGTGCAATAATGTAGAAGATAAATGATAAAAGTCAAATTCAAGACAGTGGCCTACAGGGAAAAGCAGGATTTAGACGGCAAAGACATTTACAAGAAGGAAGGGACCAGACATGGTGAATTACCGGATGTAAAACATAAGGAATATCTCATTCAATGTTTCTTATAAAGGAAGCTGGGTGCATTGCAGATGTCTTTAGCCAAAATAGGAAATTCTGGCTTCAACATTTGTGGGGACAATTGAATGAATAAATCTAGGGGTGAAACAGTGGTTATATGGTGGAAAAAACACATTTAGAGAATAAAAAAAAGATTTGTTGAATTTGAGATACTATTAAGATCACAAGTTGGAAATTTATATTTCATGGTTAAATAAAGAGGTCTAGCTGTTTGGAGTGAGGCCTTCACTAATAATTGGAATTTCAGAGTCATCAGGGTCTCTCACTCAGTAGCTGTACCATTCACACTGTTCCTACTATAGTTCAGCATCACTCACATGATTGTAATACTCTTCTACCCTGTTTTCTCTGAACTCCAATCCATCCTTAATGTTGCTGTTAGTTGTGTCTTTCTTCTATTCAGAATAGATTGTGTCACTATTTCATGAATCGCTTCCTTGTTACCTATTATATTGAAAATTGCATTGAGATTATTTCTTCACGTACATAAGGCCCTAGCGTCATGACCCAAAACTGTCTTTCAAGTGACTTTCCACTAACCCAGTATTTGTGACTTTCCACTAACCCAGTATTCTCTGCCTGAATACAATCATACTGTGTTCCCAGACACAGCCTACCTTTTACAGTCTCCATGCCTTTTCCACACTGTTTTCTACTCTGGAAATGTCTTCTTTCTTGCTTTCTGCAGTTGTAAGTCTTCCAGCTTCCACTACCACTTTCTTAGCAAATTAATGCACACTTGTGCAGATACAATGCATTCCTTATCATTAACAATTGAATAAAGTTACCATCCATCTTTCAAAACCTATCAGCTTGTATTTTGCAGTATTTTTCAAGTTATGTTGGGCTACATAAAAAGTATTCCTTTGATTCCACATAAAAGCCCATTTTGCAGAAGGGTAAACTAAAATTCAATATTCTGGGTGATTGCATTGAATAAATAAAAAGGTAATGGTTGGTAAGACTTGTACTTCACAGTGTTCTGGATCTGAATCCTGAGCTTTGCCTCCATGCCTTTGTCTTTTTCTAAAAGCTGCATTCACCCTTGTGATTTATTTTCATTTTCTCATCCCATTAGTTTAGAATCTCCTTGTGAGTAATTATGGTGCCTCATTTATCTATATGTTCTTGGCCTTGCTTAACGTGATGCTCAATACCTGTATGTTTTTGATATATTCGGGGTTGAAAGGATGTGAGAGAGATTCTGCAAATAAAAATTATTTTAAGAGATTCATTTTTAAATTTCCCAATATAAAATGGCACTGCTACCACAGTTTTCATATTTAATGAGAAGACAAATTGATGATTGTCTCCTATAATAAAATAGTTCAAGTTATTTTCTCTAGTGTTGGATTAATATTAATGTTACCCTTTTGATAGAATGCATAATAATACTAGCAATGGGGACATTGGAATTATTACTTATATAACTCTGAAAAAAATTACTTTGGAATGTACAGTTGTTGCTAGATTTAAAAGTGATATAGTGAAGAAAAGATTTCAGTGAGAGAAGAAAAACTGTATCAAGTTCAAACTACATCAACAAATCTATCTATCTATCTATCTATCTATCTATCTATCTATCATCTGTCTATATGAACTGAGGTCTACTCAGGTTAAACTGAAGTTTTGATCTTCAATTTCTGCTTTATTCTCCCTTTAAATGAAATTGTCTTGAAGGATAAAGTTTTACATTAATACGGATGCCTATGCAAGGAACTTTATCATACCTTTGAGACATAATGGACACATTAATTTGATTTCAGAGGCATTTTTTAAGCATATGAAATTTTATATTATCAGTTTATAGCACAAATATCTGTTGTAACACAGATATAGCTCAGTTTGTGTAGTTCTTGTTACATCACTAGATAATTTGGACCTAAACATGAGCCATCACTAATGGCCGGTTATGTGGTGGTTGGGTGGCTCTATCTACAGAACAAAAATATTTTTTGTGACTTACTATGCCACTATGGTAATTAGGCTCTGATTTCTCCAAAAGAAGGATAAAAATGTCTTATTCTAATATTTCATTTATCTATGCCCTAGAATTCCACTTTAAAACCTATTTTAGCTAGGCAACCCTTTTCAGTTTATATATACAGAGCCACTCTCTCCTTCTGCCTGCCCCCTTCTGCTAGTACTACAGTCTGAGCAAACATCGAGTACCTTCCAGTCTACGTTTCATGCTGGCCAGAATCTGCCACCCCCTCAGTCTTCCTGTGTTAACTCTGAGAGCAGAGGAACGTTTTCCCTTTTCTCATATCCAGAGACTGCTCCATGTTCTGGTACAGACGTGTGACTATTTCTCCCAAGAGAAGAACTCTTGGGGGGCTTTCAAGGGGGTTCTGAAATTATCACTAATTTAAAATTATCACTAATACTACTTAAAGTCCTAAGGAAACTACTTAGTAACTCTGAGCTTTCGTTTCTTCATATGGAAAAAGAGTCTCTATAAAAAGTGTTCAATAACCTCATAGACATTAGGATCAAATAAAGATAATAGACAAGATCTAAGCAAAACATAAATGTCTGAGTTATTTTAAAATGCTTCCTAATTTAATAATAACCACATTAGGGCTGGGGAAAAAACAGAGTATGTTAAGGAATTCAGAAGACCTTCTACTTAAATGCAAAATGTACTTTACACAGAATTTTACAAAATAATGTCAGCCCACCACTTGCAGTTCTATGTGAGAGGTAAATTTAATTATTATACATTTTAAAAAGAGATTAGAAAAGGTAAACTGGGTCTAGCTGGCAACCAGGATGCTTATGGAGTAGACTTTGTTGAAAAAATTAAAAAAAAAAAAAAAACGATACTTCAATCGGTTAGGCTTCTATAACAGAATACCATAAACTGGTGGCTTATAAACAAAAATTTCCCAGGTTCTGGAGGCTGGAAGTTTGGGATAAGGGTCCCGGCATGGCTGGGTTCTGGTGAGGGTCCTCTTTCAGTTTACAAACTTCCAACCTTTCTTTGTGTCCTCTCATGGTGGAAGGAGGGCTAGCAAAGCTTTCAGAGGCTTTTTTCTTCTTTTTTCTTTTCTTTTTTTTTTTTTTCTTTTTTCTTTTTTAATTTTTTTTTTTTTTTTTTTTTTTTTTTTTTTTTTTTTTTTTTTTTGAGACGGAGTCTCGCTCTGTTGCCAGGCTGGAGAGCAGTGGCGTGATCTAGTCTCAGTGCAACCTCTGAGTACCTGGTTCAAGCGATTCTCCTGACTCAGCCTCCCGAGTAGCTGGGATTACAGGCACGCACCACCATGCACAGTTAATATTTGGATTTTTAGTAGAGACGGGATTTCACCATGTTGGCCAGGATGGTCTCCATCTCCTGACCTTGTGATCCGCCCACCTCGGCCTCCCAAGGTGCTGGAATTACAGGCGTGAGCCACCGCGCCCGGCCTCAGAGTCTCTTTTATAAGGGCACTAATCCCATTCATGAGGGGATCATGATCCCCTCATGATCTAAAAACCTCTCAGTGGATCCACCTCCTAATGTCATCACACTGGGGGTTAAAATTTCGAATTATTAATCTTGGGGTGACACAAAGACGTAGTTCATGCTAGATAAGTTTATCTCTGTATATAATTATTTTTCTGTCTTCCAACTGTGCTGAACAGTAAATAAAATGTTTTTCAATTTCTCAGTAGAATTTACCTATAGCATTGATTACGATGGTGATGTCAATGGCAATTTACTTCTAGAAACGTAGTCATGAAAGTGGTGACTTGAAATGAAAAAATATTTATAACATATCCTAACATGGCTTTCAATTTCTTAATGGTTGTATTATTATTCAAAATTCCAAAGTAGTTTCAATTTAGGATCACCAATCACGAAACATTTTAAAAATTAATTTTTGCTTTTCCTCACATAAATCAGAAAGTTTCATTTCCATGATAACAATAAACTAAAAAAAGTCATGATTGAACATTAAAATGGTCATAAAAGCATGTTAACTTGCATAGGTTGTGATATCAAAAATTGTTCTCCATCTTTATCTTGTCAATATCAAATATGTTTAATGCAACAGAGAATATAACTTCTGATATATCACTTTTAAACTAGAGGTAAAGTATAATAACTTCCTTAAATGTAAACAACAAAAGCGGAGTTAGTGTGTAGATTACTCAAGATTCCATTATATATGTATCTAAATTTCCTCACCAAAACCAAAACCTCGCCTAGTGCCATTTTTTTTTCTATTACCATATTCCAACAAAAGAAACCAGGAATTCCTGGATTAATGTCTGATTTAAAGGAAGGAACGTATTCAAGATGATCCTGATGGAGCATCTTGTAGTCCCAACAAACAGCAGTGACATATACACACAGGGTATATGTCAAAGGGATACAGAAGCTACTTAAAAAACAGTAGCCAAAACTAGAAAAATGGTTGGATTATAATTTAAAGTATAAAATTAATATCTATGTGACCATATTGATATAATGCAGTGGTTGAAGAAATAAGGAAATTAGAGTTAACATAATCTTCCATATAAAGGACTAATTATTTTATGTAAATATTCTGCTCTCAATAGGGAGTTAGAATATAACTCCCTACTCCTTAAATGTGATATGTGGTGACCTCCTCCCAAAAAGTACAAATGGAAAGGGGTGGAAAGAGTAATTTTACAGTGCAGAAAACTGGCAGACATCTCCTCAGCCTTGTAGGTGATCAAGGTGAAGATCGACAGTGATAAGTAATATTGATAAGATGTACTCTTGATATGATTTGGTAGGAATGCCAATTTAACCCTCTTGTCTTACCTCTTAAAACTGTAACCCCAGTGTAGTCATCAAAAGACTATGAAACAAATTGCAATTGAGGTATATTCTACAAAATATCTAAGCAGTACTGAACACTACCGTCAAAGTTATCAAAACCCGGAAGACAGTCTAAGAAACGGTCACAGCCAAGAGGCCCCTAAGGAGACATGCTAACTAAATGCAATATGGTATCCTTGAGGAGATTCTGAAATGAAAAAAAAGGACATTAAGTTAAAACCTATAAAAATTAGAAAAAAGTATGGACTTCAGTTAATAATGACATATCAATATTGTTTCATTAATTGTAAGACATGTTCCATACTTATTTAAGATATAAATAATAGGAGAAACTGAGTATGAGATACATAAAAAGTCTCTATATTATCTTTATAATTTTTCTGTAAATCTGAAACTATTCTAAAAATTAAAACTTTATTAAAAAGAAAAATAACAAAAATACTAAAAGGTACATTAAATCAAATTATACTTACATACATTCTACATATATATGTGTGTGTATATATATACACACACACACATGCATATATATGATATATACACTTCAGACAGTGAATTTTCATCTCTGTCCATTTATTTAACTTTACTTTCTTTAACATTTTAGAGACAGAAGTATAGAGGATTGTACTATGATTTTAAAGACTGGAAAAACAGGCATTCCTTTATGTCTCTTTTTACAGACTTTTATATTGTTTTGTCTCAAAATTAACTGTTGGAACTTGTCTGGTCATTGCAGGAATAGGATGAGAAATAGCTTCTATTTTAGTGGCTTATTTTATTTAGAGCCTATTACCATGTACTTTAGAATTCACTTGAAAATAAATCTATGTATTAAGCCTTCACACTGTAGACAGTCAACAAAAAGAAATGAGTGGGTATATTTAAACTTCAACACAATGCACTTTTGTGCTTAGGTGATGGAAGAAGGGTATAGTTGAGATGGGGGAAGAATGCTCTCCAGATGCTGTTTCATTTCCACCTTGCATTTTTAAAAAATCAACATATGGTATAAGCAAATGGAAACACTAACTGGATAGGTCAGAGTGTTATTATTACTTTACCTAGAGGTAATCTTTAGTGATTAGTGCCTCATGGATTTTACTATGTAATGAAAGCAGATGTTAAACAAACACTAAAGTCACTAAGCAGCATATGCAATTTCAAGAGACCTGTGTAGTTCATGCAATTCTCATTCTACTTTATACACACATATATGCATGTATATATATTCATACATCCACTGAAGAAAGTGAATTTTCATCTGTGCTCATTAACTTTACTTTCTTTAACATATTAGAGACAGACTTATGGAAGATTGTACTAACATTGTAAAGATTGGAAAAATAGACATCCCTTTGTGTCTCTTTTTAAAGACCTTATTTGAGCCAGCCAGTTGCCAATTATTTTGCTGTTTGAAGAAATCATGTTGCTAAAACAGAAGTCTCTCTTAAATCAATTTCTTTAGTAACTCCAACTCAATGAAAACATCAAAGTATCTAAATGCAGTAAGAAGTCTGGATTTCCAGTGATGTGGAGGTAAAAAATAACCTTTCCACCTTTAAGCATAACATATGCTGTTACTTGAAAGAAAAAAGGTCTCAGAGGTATCCCAATACAGTGTCCTATAATGAAACTCAGATGTATGTTTGACCCTTACACTCTTACTTCCCTCAAGATACTTGAAAGAAGAGTAGCTTGAAAGCATTAAAAGTTTAACCTGTGCTGTTTGCTTCAGAGGATGAGCCTTGTATTTTTATACAGAGGTGCCGGTATCAGTCATTTTAGAGGAAGTTGTTTTCTTAGGCACCCTAGGTCTGTGATAGTGCTCTAAGTGTTGGTAACTCTTTTGCATATATGAAACATGACTGAAGTCGTATTAACCAAAAAGATGTGTGGAATTGAAAGGAAGAATTTTTCTTGAAGGATATGAATAATTTGATCAAATCTACATATTCTTATGAACATGTTATAAGCCTTATGAATTTGTTATAAACCTTTGTGTTTTTGTTAGATGTACATAATAAATTCAAAAGGAGAATTAACAGAAGAGTTAAAATGTATGGGTTCAATATCCAATTCAGGTCTTGCTTGATAAAGATGATCATTTGGTACCAAAATTACATGGATTGGCTCTATCTTCCGCCCAAATTCCTGAATCCCCTCTTGTGTTGTGCGTGTGAATCAGCACCTGAGTATATGGACATATGCAAACATTTTTTTTTCTTTATTTCTTCAAAAACAAAACAAACAAACAAACAAACAAAACAGGATCCATGTGCAGGATGTGCAGCTTTGTTCCATATGTGTATGTGTGCCATGGTGGTTTACTGCACCTCTTGACCTGTCCTCTAAGTTCCATCCCCTCACCCCCCCATCCCCCAACAGGCCCTGGTGTGTGTTGTTCCCCTCTCTTTGTCCATGTGTTCTCAACGTTCAACTCCCACTTATGAGTGAGCACATGCGGTGTTTGGTTTTCTACTCCTGTGTTTGCTGAGAATGATAGCTTCCGGCTTCACCCATGTTCCTGCAAAGGACATGATCTCATTCCTTTTTATGGCTGCATAGTATTCCATGGCATATATGTACCCCACATTTTCTTTATCCAGTCAATCATTGATGGGCATTTGGGTGGGCTTCAAGTCTTTGGTATTGTAAAGAGTGCTTCTGTAAACATATGTGTGCGTGTGTCTTTATAGTAGAATGATTTACAATCCTTTGGGTATATACTCAGTAATGGGATTACTGGGTCAAACAGTATTTGGGGTTATAGATCTTTGAGGAATTGCCACGCTGTCTTCCACAATGGTTGAACTAATTTACATTCTTGACAACAGTGTAAAAGTGTTCCTACTTCTCCAAAGTCTCACCAGCATCTATTGTTTCCTGACTTTTAGTAATTGTCATTCTGACCGGCATGAGATGGTATCTCACTGTGGTTTTGATTTGCATTTCCCTGATGGTCAGTGATGCTGAGCTTTCTTTCATATGTTTGTTGGCTGTGTAAATGTCTTCTTTTGAGAAGTGTCTGCTCATATCCTTTGCCCACTTTTTGATGGAGTTGTTTTATTCTTGTAAATATGTTTAAGTTCCTTGTAAATTCTGAGCAGTAGACCTTTGTCAGATGGGTAGATTGCAAAAAATTTCTCACATTCGATAGGTTGCCTGTTTAGTCTGATGATAGTTTCTTTTGCTGTGCAGAAGATTTTTAATTTTTTGTTTGTCTGTTTGTTTGTTTTTATGCAAGCACAAGTTTAAAGAACAGTATCAGAGAGGAGAAAGGGTTGAACACTCGAGTTCTCAAAGATTCTAGAAGGAGTTCCAGAGCCAGGGTACAGGTGTGTAGCAAAGCAGCAGGTGCAGGTATACCCTGCTTATTGCCTTTCACTATCTTATGCTTTGCAGATACTGCATTTTCCACAAGTTGAAGATTTGTGGGAAACCTGCATTGACTAAGTCTGTCAGCACCATTTTTCTAACAGCATATGCTCACTTAGTGTCTCTTTGTCACATTATGGTAATTCTTGCAGTATTTCAAGTATTTTCATTATTACCATGTTATAAGTGATCTGTGCCAAGTGATCATTAATGTTACTATTTTAATTGTTTTGTACTACCATAAACCATGGACCACGCCAATATAAGATAGCAAAATTAATCAATAAATGTTGTGTGTGTTCTGACTGCTCTACCCACAGGCTGTTCCCCCTTCTCCTCAGGTCTCTCTGTTCCCTGAGACACAACAATATTGAAATTAGGAAAACTAATAACCTACAATGGCCTCTATGAGTTTCAGTGAAAGGAAGAGTCACAAGTCTTTCTCTTTAGGTCAAAAGTTAGAACTAATTAAGCTTAGTGAAGAAGGCATGTCCAAAACCAAGATAGGCTGAAAACTAGGCCTCTTGTACCAGCCAGTTGGCCAAGTTGCGAACACAAAGGAAAAGTTCTTGAAGGAAATTAAAAGTGCTACTCCAGTGAACACATGGATGATAAGAAAGCAAAACACCTTTGATATAATTTAGATGTTTGTCCTCTCCAAATCTCATGCTGAAATGTGATTTCAATACTGGGGCCTGGTGGGAGATGGCGGGATCATGGGAGTAAATCCTTCATAAATGGTATAGCACCATTCCCTTGTAAGTGAGTTATTGCTCAGTTAGTTCATATGGGACCTGGTTGTTTAAAAGTCTGGTACCTCCCCCTTTTCTCTCCCTTGCTCCCACTCTCGCAATGTGATATACTGGCTCGCCATGGCTTCTGCTGTGATTGGAAGCTTCCTGAGGCCCTCACCAGAAGCAGATGCTGGTGCCATACTTGTACAGCCTACAGAACCCTGAGCCAATAAAGCCCCTTTTCTTTATAAATACCCAACCTCAGGTATTCCTTTATAGAAACACAAGAATGGCCTAACACAAAACTTATTGCTAATAGGGAGAAAGTTGTAGTGGTCTGAATAGAAGATCAAACAAACCACAACATTCCCGTAAGCCAACACCTAATCCAGAGTAAGGCCTTAACTTTTCTTTAACTCTTCAAATTCTATAAAGTCTAAGAGAGGTGAGGAAGTTGCAGAAACTAAATTTGAAGCTAGCAGAGTTGATTCATGAATTTAAGGGAAAGAATCCATTGCCACAACATAAAAGTACTAGGTGAAGCAGCAAGTGCTGATGTAAAAGCTGCAACAAGTAATACAGAAGATCTAGCTAAGACCACTGGTGGAGGTAAATACACTAAACAACAGATTTTTACAAAACAGCCTTCTATTAAAAGAAGATACAAGCTAGGACTTTCATAGCTAGAAAGGAGAAGGCAATGTCTGGCTTCAAACTTCAAAGGACAGGCTGTCTTGTTAGGGGCTAATGCAGCTGATGACTTTAAGTTAAAACCAGTCCTTATTTACCATTCCAAAAATCCTAGGTTCCTTAAGAGTTATGCTAAATCTACTCTGCCTGTGCTCTAAAAACGTAACAGTAAAACCTAAAGACACCATATCTGTTTACAGTATGATTTCCTGAATTTTTCAAGCCCACTGTTGAGAACTACTGCTCAGAGAAAACAAAACAAAACAAAACAACAACAAAACACAAACAACAACAACAAAGAAAACTCCTTTCAAAATATTACTACCTCTCATTGCGTAAGCACCTGGTCACCCAAGAGCTCTGATGGAGATACACAAGGAGATTCCTGTTGTTTTCATGCCTGGTAACACAACATCTATTCTGTAGCCCATAAATCAAGGAGTAACTTTGACTTTCAAGTCTTACTACTTAAGAAATACATTTTGTAAGGCTTTAGCTGCCATAGATAGTGATTATTCTGATGGATCTGGGCAAATTAAATTAAAAATCCTCTGGAAGAGATTCACCATTCTGGAGGCCATTAAGGACATTTGTAATTCATGAATGGCAGCTAAAATATCAGCATTAGTGAGGGTGTGGAAGAAGTTGATTCCTACCCTCATGGATGATGTTGAGGGTCTTAAGCCTTCAGTGGAGGAGGTAACTGCAAATACAGGCTCTTTCTTGGTTCTGTATGAGATTTAAAACAGTTTTTCTAAGTCAGTGAAGAAAATCAATAGTAGCTTGTTGGGAATAGCTTTGAATCTGTATATTACTTTGAGCAGAATGGCCATTTTCATGATATTGATTCTTCCTATCCGTGTGCATGGAATGTTTTTCCATTTGTTTGTGTCCTCTCTTATTTCCTTGAGCAGCGATTTGTAGTTCTTCTTGAAGAGGTGCTTCACATCCCTTGTAAGTTGGATTCCTAGGTATTTTATTCTCTTTGTAGCAATCGTGAATGGGAGTTCACTCATGATTTGGCTCTCTATTATTGGTGTATAGGAATGCTTGTGATTTTTGCACATTGATTTTGTATCCTAAGACTTTGCTGAAATTGCTTATCAACTTGAGTTTTTGGGCTGAGACAATGGGTTTTCTATATATACAATCATGTCATCTACAAACAGAGACAACTTGACTTCCTATTTTCCTATTTGAATACCCTTTCTTTCTTCCTTTTGCCTGATTGCCCTGGCCAGAACTTCCAATACAATGTTGAATAGGAGTGGTGAGAGAAGGCCTCCTTTCCTTGTGCCAATTTTCAAAGGCAACGCTTCCAGCTTTTACCCATTCAGTATGATATTGGCTGTGGGTTTGTCATAAATGGCACTTATTAATTTGAGATATGTTCCATCAATATGTAGTTTATTGAGGATTTTCAACATGAAGAGATGTTGAATTTTATCAAAGGCCTTTTCGGCACTTATTGGGATAATCATGTGGTTTATGTCATTGGTTCTGATTATGTGATGGATTACATTTATTAATTTGCATATGTTGAACCAGTCTTGCATCCCAGGAATGAAGCCAACTTGATTGTAGTGGATAAGCTTTTTGATGTGCTGCTGTATTCTGTTTGCCAGTATTTTATTGATGAATTTTGCATCTATATCCATCAGGGATATTGGCCAGAAGTTTCCTTTATTTGTTGTGTCTCTTCTCAGTTTTGATATCACAATGATGGTGGTTTCATAAAATGAAGTCCCTCCTTTTCAATTGTTTGGAATAGTTTCAGAAGTAATGGTAGCAGCTCCCCTTTTTTGGTAGAATTCAGTTGTGAATCCATCTGGTACTGGGGTTTTTTTGGTTGGTAGGCTATATATTACTGCCTTCATTTCAGAGCTTGTTATTGGTCTACTCAGGAATTCAACTTCTTCCTGGTTTAGTCATGGTAAGGTGTATGTGTCCATGAATTTATCCATTTCTTCTATACTTTTTAGTTTATTTGTGCAGAGGTATTTATAGTATTCTCTCATGGTAGTTTATATTTATGTGGGGTCAGTTGTGATATCTGCTTTATTATTTTTTATTGTGTTTATCTCATTCTTCTCTCTCTTCTTTATTAGTCTAGCTAGTGGTCTATCTATTTTGTTAATTTTTTTCAAAAAAACATCTGGATTCACTGATTGTTTGGAGGGTTTTTCGTTTCTCTATCTCCTTCATTTCTTCTCTGATCTTAGTTATTTCTTTTCTTCTGCTAGCTTTTGGTTTAGTTTGCTCTTGACTCTCTAGCTCTTTTAATTGTGATGCTAGGGTGTCAATTTGAGATCTTTCTAGTTTTCTGATGTGGGCATTTAGCGCTATAAATTTCCCTCTTAAGACTGCTTTAGGCTGGGCATGGTGGCTCATGCCTGTACTCCCAGCACTTTGGGACACCAAGTCAGGCAGATCACAAGGTCAGGAGTTTGAGACCAGCCTGGCCAATATGGTGAAACCCTGTCTCTGCTAAAAATACATATTAACTGGGTATGGTGGCATGCATCTGTAATCCCAGCTACTTGGGAGGTTGAGGCAGGAGAATCACTTGAACCCAGGAGGTGGAGGTTGCAGTGAGCCGAGATCACACCATTGCACTCCAGCTCTGGGCAACAGAGCAAGACCCCATCTCAGGAAAAAAAAAAAAAAAAAAAAAAAAAAAAAAAAAATCCCTGCTTTAGCTGTGTCCCAGAGATTCTGGTAAAATTTCTCCTTGTTTTCATTGGTTTAAAATAACTTCTTGATTTCTGCCTTAATTTCATTATTTACCCAGGAGTCATTCAGGAGCTGGTTGTTCAGTTTCCATGAAATTGTATGGTTTTGAGTGAGTTTCTTAATCCTGAGTTCTAATTTGGTTGCACTGTGGCCCGAGAGACTGTTATGATTACAGTTCTTTTGCATTTGCTGAGGTATCTTTTACTTCCAATTAGTGGTCAATTTTAGAATAAGTGCCATATGACAATGAGTAGAACGTATATACTGTTGATTTGGGGTAGAGAGTTCTGTAGACGTCTACCAGGTCCACTTGATCCAGAGCGGAGTTCAAGTCCTGAATATCCTTGTTAATTTTCTGTCTCATTGATCTGTCTAATATTGTCAGTGGGATGTTAAAATCTCCCACTATTATGGTGTGGGAGTCTAAGTCTCTTTGCAGGTCTCTAACAACCTGTTTTATGAATCTGGGTACTCCTGTATTGGGTGCATATATATTTAGAATAGTTGACTCTTCTTGTTGAATTGTTCCCTTTAACATTTTGTAATGCCCTTCTTTGTCTTTTTTGATTTTTGTTGGTTTAAAATCTGTTTTGTTGGAGACTAGGATTGCAATCTCTGCTTCTTTTGCTGTCCATTTGCTTGGTAAATATTCCTCTGTCCTTTATTTTGAGTCTCTTTGTGTCTTTGCACATAGGATAGGTCTCCTGAATACAGCACACTGATGGGTCTTGACTCCTTACCTAATTTGCCAGTCTGTGTCTTTTAATTGGGGCATTTAGCTCATTTACACTTAAGGTTAATATTGTTATGTGTAAATTAGATTCTCTCATCATGATGCTATTTGGTTATTTTGCATAGTAGTTGATGCACTACCAGTTCCTTCGTAGTGTCATTGGTCTTTACATTTTGGTATGTTTTTGTAGTTACTGGTACTGGTTTTTCCTTTCCATATTTAGTGCTTCTCCCAGGAGCTCTTGCAGGGCAGGCCTGGTGGTAATGGAATCCCTCAGCATTTGTTTGTCTGGAAAGGACTTCTTCTTGGCTTATGAAGCTTAGTTTGGCTGGATATGAAATTCTGAGTTGAAAATTATTTTCTTCAAGAATGTTGAATATTGGCCCCCAATCTCTTCTGCCTTGTAGAGTTTCTGCTGAGAGGTCTGCTGTTAGTCTGATGGGCTTCCCTTTTTAAGTGACCTAGTCTTTCTGTCTGGTTGCCCTTAACAGTTTTTCCTTCATTTCAGCCTTGGAGAATCTGATGATTATATGTCTTGGGGTTGACCTTCTTGTGGAGTATCTTAATGGTGTTTTCTGTATTTCCTGAATTTGCATGTTGGCCTGTCTTGATAGGTTGGGGAACTTCTCCTGGATAATATCCTGATGTGTGTTTTCCAGCTTGTTTCCATTTTCTCTGTCTGCTTCTGATAACTCTAATCAATCATAGGTTCATGGGACTTTTTATGAAGTCCCATATTTCTTGGAGGCTTTGTTCATTCTTTTTCATTCTTTTTTCTCTATTCTTGTCTGCATGTCTTATTTGAGTAAGGTCGTCTTCAGACTCTGATATCCTTTCTTCCACTTGGTCAATTTGGCTTTTGATACTTGTGTATGCTTCACAAAGTTCTTGTGCTGTGTTTTTCAGTTCCATCCGGTATTTCATGTTCCTGTCTAAACTGGTTACTCTAGTTAGCAATTCTTATAAGCTTTTATCTAGGTTCTTAGCTTCTTTGCATTGGGTTAGAATATGTTCTTACAGCTTATTATAGTTTTTTATTACCCATCTTCTGAAGCTTACTTCTGTTTATTTGTCCATCTGATCCTCTGTCCAGTTCCATGCTCTTGATGGAGAGACGCTTTTATCATGGAGGAGAAGAGGCATTTTGGCTTTTTGGATTTTCAGCATTTTTTCATTGATTCTTTGTCATCTTTGTGAGTTTGTCTAGTTTCAGCCTTTGAAACTGCTGACCCTTGGATGGGGTTTTTGTTGTCGTTGATGATGATGCTATTGCCACTTTCTGCTTGTTTTTTTTTTTCTTTCAATAGTCCGGCCCCTCTTCTGTAGGGCTGTTACAGTAAGCTGGACATTCACTTCAGGCCTTATTCATCTGATTCGCTGCCGTGCCTAGAGATTTCATTCAAGGAGGCTGGAAGCAGCAAAGATGGGTTCTGCTCTTTCTTCTGGAAACTCTGACCTCAAGGGGCACCAACCTGACGACAGTAGGAATGTCCAACAACCCCTGTTGGGTGGTGTCCGACAACCCCTGTTAGAGGGTGTCCAACAACCCCTGTTGGAGGGTCTCAACCAGTTGGGTGACATGGGGAGCAGGACCCATTTAATGAAGCACTTTGTTCCTTGGTAGAGAGATTGTGTTTCACTGAGGGGAAGCTCACTTGTCTGGGCTGCCCGGATTCGTCAGAACTACCAGGAGGAGAGGCTAAGTCTGCTGGTCCACAGAGACTGTGGCCACCCCTTCCCCTTGGGCCTCAGGCCCAGGAGATCCAAATTCTTTCCCTGAGCGTCTGGCAGGAGTTATTGGAGATGCTACATGGAAGCCCCTCCCCCACCACTGAGGAAAGATGGATCCGGGTTAGGCCTGAAGAGGCACTCTGGCCACAACTGGTGTGTTAGGCTGTGGGGACAAGTTTGCAACCTGGAGCTATAGAAATGGGTGCCATCCTTCCACTGCCCAGGGAGCTTAGTATGTTATGCATTTGTGAGCCCCAGTGCTGCCCCTCCCTGCAGGAACTCAAACAGCTTAGGCTTAGACAGCAGGCAGCCACAGACCGTGCTGGTCACCCCTTTCCAGACGAGTTCAGTAGGCTTAAGCAGATTCCAGCTGAGAGGCTGTAAGAATCTGTGCATCTGAGGTTGGTATGCTCGGTCCCCGTGGCTTGAGTTTGCGAATGGTATCTTCTCATCCATGGGTTCCACAGTTCCATGGAAAAAGCACAGTTTCCCTGGCTGGGTAACCTGCTCACTCACTGCCTCCTTTGACTGGAGGGAGGGTGTTCCCCTTCTCCCTGGGGCTCTCAGGTGGGCAACCGCACCACACTGCTCTTCCTTCTCTCTATGGGTCAAGTCAGCCTTCTAGTCAATTTTGATGAGAGAATCTGGACACCCTGGTTGCGGATGAATGCTTATTCTGTGTTTTGTTTTGTTTTTTTTTTCCTCCAATGGGAGCCTCCGAATGCCAAGCGTTCTAGTCAGCCATCTTGGCCCCAACCTACTTTTTGGTTTTGAATCAAAGGAAGCAGATGCTTTTTATGCAAAGTCCTGATTTTTACATTATGGATCATTAGAATTGACGCTAACAGGAGTCATATGTCTAATCCTTTGCATCAGTGTAAGCAAAAAATACATTCAGCAATAGTAAATTATCTTAACCTCTCTCAGGAAATACGAATAGTTTCATAGTGAGAAAGTGGCGGTGTGAGTCAAAAGCATAAAAATGCCAGCCATAAATAAAGTTGAAAAACTCTCATCCCCACTGGGATAAAATAACATTACTTTCCTGAGACCCTGACTAGGGACAGACAATTTCTTTGGAGATTTGTTTGGTGCAAGAGTAGAGAGAAAATGAATTTAAATAATTTATCATCACAATGCCCCAAATCACAACCTTGAACATAAAAGGAAAAAATCTACTTTCAAATCAATTTTGCATTGACAAGTGGGGACCTGGAACTCTGACAGGAAAAGTTATCTTTTGCAAAGATTTATATCTCTGAAGATAAATGCATCTTATATGTGATATTTTTATCATCTAGATATTTATTTGTTCTTAATTTTAGAGTCAAAAATATCAGAAATCTTTGGGAAAAATTGTTTTCAACTCAATACAAATGACCAATACTATAAAATGGAGTTATAGATTTCATTTGATTAATCCAGCTACTATTACTTTTTAAGTAATGTTTAAAGAATAAACCTGTTTGATTATAGTATTTTCACACATCTAAACTAAAAACAGAATGATAGTCTTACTCCACAGTTATGATAAAGAAATTTGAAAACTTTACCTTATAGTCATGTTTTTGAAGTAAAGATTAATAACACAAGTTTGCTCCTAACTCTGATTATGAAAATGAAGGATTGAGGATAAAATAAATAAAATCAGTTATATTGTTTTGTTGTTTTTACAGGGGACAAATTACAGCAGGAAACTCCAGATTGTCACTGGCTGTGAAAAGACCACTTTGGCATTATCGCTGTTTTCTTATCTGTCAAATGCATTTAATCACACTTACCTTGTTCTACTGTATGTTGTTTGGCTTTACAAATTAATGGCTCTAAAGTGCTTTGAAAATATAAATCTCTATATAAATAATAAAACATTATTATAGCCTTGGGAAAAGTCTGGGGAAAGGGGAACTAAAGAGTAATGACTTGTCTTCCAGGATTGTAAGAATTTCAAAAAGTAGTGTTTTATCTGATTATTTCTTACTTTCACATGAAATCTTCTAAGGACATCCTAAAAATTAAAAGCAGTTATATTGAATAATTTAAGATTGTACAAGCAGTTATAATAGAACCATGATGTTAAAAGACTATACACTTCACCCTATAATATTGTTATTATGGAATTAAATCAACAAGACCCCCTCCGTTCTTTTTACAAGTTATATACTCATTCATGTATTATTTTGGGTGTGCATATCCTCAAACTAAGAAATACTTTATGACATGAGAATAAAACAGCTAAAATTATGGTTTCTTGTCTCAAGAAGCTTTCAAACACATCAGAGAGGTAAATGTGTACAGATTTTTTAAATAAGTATTTGGATATGCTAAATAAGCTTAAGGATATTTTGAAAAGATTATGTTAGAATTGTAAAAAAAAAAAAAAATGAGATGATTTCTAACACTGATGTGGTAAAGGAAGATGGATATGTAGGCAAGCTCTAGCTCTGGAACATTTTTATTTATGATTCAGCACTAAATCTTAGACCTGAAGTAGATTAGACTTGGAAATGCAAGTACGACTTGGAAGGTATTTATGGCAAGAGGAGTAGCTTGAACAAAGAAGGTAAGCAGAAAAACACAAAACATATTTAGCAAGTTAATTGTTTCAGAAGTTTGGGATGTGTCAAACTAGGTAGTAGGTGATAAAGCTCTAAAGATAGGTTGGCGCCAGGTTGTGTAGGCTCTTGAATGACAGGCTAAAATACATGGGCTTTATTTAGTAGGGAATTGTAAACTGCTTCTTAAACTCAAATAAACATTTTTGTAAGAGTTGTTTTAAATAGGAAAAAAAATAAGACATTTTATTCAAGATGGGGTTATAAATAATTCATTTAGAAACATCCTTCCTTCCTGTGGTTAGAAAAATAAATAATCTGACTGTCAGTTTGACACTAGACTTCTGATAACACATGATATTGATTGTTAAACTAAGGTCTCATTGGTATGAAAAGTCAAGCAACTAAACTATTCTTAAATTTTAACAGAAAATTATCTTTAACCAAATAGCAACTCTTTGCTTATTAATATGAGTCAGATTTTTGCATGAGTCTAAATTATTGACACAATAGGTATGTCCATGGAACTTAAATTTTAGAGTATTTTCTTAGATCATTTCTGGACTTGAGAAACATTTAAATTTATTCTCATTTAAGAGGTGATAGAATTTGAAAAGCAAGATCTTCACTCCCATGGTTTATTATCCTTCAACCAGTCATAGAAGCAACAACTTTCTCTTTGGAAAATTTCCTTTGAAGCGATTTTGAACTGAGTTGGAAAACACCTTAGAAATGATTTGGTCTAGACTTCTTGTTTGTAGATAAGAAAATTAAAAGTCAGAGAAAAAAAAAAAAAAAAGACCCCGTTCAAGTAACACAGAAAGATACCTGGCCATCAAACACAGATCTTTTATCCTCAATTCAATGATTTTTCAATTCAAATACTATTTTAGTCAATATTTTGAAGTATCAGTTTTGTTTTGGGTTCTGCCAAATACAATATTTTCCTTTCATTTGATAACCTTGCAAAGGGGCTTTATTAATTGTCAGTAAGGTTTGTTTTAAGTATTAACAAGTTGTACTTTTGTGATTTCTGTTTTATACCCTCTCCCCTAAAATAAAGCAGCTATTACTTATGCAACTTTCTAGTATATATTCTAAAGGAATATTTTTCTTTATTAGCTTAACTTATGCATTATTTGTTTTCCTAATTATATAACAAATGAAACAATAGTTTTGCACATATTTTTGAATATATATTCAAATATATATATATATTTGAATTATACATATATATAAAATTTATAAATTGCTATGCCATATTTAGAATCTTTGCTTGACCTGCTGATTTAAATATTTTATTTGGATTAACATAGGTTCCAGAAAGGAAAGGCTAATGTGCAATAGTCTTTCACTGTTAATAGTTAGGATTTAAGTCTGGCTTAGGATTTCAGGAATCAGGAAACTTTTATATAATGATAGAGTGAAGTTGGTTATGAAAGTTTTTTTTTTTTTTTGATGATAAGTGGTTCTGTAATGTATAGTTATCTTACTTATAATGTTACTTATCTTACACAAATATCATCAGGTTTAACTTTCCTTACTGATTTTATTTTATTGTGATTGATTGTTTTTATGGATTTTTCATTAATTCAAATTTTGTAATTATTTTCTTAGGACGGCATCTTGTAGCCTTGAAAATACGTCATTCTACTTGCTATACAATTGTTCTACGGTGTTTTTTTCTGCAGTATTTTAACTATATCACAATATTATGTAGTCCAGTACATGCATATTGAATTGAAAGTCCAGAAATACATTTTACTTTCTTAACTCCACTACATAGAAGGTGACCGTGACTGAACTATCATAATTATTGGTTGCATAAATGCTGCGTAAATATTTGGAAGGGGAGAGAGGTTATATATACAGAATATTTTATAGTGATGTTGCATTTATTTGTTTTTCTTCTTTTTCTCCTTCTTGTTCTTTTCCTTTTATTTATTTTTTGTTGTGACTTATAATTCTTGTCTTTCTGAGTGAATATTGTATTAACATTACTGTAAAACAGTAAGACTACTGCCAGGATTAATCACATAATTTGCAGGGGCCATTTCAAAATGAAAATTCAAGTTGCCTAATTCAAGAATTGTTTAAAGTTTTAAAAATGACAACAGAGCATTTACACAAGCATATGGCCTTTGTAAGTTTGGGCCCTGTATGACTGGACAGGCCACATGTTTATGAAGCCAGCCATTGCTACAGCTTGCAAAGGCAGACTTATCTAAATGAGGAAGAAACACAATTTTTTGCTTCATCTTTTTTTTTTTTTTCTGTGTTCCTGAAAATTTCTTCATAAGGCAAATTTCACCACTGAATCATAATTTTAGGTCGACTTATTTCTAAACTTCTGTACAGGAGCTAATTATCACAACAGAATCTTTAGCTAGCATCTGTAATACTTTCCTGTTGATGCTGTAATAAGTTACCATGAACTTAGTGGCTTAAAACAACAGAAATTTGTTATCTTACTATTTCAGAAGTCAGAAGTTTAAAATTGGTTTTATTAGGCCAAAATCAAGCTGTCAATAGGGATGCATTCCTTCTGGAGGTTCTAGGGGAAAATCCGTTTCCTTTCCATTTTTGCTTCTAGAAGCTGATTGCATACATTGGCTTATGACCTCCTTCCCCATCTTCAAAGCCAGCAGAATAGCGTTTTTAAATCTAAATCACATCCTCCGACTCCCTGCTTTCATCTTTCCATCTCCTTCTCTAACTCTTTTAAGAACTCTTCAGTTGCACTGGGCCACCTGGATAATGCATGCTAATCTATCCATTTCAAGTTCCTTAATTTGGTCACATCTGCAAAGACTCTTCTTCAATGTAAGGTAATATAAGCACACGTCTAAAAGATTAGGATGTGGACATCTTTGGGGAGGTATTACTCTGTCTACCACAGTATTTCTTGTACACATACTTTTTACTAATTATAGTGATTCTTCCTGGACAATGTTTTATATTCATCTCAAATTTTCCTGACTTAAACATTATCGAAAAAATAAATTTCCCTGTACTTAAAAAAAAATCAGGTGCTAGGAGCGATAACAAAATTTAGTTTAAAATAGGAAAGACAATTATTTTCTTTAGGCAGGAGTTACTTTACCATCAAACATCATATATAACATGTCTGTAATAACTTTTATTTTGTATTTACCTAAGAAAGACCTAAAATTGCACGCTAATAAAGAATATATATTCTTTCTGTGTAATATGAACAATCTCCTTCTTTGCAGACACACACGGACATACATACATACATTTATAAGTTAATATGTTGTTACATTCTCAGACATTATCAAATTTTCTTTAACCACTTCCTTTATTCATAATTGCTTTGCTTTTACAGATTCAAATTTTGTAATCCTATCATGAATTATAAAATGCAGTACTTCTCACAAATAAAAGGTCAGTGAATATTTAAGAGCCTTAGTCTCAGCTATGTGTATAGTGTTTATTGCATGCATTACCCAATAATAAGAATTATGGAGAAAATAAAGTATATATTAAAAGATTCTGGGGAAATCTATGCAGATACTCTAGCAGCAGACATAAATTCAGTAAAACAAGATATGCATCAACTTATGAGCAGGGTGGTCTGCGGTTGGTGTTTATCTGGAAAGGTGTCTTGGAAAACGTGTTCTGCAGAAAGTATTAGAGTGAGAGGGTTAGGCTGAGTAAATAAAGAAGGCAGTTCTCATAGTAGCTGAGTGGTGTAGGTAAGAACTTCAAGGTGTTAAGCAGAGGACTAATGGAGAAGAGGCAAACATGCCTGTTTAGTGGAATGGAAAAGACCAGCTAATGTTGCAACAAAAATAGAGGTTCTATTGTTAAGGGCAAATACCAGAAAAATATATAATTCTGTTATCAAATAATTGGATTTAATCTTCAAACTAATATAATGATTCAGTATATGGTTAGTGATTTTTCATATTCAAAGGATGAGTTAGTTAGGGAGATTTGAAAAGAGCATTGCATTATTGAGCCCAATATGTAATTGGAGAGAAAAGTTCAAACCAAGTTGGGAGCGAAAGGAAGAGTTTAGGAGATTAGATTTTTTCCATGATGCCAGTGTAGCATAACCAGAGCTTGCGTTTAATGGTGGAGGAAAGAGAAAGGGAGGTGGATCCAGCTCACACACACACACACACACACACATGCACCAGCTACATGAGTAAAATGTCATGTGTAGTGGTGCACTGAAAGTCATATGACATATCAAAACATATTAGATGAAAGTAGTACTGCTAGGTAGCTTTCATTAAATGTTTGTTTTATGCTAGACATTCTCCTTACAATGTAATCAACTTTTTAGTAATTTAATCCCCACTATTACAATTTGATATCAGTTTTCACTTAGGTATGAGAAAGCTATAATAGCATTTAAGTGATTTTCTCAAGTGACCAATATATAGATACCAGGATTTAACTCCTGGTAACTCCCAAAACTATATTCTTTCTTATTTACTGAGAAAGAGTAAATAAGAAAGGATTTATTATGTATTTTGGGCCTAGAATTTGGCCTAAAATACATTTCCTCTGTGTACTCAAATCTCATTTACTATTAGAGTTGTTAAATATTAGCATCAAAGTATCACATATTTCATTCAATTCATAATCATATTCAATGTAGGAATTGCCACTCCAACCACCATACAAAATAGTCACAACTTTCACTTTTACACTTCAATAATGGCGACTTTATAACCTCCAACTTCCATTTGTGTATTGTCCAAGTGGCTAGGAAGTTCTTTCTTATTTTGAACTGGATCTGTGGCCATATTATCTTCACAGTTTAGCCCACAGTCTGTCCTCTGGAATAAGGCACACCCCCACACAAACACACACAAACACACACACACACATGCACACAATTATCCCTCTCTTCTATAGACAGCCCCTCTAAATATTTGAAAATAGCCATCACAATTTCATTACTAGTGAAATATCGTCAATTGTCTAAATCACCTAAGAAAGCATTCATATTCTTCACCATCTTGGTGTAATTCTTTATACTGCTCAATGCACCATCAATATGTTAGTGTTATTCTTTTCTCTCAGACAGTATGCCATTATTTTCCTTTATACTTCACTGGCTCCAGAAGATTTTCTCTAAAACATTTTTGTTAAACTTCCCAGCTTTCTCTACATCAGCATCGATCAACAAAACCACTGCCTTTTAATCAATACCTTACACTTTCCACAATTAAAGTAGATACTCAACTTCTGATAAAATGAGACCTTAGTTCCAGCTGCAATATGAACACCTGTGAGGTTGGGACTCTGGAAATCTGAGAGTCGTGCCGGCACTTAATCATCATTTACACTTCTCATCTTTAGTACTCAGCTGTGAAGGCCCAGCCAGTGACCTGCTGAAGGCTTTTCCAGTAAAACAGAAGAGACATAAACCAGGGCACATCAAATATGCTTAACAAGAGCCGTCTCTCCAGCTGTCAATGAGCCACACCACACTGAAGATGCACAGTAGGAGGCTCTCCTATCGCTGACTTTTGACTAGTGAAGAGTGTTTGGTTAAACATTTTGAAAAGTGATAGGTGAATGGGGTCTTTCGTTGAAGTTATGGGTCAAATTCCAGGCTTGCAGTAGCACAAAGGAGACAGAGAAAAATAAATTGCTGGGCTTTCAAGTCTCTAAAGACATAAAATACTTCATGGCATGATTGAAGGCTAAACTCTTTTTTATAAATCAATATAAGTAAAAATTATTGTTAAAAGAACGTTAAAGCTACCAAAATGTATTGTCAGCAAAATACTGACAATGAAAAATATAAAGAAATGGGTATCAAGGATAAAGTAGGATGTAAACCTGAAAGTAAAGGAAAACACCTTCCCCTCTTACCTTATCTTAATGCCTTGAAACATGGTGATTTATCTTAATACTGTCATCCTGTTGTCTTATTCATAATACGTATAACGATATCCAAAATAAAACAAAACACTTGAGAAAAAAATGCTTAAAGTAGAAATACATTTATTTTATACTCACTTTTAGGAAAAAGAACTGATAGGGGAGATTTGGCTATTATATACACATATTTCTTGTATATTTTTTGTAGACACAATTTCTAGGTTTTACTGTTATCTATAAATGTAAAGTTAACATACATGTGGATGTACATGTTTGTATTTGTGTATGTATATCGTATATATTTATGGAAGGAAGTGCTATTCACTTAATATATTAATGACATATTTTAGGTATTATTGAACTGTGAAAAAGATACCATTGCTAACTAAAGACTTATGTTTTTTTTTTTTTTTTTTTTTTTTTGAGACGGAGACTCGCTCTGTCGCCCAGGCTGGAGTGTAGTGGCCGGATCTCAGCTCACTGCAAGCTCCACCTCCCGGGTTTACGCTGCCTCAGCCTCCCGAGTAGCTGGGACTACAGGCGCCCGCCTAATTTTTTCTATTTTTTTAGTAGAGACGGGGTTTCACCGTGTTAGCCAGGATGGTCTCGATCTCCTGACCTCGTGATCCGCCCGTCTCGGCCTCCCAAAGTGCTGGGATTACAGGCTTGAGCCACCGCGCCCGGCCAAGACTTATGCTTTTTTGTAGAAAGTTTAAAATGGTATTAAATGTTGCTGCATGAATTATTTATTCGTGGATTAAGTAGATCTATTAACAAAAATGCCTTAGAGGTTAGTACAATTTACAGATGTAAATATTTTCACAAACTGAATCTCATTTGACCTTCTCACTGACATTTAACCTTCAGAAGGCTTGTAGTTATTATTTTTCCTAATTTAGAGTCGAATATAATGAATTTTATGATAGCTTAGATGATTAATAAGTGATGAAGTATCCAAATTCAGTGTTTCTGATTAACTAACCTGATCTTTTGTCTAACGTATAATGCGAGTTTTTGTTAAAAAGAACATCATTTAAATATGTGATTGATCTGATATTTTGCAGTCATCAAGTCTTCCATAAAATATCACCTTAGGGTTGCAGTCAGTAAGTCTTGATGGATAAAACTGTTGTATCTTAAGAAGAAGTAATTGATATCTTTCTAAAGATCTAATAATAAATGTCCTATCATACTTCCTCTGATATTTTTGTACAAATAAATACATTGTTTAATTTTTAATTAGTAATTAAAATTATATATACATATTCATTGTGTACAACATGATGTTTTGAAATATGTATACATTGTAGAATGGCTAAATTGAGTTAATTAACATAGGTATTAGCTCATATAGCTATCATATTTTAGGATGAGATATCCAAATATATTTTTCAGAATTCTGATAGTAAGGAACCAAAAGAGTAGAAAAACAAGAGCTCATTTTGAAGAAATCTTTATTTTGAAACAAAATAACTTGCTTTTGTATTTTCACAAAAAAATATTTTTTCTTTCTAGATTATTCGCAGACTGGTAGGAAAAATAGCCCTGCTTTTTTGGGGAGAGGTGGGGGTTAACTTTATGACTCAAGTGAAGCCATTCAGAAACTATAACACAGTCCATATGCTTGACTTTTTGAAGTCTGCTTAGTACTCCATTAGGGATTCTCAATTTGTACCTCTCAATCTGATTTCGATAAGATGCAGGTTTCCTTCAGCGAGCTGACCTGGTGCAAACACGCAATGGATTAATTCCATAATAAATTATGGGGGCAATAAAGCTTTCTAGACCAGTTTGCCTCTTAAGTAACAATCTTTTATGTTGCCTTATAAAACTGAACTTATGTTTTATTTGTAAGTCATTCTAGGCATAATAAACTGTTTGAATTTTGGGCACTTAGTTTTAGGGTGGAGCACATTCTTTCCCAGTGCATTATTTTATGATGGCTCTGGAGCTACTTATTAGTCAAAGCACCTGAAAGTTCCTCGAAGATACTAACATTTAGTCAAAATAACATCACACCTAAAGGTGCATGGAAATATGGACTCCATATAATTCTGAACTCCAGCTGTTTTTCATCTATTTCTGTTTCTATTTATTTTATATATAGAGAAAGCCCACCGTTTGCCATCCAGTGTTGCATGAGATCACTTTGCTTCAGTTTTGTATGTAGTTATATTGCATAAAATATGCACTTCAGCTTTTTACAAGATTGCTCTTAGGGCGGGTAAGCTCCTTCAGGCAAATAAACAAAAATGTGAATTATTTGATCATATCCTGATGAACACTCTGGGTGGCAAAGCTGCCCAGAATACTAATTCTTGCTCTTCTTGAGAAAATTGTTTATTTGTTGTACTTCTAAATATCCTTTTTGTACCACTGCATATTGCTATCTTAATCACCGAAGGGACTTTTATCTTGCTCAGTCTTGAATTTTCTTTGGCCAAATGTAGCACAGATAGTAATCTCTGTTCTAGAAATTTATAAAAGCAAACCAATGAGAAAATTTAGTTCCTCTCCTCTCTTCCCTATGTGGGTGAATTATTTGAGAAGAAATCTGGATGCATTGTGGTTAAATATCTTTTTTAATTTCCCAAATTAGTGGGTATTTTCCATACATTGAATCAGTAAATTTTGATGTAATTTGGAAATTATTAAAGAAAAGGTTAAATGCATTTAACACCCATGAACTCATGGCAGAAATAGCCTATTCATAGTAAAAGAAAGAAAGAAAAAGAAAGAAAGAAAGAAAGAAAGAAAGAAAGAAAGAAAGAAAGAAAGAAAGAAAGAAAGAAAGAAAGAAAGAAAGAAAGAAAAGAAAGAAAGAGAGTCACAGTCAGGCATTGTTCAAATTCACATCTACCACTCTAGACTTAGCTTCTCTTCTATCTGGGAAATGGAGATTCAGGTAAAAAAATCATCTTCTTTCCACATAGCATTTTTCATTGAAAATATGCAGTATAAAATGGCAGTTATGTCCTCAAGGAATGCACAGATTACTTTCTTTTGTATGTTCTATCTCTCCAGCTTCATATTGTGTTTGTGAAGATGAAATAAAATTATAAATCAAAATGCTTCAAAATCAGTGATGCAATAGACAAATGGAAAGAATAAAGATATCAAGATGATATTCATTCAGGTCAACTTAATTAATTTAATTCAGATTCTTATTATTCTCTGAATTTATTACATTGCTATAGTTTACTGATCATGACCATAAGCAGAGACAAGTACATCACCTTACATCACAACCAAGGACAAGGAGAGACGCTAAGCCTGATCAAAGAAATACCACGAATTAGGCACATTCCATAGGTAGTAAGTCTTTCATGGGCCAAACTGTGTGACTTTTAGGCTTTCGCATTTGCTTCTCAGTGGTACAGTCTTTGTAAACTACCAGAGTATGCATTAGTTTCCTAGGGCTGCCATAACAAATTATTAATACAACAAACTGGGTAGCTTAAAACAATAGAAATTTATTTTCTCACACTCCTGGAGGCTAGATGTCTGCAATCAAAGTGTTGGTGGAGTCTTGTTCCCTCCAAAGGCTTTAAGAAAGAATTCTACCATGTCTCATTTAGTGTCTGGTGGTTGGCAACAATTCTTGATGACCCTTGGCCTGTGGTAGCTTAACTCCAATTTCTGTCTCTGTCTTGACATAGCTATACTACCTCTGTATGTCTGATCTGCCTGTGTCCAAAGTACCCTCTTTTAAAGACAGCAGTCATTGGACTTAGAGCCCAGACAGAGCCAGTATGATCTCATCTTAATTTGGTTACCTCTACAAAGATCCCATTTCCAAATAAGGTCACATTCAGAGGTTCTGGTGTTTAGAACTTCAACATCTTTTTTTGGGTAACACAAATCAATTCACACAGAAATTATAAGATTCAAATTTGTATGTGTTTTTAGATGGGAAGCATCAATGTAGGCAATTGGAAACCTGCTCCTAGAATTTAGGCCTTCCTTTAAGGAAAAAAAAAAAAAAAAATACAAGTCCTTCACACAGTTTTGCCAGACGTATTAGGTTTTCATCTTGGATTCATGAGTACTTGGATTCATACTTGGATCCAGAGTAATGAAGATAATTCATATGTAAGTGTTTGTCCTACATGTATCAGTTTTAATAGAAACATTATAAAATTACAAATACCCAGTTCATAATGGAACCAGGAGTTTGTATAATCCTGTGTCCTGGGTTTCTGTGTTACAATTTTTTTCTTATTCTTCAAACTTGGTAAATAGGATATTGGAAGACAGATCAAACTAAAAAGTGATCTCCATTATTTTTATATTTCATGTTTGTTCTATTTTTTATCATTTATTTATTTATTTTTAATAGAAATGAGGGTCTCAATGTTGCCCAGGCTGGTCTGGAACTTCAGGGGCTCAAGTGATCCTCCTGCTTCGGTCTCCCAAAATGCTGGGATTACAGGATATCAATGCTTTTAAGTAACATAAAATTATTACAAAAATTTCACTCTCACACTCTATTCATCATAATTATTATATCTTAATTGTTATATTTTCTGAGTTAATGCCCCCTTCCAAAAGTAGGTAAAATGATATGTCATAAAAAAATCACTATCACCTTGTTTAGAAAACATTACATAAATATGATACTCATATTATATTGCTTACAGAATACCACCACAAATTTAATGTTTTGGCCAATGTTTTGTTTTAAAAAATAATTCTGATAGGTGGAAAAGCATGAAAACATGATTTAATATTCTTGTCCAATAAACATTTTTATGCTATTGAAAATATTATTTAAATCTGCAGTGTTAACTATAATAGCTATTATAGCAATATATTAATGTTAGTATAATGAAACTGTGTCATACACCTTTTAATGAGTATATATTTGTAACTTAATTAAGACTTTACAGTGTGCATTTAAAAATATGAGTAGGTAAATTTAGGCTCATGGTTGTAAATGTTTAGGTTTCACATAATCAAAACATAGTAATAGTTACATCATTTTGTCCAGTTATTTGTGAGAATTTTAAATGGTTATTCTTGCACGGTACTACATTTTATGCAACCAGTTTAATTCAAGATTTTGCAAGTTGAATCTAATATAACATAATTCAATACAGTAATGGCCAGATAATATATATTATCTAAGCACTTGAAATACATCTAGTACAAATGAAGAATCGTATTTTATGTTTTATGCTTTATTTAGTTTAAATTAAAATAGCCATATACGGATAGTGGTGAAGATACCGGATATCATAGTTCTATCAGATTTACATAAAGCTAAAGGGATATGACTGTGCTTAGAGTATTCTACTCTTTAGATCTCCACATGGGTCCAGTGCAGCAATGTTCACAAAGACTTTTAAAAAAATTAGAAAAAATAACTTATCTTTGCTCATGATTGTTAAATTTCTTCCTTGAACTAACAAAGGAAGCATTAAATTGAGTGGAATAAGAGGGAAATGATGAATTCTTTGGCTATATCAAAATCATTAAAGAATGAAATTTGTTCTGGCACAATTACTATGTACTTTATAGCTCATTTAACTAACTGCTCATTACCCCATGAAATGGAAAAGCATCTTGGTGCTCAAATCCATCTGTCTGAGTAAAGGTCACTGAAGACTACTTAGAAAGCCAAGTAAAACCGATTATTTCCTAACAAATCAATGCTTACACCCCAAATTCTACTCACATACAAAGTATCAACTGTCACCATTTTTGGTAAATTCAGCAAAGTAATATTTAAGAGAAAAATGTATAAGTGAGTCATTTTCAGTCACAAGGGGTTTATTTTATTATCACTGTTTTTTGATATATAGTTAATGTGTAAAAAATAAAATTTTCTGTTTTCCTTACCTCCAGACTATGGCAGAAACTGTGTCATAATCATTTTAATGAATATGTGTTTTCAACTTAATTAAGACTTTACAGTATGCACTTAAAATATGAATATGTAAATTTAAGCTTATGGTTGTAGTTTTTAAGGTTTCACATAATCAAAACATAGTAACAATTAGACCATTTTGTCCAGTTATTTGTGAGAATTTTAAATACTTATTCCTGCACAGCACTACATTTTATGCAACCAGTTTAATTCAAGAGTTTGCAAGTTGAATCTTTCCTGTAGATCTTTCTTCATATTGTATTTGCTTCTTGAAGTTTCTTTTTTGACTTCATTTTATAAAATAGTTCTCATATTTTCTCATCCTTTTGGCATCAGAAGACATAGGGAAAATGGCCAGGTAGGTTATAATTTAAGACTATAAATTTAAAAACGTGTTTATATTGCAAAAATATAGAAAGGTAGTTGGAAGTCTGAAGTAAAACATTGGAAATGTAAGAGAAATAATTCATGAGAAATGATGAGCCAAATGTCTTGTATGAGAAAAGGACATGTAAAAACTTTCATACATTTTTCATGAACTCACCAAGAGGATTCGATTGTGAAAATGCCATCCACATCATCAATTCTTCTTCACCTATACATAAAACCTGATTGACTTTCATAAATTTAGTTTTCCCAATTATATTCTCAAGTTTCCTGTTTTAAATTTTTAATTTTTATTATGTTTTTTGTTTTGTTTTTTGAGATAAGGTCTCTCAGACTGGAGTGCAGTGGCATGGTCATGACTCACTGCAGACTCGAACTCCTGGGCACAAGTGATCCCCCCACCTCAGTCTCCTGGGTAGCTGGAATTACAGGTGTGAATCATCATGTGCAGCTAATTTTTAAATTTGTATTTTATAGAAACAAAGTCTCACCATATTGGCCAGGCTGGTCTCAAACTCTCAAAATGTTGGAATTACAGGCATGAGACACCATGTTTCATTCAAGTTTTATTCTCCAAATATTTGTCATTTATCAATCTTTTGCCTCTCAGATCTAAACCCACCCTTCATTGCTTGCTCTATGAAAATAGAGGTAATCCATTTATTTTTATTTTATTTATTTATTTATTTTTTTGGCCACCTGGCACTCTGCTATGCTTTGTCAATTGAGGATGCTTAAAAGAAGTGGTAGGAGTAAAGGGTTTTTCTTCCTGGTTCTGGGGTGTTTCATTGGATAGTTCTTGCATACAAGTTCCCCAGCAGCCAGCTCCTGTAGTGCAGATGGCTTCCCCAGTACTCAGCTCCTACAGAACATGGCTTCTGAAACCTCTCTAGTAGTCAGTAGCTTCATACTGGAGCCTCTCCGGTATAGCACTTACTTGTGAATGGCTTTTTCTGGCATGCTAAAAGGCAACTCCCTAACAAGTTCTGCCAGTATGCCCGGTACCACAGCAATTTCTCTCCCTTTTAGTGATCACAGCCATGCCCTCTATAACAAAGTTCAGATCTCAGCCCTGACGGGGAAGGGTTCTCTTTCGCCTTGCCTCAAATATAAAAGTAATGCCTTCTTCGTTACAGTTGCTTTACAGCTTTACAATATTCATTAGAGTTGTCTTTAACTCTTACTAGCTAAGCTCTCATTATTCACATATCCTGTTATAATAACTGATTCTGTATATTAGCTTTTTCCCATTCAAGTTACAGTGTGGTTTCTCTGTCTTAATTGGATCCTGATTTACACAGTGGGTAGCGGTTGCCAAAAAGCCAGGCTAGTGTTGCTTTTCATCTCTCTTTGATTTCTGCACTAGCCAGAGAACTGTTAACCTAGTGCAATCATTTACTGACAGGTAGTGAGTTGAATAGTGTCTCCCCGAAAAGATATGTTCATGGTCTCACTCCTACAGCCTGTGAAGACCTTACTGGGGTTGGGGGTGGGGGGGTATTTTTGTATATAATTAACTTAATGATCTCAAAATGAAATCATCCTGGATTACCTGGGTGTTCCCTAAGACCAATGACAGTTATTCTTATGAGAATGAAGCAGAGGGAGATTAGACAGACAGAAAAGGAGGACACAAAGGGAAGAAGGCTATGTTAAGACCGAGGTAGAGATCCAAGTCACGAAAACTCAAGCCAAGCAGCACTTGGAGACACTAGAAGCTGGAAGAGGCAGGGAAGGATTCTCCTCTAATGCCTCTGGAGGGAGCATGGCCCCACTGACAACATGATTTCAGACTTCAGGACTCTATAATTGCAATATAATACATTTATGTTGTTTAAGGCATCATGTTTGTGATAATTAATTAAGCCAGGCCAAGGAAACTAACACAGATATGACCAGAATCCCAATGAAGTTGACATTAATGATATATTATCTATATATTATCTAAATTCTAACTGAATACATATAGAAAACAAATATATTTTCTTCTATCAATTGCAAATGAATTTCATGACTGCTGTTCTTTATTAAACATTCTATGTAATAATAACTAATGCATATGACAGCAATGGAATAAAGTATGATAGAGTTCATATTAAATATTAAAGCCTATCAAAAATGTAATGAATAATTATGATTGATATTGATGCCATTAATGATACTTATTACCTGTGCTCAGTAACTGATATATTTTTTAACCTTATATATTCCACACATAAACTTCTTTAGGATTTTTTTTCTTTACGTGCTATCGGATAATTTTAATTGGTAATCAAATAATACTGATATCACTAAAAATTTGAAAAGACATATGATAAGAGTTACACTGCTGAACACTGTCTTTATAATTTTATATTTAATATTTAAACTCAAAAGGAAACCTAACAATATTAGTACATTTTATATTCATTTACCAAGGAAGGTAAGTGAAAAAATTTGAATTATTTGTAGATAATTCTCTTTCTAATAATTCCAATTTCATAGGCATTTTAGATCTAATTTCCATATTTTGTTCCTCAGAAAATTACGATATACTTAGAGGACAAAATTTATCATTTCAATAAGAAGAAAAGTTTATAATAAAGTTCTTAAGTGGGGTCCATATATTCTTGTATAAAATTCTAACAGCAGATAGAGTAGAAGCTAACCTCCTTCTAAGAATTAAAACATGGAGAAGAAAATTTACCAATTAGCCAGGTCTTAAGAACACATAACTGTGTTTTCATTGTACTTGTTATTTTCTATATAAATAAAGAAAAAAAGAGATTTAAAACTAAAAATAATAATAATGAAGGTAGTATACTCTTAAATCTACCATGGAAATTAATACCTTTATTTCTTAATTATACCTACTATAGGATCATCCTAAATCCTTGCAAGTTTGAGATTTCCTATGAAACACAGTCTAATTTCAGCCTTCTGAAAGAATTCAGTGGGTTAGTTTTCAAGAACAAAAGGAAAAACAATTTATCTAATTATTGAAAATTCTCAGAAGAGAAAATGTCTTATGCCAAGCCTAAAATATTTATATTTTCTTGAATTAATTTACAGCTAGCAGACTCTGTCTTCCTAGTTCTCAAAAATAAACGTAGACTTAAAAAGTCTACTTAATTTTCTATGCTTTTAAAAACAGCATTTTGATGAGTTCAGTGTAAATGAATCAGAAACATATGGATAAACTCTCTTTAAAGTATATATAGCTATAAATATATGCATAAAATTGGAAACTATTTTGCAAAATATAGTTTGGGCTTGCCACACAATCATTTGATAATTACTTGAGTTATTTATCATCAAGGAACAAGACTGATTCCTCCTTCCAGAATTACTTTGAATGTGGTGAAAATATTTTGTGGAAATTAGTAAAACCCGTAAGAGGAAATTCTTAGTTCCCTCTGCCTACATTGATAAAATTTCCAATGACCAACAATATTTAGCCATGAATAGTCATCATACATATTGGGAAATAAATTGTATTACTTTATCTTAATTATTTGGAACATCTACTTTAGTAATCATTAAAGTTATCTATGATAATATTGCAGTAATAACATTTGGAATATAGAAAACTGTATCAACAAGATTGAGGGTAAATGTTGAGGTTTCTCTAAGAGGGGATAAATAAATGATTATAATTTGGAGGAATAAAAACACATAATTGCCTACTATTAAGCACTTTATACAACTGTATAAAGAGTCAAAGATTTACATTTTGTTAGTCTGCAGTATATGTATATTCTATTAAATGATTATTAATTTTTATTTTTTTCAAATCTACCTACATTTGGATGTTTGAAGACTCTAGCACAGCATAATGTTACCAAGTGGTAGATACTTAGACATGTAAACTATTATTAATATTTGTTCATTGTGATGGGTAATTTTGAGTGTCAATTTGACTGAATTAAGGGATAAGTGGGTAGCTGGTGATGCATTATTTTATTCTCAATAATTGCATTAATTATTCTCCACACCTCAGTAGTCACTGAGCCTATGCCTCTCTGCTGAAAAGGAAACCCAGGTGACTTGGCATTTGATTAAAATAATTAGGTTGCCCCTGGTGTGTCTATGAGGGTGTTTCTGGAGGAAACTGTTGTTTAAGTCCGGCTGAGTAGGATCCACTCTCAATTTGGGCAGACACTAACCAGTCAACTAGGAGTCTGGATGGAACAAAAGGGCAAATGAAAAGTGAGTTCTTGCTCTGTCTCTTTTGAAGCTGGGGCCCATTTCTTTTGACCTGGGATATCAGAATTCCAGATTGTTTGACCTTTGGACTCTGGGACTTTGACCAGCAGCCTCCATGCCCTTGGACCTTTACACTTGGTCTGAGTCGTGCTACTGGCTTTCCTGGTTCTCCAGCTTGTAAATGGCCTGTTACGAGACTTAGCCTCCGTAATCAAGTGAGCCAGTTCCCTTAAGAATTTCCTTCTCATATATTTATTTTTCTCTCCCTCTATATATGTATATTATTGTTTTTGTCTTTCTGAAGAACCTTGACTAAAACATTAATGAAAGGTACATTTCTCTGCCTCACAGTTTTTACTTTTTGGTTCATACATTACAAAATCCTACCTTTCGATTTAAGTAATATGGTTTTTTTTTTTTCAAATTTCTTGAAAATATTTCATCACATATTAGTTAAAAGGAAGTTTTCATTTTGGGGGTATAATCTGCTTTATGAGCCATACAAATTAGTGTGTCAAGAGTCATGCTTTCCACCAGGCATTTCAAGCGTGAAGAGGCATCCAAATTCAACACAGAACTGTTGCCATAGAATACGTTTCCCATCTTCTTCCTCGGTACATATAGGATTCAACTATTCAGGCATTTTTAGGACGTTAATTGAAGGGAGTAACAATAATATCTCTATCAATCCTTAAGCACTTGCTTTTGGCCAGGCACTGTGCTGTCTGCTTTATGTTTTTGTTTATGATAATTACATTTTCTTATTCCTTATTTGATTAAACAATTCTAATATTTTCTTACACTGTAAAGATAGAATGACACAAAATCATAAACATTCCTGGATTTAAAGTTTTAATCAAAATTCAAACTGTTTCTTGTTCAGTGGTTTCTGTCTAAATTTTTGGATGATCACACCAGAATTCAATGTGTTTCCTATATAATCTGACACTAGTGCTTATGTCTCTGTCTTCACACAGCTGCATTGTGATTCAGACAACCTGAATCACAGACCCTTAGTGAAAATTATTGTTTATGAAATATAAAATTTAAAAAACAGTGATGAACAAATTATTGAATAAAAAAGGTGTGAATTCATAAACATCAAAGACACAATTGCTTTCAATTTAAGACTTTGTTCAGAATCATGTTTCAAGAAAGATATAGTTTCCAAAATATCCAGTTTTATTTATGAATTATATAATCAAAAATGTATGATGTCGGTCAAAGCATATAAAGTTTCAATTATGCTGGAGGAATAAATTCTGGAGATGTAATGTATAGCATGATGACTATAGCTAATAATAGTGTATTTTTTACTTGGGATTTGCCAAGAGAGTAGGTCTAAAGTGTTCTCAGCTAAAAAATCAAAAAGTAACTATGTAAAGTGATGGATATGTTAATTAGCTTGATTGTGGTATTCATTTCACAATGTACACTTATATCATTGTATACCTTAAGTATTTACAATTTTGATTTGTCAGTCATACTTTAACAAAGCTGGAAAAATGTATGGTGCTCTACACCTCTACACTGTGATGTAAACATGTTTCAAAAATCAGTAATTGTGCTTATTAACATCTCGGAATGTAATGATGACCATCTATTTGCTTATCCTACAGGTGTAATTAGAAGTCAGTAAATCCAGTAATCTCAAAATCTTTTAAAATTCTGAGGTTTTCTAAAAGGTTATACTGATTGAACAGTTATTACATTTTTATATTCTGTCTTCCAAATAAATGGGTGAATTGATTCTGTTTAGAAGATAATCCCTTTATCTTTTACTTCAATCTCCTTAGAAAATGAAAGAAAAAAGAAAACAAGGAATATAAACTAACATACTCTAGGTATTTTAAAATCAGAAAAATATTACGTTGTACTATAAGGAAGTTACCCAATGATATATTGTATTCCTGAAAAATAAGACAGTGGATACTAAGTGTCTTCACCACAAAATGATAATTATGTAAAGTAATGCATATGATAATCAGCTAGATTTAGCTATTCCACAATGCATATGTACTTCAGAACATCATGGTCTACAAAATAAGTAAAATTTTATCTGTCAATATAAATGAATAAATTTGAACATTCTAAAAAAAGTTACCCAATGACTAATGAAAATGAGGTGCTATAATCTCCCATCTCATTCCTATGCCATTAATTTTAGTTTTTTTAATAGACAGGGTGTTGCTCTGTTTCCCAGGATGCAGTACAGTGATATGATCAGTTATTTATTTACTTATTTATTTAGAGACACAGTCTCACTCTCTTGTCCAGGTGTGTCTCCAACTCCTGGCCTCAAGGGATCCTTTCGCCTCAGACTCCCAAAGTGCTGGGATTGCAGGCATGAGCCTCTGCACCCAGCACCATCAATTTGAAGGGTGTAGGATATGGCTCAGTAGTTGTAATTTAGCTTGTTATCTTGGGCAGATTTAGTGAAGATAGGAACTTTATAGATAAAACTATGTCTATTTTCCTTTAGCGAATTGACTTTTTAAAGCCATCTATTATTTAGTAAATCACTACATAAATAAAGAAAAACTATTTGTAGCTATACAAAATAGTTATGTTAATGAATCACATTGTTAATTATAGCAATAACTACCCATTCATGCAACAATTTTCAGAGCTGACCATATTTAATTCTAGAATGTAATCTTTCATCTCTGAGGTAAGTGTAATTTTCACATTATTGTTAAAAACAAATTCTGGGAGAAGACACAGCATGCTGCTTGTCAGGGCCAGGTCTCTACTATTAAATAATAAATACATTTTCTATTTTAAATGATTTATTTAGTAACTTTTATTTAGCTTTTTATTAGATAGGAGGTTTAAAATAATCTATGAAATATGTTAAAATCTTAGAAAAATTGCTTGATTTTTATTTTTTCCTTTGGGTTGGTAATTAATTATTTCACTTATAATATAAAAGGATTTTCCTTATGTCCTATGTAACCCTAGATAGCAAAGGTTCTGTGGTTAACCAGGGTAATTTTGTGCAATCTTTGTTGATTTTATTACACTCATGTTTTTTTTAAAGAACAAAAATTTCTCCTTCCTTTATAAAATAGCTAATTTATTTAAACCTGATAACTTCTGTGTTTATTTTAAACTATTTTATTGTCATTTACTTAAATACATAGTAAAACATTCTTTTTCTGGCACTTGATATTTTATCTTTATTATTTAAACACATTCTGAAAACTTCATTTGGCCTTCCAAAATTGGATCCTAAATTTTTTTTAAAGTAAAATAAAATTTTAAGTATGTATTTCTGCTTAAAACAGGAAAATCATAAAGTATTTTGTTCTTTCATATTACAGAAAGAGACATAGTGGAAATAATTAGCATGTTTGATATATTATAATTTTAAGGGTTGCCATGGAAGAGTTCCCAAATATGAAGACATCCTGCTTTAGGTTAAGTTTATATAGGTAAAATATTATTAATATAAATACTTTTGGCTTTAGGTCAAATTTATATAGGCAAAATATTACTAATATGAATATGTTTGAAACTGATGCTTTTTGAGAAATTTCTACAGATATTTAAATGCCCATGCTCTCCATCATGTGTATTTACCCACAGATAACACATTGATCAAAACCAAGTTCAAGATAGTCTGTTGTTTTCCTATATTTATTAGAGTCCTGGCAGTGCTTATTTAAATTATATTAGAAATAATAGTACAGCATTATCAATCAAAATGTCAGGTATATAAAATATTTTTCTTATTTATTTTTTATTATACTTTAAGTTCTAGGGTACATGTGCACAATGTGCAGGTTTGTTACATATGTATACATGTGCCATGTTGGTGTGCTGCACCCATTAACTTGTCATTTACATTAGGTATATCTCCTAATGCTATCCCTCCCCGCTCCCCCCACCCCACAACAGGCCCCGGTGTGTGATGTTCTGCTTTCTGTGTCCATGTGTTCTCATCATTCAATCCCCACCTATGAGTGAGAATATGCAGTGTTTGGTTTTCTGACCTTGTAATAGTTTGCTGAGAATGATGGTTTCCAGCTGCATCCATGTCCCTACAAAGGGCACAAACTCATCCTTTTTTACGACTGCATAGTATTCCATGGTGTATATATGCCACATTTTCTTAATCCAGTCTGTCATTGATGGACATTTGGGTTGGTTCCAAGTCTTTGCTATTGTGAATAGTGCCACAATAAACATACGTGCACATGTGTCTTTATAGCAGCATGATTTATAATCCTTTGAGTATATACCCAGTAATGGGATGGCTGAGTCAAATGGTATTTCTAGTTCTAGATCCTTGAGGAATCGCCACACTGTCTTCCACAATAGTTGAACTAGTTTACAGTCCCACCAACAGCGTAAAAGTGTTCCTATTTCTCCACATCCTCTCCAGCACCTGTTGTTTCCTGATTTTTTAATGATTGCCATTCTAACTGGTGTGAGATGGTATCTCATTGTAGTTTTGATTTGCATTTCTCTGATGGTCAGTGATGATGAGCATTTTTTCATGTGTCTGTTGGCTGTATAAATGTTTTCTTTGAGAAGTGTCGGTTCATATCCTTTGCCCACTTTTTGATGGGGTTGTTTGTTTTTTTCTTGTAAATTTGTTTGAGTTCTTTGTAGGTTCTGGATATTAGCCCTTTGTCAGATGAGTAGATTGCAAAAATTTTCTCCCATTCTGTAGGTTGCCTGTTCACTCTGATGGTAGTTTCTTTTGCTGTCCAAACACTCTTTAGTTTAATTAGATCCCATTTCTCTATTTTGGCTTTTCTTGCCATTGCTTTTGGTGTTTTAGACATGAAGTCGTTGTCCATGCCTATGTCCTGAATTGCCTAGGTTTTCTTCTAGGGTTTTTATGGTTTTAGGTCTAACATTTAAGTCTTTAATCCATCTTGAATTAATTTGTGTATAAGGTGTAAGGAAGGGATCCAATTTCAGCTTTCTACATATGGCTAGCCAGTTTTCCCAGCACCATTTATTAAATCTGGAATCTTTTCCCCATTTCTGTTTATGTCAGGTTTGTCAAAGATCAGATGGTTGTAGATGTGTGATATTATTTCGGAGGACTCTGTTCTGTTCCATTGGTCTATATCTCTGTTTTGGTACCAGTATCATGCTGTTTTGGTTACTGCAGCCTTGTAGTGTAGTTTGAAGTCAGGTAGCGTGATGCGTCCACCTTTATTCTTTTGGCTTAGGATTGTCTTGGCAATGTGGGCTCTTTTTTGGTTCCATATGAACTTTAAAGTAGGTTTTTTCAAATTCTGTGAAGAAAGTCATTGCCAGCTTAATGGGGATGGCATTGAATCTAAAAATTACCTTGGGCAGTATGGCCATTTTCACAATATTGCTTGTTCCTATCTATGAGCATGGAATGTTCTACCATTTGTTTGTGTCCTCTTTTATTTAATTTAGCAGTGGTTTGTAGTTCTCCTTGAAGAGGTCCTTTACATTTCCTGTAAGTTGGATTCCTAGGTATTTTATTCTCTTTGAAACAATTGTGAATGGGAGTTAACTCATGATTTGGCTCTCTGTTTGTTTTTGATGTATAAGAATGCTTGTGATTTTTGCACATTCATTTTGTATCCTGAGACTTTGCTGAAGTTGCTTATCAGCTTAAGGAGATTTTGGACTGAGACGATGGGGTTTCCTAAATATACAATCATGTCATCTGCAAACAGGGACAATTTGACTTCCTCTTTTCCTCATTGAATAGCCTTTCTTTCTTTCTCCTGCCTGATTGCCCTGGCAAGAACTTCCAACACCATGTTGAATAGGAGTGGTGAGAGAGGGCATCCCTGTTTTGTGCCAGTTTTCAAAGGGAATGCTTCCAGTTTTTGCCCATTCAGCATGATATTGGCTGTGGGTTTCTCATAAATAGTGCCTATTATTTTGAGATACATTCCATCAATACCAAATATATGGAGAGTTGTTAGCATGAAGGGCTGTTGAATTTTGTCAAAGGCCTTTTCTGCATCTATTGAGATAATCATGTGGTTTTTGTCTTTGGTTCTGTTTATATGCTGGATTACAGTTATTGATTTGTGTATTTTGAACCAGTCTTGCATCTCAGGGATGAAGCCCACTTGATCATGGTGGATAAGCTTTTTGATGTGCTACTGGATTCGGTTTGCCAGTATTTTATTGAGGATTTTTGCATCAATGTTCATCAGGGATATTGGTCTAAAATTCTTTTTTTTTGTTTTGTCTCTGTTAGGCTTTGCTATCAGGATGATGTTGGCCTCACAAAATGAGTTAGGGAGGATTCCCTCTCTTTCTATTGATTGGAATAGTTTCAGAAGGAATGGTACCAGCTCCTCCTTGTACCTCTGGTAGAAGTCGGCTGTGAATCCGTCTGGTCCTGGACTCTTTTTGGTTGGTAGGCTATTAATTATTGCCTCAATTTCAGAACTTGTTATTGGTCTATTCAGGGATTCAACTTCTTCCTGGTTTAGTCTTGGGAGAGTGTATGTGTCCAGGAATTTATCCATTTCTTCTAGATTTTCTAGTTGATTTGCCTAGAGGTGTTTATAGTATTCTCTGATGGTAGTTTGTATTTCTGTGGGGTCGGTGGTGATATCCCCTTTATCATTTTTTATTGCATCTATTTGATTCTTCTCCATTTTCTTCTTTATTAGTCTTGTTTGCGGTCTATCAATTTTGTTGATCTTTTCAAAAAACCAACTCCTGAATTCATTGATTTTTGAAGGGATTTTTTGTGTGTGTCTCTATCTCCTTCAGTTCTGCTCTGATCTTAGTAATTGTTGCCTTCTGCTAGCTTTGGAATGTGTTTGCTCTTGCTTCTCTAGTTCTTTAAATTGTGATGTTAGGGTGTCAATTTTAGATCTTTTCAGCTTTCACTTGCGGGCATTTAGTGCTATAAATTTCCCTCTACACACTGCTTTAAATGTGTCCTAGAGATTCTGATATGTTGTATCTTTGTCTCATTGGTTTCAAAGAACATGTTTATTTCTGCCTTCATTTCGTTATGTACCCAGTAGTCATTCAGGAGCAGGTCGTTCAGTTTCCATGTAGTTGAGCGGTTTTGATTGAGTTTCTGAATCCTGAGTTCTAGTTTGATTGCATTGTGTTCTGAGAGACAGTTTGTTATAATTTCTGTTCTTGTACATTTGCTGAGGAGTGCTTTACTTCCAACTGTGTGGTCAATTTTGGAATAAGTGTGATGTGGTGCTGAGAAGAATGTATATTCTGTTGATTTGGGGTGGAGAGTTCTGTAGATGTCTATTAGGTCCATTTGGTGCAGAGCTGAGTTCAATTCCTGGATATCTTTGTTAACTTTCTGTCTCGTTGATCTGTCTAATGTTGACAGTGGGGTGCTAAATTCTCTGATTATTATTGTGTGGTAGTCTAAGTCTCTTTGTAAGTCTCTAAGGACTTGCTTTATGAATCTGGGTGCTCCTGCATTGGGTACATATATATTTAGTATAGTTAGCTCTTTTTGTTTAATTGATCCCTTTACCATTATGTAATGGCCTTCTTTGTCTCTTTGGATCTTTGTTGGTTTAAAGTCTGTTTTATCAGAGACTAGGATTGCAACCCCTGCCTTTTTTTGTTTTCCATTTGCTTGGTAGATCTTCCTCCATCCCTTTATTTTGAGCCTATGTGTGTCTCTGCACATGAGATTGGTCTCCTGAATACAGCACACTGATGGGTCTTTACTATCCAATTTGCCAGTCTGTGTCTTTTAATTGAAGCATTTATCCCATTTACATTTAAGGTTAATATTGTTATGTGTGAATTTGATCCTGTCATTATGATGTTAGCTGGTTATTTTGTTCATTAGTTGATGCAGTTTCTTCCTAGCCTCAATGGTCTTTACATTTTGGCATGTTTTTGCAGTGGCTGGTACCAGTTGTCCCTTTCCATGTTTAGTGCTTCCTTCAGGAGCTCTTGTAGGGCAGGCCTGGTAGTAACAAAATCTCTCAGCATTTGCTTGTCTGTAAAGGATTTTATTTCTCCTTCACTTATGAAACTTAGTTTGGCTGGATATGAATTTCTGGGTTGAAAATTCTTTCCTTTAAGAATGTTGAATATTGGCCCTCACTCTCTTCTGGCTTGTAGAGTTTTTGCTGAGAGATCTGCTGTTAGTCACATGGGCTTCCCTTTGTGGGTAACCCGACCTTTCTCTCTGGCTGCCCTTAACATTTTTTCCTTCATTTCAACTTTGGTGTATCTGACAATTATGTGTCTTGGAGTTACTCTTCTCGAGGAGTATCTTTGTGGCGTTCTCTGTATTTCCTGAATTTGAATGTTGGCCTACCTTGCTAGGTTGGGGAAGTTCTCCTGGATGATATCCTGCAGAGTGTTTTCCAACTTGGTTCCATTCTCCCCGTCACTTTCTGGTACACCAATCAGATGTAGATTTGGTCTTTTCACATAGTCCCACATTTCTTGGAGGTTTTATGCATTTCTTTTTACTCTTTTTTCTCTAAACTTCTCTTCTCGCTTCGTTACATTCATTTGATCTTCAATCACTGATACCCTTTCTTCCAGTTGATTGAATTGGTTACTGAAGCTTGTGCATTTGTCACATAGTTCTCGTGCCATGGTTTTCAGCTCTATCAGGTCATTTAAGGACTTCTCTATATTGGTTATTCTAGTTAGCCATCCGTCAAATCTTTTTTCAAGGTTTTTAGCTCCTTTGCGATGAGTTCGAACTTCCTGCTTTAGCTTGGAGAAGTTTGATCATCTGAAACCTTCTTCTCTCAACTCGTCAAAGTGATTCTCTGTACAGCTTTGTTCCGTTGCTGGTGAGGAGCTGCGTTCCTTTGGAGGGGGAGGGGCGCTCTGATTTTTAGAATTTTTAGCTTTTCAGCTCTGGTTTTTCCCCATCTTTGTGGTCTTATCTACTTCTGGTCTTCGATGATGGTGACATACAGATGGGGTTTTGGTGTGGATGTCCCTTCTGCTTGTCAGTTTTCCTTCTAACAGTCAGGACCCTCAGCTGCAGGTCTGTTGGAAATTGCTAGAGGTCCACTCCAGACCCTGTTTGCCTGGGTATCAGCAGCGGAGGCTGCAGAAGAATATTGCTGAACAGCAAAAATGTTGCTGCCTGATCATTCCTCTGGAAGCTTCGTTTCAGACAGGTATCCGGCCGTGTGAGGTGTCAGTCTGCCTGTACTGGGGGGTGCCTCCCAGCTAGGCTACTCGGGGGTCAGGGAACTTGAGGAGGAAGTCTGTCCATTCTCAGATCTCAGACTCCATGCTGGGAGAACCACTACACTCTTCAAAGCTGTCAGACAGGGACATTTAAATCTGCAGAGGTTTCTGCCGCCTTTTGTTTAGCTATGCCCTGTCCCCAGAGGTGGAGTCTACAGAGGCAGGCAGGCCTCCTTGAGCTACGGTGGGCTCTATCCAGTTGGAGCTTCCCAGCCACTTTGTTCACCTACACAAGCCTCAGCAATGGCAGGCGCCCCTCCCCCAGCCTCGCTTTTATCTTGCAGTTAGATCTCAGACTTCTGTGCTAGCAATGAGGGAGGCTTCATGGGCGTGGGACCCTCTCAGCCAGGCACAGGATATAATCTCCTGGTGTGCCATTTGCTAAGACCTTTGGAAAAGCACAGTATTAGGGTGGGAGTGACCCAGTTTTCCAGGTGCTGTGTGTCATGGTTTCCCTCAGCTAGGAAAGGGAATAGCTTTACCCCTGCACTTCCCAGGTGAGGTGATGCATCACCCTGCTTCAGCTCTCACTTAGTGGGCTACACCCACTGTCTGACATGCCTCAGTGAAATGAACCCAGTACCTCAGTTGAAAATGTAGAAATCACCCATCTTTTGTATCACTCACGTTGGGAGCTGTAGCCTGGAGCTGTTCCTATTCGGTCATCTTGGAACCCCCTCAGGTATATAAAATATTTACTAACCACAACTCAACTTCTTCCATTTGAACTTTGCATCTTCTAGGTCACTGGGGATATGCATCAGACTTACCCATGACGTTTTATAAAAATACAGGTAGCTAGGCCTACTCTCGTCTTACAGAGTCTCTCTCTAATATTCTTGACATATTTAAAAGTTATGTTTCTGAATATTATATATCTCAATATATAGTTTTTCCATCAAAGTTACACTCATCAATTTTAATACATCAGATATAAAATTCAGTGAGGTCTTTGAAAATATACTTGATCATTATTCTCAGAGATACTTTGTCTAATTATTTTTTTGGAATGACTTTAATATCTTTGTTGTGCATGCCACAGAAGAAAACAAATTTTGTTGTTGATTGTATTATTCTTATTATGATCCCTCATCACACATTCCATATTTTAAAATTAGCAGTAATAAATTAGTAATATTTATTAAATTCTTGTTATCCACAGATGGTTTTAATTTAACTCTGATACTTGCCTGAAAGTTCTGTATATATGCTACACAACAGCTTGTGTCTCTCACAAAAAAAAAAAAAAAAAAAATGACAGTGTCAGATCCTCATAGGAAGGGACTATGGCAGGTGATTTAAACTTGGGTACTACAAAAATATGTGTTTAAGCTTCAGTGGGTCTCCTTGGGTACAGGTTTCTGAGCTTGCATCACTTAGATAACTTTCACATTAAACCAGTGGACTGAGTCAGAATTTCAGGGCTCCATTTTATCTAGAAGCAGACAACTTTTATAAAAACAAACTATTGAACCAAGATGCTTCAGAACAAGAATTAATTACATAGTATGAATTAATTCATAAATGGAATGTCTTATAGTTAGTTCCTTATAGCCATGTTGATTTTGCTTTAGTGTTCTATTTTCTGGTTTTATAAAAAATAATCTTGTCTTCCTTATCACACTTTTATTAAGAATTCAGAAGCTCTGTTTTTGTAAAATAAAACATTTTAAATAATATCAGATTCTCACTGATTCCCACAAAATCCAGAAACTCTAAGTGTTGTTACTTTTTATGGCAATTAGGTTAATAAGAATCTATTCTCCTTTTAGTCAGGATGTTTTTTTGAGCAAACTGATGAGTACAATGCCCATTTATTTAAAAAGATCTGACTCTGATGTCACCAAGATAGTGGAGTAGAATATATCTGCCTCATCCCCCTACAAACAAATACATACAGAAATTCACAAAACAGAATAGCTCAAAGAGGGCTCAAAAGTCCATAAGGAATCTGGAACAACACAGTAGAGCAAGCGTATTGATAGCATCTACATAGTAGGGTTCTTGGTAAGATTGGCATACCTCGGAGAGCAGGAGATAGCAATGAGCAAAGAAGAAAGGTGAAGGTTATCGACATTAACCACACTTGGGAAACACTGCAGTCCCAAGTAGCCTGTTTTCACAGAGGATACCAGCATTGCTTGCCACTGAGGTGACCAATAGCCATTCCTATGGAGGAACTCAAGTATAAGACATGGCTATACACTCTTCTACCTCACATAGTAGCTACTCTTCTGCCCCTTCAAAAAAGGAGCCACCATGTCTCACAACCCTGCCTGTGCCCTGACCTCAGAGCTATGACCATCTGTGGGTGTCCACATGCCAGACTAGGAAAAGATAGAAACTGGGGACTAATAGGGGGCAGGGAAGAAGGAGATCAAAGACTGTACAACTGTTGTGTACTATGCTTAGTACCTGAGTAACAGGATCAATCTTACCCCAATTCTCAGCGTCATACAATATACTCATGTAACAAACCTGCATGTGTGCCCCCTGAATCTAAAATAAAATTTGAAATTATTTAAAAAAGATTTTTGACATCTTGTTGTAGCTTAATAGCTCAATAATTTTGTTGTCACTAAATAATATTGGATTGCATAGATATAACACACTTTGTTGGTAGTTACCTTTTGTAGGATATCTTGGCTGCTTTCTGTTTGGGGAATTATTAATAAAGCCATTATAAACTTATATATATGTATATTTATATATTTTATATATATATGCCTATATATGCCAACCTATACATATATATATATATATATATATCTCAACAATTTGGATAACCTAGAAGAAATGTATAAATTCCTAAACCCATGTAACCTACCAAGACTATATTCTAAATTATGAAGAAATAGAAAATCTGAATAGACTAGTTATGATAAAGAAGACTGAAGCAGTAATAAAAGGTGTCTCATTAAAGAAAAGCCCAGACAGGGCATAGTGGTTCACGCCTGTAATCCCAGCATTTTGGAAGGCCGAGGTAGGTGGATCGCTTGAGGTCAGGAGTTCAAGACCAGCCTAGCCAACATATTGAAGCCCTGTCTCTACTAAAATTACAAAGATTAGCTGCGCATGGTGGCGCAAACCTGTAATCCCAGCTACTTGTGAGGCTGAGGCATGAGACTCGCTTGAACCTGGGAGGTGCAGGTTGCAGTGATCCAAGATTGCACCCTTACACTCCAGCCTGGGAGACAGAATGAGACGAAGGAAGGAAGGAAGGAAGGAAGGAAGGAAGGAAGGAAGGAAGGAAGGAAGGAAAGAAAGAAAGAAAGAAAGAAAGAAAGAAAGAAAGAAAGAAAGAGAGAGAGAGAGAGAGAGAGAGAGAGAAGGAAGGAAGGAAGGAAGGAAGGAAGGAAGGAAGGAAGGAAGGAAGGAAGGAAGGAAGGAAGGAAGGAAAAGGAAGGAAGGAAGGAAGGAAAGAGAGAGAGAGAAAGCAAGAAAGCGAGAAAGCAAGAAAGAGAAGAGCAAAAGAAGAAAGAAGGGATGGAGGGAGGGAGGGAGGGAGGAAGGAAGGAAGGAAGGAAGGAAAAAGCCCAGGACCAAAGGGCTTTGCCACTGAACTCTGCGAAACATTTAAAAACTAGTAATATCAATCCTTCTGAAATTCTTCCAAAAAATTAAAGAGCAGAAGAAAATATCAAAGTCATTTTTGAATTCCAGAATTATCTTGATACCAAAACCAAATGAAGACACTATAAAAAAGAAAATTACAAGCTAATATCCCTGATGAATATAGATGCAAACATTCTCAATGAAGTACTAGCAGACCTAATTCAAATCACATTAAAAGGAACATTCACCATGATCAAGTGGGATTTATCCCTAGCATGTAAGGATGGTTCTATGTATGCAAAACAATAAATAAATGTCATACAACAAATTACCAGAATACAGAAAATAGCCTATGATCATCTCAGTAGATACAGAAAAGATATTTGACAAAATACAACATCCTTTCATGATAAAAACTCTCAACATATTAGGTACAGAAGGAATGTACCTAAATACGATAAAGACCATCTACAACAAGCTCAAAGCCAACAACACACGGAACAGTAAAAAGTTGAAAGCTTCTCCTCTAGGATCAGGCACAAGTCAAGAATTTCCATCCTTGCCTCTTCTATTCAACATAGCACTGGAAGTCCTAGCTCAAGAAATTAGACAAGTTAAAAAGAAAAAAAAAAAAAAGCCATCCACATTGAATAACTTAAATTGTCTCTGTTTACAGATTACATAACTATATATATATCCCTAAAATTTTTTATTGGATAACTCTCAGAACTAACAAAATCAGTAAAGTTTCAGGTTATAAATATACATGCAAATATCTATAGTATTTCTACACACAATGAACTATCTGAAAAACAAATCAAGAAAGCAATCTCATTTACAATATCTACAAAAAGTAAAATATTCAGATAAATACATTTAACCAAAGTGGTAAAACACATGGCACTAAAGACTGTAACATATTAATAAAATAAATATTAAAAGTCACAAGTAAATGGAAAGCCCATGTTAACGGACTGGAAGAATTAATATTATGACAATGTTTATACTACTCAAAGTGATCTACAGATTTAATGCAATCCCTGTCAAAATTCCAGTGATTTTTTTTTCACAGAAATAGAAAAAACAATTCTAAAATTTGTATGGAACCACAAAAGACTCTAACAGCCAAAGGAATATTGAGCATAAGGAAAATAGTTGGAGGTATCCCATTTCCTGACCTCAAAATATGCTGCAAAGCTATAGTAATTAAAACAGCACAGTGCATAAAAACAGATAAACCAATGGAACAGAATAGAAAGACCAGAATTTATTCCATGCAATTTCATTCAACTGAATTTTGACAAAGGTACCACAATAAGGAAAAGAGTCTCTTCAATAAATGGCACGGGGGAAACTGGATATCCACATGGAGAAGAATGAAATTAGACCATATTTGCATACCAAGGATAAAAAAGTACTTAAAATGAATTATGAATTAAAGACTCAAGTATAAGGCCAGGAACTGTAAAGCTTCTAAAAGAAAACATAGGGCGAAAGTTCCATGGCATTGGTCTCGGCAAAGATTATTTAAATATGACCCAAAAGCACAGATAAAAAGGCAAAAATAGGCAAATTGGATTACATCTAACTAAAAAGTTCTGCATAGTAAAGAAAACAACCACCAGAATGAACGAACGACCTATGGAATGGGAGAAAATATTTGCAAACCATATATCTGGTAAGAGGTTAATATCTGGTATAGAAAGAAATTAAATACCTCAATAGCAAGAATTAAAAAGTGGTTAGAGAACCTGTTTCTCAGAAGAAGACATAAAAAGCCTGATAGATATATTAAAACATGTTCAATATCACTAATCACCAGGCAATTGCAAATAAAAACAATATGGGCTGGGTGTGGCAGCTCACGCCTGTAATCCCTGCACTTTGAGAGTCCAAGGCTGGTGGATCATCTGAGGTCAGGAGTTTGAGACCAGCCTGGCCAGCATGTTGAAACCCTGTCACTACCAAAAATACAAAAAATTAGCTGGGTGTGGTGGTGTGCACCTGTAATCCCAGCTACCAGGGAGACTGACGTGGAAGAATTACTTGAACCTGGGAGGCGGAGGTTGTGTTGAGCCGAGATCACCCCACTGCACTCCAGCCTGGGCAAGAGCAGAACGGTGTCTCATTAAAAAAAAAAAAAAAAAAAAAAAAAGGATATCATCTCATGCTTGTTAGGATGACTGTTATCATAAAAGAAAGATAGGTGTCAGAGTGGAGGTGGAGACATTGAAATTCTTGCACATCATTGGTAGAAATGTAAATTAGCCAAGCCACTAAGAAAAACAGGATAGAAGTTCCTCAGATAATTAAAAATAGGACAACTATGTAATGCATCAATCCCACCACTAGAGTTATATATATATGAAATGAAATAATTGTGTTGAAGAGATACCTACACTTCTATGCTCATAACAACATTATTCCCAATACTCAAGACATAGATTCACCCTATGTGAATTCATCAACAAATGAATGGATAAAGCAAATGTGATGTGTATAAATGGAATACAATTTTGCTATACAAAAGAAGAAAATCCTGGTAATTTGCAAAATCATGAAAGATATTATGTTAAGTGAAATAAGCCAAACACAGAAAGACAAATGCTACATAATCCAATTATTTGTAGAGGGTAGAAAATGTTGAACTTATAGAAATGGAAAGTAAAATGTTGGTTACCAGAGGCTGGGAATTGAGGGAATTGGGAAGATGTTGGTCAAAGTATACACAATTTCAGATAGACTGGAGGAGTAAATTCAAGACATTTATTGTACATCATAGTGACTATGATTAATAACAATATATTTTATACTTGAAGATGGCTAAGAATGTGGATTTCAAGTGTTCTCACCACAAAAATAATAAGTACATGAGGTAATGCACATGTTCAATAGCTTGATTTAGACATTCCACCATGTATACATGTATCAAAATGTTATGTGTACATCATGAATATATTTATTTTTTACTTGCCAATTAAAAATAGAACATACAAAATAAAATGGCATAAGAAACCACTGTTATGGAATGAAGGTGGTTTCACTCCTGGAGCCAATGCCTACAAAGTTCTTCCAAGGAAATATCTGCTTCCAGACTTAGTGGGTTCAGGCACCTAAGTAAATTTGTGGGATCTTGTGAAGAGAGGAATTTACCCAACTTGTTAGATACCACAAGTGTAATCCAATTGTGTAAAGTTTGTGGGGCTTGGTTTCCTATACTCTGAATAGCAATTGAGAGAGACTTTTCAAAGTTCCACCTGAGATTTTTCATTATGAAACATCTAGGCATCTAGGCATCCTGTGATCTCAGTAACTTTTTAAGACTGTGTATCTTTAGATTTACTAAGAAAACTACAAGAGTACTACATGGTAAAGTAACATTTTTGCAGCATCTTCCTAAATACTCCTGCCAACCATAATGAGACCAGTTTTATCATGTAATAAATAATAATCATTGTTTTCTATTAATAAATGGGAAATGCGAGATGCTAGATAATTGCAAAATACTCATAAATAAACAAGAAAAAAATGATTGGGTGTCCTGACTAGCTAGCACAATTTCTGGTTACCTATGTGTTTCATTGTCTTTGGACTACTTTACAGCTCTGTTAAGTTACAGAATATTTAAAGTAATGCAAATTACTATTGTCCTTAGAAATGTAAACTGTCTGGTGTAGTTTCAGTTGATTATTGTACTATGTGTATATTGACCAGGTTTAACAGTTTGTCATCTATTGAATAAATGTATTCCACCATCCCTAATAGTCTTATTATATTTATGGTTCTTTGAACCAGTGATAACATCTTACTGATTCCTTAATGTTTAATGAGTTAAGTATCATTTTGACATGTTCCATTTAATATTTTTAAGGGTCCTAATTGTGCCTTTTTCAAAAAATATTATCTTTAATATTTATCTATTTAAGGAAATCATTATGTGACTAGAAAAAGGAATCATTTCTCTAAGCAACAACTTTATAATCTTAAACTGAAGGAATTGGAATAGATTACCATTAAAGTACTGTAAAACTTTAATTTTAAGTAATATTTTTAAAGAGTTACATCCTGAACCAAGTACTACGGGCAATGTATCTTTTTTCAAACTTCAAAAGCGAATTTCATTTAATCATGAATTGTTTAAAATAATTTTTTAAAGAAAAATATGCAAATTGAAAATGCTACCACACCAAAGGTGTCAGTATTGCAAAAATTAATGTTTAAGGTTTCTACCTTAATATTAGGTTATTAATATTAGGTTGTTATTAGGTTAATATTAGGTAATATTAGGTTAATAATAAGGGCTACTGAGAACAAAAACAATTGTCTTTTTGTTTCTTAGTGGCTCTTAAATTTATGTACAAGAATGTTTATCACAGCATTATTTAGGATAACAAAAGCTGGAAACAACTACAAAGGGGGGAGGATGGTTAAATACATTCACATGGTAGACTCTTTCAGCTAGTAATACATGTACAAAGACTTTTTAGTGACAAGTTGAAAACACTATGTTGAGGATAATCTCAATTACGTAAGTACATATTTACACATAAACCCACTCGCTGTCCACAAACTTAAATTGTTTAAACAACTTATTCCACTGCTAATAATTTTCCACCTCACTCATTCTTATAAATGCTTGACCTGTCCAGTTTTTCCTACCCATCAGTTTCTTGCTATATTCACTTCATCATGCTTGGATTCACTATATGCAAAGACCTGATTAGGCTGGACTAAACCCCAATTCCCAAAACTCTACAACAAAGCATTCACTTTCTTCATGCCATCAGAATACAGCTAGGGAAAACTAATAACCTTTGTAATAATATCAATGTAAACACATTATTATTAACCCTAACGGGGTCCTCAATGCTTGCAAGACGTCTTAATATTTTTCTAGCCACTTCTTTTTTCCGGTTTCTGAGATGCTCCATCTACCACTCTCATTCTAAGCTGATAGTTTTAAATCATGAAAAAACATGCTCCTCCTATCAAAGGCTATTTCCTCAAATTTCCTTGGGTTCATATCACCTCCCAGTTTTTCACTCTATCTGTTGTTCCTCTTTTTCCTCATGAAAAATAATCTCTTTATCAGGTTGTTTTTGCATAGCTATAGCATATACCTGAGGCTGGGTAATTTATAAGCAAAGAGATTTAATTGGCTCAAGGTTCTGCAGGCTGTATGCAAAACATAGCACCATCATTTGCTTCTGATGAGACCTCAGGATGCTTATAATCATGGTAGAAAGTGAAGGGGGAGAAGGTGTCTCACATGGCAGGAGTGGAGAAGGAGGGAGAATGGGGTTGGTAACGTGCCACTCACTTTTAAAGAAACAGATCTCATGAGAACTCACTCAGTATGGCAAGGACAGCACCAAACCATGAGGGATCCACCCCCATGACCCAAACACCTCTGACCAGGCCCCACCTCCAACACTGGGGATTACATTTCAACATGAGACTTTGGGGTACAAATATCCAAACCATATCCTTCTTCTTCTTCACTTCACTTCCACTTATACTTCACAGAAGTAATTCCTGTAGTATTAGATTTTCTCCTCCTCTTACCTCCCATTCTCTTCCCAACCCATTTCAACTCCTTCCTGCCCCAGACCCCAAACTTTTGTATAAAAATGATCTTGATATATTTACAAATCATTTCTAATGGAAATTCGTTCATTACTTTCCTTGCGTCTTAACTGCCTCCAACACAGTTGACTATTCTGTTTTGGAAAATTCTCCTCCTATCCCTCCCAGATACTCAACTCTCCAGTTTTATTTTTACCTTTCTCCCAGATCCTTTTCATTATTTTTTGCCTTCAGGAGTCTGTTAGCTCAGAGCTCACACCTTTGTTAATCATTTTCACTCTTTACTTGTGTCATCCAACTAACTTCAATGGCTTTAAATGCTGTTTACCTGCTGACCACTTCCAAGATTCTATCATCAGTGCAGGCCTCTTTCTATTCTGTTTCAGACTGTGTATCCAATTGCATAGGGAATACCTCTTCTTGAATGGTATTTCACAATTAGTGTGTTCAAAACTGAACTCATGGTGGAAACATCCTAATCGGCTGCTCATCTAAATGTACAGCAGAAACATTGTGTCTTATATGACACCTTCCTATACCTTACCCCCCAATGCAGTCAACCAACTAGTACTTCCTAAATATAAAGAATATATATTTCATAACTGATTTATTAAATGTTTATTAATTTCCTGCAAAGCAGTGTAATTTGGTAGGCCTCAATTTTTTTATTCAGATTACCACATTTACAAAACAACCATATTGCCCCTTAAACATAGGCATTTAACAAATTTACAATAAGATATAATGAATTACCTAGTGAGTTGTCGGAATTTCAGAACTTGGAACTCTTTAAAAGCAAAGGAGATTGCCATATATCTGAACTTGTTTAGAGGAGGTTCTATGTAAGGCAGGAAGGTGAAGTAAATTACATTCCAAACTTTTTTTGAAGGCTATAAAAGTTCAGATTTCAAAATCTTTTTAGTGGACATTACTTTTTGTAAGTGCCAACTTTCACCAATCATCTCCCCTGTATATTTTTTTCTGTGGTATTTAATTTCTGACTAACATGAGAGTTTGATGAGCATTCTCCCCAATTGTTTGCATGTTTGTTTTAATCTATGCAGCTTGGTTTAAAATAAACATTATTAAGGTTTTCAAACTGTGCATTGAAATAAAATACACTAGTTTAGGACAATGAAACAAAAAGAAAGGGTTGGAGTACATGATAAAAAGCAGAATTAATTCCAGTTCAAAGAACACAATTTTATTATCCCTGAAACTATTAGGTTGTTGATTATACATTATAAACAAGCACTTCTTCCTGAGAAATTGCATTTTAGATCTTGTTCACTTCCAATTTTATTGGTCTCAGGACTCTTAATTCTGCCAAATATAAAGATGTCCAAAAGATCTGCATAACACAGTTCTAGAAAAATGCAATAGCTATCATTTACTGTGCTTCTAATAAGTGGTATTATATGAAATAGCTCACAATCTTATTTTTTTCCTTAATGTCATTTTCACACAGGAAAAACTCGCAATTTCGATACTGTTGAAAACTCAAAGTTAAGAAACTTACCAAAATTTTGTAACTATATAGCAACAAATAGTAATTGAAACAAGTCTCCTTAACTTCCAAATATGAATATAGTCATACATAAGTATTTAGATATTATTTTCCACTTTCTTGGTTTTATCTCTTGTTTCTCTTCATTTCTTGGCCATGTAACATCTGCTTTCCGTAAAAACTAAATGAAATTCCTATGTGTAAGAAAGGGTGTAATATAATTTTTTCATTATCATAATGTTGAATATTTCCCATGCAATCAATTGCATTAAGGTTTCAAAGTTCAATCTAAACTAAATTTCTAATTAACATTCCCTAATATTATTATAGTGAATTTTCAAGCTGTGGAATAAACCACCCTATCATTTTATAAAAGACTTTTCTGTTTTGGTTTGGCCTTGGGCAAATTGTTATGTCATCACCACACTAGAAATTAAGCTGTGTCTGTGATGACAATTACTTCTGCAATTTCCTGAAATCCCAGACTAGAGCTGAAACCATGTCTATGATTAAAGACAGCACAATGGAAATATAGAGCTTCATGAAATATGGAATGTATATCCATTGCAAAAATGATAGGGCTTTCCCTTTAGAACAACAGAATGAAGAATTACTAGAGAGGAACTGTTAAAAACACTTGCTTATTGCCTACAGATTAAATATGTTCTCTTTCATAGTTTATCATGTTCTTAGCCTTTATCTAAAACTTTATATTCAATCCAAGATCTGCTCCAAATAAAATATTATACTTTTAACTGTGTTTCAGTTCTGTGTATCTTGATTAGAGTTTCTTCTTGATCAAAGTCCTGATTTTCACATTTGTAATGTTAAAGCATTTTCACACTTGTTTCTCATTTTCAATTCAAGCAGGTGAAGAGAAAAAAAAAATCTTTACAAGCTTTTCCCTGCGTCTGGAGAGGCTAATTTGCAAGATCATGACTCTCTGGAAAAGAGTTCAGTTTAACTATAAAAAGAAAATGAATCTTAGATGTTTTCTGATAAGCTGCAGATCATCACCCTGATCAGCAACATCTTTTTTTTTTTTTTTTTTTTTTTTTTTTTTTTTTTAAAAGAAGATCTGGCACATCTGCGGTTACACAGACTGAGAGATAATTAACCTGAGTTTCATTTAGTTGTTTCAAACAGTGAGCACACAAGCTTGAGCATCGAAGTTTCAGGATTCTTTGTGCAAATTGCAGTGGCTGTACTGTAGCCACTTTAATAAGCAGGTATTTTTTGTTGTTGTTGTTCCAAATCCAAATGCTACTATCCAGGCTGTAAAATGATCTTAATTTATTACGTTTCAGTTATCTTTCTGAAGGCAGTCAGAATATGAAGCCCCATACGGAAACAATCTTTATTTTCCATCGGCTGCATATGTTGTGTGCCTAATGAAATGCATTTCACATATTTATTTTAAGTATGTGATAGAATTACAACATTGACAACATTCATAATCTTCAAAAAATGTGATGCATTTTAAACACATGGTGATGCCTAGCTCTGTCGCAGAACTGCTTAAATAAAATGTATTTAATTTGAATATATGCAAATATAAATATACCTAATTAATACATATTTTATTTATCTATGTATATTTGTGTAACTCAAGTAGATTTGATGTTTAACAAAACAAAGCTTTAAAGGATCTTCCTTTTTACTTATTTTGTTCAAAGCAATTTTAGTAAATATTTTCAATAATAAAAAGTTGCTGAAAATCTATAGTTGGCATTTATCAATTAGGATTTTTTCATGACAGGTAGAATGGTAAGAAAACTTTCTCTAAATTAAGTCACTAAAACAATTATTGCCACCTATATTTTGCTAGACTCAATGATTTCTCCAATTTTCTCCCAAAGTGAAAAATTGTCCCTTTATTTTTCCCAATTCTCCAAATTAATGTCACTTAGTTTATTTTATAAAATGCTAATATTGAAATGCTTTTATAAAGCATCTAGTATCTCAAATGTATGCCAATGATAATAATATGACAATATTAATAAATTAGAAAATTCTCTAATTGATAATGAATTGCTGAGCACCAATTTTGAGCAAAAAAAAGACTTTAGAAAAACAAAAACTAAAATATTCACTTGGGTATTTTTCTTAATTGATACTTACCATGGTACCAAAAATTTCCAATTTGGAGTATAAGAGAATATTTATAGAGAGATCCCTACAAACAACCATTCTTTTGTATGTGATTTCTAAGTAGATTCAACTTTTCATGTTATTGAGGCTTTGGTATCATTAGAAGCAACATGGGTCATTTTTTTTTCTGGTAAAATTGTCAAATGTAATTTTTTTTAAGAAAACTCTCCTTTGATGTAAGATGTATACTCCTAAAGCTATTGTATTTTCATTCAATTGTTGTCTGGTGGCTTCTTTCATATTCTACATCACCAACTTTTTGAAGAGGAGTTCAGAATTAAAATAAATGTGAAGGATATTGCAGTACTTTACTATATTACCATTTTGAGGAGAGTTGTGTATTTAGACAAGTGTTCCTAATTTGGGTTTCACTGACACCTAGGGGGTTCTAGGGAATCAATTCGGGGGGTTCATGAACTCCCTGAAATTGCATGCAAGGTATCACGTGTTTGTGCATATATGAAGTTTTAGAGAAGGAAGACCTGTAGCACTCTCACATTAACGACAGGTTAAGAACCACTGTACTGTGGCAAGAGCTTCTTCCTGGAGGTCTTCCAGTTTGTTCTACCTGTTACTCATCACTTGGTGCATATTTGTTGCGTCACTTTGATTGCAATTAACAGTAACAGTGTCTAGCTGGTGTTTGCAAAAATAGGAATTTATTGTAAACATGTGAAACAGTTCAGACACTTAAGAGAATAATGTGTAACCAATTTTGAAGGAACTGGAACTGGAGCAGAATCAAGGTTCCAAGTGGAGGAAGCTAATTGATAGTTTTATCAGGCAGTAACTTCTGTAAATAATTGACAGTCAAACTTTCTCCCCCTTTTGCTGAGCATTCTAAAGATTCAAAATCTGGAGAAATAGATCAGTTGTCCTATCCCTTAATTAGAGAAGAGCAAGACATTCTAATCAAAGTCCAACTATGACTTCACACAGAGTGAGGAAATTCCCCAAGAGGATATTGAGACGGTGGTCTTAAAAGGAAAAGGGGAAAGAGTATTCAAACTAATACCTACTACATACTATTCATAGAATCTAGACAAAACCCATAATTAAATGTAATCCCTTCAAATCCAATTTAGTCAAAATGCCTCATCATTGTAAAGCAAGGTTATGCACCTTTCTTTTAGACCTAGATACTATTTATTTGCCAATTCATAATGTTTATTTTATTCTAGCTGTCATTAAAAATTCTGAATTACCTATGTTGCCTGAAGGATTACAATAATCTCCCACTGTGTCTCCCTACATCAATATTTCCTTGAATTCATTTTTCCCTAAGCAGCTACGGTAATCTTAATATTTAAATCAAATCATGTCAATTTTCTGTAAGAGTCCTTCCAAGGCTATGCATTATTTGAAGAGTAAAATTTAAAAATGCTTACACAGTCTATATTGTTCTACCTGTACACAGTCTACAATGTTTTACATTCTGTCCTGGCCCTTGTTCCTTCTCCATCTTTATCTTAAGCCATTCTCCTTCTCCACTCCAGTGTACTAATACTAATGCTCTTTCTGTGAAACAACATATACTTTCCCTTAGTAGAACTTCACTTGTATTGACTATACTGACTCTTCTTCCAGAATTGTTTTACCAACTTATTCCCTTATCTACAGCCTCCTAATCTTACCCCCACAGATTCTGTGTAAATGTCCTTTCCAAGATATTCCTTCCCTAAACCCTAGTATCAAGTTCCTTTTTTATATTCTGGGCTTTTATTTGAATTTATTATTATAGCTTGATAATTTTACATATATTATCTCTCCACAAGAATAAGGACCCAGTTTTGTTTATTCACCATCATAGTATCAGCACAAAACCTAAACTACAAGTGGAAAATTTAAAAAAATAATGAAAGAATGAATTCCATTGCTGGAGCTCCTTCTAGATACAGATCCTATCATTTTTGTTCCTCATTTTATCCAGAGCATGACACAGGACCTGAGGCACAATATTTGCATAAAAGATACTTGCTAAAAAATAAAATAACAGCACTTTACATTTAAAAGTACCTGGTATATTCCAGGAAACATTAGGCACAGGATATATGCTTTCATAATTTCCACAATTATGCATGTCTTTTATTATCACCTCCATTTTCCAGATTGAAAAAAATACTAACTGGTATAATTTCAATTTTTCCTGTGGTCTATCAGATTACAAAGGTGCAACATGCCATTTTTGCTGACTCAAACAAGTGTTATGATTTAAGTGCCGACTTTCCTCCAGCTAATTAACACCCACTATAATATTCTCTAGAATTTTTAATATGCAAATATTACCTTTCATAGGTTATAGAAAAGTGTATATAATGGGTTCTGAGTTCAGAATCTGGAGGGCAAAAACCATGCGTACTTAATTTGCTTTGTATTTGTGTATTTCACATGTTGTCCCCTTGCCACGGTAAATGAAAGCTTAATAAATAATATTGATGAAATAGCTTTTATCTTTATCTGAAAGGTGGCACGCTAGAGAAAAATCACCTTGGTAACAGAGGATATAACTTTTATCATAATCTGGATCTGTTGTCTTGTATAATCTAAACCTATTGTCTTTTTTTTTTTTTTTTTTTTACCTTCTAGTTGCTATGTAAACATTGCTTAAGAAATGTCATCAAAACTGTTAGTAAGTAGCTAGTGGTCTTGAGATGTTGTTGAGGAAAATACCTCAGGTTTTAAAGGCTAGGTTTTAAAGGCTGGTTCCAAGTTCCTTTCATTGCTGATTAAATGTTCATGGCCAAGCTGATTGACCACAAGATTTTGATAAAGTTTTAGATCCTTCTTCAACGAATAGGGGAGGAGGTTAGCAATCAAAACCTCCCTAATTTTTCTTCAAAACCCTGAAAATTTTCAAAATTGGAAACCAAATGGCTTTTTAAAAAATGAGGGATTGCTGTAAAGCTCAGAAGGTAAGGATTGGTTGAAGTTTGCACAAAGAAGGGTTAGACATCCAAGTCTCATCTAGGATGAGACTGGGGATTAGCCAGACCAAAGTGCTTTCACAGTAGTCTGGAGATTTTCATTTTAGGGTATCTAAGAGAGACAGGCATCATCAAGCTTATTACTTAATGTACTACCAATACCTGCAAATATTATCCAGTGCTTACTTTGTAAATTCTTTGTGTTCTAAGATTTTATTATTTTTTCCAATTTTTAAAATACTAAAATTGCCACCTGACCATGTTGACCATAATAATCTAAATTGTTTTAAATTTTAGAGAAAGTGTTCAATCTGATGCTTTCCTAAATGATGTATTTATTCCTCTGTAGTGCAAGTTCTGTAGATGATATAATTGGCATTTCTAAATATAATAGTTCTGATTATGACAGTATTGATCAATTTTCAAACTGAATTATCAATGATCCAGCTATTGACTAAAATAAGCATATTAATTAATAAACTCTGATATTTTGTTTCAGAAAAATAATTTCTTCACATTATTTGTTCTTTATCTGTGTCCACAATATTTCACTCTTACACTCCCATATTCATTGTTGTATTCATAATCATTTTAATTATATAGGTAACTGTGGAATGAATGCTTAATTTTCCCTTACACTACTCAGTGCAATATAAATAATACATAATAGATTATGTAATGGCTTTGGCAAAATTTCTTCCTGACTTTGGGTATTATAGTAACAGAAATCTTAAATCTTTAAAATTGGTATGCTTAATATTTATTTTGGATTGAGTTACTTGGGAATACATTAAGTGGTATGCAATACAAATTGTAAATTCAATATTTGACAATATGGCAACTGTTGCAGCAGCCAAAACTTCTCTTTTCAAAATCAAATTGGTGAAGTTATCAAGTATAGTTGTATATTCAAATAGATAAGAACAGAGAATCCAAATATTTTCCTGAATACTTACTATATCTAAGGTGTAAAATTAGTTAGAGAATCAGCAATGAACAGTTATTAAACACTGTAGAATTATTTGAAAATGTTACTGTTTAGTTCATAACTGAACTTATGTTTAGTTCTAAAGTGACCTCACTTATTACATCTTAACAAATATAAAGAAATTAACCAAGAGTGTATTCCCAAACTTTTCTTTGTATTTACTTCAATTCATGTTAAGCCTGAGCCGTTATTTAAGATTTTTCACTTTCACAATTATGCAACTTTTCATAATTATGCAACTTTTCTCTTTCATATTTGTGAAACTTTTAATTCATAGATAGGAAAATCATACTTAAATGGAATAACTTATTCAGCTTTTCACCGGGATTTGGTGAAACGGGAATTAATTTTATAATTAGTGACGCATGGTTATATGCACTCATTTTCATGAATTCACACAACAATTTATTAGATATGTTCTGTACTCTAGGCTCTGTGGTACACAAGGAAGAACAGTTCTATGATTTGGGACATGTTCAAATTTGGAGATGCTAGTTCACAGAATATCCAAGTGGAATATGTTAGATTTTTGGATGTGTTGGGGTTGAGACAGTCATTTGAAAATGAATGAAAATTAATGTCATACAATTTGTGAGATTGCTGAATCCATGAATATAGTTGAAAAGGAAGAAGACCTGAACATGACAGTGATGCATACCAGCATTTCCAAGTAGGTAAAGAAACATGGGTTACTGAAAGAAAACTAGTAGTGTGTGCTTTAATAGACGTGAAGTAGGAGAGGTGGGAGAAGACCCAAAATATCAAATGATGTTGTGGGTTCTAGTTAGATAAGAATATATTTAAAAGTCCGATGGGTATGTAATAACAATCTTGTTAAAAACATTTAACTAGAATAATGGGGGGCAGGGAGCACTTTTGTTTTGAGAGTAAATGGCAGACAAGGAAATGAACAGATGAATTTGAAGGGTCATGATACAAAGGAGAGAGATAGCAATGACTAAAGGAGGATGTAAAATGAAAAGAGTTGCTTGTTTTTAGTTTTTTTGCCTTTTAAAATTTTTAATGTGAGTTTTATTTGGTGATCTGATTGGTTGATTTGTTGACTTTGTTTTAGGCTGGAAGTATTTGAATTTAGTTGAGAAGAAGGATAAAATGTGAAAAAGGTAGTGACCAATGAAGCATAAATATGTGGCAGAGCAGTGTTGGGGCCCGGGTGAGATTTCCTACTTCACTGCTACTTCTGGGAATTAGTGTAGGAAATATAATTTAAGCTTGTTCCCCTGCAATGTTTAAAGATCAGAGGAAGCTCTGCCATTTAGAGTTGGTTTCTCACAGTTTTATGCTAAGAAATACCTATGAAAATTTGAGTATTAGTTTTGACTCTGTCACTTTTTCACCTTGGCTGAGTCACATAAATTTTTTGAGTCTCAGCAGTCTCATCTGTATAAACTTTATGTTGAAAAAATATATATATATATATACACACACACATACATATTTATACACACACATAGAAATGCGTGAAATTTCACACAATTATAATCTAAGCTCAAAACAAAAATATAATTAAATAATGAAACCATTTAATAATATGTAAAATATATCTAGATAAAATATTCTCTACTATTCTCAACACATTGTTAATCATTTTATTTATTTATAAAATCTAGGATTAATATTTCAGTTTCTTAAGAATGTCTGCTTCTTCTGAAATTAACATAATGCTATATGGAGTTATTTAGCTTAAAAATGGTTACAATAAATCCACTTTCAGGGAAAAATATTTCTTGATATGCTTTAGAAGGAAAAAATTCCATGAGCACAGTCTCAATATTTGCATTTTCATCAAACTATAAAGCAATTGAACTTTCTTCTAATCAATTTCCAAATATGTACTTACTTTTTTTCCATGTGGAGCTTTATCATCAAAACATTTCTAGCTATTTGGCACTGAGATCTGGCAAGGTGAAAAGAATTTACAAATGCGCTTTTCATTCTTTTTAATGGAAGGTATAGCTGCTCATCTAGATAACAAAGGTCTCTCCAATATTTATTCATGATCTAGTATAGATGTAGTTGTAAAAAAGTATTTCAAACTCCATTAAATCATGGTGAAATATCCCACTTTATGTAAATATTTATTGACAATATAATCATTTTATTTTTATTATGTCTCCATTTTGACAGGAAATATATTAAACATAAAATATTTAAATTTCAAGTACTTCATAATAATTATACAGAAAAGAAATATGTGACCCTGGAAAATATTAGAAATAGGAGCAGTTAGACAAAATATGAAGACAAATAAATATTTTTATATATCATGTATCTACATATATACACACATAATTTATATATGTTTTTTGTTATAATTAGTATACTTAACTTTTATAAATAATAATAAACAGAGACATTTAAAAATGTTAATAGTAATTTTTAAGTTTTTTACAATTAAATTAATGGTTTTAGACCTATAGACTGAGGCATACAAAGTATGTTTCTTTTACTAATGGGATGTAGAGAATCTGTATCTTTTCTAGTTTTGAGTCCTTAGTACATGGTTTATTTATCAAAATGTGGCAAAATCATCAATGTCAAATGTGTTGTTACATAGTGATGTAGCTGTAATTATCATTTGTAATACATGATGCAATAAATGATGTAACCATTTATTGAACACTTCTTTTGTATTTATTAATCATCTTAACATTTTTATGCATCCAATACTACTTTTATCTCATTAACATTTAAGAAAGCTGATATTTTGATGATCCACGATCACATCACGAACATGTGGCAGAGCCATGCATTAGGTCCAGAGTCTATAAATATCATACAGTACTATTACTCAATACCTACAAGATAAAAACAATGGAAAGCCTCAGAAGTATGCCTTTGTAAGGTCAATGTTAAGGTGAATACCCTTCCTCCTTTTGCCTTATTCTCATTTCTCTTAAAATAAAAATGGGCTTTCCTACAGACATCTTCACCAATTTTTTTTTTTTTTTTTTTTTTTTTTTTTTTTTTTTTTTTTTACTATCTCTCACCCCTCCCGCCATGACATTCTTTCCTTAAGTATTACCAGCTTTTCTTTTAAATACACTTCTCTCTTCCATTCCTCGTACATTAACTCCAATTCAGATCTCATTCTTGAATTTCAAACTCATATAGCTAGATTTGTACTGAAAAATCTCTCGTTGACAATCGAGAGCAGTGGTCCCACATTCAACTCCCCATGTTGAAAACACACTTTCAGATTCATTTTCAGATCTGACCATGCCTCTACACCACATCTCAGTAAAACAACGTTATTATTCCTCTGCACTCATCAGAGCCAGTTACTAATTCTGACAACTTAATTTCTTGACTATTTTCTGAATCCATCTTCTTCATTCGATTACATTTTTACTTGTACTTTTTCTTAGGCTCTATGTCTTTTACAACGAATTATAACTTCAACTAGCTTACATGTCATTCTGCTTCCAATTTTGACTCACCCCATCCAGTCAATTATTCTTATTGGAATAGGTTTTAAAACCTGCATATCTGATCATGTTTCTTCACCACTTAATGTCTTTCAAGAGCTTCTGATCACTTTCTGGATTCCACTTGTATCATCAGGTTTCTGTCAGAAAAGCAGAACCAACAAAATAATGTATTTATTATAGGATTTGCTGTTAAGAAATTGTATGAACTGCTTAAGAGGTGCATATGTGTCTGTTGCATCTGCATCTGGCTCTGGGTCTGAAGTTAGCAGAGCAGCCACCCAGGAAAGAAAGATGGATATAAATTTGGGGAGAGAAAAGACAAACTGAAACCCATGAGGATGAGCTGAGACCTCCATGGATGGATTAATCAGAACGTGTCTGGATGAGCTGACACCTGCATTGGTCCCTCATTGGCTCCTTGCCTCCAATAATTTTGCAGTTGACCCGAAGGAGAAGCTGGCAACCAAATGCATACTTGGAAAATTGAAAGTGGACTATATTGGGAACTGCAGAACCAGTGAACCAAATAGCTTCTTCAAGCCAACAAAGTAAGTCAGCAGATCCACAGCAGCCTGTGTGAGCTGGAAGCACCTGATCCTAACTACACTATCCTTTCAAGCATAAACATGGTTTTTGCTTCACTTTTGAGCCTTCCCAAACTCACATAACTTTCTCTTCGGAGCAAATCATTGTCAAAGCCATTCAGGGAAGGAAATTGTAGAAAATGTAATTCCAGCTTAGCTAAGTTGATACAGTATAAAGCCATCACACAGGCCAAACTTCACAGCAGAATTTCACCTACTTTAAACACTGGTCATAATTAACTGTTAATATTTTCCCAAAGAATCCAAGCTTCCTTGCCTCTATCCTTAAACCATGTTATCTTCTTTACCTTAACAATTTATTTATCACTTTTCTACTTCCCTAACTATTACCTTTCAGGAATCTGACCCAATATCACTACTGTGAAAAATCTCCTCAGATTAAGTATGTATTTCTCTTCTGTAGTGTCATTGTACCATCAACATGTGACTATCACGAAACTTCTGGCAATGTTATTAATTGTATATCTTCTTCAGTAGAATAGGCAATAGGGGAGAGCAAGGACTGTGTGTGTTTAGTCTTGTACTTTAAAATACATTGTAATGTATGACATAGAGTAGGTGTCATCCTTAGGAAAATGCTCAGAATTTCTCCAATAGCTATGAAGACAAACTCAGCGTGTTCTTTTAACAGCCTTTAAATAGAATGGTAAACCGAATCAGTTTTTTAACTGTTCAAGTTAGATTATAATGTAGGGACTATTGCAATATGCCACATTCTATAAGGCCCAGTTCTACCTATCTCTTATTTTAATTAAACTTATCTTTTTATTTAATCCTTAGGACAAATGAATAAATTAAACATGTTACTTCTTATTAATAAACTTTTTGTGGGCACTACAAGAGATGATAAAGTAGTATGCTGGTTATTTGTATTAAAATCAAATACTATTATACTATCTTCAGGAAAAAATATACACAAACTAGACTTTATTTCAGTAGAGTAGAGTAAGATGTAGTATCCCAATTTAAGATGTTTCTGCTGTGATGTGAAATGTGTCATTGTTTTTTTTTTTTTTACTTTTTAAACTTTTTAAATTTAAGTTCTAGGGTACATGTGCAGGTTTGTTACATATGTATACATGTGCCATGTTGCTGTGCTGCACCTGTTAACTGATCATTTACATTAGATATATCTCCTAATGCTATCCCTCCCCACTCCCCAATCCCACGACAGGCCCCAGTGTGTGATGTTCACCCCTGTCCCCATGTCCAAGTGTTCTCATTGATCAGTTCCCACCTGTGAGTGAGAACATGCGGTGTTTGGTTTTCTGTCATTGCAACAGTTTGCTCAGAATGATAGTTTCCAGCTTCATCCATGTCCCTACAAAGGACATGAACTCATCTTTTTTTATGGTTGCATAGTATTCCTTGGTGTATATGTGCCACATTTCCTTAATCCAGTCTATCATTGATGGACATTTGAGTTGGTTCCAAGTCTTTGTCATTGTAAATAGTGCCACAATAAACATACGTGTGCATGTGTCTTTATAGCAGCATGACTTATAATCTTTTGGGTATATCCCTAGTAATGAGATGACTGGGTCAAATGGTATTTCTAGTTCTAGGTCCTTGAGGAATCGCTACTGTCTTCCACAGTGGTTGAACTAGTTTACAGTCCCACCAACAGTGTAAAAGTGTTTATATTTCTCCACCTCCTCTCCAGCACCTGTTGTTTCCTGTGAAATGTGTCAATATTTTAAGCTAAAATGTTATCCAGCACAGCTATGGATTTGAAAATTAAAATATCTAGATTTTTTTCTCTATCTAATAGACATCATTATATTAACCAGTTGTATCATTTTAAAGGACTTAACAAGCTGTCTGCCTCTGCTTTCCTGCAATATTGTTCTTTAGCCAGTAAAAATTGGGCCAGTTTTGCAGAATGATTATCAAGTGGCCAAATATACAAAGCCAAATTCAGTGACATTTTGGTGTGGGCTGTGTACTGACCAATTTACTGGATTCAAAAATTGAGGTTTATGCTGACAGAGGTGTTTGCACAGATGTTTCCTGGGTGCCGAGAGGCAAGTCACATACCAATGAACATAGCTATGATTCAAAAACAACAACAACAAATGTAGCCAAAGCACAAATCTGGGGCCCAGAGCCATAGATCACTGAGTCAGGAACTTGGAAATACGCAGAAGCTGAATTAGGGTTGGAATGAATTGGGAAATGGCACAAGTACTTGGAGGCAGGGAAATTTCTAAATAAATTGTTATAAGTGCCAATGCTTTTAACTGCCTCAATGGATCAGGTATATGGGTATAGCAGAATAGTTCAAAAGTTGGGTAGATAAAAATGCTTTCATCTAGTCAGTCTATTATCTATTTACTTCCATCATACTGAAATAACAAAGTTTTGCCTTTTAATGATGAGAAATCACATCACTTCCATTTTATCTGGCAGGTTTTTGTAAACAATTACTAAATTGATTTTTAAACTTGGCTGAAATAACATTTCTTCCTAGTTTAAATGACAAAGGAGAAATTTAGTATTTTCCTTACATTAAAAAAAAAAGTAGCAACTAACATTAACATTATTTTCTAACTTGTCTTACTATCTATTAAGTTATCATTTCATATATAATGCCAAGAATGCTTCACTTTTTAATCTGTTCCTATTCAGTGTTTCTTAATAGAAATATCAATGTTAAAGCTGACTTACTACAAATTTTCCTTAAAAGAAGAATGTAATGATTCAATAAGTAAGGCTACAAAGGTTAGTTTTAAAATGCTGTATTTTTTTTCTATGAAATTCATAGTGATTGGAAATCATTGGTGATTTTATTAAAAATCTAAAGGTCACCCAAAAAATCTGGGTTAAATTTGCTATGGGTTGATTAACTGCGAAGAAAAAAACGGGGAAAAAGCAATATTCTAGTAGTATTTTATGTTGAAAAACTTAACAGTGTGCTATTTAGTCACCAATGGACTATCATATAACCTGTTTGGAATTAAAATGAAATAAATTGTTAAGATTAAAGACGAAAGTGTGAAACAGAGGAGAAGCAGCAGTGAGAAAACATAGATGAATGTCAGAAAACCTGGCCCAAGTCCCAATGCAACCACTCACATTAATGATTAGTTGCAAAATTAAGTTGCAAAATTGTTTATTTAGTTACAAAATTAAGATTTGGGTAGGGGAGTGGTGGCTCACGCCTGTCCTGCCAGCACTTTGAGAAGCTGAGGCGGGTGGATCACCTGAGTTCAGGAATTTGAGACCAGCCTGGCCAACATGGTGAAACCCCATCTCTACTAAAATTACAAAAATTATCTGGGCTTGGTGGCAGTCGCCTGTAATCCCAGCTACTTGGGAGGCTGAGGCAGGAGAATCACTTGAACTGGGGAGGTTGAGGTTGCAGTGAGTCGACACCAGGCCATTGTACTCCAGCCAGCCTGGGTGAAAGGAACAAAATTCCTTTTCAAAAAACAAAACAAAAAAAAAGAATTAAGATTTGGGTCAAATGACTCCTAAGGATCCTTCGACAACCTTAGTAGTATTCAGAGCTGAAATTATTTAAATTGACAACATTTTTATAGTTCTTATTTGATAGGAAAAGAATATACAAAAATGCAAGATATTTTATGTAAAAATTTGCTTGAGAGACACAATAAATTGGCAGTTTGTAAAAATGTTTTGACTGTAAGAAACTGCACCACGGAGAACTTGGTTTTCTGACAGGCCATCACACAGCACTGTTCCCTTGCCTCATGCTGGGTAATTGGTCCAGAAATGACTCAGAGGAAAGATCACCACCTACTGTATCACCCATATCACTTCCTGTAGCACCTGGGTTTTTCTTGGAATGTTTCCATCCAAATGTATATCATATCTGACCTGATCTGTTTGCAAGGGTTGATAAGATTATAGCCTGGGGTACGGTGGCAGTGGGCCATGAGCATATGAAAGCAAGTGGTTATTTTTTTCTGATAGTTACGTAAAGGGTGATTTAATCACTGGACTAGTCACTAACGTATGACCAAATGGGATTTCTTGAAACATAGAATTTCCTTAATGGTTTCCTGATTGTAAATGAACTCACCAGTTTCCCATTAGGATTAACTTTCGTCACAAGCCTTAACACTCAAGATTCTCATAACATTTTTAAAAGTGCAATGAATGACTGGAAAATTACAAATTGTCCAAATTCTGTGTACAGGAAGTACAAATAAATGGAAAAAAAAATGATGTCTAGGACATAGGAAGTACATGAAACAGAATTCAGCAAGATGTGCAATTCCTGTAATGTTGCTGATGTTTTAAGAGAAAGAAGCACTGATCTTGAAGAGAAACCTGTAATTCTCAGAGAGATACTTTTAACATTGCTCATATGCTTTAACTATTTAACTGCTTAGCAGTATTTTTATTAGGTTTGATAAGATCAAGATATATGTAATTTATGAACTGAAATTTACCCATATTTAGCACACAACCTTCTTTAAAATGATGTATTTTTAATTGATTTGATGCTTTAAGTAAGTTTAAAGTCTTCAATAATTGTGTAAAACACGTTGCGTATTACTTTCAAATATTCAGCATTCTCTTTATATGAAAGAGTAAATTAAATATGAAGAGAAAAAAATTTCCTGATTTCCCAGATTGTTTTGTTAAATGGAGATGCAGAGTATCTTTTTATTCTCTTTTTGGTTACATGAAAGAACACAGAGAAGAACTGTATCAATGTCATTCAACAAAAGACCACTAAGAACACTGTATGATTAAACAGATTAGGCTTCCCACACCTTGCCATGGGAAGGACACACACCATGGAATGATGCTCACCTGCATTACAGCAAGTAATCTGCTTTACTCAAAGTCTACTGATTTAAATTTTAATCATATCTTTAAAAAATACCTTCACAACAATATCTAAACTGGTGTTTGGCTGAGTAACTGGGCATCTAGCCAAGTTGACACATAAAATTAACCATCACAATGGGTAATCATAAGGTGTCTCAGTAAGAAGGTGTTAGAATCTATTATAGCATTTTGAGGGCTTGGTTGAGTGATTTGGGGAAGGGTTTAAGGAAGCAGCAGTGGTGGAGTGGTGGAGGAGAGTTGCTCTATGTTGGATGCTGTGAGAAAGTGGAGCAATTTCATGACTGGTATTTTAATACATTTTATTTATAGGTAGAGAAGATTAGAATAAGTATAAAGTCAATTATTGAAGGATACTGAGCAATCATCCTTGCAGCCAAAAAAGGGAGGTGTTTGGTATTTTGCGGTTGGCACAATGCTCTGTTTTTGTCAGGGCTTAGACAAAATTATGAATTGACCTTGTTTGGTTTCACTTTATAATGGACTAAGATGACACTTATTTGAAGGTGGTGTTCAGTGAGATTATTTTTGTGAATTGCACATCCTGGCTTTAAGTATCAGTCCAGATACTGGTTGCCAGGGGCTACTGTATTTTTTTCTTTTATTTCTAAATAGTAATTTGCCTTTCTCTGCTCTTTACTTCAGATTGCATGGGGAAGGGATTTGTTTTGTCTTTTGATCTGTTTGCTGATTTTGGCTGTACTCTCAAGACTGACATTTAAATTAGGAACATTTCATTTGCTACATATGACCTGTTATCTCTGGAAATGAATTGAATGAGGAAAGAGTTTTAGGAGAGGAAGAATTGGTTAAAAGTCTATTTAAAAAACTCATAATCCCTGAATCTTGTATACTACTATAAGTAGCCAGGTGATAGTCGAATCTTGACAGAACAATGGAGATTTTTTCTCTGGAGAGAATAAAGAAGAGGATCTCTAAACTGGGGTATACCAGATAATCCAGCTATTAAGGTATTAGGCACATGTATGTATATTTATTTAAAATGCTGACATGCTCACAGCCCCCTGCTTCATTTCTTCCTTGGCTCTCAGAATCTTGGCTCCAGGCAGAAGACAGAGAAGTCTTTGCAGAATTTGACCAAATCAAAAGGCAAAATATAAATGTTTTGTTACAGTTGATTTTTCAGTGAAAACGTTCCAGTCTTCAATGAAAGTCACAGTTGACCACCCACAGTCATGTGCTCAGAGTTTCTGAACAGCATCTTGATCCCCTACTCTTACATATAAGCAGAAAACCAATGATTAACACACATGTGAGGAAATCACCCAATATGGAATTCAATGAGCAAAACAAGCAACAACAAAACACTTGAAGAAAATAACATATGCAGGGAAAAGTAAATTTCATATATATATATATTAAATATTCTTAAGGAGATAATGCTCCACTGTTCCCTGGGTGGCCAGGATGTGCAGCCAGTTTACAAGGCAGATAAGCGTGTGCCATCCAGGGAAGAGGCCAGTGAGTGATTCAAGTTCACTGTGAACGGACAACACAGACACTAGGCTCAAGTGGTACAGCATCTACTTCAAGCAAAAGTAGAGAAAAAGTGCACAAGATCAGGCCCTGTGCCAACGGGTTAATCTCCCTTGGCCGGTGGATCCATTCTGCAGTGAAGATGGATGATGTAGCTGCACAGAACCCACTTGGTGCCACGGTAGAAGCATCTCAACCTCTCACCCATGGAGTAGGAAATACAGAAAGCTAGTGGTGTACCTGACAGTCACTGACACGTTCTCTTAAACAAAACAAAGGAGTGCACATTGAGTTTGAAACAGATAAATGTATTCCCACAAAAGGCAATAAGCCTAGCCCAAGCCGTGAGCACTGTTTATCTCTTGCTAGAAAAAATCCATCCATATGTGGCCAAGTGCAGGTTGAAAGATTGCGTGAATTAGACTGCCTTTCGCAAAAGAAAAAACTATGAATAAAACACAGAGCAATATTAAAAAGGAACATACAGATAAGAAAATAGAATAAGTGGATTATTTCTAAAGGTTCTACATCCAACTAATGAGAGTTCCATAACAAAGGAATCGATAAAAATAGAGAAAAAAGTCATCAAATAAATCTTTCAAGAATTTTCAATAACTGAAGGACAAGTTTCCACATTAAAAGTCCACATCAAATGCCAGCGCAGTGAATGAAAATATGCTTCCACCAGTGTACATCACTGTAAAATTCTGAAACAGATGAGAACAAATAGATAATTCTATATACCTCCATAAAGGGGAAAAATAACATACATGAAAAGAATCAAGAATCAACATAGCTTCTGATTTCTCTGCAGCAAAACTAGAAGCTAACAGACAATGGAGCAATATATTTAATATTACAAAAGAATTCATATACATATATGCACATACATAATAATATTTAGACATATTAATTAGGCATACAGTATTATACATTTCTAAGATACAAATATTTGGGTATATGTTTAATAAAATAGCCAACATAGAACTCTTTTAAAAGTATGTAAACAATTAACCAAGTTGCAAAGCTTTTGCATATATTTATGTTTTATTGATGCCATACTCAATTACGATGACAAAGTATAAAACACATGAGAGGGCACAGAAAATTTAGTGGAGGGCAGGGATGGTGGCTCATGCCTATAAGGCCAGCACTTTGGGAGGCAAAGGTGGGAGGATTGCTTGAGGTGAGGAGTTTGAAACAAGCCTGAGCAACACAGAGAGATCCTGTCTACTAAAAAATAATAATAATAATAATAATAATAATAATAATCTAGATGGGGTGACACATGCTTGCAGCCGTAGCTACTTGGGAGGCTGAGGTGGGAGGATCACTGGAGTCCAGGAGTTCAAGGCTGCAATAAGGTATGATCATGCTATAGTACACTAGGCTGGGCAACAGAGCAAGACACTGTCTCTAAAAATAATAATAATAATTAAAATAAGGAAGTATATTGGAAGCTGATTTTCAATGAATAATTATTGTATAGTCTATCCATATTCTATATATACCTATATGTAGTAAATGAAACATTATTATAATCTAAAAACCTTGAATTACCTCAAAGTTTCAATAAAGTAACGTATGAAATTAGCATTGCTAAAATTAGAGATAATTTGTTCAATTTCTTTAAAATTGTTTTTTTGAAGACAACTCTTTTCCCAACTGTTTTACACTATTCTGGAGTTGATCAAAAAATTTCTCACAGATGATATACACATGGGCATTTGAACCTGCTTGAAGATATACTGTGGTAATTTACATGTAATAAATTCATTCACAGGATGCCAGAGTAATTATCACTCAGCAATGGTAGTTATTACTACTAATAATTTATAAGCTGCTTCAAAGCAATGGAAAAATGGATGACTTTAGGGGAAGGAAAGGGTAAGGAATAAACATTAACTGGAGTATTCCTTGAATGAACAATTTCTTTTTCCCCAGAGAATTCCTAAAGTTAAATTTGTCCTCACTAACTCAACAGGAGGATTGTGTACATTCTAGGTTATAACCAAAATCAGGATATTACGGTTGTATTTTTAAAAATAACCTCTGTTGGGTTTGGTGCTCTTTTTGGCACTTGAAAGCCTTATTTAATTTTGTTTTCATTACATTTCTCTCTCTGGTTCATATTTTCCAAAAATTATCTCTGCTTTTAAGAGTTACAGTTAATAAACCAAATGCCCAGACCAAGCAGTAAAACAAATAAAAAAGAAATCACTGCAAATAACAAAAATACATATATTTTCTGCTCCATGTTGCTATTTTTCTGTTCAAACAGATTAAGTAAAGCACAACATTGGAAATTCCATACTTTTATATTTCTTGTAAGCAAGTCTCTTTCAAGGTGATTTTGAACTTTGAGCAAGAGTGCTTATTTGCAGACAATATAGGACAGGTTTTCTTATCCCTTATTCCCTTATGAGAAAGGGAAAACAATCTTTTGCCCAGGTATAATGCAGAATGTTCTAAATAATCCCTATATGAATCATGATTTTAATGAAAACTGTTTTTATGCCTTATAGTTTTTAATCATATTTGAATGCATTTGAAATATTTGAAAATAAATTCAAAATTATTTTATTTAAAATTTTAACAGAAACTTCCTCAAAATTCATAGTAGTAGCAGGCATTAACAACAGAATCTTATTTAGGCAGTAACGGTTTGGGGGGTGTATACAAAAAGGGATTGTGAGGGACAATGTGAGGGGTCCCTCTTTTCCTTATTAGCAATATAAGTTTTAACATGACAGATTGACTATTAAGGCTGGGTTTAGGCCAAAATTGAAGGAGGTCAGGTGTATTTTCTCTGTTCCTCCTACTTTCTCCTCCTTGTGTAGTTTCTCTTTCACTTTCCTCACAGCCTGTGACTCCACAGTTGCTTTTGGACTTCTCAGGGACTGAGCTTAATAATACCGCATAGCCCCACTGTAGAAAGAGTCATTTTCACCTTACAATGGGAACCCTCTGTACCCTACCCACACTTACCACTCACAGGACCTTTTACATCTTCTCTCTTCTGCAAACATATGCATGTGGAATCATGGCTTTCTGAATTGTCCTTTCAGAGGCATTTGGTCCAAAAATTAGCAGCGCTAACTCAATACACCATGTCGTACTCCAGACTATGGTAATGCCATCTCATAGATTTTCAGCTTTCTGATGTCAGAGCTTATACCGTATTCATTCTTGTATACCCTTCATTATCTCCAACATTGTTTTGGAAGTAGTAGGTATTCAGATATATGTGAAATTGATGTGAATTTAACATAGTGAAAACATATTTACACAGACCCTTTAGAGAACACTGATAATCTTTTGACACCTGCCATTTAGATTCATTTTGATAATTTTCAACTTATTTTTTGGCTGTTTTAATGGTCAATTTTAGACTGTCAGAATAGCCAAATGTGTCTTCTGATCTGCTTTGGTCATTCACTCATACACACTTTCAAATTCCCATCAGCTTTTTCCCAATCTTCAGCTCCACTGTGCCCTTCAGCCTTGTTTTTCTCCTTGACCTGATCTGGCTTTCTTCTTACTTTCTATGAGGCACATGAACTGCCTTGTGCATTTATTCTTAGTGATGTTCCATTTATTTCCTTCTGGGAAATTTTGTGTTCATTTGGCATCAGCAAAAATGAAAAAAAAAAAAAAAGAAATAAATGAATACAATGAGACAAGCCACATGATAGATAGCACTACAGTTAATGACATGTCTTATGTGAAGTGCTAGACATTATATTATGTTGTTTGTAAGGGCACAGTCTCATGGGAAATTGCCACTGTATTTGAAGGGCAGTTAATAAATATGGATATGCTCTTGCCTTCTGCAATGACACTAGCATTCCTTTAGGTTATCTTTTAACAAATTCACTTTTGGAGGACACCGAGTGAAGCACTCTGAAGAGAAACTTTGCTTAAGTGGGGTTTGTCCATGTTTTCCTTGGGAAAGAGAGTTCCAGGAAGTTTGATAAGATTGCCATTTCCTATTAAACTGTCATGACGAACTTAGCGTGATACCATCCCGGATGCAGGTGTCCAGGTCAAAGGAAATAAAAGGGAAGTTCAAAAGCACTCCTCCCATAGTTGCTGATCTTATATCTCTATTAGTATGTCATGGGAAGTTTTTATGTGAGCATATGCTGGAAATTAGGCAAAACACAAATTGCATGTCAAGCAAATAAAACAAGTTAGAGAAAAAGAAAAGAAAAAACTTCTCCAAAAAGCATTTATATTTAACAATATGGTATTTTGCATTTAAAAATTTGTTAAAAGTGTACATATCCTGTTAATTGTTCTTAGCAAATAAAGAGGGAGGGGGCGGGAGGAAACTTTTAAAGGTGACAGATATGTTTACTTCCTTGATTGTGGTGATGGTTTCGTGGATATATGCATATATCTAAACTCATTGAATATTTGCAGTTTTTGTATATAGTTATACTTTAATAAAGTTATTGTTTTTTAAAAGCATTTAGAAATGCAAATAAATATATCCTTTTCATTTTAAAAGCATTAATTAGGTTTTGAAATCATTTCAAGCCTATTGAAAAGTAGCAGGAATAGTGCAAGAAAAGTGCAACACACTCCTGTGTATACCCGTAAACCTTTTTAAAGTTTCTACTCATTCATGTCCTTTATAACGGTAACCAACCTAGAATCAATCATACATGTACCCAGTTGTCATATTATTCTAAATGTCTTCATTTTAGAACCTTCCTCAATCTTTCCTTTATGTAATAACCTTCATATTTTTCAAAATTACAACACTGTCATTTTGTAGACTATATTTCCATTTCGGTTTTTGTGATGTTTTCTCATGAGTAAACCTAGGTTATATATTCGGGGCAGGAATATCACAGAAATGATACTGTGCGTATGTGTTTTTTATTGCATCCTACCAGGTAACACATAGTGTTTTTTTGCCTAATACTTGTGTTAACTTTGTTCACATAATTAAGATGGTGACAGCAACGTTTCTGCATTTTTTCTTCATAATTAGTAAGTATTTTTGGCAGAGGCAACTCGAAGCTATGTAAATATGCAATTCCCCATCCCACTGTCACACTCAAGTTTTAGCAGTCATTAATGTATCTTGTGTGAATTAATTATGGCTAGGATGTCACATTGTGATTTTTTTTAAAAAAAATTCTTTCTACATGTATCACTTCTGATTTATTTACCCATTCGTGTATTTTATCCTGCAATCTCCACCTGTGAATCAGGTTTTCTTTCAGATATATTTAACTGGTACAACTATTTTTACCTAAATTATCAGTATGGACTCATTGATTCCTCTTTTATTCAATGGTATGTAGACTATTAGTATCATTATCTAATTAAATGGTCAGATCATCATCTATTTGGCCACTGGGACCTCCCTACACAAAATTGGCTTCTTAATTATTGTATTATACTCCCATTTTTCTTTGAGAGATTTTTTATTGGCACAACAAGATGTTCCTGATACATATTATTCTTTTTCTGCCCCAGCTCTGAAATCAACTATTTCTCTTGTCTCCAGTCCTGTTTACTGGAGAATGGAATTTAAAAGTCAAGAAGTAAAATGAGCCCACTGTGTGTGTTCATTATTAATGGAATCTTTTAATGCCAAAGCTCTCCAACATTTGTACCTTTATTCTGTGAGTGAGAAACTTGGCTCTTATTATTCTTTACATATTTACATATTTGCTAAATCCCCTATATGTGGCTAATCTTCCCAAACTGCCAGGCTGCCTTCAACAATTCTCTTGACAGGCAATCACATTGGCTACTATTACTGGCCACCTCTGGCCATATTCACTTCTCACTCTGCTTAAACCCCTATATCTGCCATCATTACTATCACTGACTGATGTCTCTTGGAAGAGAAAAGAAGAGAGTTATGTTTAGGAGAGGGGAGAGCTGACACAGGAGAAGAAGAAAGAGGAGAGCAAACGGGGAGGAGGGGAAGGAGAATAAAGAATGGAAGGGAAGAAACAGTGTTCATATTTTACACACTATTTATATTATACCTTAAGATGAATTGAAACATTCCAGATTGTGTGAGATTTTGAGATCAACAATAGAGGCATTTTATAATTATTATGCTTTATATTTTGCTAACTGAAATACTGCCATAACAAAATGGCTAAAACCCAAAATTAGTATTTTGTAATGTAGATTTGTTTATTGAACATCTTTTATTTTTTTAAAATAAAATGGACTTATAAAAGTTACACTTTATATCTCAGGTTGACTTCTTAAGTATGCCATTTTATACTTAGAAACACTTTTTCTAGTATATATATGAAAAAAACTATAAAAATATCTTTGACTCTTACTTGTCGAAAAAACACGATAATATTATCACAACCCCAACATTTCTCTGTAAATACAGCTTTCTGTGATTGCATTATCCACTGGCAAGGACTTAGAAATAATGACACATTCACTAGTCTTTAATAGACACATGATGAGCACAAGCTCCAGTCTGATCAGTCAGTGAACTAAATATAAAAGAAATTCTTTATAAAGTGTCATTTAGATTCCAGTGTAATAGAGATGTAATGCATATGTCAAGTTATTGAGTTGTCAACTTAAATAGAAGCCAGTATGTCATCCAGCAATTATTGCTATTTAGGCCTCAGGCATTAGTGCTAATATTAGCATTTGAGTGTTAAGTATGTAAAGTACAAAAGGGAAAAGAAGAGATTATACGAAGCAAACCCTAAAGAACCCAGTATGTTACTAAAGGACACAATCTATCCTGTAGCTATGTGCTCACATTTTAAAAAAAGGAAAATTTGTGTAAAAATATACAGCCCACTTGGGGAAGTAAGTACAAAAAAACAAGAACTTACTTATTATTTCAGACAGAGCTTAGTATATTATCATTATTCTACATAGGCAAATTTTTAAATCATCAGAAGTCTATTTCAAATTAAATTTGGTGGCTCAGTTTCCAGTTGCAATGATTTATTGACAGATATTTGAGATGGCAAGGATTTCTTTTAAAACACAGAAACCTGGAACAGACCTTCATATTTAACCCGTATCTAAAACTCAAATTTTATAGAACTTTTCTGCAGTTCTCTACCTATAAATCAGGTTCATATTTTAAGTACAGCCACCTTTACCTAGCACTCCTGAGGTGATCCGTTTTATAATATGGATTTCTATCAAAGCTGAGAAATAAAAAGAGGCTTTTGAGATCACACCTGCAGAGGTTTGTCGATCATAAATATATATAATGTTAATTATATGCTAATTTAAATATATGTTTATATTACATACATTTATAAATATGTATATTATATACATTATATACATTTATGCATACATAAATGTTTATACATATATTTAGTTGCAAATATTAGGTTGGTGCAAAAGTAATGGCAGGTTTTGCCATTAAAAGTTATGGCAAAGACAGCAATTACTTTTGCACCAACTTAATATGTGTATACATACGCACACACAAACATAAATATTAGGTTACTCTTGCAGGTAGTATGTCTAAATTAAAAGCACAAAGCACAGTTCATTTTAAAGTCATTCTTTCAAAGAGATAGATTAAAACCTGCTGTTTGTAAAGCTATTGCACATATGAACAGTCCAAAGAAAAAGCAAAGCAAGGAAAAAAGCAGACACTCTGGCATTTCTTTCTGGTCCATTGCTGAAGAACATTAAGTACTAAAAGGATCTATGTGAAGATTAAGATAAAATCTAGCAGGACCAGCACTGTCTTCCCTAATTCACTATGCAGACAACAGAGTCAGCGAAAAAAGAAAAAAATAAAAAGGTTGGACTATTTCCAAATCCTTTTAAAAGCATATACCCTGTAAAGCAGAAGGCATCTTTACATGAACAGGCAACCTTCCCTACACACACCACTGCTGTTCTGGCCTGAATTTTATGCTAATGGAATAAAACCACACACTACAGAACCACATTCTTTAAAAGCAAGGATTCTATGTATGTAACAGTAAGTAACGCAAAGCAAAGAACAAGATGGCAGGGCAAGTCTTCAGTCAGATGCTGTTTGACTTCCTCTTTGCTTTTGTCCATGTTGTAAGACATCCTCTCAACAGACCTAAATCCTCTCCTTCCTTCAAGGTTCAACTCAACTACATTCTCCTCCAAAACTTTTTCCCTTTCTGAACCTGCCAACGTGATACGAAGCACCCTTCTTTTGCCTTCTCATAGCATCTCATAGCATAGAAGCATTGAGTTTATGCTTCTATGGAAATAACTACCACTTATATTTAAATGTCTGTCTCCTTTACCAGACTGTAAATTCCACAAGTGCAAATTTAATAGTTTAAATTTACTATAATTCCACAAGAACTGGTACATTATATGTGTATTCCCAGTGCCTCTCACATGGACTATGGGTAGATTGAACAACAGAAAGATTTAAGGCCCTAAATTTTCTCTTGCTCTTTACTGACAAAAGGCCTCTACATTTCAAAACAGGTTTGGCTACTTTTCCTACTTAGAAAAATAGGAGGGAATTAAAGTCAATCTTCATTTTTATTGCCTTTTCTCCTCTTCTTCTACACCCGAAACACTAAACCACATGAAAGGTACTAAAGACGTTGTAACTACAAGTTTGATCTTAATTGGGAAGTGTAATTTAGAGATTTTTTGAAGAAGAAAATAAAAATCTTCCCTCAGGCAATTCTCTCCTTTCTGGCTTCCTAGTATTTGAACGTATTCTTATCTCAATAGACATAGTTGTTCATTCCATACCATTGAAGAGATACTCAGGACACAAAAAACTAGAATGTAAATATCCTTGGATAAAGAGCCAGGTATTGGTTACTCTGCTTTTGGTAAATGTATAATTGATTGAGAGTATATGAGTTCTAGGTTTGATGGAGAAAATGAAGTTAAAAGATATCATGGATGTTTAAAGGAAGAAAGAAACAGTTAAGGTGGTTCAGAGACACTTTGCCTAATCATGTCTGATCTCAACTGAGTAAGGGAAAATCAATACCTTATCAGAGATATTTCTTATTTGTCAATAGTTTTCAGTACCTGAGTTCCTGAGGGCTAGAGAAATTATGTTTAAGATGATCACATTATTAGAATGCCACAGATTTTCATCTTAATGTATTTTTTTCTGATCTTACTTTATCTCAATGCTATGAAATATTTCCTTTACTTGAAAACTGAAAGTACAAATTAATAGTCATTAATAAAGCTCTTTGTTTTAGGGCTTATCTCAGACAAGATTGGATAATAAATCTTTTCTGTTCCTAACTATCACTTCTTTTGGTGTGAAAACATTTATGCTACTTCACAACTTTAAATGTGGTTTACAAAAATCTGAGTCTTACATACATATTCATTAGTAATATTGGACTACAGTTGCCATCTTGGTATAGTATGTCATGTTTTATTATATAAATCACATTTATGGTATAATACAATAAAATGAGAAGCTTTCCATCTTTTTATCAAGCCTAGGAAAGCTTCAATATATTTGAATTATCTGTATTTGTAAAGATTCTGGATTTGTAAGACCTTTGGTCTTAATGCCTTTTTTCCCCAGTGACAGTGTTTTTACTTATTCCTCATGCCTTCTTTACTAATTGCTATCTTGAAGTCTTTCCACTTTCTATTTGGTCAATTTTGGTAATTTCTACTTTGCTACAAAGTCATATGTTTTCCTTGTGTTTTAGATTCATTGCAATAGTGGCATGCATTAGTCTCTTAACTTTTTAAAGTTTCTTTATCTATGTTTAGGTATTTTTTATTTTGTATGTATTTTTTCTCTCTGTTGCTGTTATCAGATCTCAGAGATGACTTTCTGCATCTGTCTTACTGGTGTTTGTGAAGAACAAGCTTTTAGAACTTATTTTTCATTTTAGTATACAGTCGTATGTTACTTAATGACAGGAATATGTTCTGAGAAATGCATCCCTAAGTGATTTCATCATTGTGCAAACATCATTGAGTATACTTACATAAATCTAGATGGTATAGCCTACTACATATGTTGCTGTATGGTACAGCTTATTGCTCTTAGGCTACAAACGTGTACAGCATGACACCAAACTGAATAATGTAGGCAACAGTAACACAATGGTAAGTATTTGTGTATCTAAACATGTAAAAGGTACAGTAAAAATATGGCATTATTTTTTTGTGGGACCACTGTTACAATATTAATCTGTCATTGACCAAAATGTCATTTTGTGGCACATGGCTATATTTCTATTTTTATTGCATTAATTTTAGACTGTATCCTTTTAAATTCTCTTTCCTAGTTTTTAACAATAGAATTTTAATCTGAAGTAATTCTGTTAAAATAGTTTGGAGGCAAAAATGTTATTTTCTATTTTATTTCCATAAAATATGGTATTTAATATTTAAAGGCTTAGACTTCATGTCTATGATATTTTAAATTATCTTTTCTATAGTATATAGAGTTAATAATGTGTTTATCAAACATTCTGTGAGTCATTGCACAATAATGAAAATGTCAAATGAGCATAAACCTTTACATGGTAGTAAATGTTTAAAAACTGAATTATTAGTATGGCATTGCAACAGCTTTTCTTTTCATTAAATATACTGATATACATCTACTAAAATAATAATCTTATCTTGATTGACTTATTTGGCAAGGACAAGTTCAAATGTCAGTAGAAAGGTTAGCCTTCTTGCACTCCTGTTTAAAAATATGAAGTGACATCCCTTGACCTGTACTTGTCTTCTTATATAACAAGAATGTGTAGATGACAATGTGCACAGCTATACAAGGGGAAAATTAGAAAAAGTATTTTACAATTCATTACAATGTCAGTGTTATCATCTAGTACTATTCCCTTCTCATCATTGCCCTTGCTTAAAAACACTGGCCACACCCCCAGATAAAAACATACTGATATAAATCATCACTTCAGAATAAATGGAGTTCTTATTTGCATAATGTTCTTTCTTTATGAAGATTATAATTTTAATTAGAAATTCAACTGACATTTTAACTTTGTTGAGATACAATATACACATCATAAAATCTATTCGTTGTAAGTATACAATTCAATGATTTTTAGTTAATGTATAGAATTGTGCGTGTATCCCTACAATTCAATTTTAGAACATTTTCATCTCTCCAAAAACTTCCCTTGAGCCTCTTTGCCATCAATTCATTTTTTTAATTCCCAGTCTCAGGGCGATTTCTGATTCATTCTTTGTCCCTATAAATTTGCCTTTGCTGTTCATTTCATATGAAAGAATCATATGTTACATAGCCTTTTCTATCTGACTTCTTTTATTTAGCATAATGTTTTTGAGGTTTATCCAAGATGTAGCATTTTTCGGTCTTTTGTTCTTTATTATTGTAGGGTAGCATTCCATTGTATGGACATACTACATTTGCTTATTCCTTCAGCAGGTGATAGACATTTACTATATTTCCATTTTTGGTTATGATACTAACACTGCTATGAACATTCATTTACAGATCTTTGCATGGATGTGTTCTTCATTTATCATCATGCATTACCAGCCGTAGAATTGCTGTGCCATGTGAGTATTCATATTTAACTCTTGAAGACAGGACCACACTGTTGTTCCAAATTCCCTCTACGATTTTTTCATCCTCACCGACACCTGCCATTTTCTGCCTCTTGATTATAGTCATTCAAGTAAGTATGTATCAATATTTTACTGTGGTTTTAATCTTCATTTTACTAATGACTAACGATGTTGTGTACATTTTCATGTGCTTCTTAGCCATTCCTGTGTCTTCTTTGGTGAAATGCCAGTCTTTTCTCTATTTTTAAAATACCTATTTATTTTCTTATTTTTGAGTTGTAAGAGATTTTTTAATGCATTCTATATATAATTTGAAATTATTTCTCATTGTTTTCATTTTCATCTTTTTAAAGAAAGTCTTTTAAGGTTTGACTTTTGAAAAAGTGTTATTTGTCTTTTTTTTTTTTTCTTCTGTAGATTATGTCTTTATTGTTGTATTCAAGGACTGTTTGCCTAACCCAGAGTGACAAAATTTTTTTGTTTGTTTGTTTCTAGTAGTAGCTTCATAGTTTTAGCTCTTAAATTTAGGTCTACAAATCAGTTTTAATGCATTTTTGTGTAAGGAGTGAAGTAAATGTCTATGTCAAATGTGTGCGTGTGCATCTGCAATTCTTGAAGCACTAGTTGGTATAAAAGCCGACCTTCTCTGCATTGAGGATTCTTGGTGTCTTTGTTAAAAAAAAATTACCTCGGCCAGGCGCGGTGGCTCAAGCCTGTAATCCCAGCACTTTGGGAGGCCGAGAGGGGCGGATCACGAGGTCGGGAAATTGAGACCATCCTGGCTAACCCGGTGAAACCCCGTCTCTACTAAAAAATACAAAAAAACTAGCCGGGCGAGGTGGCGGGCGCCTGTAGTCCCAGCTGCTCGGGAGGCTGAGGCAGGAGAATGGCGTAAACCCGGGAGGCAGAGCTCGCGGTGAGCTGAGATCTGGCCACTGCACTCCAGCCTGGGCGACAGAGAGAGATTCCCTCTCAAAAAAAAAAAAAAAAAAAAAAAAAAAAAAAAAATTACCTCAAATGTAAGAATTCATTTCTGAACTCTCAATTCTGTTACATGGATCTACATGCTTATCCATAGCCAATATCCCCATTGTCCTGCTTTTGTAATTTTATATTATGTTTTGAAATCAGATAGTCTAAGTCCTCTACCTGTGTTGTTCCTTTAAAAATCATTTTTACTGTCCTAGATCCTCTGAATTTCCATATAGGTTTTAGAATCAGTTTGTCAATTTTTACAAAAAAACATAAGCTTTCTTGGATTTTTACTGATCTATTAGGTATTATGCTGAATCTACAGTATTCTGATCTTTAGAAAAAGCAAATAAATCTGTGGGCCAATTTCACATTTTATGACTTAATTCATAAACATTTTCGATTAAAAACAGATCTTGTGAACTTGAAGAAAATTTAAATATGAGCAATCTAATTTAATTTAATGTTTAATGATTGTCATTTTGTTTTGTGAAACTCTTGATTTTAATTATATCTATGCATCTACTTTTTTACAGAAAATAAAAGAAAATGTCATTTAAAGAACTCTGATCAGAATTGTATTCTAACCTGGATTCTGCTATTTTTCTTATGCACCTTGGGCTAAGACAATTAATTCTTCTGAGTTTTAGTTTTATCAACTAAAACAAAGCCTCTCCTTGTTTTAATACTTTATGATTAGATAATATCATACTAATTTTTATTCAGAAATGTTTCACAACTTCTTTGAGTTTTAAGACCATAAAAAAGTACTTTGAGCCAATCCCTATAATTTTAATTTTTGCATAATTTAAAAAAAATCATTAACATTCTATTGTGAGTTTAACTGCATTTTTTTAAACACCTGGCCTTAAGCAATTCTCCCACCTCAGCCTCCCAAAATGCTAGGATTATAGGCATGAGCCATTGTGTCTGACCAAGCTGCATTTTCTATGGTAATAATTGATTGTTTTATTAAAAGTGTCGAAAGAAATACATCTCTGGAGATTTTAAAATAACAGCTCAGACCTGTTCTTCATCTGAACAAGGTTTACCTGTATTTTCATCTCACATACATTGTTTAAATGTTTCTATTGTACATTGTTTTGAATGAGCATTTACCTTTAATTGCTTCTTAAACCAATATTTTTAAGTAATTAGAATTTAACTGACATTTAAAACTTAATTAGCTCTGTGCCATAGCATTAGCACATTAAGAACGTGACAACTTGTTCTTATCTCATAACATCTAATAAACTTAAAACACCATAATGTGATATAATGCAAATAGCAAGGGGCCAGATGCTGGAAACTTTGGGAGAACTCACGTATTTGTAGCTTACTAAACTGATGATTTCAGATAAGTAAGCTTCTTGAAAACTTGGCCTTCTCATTTGTACAGTTTGATATAGCCACTCCAGCTCTCTACATATTACCAGATTACTAAAACAAGAACATTAGATACCATGAAAAAGCCATTTTAAATGGGAGAATATTCTGCCACTTATCCAAATGACTTTGAAAATTTACTTGATAACTTTGAGGCTCAGTTTCCCAATCTGAAAATAAGAGTAATAACAGAAGTTACCTCAGTCTGGGTATCTATGCAAAGTGCTTAGCAAAGGGTCTAGTATTTTGCTAACGTTCAATGATATTAGTTACTACTATCAAAAATAATAGAAATAGCAGTAATACAAAAGTTGATAGGAAATAATACTGGACAAATTATACTAGACTACTGGGAGAATGTCTGAATTTTAGTTTAGATTTTGCTAAAATTAACTAATGGATTTGCACCAAATAATTTAATCTTTCAAGGCCTGAATATAATCATGTGTACATCAAGAACAATAAGTAAAATAATTTCAAATACTTCCTTTTGCTCTGAAATTCAATGACTGTTATTATTGTAGAAACTTAGTAAATGAATACTAATTGTGATTTATTAAACACATATCAGCTTTCAGCTTTTCTATCATTGCCACTTGATATATATAAAAGCACAGCATTATTCTCTGTTGCCCAAAATTTTTAAAACAGCATTAATTCATGAAATTATACTGAAAATACTTCTTGGCTTTTGATTAATTTTCTTTTCTTCTGAAAGTATCTTGAAAATATAAATGTATAACCTTGTTATACATATATAATAAACCACATCACATTCTGGTAACATGAATAATTGAAATGGAAAAATTCCTAAACCCTCTGTTTTTAAAGGTGTCACTTCAGTTACATCATTTAAAAAAATCCTCTAATAAAGCTTCAAAGTTAAGCAATACTCTTGTTCTCAAAGATATGGATGAATTTATGCGCAGAGACATTAACACTTTACTAAGGTTTCTCTTATTTTATAAGCTGAAGAAAATAGAATTAAAATTATTGATTACTTATATGACCTCGTTTGTGAATTGGAAAAGCCGAAAAGGAGTAGTAGGTAACAAAGGAATGTGCCTCCTGCGACAGATGCAAGGAAACAAATAAACACAGTATCATGATGTACAAAAACAAACAATGTGAACTGTCATGTACAGACCTACAGTAATGGTAAGGCTTGTAATATTTATTATTTTATTTCCTTAAAAAAGTAAAGACAGGTGTCACTGGCAGCTTGAAACAACATTCGTGTCTGTGCAACTGCATTCTAATCACATTTAACAAATGACAAATGCAGTCATTACCTGGAGTTTTTCATTTGATGGCTCTGTTCCTTCTGGGGACAGGAGATAAATGAAGGAAAGCTGACACCTTCAGATGTTGTCTAGATTAGTGTTGACATTTTTCCTTGGAGGTTGACAGCTGCTAATGAACTTAATTTAAACATGAAACAGAGGATCAAAAATATCTTTTAAACAGAATTTTACTAAAAGGGATATTGAGGCACATCGATCATGAGCAATAACAGAAAGGAAATCTAAGTTGCAAGATTCCAAATCACCAATATGAGCCCACTCATGTAACTTTATTCTTTAATTTTTTTAAGTCTAACTTTTGCTCAAATTCTTAAATTCAGAGATTATAGAAAGGGCATTAAATTAGATGGAAATGTTTTTCATATAAATACATCATCAAAGGAATTTTCTATTCAGGCATCCTGAATGAAAATCTGAAGGTATATGTGTGGCAGGAGATAATTTTTATACAAATTGTCTTTATTCCTAAATCTTTAAAGATGATGTTTTTATGTGCCAAAAACCACATGGTTCATTGGTAGACTTCTTAGATTCTTCTCCACTTTCACCTCTAATTATCTTGTCTTTTGTAGAACATAAGATCATTACATGCCTTTGTTTTCTGAGGCAGAAATACCTGAATTTCTAGATCCTTCAAAGAATGAAAATGAGACACATAAAAATGCTGTCATAATTTACAGCAAATGTTATTAATAAATAACAACAAGTATGTGTGTATCATACTGCAATTTGAAAAGCATGTTTCTCAGCTAGATAGGAACAGAATGGACAATTTGAAACATTCTCAGGTCAGTCCAACACAAGGTCATCAGCTGTAAGAATGAGAGCAAGAGTATGAAAAACTGGAAGTCCTGAAACAGCTCGGGGAGGAGGAGCTGATAATCAATAAATGTTATATGATGAGAAGTGCTGCTCTATTTTGAGAAAAGAAGTTCAAACTTTCAATGAGCTAACAAGTGTTGGAGATTGAGGGGGCATGGCAAGAAGCTGGGGAGATGGGGCTGTTTCAGAATACCTGTAATATGTGTCCAACTCTTGTTCTTCACGGAGTCCAGATATAGGGATTTTAGCATGAATGACTGATAGAAGTACAGAAGTGGCCGATTTTCTCACATGATTATCAATATGAATCTTTCATTTGTCCAGAATGAAATTATGTGATCAAATGGGACTTCACAAATAATTCTGCAATCATTTCAGACCATGCTCTGCTATCACCTGTCAAATCACCCAACTAACCTCTTTTTGTGTTATGTTTTTCTTTCTGGAACATGGGGATAAACTAGGAAGAATGGAAGAAAAAAACACACATTTAAGAAGAGTTAACCAAGCTGTTAGGCAGTCAGCCTACACACCAGACATAATGGGATACATTCTAGGAAGACTTAAAATAAATAAGCCTGGACTAGTTCAGAGATGATTCCTGAATTTGCAAATGTGGATGGAGAAACTTTATTCAGAAAGAGGAAAGGGATGTGGAGGAAAGCCACACCATTTAGAAAAAAACAGTGTTGGGCTTCTGCAGGTGGCTTTTCAAAAGGTACTACAAGTTTTCTCTTGCTTTTTACCAACTTTGAGTACACACTGCCTTGCCTTTCTGGATAGTAATAGTAGTAATTCGGCATGGTTGAAAAACAGATGAGTAAACTCTGCGGTCTGTAGAGGTAACACGAAATTCCTGACATTAGTTACTCTTGTTGCTTTTGTTGGCGTTCACCTTCTTGCAATGTGCCAAGTACTGTGCTAATGTTTTACATGATTTGCTTCATTTAATCCTAACAACAACTTTCTTAAGGGGTACTATTATAACCCTTAACCTCAGCTTTATCTAGTTAATATAAGTAATACATAATGGCACTTAAGTTTGTTCTGAGCCAGAATTACTCCAGGATAAATGTTCTTAAGCCCCATAGTATACTGGGTATCTTTGTATAACTTTAAATGCATTTCACCCTAGCATATTTTGCACTGTTAAATGGAATTTACACAAAATCATAGCAGAAACTGTTCCTGCCTTATTCAGTTGTTATAATTTACTGACTTTGAAATCCAGAACCTTGGCTGAAACTGACCAGGGATGCCATAGCATCTAGACAACGGAAGTTAGCAACTTCCCCTTGCAACTTTATTAGTTGAAACAAAAAGGATTAAATTAAAAGTGATCAAAACCATGCCCTTTAATAACTTGTATGTAATTAAGTTGGCAGGTGATATATGTATTTGTGTATGTCTATCTGTATTATTGATCATTAATTTACAGTTCTAACTAGATGCCTTTTTAATGGCTGTAATTCCAATACCCTTATAATCAACATGAAGAAATTGGTAAAAATCCTAACAATGTAGTATAAAGGAAATATCTCTGCTTCCATTCGTGTCAAAATTCTACTTAAGTAGTCTACTGCATATGCCACATTCATCCCATTTTGTGACCTATGTGGGTTCACCCAGTTGTTATTAATGCTGCAAAGTAAACATTTTCATCTTTACTTTTCACTCATGTGACAGATAGTATTCCACTTTTTGGCATCCTGTGATTAGGTAGGGACATGTAACAAGTTCATACTGATGAAATATGAGTAAAACTGATACGTGTATCACTTCCAAATGAAACTTTAAGAACCATCCTCTGAATTGCCACACTCTCCTTCTGCCACAGTTCCAGAGAGTAGCTACTTGCCAGGAGAAGAGAATGATGATACAAAACTAAAAATGCAGCTAAGTGAGGCAGGGATTGGTGAAAGGAAGGAGTGTGTCATGGTGTGAACCAGAAATAAACCTTGTTGTTTTGAGTATTTGAAATTTAGGGGTTGTTTGTTACCATAGTATAACTTAGCATATAGTGGCTGATATCCATATATTATGTAGATATATGATACATCACATCAGATTTTTTGAAACAAATTGCAGAAACTCTGCAATTTATGTTTCCATAAACTTCACTAGTAACATCTCTCTTCTTATTCCTACAGGTTTTAGTTTCAAGAAATCTAATGAGATTAACCTTTGTATTTCAAACTGCCCAAAACTGACCACTAAGCTATTGAGGAATGCCTGTCCATCTCTGTGGTAGTGGTGGGAAGGTATTTGTAATGCTCTTTCTATTCATTGAAAATATTTTAATTATTTTTCTCAATGGCAGCAAATGGCTTAATGAAGTCTATGTGTCCTATAAGATATTAATATTGTACTTCATAAAAGAATAAATTTATGAGCACATTATATAGATTAAGCAGTTACATATATTTATAATTCACAAAATCTAACAAGAGAATGTGAAGTCTCTGTTTCTTCCAGAATGTGATTTCTCCCAGTCTCTCTGTCTTTCACTTTATTTCCTTCTCTACGTTTAACAGGTATTTCTCTGTAATTCTTTACCTAACACTCTGGCAAATATTCTCTCTAGCTGTAATGGCTTAAGGTCTTTTGTTTGTTGCTCTCGTTTCTTAATCATTTTATGCATACTTATAAGTAGGCTACATTATAATTGCAATTGGGCTTTGCATTTCCCTAGATATAGTTTGTACTCTTGCAACATCTAGTGCTTTATTTTGCATGCAATAGCTATTAATAAGTATTTCTTGACATTTCTCCAATTCTGTTATTTGTTCATTAGCATTTAGAGAAGGAGCTGAATAGCCCCTGCTTTTCACTCTTAAGATTGAATCTTACATTTTCAGAATATGTATTATACTAGTAAGGTTCTTTATGTCCATAGGATATGAACATAAGGAACAATTATATGGAAAATTATATTAACTAGGGTGATAACTATTGCAGTAAATGGATCCCTAAATCCAGTAACTTAACTCAAGGAAAAGCGTGTTCTCTTTCAAGCAGCAATCCCATACTGCTCTTCCGGGTGGCTGGGGGACAGAGTGTTCTGTTTCACGCTGTCATATGGAGTTCCAATTTTTTACAGTCTTCCACACATGACTTCCAAGCTTTCCTGAGTTTTTGCATTCAGCAGGCAGAAGGGGAAGAACGTGGATGATTGATTGCATAGGAGAGATCTTTGGAACTAGACCCTTAAATGTAATATATTACTACTGCTGCCCTCAGTCAGGAACTCAGTCACATGGCTATAACTAATTGCAATGATGAGTAAGAAATGTAATGCAGAAAGAAGAGGAAGTTAACCAATCTCTGCAATTTATTTAAGTAGCTATAAGTGCTTTGATTATGGCGTGTTTTATCAAATCTAGAATTAACTTCTCTTAAAACCATCTTTGGTATCAAGATTTTAACATTGATGATGTTATAGGCTTTCATTATGGTTTAATTAGAACCTTCTTGTATCTCTTTTTAGTACATCAAAGTAAAATAGATTTTACAATATATAATGTCATATTGTTCAATAGAATGTGTAATATCTCAGTAACTTCCCAAGAAAAAATAGCTTTTTAAGTAGTTATTGCAAATATTGTATAAAGGTGCTATTAAATCTAAAAATTTTTTTAAAAATCATGCTAAATGACATTATAAGGGTTGTTTGTTTACACTTTTTCTACTGTTTCTCAGAGAACATGACTATTAACAATAAGTGCTAAAAAGCAATATGTTAATTTATTGAAAAGTTAAGTTTAAAGAATAAAATACTGAACTGCTCTAAGGGGTCATGCAGTCATATATATTCATTAAAGTGTCATATTAGACTGAGCTATGTTTCTCAGTAAATACCTTTAGAATCTATTATAAATCACACAAACAACATGATGGGAAAGGGGATAATTAACATTTTTTACAAATGGTCTTTTTATAAAATGGAGTTATATTTAAATCCTTACATCTACCGATATTAGCTGCACAGCTTGGAAGACTTCAAAACTGTGGAAACCAAGGCACTATGTGTCCAAAAAGTTAATGCCCTTTAGCCTATTTCACATTTCCCTTTTGAGCTTACAGTTTTAGTGTTCACTCTTTAGCCATTTTTGAAAAGTACTTGTAGAAAATATAAATAAGAGTGTAGATATATTTGCTGACATTAAATATTTCTAATTATTATCATGAATAGTGGAATATATTTAATTAAGTATAAAAATGATATTCTAGGTTATTTCTTTAATAACTTTTTCTAACTTCCAACATCATAGACTCTATTTGTTATTGTAATCCTCTAAAGTTTTCTTTCTTCATTCATGTAAGAAAGGAACACCTTTTTTGTTGAGATGGCATCTCGCTCTGTTGCCCAGGCTGGAGTACAGTGGTGCAATCTCGACTCACTGCACGCTCCCCCTCCCAGGTTCACACCATTCTCCTGCCTCAGCCTCCCTAGTAGCTGGGACTACAGTCGCCCCGCCACCATGCCTGGCTAATTTTTGTATTTTTAGTAGAGACGGGGTTTCACCTTGTTAGCCGGGATGGTCTTGATCTCCTGACCTTGTGATCTGCCCTCCTTGGACTCACAAAGTGCTGGGATTACAGGCATGAGCCACCGTGCCCAGCCTAAAAAGAAACACATTTTTCATTAATGTTCAAGGTACTTTTCTCCAGTGTCCTTAAACCACATTCTTTTATCCTAAATCACTACATCTTCGGTTATCTATTCTAATTTATGTATAAATTCTTAAAAGAATATAAGCAGCATTATTTACCTGCTAGCTTTATGCAACCAAACGAATGCTAACTTTGGACATTGTTAAAGATATAAAGAATTTACATTCATTTATGTTTTTATTAAACCCATGAAAAAGACCATCTAAATTTCAAGTTGAAATAAATATAGCTGATTAAAACTGTAGAAAAAAAAAAATTTCTTATTTTTGTGTTGTCCGTTCTTTTGTTATATATAAACACTTCTTATCTTTATTTTTAAAGTATCTTTCCATGAGCAGTTATTACATAATAATATTCATCTTTAATATAGTTATCCACAAAAATATACAGTCACAAAATTACAAGACAATTTTTATCACGTACTTTTAAAAAATTGTCAGCCTTAATGTGAATAAAATTCATATTTTTTTCTAACATTCAATTCATCTTGAAAATGGATGCTTAAATATAAGTTTATTTACCTTTTTCCCTCATTGGTATTCTAGATTTCAGAGCCTACTTTTTTACAGAGTATACACCAGAGGCTAAATGTCAATCTTCTGGGTTCTAACCTAGAGCTAGCTACCCTTAACTTAGCACTTTTCTGGGTTCTAACCTAGAGCTATCAAACCTCTAACTTAGCACTTTTCACTATTGAAATTTCTCATTTTGTTTCAGTCTTCTTCCCTAGACTCTAAATTCGTTGAAAGCATTTCTGATGCCTGGCATAAAATAGTCACTCAAATGTTTATTGAACTGAATATAAGCTAAGTGAGTAGAATTGTAATAAGGACGTTGAATGAGCTGTTTGAGGACACATCACATGCTTTTGTTTATGGGTGACAACTTTTGTTTTAGAAACTGAGCAAAAATCTGGTGTGTTAAATATGCTGTACATGGACTGATTTCATTTAACACATAATTCTTCATATTGTAGAAAAAAAATATTTTAGAATTTAAAATATCTCAGCCTGAGCAGGTTGTGATCTTTTGTACTTGTCTGTTGATAGCAGAAGGCTCCAGGGCTCAAACAAAATTTGAAGAATTGATGTTTCAGTCTCAAAAGATATTGAAGGGATTGTCGAACTTATCTGCAACCATACCAGGCAAAATTAAATCTCTATTTTTGCACACAGTATGCCATCATAGATATAGCAGACATTCTTGGCATCTCTTAGTATAATAAATTTAAGATATTATTATGAAAGCACTGACACAAATTTTAAATATCATAAGCATCGCTCAATAGCAACACAAATAAATTTAGCTCAAATTTACAACCATAAACCTGACTCGTCCAAACGTTATTTCCAATATTCTCTACAGCTTACAATTTTCATATTTCTGAGCTACTTCCTGTAAATAGTTATTTGGGTAGTTGATGTAATGTAACCATTCTACTGAGCCATGTATGTTTAAGATCAGAATTAGAGTCAAAAAGGAGCTGTACATAAAATTACTATATTTGGATTAACTATTCAAAGGTATTTTCTTTACATTTTTCTGTCTTAAAGAAGATTTCTTAAAACCTAACTTGCTTCCAAATTACAAATGAACATGTATTTCCATGTGCTTCTAGATGATAGCAGCCAAAAAATAGAATTACTGAATGAAATAGTGCATATTTTTATAAGTAATCTCACCGGTTCTCAGTTTAAGCAATTTCATCAAAGGCAATACTGCTAATACTATTTGGTGACAATAAAATATTCAACATATATATCTTCAATGTGCTCAGGAGAAATCAGATTAAGGCAGAATAGTAAATAAAATTATCCTCCATGACTTAATAAATTAATATGTAGAATAATCCTCCATGACATAAGTATCTTTAGTGGGATTTGGAGAGTTTGAAGAGCAAGTATAAGTCCATATATGGGATTTGTTATTTTTTAGCTGCTCAGGTTGGATCTCCCATGTGCGTTTTGGCACTCTTTGTCAGAAGTCATGTCACAGATTTCAGTTCCAGCTCATCTTTACTTATCATCATTAGACACATCAGCCTTATAAAATGACCTCCTCATGTGTACCACATAGTAAGAGAAGAATGTATCAGAGAGGCTCAAAAGCTACCACCTCAAAGAGCTGGTTTCAATTTCTACTCATCTTTTTTCCTGCTACATCCTTTCATTAAATCTTCTCTGAGTTTGTTGTCTTATGTACTCAGTAAATGGTCTATTTCTGTTTTTCACGGGTCACGTGGAGGGATGTGTGTTAGGTAGTGAAAAATGTCCCTTGTCCTCTGATTGACTCGCTGTCATTATTTATCTCCTTTTTTCTGCTGTCATTTATGCAAAAGGAAGCAAGTAAAGCTTTAAACTTGAGTTAAATAAGTAGAATATTTGCAGTCTGATATTGCTTTCATATTCCTCTGTTTTAAAATTTTTAATTTTAAAAAAATTTATTTTTTCATGGCCAGGCGCGGTGGCTCAAGCCTGTAATCCCAGCACTTTGGGAGGCCGAGGTGGGTGGATCACGAGGTCAGGAGATCGAGACCATCCTGGCTAACACGGTGAAACCCCATCTCTACTAAAAATACAAAAAAATTAGCCGGGCGTGGTGGCAGGCGCCTGTAGTCCCAGCTACTCGGGAGCCTGAGGCAGGAGAATGGCGTGAACCCAGGAGGCGGAGCTTGCAGTGAGCCGAGATAGTGCCACTGCACTCCAGCCTGGGCGACAGAGCAAGACTCCGCCTCAAAAAAAAAAAAAAAAAAAAAAAAAAAAAAATTATTTTTTCAGATGAGTTCTTGCTCTGTCTCCCATACTAGAGTGCATTGACACAATCATAGCTCACTGTAGCCTTGACTTTCTGTGCTCAAGCAATACTTCTGCCTCAGCTTCCTGACTAGCTGGGACTATAGGCACACGTCACTACACCAAACTAATATTTTGTTATTATTACATAGTATCTCACTATATCACCCTGGCTGGTCTCAAACTCATGACTTCAAGTGATATTCCTGCCTTGGCTTCCCAAAGTGCTGGGATTATTGGTATAGGCCACCGTGCCCAGTCCATATTCTCTTTTTATGATTAATTTTTATTTTACTTTTAGCTTTAAAAATACAGGTTAAATACAACATTCTTCATTTTTCCTGTGTTGTGAGTGAAAATCTTTTCTTGTTAAAACACACAAGCCCCAAGATTTAGGAGTTAAACGGAACTCCAGATTTGGTGAAGCAGCTGTACACAGTTAAGCTGCTTGATCTGACACCTCACCAAATCTGGAGGCTCCTTTTCCTCTCCTAAATCATGACATTTCTCTGTTTGTTATAGGTGACTACTTCTTCCTTGAATAACTCTTTTTACTTTTCTTCTGGAACAATGTATTTCCTGATTTTTCTTCTATTTCAGTTAGTCAGTTATCATTTGTTTTTGAGGTTTCTCCTCGTCTTCCTGATTTTCAGTGCTTGAATGTACTAGATTTTAGTTCATAATTATCTTCTGTCTGTCATTCACTCCTTACTGATCTCATCTACTCTCATGGCTTTAAACACATTTACAGGCTGATGGCTCCAAATTTATATCTCCAGCCCAGACGTCTCTCCTGATCTCTAGTCTCATGCAACTATTTGTCTCCTGGATATCTCTCCTTGGGTAGTTAGCATTAATTCAGCATGAGAAAATTTAGACAGCTATTCTTTGTACCTGAATCTTTTCCTCCCAGAGCCTTCTCCAACTCCATCCACCCCACTTGCTCAGGCCAAAGCCCTTGCTAAAAGGAGTCTTTGACTCCTTTTCCTACTCCCATATCTAATTCATTAGCAAATTCTACATGCCTTCATAATCTATTCTCTAGATATAAGCTAGATAAAGTATCTGGCACATAGTAGGTAATCAATAAATATTCGTAGACGAGACGAATGACAAAATATACCAAATCTCACTCTATTCACTCTTTCTTTCATTATACCTTTAGATAAATTTCTGCATTAGCCTTTGACCTTGTCTTGCTGGTGCCAGCTATGCTTTCAAAATTTTGTTTTTGAAAGAGCTGTTATGGTGATCATTTGGAAGGAACCTGTTATTCTATACAAAAGTTTTAAGAAGCTACCCATTTCAGAATCAATATCAAACAACTTACAATGAACAAAATGTCATACACAGCCTAGTCTTCTTTAACCTCTGTGACTCTTCTGTCCTCTACTTTGCAATCATGCTGTTCTAGTTCCTGGATACATCAATTGTCATGTTCCCAACTCTGTATCTTTGCTCTTTGGTGTTACTTCTTCCAGTAATGCTGTTTTTCCGATATAAGCACAGCTTTCTGCTTCCTTAGTTCCATTATTCTTTGTTTATATGAGCTATTTTCAGAAGGGATTTCTCTGGTATATTACAGATTAGAAACATGCATTCCCCCATCCCACCTGCACAAGAGCTGTGTACTTACCTACACTCCCCGCTAGCTCCCTTGACTTTTAGCCTTTGCCATGTGAATTGCCAGTGGAATGTTATACAGATTGTTTCTGCTTGAAAAGCATTTGTAATATTAAATCTTCCCTTTTGCACCTCTGCTATCCAGATGAGAAGAATATATCCAGGCTGATCCATCAGTCCCAGAAGGAGAACAAGAAACACATGGAGCCGAGCTAGGTTACCCAGCCTAGCCCAGCCTAGATCACCATCCTGTAACAGGCCCCCAGACTTGTGGGCTAAATAAACATGTGTTGTTGTATGTTACCATGTTGTTTTTACTTAGTACTGTGTGGCAATAACTGATATACCTTCTGTGATTGCCCTGTTTAAAATTTAATGTGCACAAGATATAAAACCCAAAATGCACAGATGTTTTAGTATCACATCATCTATACAATTCTCTTTAATTTATTGACCATTTTAAAATTTAGTATATTACTCTTTTTTTTTTTTTTTTTTTTTTTTTTTTGGCAAAAAGGCACCCGACTTGCATGGTTTTCTGTGAGAACTAAGCTTTTGCATGACTTGTTCTTGTCTTTGTGTCCAATCAGAGCAACACTGAGAGCAGATGCTTTGGATATAATTTCCCATTCATCTTAGTTTTTTCTTCACAACATTTGATTCTTGCAGTTGCTGGAATGATTTCCAGAATGAGGTTCATTGTATAAGCTTTGAGTCAGGAATTTTAGCATTTTAGAATAAACAAATGCACACAGATTGTTCCTAAAGAACAGGCTTAGGGCCCAGAAATTAGAGTACTCCCACCATTCTCTTGCCATTTTTAGTTACTTCATAGCTTAGTAAAATAAGCTCTTTCCAGGCATTCCATGCATTTTTTTGTCCCTAGTTCACCAGCCCTTTTCCACAGTTCTCTTGGGTATTCTCTTTAGAACTTAATATTTAAGCATGGATATAAAAACAATTTGCAACATGAGATTTAGCTGTGTGTGCAAAATGTTATTTATTTATTTTTTTACATATGGTTGAGAGAATTCATAGCTTTTTATTGATAGCCTGTTATTGCCCTAAGTGAATCATTCAGGAAGTTCAGAGCTTATATTTCACTCATGTGGTCTCTAATTTTTACTCCTTGTATCCTGAGTTATTTAAATTAAGAAGCTCATATAGTAGTTCCAACAGCCTGCTATAATTTTTGTTGACTAAAAAAAAAAAATGCTTTATTCTAAGAAATATTCCACTGCTGCCTCAAGTCTTTTAGGAAAGAGGTAAGGTATTAATATATGCACTTTTTTAATAAAGAAAGACATTTCTTATGAATATTTCAGCCTATTTAAATTAGTGACTGACAAATCTAACCAATTCATTTTAATCTTCACTCTTGTATTCTAAGAAAACTAAAATAGGATTACTTTAATTTATAGTAAAAATATATAGACAGTTTCCTATATAGATATATATTGCAGATAATGCTGAATGATCTGTTACACAGTATCATTCAGGCAATAGCTGATTAAGTGTATGTTAGATGAAAACACAGAGAAACAGAAAAAAAAATGAAATACTTTATGAAAAATAGTCATTATAGCTTGTTCCAAATTAACGACAAAATGAAGTTTTATAATAAAACATGTATTATCATTCATTGGGCAACCTAAAAGGAGAATTTTTGTTTTGAGAAAACAAAATTTTTGTTACCTTACAGGGTAATTTTTATTTTGGAAAAACAAAAAATTTCCTATGTCTATGGAAACACTATCTCAGCTATTTTATTTGGTCAATATTAAAATTTCATTAGGTTCTTATTATTTATGGACATGTTAATTAATTTTCATGTCTTTCAGGAAGAAACATTCTGTTAACACTATGTTCTACTTGTTTTCTGCTAGTTATTTTCAATTCTTGGTAAGTTTTAATTTTTAATATTAAAATTTTATTGTGTGCTTATTATTTATGAATGTATTAATCTATTTTATGACATCCATGAACAAACATTCTACTAACAGTCTGTTCCACTTGTTTTCTGTCGGTTAATTTCAACTCTTGATATGTTTATCTTCCCATTACAAAGCATACCAATAGAAAAATGTGCTTTGTGCTGAATACTAAATTGAAAATGAATAATACTCCTCACCCACCTTTGAGTTTACAGGTATTGCCTTTAGTGAAAGGCAACATGCTGCTAATACATTATGACATCAGCAGCTTTACCGCAATGCACCAAAGGGCAGAATAGCTCAACAGCTGATAGTTCTATTCCACAAACTACTGTGCCTACTAACTAGGTTTTTTATGTCAACCTCAATTTGGAGACCTAAGATACACACATAGAAGATACACACACATTGCTCTTTCTGTCCTATACTCTTTTTTTTTTTAAATCTCTGTGGTGGGAGTGTGTGTTTAAACATACATTGTATTTATTGAAATATAATTAATCATGATTGAACATAAAAAATGCATCAGATTTTACAATTTTGATATGTTTGGTATTTTTACTTCCTAATTACTAAGAAAACCGTTAGACCAAAAACACAGGTTAAAATACAGTGGACAAATGCTCAGTTAATGATAATGTTAGAATATCAATTGCTGATCAAATATTTTTGATAATACAAGAGAGCTAAGTGGCAGCTGCTCAATCACCTTTTGTTTTCATACCCAGGGACATATTTTGAATTTTTGTATCCCTAATTTTTCTCCCTGTTTGACAACATAGCAGTAGCTTTTAGGATTATAGCAATGGTTAACTAGAATAATAAATAAGAACACTAAGCATAATATAAACAACATAATAAGTGTTAAATGAATTTGAACTAAACTAGATAATTGGCTTTACACTTAGGTGAACAAGAATTAGTGAGAAGCCTAGGAATGTCTACTTGTAGAAAATCTTTCTAAAGAATAAAATTTCATCTCCCCTCATATCAGGAACAACATATCCCTCAAAAATACTTGAGTATGAGGTACAGAGATATATATTTCCATTAATAGAGCCTTTACAATATTGACATTTACAGTTAAGGTAGTTTAGTGGAACAAAACAATGCTTTTTTCCTATTACTTATGAATTCCCATACTTCAGAAGACTAACAAAAAGGGAACAAAAAAAATGATATGGGAACACATCATTTAATGTTTAGGCAAAAAAAAAAAAAAAAGTCTTAACTAGTACAATACTATAATATTATTTCTCAAAAGTGTGCAATTAGTTATTACATCACTTAGAATGAGGTAGATTATGTTGTAGTAGCAGGTAAGCCCACATATCAGGGGTTGAATTCAAACTGCTTACTCTGTTATATGACCAAGGAACTGCAGGGGGAGGAAGGTCTAAAGGCTCATTGTAATCATTCAAGCATGCACAGTGATAGAAACTCCATCTTGGTACATGCTTCCATAATCATTAAAGCAGGCAAAGAGACGGTAACAATTCATACATATGTTCCTAAAACTTCTTCCTAGAAGTTAAAATTGTTGCTTATGCTAATGTTTATTGGATAATGTCACATTGTCAGGGTGATTTCAAAGAGGGTGATTCATAATGATCATACTCAATAAATTGAGCTAATGTAATATCAACCAAATTTATGGCAGTTGATGCATAAGAAAGGCTAGTTCATTAGTTAATAACAACCATTTATTAGGCTTACTGACAAGCACATTCTACCTTGGTAGGCAAAATAAACATAATACCAAATAATAATTAGACAACTGCTTGGTGAACATGCAATCAAAATATAGTGGTCAATAGTGCAATATGTGTGTTATATGTGTGTATGTGTGTGTGTATAAAATATATGTTATATGTTACAATGGCCAGATGTGTCTGTCAACATTACAGAAGTATATCTATGAGACAGACTGTATAATTAAATCTATAGGTAAAGGTGTCCTGTTCATTAAACAGCATTAATATTCAATACTGTGATATAGAAAATGGGCTGACCAACTTCATTCATAAATTTCTTTCTTTTATCATAATTCATCTTTAACTATAGTAATAATTTTCTGAGGTAATATCTAGTCACCTACAATTAATGTTTACATACTTTTTCTGTGACTTATGTCTTGTATTTTTTCACGTCTAAAGATGTTACTATTACTACCACTGTAATTGTTACTATTTACTAAGTGCCTGCAACGTGTTAGGAGCTTTACATGTTTATATCACTAACTACTTTTAGCAATCTAGTGAAATAGGCATTATTATTGTTATCATTTTAGACAGGAAGGAATAAAGATTTATAAATATTAATTAGTTTTCCCCTTATTACCCTAAGGAGAATTTGGCAAAGCAGCAATTCAAATAAAGATATGTGTGGTGCCCAAGATCATTCCTATATTTAACTTGCTCAATTCCATTTTAACAATTCTGAATTTTATTAAAGAGTGTCCTAAGTTTACATTATTGTCATAATCCTCATGCCTCCCTTTCCCTCCTCAGTGATCAACAATCAAAAGGACAAATAACTGAGATAACGATGTTCTAGTCAATTTCAAGGAAGAGCTAAACGTTGAAGAGTTTAGATTTTTGGAATTCTTTCTTCATTCCTTTAGTTTTATCTTTTGCAGTAAGTTTTCTTCATCTAAGTATCATTCTGTCACTTAAGGTATCCCTTATTGTCCAGCAGAAATTATAATTTTCATTGAGCATCTCAAGTTCACACAGATCGAAGTTTTTCAACTGATGGAACTTTAGCTGTAGGGACCACCTCTAGCTTTTAAAGGAGAAATTCAAATTCCTCTGAATCTTATCTAAACCTATTCACTATGAAAAAGGGCATCTTACCTTCTAAAAAGCTGAAGAAATAAATAGTAAAGTCATGGCCCCCATCTTCTACTTTTATCCTATTTTAGAAAAACCACAGCTCAATCAGGGAATAAGGAACATCCATATGCAACAAAACCATTAGCGCGCTATAGTATGTGGATGATGATGGCCAAACGTAAAAGAGAAAATCCATTTCTTCAAACATTCTAGGGTTTTTGTTTTCTGAACAGAATTAGTGATTTTTTCAGTTGATCATTTAATTAGCATTTACTAACAGTCTCTGTGTTGTTAAATAACATATGATGCAGTTTTTAGAACTGTATCCTCATAATCATAATCTCTATAATTTCATGCATGAGTGATCATTTAAATAAGTGGTAGTGGCACTCAATCTTCCCTCAAACTGAAATCACAAGATTTTTTGATGTGAAAACATGTCTCCTCAGGACAGCTAAAGGAATAATTCTGACTACATCAATGTACGCCATCATACATGATGCAGGGTCAAAGTTTACATAAAAAAGAGTAACCGTGGTCAATAATTGTTCTGGAGAAGATGCAAGTTGATAGGTAATGTCAAATATATGTGGCATATATGCTCTTAGAAACAGATACTTTGGTATATGGTTGGAACCCATTCCCAAGAAATTGCAAATGTTTTAGAGCCATAGAAATGCCCAAGGTTGCATTTACATTTAACAGTGAATCTCCAAAAGAAAAGGGTGGATAGTAAGGACGATAATTTCTTTTCCCAGCTGAGTTCTGTATGTTCGAATGGCTAAACTAAAACTGCAGTAAAGTGGCATAGCCTGTATATTCTGTAGAGCAAACACTGCTTTATAAACAGATAGTACCCACAAAATATGAAAAAAAAAATCTGATCTGCTAATTAAAAAAACTTCAACTGCTTAAGCATCTAATCTCTTCATAATTCTAAAATTAATATAAATATCTCATCAAATATAAAGATTATTTTTATAGTTTCATAAAGGTAGTATTGACTGTTACCAGCTGTCTTATTTAAAACTCTATAAAATTGCTAATAGTCTTATGCATATCATATTTGTTCAATAGTTATTCTATTAACAGAAAGTTCTGACATTTTAAAAGGGCAAAATCAAAATTGCAATTTTGTTTGCATTTCCTTCTACCACTTTTTATTGACTGGCTTTATTTCTGTTTAATGTTAATAACAGATGTGACTTTCACTTCTCCCATCATAGTGGGAATCTCCTTTCATGTGTCAGGTTGTTGTCAGGTTTTCATCACTGTTATCTCCTTCAGTATTCCCCGCAGATGGGTACTACCTACTCTATTCACTGAAAAGCATTCAATCTGATTGTTTTAACGTAGAAAAAAGTTTTTAACATTTTAATTTTAAAGTGAATTATGTTTTCAGATTTGCAGTATGCCTGCTGGGTGAGTTAAGGTGTGTCAGGAAATTTTTGTGTCTGTCAGGATCCAGTGCTGTAAAATAGTCAGTGGTATTGATTTGTTCACTGGAAAATGTGATACATCTGTGTAAAATATTATTCAATTGATTTGTTATGTGAAAAGGTGCATCCCTCCATGAAAAACTCTTCCTTAGAGAAGTGGAAGCTGCCATGGTTGTGAGATATTTTCCTAGTACTGTCTTAAACACAACTTTAAGTTTGTGCATTCTCTTGTTGCCATTCCCTTCTGTGAATGTTTCTTAAATATTATGATTATTAAAATATTTATTGTTTTGTTTAATAAGAAGAAAATAAGAAAATAAATTAAAACAAGATATGGTTTCAATTTTCAAGACAGTCATAAGAGAGAAGATGATAAAACGTGATGCAAATAGGAAATGATTATAAAAAGTATAAATTGTTTTGTTTATTGGATTGATTCTAGGGCAATGTACAGTCTGCCTCATTAAAACTCATTTAAGGTGATTGATAGTATTATATAGTGTTATGAAGATATAGGTAAAATGGTTTAGCTATTAAGGGTACAATCATATATTGAAGCCAGGATTAGAGTTGTATACTTGTCATAAACTGGGTATGAGCTTCTTAGGAGACAAAACCAAGAAGGGAGTATAATAGGCATTAGAGTAAATATTAAAAGAGGTAAAATAGTGATATAACACAAATACAAAATGAACATGTATTAGGGAATTTTTTTCAACTTATTACAAGAGGATATTAGTAAGATATTAAAATTAGCTCAAAGAGCTAAAGATCATTTGAGAAGTATATATATATACACACACGCACACACACAAAAATATAAATTGATATGATTATATATAATTTAATATTGTAAGTCTCTTGTGTTAGAGATGAAACTGTTTAATATCCTATAGATATTAAACTTTTGATATTATCTGTGCTAGAAGTAATTTAATTTCTACTGAACAAAAATTAGCAAATTTTGCACAATATGCAATCTTTAATTTTGAACAAAGATTTGAACTAAATACATTTCCCTGGAAAAATCCCTTAGTGGCTTCAATACTACTTAGGATTGAAAGATATATGGCTTATGATTGGACTTATTTTTCAGTTTTGTTAATTTTTTGTAATATAAGTTATAATAACTAATATTTATTGAGTCCTAACTATGTCTCTGGCACTTGGTTAATTTATTTACAGATGTGGATTTACTTACTGTTAGTTTGTTATTTACAAGTGTTAATTTACTTACTCTTTAAAATCATCTTAATTGGCCGGGCGTGGTGGCTCACACCTGTAATCCCAGCACTTTGGGAGGCCGAGATGGGCGGATCACGAGGTCAGGAGATCGAGACCACCCTGACTAACACGGTGAAACCCTGTCTCTACTAAAAATACAAAAATTAGCCGGGCACGGTGGTGGGCGCCTGTAGTCCCAGCCACACGGGAGGCTGAGGCAGGAGAATGGCGTGAACCCGGGAGGCGGAGCTTGCAGTGAGTGGAGATCGCGCCACCACACTCCAGCCTGGGAGACAGAGCGAGACTCCGTATCAAAAAAAAAAAAAAAAAAAAAAAAAAAAAATTACCTTATTTATCTTATTATAATTATTCACCTTCAGATTTTTTTTCTGATGAAGAAGCTGAGCAGTGGACGGTTCAATAACTTCTAAAATTACAGAGTAGTAAGTGTTAAAGCAGGGATTCAGGTGCAGACGGTGTGCTTTTAGATTCAGGCCCCTTAATCCCTATGATTTACTGCCAACTGCACAAAAAAGAATAGTGCTGTTGTTGTTTTGTTTTGTTTTTTATTTCTTTGTTTTAACCTATTGTGTAGAGGGAAAAGGACACAGTGGATGATAATAATCAATTTTCACATCTTTCCATGTGGAATTATATGTAACTGTTTTGCATAAGCAATACTTGGTGTAAAATACATGCATACCACCCAAGTATAGTTCAATAAAATCAATCTTTAGGGTATGAAAACAATGTCGATTAAGCATACAGTTCTCCAAAATCTTAGTTCAGAACTTGTAAACTCACATGACCATTAGAGACCAGGCAGATTAGATAATGGGTCTTATGGGCTAAGAGGATAGTAGAAAACTGTAGAAAACTGGAGGGCCATTCTCAGCTTAATCTTGGCATTGTCTTGTAGAAATGTGATTGTCAGGCAGCCAGATTTTGTTTTCCAGAGAAGTCTTAATTTTAACGTGAAATCTTCCACTTTTATGCACACACACATACATACATATACACATGGGAATAAAGAGAATTCATAAGAAAACTTTTTTTGGGTTTATGAATAGATTTCATATTTTTTACACAAACTTCCACAAATGTTTTATCTTACAAATATGCTTTTGATAAGAATTTTGTATCAAAAAGATGGGCTATGTGCTCCAGTAAAAACTTAGAGAGTAAATATTATGTTGCAGATCATTCTTGATCTGCTGGTAAAGTTGATAGATTCTTCAGTAAATTAAGGTGTTAAAACATAACTCAGATTAAAACAAAACAAAACAAACAAAACAAAACAGGCAGTCAAAGGAGCACTTTACAAGGTATTACCAAGATCTTCCTCCAAATAAAGATCAAGAATTACATCAAAAATGAACAAATAAATAATACTTTTAAATCTTCTCACAGCATTTGGTTGAATTAATGATATTCTAATAATTGCAGAGAGCTTATTATTAATATCTCAACATGCATAAAACGCATTGCATATATAAAATGCCTAATGTTTAGGAATTCAACTTTTAATATAAACAAATTTCAACATGCATTACCAGAAAATAAGAACAAAAACAACAAAACGGCAAACTTCACCTGCCACATTGTATTGTTTAATATAAACCTCATTGAAAACTTATACCAAGAAAAGGTAGTTGTAGTTAAGTCTTTTCTTTTGGAGAATATACATTTACATATATCATCCAAATATACCAATATTCTTTAAAATCATTTATTTATAAAACAGGGATAACAATACATATTTCATTGTATTTGTGAGAATTAAATGACATTTAATATGTAAAGTAAGAAAAGCAAGGGAAATTTAGTAGGTACTAAATTAAGGTATAGTATTTTCCTGCTCCACTGCTAACCACTCACTAAACCCCAAAAACCATGCCTCATCAGATGTATCAGAAGAAACATTTATTTTACAGTGATTTGTTTTGTTTGTTCTTTTAATTTCTTAACTACTCTCTACCCCACTAGCTTCCTTTGATGTCTGACTTCTTTGAATTTGATTATTTGTGTGCTTTGATTTCTAGTACCTATAGACTCCTTTAATCCTCACTGCTCTTATTTCATCTTGAATCCAATTTCTCAATACAACCTTCATAATTATCAGGTAATAATAATATTTCAATAAGTTAACAAGAAGAATTTTTTAAATACATAAATGTGTTAATCTACTGAGCACATTGCTAACTGAAACTTGAGAGAAGATTGAAACACATATGTAGCACTCATTGCCTTCAAGAATCACAATGTTAGGATATGAAACTGGGAATATTTTAGGGGAGACTATAAACTTGACCACTTTGAAGGTAGCTATATTTAAAAACAAAGATATGTACATAGATGAACAAAACTCAAACAAGTAAATAGCAATAATGGTTGCATATGGTGAGATACTAAATATTAATAGTACAGCACATATTATGATGTGACAGGAATGCAAAAGAAGAAAGACTAAACCAGAGTAGAGCAAGAGAAAGGGATTTGTAGATGAACGTTTGACTTCAGACATAAAAGTAAATTTTTGACTATGAAGAAAAGGTGAAATGCACCAAGTGATAAAAGACACCCAACACCAAACCAAGGTAAGAATAAATATGGTAAATGAACTAAAACTGGGTGATAATTTTGACTGATGAATAACATTCTTTTATTCATTGAGGTGGTTAACAAATATTTACTGCATGTGCACCATGTGAGGGTTTTTTCTAAGGTCTAGATGCACATTAGGAAAGAGAAACTTCCATTTTATTATAAATGAAAAGTAAGAAAAGGCAACTAGTGAGAAATATTTTTGGATATACAACACTAAGGCTTTAAATAAGCCTGTTTTTATTATTATTTTTTTTTTTCAAGCCCCTCTGCATGTGTTGTTTGTTCCGTCTGTTTAGAATGCTGGCCTTCTTTTCTTTACTGCCTACCTTGCTAGTTTATTGCTACTCATTTTTAAAACCTCCCTATGATAAGCCTTCTGCAGCATCCCAAATTCAGTTAGATTCTCCTGCCTTTTTAACACTATTTGATTGTTCTTTCTTAAGACATTTCACATTTGTAATTTTACGTAGTTAATGTGAATATTTTTACATTTTTCTCTTACTGAACTGTGGGTTTTGTGAAGATGAGGACAATGTCTGCTTTGCTTCCTAATACCTACTAATGTGAGATACCATTACATTAATCTTTATGCATTTTAAAAGCTCAGACATTTTATAATGGGTAAAAAGTAGTTATCATGAGCTCTTTAATTAAAAGCACTCAATTATTCTAGGCCCAGAAAATCAAATTTTAGGCTGAAAGTAATTGTAATTATGTTAGTAAAACCACTCTTGATAATTTTTCAGAATTTATGATTAATGAGAAATAAGCAGAGAAGTAAATATCTCAATTTTCAAACAAAGGAGATGAGTAAAGCTCAAAACTGCATAGCTCACCAAGGAATTTTTGACTGGTTTCTTAGCACATGACACAGTTAGACTTAGGAATGTTGAGAATGCTGGCAGTCAGCATGAATTTACTAGAAGCTAGTCATGTCAAACAAGTGTCATTTCCTTTTTTTTTTTTTTTTTAACTGTATTATTAGATTCCTAGATCAAATGATTGCTGAAGACATAGGCCATCGTAGTTGTCAAAAATCTCTCCTTGTACCTTATGAATAAGGGAAATAAATGCTTCTAGGTGATAGAAGAAGTGAATGGTTAGATAATCTTAAGAATATGTATGACTGGATTCCAAACTAAATGAAATGAAAGAAGTTCTTTAATAAAACGGATATAACTCCTATAATTCTAGCCACAAGAGAGCCCTTTGATCCTTGCAGGTCCTGAAACTAACATAGAAAGCCATTTGAAAACCATGCAGTGGTATTGCTTCAGGAATGGGTGGGGGGGGGGGGGGTGCTGGGGATGTCACACCATGTCCCACACACTTCAAGCCCTAAGCAGATAAAACAAGGTACCATTTTGAGAGTCCAGTTCTCACCAGACTGCATCCAGTCCTGGGGCCAAGCCCAGCCCTGGAGCCCCACTGATATCCCACATACACACAGCCTGGTGGCACTGCTGGCTGCTGCAAACAGGCCCAAGGTGTGAGCCATTGGCAATGACCTTGCTACCCCCAGAAGCAGAGCCACAGTGCACTTCTGTTGCCCCTCACCCCTACTCGAGTATTCTACTGAGGTCCTAGAGATCACCCTGTTCCTACCTACTACAGCCAACACCCCCACACACCACTAAGGGGCTGGAGAACAGGCCTGCTTGGTCCAACTCCATACTTCATCCTACTGCCCAAACATGTCATCCAAGGATTTGGGGATCCCCTGCCTTATCCACCACCATTGGCACCAGACCCCTCCTTCTGGAGGCATGAAGTTAGGTCCACTTAACCTGCCACTATCATCACAGCTGGCACCCACCAACCCATTCCATGAGTGGGCATGGGGATTGACCCATACAGCTGATTGAAGCCACTGTCAAGACCAGTGCAGACCACTTGGGAAGCCAGAGGATTGTTTTCCCACTGCTACTTCCATCATTCACGTCATACTCAAGCCCAGGGACCCGAGAGTCCACCCACCTGGTTGGCCTAGTGCTGCTATTTTTGGCACCCAAGAAAGCCACCTGGAGGCCCAAGAATTTGTCTTCCTGAACATGCTAACAATGGTGCCAGCATATGCCACTTTAGGGCTCAAGGACAAAAATGCTTGTCCTGCTGTTGCCACCACTGGGGTCCAAGGACTGGCTTACTAGACATCCATGTCCCCATCAAAACTGTACTGTAGCATCCATGAACAAACACAACCTAAGCCACTGAGGAAATCACAGACACTAATGACACTGTTTATGACTGAAGAAATCATATAAAGTCTACACTACTACATGCATCTAGAATCAAAGCTAAAGTGGCCTACCCAAACAACATCATGAGTACACCTTCAGGAGAAAGTCCACTGAATGAAAGCAAATTCAAAAAACTGGAAGAAATGACTGTTATGTCAGATGGACACATATCATTAAGTACATAAGAAACATGAAAAACCAAGAAAATATGACACCATCAAAGGAAAACAATAATTCTCCAACAATAGATTCCAATGAAAAAGAAATGTATAAATCCCAGATAAAAAAATTCAAAATAGGGATATTAAATAAGCTCAGAAACCTCTGAAAAACAATGCAAAGCAACCAGTAAAAACAATCTGGGATATGAATGAGTAATTTACCAAAGAGATAGATATCATTAAAAAAGAACCAAACAAAAATTCTGAAACTGAATAATTCATTGAATAAATAAAAAATACATTCAAATGTTGAAACAATAGACTAGATCAAGCAGAAGAAGGAATTTCCAAATTTGAAAGCAGGTCATATGAAATAATCCAGTCAGACAAAAAAAAAATTAAACGAACAAAGCTTTTGTGACATATGGTACACCATAATATAATCATATATTGAAATGTTGGGGGGCCTGGTGTGCTGGCTCATGCCTGTAATCCCAGCACTTTGGGAGACCAAGGCGGGCAGATCACATGAGGTCAGGAGTTCGAGACCAGCCTGGCCAACGTCGTGAAATTCCGTTTCTACACAAAAATACAAAAACTAGCTTGGGAGTGCTCGTGCACACCTGTTATCCCAGATACTCAGGAGGCTGAGGCAGGAGAATCACTTGAACCCAGGAGGCGAAGGTTTGCCATGAACCGAGATCACACCACTGTACTCCAGTCTGGGTGACAGAATGAGACTCCATTCCAAAAAAAAAAAAGCATCCAAGAAGGTCATAAGAAAATGAAAGTGATAAAAAACCTATTTAACAAAATAATAGCTGAAAACTTTTCAAGTCTTGCAAAAGATTTAGACTTCCACAGAAAAGAAGTTCAGTGATCCCTAAACAGATACAATGCAAAAATGTCTTCTTCATGGCACATTATAGTTAAGCTATCAAAATCAAAGACAAAGATTTCTGAAAATAGCAAGAAAAAAGTGTCTAATCAGTTATAAGGTCACCCACATCAGACTAACACCAGATTTCTCAGCAGAAACCTTAGAGGTCAGGAGAAAATTGAATGATGCATTTAAAGTGCTAGGAAAAAAAATTGTTAATCGGAGATGCTGTACCCAGAAATATTATGCTCATAAAGGAAGATAAATTAAGTCTCCCACAGACAAGCAAAAGCTGAGGGAATTCATCATGCCTAGACTAGCACCCACCCCCCCCCCCCCAGAAAATTCTTAAGGACATCCTACATTTAGAAGTGTAAAAAACAGTATCTACCATTATAAAAAGACACAAAAGTATAATATGCACTGGTAAAACAAACACACAAATAAGAAACAAAGTATTCAAATGTTATCTCTACCAAAAATTACCAAATCACAATGATAAACAGTAAGAAAGATAGGAACAAAGGATATACAAAAAAATCAGTAATCAATTAATAAAATGACAGGCATAAGCCTCACATATCAATAATAATCTTGAATGTAAACAAATTAAATTTTCCACTTAAAAGATACAGTCCAGCTGGTGGATTTTTTTAAAGTCCCAAATATATGCTGCCTACAAGAAAATCATCTCCCCTAAAAAGATACATATGGACTGAAAATAATAATACCTAATAATAAATTTAACCAATGACATAAAATACTTCTACCAAAAATAATAATAATAATACAAAACTCTGATGAAAGAAACTGAAGAGAAAACAAACAAATGGAAAAACATTCCATGTTTATGACTCAGATGATTTAACATAGTTACAATGACCATACTACCCAAAGCAATCTATACGTTCAATGTAATCTATAGATTTAGTACAATCTCTATCAAAATATCAATGTCATTTTTCACAAAAATAGAAAAAATAATCTTGAAATTCATATAAAATCCAAAAAGAGCCCAAATAGCCAAAGCAGTCCTAGGCATAAAGAACAAATCTGAAGTCATCACACTAACTGACCTCAAAATATATTACAAGGTTATATTAACACAAATGGCATGGTATTTCTATAAAAACAGACACAGGGACCAATAGAACAGAATAGAAAACTCAGACATAAATCCATGTATTTACACCAACTTCTTTTTGACAAAAGTACCAAGAACATGCATCAGGGAAAGAATGACCTCGTCAATAAATGGTGCAGGGGAAATTGGATATTCATATGCAGAAGAATGAAACAGGATGCCTATCACTAAGCAAATAAAATACCTATTTCAAGATGGATTAAAGGCTTAAATAAAATACCTGTAATTATAAAAATGTTAGAAAATAATGTAGGGGAACACTTCAGTATATTTGCATAAGCTAACACATCAAAAGCATAGACAGTAAAGACAAAAATAGAAAAATGTGACTATATTAAACTTAAAAGCTTTTGTGCAGCAAAGAAAATAATCAACAGAGTGAAGAGATGACCTGCAGAATGGCAGAAAATACTTTCAAACTATCTGACATGGGACTAATATCCAGAATATATAAGGAGCTCAAACAATTCAACAGTTAGAAAAAAAACTCATGAAAGATTGGCAAAGGACATGAATAGATATTTTCCAAAAGAAGACATACAAATGGCCAAGTATATTAAAAAAAAAAAAGTTCAACATCACTAATCATCATGGAAATGCAAATCAAAACCACAATGACAGATTATCTTACTCTAGTTAGAATGGCTGTTACTAAATTGACAAAAAAAAAAAAAAAAAAAAAAAAAAAAAAAAAAGATGCTGGTAAAAATGCAGAGAAAGGGGAACTCTTATACACTGTTGGTGAGAATGTGAATTATGCAGCCACTATGGAAAACAGTATAAAGATTTCTCAAAAAAACTAAAAAAAAAAAAAAAAATAGAACTACCATACAATCCAGCAATCCTACTAGTGGGTATTTATCCAGAGGATAAAAAGGCATTATATAAAAAATATACCTGCCTTTTCATGTCTATTGTGGCGCTATTCACAATAGCAAAGATATGAAGTCAACTTAAGTGTCCATCAACAGACAAATTAGTGAAGATAATGTGGCATATATAAACAATGGAATGCAATTTGGCCATAAAATAGAATGAAATCATGTCACTTACAGCAGCATGGTTGCTGGGGGTCATTAAGGGAAACTAGACCAGCACAAAGAGACAAATATTCCACATTCTCAGTCATCATATGTGTGAGCCAAAAAGTTCGCATAATGATAGATACTAGAGGCTGGGAAGGGTATGTGGGTTGAAATGGGCAGGATGAAGTGAGTTTGATTAATGTATACAAACATGCAGTTAGGTAGAAGAAATAAGACCTAATGTTGAATAGCAGAGTGACTATAGTTAGCAACAACGTATCTGATATTTAAAAATAGCTAGGAGAGGGGACTTGAAGTGTTCCCAACTATATTAGTCCATTCTCATGTTGCTGATAAAGACATACCCAAGACTGAGCAATTTACAAGAGAGGTTTAATTGATTTGCAGTTCCACGTGGTTGGAGAGGTCTCACAATCATGGTGGAAGGCAAAGGGGAGCAAGTCACTTCTTACATGGATGGCAGCAGGCAAAGAGAAAGAGCCTGTACAAGGAAACTCCCATTTTGAAACCATCAGATCTCATGAGCCTTACTCACTATCATGAGAACATCATGAGAAAGAGTCACCCCCATGATTCAATTATCTCCCACTGGGTTCCTCTCACAACACCTGAGAATTATGGGGGCTACAAGATGAGATTTGGGTGGGGACAGAGAGTCAAACCAGATTATTCCACACCTGGCCCCTCCCAAATTTCATTTCTTCACATTTCGAAGCCAATCTATCAAGCCTTCCCAGCAGTCCCCCAAAGTCTCAACTCATTTCAGCATTAACCCAAAAGTCTACAGTCCAAAGTCTCATCTGAGAAAAGGCAAGTCCCTTCTGCCTATGAGCCTGTAAAATCAAAAGCAAATTAGTTACTTCTTAAATACACTGAGGGTACAGGCATTGGGTAAATACAAATGTTCCAAATGGGAAAAATTGGCCAAAAGGGCTATGGGACCCATGCAAGTCCAAAATCCAGCGGGGTAGTCAAATCTTAAAGCTCCAAGATGATCTCCTTTGACTCCATGTCTCACATCCAAGTCACAGTGATGCAAGAGGTGGGCTCCCATGGTCTTGGGTAGCACCTCCCCTGTGGCTTTGCAGGGTATAGCCCCCCTTTCTGGCTGCTTTCATGGGCTGGTGCTGAGTGTCTTCAGCTTTTCCAGGGGCATGGTGCAGGTTGTCAGTGGATCTACCATTCTGGAGTCTGGAGGATGGTTGCCCTCTTCTCACAGCTTCACTAGGCAGTGCCACAGTAGAGAGTCTGTGTAGGGGCTCCCATTTCACATTTTCCTTCTGCACTACCCTAGCAGAGATTCTCCATGAGTGCTCCTCCCCTGAAGCAAACTTTTTCCTGGGTATTCAGGCATTTCCATACATCCTCTGAAATCTAGACAGAGGTTCCCAAACCTCAATTCTTGATTTCTGTGCACCCACAGGCTCGACATCATGTGGAAGCTGCCAAGGCTTGGGACTTGCACCATCTAAAGCAACATCCTGAGCTGTACCTTCACCCATTTTAGTCACGGCTGTAGCAGCCAGGACTCTGGCACCAACTCCCTGGACTGCACACAGTACGGGGACCATGGGCCTGGCCTACAAAACCATTTGTTCCTCTTAGACCTCCAAGCCTGTGATAGGAGGGGATGCCATGAAGACTTCTGACATGACCTGGAGACGTTTTCCCAATGTCTTAGGGATTAACATTCATCTTCCTGTTACTTCTGCAAATTTCTGCAGCAGGCTTGAATTTCTCCTCAGAAAAATGGAATTTTCTTTTCTATCACATTGTCAGGCTGCAAATTTTCCAAACTTTTATTTTCTGCTTGCCTTATAAAACTGAATACCTTTAACAGCAGCCAAGTTATTTCTCAAATCCTTTGCTGCTTAAAAATGTCTTCTGTCAGATGCACTAAATCATCTCTCTAAAGTTCAAAGTTCCACAGATCTCTAAGGCAGGGGCTAAATGCCACCAGTCTCCTTGCTAAAACATAGCAAGAGTCACTTTTGCTCCAGTTCCCATGTTTCTCATTTCCATCTGAGACCACCTCAACCTGGACCTTATTGTCCATATCGATATCAGGCTTTTGGGCAAAGGCATTCAACAAGTCTCTAGGAAGTTCCGAACATTTCCACATTTTTTCTATCTTCTTCTGAGCCCTCCCAGTTCCAAAATTGCTACCACATTTTTGGGTGTCTTTTCAGCAATGCCCCACTCTACTGGTACCAATTTACTGTATTGGTCCATTTTCATGCTACTGATAAAGACTTACGCAAGACTAGGCAATTTACAAAAGAAACAGGTTTAATGGACTTATAGTTCCACATGACTAGGGAGGCCTCACAATCATGGTGGAAGGCAAGGAGGAGCAACTCACATCTTACGTGGATGGTAGCAGGAAAAGAGACAGCGTGTGCAGGCAAACTCCTTTTTTAAAAATCATTGGATCATGTGAGACTTATTCACTATCCCAAGAACAGCATGGGAAAGACCCACCCTCATGATTCAGTTGTCTCCCACTGGGTCCCTCCCACAACATGTGAGAATTATGAGAAGATGAAATTTGGATGGGACACAAAGCCAAACCATATCACCAACACATAGAAATGAGAAATACTCAAGATGAGATATACCATAAATACCTACTCTTGATCATTACATATCCTATGCATGTAATAAAATATCACATGTACCCCATAAACATGTACAAATATTATGTATGTGTATATATATAATCTCTCTCTCTCTCTTTTGCTCCTGCTTTTACCATGTGAAGTACCTGCTCCTGCTTTGCCTTCCATCATAAACAAAAGCTCCCTGAGGCTACCCTAGAAGTGTAAGGATGATGGTATCATGCTTATATTCCCTGCAGAACGTAAGCCAATTAATCTGCTTTTCTTACAAATTGCAGTCTCAGGTAATGAGATTTAGCAATATAAAAATGACCTAATACAATGAGATTAATATTTAAATCAGTAGACTTTGAGTAAAGCAGATTACCCTGCATAATGTGAATAAGCCTCATTCTGTCAGTTGAAAATGTGTATAGAAAAAGGCTGATCTCTCTCAAAAAAAGAGGAAATTCTTCCAGCAGATTGCCTTAAGACCTGAACTGCTGCATCAACACTTCCCTAGTTCAGCCTTTCCCTATGTCTCCAGCGTGCCGTACTACCCTACAGAATTTGAATTTGCCAGCCCTGCAATTGTATGACCCAATTCCTTAAAATAAGTCTCTCTGTATACAGATATAAATATGGATATAATTTTTATATATTTGTGTATATGTATGTGCATATATATGTACAGTCACATATTGCTTAACAACAGGGATATATTTTGATAAATTAGCTGATTTTGTCACTGTGTGAACATAATAGAGTATACTTACAGAAACCTAGATGGTCTAGCTACTACACACATAGGCTATATTTTATAGCCTACTGCTCCTAGACTACAAACATGTACAATATGTTATTGTACTGAACACTGTAGGCAATTGTAAGACAATGTTAATATTTGTGTATCTTAACGTATATAATATATATAAACATGTAAAGGTACAGTAACAGTGTGCTCTAAAAGTTAAAAAAATGGTACTCTTCTATAGGACACTTACCATGAATGGAACTTGTAGGACTGGAAGTCGCTTTGGGTGAGTCAGTGAGTGGTAAGTGAATGTGAAGTCCTAGGAGATTACTGTATAGTACTGTATGCTTTATAAACACTATAATCTTAGGCTATACTAAGTTAGTTTAAAATATTTTTTCTGTAATAATACATTTTTTGGAGCTTATTGTAACAGTTTAGAAACTTAATTTTTTAACTTTTTGATTTTGTAATAACACAAATTAAAATACAAATATGTACAGCTTATAAAATATGGTTTTCTTTAAATGCTTATTTTTGTAAACTTTTTCCTATTTTATTTATTTATTTATTTATTTTTGCTTTTTAAACTTTTTTCTTAAAAAACTAAGCTGCAAACACACACATTAGTCTAGGCCTACAAAAGGTCAGGATCATCAGTATTTCTTTCTCTTCCACATCTTGTCCTACTGGAAGGTCTTCAAGGGCAATGACACATACGGAGCTTTCAACTCCTATGAGAACAATGCCTTCTGGAATACCTCCTAAAGGACCTGCCTGAGGCTGTCTTACAGTTCATTTATTTTTATAAGTAGAAGAAGTGCACTCTAAAATAATGACAAAAAGTATAATATAATAAATAAATAAATCAGTAACAAGATGTTTATGATTATTATTATATATTATGTACTGTCTATTACTGTATGTACTATACTTTTATACAACCGGCAGGGCAGTAGGTTACACATTACTCACATGTTTGTGGTGATGCAGGTCTAAATAAACCTACTGCCCTGCCAGTCGTGGAAAAGTTATTGGTGAATTGATTTTCAGCAAGAGTCCTTTCAACAGTGCTGAATAAACTGGAGAGCCATATGGAAAAAAAAAAAAAAGCCTTTGATCCTTATATCAGATAAAAAGTTGACCTGAAGTGGTCAGGAGGTCTAAATGTATGGCTGAGTTTTAAAATTTCTAGAAGAAATGGAGGGGGAAAAAAGCCTTCACAATGTGGAATAGGCAAACATATTTTAGGACACAAAATGCACAAATCATAGGAGAAAAATTTTATATTTTATCAAAATTTAAAACTTCTGTTTTTGAGAGAACCATAAATTCACAAACTAGGAGAAAATAATGGGGAGAAACAAATACATTCACATGATATAAAATTCTGTAAAAAATATGGAACACTTGCAATTTAGTAGTAAAAAGAAAAACTACCCAATTAACATTTTGACAAAAAAAAAAAAAAAGAATACAGCTTTACCAAGGAAGAAACGCAATACAATTAGCCAAAAATTGTGTGAAAAGATACTCAACATCATTTACCATTAGGAAAATGAGAATTACAAATTAGTGTAGTGTCTTATAAAGTTAGAAATGCTATTATTTAATGACCCCAAAAACTGTATGCCTAGGTATTTTCTTAAGAAAAATAAATGCATACATCCACGCAAAGACTTGAAACAAATGTTCATTGAAGTTTTATGCATAAGAGTCCAAACCTGGAAACACCTCAAATGTCTGTCTACTGATGAATGGCTAAGTAAATTTTGGTATCGATAGATAGAAAGATAGAAAGATAGATAGATAGATAGATAGATAGATAGATAGATAGATAGATAGATAAACAGATCAATGAGTACTATCAACTATAGAAAGAAATTTCACTGATTTATACAATAGCTGATATAAACAACTTACAATCTGTACAAAGTAGAATGATATACACAATAACATAAATGAATATTAAAAACATTATGTTGAGGAATAGAAACAAACACAGAAATTTCATAATTGGAGATTCCATGTTATGCAACCACAAAGCACCAAAGTATCATGATGGGAAGCAGACCAGTGGTTATTTGTGGCTCACAATAAGGGGGCAATTGACTGAAAAGGTATATAAAATAATTTCTTGGAATAATGAACATTTTATCTTGATTTATGCTGGTGATTCTAAAGGTTTATGCTTTTAAAAAAGACATCAACATGTAAATTTCATATAGGTGTTTTTATATGTATACTTAAAGTTATCTCTCAAAAAGGTTTTTCTAAAACAAAAACAGACATATATGTAACAACCTCAACTAGAACTTTGAAGAAATACAATTAGAGTATGATTTTCTGCTTTGCCATTAAGTTTGGGTAAGTTAATTATTCTCTGAACTTCAGCTTCTTCATGTGCAAGGCAGAGAAAATAATGGGCCCTGACTCTTAGAATTAATGGGAGGAATAAATGAAACTGCATGTAAAGTGCATAGCACAATGACTGATATTCAATATATAATAGCTTATACTTTAGAAGGAATGAGACTTATCCCTAAGCTAACTTCCAACAAATTTATAGTAAGTTTAACATATCAAATTCATGGTTGGATAAAATTTGACTGTACTCTAGAGTTTTATTTGTGTGCATTTTGAGACATTTAATATTATTCAAGGGAAGTATCTGAGACGTTTTAGTGAGCCCCTCTCAGCAGATCCATAGAACTGCAAATTACTTTTGTGCACAAATAGGAACATGGCTGTGATGAGATGGGAAAAGTTTTCCCAATTGTAGCGAGGTAAGCCACAGAGGTTAATAACTTTGTCTGCTAGGAAGCTATAGTTCTAGGATAGAGGAAAACTCTAGTAAGTGTAATGAAATAGATTGCCCAGAAAACTTAAGGCACTGATATAAATGGATGGGCTGTTGTGAATTCAAAATCCAGAAATAGGCTAATACATTCTTACTGACTCTGATAAGAGTAAACCAATGACACAACCTCTAATGTGCATAATAATGTGCGTAATATACAAACAGAGAAACCTGTGGAATAAAGTGTAGTGAATATTATCCATTTTGCTGCTTTTCTGAATGTTGAATTTTGTTTTCACATATTTAAAAACATTTCTATTAACGATGCATTTCTATTAACTATTCTTAATAGTTCTATTCTATTAAGAATGAACTAACTAAATGATTGTGGGATGACACTCAGAGTTCATGTTTAAGTTGGATGGAATGGTCTCTTAATTATGTACATTTGTCATTTGTTTCAAATATTCCCTGGAATTTGTGATTAAGAAGCAGTCAGTCTTCATACTTTAATGCCACTTTGGGTTATTAATTATTTAATCTACTTTTGTTTTTATTTAAAGTAAAAATCATAAAAAAGATATATTTCTGAATAAAAATAGAAAAATTTGATTCAATTTTGACAGACAAAAATTTGGTAGCTACTTAAGTTTTCAAAGAAAAATCAGAAGGAGGTTTTTTTCCTCCGATGTAAGGGCGATAGGATAATTCTGAGACATTTTTACTTGTTGTATTGTCAATCAAATTGTAAATGCTGGGACGGATAATTCTGGAGCTCCCTTATGTGGAATGGTTGAATTCTATCTATTCAATGATTAAAAGGTTTAGTATTCTCCATGTTTCAGCTAATGTGCATGCTAACATTTCCTTAAATTATAGGCTTCTAGAGAGATGAGAATGTATTGTGAGACTGAATTTTTTTTTTTTTTTTTTTTTTTTTTTGAGACGGAGTCTCGCTCTGTCGCCCAGGCTGGAGTGCAGTGGCCAGGTCTCAGCTCGCTGCAAGCTCCGCCTCCCGGGTTTACGCCATTCTCCTGCCTCAGCCTACCAAGTATCTGGGACTACAGGCGCCCGCCACCTCGCCCGGCTAGTTTTTTTTTTTGTATTTTTTTAGTAGAGACGGGGTTTCACCGTGTTAGCCAGGATGGTCTCGATCTCCTGACCTCGTGATCCGCCCGTCTCGGCCTCCCAAAATGCTGGGATTACAGGCTTGAGCCACCACGCCCAGCCATGAGACTGATTATTTTTTTAACTCGATACATGAGAGTTTAATCAATGAAAATCTGTCGCTGGTATAAAATCAGTATTGCAATTATGTCTCACTCTAATGAAACGTACACAGGGAAGAAACTTTCTGAGTAATTTATCCATTTGCTTGCTAAAAACAACTTTTATATGTGTTATTTGTTTCCTCATAAAATACTATTTTTAATTATAGTAATAAAAGTGTACCTATATGTAGGATGAATATAAAGCATTTTTATTTGTTTTCTAATTCTAAAACAATATTAATAATAGAATACTAATTACAAAAATAGAATATGCCTTTCAATGTCAGAGTTATGTGCATGAAAATATATTAGTGAGACATAAAAAATAGTCAGAAAATAAAAGGAAAACTGCTTTAACAAAAGTGAGTATCATTGATCAAGGAAACTGGGATAAGTAAATACATGCTGAAATGAATCTGTCTGATACCCAAGAACAATTAGGCTCTAGTTTATGACTTTCATTAGATTTAAAATAGGATTTTGGTTCATTTTATTCTATTTCTTGGGACTCTGACATCACTTGTATAATTCATTATCCAATTCATTTGTCTGATTCATTCTGCAAACTATAAAGACCAATGTCTCTTGCATTAAATGCATAATTTAGTGCCCTGCCTCCCCCAAAAAAATTAATCTGTAGTTTTTTTATTATCTCAGAATTTCTATGATGTTGTTTTTCCTTAGTTTTAAATAAAACATTGGAAGTATATGAGTATTCCTTTATATGAACCTGAACCTTTAAGAGATTTACATTTTAAAAAGTTTGAAGAATACTGAGCTACTGCTTAGTTTCAAGATAGTAGTAACTTATTCATTCACCAAATAGCCATAAATGTGTAATAGGTACTGTGTTAAGTACCAAGAATACTATTTTGAGAACCAAAGACTCACTTATGTGGCAGACTTTATTAGGAGTGGCTTTCAGGAAAAAAATAAATAAATAAGTGTGTTAAGGGAAACCAACATGAGATTTTCATCTCTGAAAAATTTCTGTATCATAAATATGAATAATAATTTTACAGAGCTTTGTTTTGATTTGGATCAAATAGTTGATAGAAATGCTAAAATACTATGATTATGAATAAAAATAATTCACTAAAAAATCTAAATAACATTATACTAATTTCACAATAAGTGATACTAAAATTGTATAAACATTTGCAGTTATAAAAAATGTGCACAAACATTTGTTTTTATTCCACAATAGTTGCAATTATTATAGCTTCCTTTCTAATTCCTAATAATTAGAAAAATATCATTACAACTGAAAATACATGAGACATTGGGCTTTAGACTCTTTTAAGAAGAAGGTGACGCTTCTTATAGATCACTATATTGTTTTCCTCCTTCTTACATTGATTCTTTTTTTCTGAGAAATCTTGGATGCTTTCATCACAGCTCTTAGTCTTGCGAGCCTTTTCAGACATATAAAATAAGAGAACACACTTGGGGAAAAAGGAATTTCTTAAAACTCCCTAATGTTTCACATATTGGGTTACAGTGTATGTATATGTGCTCTTTAACTTCCTTTTCTGGAAAACAGGGTATGAAGTAAGCAGGATGATTTTACTCTAAATTTATGTTACAAGAATCTAATCATCATGGTAAATTCTTAATGACTAATAGCTCTCTAACCTGTCTTATGTCAATATAGCCACAGGATCAGGTTAAGTTCATTGAAAATTTCATGGTTTTAGCATTTAATATTAAAGTTGGCAGTGAAATATGAATATTTCTAATGCCATTTTTTGATTGAAGAAAACACATCATAAGAAGTCTCCTTTCTTAGATTGCTAATGTATTCCACATCACCAGAACATACTCATTTTTAATGTTTCTCAAAGTTTTTCTATTGAGAGAAGAAACACTGAGGTTTAAAATTAATATAAAGATCATTCCTAGTGAACCAGTGTGCTCAAAGGAAATCACGAGAGATTAGCTAGATGATTTTGACTCATGACAAAGGGTGATCTTGACAGGAATATGATGATCTACTCTCCCAAAACTTCTTTAATAAGAAAAACGTGTGCTTGATCTCTAGGGAGAAAATGGAGCGTTAGAACAGGAGATATAAATTCAAGTAACTCTGCTAACCCTTATCCTCCTTGGGACCAACTAAGACATCTTGACCACCATAATTTTTGAAGCACCCTAGCAGCTGATACACATATATTGAAACTGGCAAAAGCTCTAAATATAAAATTGTATCCTATAGTGATTCTAACAATAGATTTTATTGTAAATTTTTGTTCCTTGAAATCTGTAGAATTCATGTCCTTGCATTTTTTTTTTGGTTACTCAAACTTAGAGGGTCTGATCTATGCAGATAAAGGATTTTAGAGGACGGAATATCTGTGGAGGGAGATCAGCATCACTCAATAAGCTAAGAATCAGAAGTAGTGACTACCAATCCCATGGTAATTTTATTTATACTAAAGTCCACTGCAGGAAAGAGCATATATGTTTCTTATTAATTTTTAGAAAACATGTTAGCATATTATAGAGTTTTCCACAATGCTGATTGATTGTGCCATGAAATATAAAATATCCTATCATTTTATAATTTATTATGCTAGAAATTTTCAATAATGACCATTCAATTAATGAAAAGTTTTATATCTTTACAAGTCCACATTTCCTTTCTGTTTAAAAAAATTCTAAAGACATGCCATTGTGTATTATATCTTTTGTAATACTGTGGCTGTTTATTTAAACGTCATTGTTCAGATAGATTCCTTTGCTAGTCTTCTATTTTTGTTTGAATACTGAATCACATTACAGCATGTCTGTATAAGTAAATAGTAGTGCAGTAGCTTGAATGTAATTCAGTTTGTAGATTGACTACAAAGATGCTGTTGCCTTAAATCAGAAGAATTTTACAAGTGGCAATTATTTTCTGACTTCTTTTGGATTCATTAAAGCTTTTGTGAATCCAGTCAAATGTTTCTTACCCAAAAGGACAATCAGTACTTAACATAAGATGACAAAAGGTGACTTGGTGAAGTAATTGCTTTGGGAAAACTCTGAAGTAGTTTTTTATCCTTTCAGTGAGGTCTAGTCAAGCTATAACCCACTTTTTCCCAGCAATCAATACTCATTGTTCAAAATACTCAAACTAACATTTTTTAGACAGGAGTCAGATGATTGTGTACTATTTGTTTTTTCTTCAAAATATTTGTTAGATTACAACTTTGAAAAAAAAAGAGTTAAGGTTACTATTCATAAAATAAAGTATAAACTTTGGTAATCTACTTGTTTATCAAATCGATGAATAGAGAATTTCTTAAAATAATCGAAATTACTTAAAAAAATTCTGGCAATTATTATAGAAAGAACACTGCACTCTTGTTTCTCATTAGATTTTTGGAAAATTTATTATAAATCTCAAGAGACTGCATGTAATAAATGTAGTAATTATTCCAATTACTGTTTGTCTCTACCAGAGCAAGAAAACAGCAGTCAGAAGTACAATAATTGAGATTGTTAATTATGGAACTAGTCTCACAAGTAAAATTTCAAAATATACAAAATATATAATATTAAGTGGTTAAAAGATAGAAAGTTTTAAAGGACTTCATTAGTATTGTATACCAAACATCCACAAGCAATTCCCTCTCCAGAAGATACATGTATAACACATATATTTTATATATCTATATATGTCTACATATGCATATTTAGCCCTCTATGTAATGTACTTGTCAATTAGTAGTATAGAAAGCTTAGTTTGAGAAAAAAATATGTATATCTTAGTCTATAAAGTTAAAAATATCTAAATAAGAATACCATTCATTACTATTTTCATGTAACATTGATGCTGTTGACCCTTGATAATGAGAATATGTTCTGAACTTGTTTTTTAATGCAAGTGATTAATCCTTTCGCAAAAGATCCATATTCTCCGGCTGGAGTAGGGCATCCTTGGACCAGAAATAACTATCATGTTTTCAACAACTGAATTTACCAAATAACAGAAACAAGACATGTAAAATTTAGGCAGTTACTAGATTTTTTACTTTAAAGTTAAAGCTTTGCTAGCACTGTTGAAGGGAGATGGGGGACTACTTATTGCAGTTAAGATTTACATTTAGGTGTCTTAGCCAACAATAATTGTATCAGTTCCTAGTGCTAAGAGTTCTTGCCTTTTTCTGTACCATGCTGTGGTGTTTCCAGTAATGCCAGTTGTCATTAAATTTTCAAAACCAAAAATATTTAACTATGAGAATGTAAACTTTCATATATCTCTATGAGAATTAGGTAGAGAAATTAAGAATAAAGCAATCAAATACGTGACAACAAGTAGTCATAGGAGAAAATCACTTATGTACAAGATATATACCATAGTATCAGTTATAGTCTCACCACCCAAGCCATTAAAATCTATTTGGGGAAGAAAGTGAAACACACAAGAAAAACACAAGAAAAATATGTTAGAACTCTAGAGGTGTTACAAGTAAAAGTGGAAAGTAACTAACAAAGTAATATTTTTAAATAAGCTACTCATTTAGTCATTTCTTCATCCATCGCTGGCTTTGACATTCATCATTAATCCGTTCATTATTTCATTAAATATTTACTGAGTTCTGGAATTGCACCAGAAGTGTGTGGATATCTAGGATACCTACGTTGACAAAACACAATCCCTTACCATGAGAAGTACACAGTCAAAAAAGCGAGATAGACAAGTAAAATCATAAAGTTACCGTAGAGATTGAACAATACAACTATAGAAGCATATGTAAAGTAGATACACAGTGTAGAAAAAAGAGCTGTTCAATATACTGGATGGGTCAGGAAACGGTTTGTATGGTTATATACTGACAGAACAAATATGTACATGATGGAAGTTGTAGGTTGAATATTAATAATTTACTAGGACTCACTGATAGTAGAAAGAATTCTTAAAATTAAATCTATTCAAACTCAAAGAGAATTTTCATGGTAAAAGAAATGTTTTTTGGTTTTAAAAATATGTGCAAATATTAATGAAAGTGACTGTGGTAAGTAAAAAAAAAAAAAAAAAGTTGTAGATGAAATGCCTTGATCGTTTAGTGTATTAGTTATCTATAACTGTGTGGCACACTATCCCAATCTTTAGTGACTTAAAAGAATAATAAATATTTTATTCCTCATAATTCTATGGATTGGTTGTTCAGGCATTTCTTCTGCTTGTACCATCTAGGATTGCTCATGGAGCTGCAATTATCTGAAGTCTTCACTGGGTTGGATGCTCTGACGTGGCCTCACATGTTAGCAGTTGGTGTTGGCTGTGAGCTGGGTTGTCCTAGGTCACACCCACATGACCTCGTATCCTCCAGTCTGTATTTTTTCACAGTGTTCCAAAGGAACAAGAGTGTAATCTGTAACACCTCTTAGTTTTAGAATCTGAAATTTGAACAATGTTAATTCTGTCATACTCTATGTGACAAATCACAAAAACAGCTTCAATTCAGGGGAGGGGGGTATAGATAAATAAGCCATGCGATTTCACAAGGATTCTGGCCAACATCATATAGAAATATTCTCCAATAACTCAGAATTTAAAAGTTAAGAAGGATGACTCAGTGGGTCCAGTAGAATTAAGGAACCACAATGTACCCAGAAGGTGGTTGCCAGAATGAATGAACTGAAAGATGACAAAAAAAGTCAAAGATATAGTTTGATCAAAGATGAGGATTAACATACCCAAAAGAGTTGGAGAGAGTTCAGAAGCAAGGTGTTATGGCTTGAAATTGAGTTAGATGAAATAGAAAATCCCCATTCTTTGTCTCACCAGCTGTCTGATGACAGTAGTTTTGGACTAATAATGAGTATGCTATGAAATTCCCCAGAGGTATTTAAATTGGTGTTGGAAGTCTGTTTCTCCTTATAGTCACCATACTGCATTATAATTAAAAGCATAAGGTATTCTCTTCTTTATCAGCAAATAGTTCAAGTAGCATATCTAGTCTAAAATTTATGTTAGAAACATACAGACACTCAAAGAAAAACATTTGAGTAATCTTTTCAGAAGCTATTTAGGACAACAAAATGTTAGTAAACCAAGTACAACAACATATAAAAATTTATACACTACTACTTCATGGGATGTATCCTAAGAACGTAAAGTGCTTACACACACACACACACACACACACACACACACACGTGTGTATATATATATAGATGTTTTGTGTGTATATATGGATGTTTATATCAAAATAATCATCTCAATATGTAGAAAAAGAATTTGATGAAAACCAACACCCATTTATAATAAAAACTCTCAGTATATTTAACCTAGTAAAGTCCACATACTAAATACCCTATAGCTAACATCATAATTAATAATAAAATTAAGCTTTCCTTCTAAGATCTGAACAGTTTCAAGGATGTTCACTGTCATCACATCATTTAACATTGTTTCAGACATTCTGGGGAATAAAACTGAAGAAGAAATAAAAGGTATGTAGACTAGAAAAAATAAGTAAAACTGTCTTTATGTATCATGATATGATCCTGTATACAAAAAAATCTCTAAGAAATTATCTTCAAATGTATTAGAAAAAATAACCAACTTAAGCTAGATTATATCATACAAGATTGATATGTCTAAAATGAATTGCATTTTAATATATAAGCAATGAACAACCCAAAAATAAAATCAAGAAGAAAATTTTATTCACATTGCTATGAAAAACAATGAAATACTTAAGCTTGGGACAGTGCCTCACACTAATAGCCCCAGAGGTTTGGGAGGCCGAGGTGGAAGGATGACTTGAGGCCAGGAATTCAAAACCAGCCTGAGCAACGCAGAAAGATCCCATCACTGCAAAAAGAGTAGAAAAAAAAGAGGAGGAGGAGGAGGAAGAGGAAGAGGAAGAAGAGGAGGAGGAGGAGGGGGAAGAGGCAGAAGAAGAGAAAAACAATGAAAAATAATAATTTTTTAAAAACGTAAAAAATAGCTGGGTGTGGTGGCGTGTGCCTGTGTTCTTAGCTACTCAGGAGGTTGTGAGGTTGTGGTGGGAAGATTGTTTGAGCCCAGAACTTCAAGGTTATAGTGAGCTATGATTGCTCCACTGCACTCCAGCCTGGGCAGCAGAGGAAGACTCTGTCTCTGAAGAAAATATAAATAAAATAAAATATCTTATTCAGAAATAAATTTAACAAAAGAAGTCCAAGAAGAGTATACTGAAATTTATAAAACATTGTTGAAAGACATTAAAAGTGACCCAAGTAAGTGGAAATATATTCTCTGTTCATGAATTGGAAAACTTAATATTGCTAAGATGATAATTCTCCCCAGAGTAATTAATAGATTTAATATAAATCTTAACAAAGTTCCAGCAGATTTTTTTTTTTTGCAGAAATTGATGTTGATTCTAAATTGTAGACAATCTAAAAGACCCAAAACAATTTTGAAAAAGAACAAAGCTAAAGAACTTTCATTTTCCAATTTCAAAACTTATTGAAAGTTGTATTTATCAGATCTGTGTGGTATTGGCATAAGAATACACAGGTAGATTAATAGACTAAAACTAAGAGTACAGAAATAAATTCTAACATTTGTGGTCAATTGTTTTTCAAAAAAGGTACCAAAGTAATTCACAAAAAATATTAACTTAGACCCTTGCCTCATACCACACACAAAAAATAGACTATACATAGATCATAAAGCTACATCTAAGAACGAAAAAGATAAATTTTGTTAGTAGACAGCAGGAAAAAATCTTGGAGACCTTGAATTAGGCAAAGATTTGAATAGGCAGCTCACCAAAGAGAATACACACACACTGATGCACACACATAAACAAACATACATACACATACATACGTATATTTAATGCATGTGTGTATATGTATATGTATGTATGTGTGTGTGTATTTATGTGTAAGAATGTAAGATGTTCAACATCATTAGTCATTAGGGAAGTGTAAATTAAAATCACAATAAGAAATCACTTAAATCCACTATTTTAGCTATAATAAAGACAGATAATAGCAAGTGTTGAGGATCAGAGAAACAGGAAGCCTTCTATAATGCTGATGGACAGGTAAAATTGTACCGCCACTTTGCAAAGCAGTTGGCAGTTTCTTAAAAGTTAAACATAAATATACTATAAAACCTGTTCTATTCTGTTCTTAGGTATTTAAAACACATTTTTAGTGGAATCTAGAAGAACAGTTAAGATTAAAATATGTGAAAATGTGAAGAAAGTATATCCAGTGGGGAGAAGTACGTGAAAAGATAGATAAATTTAGACGAAATATTATTATGGCTGTACCATATGAATGCAAAAGTGAAAGAAAGAGACATAAAGGTGGATAGTAAGGTGGATGTCCACACAAAATATCTGCTTATAAATTATTCATAGAAGTATTATTCAAATAGCCAAAATTAAAAACAACCTAAATGCTTATCAACAGATGAAGAAATAGATGAAGTGTTATATATCCATATAACAGAATACTAGTCAGCATTAAAAATGAGCAAGCTACTGATAAATGTTACAATATCAGTGAAACTCAAAAATATTATGGTAAGTGAAATAAGTTCATCATAAGAGACCACATATTGTATAATTTTATTCGTAATTCAATAAATTTACTGAAAATTTATTGAGTTGTATAAATTAAATTATAATATGTAAAATATATCTCAAAGTTGAAAAGAAATCAACAGAAGTCATTTCACTAAACACCCAACTCTAGGTTGTACCACAGAGCAAATTAAGGCTGACAAATAGTGGAAAGTTTACTAGACTGCATGTCAGAAAGTAAGATTCCAGGTTCCAGCTTCTTGCCAATAAAAATGTTGTGTTTGCAAGTTCCTTAACATTTCTAAACCTCAGAAGCTTCATCAGTTACAAGAGGAAGTTGGAATAGGTAATTCCTAAAATCTCTAATTAGCTGTGAAATTCCATCGGTCTACTCATTTCTTAAAAATTTTAGAAGATATTCATAAAATCATAGAACGGAGTGTTAGAATCTGAAGTAATATTACCATACCTTTGCCAATTTTCTTTATCACTCTTGCAATTTTGGAAATACTTAAAAGAGTAATTTTTACTTAATTGGGCCAATTACATTTCATTGAGTATCCCAACTATATAAACTCGGATGCTATGGAGACAGGAAAAAATGCTTAATTCCACTTCAAAAATTCTTCAATTCTTAAAATATGTAGAAATCATAAATGGATTCTATAACTCACAGACAAATGTAAAAAGCACTGACTCATAAGAAATGCAAATAAAACTCTAGAGGATTTCAGTGCCAGGAGAGATTGCATATGATAGGAAGACAATAAAAGCCTACATTTTACGGAAAAAAAAAAAAAAAAAAAAAAAGAAAAAAAAAAAAAAAGTATTTTTAGTGGAATCCAGAAGAACAGGTAAGATTAAAATATGTGAAAATGTAAGGAAAGTATATCCAGTGGGGAAAGATAGGGAGATTTAGAGAAAATATTATTATGGCTGTACCCTATGAATAAAAAAGTGAAGTAAAGGACCAAAAAGGTGGATAGTGAGTTTGAGCCAGATTGTTGAGGATGTTGAATGTCAGGTGGCCTCTCATTCATTGTTGATGAAGAATTGCCACCAACTTTAGAGCAGCAGCATAAGTATATCAGAGGTTTGCTTTAAGAAAATTAATCCAGCCAGCCTGGTGACTCACGCCTGTAATCCCAGCTCTTTGAGAGGTTGAGGCAGTGGATTACCTGAGGTCAGGAGTTCGAGACCAGCCTGGCTAACATGGTGAATCCCCATCTCTCCTAAAATTAGCTGGGCTTGGTGGCAGGTGCCTATAATCCCAGCTATTTGGGAGGCTGAGGGAGACGACTCGCTTGAGCCTGGGAGGCAGAGGTTGCAGTGAGCTGAAATCATGCCATTACACTCCAGCCTGGGTGACAGAGTAACAGAGAGAGATTCTGTCTCAAAAAATAAAAAATAAATAAATTAAATTTAAAAGGGGGAAATTGGAAGTTGTGAGACTGGTTGGAATGTAAGATAATAAAGTGATTATTGTGATTATGATTAATTATAGTGAGAACAAAGAGTTTGAAATGCATATAATTAATACAGAGGTAGAAAAAACAGGCCAATATATGACCAAAATAGAATGGGTAATAATGGACAATTCTTAACATGCCGTCTCATTAAATTCTCCAAATCATACAATTAGACAAAAAAATTATTGCCCCCATTTTATAGATTAGAAAATAGCACAAAAGATAATCCAAGTTTCTAAGTATCCGTGGTTGAGTTGGATTCAACTCTAGCAGGTGGAGCACATTCCATTTGGATAGAGTCCTCTTCAAGGTTCTGACTTAAGTCGTGGTAGCTGAAAATATTGTGATTTCAATGGGTACATATTATGAGAGAAGATAATTTGGGAAACAATAAAAAGTTGAGTTATGATAATGTGTTTTGTTTTCCTTTGCTATGTGTATGTATATGTCTGTGTGTGTGTGTGTGTGTGTGTGTGTGTCTGTTTTGAAAGTCTAGAGTTCATAAATAATATTGGAAAAACCAAAACAATAGAGAACGTATGAATTTTTAAATGAAAATCCCTATTGAAATTCTTGCATTATAATCTCACTAAGTCACTTAGTTCATGATTATGATCTTCTTTACAACAGAACTTTATAATAAGCAATTGTATCCTCCTATAAAGGAGCAATATATCTTCTGTTACTTTCAAATTGCCTATACTGTAACATTAAAATCATAAAAAATAATAATGTAGAAGGTTTTTAAATTTATTTTTAAATAAAGATAAAATAGGTAAAGAATTATATTTATAAACTGTGTGTGTGTAAATATAATACATAACTAAAAAATGTACATATTAGTAAAAATCTTAACTTTAGTCCTTGCATTGAGATTATGATTATATTAAATATTTTTCCTTTCTGTTTGGAGCTTTCTTGGATTTTCTAAGGGTTTGACATGCATTACTTCAGTCACTTTTTTTTTTGGTAAAGAGAATTAAAATAAGAACTGTAATTATTATAGCAAGTTCACGTTCCAAATAAGTTCTGAACTGTTTCCTGAGTTATTTTTTTTAACGAGTATTGAAACGTGTGATCTCCAAGAGTTATACCTCTTTCCTTCTTTCCTTCTTGTGATTTCCCATGTTGTAGAACTGATGATGTTTGCCTTAATCACATTTTGTTAACTATTGTGTACCCTATCGTGACAAGGAGTGATTGTTGTCTACCTAATATTTAGTTTATCCTTTTTCCTTGAAAACAGTTTGATTGGGAGTGGTGCACCACCCAGTGAAAAATAAACAAAACAAACCAATAACAGCAACAATAACAATGCAAACTCTGCCTCTTAGGTCTTCCTTAAAAATAATGTGCATGTGTGACACAGTTCAGTTCACGCGCTATGTGGGAGCAGTTGGTAGAAACTTACCAAGTAAGCATCTTAAAGATGCCCTGAAGAATGCTTTTGTATTTCCTCCTTTTTTCTATATAAAACAGACATGTTGACTGGAGATGCAGTATACATCTTAAAAATTAGTATTAGAAATGAATGCCTCTATTTTTATTGCACATTCTGATTAATTTAATATTACTTATAGAGGTCTTATATCTATTAGGCCATAATAATCTGCCTCCTGTTGATACATCATAATAAATTAAGCACAAAATATGCCCCCACGTGGCAGAATGTATTGAACACTTAGATGAAGTTCCCATTCTTTCCATTAAACAGTTACAGTGTGAAAACAAATATTTCTTTTGGCCATAATTGATGTTGAGTGAGAATTTATTTTCAATGAGAATTAAGCATTGGTTTTGTTCCTTTACAGGACATTTTAGCTCAGAATAACTCCACGTAATTATCAGAGAAAATAAAAATAATAGTGTAATGATAATAAACAATATAATAATAACTAAGGCTTACTGAATTTGGTATATGTGAACTTTATGCGGGAAACATGAGGTACATGATATTTAATTCTCACAATTATTACCAAGCAGTCATCTCTATTTCCACATTTCATTAAGAAACAGAGACAAAAATAGGCTATTTAACTCACTGAAGATAACATAGCTAGGTAACGGCAAAGTCATAACTTGAGCATTCTTCTATTTGACTTCAAAGATTCATGAAAGCAACGAATCCCTAAACTTTTTTTTTTTTTTAAAAACCATATTTTTACTTCCTTTGGCCAGGAGATATCTCCGACTTTATCTAAAATGATGCCTACTTACGTCCTTATAATGTACAAAGAGTTTAGCAAAAAAAATTCTAACTTTGATCTATTCTCATAACAGTTTGAAGGGATCAGTCATTACTGCTTTAGGTCTAGCTGTGCATCAGTGCAGAGAGAATGCGTTTTTGTCTTCTTCTTAATAAGATTTGCACAGTGATAGTATTTATGACCTAAATAAGTTCAGAATTCTATTTATCATTAGAATTCTATATATGTAAAATAAAATCACCTGGCAATATATCACTGTAACTATTTTTGAACTGCGATCTTTTATTGATTTCTTAAATTTACCAGGTAGCTAGTTGTTCATCCTGTCATTATCTTTTCATAGCCTTTCTTATCAATAGTTAAAGAAAACAAAGTCTGGATTGGCAATAAACGCTGTAAATCCTCTCAGCAGACATACATTCCATAAAAATTAGATAATTAAGCAGGAATAAAGAAGTGTATATACAGTTTATTTGGGGATAACTATATGATTATCTTTCTAATCAGTGTCTGATTTGCATTAGTTCCACCTTGGTTAGTTATTAGACACTAGGCACACTATGACTTACTTTCCTGAGCTTCAGAGAAAACAGAAAAATCTGATGTAACCAATAATAATGAAATTAAGTTTCTTAAACATACAGTGCAACTACAGAAAACATATGCCATTACAGCTGCAGCAATAAAAAATCAAATAAAATTATGAAACTTACTGAATTATATTTGTACAGTTTTAGCACTTTTTTGCTACCTAAATTTAATACTAAGAAGTTGCTTTTCATAAGCGCTGTTTTGGAAGAATTTCATAGTCAGCAGTCTAGTGTTCCACATCTGTTAGAAAACCCTACCCAGGGAGTTGCTTTAGCACTAGACACATGATTAGGCACTGAGAGATGCACGGCATTTAGTAATACCATTAAAATATTCTACACTGTACAATGGCAACAGATGTCTTACGTTCTAACAACTAATCAAAAAGTAAATCAACCAACATAAAAAACACATCTGGAATCCTAGAAATGGAAGAATTTAGTCATATATCATTTCGTGTTATATCAAATTTGTGTTAATTTGTAAAATGCTGTGCTGGATGTTTTTATGTAAATGAAGTCAAATATACATTTTACTCTTTGATCTCCAAAGCCATTTACTACAGAAACCCCTTTGTCAGGTTCTGAAGTGCTTCTTCCCGGGCCTGAGATAACTCAAGCTTTCTGAAATAATTCTCCTTATTAAAGCAATATGTTCAAAGTGAGCAATGTAAGTCCTCAGGGAACACTGCTGAGCAAGTAATGGTCTGATGGTGAGTTGATGGACTGTAATAATGGTCCCAGCCAATCCGGAAGGAGAACTGACAGCAGTTCAATTTGTAATGTATTTCATATGTAGAACATATTCAGAAAAGAGTCCTAAATATTATTATTTTACATCTGTCAATTAAACTATGCAAATCATGGTATTACAGCTTTGAATTAAACTTCAGCCATCAACTTCTAATAATTGGGAATGTTCCTATCTACATATGAATTATAATCATAAGGAAGGATAGATCTACATAGAATATATTTTCAGTTTGTCTTTACTTACATTATTAACTTAATTTGACTTTCCAGAAATGTATTTCTTGGGAAGAGGGAGACTTTAATATATTTTTAAATACTAAAAAGTGTTAAGTATTTATAAGTCTTTAAAGTCTTTCCAAATGTTCTGCAATTTCTTTACAACACCGTTGGGAACGAGTAAAATATTACATTTTAATAAAATCATAACCAAATTATTCTAAGTGTATGATTATAATAAAACAATACAGATTTAGAAAAGCTTGCAGTCCTAATGAACTCTACTGTTTAAACTGACTTATTTTTTCATCTCTTTTCAATTCTACCTGAAAATATTGTTCATGCATATTTGTTTATCCATTGTGAATAAAAGAGTAAATAAATGAGTGTTATTGCTCTATGTGATTTTCTTTTGTAAATACAATGAATATTTATTCAAGCACCTTAAATTGCTTATCTGGTGATATAATTCACTAATAGGACAAAAATGAGGAGAAAATTATAGCTATTATCAAACAACTTGCAAGTTATTTTTAATCCTGGGCATTCTTAACATGTACTTTAAACTTTGAATTCAAATTTAACCCTGAATTGTTGTTGTGATTTTTATCTTTTGAATTTAAATGCAGCATAAAATAACTTTCAGGATGCCCCTAACAAAACATAGCTGTAAGCCCTTATGTTCTTTGTGATGTTTAGAATTTCTCTTCATACTGTTATTTAACTTTACTTAGACAGGAAAGGTAGATAATTAGCCCTTCCCCATTAGCATGCCATTTTCAGTTTATCTATTTTATTACACTTCTCTTCTCTGGAACATCTAGCCATAAGAGTTCTAGAAGTACCACAAAATGCTCTGTAGCATCAAGTTTTAAATGCGCTGAAACATAAGTAAAAACAAACTTATATTGTTTGAAACACAAAAATTAACTTATAAAGTCAATTTCCATGAAATTCTTATATTTAATAAATGCTTTAGTTTTTCCCAAATAATAAACAATTAAATTTTGTCTAAATACAGTTTACATAAGAGAAAGAAATAATGCATTTTCAGTCGATATATATACAACTAGTATTCTAAGTGGTCATCTTCTGGGGAGCAAATATTTAGAAGAAAAAAAAAGAAAGCAAGAAACTAAGATAATCTCTAGCTATTAGGCACGGGAACTTTATAGTCTTTGTACAATCATAGAGACCTTAATGATCCCTTGATACTATTAATCCTTCTTATAATTTTCATAAGCTTGTCAAGTCCTGCACTTTACCTTGCTTACAGAAGTGACCTTGAACCTGAATGAGGCCCAGATTTTTATTTCATAGCAGTAATAAAAAGCGATGTCACAAAGGTACTTAATAAAAATGGATGTGAGATTTTACTGGAGATAGGGGACCTGCCAGATCAAAGCATATCCATTTATGAATGTTATAAACTCTTGATAAAATGAGTTGTCATGTGATGGCATGTTTATTTCAGGAGTAGGGATGAAAAGATAATTTTTTAATTAAAAATAAAAACTTTCTGCCAGCAGGTGGGTAATAGTGGTGGGGGAATCTGGCTAACAGCTGGACATTATTAAATATATGTTAACTTGAGCACCTCATTGGTGATTCTTTAATAAAGTTATCCGGATTTTTTTTCCACTTTTATTGCTAGTCTGGAAGGATCATACATTTGCACTCACATGGACAATAAAGATGTAGAGTTTAAAAACTGTATTTTTTATAATTGTTCTAATTTTTCTCATAAACCTCCCACATTTTATTAGAAATCCATAAACTTACCAATAGGAGTAACTTAGTCTGTCGCAGTTAAGCTTTCAGTCAATGTAAAGTTCCAGTCCCTAAGAGACTGTTTTCCCCTCCTCTCCTTCTGAAATGCATGTTTGTGAGGGGAAGAGTTCTAGTTCTCATGGCCCTGGGGAAGGTAAAGGCTTGTCTGTGGCTGATTCTCTGCTCATCTCTGCTGTTTGTTCTCTGAATGTCAAAACTGACTGTGAACTCTTATTTTCTTTCTACTCCTGCTATAATAACAGCAATGTTCTACAAAACAAATAATGCAACTAAAACAGTATTATTATCCCCATTATATTTGATTATTCTGAGCTTTATGTGATTGTTTCCAAGTAACTTTTTCTCTTTCTTCAAACCACGTAGATAAATGGCGTGATTTTTGACATGATTTTCCTGACATGATTTTTCTCCCTGGTTAGCTCCTTCTTATCTTTCATTTCTAAACTGAAATACCAACTTAGATCATCAACTCAATGTCGATTTAAAAGAGACCACCTCCAGCCAATTTAATTATCATATGAATCAGCACAATTTCATTTCAAAAGGGTGAAACTAAAAATGGTTTAAACAAACAAAAAGATGAAAAGATGAAGTTATTAGCTCACATGGGTAAACTTCGAGAAGGCCAGAGGTCTCATTGATGACTGTCTGCAAAGACTTGAACATCCTAAGAACTCCCTTCATCTCCTGTCCCTCTGTGCTGCTCTCAGCATTAATTTCATTCTTCTGAAAAGCTTCTCCATGAGGCAGGCAATTATTTCCTTGGTTATCCCTGAAGATGTGGTACACTTAATGAAAAATAACAGGGAAGCACTTCAGTGTGTTCACTTTGGGTCATTCACCTGCCTTCTGGCAGGTAGGCAGTTTCCAGTGTAGGTCATACCAGATTCATATACTTTGAAAAACTTTTTCACAGAGAAGCTAGAACTAGGAGAAGGTATTGAAATACACATCAGAAAAATTCATACTCCAAAGTAGGAGTAATTATTTCATTGTCAATTCTTTTAATAGAACATACACATTTTTCCTCATTTATTACAAAATCTTTCAGTCTTCACAGATTTCTACCTCAGCATAAGTACTCTTCTTAATTTTTTTTAGGAAAATGTCACAAGTTCATGTCTCTCCAAGCTTAAAACAAACATGACTTGGATGTGCTTACTCCTCCTACATCATCACTTCAACTGTGTGGGTTCTATTCATGTTTCTGAAAACATGCCATCCTCTTTCCTGTCTGACACCTTTTAACCACACTTTTCCTCTTCCTGGCATGATTTTTCTTCCTGGTTAGCTCCTTCTTATCCTAGCTTATCATTTCTAAGCTAAAATACTATTCAAATAAACTCAATATCAACTTGAAAGAGACTATCTCTTGCCACTTAAATCATAATCTTTGTTAATGTATTCATTATTTGTCTATGTCATTGGACAGTAACACCCACAAATATAAGGACTAGGCCTCTGAGCTACCATTCTGTCTGCAGAGGTTAGCATCAATCGAGTCAGCCAATAGTAAGCTCTAAAAAGCCATCTGTCAATTTCTTTAATTAATTATTGAATCTGTTTGACACTTTTTTATCTTTAATTAGTTGCAGGCCTTCCTCTTCTTTAGCACTCACCTTCTTTGACCACCGTGTCGATAATCTTTGGCTTTCTATTGTTAACCTGGCTCTAACTGCTTTTGTTTTCTTCCCCCTTAGAAAATATTAGTTTTCTGTCAATCCTTATTTTCTTCTCAAACTATGTGTTCTGATAAAATTTTATTCTTGTTTATGGTTTTGACTACTGCTTGTATGCTTTTGATTCACAAATGTCTTTGGCTGTCTTGATCTTCAGAATGAGTCTATTATATATCTATTATATCTCTTGAATATTCATAGAAGGAATATAGCATAAACTGACCCTGGTTTCTGTCTCATTGAAAGCAAACGTTATGAGGCCAGTCACCCAAGACAGAAGCCCTGGAGTTTCATCCAGCGGTCTTACCCCATTCCATCATTTACTAATTATGTTTATACTCACATATTTAGTCACCAATACTAAGCTGTATTAATTTTGCCTTCTATATGACTCTAAAACTTATCCTTTCTTCTATAAACAGTTCCAAACTTCTCCCCTTACCCCATAGTATCTATTGTCCAGATGATAAATACTGCATATTGCCACCAGAGTGGGTTTTCTTATCATAAACTTGCCTTTGACAGGATTGAAATATATCCATTTAATTTTTTTTCCCATTTGCCTTCAGAATCTTCCTTATTTGAGCTACATAAAATCAATTAGAAACAAACACGGTGTTCAATCAAAACCAAATCATTTAATGTCTTATATTGTTATTATATAATACATAAAAATACTTATATCTTAAATATTTTAAGTTATTTTATATCTCTGTGTCATTTACTCATTTTTCAGTCAGTTGTCTAATCTTAGAATTACCAATTCAGATTTAGTTATGGATCCCCTTTCCTGTAACATTTTTGAACTACTGCATCTCAAAAGTACTCAACTGTGTCTTCTCTTTACTGTTATAATGTTGCATGCTTCTACTATTACAGCATTTACCACACTGTGTCATAATTATTAATCCAAATTCCTCATGTATCCTTTGCACTTGCCATCATCTGGTTAAAATCAGACCTAACACTTGTTACAATTCCAGGTGACCACTCAAGTTCTTCAATGAAGTGGACTTGTCTGGTTTAAAAGAACAGAGCTCAGTCAAAAAACATTTCAGGTAAAAAGGAGGCTTAATATTAATGCAACCCAGATATAAACAGAAAAACTCCACTTTTTCAAATTCAGGAAAAGTTACATCAAATTCCTCACTTCTAAGATCTGGAGATGTCTAAACTGTTCCCCCAAAGTTTCCAAGAGTTTCTTGGATGGAGAGGTGGGGGAAGGAAACAAATAACACTCTCAGGGCTCCAACTGACTGATTCCTTCAAGGAAGTTACCATATTAATATGAACCTGAAATCCCACCTTTTTTCATTGCCTTCCCTCAGACACACACACAAACAAATATATAATCTCTCACACACAAAAAAAGATAATTAGCTTAATAGATAGTGATGAAGTGCTAGAGGAGAGAGGGGATATTATATTGCACTACAAAACAAATTTACAATTTCTTTTTGAAACTTATTTTATTGAAAATTTCTTTAAACTGCACCTCCATCTGCAAGATCTTTCTTGGCTCTTTTAACTTTTCTGCAATCTTTAACCTCTACCTATTTGTTCCTCTTTGACAACCCTTTTTCATTGAGTTTTCCCTGGAGCTCCAAACTCCTCTTTTTCTATTAACAAGAATTTTGAGTTCAATACAGTCTGTGTTTTTAAACTTTTACCTCCCAAGCCCAGTTTATGGCACTCTGGTCTAGCAGCCCAAATGGAATAAGACAAATAGAACACAGAAACCAAAGCATTTTTCTTTCTTCCTAGTTTTTCAGTAGCTTTGGTCTCTGCTTCTCTTTTAAATATGTTTTATTAATCGTTTTGCACATGATAAATGACACACACATAATGATCACCCCAAAATGGTGATCTAGAATCCCAAATACATGGGTTGTGCCCATTCATTTTAAGTTTCTAGGAGAGAAAATGAAGTTAACCCATCTTGGTCAAGGGTCCACCACAAGGGCAATGACCTATATTTGAGATGAATGGGTTCTCTAAATGAAAAGAAAGTTATTGACCTCTTTATAAACTATCCTTTTTATTATCGTGCACTTGGCCTCTGAGAAATGCTACTTGTTTATCTTTTGTCTAACACTCAGCACAGTCTTGTAGTATTCTAGGGTTTATGTTACTTATTTACTGCACTATTCTTGCACATTTAAATGGTTTTCTGATGATTTAATAAAAAAAATTTCTTGCGGAAAATACTGAAAAAGCAATGAAAGATGAAATTGTTAGTTAAACAGGACTAGAGAATGAGGGTATAATAAGGGGAAAGATAGAATATGCCAATAGAAATATATAGAAAATGAGTAACATTCCCATTAATCATTCTTTATCTAAAGGATTGTGAGAATGAGTATTACAAACATTTCTTTCTGTATGTACAACTAAGTCTTAGAAGTAGTTTTTAGATACTTCTCCAAAAGTCCTCAAAACATATCTGTCTCTTACCTTATGCCAAACTTTTAAGAGTGTTTCATTTATTAATTTTTCTAAAGCTTTTTAATAATTTTATTTTTCCTAGCTTTTATAAATTTGATTTAATTTTGAAGCAATCTATGCAATGCAATCAGTATACATTTGGGAAAATCTGTTTGTAAAGACTGCACACTGAAACACATTTTATTGTGACTCAAGGTATTTAATTTTACAATTTTCTGAAGAACACTGAATAGAAGAATAACCAGAAGAAACAGGAAGAAGAAATTATTTAAGTATAGATATACATAATTTTTTAATCTTGATTCTCAGTCATGCTTGTTGCCAACCAAAAGTCTAGCCAGATCTTAATAATTTGAATGCATTGGTAAAGAAAAAATTAGACCAACCATACTTGAATGTGAGAAAAGTGATTGGCAGCTTTCAGGGGAACTGAACCTTCACTACAGGAAATGAATATCATTCCATTTTGATTTTACAAACAAATAGCTTAATTGAAAAGATTCTTAGTGTGTTGGAAAAACTAAGCTACATTATATATTTATTGTTCCATAGACAATTCCTAAAGGAAAACTTGATAATGGAAAATCTAGCTAATAATCCTGAAATTAATCTGCATTCAAAATATTTATAGGTTTTCAGAAATTGGTTAGAATGTTAGTTTTTAAGTGCATGAATATGTGTGTGTGCACACATTTGTTAAACATATGACATCATTTTTTCTTCAACTAAAAGTAATTTGTATTCTTTACTTATTTTATATATATTATAAATATATTAACATATTACTATTATAAGATATATGTAGGAATGGGTATGTGTTTATAAATATTTGTCTATTCATATATTTTATTTATTTATATGTTTATTTTTATTTTACTTTTTATAAATATAAGGTCTTGCTATGTTGGCAGGCTGATCTTGAACTCTTGGCCTCATGCAATTCTCCTGCCACATCCTCCCAAAGTACTGGCATTACAGGTGTGAGCCACTGCACCTGGCTATTCATGTATTTTACATAACTGCTTTTCTAAATATTTCTATGTTTTTGGGAACCCTACTCTATTGTTTCTTACAATCTACTCTCAGAAACCTACTCTTAAGTGATGAATATTAAAATGAACAAATATTCTTCCACAGTTTTCTCTTCCAAAGGACTCCCAGAAATTTCCTAAGGACATTATTATGCCTTCCATTTAAAACAGTGTGAAAACCAAAGAACCGGTTAATATTTGTTTAATAAACTTTTGTTAAAATTTAAATTTTAAATAATTATTTGACATGACACTAAAAATGTTTATAGATAAGCATTGTTATAGGCGAGTTTGCCAAATGAGTTACATTTGACTTGTAGCGGTTATCACACTGGCTGTTCTTCTGTCTCTCTGTGTGACAATTCCAAATTTCCTAGAGACCACATAGAAGACTTTCTGGAATTGTCCTATGCTTGACATCTTATCCCTAACACATCTCCTCATCAAAATGTATCTTACCAATGCTTCCCAGTTTATTGATGCCAAGCTCTTTGCACTCCAAGTTTATTTTCTTGTTAAACATTTTGGTTTCACATATCTAGACAGATTAAATTGACTTACCATAGAGTGGTACACATTCTAGAATCACTGTTTGGTCAAAAAGAAATACAAAGCATTTCCATTCTTTGTTTAGGGCATTTGAAAGACATGTCAAGTATAACATAATTTACAGTCCCCTATTATTATTATATTTTTCTCCTACTCTGTAGGTTGTCTGTTTATTGATTATTTCTTTTGCTGTGTGGAAGCTTTTTAGTTTAATTAGGTCACATTTATTATTTTTGTTTTTGTTGCATTTGCTTTGGGGGTCTTAGTCATAAATTATTTACCTAAGCCAATATCTAGAAGAGTTTTTCTGATATTATTGTCCAGAAATTTTATGATTTCAGGTCTTAGATTTAAGTCTTTGATCTATCTTGCATTGATTTTTGTATAAAGTAAGATATGAGTATCCAGTTTCATTCTTCTATATGTGGCTTGTCAGTTTTGCCAGCACCGTTTATTGAACAGGGTATCCTTTCCCCAGTTTATGTTTTTGTATGTTTTGTTGAAGATCAGTTGGCTTATTTGATGTTTTATCTGATATTTTAAAAAAGTCTACATGTGTCTTTATGGGTAAGGTGAATTTCTTGTAGGCAGCAGATAGTTTGATCATGGCTGTATTCATTTTACCAATCTATATCTTTCAAGTAGAATATTTAATCTATTTATATTTAAAGTTAATATTGATATGCAAGGTTTTGTTCCTGTCATATTGTTAATTGTTTTCAAGTGTTTTAAATAAATTCATTGTTTTATTATTTTTGTCTTTTTGACTTTGTGGTTTGATGAGAATCTGTTGTCAATTTGATTCCTTTCTCTTTTGCCTTTGTGTGATTGGTTTATAAGAGCTCTAAGTTTTATATTATCATGGGTTTTTATGATGGTGAATATCTACCTTTAATTTCCATGTTTAAGATCCTTTCCAGCACTTCCTGTAGGACTGGTCTTGTGGTGATAGATTCCCTCATTATTAGCTTCTTCAGGAAAAACATTTTTTCTCCTTCATTTATTAAGCTGCTTTGGCTGCATATAAAACTTTTGGGTGATGGGTTTTTTGTTTGTTTGCTTGCTTGCTTGCTTGTTTTCAGCACTTTAAAAATGTGTCGTCTGACCTGTAATGTTTCTGCTGAAAAGTCTTCTGTTAGCCTGAAGGTGTTTCCTTTATAGGTATGTAGATGCTTTTCTCTTGCTAATTTTAAACTTATTTCTTTCACTTTGACTTTAGGCATTCTGAGCATAATATGCCATAGTGAAGTCCTTTTGGCAACGTCTTTTCCCAGGGATTGCTGGGCCTCCTGTGTCTGAGTGTGTGTCTCTCTTGCTAGACGTAGGAAGTTTTCATTGATTATTCCTTTTAACATGTTTTTTAAACCTCTTGATCTCTCTTCCTCTTTGGAAATATGAATAATCATAAGGACAGTTGCTTTATGTAGTCCCAGACATCTTGAAGGTCTTGCTTATTCTTTTACATTCTTTTCTTTCTTATTTTTGTCTGACTGGATTATTTCAAAAATACCTGTTCAAGTTTTACATTTTTTGTGGGAGAGGGTGTGTATGTGTGTGTATGTGTTTGATATAGTCAATTATTGAAGTATTTGAATGTGCCTTGTATTTCCTTCAGTGAATTTTTTAGCTCCAGAATTTCTGCTTGGTTAGGATAGCCTGGTTCCCTGTCACTTCTTGTCCAGGTGGTAGCTAGCACTACATCAGCCTTAACTTGGCCAGGAGGCAGTGGAGTGCAGTGCAGCTTTAAACTCTCAAAATGGCCTCAAACCAGAGAGGGCAGGGTAACTTCAAGGCAAGTAGCATAGGCAAGAAGCTCTGGGGAGTGCACTTCACTCACATATCAGTCTTAATATCAGCCCACAGTAGGATGATAGGGGCCCTCCTGCAGTGCGTGGGAACACCTGGTTTCCCCCCTCCATCCACAGTACAGTGGCAGCAGCCATGTTTGTAGATCCCCTGTATCTATACTCTCAAAATGGAGGCCAACTGAGGATAGACTAGGCTCAGATGCCTGTAAGATTCTATTTTGGGTGCCCCTTCTGGAGTAAAGTCTCTCTGCAATCTTTAGGCATCTCTGTATGTCAGGCTGAAGTCCCTAGTGGATCAAAATTTTCTCTCATAGCCATGATTATAAAATCTGAGCCTAGAGGGTTTCTCTCTTACTATTATTCCTATGTGTAGGAGCCTCTCACGGCAGCTGGGCAAGCTGCCTTGAACTCTCTACTTACCTCTGGTGCTTCCTGTTTCTTCTCTAGTGAACCCAGGCATTTTCTCCTAAACTATCTGAAATGTGAATATATACTTCCTATCCTGGTTCCCCTCTGTGGAGGAGGCACATACTAATTGCATCTAGTCAACCATCTTTCATATTTTCAAGTTTATATTATTAAACACAATACTAGCCCACTATAAGCAGATTTTTAAAAACAGAAGAAGGATATATTTGTACACAATAATCCAATAAATTTGAATAATACCAGACTGTCTTCAGAATGTCATTCACTATTCCAATGCCAATAACCTCTCTTCTGTCAAACTGGTGTACTTATTATGCCAAGACATGCTCACACTCTGAATTTGGCTTTCTTTATAATATTGACATCATCTAGAATGCTCTCTCCATCTTTGTCTTCTAAAATCCTATCCTTTAGTATAAAACTATCAGAAATGGAACTTACATTACAGAGCTTTTTTTTGAACTTTAACCATACAGATATAAGCTTGTTCTTTCTCTTCCTAAATTTCAAAAGCACATTTCCCAAAATCATCTTCACAATTTTATTTTTACTTTGTGTAGTGTTTATTGAACTTCATTTCAGAATTACATGTATACAATCTTGAAAAGAAATAATTCCATTAACACCGTATGTCTCACTTGACTTGCTATTTTTCCCTTTATTATCTCTAAACAGATGAATGAAAGAAAGGATGTTTAGAATTAAACTGATGAGAGATAATCAAATAGTAGTTTCTACACCTTTAAAATTCTAGTTTACGCAATGTTGACATACTTTATTTTAAATACAAATAATGCCTAAAAACCCTTATTTATACATTTTCTTATTGTAAAACTAAGTAGTTTCATAACTTTGGACATCTTTCTGCAGTTCTTATATTGTATATCATATATTTGGTAGGAAGCAATACTAAAATCTAGAAAATATTTTTCCAAGGTTGTATTTTAGCTGAAAACATCATTTCTCAGTATTGTGTCTGCAATCTCTAAGAAGCCATAACTTGTAGAATAAGGAAGAAACAATATTTACTGTATTACTTGGTAGGACCAAAGTATTATACTTGGTATTTACAGAGATTACTTCATAATTTGGCACAACTTTGGCATGTAGATATCTTCATTTTTGTACTATCTCTGAGGAATAATAAATGCCTTATTCAGTATAACACAGCCTCTTAGAGTTCCATGTGAGATTAGGATACAAGTCTGTGATTTTTACTATATATCTGTCTTATCTAGAGGAGCATCCTACTCATTTTAAAGATGAACACCTAAAATTAATGATGGATTTGGGTAGCAAAAATATCAGAAAATATTTCCATTTATTTACATGGTTGTTAGCTACTTTGTGGATATTTTCATACCAATGAAATAAATTGTTATTCATTTCTTGTTTGATTCTATTGTGGTCAGAAAAGAAACTTTGTATGATTTTAGTTCTTTAAATTGTTGAGATTGCTCTTAAGTCCCAGGATAGAGTCTATATCATTATATATTCTGTATATTCTGTGGATGCATGAAAAGAATGGGTATTCTGACGTTGATGGGTCAATTGTCCTGTTAAGGTTTATTTGATACTGTTGGGTAATGACGTTGTTGAATTATTCTGTATCTTTGTTGATCTTCTTTTTTGTTGTTCTGTCAGTTGTTGAGAGGAGGGTATTGACTTCTCCAACTATCTTTGTGGAAGTGTCTGTTTCTCCTCTCATTTCTATCAGTTTTTGCTTCACATAATTTTCAGCTTTGTTATATGTTACATACACACTTAGCATTACTATGATTTCTTTATGGGTTGTCACTTTTATCATTATGTAATATCTCTCTTAGTCTCCGGCAGATTTCCTTATCCTTAAATCTATTTCATTTGGTATTAATGTCACCACTTTGCTTTTTTAAAATTGTACAACATAATGATATTTAATATAGTTACGGGGATGCATAATCATCACTGTAATCATAATTATCAATAAAATATTACAATAGTATATTATAGTACTGCTAATTAATTGTTACATTATATTTTACTATTATACATAGTGTATGTTATAATATATTAGAATAATCATAATAATACAAGTAATAATTTAAAGGGCATCCTGATCTTGATGTCAGTGTTGCTCAAGTGGCAGTAGCTGACTTGCTGGCCTTTTTTGTTGCTTCATACACTGCTGCTGACACCAGAAAACTTCACAATTCCCAGACCCGCAGGGATATTGTAGATTCAACCATGGGGACTAGTGATTAATTCAAAGGGGCAAGGGTATACATACTTTATTCCTGGGGCCTGCAGAACACCAGCCAAAGTGACTCAATTACTAAGTGTCAAACACTCAGCTAGTATACTTGGGTCTTACTAAATTCTACTTCATATCAACATGAGAAGGGACTAAATTTGGACAGGGAGTTAACTGTCCCAAGGATAGGCTGCTAGAGCTCTCTGAAATACAAACTCAGATGCCTCCACGAGGGACTTACTGACAAACTTTGAAAGAAGAGATGGCCACTGTATTAAGCCATTCTTGCTTTGCTATAAAGAAATATCCAAGGCTGGATAATTTATTAAGAAAATAAGTTAAATTGGCTAACAGTTCTGCAGACTGCACAGGAAGCATGGCATCAGTATCTGATCAGCTACTGCTGGGGCTTCAAGGAACTTTCACTCATGGTGGAAGGTGATACAAGATCAGGAATGTCACATGGCGACAGCAGGAGCAAGAGAGAGAGTGGGAGGTGCCACACACTTTTAAAAAGTAGATTTCACATGATCTCACTGAGTGATAACTAACTTATCACCAACAGGATGGTGTTAAACCATTCATGAGGGATCTGAAACCATGAACCACTCACCTCCCACCAGGTCCCACCTCCAATGCTGGGAATTACATTTCAACATGAGATCTGGAGGGGACAAGTATCCAGGCCATATCAGCCACCTATAAGGCAAGTTACCAAGACTCCTGTCCTCTTCTGTAAACACCCGAAGGTCCACATTATAAATCACAGAAAGATGGCAAAAACAGAATGACAGCTTCACACAGCTAGAAACCCAAAACAAGGGAAATAAGTGGGGAGGTGATTAGGAATAGAGTGGACAGTGTGAAAAGAAAAAGCAAAGCCATATGTGATGGTTAATACCTAGTGTCAACTTGATTGAATTGAAGGATGAAAATTATCGATCCTGGGTGTGTCTGTGAGGGTGTTGCCAAAGGAGATTAACATTTGAGTCAGTGGGCTGGGGAAGGCAGACCCACCCTTAATCTGGTGGGCACCATCTAATCAGCTGCCAGCAAATATAAACAGGCAGAAAAAAGTGAAAAGGCAAGACTGGCCTACCCTACCAGCCTACATCTTTCTCCTGTGCTGGATGCTTCCTGCCCTCAAACATCATACTCCAAGTTCTTCACTTTTGAGACTTGGCATGGCTCTCCTTCCTCCTCGAGCTTGAAGACAGCCTACTGTGGGACCTTGTGATCACATAAGTTAATACTTAATACACTCCCTCTTGTGTATATGTATCTATCCTTTTAGTTCAGTCCTTCTAGGGAACCCTAACTAATATACCATATCAAAGAGAAAATTCAGAGTTACATTACAGTGTGGTTTCAATCCAACCGTCTGTGTACTCTGAGACCTAGTGCTTTTCTGTTATACAACTATCCTACTTATGGCTCTGTTGAAATAGTAGCCTAATTATCAGAGTTGCAAGGGAAAACACTCCTGTATCTTTTGCCACAACAAAAGGGTTAGTTTAATCAAAACGTAAGCCAGGCCCAGGGTCTTTAAAACATACAACCCTTACTGTGGAGGAGATTCCTAACCCTGACAATACTAATTGGAAATTCTCTAGAGAAAAAAATATTAAAAATATTATATATGTATATTTTATATATAATATATAATTATACTATTTTATATGTATTATATATAAATATATAATAGTGTATAATATATGTAATATATGTATAAATATATATAATTTATATACATAACATATAATTTATATTATATAATATATATGTTATGACTACTGCAAAAAGATGACATCAAAATATATCCAGTGCAAAAAATCAACAACAATAACACCAAAGAAAGAAGGAAACCTAAAAACAAGGAGGGAAAGTATATGTGGGGTGTGTGTGTGTTGTGTGTGTGCGTGTGTGTGTGTTTGTGTGTGTTAGAGAGAGAGGGCGATTTATTATCAAAGTGAAACAATGGTTGACAATTTGACCCATTTGGAAATACAAAGTTTAGAAAAAATAATTTATATAAGAAACATATTTAAAAGGGTGCTGATTGGCTTTTATTACAGTTCTTAATTAACTTAACTTTTACTATAATTCACCAATTGGCAAAGATTTGTGGACTTAATTCTGGAGCTCAAATTACAATTATATCTGGGGTCCCACTGAATATAAACATGTTATCTTCTATAATCTGAGGAAAATAACTAAATATAAAATGGAGGAAATATAGGTATACCTCACTTTAATTGTAGCCGTGCCTAAATTTCCTGAGATAGTAGTACCCAATATCCTAAAATATCTCATAGTGGGCATAGAATCACTGATATAATGACTAACAAATTAAAATTGAATTAAATCTTTGGAACTTGTACAAATTGGTATGACAAAATATTACTTATAGATTCTGGTTAAAATAGTTAATGTGACCTAATGTAAGTAAAACAGGAATTTAAAGAATCAAAACTCACTCTATAAGTCTTAGTTAGCTTCTGCATTTGACAGTTTTACCCATTCTTTATTCTTTATTCATTCATTTATTTATTTTTCAACTTTCATTTTAGATTCACAGGGTACACATGCAGGTTAGTTACATGAGTATATTGTAAGATGCTGAGGTTTGGGGTAGAAAGTATCCTGTCACCCAGGTACTGAGTATAGTACCCAAAAGTTTTTCAATACTTACCTCCCTCCCTCCCTACCACAACTCTTTAATAGTGCCTAGTTTCTATTGTTGTTGTCTTTCTGTCCCTGAACACCCAATGTTCACCTCCTACTTATAAGAGATAACATGCAATATTTGATTTTCTGTTCCTGCATTAATTCACTTTGGACAATGGCCTCCAGCTGCATCCACATTGCTGCAAAGGACATAATTTCATTCTTCTTTATGGCTGTATAACACTCCATGGTGTATATGTACCATATATTCTTTACTCAGTCCACTGGTGATGGGCACCTAGGTTGATTCCATGCTTTTGCTATTGTAAATAGTGCTACAATGAATATGTGAATGCAGATGTCTTTTGGTAGAATGATTTGTTTTCTTTGGGATATAAATCCAGTAATGGGATTGCTGGGTAGAATGGTGGTTCTTTTCTAAGTTCTTTAAGAAATCATCAGCTGCTTTTCACAATAGCCAGATTAATTTTTCTTTCCACGAACAGTGTATAAATGTTTGCTTTCACCTGCAGCCTCACCAATGTTTGTGTTTTTTGATGCTTTAATAATATCCATTCTGACTGTGTGAGATGATATTTCACTGTGAATTTCATTTCCATTTCTCTGATAAATAGTGATGTTGACCAATTTTTCATGTCTGTTAGTTGCATGTATGTCTTCTTTTCAGAAGTGTCTGTTCTTTTTAATGTGTTATTTGGTTTTTGCTTATTCGGTTGCTTAATTTCTTCATAAAGTCTGAATATTAGACCTTTGTCAGATATCTATTTGTGAATATTTTCTCCCTATTTGTAGGTTATATGTTTACACTGTTGATTGTTTCTTTCACTGTGAAGAAGCTCTTTAGTTTAATTCATTTCTACTTCTCACTTTTTCTTTTCATTGCAATTGCTTTCAAAGACTTAATAATAAATTATTTCTTAGGGCTGATGGCCAGATGGTGTTTCCTGGGTTTTTGTCTAGAATTCTTGTAGTTTGAATATTTACATATAACTCTTTAATCCATCTTGAGTTAATTTTGTATATAATGAAAAGTTGGGGTCCAGTTTCATTTCTTTTTGACATGGTTTGCCAGCTATCTCAGTACCATTTATTGAATAGGGAGTTCTTTCTGCATTGCTTATTTTTGTCAAATTTGTCAAAGATCAGATGGCTTTGGGAATAATGTCTTATTTTTGGATTCTCTATTCTGCTCCATTTTATACCAGTACCATTCTGCTTTGATTGCTATAACCTTATAATACACTTTGAAGTTAGATAATGTGATGCCTCCAGCTTTGTTCTTTTTGCTTAGAATTGTTTTGGATATTTGGGCTATGTTTAGATTCCATAAAATTTTAGAATTGTTTTTATTTTCTATTTCTGTGAAAAATGACGTTTGTTGTTTGACAGGAATAGCTTTGAATCTGTAGATCCCTCTGGACAATATGGCCATTTTGATGATATTGATTCTTCCAGTCCATGAGCATGGAAAGTTTTTCCCATTTATTTGTGTCCTCTATGATATCTTTCAGTAGTGTTTTATAATTTTCCTCATAAAGATTATTTGCCACCTGGTTAGATGTTTTCCTAGGTATTTACTTTTTTGTGTGTCTGTTGTAAATGGGATAGCATTCTTGATGTGGGTCTCAGCTTGAACATTACTGGCATATAAAAATGCTACTGATATTTGTATGTTGATTTTGTACCCTGAAACTTTCCCGAAGTGGTTTATCTGTTCCAAGGGCCTTTAGGACATCTCTTTAGGGATTTTTAGATACTGATTTATATCATCAGTGAAGAGAAATACTTTGACTTATTCTTTTTCTATTTGGATGCCTTTAACTTTTTTCTCTTGCCTTATTTCCCTGGCTAGAACTTCCACTACTGTGTTGAAGTTTTTCCAGTTCTCAAGGGAATGCTTCCAGTTTTTGACTATTTAGTGTGATGTTAGCTTTGGGATTGTCATAGACGGCTCTTATTATTTTGAGGTGTGTTCCTTTGATGCCTAATTTGTTGAGGGTTTTTATCATCAAGGTGCATTATTAGTCTGTTATCACGTTGCTGTGAAGAAATACCTAAGACTGAACAATTTATGAAGAAGACAAGTTTAATTGGTTCATGGTTCTGCAGGCTGTACAAGAAACATGGCAGCATCTGTTTGGCTTCAATCATGGCAGAAGGTGAAGAGGAAGCTGACATTTCATGTGGCCGAAGCAGGAGGAAGAGAGATAGAGCCAGGAGGTGCCACACACTTTTAAACAGCCAGATCTCATGAGAACTCTATCCCAAGAGTGCATTAGGGGGATGGTGCTAACCCATTAGAAACCACCCCACAATCCAATCACCTTTCACCAGACCCCACTTCCAACAATGAAAATTACAATTTGACATGAGATTTGGTCAGGGACACAGATCAAAACCGTATGAAAAGGATGTTGGATTGTATTGAAAGCTTTTTCTGCAACCATTAAGATGATCATATAGCTTTTGTTTTAATTGCTTATACGGTAAGTCACATTTACTGATTTGCATATGTTGAAACAACCTTGCATCCCACGAATGAAGTGTGTTTAATCATGATGACTTAAATTTTTGATGTGCTGTTGGATTCAGTTTGCTTGTACTTTGTTGAGGATGTTTGCATTCACATCCATCAGGATGATTGGCCTGTAGTTTTCTTTCCTCATTGTATCTTTGCCAGGTTTTAGTATCAGGATGATGTTGACTTCACAGAATGAATTAGGAAGGAGTCCCTCCTCCTAAATTTTCTGGAATGGTTTCTGTAGAATCAGTACCATGTCTTCTTTGTATGTCTGGCAGAATTCAGCTGTGAATCCATCTGGCCAAGAACTTTTTTTTTTTAGTTGGTAGGGTGTTTACACTTATTCAATTTTAGAATGTGAAATTGGTCTGCTCAGGGTTTCTATTTTTCCCTGATTTAACCATGGGGAATGCTGTGCTTCCAGGAATTTATCCATTTCATCTGTATTTTCTATTTTGTATGTGCAAAGGTATTCATAGTAGACTTTGAGGATCTTTTGTATTTTTGTGTGGTCAGTGGTAATGTGTTCTTTGTCATTTCGGATTGTGCTTATTTTAATATTTTCTCTTTTTCTGTTTGTAAATGTATATATCAGTGTACACTGATATGCAAGATAAAATATAAAAAAGATAAAATATCTTGATGTGCAAGATAAAAATCTTTGTTTATTCTTTCAAAGTACCAATTTTTGGTTTTGTCTATTCTTTTTTTTTTCTTTTTTTTTTTAATTTATTTTTTATTATTATTATACTTTAAGTTGTAGGGTACATGTGCATAACGTGCAGGTTTGTTACATATGTGTACTTGAGCCATGTTGCTGTGCTGCACCCATCAACTCGTCATTTACATCAGGTATAACTCCCAATGCAATCCCTCCCCCCTCACCCCTCCCCATGATAGGCCCCGGTGTGTGATGGTCCCCTTCCCGAGTCCAAGTGATCTCATTGTTCAGTTCCCACCTGTGAGTGAGAACATGCGGTGTTTGGTTTTCTGTTCTTGTGATAGTTTGCTAAGAATGATGGTTTCCAGCTGCATCCATGTCCCTACAAAGGACACAAACTCATCCTTTTTTATGGCTGCATAGTATTCCATGGTGTATATGTGCCACATTTTCTTAATCCAGTCTGTCACTGATGGACATTTGGGTTGATTCCAAGTCTTTGCTATTGTGAATAGTGCCGCAATAAACATACGTGTGCATGTGTCTTTATAGCAGCATGATTTATAATCCTTTGGGTATATACCCAGTAATGGGATGGCTGGGTCATATGGTACATCTAGTTCTAGATCCTTGAGGAATTGCCATACTGTTTTCCATAATGGTTGAACTAGTTTACAATCCCACCAACAGTATAAAAGTGTTCCTATTTCTCTACATCCTCTCCAGCACCTGTTGTTTCCTGACTTTTGAATGATCGCCATTCTAACTGGTGTGAGATGGTATCTCATTGTGGTTTTGATTTGCATTTCTCTGATGGCCAGTGATGATGAGCATTTTTTCCTGTGTCTGTTGGCTGTATGAATGTCTTCTTTTGAGAAATGTCTGTTCATATCCTTTGCCCACTTTTTGATGGGGTTGTTTGTTTTTTTCTTGTAAATTTGTTTGAATTCTTTGTAGGTTCTGGATATTAGCCCTTTGTCAGGTGAGTAAATTGCAAACATTTTCTCCCATTCTGTAGGTTGCCTGTTCACGCTGATGGTAGTTTCTTTTGCTGTGCAGAAGCTCTTTAGTTTAATGAGATCCCATTTGTCAATTTTGGCTTTTGCTGCCATTGCTTTTGGTGTTTTAGACATGAAGTCTTTGCCCATGCCTATGTCCTGAATGGTACTACCTAGGTTTTCCTCTAGCATTTTTATGGTATTAGGTCTAACATTTAAGTCTCTAATCCATCTTGAATTAATTTTCGTATAAGGAGTAAGGAAAGGATCCAGTTTCAGCTTTCTACTTATGGCTAGCCAATTTTCCCAGCACCATTTATTAAATAGGGAATCCTTTCCCCATTTCTTGTTTCTCTCAGGTTTGTCAAAGATCAGATGGCTGTAGATGTGTGGTATTATTTCTGAGGACACTGTTCTGTTCCATTGGTCTATATCTCTGTTTTGGTACCAGTACCATGCTGTTTTGGTTACTGTAGCCTTGTAGTATAGTTTGAAGTCAGGTAGCATGATGCTTCCAGCTTTGTTCTTTTGACTTAGGATTGTCTTGGAGATGCGGGCTCTTTTTTGGTTCCATATGAACTTTAAAGCAGGTTTTCCAATTCTGTGAAGAAACTCGTTGGTAGCTTGATGGGGATGGCATTGAATCTATAAATAACCTTGGGCAGTATGGCCATTTTCACGATATTGATTCTTCCTATCCATGAGCATGGTATGTTCTTCCATTTGTTTGTGTCCTCTTTGATTTCACTGAGCAGTGGTTTGTAGTTCTCCTTGAAGAGGTCCTTTACATCCCTTGTAAGTTGGATTCCTAGGTATTTTATTCTCTTTGAAGCAATTGTGAATGGAAGTTCATTCCTGATTTGGCTCTCTGTTTGTCTATTACTGGTGTATAAGAATGCTTGTGATTTTTGCACATTAATTTTGTATCCTGAGACTTTGCTGAAGTTGCTTATCAGCTTAAGGAGATTTTGGGCTGAGACAATGGGATTTTCTAAATATACAATCATGTCATCTGCAAAGAGGGACAATATGACTTCTTCTTTTCCTAACTGAATACCCTTGATTCTCTGCCAGGCTTTGGTATCAGGATGATGTTCGCCTCATAAAATGAGTTAGGGAGGATTCCCTCTTTTTCTATTGATTGGAATAGTTTCAGAAGGAATGGTACCAGCTCCTCCTTGTACCTCTGGTAGAATTCAGCTGTGAATCCATCTGGTCCTGGACTTTTTTTGGTTGGTAGGCTATTAATTATTGCCTCAATTTCAGAGCCTGCTATTGGTCTATTCAGGGATTCAACTTCTTCCTGGTTTAGTCTTGGAACAGTGTAAGTATCCAGGAAATTATCCATTTCTTCTAGATTTTCTAGTTTATTTGCGTAGAAGTGTTTATAGTATTCTCTGATGGTAGTTTGTATTTCTGTGGGGTCGGTGGTGATATCCCCTTTATCATTTTTTATTGCGTCTATTTGATTCTTCTCTCTTTCTTCTTTATTAGTCTTGCTAGTGGTCTGTCAATTTTGTTGATCTTTTCAAAAAACCAACTCCTGGATTCATTGATTTTTTGGAGGGTTTTTTGTGTCTCTATCTCCTTCAGTTCTGCTCTGATCTTAGTTATTTCTTGCCTTCTGCTAGCTTTTGAATGTGTTTGCTCTTGCTTCTCTAGTTCTTTTAATTGTGATGTTAGAGTGTCAATTTTAGATCTTTCCTGCTTTCTCTTGTGGGCATTTAGTGCTATAAATTTCCCTCTACACACTGCTTTAAATGTGTCCCAGAGATTCTGGTATGTTGTATCTTTGTTCTCATTGGTTTCAAAGAACATCTTTATTTCTGCCTTCATTTCGTTATGTACCCAGTAGTCATTCAGGAGCAGGTTGTTGAGTTTCCATGTAGTTGAGCAGTTTTGATTGAGTTTCTGAATCCTGAGTTCTAGTTTGATTGCACTGTCGTCTGAGAGACAGTTTGTTACAATTTCTGTTCTTGTACATTTGCTGAGGAGTGCTATACTTCCAATTATGTGGTCAATTTTGGAATAAGTGCGATGTGGTGCTGAGAAGAATGTATATTCTGTTGATTTGGGATGGAGAGTTCTGTAGATGTCTATTAGGTCTGCTTGCTGCAGAGATGAGTTCAATTCCTGGATATCCTTGTTAACTTTCTGTCTCGTTGATCTGTCTAATGTTGACAGTGGAGTGTTGAAATCTCCCATTATTATTGTATGGGAGTCTAAGTCTCTTTGTAAGTCTCTAAGGGCTTGTTTTATGAATCTGGGTGCTCCTGTATTGGGTGCATATATATTTAGGATAGTTAGCTCTTCCTGTTGAATTGATCCTTTTACCATTATGTAATGGCCTTCTTTGTCTCTTTTGATCTTTGATGGTTTAAAGTCTGTTTTATCAGAGACTAGTATTGCAACCCCTGCTTTTTTTTGTTCTCCATTTGCTTGGTAGATCTTCCTCCATCCCTTTATTTTGAGCCTATGTATGTCTCTGCATGTGAGATGGGTCTCCTGAATACAGCAGACTGATGGGTCTTAACTCTTTCTCCAGTTTGCCAGTCTGTGTCTTTTAATTGGAGCATTTAGTCCATTTACATTTAAGGTTAATACTGTTATGTGTGAACTTGATCCTGCCATTATGATATTAACTGGTTATTTTGCTCTTTAGTTGATGCAGTTTCTTCCTAGCCTAAATGGTCTTTACATTTTGGCATGTTTTTGCAATGGCTGGTACCGGTTGTTCCTTTCCATCTTTAGTGCTTCCTTCAGGGTCTCTTGTAAGGCAGGCCTAGTGGTGACAAAATCTCTAAGCATTTGCTTATCTGTAAAGGATTTTACTTCTCCTTCACTTATGAAACTTAGTTTGGCTGGATATGAAATTCTGGGTTTAAAATTCTTTTCTTTAAGAATGTTGAATATTGGCCCCCACTCTCTTCTGGCTTGTAGAGTTTCTGCCGAGAGATCTGCTGTTAGTCTGATGGGCTTCCCTTTGTGGGTAACCCAACCTTTCTCTCTGGCTGCCCTTAAGATTTTTTCCTTCATTTCAACTTTGGTGAATCTGGCAATTATGTGTCTTGGAGTTGCTCTTCTCGAGGAGTATCTTTGTGGCGTTCTCTGTATTTCCTGGATTTGAATGTTGGCCTGCCCTACTAGGTTGGAGAAGTTCTCCTGGATGATATCCTGAAGAGTGTTTTCCAACTTGGTTCCATTTTCCCCCTCACTTTCAGGTACCTCAATCAGACGTAGATTTGGTCTTTTTACATAATCCCATACTTCTTGCAGGCTTTGTTCATTTCTTTTTCTTCTTTTTTCTTTTGGTTTCTCTTCTCGCTTCATTTCATTCATTTGATCCTCAATCGCTGATACTCTTTCTTCCAGTTAATCGAGTCGGTTACTGAAGCTTGTGCATTTGTCACGTATTTCTCATGTCATGGTTTTCATCTCTTTCATTTTGTTTATGACCTTCTCTGCATTAATTACTCTAGCCATCAATTCTTCCACTTTTTTTTCAAGATTTTTAGTTTCTTTGCGCTGGGTACGTAATTCCTCCTTTAGCTCTGAGAAGTTTGATGGAATGAAGCCTTCTTCTCTCATCTCGTCAAAGTCATTCTCCGTCAAGCTGATCTGTTGCTGGCGATGAGCTGCGCTCCTTTGCCGGGGGAGATGTGCTCTTATTTTTTGAATTTCCAGCTTTTCTGCCCTGCTTTTTCCCCATCTTTGTGGTTTTATCTGCCTCTGGTCTTTGATGATGATGGTGACGTACTGATGGGGTTTTGGTGTAGGTGTCCTTCCTGTTTGATAGTTTTCCTTCTAACAGTCAGTACCCTCAGCTGTAGGTCTGTTGGAGATTGCTTGAGGTCCACTCCAGACCCTGTTTGCCTGGGTATCAGCAGCAGAGGCTACAGAAGATAGAATATTGCTGAACCGCGAGTGTACCTGTCTGATTCTTGCTTTGGAGGCTTCCTCTCAGGGGTGTACTCCACCCTGTGAGGTGTGAGGTGTCAGACTGCCCCTAGTGGGGGATGACTCCCAGTTAGGCTACTCAGGGTTCAGGGACCCACTTGAGCAGGCAGTCTGTCCCTTCTCAGATCTCAACCTCCGTGTTGGGAGATCCACTGCTCTCTTCAAAGCTGTCAGACAGAGTAGTTTGCATCTGCAGAGGTTTCTGCTGCTTTTGTTTACTGTGCCCTGTCCCCAGAGGTGGAGTCTACAGAGACAGGCAGGTTTCCTTGAGCTGCTGTGAGCTCCACCCAGTTCGAGCTTCCCAGCAGCTTTGTTTACCTACTTAAGCCTCAGCAATGGCGGGCGCCCCTCCCCCAGCCTTGCTGCTGCCTTGCCAGGAGATCACAAACTGTTGTGCTAGCAATGAGGGAGGCTCCGTGGGCGTGGGACCCTCCCGGCCAGGTGTGGGATATAATCTCCTGGTGTGCCTGTTTGCTTAAAGCGCAATATTGGGGTGGGAGTTACCCGATTTTCCAGGTGTTGTGTGTCTCAGTTCCCCTGGCTAGGAAAAGGGATTCCCTTTCCTCTTGTGCTTCCCAGGTGAGGCGATGCCTCGCCCTGCTTCAGCTCTAGCTGGTCGGGCTGCAGCAGCTGATCAGCACCGATTGTCCGGCACTCCCTAGTGAGATTAACCCAGTACCTCAGTTGAAAATGCAGAAATCACCAGTCTTCTGTGTCGCTTGCGCTGGGAGTTGGAGACTGGAGCTGTTCCTATTCGGCCATCTTGCTCCGCCCCTTGTTTTGGTTTTGTCTATTCTTTGTATGGATTTTGGGGTCTGATTTCATTCAGTTTTGTGTTGATTTCAGTTATTTCATTTTTTTCTGGTAGTTTTTTTTTTTTCTTCCTGTTTTTCTAGTTCCTCTGTGATTGATGTTAGAGTGTTAATCTGAGGTCTTTCCAACTTTTTAGGTAGATATAAAATGCTATAAACTTTCCTCTTAACAATGCTTTTGCTGCAACCCAGGTATTTTAGTATATTGTGTCTCCATTTTCATTTATTTCAAATAACTTTTTGATTTCCACTTTATTATTCTTGTTTACTCAAAAGTCATTGAAAAGCAAGTTGATTAATATCATATAATTCTGTGATTTGAGGAGATCATCTGCTCTTTATTTTTAAATTTATTTCTCTGTGGCCCAAGGGTATGACAGGCATAATTTTGATTTTTTGGACTGTATTGAGACTTGCTTTATAGTCAAGCAAATGGTTGAATCAATCATGTAGTATGTTCCATTTATAGAGAAGAAAACTATATATTCTGTCATTGGTCATTGTAGTTTTTTGATAGATATCTATTAGGTCTAATTGGTCAAGTGTCTAATTTAAGTCCAGAATTGCTTTTTCAGTTTTCTGCCTGGATTATCTGTCTTATGCTGACATTGGGGTTTCAAAGTTCCTCACTATTATTGTTTGTCTGTCAAAGTATTTCCATAGATCTAGCAGTACTTGTTTTTTTGTTTTGTTTGTTTGTTTGTTTTTTTAATAGTTTATTTTTTATTATACTTTATGTTCTGGGATACATGTACAGAATGTGCATGTTTGTTACATAGGTATACATGTGCCATGGTGGTTTGCTGCACCCATTAACCCATCATCTACATTAGATATTTCTCCTAATACTATTCCTCCCTTAGCCCCCCACCCCAGATAGGCCCTAAGGTGCAATGTTCCCTTCTCTGTGTCCATGTGTTCTCCTTGTTCAACTCCCACTTATGAGTGAGAACTTGTGGTAATAGGGTTTCTGTTCCTGTGTTAGTTTGCTGAAAATGATGGCTTCCAACTTCATCCATGTTCATGCAAGGGACATGAACTCATTCTTTTTCATGGCTGCATAGTATTCCATGGCGTATATGTGCCACATTTTCTTTATCCAGTCTGTTCCTGATGGGCATTTGGATTAGTTCCAAGTCTTTGGTATTATAAATAGTGCTGCAATACACATACATGTGCATGTGTCTTCATCATAGAATGATTTATAATCCTTTGGGTATATGCCCAGTAATGGGATTGCTGCATCAAATGGTATTTCTGATTCTAGATCCTTGAGGAATCACCACACTGTCTTCCATAATGGTTGAACTAATTTACACTCCCACCAACAGTGTAAAAGCATTCCTATTTCTCCACATCCTCCCCAGCATCTGTTGTTTCCTGACTTTGTAGTAATAGCCATTTAACTGGAGTGAGATGGTATTTCATTGTGTTTTTGATAATGCATTTCTCTAATGACCAGTGATGATGAGCTTTTTTTTTCATGTGTTTATTGAATGCATAAATGTCTTCTTCAGAGAAGTGTCTGTTCATATACTTTGCCTGCTTTTTGATGGCATTGTTTTTCTTTTGTAAATTTGTTTAAATTTCTTGTAGATTTTGGATATTAGCCTTTTTCAGCTGGATAGATTGCAAAAATTGTCTCTCATTCTGTAGGTTGCCTGTTCACTCTGATGATAGTTTCTTTTGCTGTGCAGAAACACTTTAATTAGATCCCATTTTTAAATTTTGGCTCTGCCTCAAATCAACAGGATATAAATTCTTCTGAGCACCACATAGCCACTTATTCTAAACTTGACCACATAATTTGAAGTAAAACACTCCTCAGTAAATGCAAAAGAATGTAAATCATAACAAACAGTCTCTCAGACTGCAGTGCAATCAAACTAGAACTCAGGGTTAAGCAATTCACTCAAAACCATACAACTATACGGAAACTGAACAACCTCCTCCAGAATGACTACTGGGTAAATAATGAAATTCAGGCAGAAAAAAATAAGTTATTTGAAACCAATGACAAAAAAGACATAACATACCAGAATCTCTGGGACACAGCTAAAGCAGTGTTTAGAGGAAAATCTAAAGCACTAAATGTCCACAGGAGAAAGCAGGAAATATCTAAAATCGACACCCTAACATTGCGATTAAAAGAACTAGAGAAGCAAGAGCAAACAAACCCAAAAGCTATCAGAAGACAAGAAATAACTAAAATCAGAACAGAACTAAAGGAGATAAAGAAACAAGAAACCCTTCAAAAAAATCAGTGAATCCAGGAGCTGGTTTTTTGAAAAGATTAACAAAATAGATAGTACTTTTTTAAAGAATCTGGGTGCTCCAATTCCGGGTGCATATATATTTAGTTGAATTGAACACTTTATCGTTATTTGACATAATTCTTTGTTCTTTTTTACTTTTGATTTAAAGTTTTCTTTTATCTAAGTATAGTCACCTCTGCTTTTTTGTTGTTTGCTTCCCATTTTCGTGATAAATTTTTCTTCAATCCTTTACTTAGAGCCTATGAGTTTCATTATATGCAAGATGAGTCTCTTGAATACAGCAGATTGATGAGTCTTTTTATTTATTTATTTATTTGTTTTTATTTAACTTGCCACTCTATGCCCTTTAAGTGGGGCATTTAGATCACTTTTATTCAAAGTTAATATTGTTATGAGAGTATTTGATTCCATCATGGAGTTGTTAGCTGTTTACTTTGTAATTTCCATTGTGTGGCTGCTTGACAGGGTCTGTGGGCTATGTGCTTCAGTTTGTTTTTGTGGCAGTGGGTATCATTTCATTTGAATGTTTAAAACTTCCTTAAGGATCTTAGGTAAGGCTGATCTAATGGTAACAAATTATCTCAGTAATTTGGAATTTATTTCTCCTTTGCTTATAAATCTTATTTTGGTTATTTGAAATTACTGGTTGGAATTTCTTTGCTTCAAGAATGCTGAAAATAGGCCCATGATCTCTCCCGGCTTGTAATGTTTCTTGTGAGAAGTCTGCTGTAGGCCTGACGGGATTCCCTTTGGATATGATCCTAACTTTTTATCTAGCGGCCTTTAAGGTTTTTTCTTTATTGTTGACCTTGGACAGTCTGGTGACTATATGCCTTTGTGATGTTTTTTTATATACTATCTTGCAGGTGTTCTCTGGATTTCTAGTCTCTGGATTTCTAGTCTCTGGATGTTGACTACCTTAACAAGATTAGAGAAATTTTATTAAATTATTTCCTCATACGTAATTTTTTTAAATTTTCTTTTTCTTTTTCTCTCTCAAGAATGTTGATAATTTGTAGGTTTGGTTGCTCTACATAATCTCATATTTGTCAAAGACTTTCTTTACTTTTTAAAATTATTTTTTCTTTATTCTTGTATGACCAGGTTAACTCAAAAATCAGTCTTGAAAGTCTCAAATTATTTCTTCTGCATAGTCCAGTCTATTAACAAAGCTTTCAATTGTATTTTGAAGTTCCTTAAGTAAGCTTGCAATTTCAGAAACTCTGAATAATTTCTTTTTAAGATGTTTACCTGTTACTTCATTTAATGCTTTAGAAGTTTACTTGTGTTGACTTTCAATTTCGTCTTGTATCTCCTTGAGTTTCCTCGCAAATCATGCTTTGAATTCTTTCTCTGTCATTTCTGAATTTCTGTTTTGGTTAGGAACCATTGCTGGAGAGCTAGTGTGATCCTTTTGTAGTGTCACAACATTTAGATTTTTCATGGTGCCAGAAGTTTTGCACTGGTTCCTTGTCAGCTGGAAATGCTGGCACTTCTGATTTGTTAAATTGTTTTTGTGTGGGTATATATATATTTTCCTTTTTCTTCCTTTTTCTGTAGTATTATTATTTTTCTTTCTCTTTCCCTCTTTCCCACTCCCTAGAGGGTACAACTATAGAGAATGCTAAGTGGGGTATTTGGGTTTTGCTTCTATAGCCCTATGTAATTATTTTAGCAGATTTTATATTGTCCTGTGCAGTTCAATGCATGAGCCAATAAAAAGCATGTACAGGTAAAAGCTGGCTGCATCTTACATGATTGAGTGTATGCTTGATCCCTGCTTACTGGAATAAGCTCTCTGTTGTCTCAGAGAGTGGGTTTATTCATATAATGCACAGTGGTCTGAGCCACCTGCCCATCAGGCCATGATGGGTAGAGCCAGACCTGGCAGGTCCTCCTAAAGGTCCCCCAGGGCAGGCACAAATACCTGTACAGAAGGAGAAGCCAGTGGGTGGCCACCAGGTGCCCAGAAGTGTGTCTATGTGTGGAGCTGGGAAACCTCTTTGGGCTCAAGTTCTCTGCAAGAGGATGAGGATATACTAAATTTCTAATCCTGGAGATTGGGCATTCCAGATGCCTGGAGATCTCCCTGTGCCTGGAGCAGAGAGGGACCTACTGCACCCAGATGTCTACACAGGACTGGTGGGGCAACTCAGGCTCTTAAACCAGGCAAGCAGGTTTTCTGAATGTCTGGAGATCCGCCTGGGTGTGGAACAGATAGGGCCTTGCTATACCACAATCTATGTTCAGGAAGGGAGGAGTGGCTTAGACTGCTGAACCAGATGAGTGGGTGCTCTGAATGTCTGGAGATCTGCCAGGGTTTTAAGAAGAGAAGGCCTTCTGCATCAGGATTTCTGCATGGGAAGGTTGGGACAAGTCAGCTTGCTGAACCAAGTGAGTGGGTGCTCCAAATACTTGAAGATCTACCTGGGTGTGGAGTGAAGGTTCCCCTGCAGCAAGATCTTTTCACAGGAGTGGAGGTGACTTAGGTTGGCGAACCAGAAAAGTAGGTGTTCTGAATGCATGGAGATCTGCCTGGGCATGTAGCAGAGAGCCCACTCCCCCGCTGCACCGTGCCCTGCACCAGGATCTTTTCACAGGAAGGGTGGGACAGCTCAGGCTGCTAATCCAGGTGAGCTTATACTCTGAATACCTGGAGATCTGCCTGGGTGTGGAGTGGAGAGGGTCTCACTGCATCACTATTTATTTCCAGGAAGCATGAGGTTCAGTTTTGCTGTTCTTAAACCTATAAAAAATGAATAGTACATTACAATGTCTTACTGCAATCTTAATTCTCAGGTCCCATCCATTAAGGCCTCCCTAGCCAAAATTCTGTATTACTGAAATTAATAACTTTATCAAATTAGCAGCTGATAAATATCTTTATATTGTACATTTGACGAATATGTTCTATTTGGTGCTGATTTCAGCAGTCTCTCAGTTGCCGTCTACCTTCACCTTTGAAGGGATTACAATATCTCCTAGCCTACTCATGCGATATCTCAACAGATTTGTCTTTGCATGTCATCTTTGCAGGTAAGATCTTAACTGCATCCCACTTTCTCCAGGAACACAGGTATGACACTTCCTACTGAGTAGATTTGTTGGACATACATTTTGTGGAAATATGAGTACATCTTTTTGTCTAAATTAAAATCAACAGACATTCCTGTTAGTATCCTCAAAGGCTTCTTCACTGTGGAAGCTTTAATAGTGTCCCCTCATGCCTTATGGTGTCTCTGAATCAGCTATGATGGCCATAAATTGCCCATGGGTTTCCAATGCTGGAAACTTCTCTTCTCAGACATCCACCATTAGAGTGGCAATTTCTGGCCACGTATTGGAATCTGTTGGAAAATGAAGCTCTTGAACACCCTAAGCCTGTGGCCCTGCATACCATCCTGCACATTATGACCTGGATCGTGGCAACAACATCCTACAAGTTCAGCATGGCTAGTGAGTAATCCTTGGTACAGGATGTACCTGAACCTGAGCCCTATAGCATATTCCTCTTGCAGGAGAGAATGGCCTTGTCTGTCTTCAGTTCCTTGCCAGATGTCATGTTGCTGGATGTCTAGCTCCTTGGCTACCTGTAAATTAAGTGAGATTAACTGAGTGAATAGCTGTGGGATCGCATAGACTGAACATACGGCATTGAAACCATTATAAGTGGTGAAGCTCAGTAGAATGTTGCTGCTTTCCATAGTTAATGAAGAATTCCTTAATAATAGGCAGGACAATTGGCCACGCTTCAGAAAGTCATTTTAGCATTGAATGCCCTAGTCAACAAATGACCCCATCTGCCCATTTTTACAAACACTTGGGCCATTTCCTGGTCTGTTCTCTTCAGGATAAAGAGTTCTGAGATGTTTCACCTCACAGAAATCCAAACTAAATCAAGTCCTCGTGTATCTTCACATATCCTAAGACAACAACATAAAGCCTCATCAGGGTGTTTTCCATTCCCTTCAAAGTTCCAGACATGACTAATGCACACATCTCACATCTCAGAATACCCAGTAACAGCTCTTAGAAAAGACATTCAATGGAACTTTCATCTCCACTATAGGCCTCAGACAGATGGTTTAATTGAGAGGCCTAATGGGCTCCTCAGAGAACTATATTTAAGTTGTGAAATGACAAATAGACTTATAAATGGGTCCATATCATGCCCCAGACTTTCATCTATCTTAACTGAAGGCCCACTGGCCTACTTTACACCTTATACAACTTTTAAAATCCTACCTTTTGCCCATTCCTATATATAATGGGGGGTAGGTTTCATCTCCGTATATATGGAGACTGTTTATTTATGAGTTCCCTCAATAATGTCTGCTCTTTCCTTTATAAATTTCCAGTTATAACGCTGGTTCAAAAGGCCTGGAAGTCATATGAACAGCACATACTCTCCTGAGACTCATTAGCTATAGATTGTCTCACAGGCCAGATACCTGCCTCTGTAGTGTGGGACCCAATTGAACTTGAATTGCCACCACCCTAAATACTTTCCTCAATATTTGTGTTACAAAGGGTGGATAATTAATCTGAGTTCTCCTTCTCATCCCTCCATAAAATTAAAATTGGTGGTCCAGGGTCAATCCTACAGACAGTGTAGACTATACAGAAGGAAGACAGAAAACTCAACTTAGTAAATTAAAATTATCTTCAGAGATAATAATGGAATTTACACCATATTTCATAAAGATTAAACCAGACAAACCCTCCATGGTAATAACACACCAGTGGAAAAGCAACATCAAGCAGAAAAATCCTGTCAAATCTAACTGCACACCATTCTGCAGGCTATTAGTCTGGTTACTCTCAGTTTGGATACTTTCATTGATTTGTGATACACAGACTTAAACTTTCCAGGTCATTGTTTTAACCAAACATGGCAAATATTGAATTTGACTAATGAAACCCAAAGGCCTCACCAGCTTGTCCTTCACCAAAAAAAAAACCGACAACTGATGTGGAAGGAAGAAAAAGTAATTTCTTAAAAACAAAAACAAGCAAACAAACAAAAAACACTAACAAGAGAAAAGCATAAACATTTATTTAATATGCTTTATGTTACATGAAAGTTCTCAGAAAATGAATGCTCAGAAAAATGAGGTCAACTCTGTATATATTATGCTAAGTCTGAAGAAGAAGTAGATATTTGTGGTGAAAGGTAATTGGACAAAAAGGGGTCTGAGGTAATGGTAACAAATTGGGGAAGAAATTCATCAAGACCTGGTGTTCAGATTCTTCTCTGTGTCTTTGCATCTTCAGGATTAAGGATATCTTTCCCCTCTCTGGGTAGAAGGAAGACCCCTCTGGAATGAGAGTATTATAATCTATTTTAAGGGAAAGATGAGCCGGGTTTTATGGCCTGCTTCAGGATAGCTAGGGGGATTCTTTCTAGTTTCTAGGGCCTGCTTCTGCTCTTTCATCAAATGCCAAGGTACCAGATTTTACAGTAGCATTTTCCAAACTCTGTCTGATGCAACGGATCCATAGTAATCGGTGAAACTGGAGGGCCTGCCTACAGGCTAATGTTTCAGCTCTACTCATAGCCACAGGTATTTTAATTGGCAAACAACTTCACACTATATTAACCACATAAACCAAAATCAGGCCATATGATTTAAAACATATTTGTTTCCAAACCCACTCCTCATCCATCTGAGAAAAACATGGAGCATTGGGGGTCTTTAGATTCAGTCACCAATAATTGACACTTTAATTGTGCCAGACAGGTTTTGACACTGTGCTCCAGTTACTACCATATCTGAGATGCTGGCATCACCTGTACCCAAAGGCCCTTGACTTAAAAGATATTTTCAAATAAAGCTCCCAGGCCAAAATTTTCCTTCAAATTTCACAGGTGGTTCAGACTTGTTATACTATAGAACCACAAAAATGTGATCCACAAGGCCTGAGTGATTATCTACCTGAGAAAGATACCCTAATTCCACAGCCTAGATAACATCTTCTCGGACAGGAGCTTGCTGCCAGAGAAGATGGCATCCTGTGCACTGAGAACACTGCCTCAGCAATTCCCGTGGGCTGCCTCCCCTAAGATGCAGACAAACTGGAGATGGAGCATTTATTGCTTTTCTTCCTCTGCTATTTCAGATTCTATTATATTCTCTGAGTCCACTGTTTCCTCAGTTCATAATCCTTGCACTCTTCCAATACATGCATTCCTACGCTGTCAAGCCTAAAGGGAAATCTTGTAGCCATTACTACTATCTGTGCCATTCTAAAAGTTGATCAAGATTACTACTTTCTCTAGGAGGTAACTGCCTCATATCAGTCCACTCCTCGGCCCCATGAAGGGAGAATTTCCCATGCCACAGCTCCTTCTCTTAAACCCCGGTCCAGCTTTCCACCATGACCGCGCATACTACATCTCAGACCAGGAGCACCACAACTGTCCCTTTCACTTTGATTATTCCTAACTTTGCATGTCCCTTACTGAATATGAGTTCGTGCCCTTTACAACATAACTACTGGGCTTGTTGCCTTGACTCAGGAATACACCAAGATATTATTGGCATACAAATTAATTCATACTTCTAACATACTTTATAACACCACAAAAATACTCTTAGACACCCCAGATATTTCAGATTTGTTTTCCTAGGTAATACTCTATACATGGGAAACTTCCTTTAAGGGAAACCTATAAAGATGCCTTGTACTTTTACTTGTTTTCTTCCTTTTTACTGTCATCATAAAATATTTTCTACAGAGTTGGGGGTAATGTGTGGAATATCTACTGGGAGATTCTACTGTTTAGACCATTCAGATACCCCAAATAATTTATGTTAAAACTGATGTCAAGACACAAAGGGGTCAATTATAACATAGTTTGGTTTTTGTTTTAAATGCTGTCTACCCAGTTTTGAGGCCTTCACTAGAGACTGACAGTTTATTTTCTTGAGCAGCGAAGTCCACACCTCCAACACTTATTTTTTTAGAATTCTCAGACTCCATGACCATATAAACCTACCTTAATTGCCTGGGGCACAAGCACCAGCTAGCTGGGACAACACCTATGCTCAGAGCCCATGAAGTTAGTCAAATTAACCAGTCCACAGAGAGCTCCTGACATCTAGCTAGTGTCACCCCACTTTCCCCACATAAATTACTCTCCAAACTTCAGCTTGCTGCTCCCCTGGCCCTAGGTACAACTCCCTGCCTGACCCTGTGTGTCAGCCTTTTCTTGTTTGGAGATATAAATAACAAAGAACTCTGTCTTTATTCTACCTGAATGCAATTGTGTTCTGCCATCAAAAGAATCCTTATATCTTATAAAACAATTGTATACACCTCAAGTCTCCTAATATCTTAATACTATGCTATCCCATTAGGCCTTCTTTGTTTAAAGAGTGAAAATAAATTAATAAAAGGTGAACTGGAAACACTGAAAAATTAATGCTTTCATTTCTCACGCAGTTATTATTCTTGTCACAAAAATTATGCTTTCAGATTTCTTCAGTAAGAGCAGATTACATATTTTTGCATGCTTACTCCAAAGAGTATCAGTGGTATCTGGATTTTCATAAGAATAAAGATGTGGTACCTGAAAAAGAAAATTATGTTTCAGAAATCTTTTTCTTATAACCATTTATAGATTATATATTTTTCTATACTCTTTCTACTCTAGCCATTAAATTATAGATTTAGCCTAGAGAAAATTATTAAACTGAAATTGCCACCCAATTAACAATATAACAAATTATAAAAGATTATAGGAGTCCATATATCAGAATTTAACTTATAGATATTAGTAAAGTACATAAAAATTAGTATTTATTTTATTTCTAATTATTTGTTTGAAAATTACACACAATAATGAACAAAATTACTATATCTATATATATACACAGTATATATGTATGTGAGAATGAAATAGAATAAGCAAGAGAGAAAATATATAAGATGAAAAATACAAAGCTACAGAATTATGTCGTCATTATTTAAAATCTTAAACATTCTGGTAAATTAAACTTTTAAAAATGTTAAATTCAGCACTTAAAATGGGGTTTGCATCTATTTTTAGAGATGAAATAAAACAGTTCCAACTCAGGAAAAAAAAATCTGAGTTTATAGAGATACATCATTAAAACACTGCAAAGCCCTGAAAATTTTAGAGCTTTGGAGGGGATCAGTGTTCTGTGTAGTGGAGTTTTAATAGATACCAGTGAAGCCTTCTGGCAGAATGACAATTCCATTGGAGTAGTGGGTAAATAGCTCTCCACTTGCAGTAACATTAATATTTGTAAACTCCTGTCTTTCAGAGTTAGACAGATGCCTCTTTGTTTAAATTTGACAATAATAAACCAAAATTGGAATACAAAGATGTGGATTTTAACATGTACTCTGTAACTTACTGGAAACTTAAAAACAAAAAACAAAAAACAAAAAAAAAAAGAAGAAAAAAGTCTTTGACCAATACAGAATGTGTTTAAAAGCAACATTGGAGAGTTTAGAGGGATCGTTTAACAGAAGAAAACGGAAAGAAGGCATCAACTATTGTGTTTATATCTTATCTTAAGGTTACATACAAAAGTGATTTTTCTTATGTCAATACAATTTATCTTATTACATCAGTATTTTATTAATATTTTTCTTGGAAAATCTCTTCTACTTCATTAGCCGCATATGACAGATATTTACTAATAATACATAACTTTGAGTAAATGGATTTTATTTATATAGAAGTGATCCAATCCAGGAGTAAGCAAACTACAGCCAGGTACAATATCTGGCTTGCAACTTGTTCTTGTAAATAAAGTTTTATTGAAACACAGTCACAGTCATTCATTTACAAATTATCTATGGCTGCCCTCACGCTACAACAACAGAGCTGAATACTTGAGTTCTTGATGCAGAGACTATTTGATCTGTAAATCCTAAAATGTTTGTTCCCCAGTCCTTCTTCTTCAAGGTAAGTTGTTCATAAAGAGGGTACTTCTTTGAAAACGATCAAATTAGTCTAAAAGTTATCTGTGTCATTGATACATATTACCTTGCCTGAAAGATACTATTAAATAAGATTATTGTGGTTGAATGCTTTCAATTGACATTTTTTATCCCCCAAATTATCATTCCAATAAGCATTGAAAAATAAATTTATATATTTCTAGTTCACTTGAATTGCTTAAACTAAATAATCTGGAGATGAGTGTTTGAAGCACTCTGTATTAATAGCTTAATAATAAAATTGATGCCAAATATGGAACAGTCAGAACAGAGGTTTCCATTTCAGAAATTTAAGATTGTATCTGAGACTAGGAATTCGAATCACTCCTGGAAACTGAAGAAAAATACTAATATTCGGCTGGATACACTCCTTTCTTGTTAATACAGTGCAAAATAATCCCTTCTATAAATAACAATACCTGGAATACTTTTTCCATATAGATATGTATTAGGAAATAATGAAGGCTAAAACCTTAACCAATTGTACTTTAAAAATTACTCCTAGGAAATAAAATAACAGGAAATATCTAAATTTAAGAGCACATACTTGGAAAAACCACTATGTGATATACTATTATTTATATATCTCTGAAATTTAAAGTTGCTTTAGAAAATACATTCCATCTCATTCCAGAGATTTTATATTGAAGTACTTCTCATAATTGCAAGAACTGTACAACAACTTGTATTTGTAAGAAACATGTTCAATAGTATTTCAAACCTCTTTGATTCAATGCCTGAGCGCTGTTAAGTATATTACTAGATCCTTGTACTTATAATGGTTTTTTTTAACATGGCAAAATTTTGCTAAATCAAGACTTCTTTTTAAATGAATATTAATAATGATAAACAATAGTTTACTAAGTTTATGAGGCTATATATAAAGTGGTCTCGCTAGTCAAGTCCAATTAGGTGTTCTCTGGTAAAATGCTTCTGTAAGATTGTGTATCATCCTTTAAGAGAGCTGCAATTGCACAAGCATCTTCAAGGCTCAGAGAAATTTAGCCTCCTTACCTCCACCCTTTTAAAAAATTTTCAGCTAATTGCCCTTGGAAACTTTAAATCATTCTGGTCTAGCAGTATAACCTTGTAGATACAAATTAATTTCAGTTATATTACTGAAATGATTATTGCTATCGAAATGATGAAAACTGTAGGAATTGTAACTCTGCTTATGATTGCTAGATTTCTCTAGTGAATTTTCTTCATTTCTTTTTCTGAAGACTACTGTACAGTGTTCCTTTTTCTCAAGTCTCCAAATTGCTCTTCTTTCCTCCATCCTATTTTAGCTTCTAATCTCATCTTTCAATTCATTAAGACAACAAAAGGATGGAAATATCATTATCTTCCCACCAACAATTCTATAAGCCAACTTTCTCCAGCACTGAAATATTTATCTTCCCTCTTGTTTCACTTTATATTGGTCCATAGAGATAATTCATTCATTTTTATCTCTCCACAACACTCTAACTTATAACAATAACACAATTGACTGTCCTATTTTCCTACCAATATACATGTATTTTTTATTATAATTACCTGTGTATGTCTAATGAAGCTGACAAGAGTCTCTTTAATGTATATTCCCACATAAATTTGGGCACCTTCAACTTTCCTTGATATTGACAAAATAATCTGAAAGTGATTGGGTATAACTATGTTTCTACCAGCAGGGAATGTAATCCTTGTAAGACTTTATATTATGGTGTTTTAATTTTTTGGCAAATTTCAAAACATAAAATGGTATTTTATGGTTTTTTAAATTTGTATTTCCTTATTTACCAGTGAGATTAAATGGTTTTATATCTATATGGCTATAGCTCTTTTTTTTCAGCATATTACAAATTGCAAAACTTTCTACCAACGAACTCCTATCGAGTCAAAAACATATTCCCTAATCTATGACCTAGACTATGCCCTGCAGCCCAATCTCAGTTGTTCACTTGATAGGATCAGGATCATGCCCTGTGGTTGCTGTCTAAACATATCATGCACCATCACACTCATTCTCCCAGCACATTCTCTGATAGTGTAACCCTTCATGGGCTCCAGCATTGCTCTTCCAGTCTCCTGGACTACTTTGCACCTTTTCCTCTCTCTTCAAATTGTCAACAACTTTCTCCAACCCTGGGTCTCACTAATGATCTTGTTTATTGTATCCCAGATGGGAAGGAAGAAAATCTACAAAACCACTTGTGTCTATATTTGTACATAAGATCTTCCTTCCTGAACTTATGGATGAAATGTCACTTCTTGTATTGAAGGCTAATTCCTCCACAGGTTTGCTAGATCCAATTCATTAAACTTCTCAAGGCTTTGTTCCCTAAAATATCCATCTTGTTTCCCCTATATAATCAGTTTTTCACTCTCTGCTGTGTAATTCCCATCATGGTACGACCCACGTTTTGAAAACTTTGACTCATTCTCTAGTTGCCACCCTATTATTCTACTTCTTTTTAGAGCAACACTCTTTGAAGCAATTATTACTTCTCCTTTTATCTGTTTCCTCAACTTAATTATTTCTTTATTTCAACAACATCATTGAAACTTGTCCTATTGAGATTACTAATAATCACCATCTTGCCAAGTTCTCAGTCCTCACCTTTTTGATTACTTAACAACTGTTAACTCAACTGCATCTATCTTGAAATCCTTTCTTTATTTGGCCTTACATTCCTACATCACTTTATTTATCTTTGTAGCTGACTCCTGCTTTTTTCCATAACTCTAAATTATCAAGCACCTCAAGGATATCATTGGCCGTTTCTTCTCTAATTTTTTCTCTCCCTACAGAATCTCATTTTGTCTGATGGCCTTGGTTAACATCTCTCCATTTTTTACTTCCAAATGTTTGTCTGCAGGCTGAACTTCTTTCTTGAACAGGAACCTCTGTATCCAATTGTCTAATTCATGCTTTCATTTGGCATTATAACAGGCATGTCAAACTATGTCCAAAACAGAACTACCCTCTCCCTGCATATCATCCCAATCTACTTTTCCTCCCCATCTCACTGAATAGAATCACTATTCACACAATGTGTAAGGGCCAAAGGCCTGGAAGTCATTCTTGATTCTTTTTTCTCCTTATATCTTATACCCAAGTTGTAATCATTTAAACTCTTAATTTTGCAAAGTCTAAAGGTAGGTACTTTTCTCTATCTTCAAAATTGACAACAGTGATTGGCATGCCACAGGTGCTATCAAATAACTGTTGAATGATTAATGAATGCAGCAGCAAAATTTATTTTTATGTAAAATATGTAAATCTTTTCTTAAACCATAGATGAGAAGCTTTCAGAAAAACACAATTTAGCATTGCTTTCATATGCATATGTAAAAACGCTTTAGAAATAGTCAATCAAAATTATAATTATTTATGTTTTAAATTGATATTCCATTGGCATAACTGTTATACTCTTTACTTTTTCAGGTGTGTTATTTTTGGCTTTCCTTCCTAGGTGGATTTACTGATATTTTATGCTATTTCCACGTCTTTCAATCTAAATGTATAATTTTTTAAAATTAATCATTCGTGGAGAAAAGATAGTCTCTAGTGACATTTAAGGGTATCAAGCCAAAGAAAAAGACACATACAATTATCCAAGATAGATTTATAGTACTTCTGACAGCACAGGTTAAACAAATAGTTAACAAATTCAAAACAGAGCAATTCAAATCCTTCATTAGAAGTATTCATTTCTATGTATGTCTGGTGAAGAAACATTATAGTAATAGCTAATTATTTTGATTTGGACTATGAACTATTCTAAATCATAGTAAGGAGTGAAAGAACACTATGTTTCCTTATAGGAATAAAAAACATACTTTGATGGGTCACAATATTTTTCAAATACTTTCTCTTGATCCTTTTTACCTATAACATGCCTAGGTAGTGCGGTTGATATTTGTTGTTTTTATCTTCCTGGCATCCTGTTCTTTGCATCTTTTTCCTCTAAGGAGGACAGCTCTTTCTTTCACTTGGTAGAGTCTATAATCACCTGGCTTCACTTCCTGAATTTTATGGTGTATATTAAAGAAAAAGCTTCAGTGACTTTGTCTTCCAAAGATTGATATAAATCTTGGGAATGGGATGCTATGCACTTTTCTCTGGCATTGCTAGTTGTTAACTACAATCCAAACTATATCTGATGATGGCCAGGAGACAAACTTCTTGAGCCTGAAACCATTAGAAAGTAAAATTGAGCAGAGACAGAGCATAAAAAGAGGCAGGCTATCTGATACTTGATTATTTTATTGAGTTCCTGGATCCAGCTAAACCTAAATGACCCTGGATTTTTATGTTTCTGAACCAACATATTCTACTATTGATTGAGTTTTTGTGACTTGTAACCAAAAGATATTCTTGTAAATACAACCAATGATAGAGCTTTTAAGTAAATATTTACATAATTGTTTTTACTAATTTATAATTAAAATGTGTCAATATGATTTTCAGAGTACTCAAGTACTACCACAAGCAAAATATTAGCAGTTAGAGCATTTGAATTTTACTTGGAATGATCAAATAACAATTCGTGTCAAAACATTAAAAGTGCGTAACTTAAATAGAATCTGACATTGTTGACTTATTATCTAGGAACTGCAGGATTATATAATTGATTGAATTATTGAATACATGGGATTTGCCTTATCCTTCTGTTACTGTTGGTGCTTAATTTTATTTGTGAGTCCCTTTCTCCAAGTTAAATTTCTTTCTTGCTCTTTATACTCTCTTTGTGTTATTTTATCTGTGTTTATGATTTTGCCCCAACTCGTATGCTGACGATTTCCAAAATTTACCCTGATTTTGAGATTTTTGTATTCAACTGCCACTGGATATCTTTTATTATAATAAAAGCATAATATTATCCCATTATTTCTTAGTCTCATGTGAAATCATAACTATCATCATGAGTAAATACCAAGAGAGAGGAAATACAAGGAAGTAACAGCTTCCAAACCTTTTAGTATATAAAATGAGGTACACTAGGGGTTAGGAACCCCTACTATGTGCTTTTCTAATAACCTAAATAGCAACTCAGAGGAGATGGGGCATATAAATTAACTCTTCTCCCCTTGGTCCCTTACTGATCTAGTTATGCCAGGTAATTAAATTCAGCATTAATAGAATAGGCCTTGGGTGGTATGCTTAACTCATTTCCCATCTCCTAGTCTTGTAGAGTCCATTTAAATTAGTAGCCCTACATTTAAATTTTGGGAGTCATGATTGATTTGTCCATTTCCTTAAGTCCTGCTAGCTAATCAAAAAATTTCTCACCTGGATATTTCTCCAGTCATTTCTTTTGTTCATTCCTAGTTCTGTTATGCTGCTCATATTTTGCCTGAAAACTGCAGCAACACACCATTTATCAAATAACACTTAATCACTGATGCCTTCACTGAATGTTCTCTGGGGTGAATTAGAAACCCCTGTTCTGTGGTTTTCTAGTAACATGTAGTAATTGATATCATTGCATCAAGTACATATTAATGTAATTTTATTTTAGTTTTATGTCTATTTTTCTAGAATAGGAGCAATTTGATATATTATCTTTTTTCAACATGGAAGAGGTGGAGGGATATTGAGTCCTTTCAAAATATGACAGAGAATATTAATCCTGTTTCATTTCTTTTTTTTATTTAAAAATATCATTGCTAATTACCTAAAAAAGGGAAATTTAGGAAACTTATCTAAGTTATCAGTTGATTTTTTGTGCATTTGGCATTGTTTGTAGGGTTAATAATTTGCTTCACGACCTTCAGCCTTTTATAAATGATGGCAACATCCTGTTATTCCTCTATTCTGTGCTTTTGTAACATGTTCAAAGTAATGTTTACTCCTCTGAATGATGAGATCTGTAATAAACCTAACAGCAATTCTTTTAGAGCCTTATCTATCTTCGAATTTCAGAATTTGGGTGCAAGGTGAGACATTTCCTTTGACTGGAACATTTTTCTGCAAGAATCTTCTTGTCACAATTTTGCTCTGCTCCAATACAGCATCTTCAGAAAGACATTCTCAGACTGTAATTGCAAAATAGTTGCCACTTTCTGTAAATCACTCTGTGCCCTGCCCTTCCACCTTCTGTAAATGCCTGCCATTTTACCTCCTGTAAATCATTGTGTCTTCTTATGCTGTTTTATTTTCCTCAACATACTAACAATTAACTGATATCACTTAATTTTATATTTGTTTATTTTTTATTGCCTTTATCACTCCTAAAATATAAACTCTTGAAGTCATAGACTTCGTCTTATACACTCTTTTATTGCCAGAGTGTAGAATACAACTTGGAATATAGTAGGCCTACCATATATATTTTTAAAATAAAGAACTGGTACATAAAATCATATTACTTTCCTGTCCCCTTCTATGTTGTTCATGAATATGTATTGTTTAGCCATTAAAGTTATTCACCTTCCCCCACAATTTTAACTGTATTATTGGCTTCATTCTTTTCCCATTTAGTAAAAATATAATACAAATATAATCATTTTGCCTTTTCCCTTTCCATTTTGCTTTCCTTGCTATTATTTGAAACTTTAAGCACCTTTGGTGGTTTACTTCTTCCGTAGTTCATTAACTAAGTATTCTTCCTTTACTAATTTATCTTATTTTTGATATATGTAATTTTGATATGTCATATTAAATTATTTATTTTCTTGTTTTATTTCTTAGGATTTCAGATGATGTGAAATAATATTACTTTTTTAGGTCTAAGAATATCATGATACACAATATTCTAATATAATATTACATTTGCATTAAGAGAACTGTGCACTCCTAGGCTCACCTCTTAAGATTAGCCTTAAGGGAAAAAAGTTAAAAAGAATACTAACTTCCTATCTGAAATTATACTTTCTAAGAATGACAACTAAAAATAGTGGCTGTGAATGACACCAATAATTTATTCATCTCTATACAAATGGAAACTGTGCAGTGACAAGAATTGAGCAGGCTACTTTCAAGTTCTTAGATAGCCACAATAAAGACAATGAACTGGAAAACGGTAGTTACAAACATAACACAGTTTATACGGCATGGACATTTTATATCAACCCTGGAGGTTAGCTATGCCCCGGGACACTCAGAATAAATAATTCATTTTCCATGCAACACGATTCTGACCAATGACCTATGAGTAGAAGTGCCTTGTGGAATATCCAGGAAGTGTCTTAAAGGAGAAATATGTTACTAACATGTTTTTTCTTACTTCAGGCATTTACTTGAATAGCTGCCTTGGAAAATGTTGTAGAAACTGTATATTGTGATCAACAGATCAGCAAAAGAGAAAGAGCTGGCATCCCTGATAATATGGGGCTTCAGACCAGTGTTAGACTGCCTTACAATTAATTTGGAATGTTATAAACTTTTCTGTTGTTTAAGCCACACTTATTTTGGATTTTCTGTTAATTACAGATTAATTTATCTTCCAAAGCAGAAGTCGTTGGCAGAGTTGAAGTTGTGTTTCAAGTTAGTTATACTGATGAACAATGTGTCATTGAAGGAATAAAATAAATGGGAAATAATGAGTATCATAAGAATCTCTTGTCTCAAAAATTGGGCTAAGACATTTTGTTAAGGTATACATTATGAGCTTTCTCATTCCATGTACTCAAACCTTTTCCCGATTGCACAGTTAGAGAAGGCTTTGCCTTAGACAACTTAGCATTGCACAGAGATGAAAATGGAAGGGGAGGAAGAATGTAAAAGAAAGTCAAAGTAATTGTAATTTCCCCTTCTTGTTTAGAAATTTACATCATTCTTCATCTGAGTGAATTTTAAATATTTCTTAAACAATATTACTTTGAACAAAGGAGATGATCTAAGTTTTGTGGAGCCCGAAGCCTAAAAAATGTTTTTATCCTCTTTAAGATAAAACAAAGATAAAATTATAAATGCAACATTGGGTGTTAAAGGATTTTTTGAAAATAAAAAAAATGCCACAAACATACAAATATTTAACAACTATAAAGCCTATAAAGGTCACCTTTATCATCGTAGTAGAAGAGAATGATCATAATCGATTACAGTTGATTATAAACTGTCTTTAATTTTAAAATTTAAATATTTATTTCAACTTATATTTTTATTGAATCAGGAGATACTTATAGTGGTCCTTATTTTGAGATGTATTCTGAGTTATATAGTCTCTTTACGAATGCATTTTTTATCAAACTGCCATTTAAAAAAAATTTAAAATATGTTCTTATTTCATTACTGTTTATTAAATAGATTGTCAGAAATCCAAGAGCCTATTTATTTCTTCTTTCAGAAATTTATATCTCCTTAATTAATTACTTCACATGGTATCATATGAAAAACAAACAAATTTTACAAATACTCTATGTTATCTTTCATCTTTATCACTTTTGTGTCACATTCCATTAATATTTATCTAAATTTTTGTTATTTAATAAATAAATTTTATTTTATTTTATTTTATTATTTTTTTAAATAAGAGCTTTATTTCTGGTGATGCTCATAAGATAATGTGGCTTTAGATATCTCCCTTAATCCAATCATTTGCATCCCTACTGAAAGAAATTTCAGGTCTTCTCTGCACAGGCAAAGCATGCCTAAAAAACTCACCACACAATAAATAAATTTTAAAATAACAAGAGAAAGCAACCTACAATAATAACGTGACCAAAAAATTTAAGTTTTTTTTTTTTTTTTTAATGACTAAGTTCATAAAGTTAAGCTAGAGTCATTAAGGCCTTCACAGAATCATCTATTTTGGTAAGATAATCTAAAAACACAATAATATGTGAAGTAGGAAACCTATAATATAGTTATAAACTCATTCTCACTTTTTAGAATCTAAGTTCAAAAGATTATCCATATATTAAAGTTTAGAATAATTTATTTTATTTTATATTTATATTGGTTAAAAGAAATAGTAGTCATTTTATTAAACTACTTAAATATTAAATATTTTCTTAATTTTACAAATAAGTAACTGTGACAAAAATATAGTAACAGTCAGGTCAAAAACAGCACTGCAGCATTGAGACGAATATTTAACCAGTGAGTAAATTTTAAGTATAAATTCCATAAGAACATAACAAAAACATTGTTCATTTACCATTAAAAAAAGCATTTCCCTCACCAAATCTTAAATTTTGGTCTCACTTCAAAATCTAATAATGAAGTGCATTATAAAAACACTAGGTCCTCCATAGTTCTCTTTATAAACACCTAGATAAACATTAAAAGATTGATTCTAATCTGAACAGGGAAGTGTTACTGTGAAATGAAACTGAACATGTTGATAATTTCATTAAATTCTAATAATATAATTAACTTAAATTCAGAAAATTCAAAAGGCTGGTTATCCCAGGAGAATTTCTTCTTCTTTTTTTTTTAAATCCGACCTTTCACCTCTGTTTTACCATTTTGAATCCAAACCAGATTAAAAGTGACCGAAAATTGTTAGCACATGATGTTGCTTGATGGTTTATAGGAAATTGGTTGGTGGTCTCAATTCCACGGACAGGTATTCACATCATAAAGAAGACCATTAGGGTTTGTAGCAATTTATCTCCTTACATTTAGGCTTAAATGAAACAAAAACATTATTTCAAAACAACAACAACAAATTTTCTCAAGGACAAAAATTGTTCAGATGCTGAAAAAAAAATATTTCAAAATAAAACTCTTGAAATATATGTAAATGTAAATAAATGTAAATGATGTCTAAATCACTATAGAAACTCTAAGATTAATAGTGTAATTTCTTTGATAAATAATCTATGCATTTCAAAGAAAGTAAAATATTTTGAATTTTTGTGATAATTCTGTTGTGTGTGTGTACATGTATATAGATTCCCCAAGAAATGTATTAAAATTTTCTCAAGTTAACCACCAAAGAATTAAACATAATATCATCTCATACATCCTGAAATCCAAGTACAAGTTCTACACAAATTAAGTTTGAAAGAGTTATTTTATAGTATAGATCCACCTGATAAAGAAGTTTTACATTTAGTAAACTTTGTTTCTATAAATGAATGTAGTCCTGAAATTCAAGTATAAAATATACTTGAATGAGAATTTAATTTAAGCCAATTCAATTAAACTAAAACAAGAGAATTGGAAAATCTCAGATTGGAAACATCCTTTGCTGCTTCCTCATGCAACCTCGCTTCTTTTCCATCTGATACATGCATTTCTTTCTTTAACTCATAGTCATATTTTCTCTACTAAAATACATTTAAGGATGGAGAAATTGTGTTTCATGAAACATTAAATTTCATTTTGAAGTTGCTTCAATGAAGATTCTTCAGTGTATTACATTGAAAATATATGCTCCTATCATATCTATCAGGAAGTCCTAGTTTTGCCTTCTGTGGTGACATATAAAACCTATATACCTCTTTTCCCTAAAGTAATGTTTTTCATACCTGCATTTCAAACATAGCTACTTCCTATGACTACATAGTTGACAATGGAGAGCATCAATATAAACCCTGGCTTGTCACCTTCCCCAAATCTGTGTTCTTATGACCATCACATGCTGACTTCACAATGCCGTGAGAAAGAGGACAATGGTTTTATGAAAAAGAAAGAAATAGTTAAGCACATGTTGCAGAAATACCAGTTTGAAAATACTGTCACAGATTTTTAAGGGGGCAGGCCTTGGGCAAAGAGTTTGTTACAAAACCTCAGCAGTTTGGCTGAGGGGTGGATATAAGTAATGCACAAATTACATGACTAGTTGGGTTTTGCAGGATCACGGAGGGATAGGAAATTAAACTCACTCAAAGATATATGGTTTATCATGCTGGGATGATGTAGCACAATCAGCCACAGGAGGGAGGACATGTGGCCCATTTTCATGGAGACAGCTCTTCTTTTCAGACTTCTAATACTCAGGGGAGAGGTAGAGCCTATTTTCAAGATGAAACAGAAAGTGGGGAGGTGTCAAGAGAGTTGAATTGCAATTTAATACATTCGAAACCTTTAGCAGTTGGAATAGATTCTAGGGTGAAATTCCACCTGAAATTTAATATACTGTGATGAAAACATGGATTTAGCAAAAATAAATAAAAACTCAATACACTACCCATAGAACAACAATGAGTTCAGCAATTTTAGGTTAATTTGCAAAATGGTTTTACTGTAAAACATTTGAGTTGTGGCCATGAATTTCTAATGTGCTAATTAGAATGAGAACTTTTAAAATGCCATGGAGTCTTATTGAGGTTTTCTAAGAAATTCAGTGGGTTTTCAGAGATCATATTTGGAATCTTAGAAATAATGATAAGAACTTATAAACACAAATAAGGGAACAACAGACACTGGGATCTACTTGAGTGGGGAGGATGGGAGGAGGGAAAAGAGCAGAAAAGATAACTATTGGGTACTGAGCTTAATACCTGGGTGATGTAATAATATGTGCAACAGCCCCCATGACATATGTTTATGTATGTAACAAACCTTCATATGTAAACTTTCACATGTACCCCCAAACCTAAAATAAAAATTTTAAAACATATATGAAAAAAAGAAATAATGTGACAAACTTAAAAATTCAGGCACAGGAAGGTTGGGATTTTTCCACAAATACATAACTAGTAAGTAGAAAAGCTAGAAATCAAATCCAGAAAGGTGAGGTGGATGAGATCTGAAACATTTTATACCCATGGTTTTATGCCGGTCAGTCACAGATGCTCAAGGTTTTCACATAAAGCCTCATGGCCTCATGTCTGTCAGAAGGTTCTCACCCTGCTTTCCTTTGTAATAAATACCCTTAAAAAAGATCAAAGCATTTTTGGTACCAAACAACGTAATGTAATTGATGGTTTTCCTTATTGAACAAAAAGCCTATATCCACAAGGTCAAAGTTCTGCTCTTTAAGAAAGGCTAACAGTTGGGACATATGTATCTGTACTGAGTGGGTCAGTTTATGGGCAAGTTACACACAACAGTAAACACAATTCTATTGAAAAACATTTTTTTTTTTTCAGTAAGATGTAGGATTCATCCTACTGAAATCACTTGCATAAAACATCAACATATCGGGCAATTTACAAGTTATTTAAATTAATACAGGAGCCAGCAGCCATCTCTCATGAATGAAGTAAGTTTGGTAGGGATAAGAGGGAGAGGTGGGGAATCTGGCAAACTAACCATACCATATCAGAATGAATTTCGGTCGTGTGGAAATGGAAATATTATGTTGCCAGACCGTTCGTGTTTTTATTTTTCAACATCAGTTGGAGATTCAGAATTTAGTTTTGTTTTTGTTTTGCATGAAGGGAGGTGGGTGGAAATATACTGCCTTTAAATTTTGTTGACAAATAAACCTTAAAAACATTTTATCAGCCCAACAGACTACTTTAAACTTCATTTAATCTGGGGTCTTTCAACTTTCAATCTCCATTACAGTAGTATCAGATATTTTTATCAACTGTTTTTGAGATGGAAAATAATGACAGTGAGAGAAAACTTACAATTTTTTTCTAAATAACTTAAATTTCATAGAAGATTGTTGAAAATCAATAAGAATCTACAATAAAGAGTTTCAGTGCAAAGCAAACTTAATCAGCAATGCTGTATATATACACCAAATATGTTTTAAACTAATGAAATTGAGAAATAGTGTTTGTAAATGCTTTATTTCTTCCCCTTTGATTAAAATACAGGAGCCCACCAATAGTAGCTCCTGTTCATAGCACAGTTACCTGGGGAACACATCTTTCAAGATCAAATGCAGGGCCACTTCACATACATCTGGGGACAGAGATCAGAAATCTATGCTTCCACACTTGTGATTAACTGCTATGTCTTGGATATTTCTTAGTGGGTTAAGACACAGAGTCAGAAAAATAAAACTAAATTATCTATCAGGAACAGAAGTCAGATTTCCAGTCTATGCTTGGAAACACAATGATCTGTGTTATGCGGTAAAACAGATGCAGTAAAATGAAAGTGAGACAAAACCATGGTAGCTTGTGTCAGACTGTACAATGCAGATGAGACACAGCGGAGGTCAGAGGGAGGAGGAGGAGAAGAAATATTGGGCTCAGTCTCCGAGACTGAAAGAATTTATAGGCAGATCATCAAAAGACGAAGAGTATCTGGAAGGCTTGAATACCTGGCAAGATACAGTGGTGAATCCCCCACCAAGTCTGGTTCACATTAAGATGTGTTTCAGCTCGCATACTTCCATCCCTGGCCTAACAGGACAAGCTGTGTCTATGATAGAGGTTAACACATGGCAATATTTTTATGCCTTCTCTTAATACTAAGTTCTGAGAAACAGACAACAACTACGAATCTACAAATAGAAATCTAGTTCAGAGGCCAGGGACTGCTTTCTGTCTCTTCACTCTTACTTTTCAGTCCACTATATCATCAGTAAATTTGGTCTTTAAAAACCTTTTAAAAAACAATATATCTCCTTTGTAGTAATCATGTTGAAAAAAGATATGGTGAGAGTCCAATCTTGAACTGTTTTGTGTGTCTCGTTTATTACTATTTTGAGTAAAAATCTTACTTAAAGAACAATCTGGCAAAAATTCTAAATATGATGGCAAAGATAGTCTCATCATTTTTGAAGACATTTAGTGAGCATGTATTATGTGTCATAGGATTCTGAGATGAAGAAGCTACACGTGGTCCCAGGCTTCCTCGATTTCGAGATAATGAGAGACAGACTTGAGGAGAAGTGATCATAACAGTGTGAAAAGCACTATTAATGTACATATGAAACAAGTGCTATGGGGGTTCTGAAGAGCAAGCTAATAATTACCCAGCAATTATAGAAAAAAATTTATACTTCAGGATTATATAAAATAACATTCCTTCAAAATTATATTACAAATTTCTCTTTACTCTGCCCATCGTTCGTTATTTGCCTGATTCATTATTTGATATTAACTATACTGAATTTTGCTAAAAAGGCCATAACAAAATATCACAAACTGGGTGGCTGAAACAACTGAAATGGAATTGTCTCACAGTTCTTGAGACCAAAAGTCTGAGATCAAGGTTTTGACAGGGCTGTATTCCCTGTAAGGATATGGGAAGATCAATTCCAACCCTTTTTCGTAGCTCCTGGTTGTTCATTGGCTTGTGACATTTTAATGCCAATATTCACATAGAATTCTCCCTGTGTGTGTATTTCTCGGTCCAAATATTTCCTTTTTATAAGGATACCCGTCATATAGTTTTGGAGTCTACTCCACTGTAGTATAACCTAAATTTAACTAGTTACATCTGCAATGACCCTATTTCCAAATAAGACCACATTTCAAGGTATTTTTGGGGTTAGGACTTCAATATGTGAATCTGGGAGAGAGACAATCCATCCATAACATTTTTTTGAAGCCTGGTTATCTTGTGAAAGGCCTGAGTTCCCTCCAAGGATAGGATACTCTGAATCTGAATTTAAATGCAAATGTTAACAAATGGATACAGAGCCAGGTGTGCTTTCTGTAAACTTTGGACATTTGGGAAAAATTGACAATGAGGTCTGCAAGTTATCTGACAATCTGAATAATCCATATAAGAGAAATAGATGATTATAAAATAGTCTAAGATCTAAGTTCCGTACAAATGTCCCTAGTAACGGCAAAGTATATACTGGCTTTATGATTTTTTACAAAGTCACTTTAAGATTTTGCTGAAATATTTGTATGTTTTTCAGTTAATCCAGGAATTTGGCAATTCTTTCATGGTTTCTTACAAAAGAGAATCTGTGGTAATATAAAACTATTTGATTAGATTTATTCAATCTGGAAGGAGTAAAAATAGGTTCACCACTGCTTAGTTTGGTTTGTCTGACACTAGGCATTACATTGAAATGGTTAGAAAAGTGAGAGAGACACATTGTTTTATTTATACAAAGAAGGATAAACTATGGTTACTATACATAAGTGTTGGTGGAGTACCAAAGAGTGATTGACATATGTTAATAAGAAACCTATGTTTCATTGCGATTGATTTATCATATTAAAATACAAGACATAAGCTTTGCATTACAGTAAAGGCATGTTATATAGAGCATGGGACAGCAGTGGCAGGTCTGGTAGATGGAGAAACTTGTTGTTCTGGCTATTTGGGCATGAGTGGCACATTTCAAAAGGTGACATAAAAATAACAAGATTTTACATTGTTAGTTTAAGTCATGAAACTTGTATCACTATGGGATGAATACGTTTTTTAAATGCACACCATTTAGGAAATTAGAGAGTTGTTATAGCTTCTGTGACTTTTGACACATTGGTCTGAAGGTGAAAGATGATAAATTTAAAAAATTAGCAGTAGTGATGACACAATCACATTTGACATTTTCGTAGAAATCTTTACATAAAGAGACATATGTGGATACTCAAATTTTGATAAGTTTAAGAAAAACAACAACGAAGAGATTAGTTAGAAAGGTCCAAAAGCAAAAAGGTAGGAAACTTAAATACATAAAAATAGCATATACCCTGACTAAGGATACATTATCAGAGACTTGTGAACACCGACAAAAGTAAATATGAGGCTAAATGTTTGAGTTTGGAAAAGATGGAGGAGATGTGACCGGAGACCACAATACTGATCTTTAGGGATAATGTTAAAAAAAAAAAAAAAATCAAAAGTCATTCCCAAGTGCATAATAAAAGAATTCCCTTCAGGCAGGTGACAAGTATATCAGAAATGCAAAATCCACTGAAGATTATATTGACCTATTAGACCATGTTGGGAATGAAACATTCCAAAGAGATAGTAAAAAGTACAAAGAGACTGAATGGATGCTTTGTGCCTAGCTTGCTTTCCAGGATGATGAAGAAGTATCTACTCTGGAATTACTTTGTACAAAGAAAGAAGGTGGAGAACTGTCAGAGAAATCAAAACAAAGACCTGATTGAAAAAATATGAGAAATTAAGTGGCCATAAATCACCATGTTCAAATGGTCTTCATCTAAAACTGAAAGAGTTAAAAAACAATGTAGCTAAGCTACCACCAAAAAATGTATCAACACCTTCCATCAAAGAGGAGGGTGATGAATGCCCATCCATCTTTAAGAATAGTTCAGTGTTACTTGTAAGGTTAGATTTTAATAAAAAAACATGGTGTTGTCTAGAATTTTTCAAGTCTTTAAAAAATAGTGTATTTTTCCCCTTGTGGAAACTGTGTACTTTCACAATTAGTTGTTTCTGGAAAAGTTTCTCCACACATAGCCTTTGTTTCTTGTTTTGTTTGTTTTGTTGTTGTTGTTTTTGTTTTAATTTCTAAGTGTTTCTACATGAATTTACTACCCTGAACATTACTGAACACTGCTTATTAGACACACACTGATGGGTAACCAAGGAGAGGATTGTAACCCAGCCTACAACAACTCATAGCAGCATTTGTTGGTTGTCAACTTGGTCTGATTGATAAGCAAAAGCTTTATTGTTACAACATGTGGTGGCACTTTAGATGCTAAGAACCATGCTGAGAAGAGCATGACAAAACTGCCTGGTAAACTGGGTTTTCCAAAGCAATGAATGCAACTATTTTGCCTGAGAATTTTCGCATATCTTGAGAGGGTGGTTGTTTTCAAGTTAGGGCAATTCTATGGTACCCAAACTAACACAAATTAATAAATGGCTTATTAGCTTGTTAGAGTTTCAGGTGATAAATTCAGTGCTGCCCATTAAACACCAGGCATTGATTGCACAAGCTCTCTGTTGAACTCTTAGCAGGTGAGCACAAGCCAGGCCTTCCCATCTTGCATTGCCAGTGAACCTCAAATGTGACCTCTCCAAAGGAAGGAGGAGAATTCATTTGCCATGTTTACTTTATATTGAAAATCTTTTTAGATGGAGACTCCTAACTGAGCCGAATGTTCTTAGTTAAGAGTGTGAGGTGTGCTGCATGACTGGTGTTTTTTACAGTCTCATGAACAATTATTTCTTTTGTGTCTTTCAGCCATCACCATTCCTAAAGAATAAGTTAATGTGAAATACCTGTGAAGTCAAATGTGTTTCATGATCCATTTTCATAAAGGGTGTGATATTTAAAAACCAGCTCACTATTTTTTTTTTTTTTTTGCTAAAAGATAAGAAGGGAGCTTATTCAAGGAACATTTCTCTTCTGCCTCATTCTCAGGATTACCTGTGTGTTCTATGATGGCAACAAATACACTGCTGCCTTCTCATTGCAACTATTTCATCCAAGCCATTCACATTTTGTGTTTTTTGTTTGTTTGTTTTACTGTTTTACTTAATGGGGCAATTGTCCCAGAGCAATTATGGACATCCTTTTTATCCCTTTATCTGGATTATGTCTCACTTTCCAAATTATGGCAGAAAAAAAAAAAAAAAAAAAAAAAAAAAACAAGAGCAAATAATTGTGAATGAAGTGGTGCATAATAATGCTTCAGCAGATAATCAGGACATTTGAAGTAGGCACTTCTCTCAATGTTTTTCAATTATTCAATACTTTGAATATCTAACAAAACTATATACTCATTCCTCAGAGCAATGTATGATTACATGTAAATATTTTACTATGCAATTTCAGTGGCTTATAAACCTGCAAATAACCATCTCCAGACTAGAAACTTTTGCCTGGCTGATACATTGAGTACAATAAACTACTACTACTTTCAAATAATATTATATCTACTATCAAATAATAGACACCTTGGCTGAGCATGGTGGCTCATGTCTATAATCCCAGTGTTTTGGGAAGCTGTGGAAAGAGGATCACTGGGGCCAGGAGTTTGAGCCCAGTCTAGGCAACATAGCAAGATCCCATCTCTATAAATAAAAATAAATAAATAAATAAATAAAATAATAGATACCATGAAACCCTCAATCTGTTCAAGGATATTTAGCCTGCAAATATCTTAAGCAGTTTGCCTACTTTTCCATCAAATAGAGGCAGAAGATTCTTTTCATTTATGAGACGTAGTGAAACTGTTACTAGATTTACAATTAGAACTAGATCTAAATACAATTCAAACTGTAATTAAGTTGCTATAACATGTCGTTCTAATAGAAAAACTATTCTCTAATAGTTTCTTTATTGATAAATTAAACAGATTGAATTAGGATTTCTCTAAGTCCAATCCAGGCTATAAATTATATGACCACCTATATTGTACAGGAAAAATTTCCTACTCTCATTGCTGACTGAATAATAGGAGAAGTCACACATCAGTTGAAAACATACCGGAATGGTAGAGTCATATGAATTGGATGACTGTCTATTTAAAAGTAATTTAACAAGTTGTTATTTAATTTATATTTTCAGAAGTTTATGTTTCTATATGCTGTTGATATTTCATCTTTTTCTATCTTAATTTCACGAACATGATTCCTAGAACGCACATATCTAAAATGTATTATTTTCAGATGGCTTTGTTTTTTGAAATGTATTGCAGTTTGCATGCTTACTGAAAAAGACAGAAAATACATTTCGAAAACTCAATGAATTTATTAATTTTGTCTTCATGATTTCAGAAAAAAATAAATTGTTTTGTTTTTCTTAATTTGTATCTAGTTAGGGAAGGCAGAATATGCAAAACAGGAAGAGTCAGACACTAGATTTCAATGGCCTGGTTCAAATCCTGACTGATCTCTTTCTTTGACCTTGAGCCTTCACCCCTGTGAATTGGAGCAGCTAATAATAAGGCCTACTTCATGGGATGCTGAGAGACTTAGATGAGATACATATACCTAGGTAAAGTGTTAGACCACCAGAGGTGATCTAAAAATGATAACTGTTATTCTAATTAGTGTTGTCATTCATTTACAAAGTATTTTTTAAATGAGTGTTGTAAGAATAAAACTATATTCATTATGACCGCTTGGCTCTGAGTAATTGAAAACTCTGATATGCATATTTGTGTCTCTCTCCAATTAAAAAAAAAAAAAAAAAAGGCCCAGGATAGCTAATCCATGGGTGGAGATGGGATGCTGGTCCATGGGGTCAGCAGGGACTTGGGCTCCTCTATGTTTTTCTCTGTCGTCTTCAACTTGCAATTATTACAGCATTGTCCAAAAAGACTGTTCCACCTCCAGCCAGCACATCTGTATTCTCACCACCTGTAAGGAGGAAGGGATGGAGAAGGATATGTTACTGTTTTTAAGGACATTACTCCTGTTTATATCCTATGGACCAGAACTTAATCATTAATTATAGACCAATCTTAGCTGCAAGCTTTATATTAGGCCCTGTACCTAACCAAACACTGAAGTTCCCTTACTGATAAGAAAGATAATGTTTTTATGGGGACAATGAGCAGCCCTGACACAAAAACTAAATAGATCATTTTTTAATGATCAAAATTAACAAAATTGATATCAAATATAATTACTTTATGACTTAGACTTAGTGATATATTAAGCACAGTATTTTCTCCCTCAATGGTTATTAATCCCCCTACTTAATAGCTTTATGAAATTTTATATTATATCTTTCCCATTACTCTCTTGTTTTTTTATGTATAACTGAAATAGTTTATCTCTTCAAAAATTTTTTAATCCTTCACCTTATTTAGATATCCCTTCTATGTAATTCAATACTACCCATTCCATACTCTAATTATAGGCACTTATAACACTATAATTATGAATTACATGCCTATATCCCTTATTCAAATATTCCTTGTGGGCAAGCACTACATCTAACATGTTTTTGTAACCTCAGACTCTAATGTATTTCTGGAACATAGTACATTCAATCATTACTCTCCAAAAAAATAAAAAATAAATCAATAGACTGAATGAAGAAATTTATATGCAGTGGAATGTAGAACACTTTGACAATTATTTGGTGCATGTAAAACTAGAAATCAACTATCATGCATACAACACATACTTGTCTAAGCTCTCTAGTTATATAACAGGTCTTTGAACTATTGCTCTACTCTAATGTAACCAAAGGAATACTCCTCCCGATTTCCCGCATATTGAGGAAGGCGAGAGCTTTGAGCCATGATTACAATTTAACCTGTATTAATAGTAATCCCAAAATTCTGTGACTCCATTCTTTTCACAGAGAGTGGACAATGAATCTCTACATTTTCAACTACTTTCATATTCCAGATACACTGAAAGTGTTTACTCTGAACTCATTGATAAAGGAATGGAACTGGCGCACTCTTACCTGACTGACAAAATAATTGTCCCAGAGAGAGGATCCTTGCACATTGTAAGACAGCTAGAAAATAGTTATCTTACTCTTATTTATTTATTTATAGTTTTTATAGCGGTGAGAACACTTAACATGAGATCTACTCTCATAAGAAATTTTTACGTGTCCAATAACAGTATTGCCAAGTACAGGCACAGTATTTTGCAACAGATCTCTAAAAAACTGACATATTTGCAGTCCTGAAACTTATGCCAATGGATTAGCAACTTCCCATGTCACTCTATCTCCCCAGACACTGGCAACAATTATGCCATTTTCTGTTACTAATAATTTGACTATTTCAGATAGTGCATATTAGTGGAATCATGAAATATGTGCCTCTCTGTGTCTGGCTTATTTTACTTAGCATAATGTAGTCAAGGTTCATCCACATTGTCGTATATAGCAAAAATTCTTTCTTAAGGCTGAAAATATTCCATTGTATTTATATATCACATTTGCTTTATCCACCTATCCTGCTGATAGACCTTAAGGTTGTTTCCACACTCTGACATTTGTGAATAATGGTACAATGAACATGAGAATGTATTATCTTGTTGAGATCCTAACTTAAGTTATTTTGGACAAATACCTAGAAGTAGAATTGCTAGATCATATGGTTTGTTTTTTTTTTTTTTTTTTTTTTTTAAAAAAAACCCATATGGTTTTCCATAAGAGCTGCACCATTTTACATTTCCACCAACAGTTCACAGGAGTTCAATTCCTTAACTGCCAAGATTTGTTATTATTATTATTATTTAATATTAACCATATCAACATGTGGAGTGATAACTTGTATTGTGGTTTTTATTTGCATTTCCCTGATGATTAGAGATGTTAAGTATCTTTTCATAGGCCTGCTGGACATTTATATGACTTCTCTGGAGAAAAATGTCTATTCAAATCCTTAGCCAATTTTTAAAATAGGATTAGGTTTGTTTTTGTTGATATGATTTTACTTTGAGTTGTAGAAATCCCTTTTTTATTTCGTAAATTAATCTCATTGGATATCTGGTTTGCAAATATTTTCTCCCATTTGATAGGTTGCCTTTTCATTTTGTTGCTTATTTTCTTTGTTGCGCACAAGCTTTTAGTTAGATGTAATCCCACTTGTTAATTTTGTTTTTGCCGTCTGTGCCTTTGGTGTCATATTTATGAAATCACTGCCAAGACCAATGTCATGAAGTTTATTCTCCATCTCTTCTTCTGTTACTATTACAGTTTCAGGTCTTAAATTTAAGACCTTAATTTATTTTGAGTTTTTTGTGTGTGTGTGTGTGTATGATATAAGATAAGGGTTCAAATTAACTGTCTTTACATTTGAGGATGTTGTTTTCCCAATACTATTTGTTGAAGAAAGTATCATTTCCCATTTTATAGTTTTGTCACCGTTGTCAAAGATTAGTTGACCATAAATGTGTGGATATATTTCTGGGTTCTGTATTCTGCTCTGTTGATCTATATGTCTATCTGTATATTAGTATCATACTCTTTCAATTAGTGTAGCCTTGTACTATATTTTGAAATCAAGAAGTGTGATGCCTCCAGCTTTATTCTTTCTCAAGATTTTTTTGGCTATTTGGGGTCTTTGGGGTTTCCATATAAATTTTAAGCTATTTTTCTACTTCTCTGAAGACAACGATTGCAATTTTTATGAGGATTGCATTGTATCTGTGGATTATTTTGGTTAACTATGGATATTTTAAAAACATTATGCTTGGCAATTGATAAGTGCAGGATGTATTTCAACTTGCGTCTTCTTCATTTCATTGATGTTTTGTACTTTTCATTACACAGGATTGTTCACCTCCTTAGTTAAGGTTATTCCTAAGTATTTTTTAAATGCTTTTTTAGATGGGATTGTTTTGGTAATCTCCTTTTCAGATATTTCATCGCTAATGCACAGAAACACAAAAACTTACTATAAAAAACTTATTTTTGTATCTTGATTTTGTATCCTTCAATTTTATTGTTTTATTTGTTCATTCTAAAAGATTTTTTCATTTTTGGTTTTTAGTGGAGTCTTTGGGATTTTCAATATGTGAGATCAGGTCATCCACAAACAGGGACAATTTTACTTCTTTTTTCTCTGATGACTTTTATTTCCTTCTCTTGTCTAATTGCTCTTGCTAGGACATTTATTATTATGGCAGAAGTGATAAGAATAGGCATATTTGCCTCACTGAATTTAGAGGGAAGGTTTTCAGTTTTTCACCATAGAATGTGATGTTAGCCATGGACTTTTCATGTATATTCTTTATTATATTAATTTCTTTCTATTCCTAATTTGCTGAGATTTTATTGTGAAAGTGTGTTGAATTTTTCAAATGCTTTCTGTGCATCTATTAAGATGATCATGTAATTTATATTCTTCATTCTTTTAATGTGGTATATTATATTGATGTTTTTATGTTGAGTCATCTTTGTATCCTAGATATAACACCTACATTGTCATGGTGTATGAATATTTTAATGTGCTGTTGGATGCAGTTTGCTAGTATTTTCTTATGGATTTTAAATTCCATATCCATCAGAGATACTGACCTACAATTTTCTTTTCTTGTTGTGTCATTGTCTTGCTGTGTTATCAGGGTAACACTGGCCTCATAAAATGAGTTTGGGAGTGTTCCTTCCTCTTCAATATTTTGGAAGAGTTTGGGAAGACCCAGCATTAATTTTTCTTTAAATCTAGTTGTATTTCATCAGTTAAGTTATCTGTTTCTTCTTGACTTAATCTTGGTAAGCTATATCTTTCTAGGGTTTGATTCATTTTTTTTCTAGGTTATTCAGAAAGCATACAATGGTAATATTCTCTCATTATCCTTTTTATTCTCATGGCATCAGTTGCAATGTCTCCTTTTTTATTTCTGATTATTTATTCAAATCTTCTCTCTTTTCCTTAGTCTAGCTAAAGATTTTATTTAGTTTTGAAAAGATAAATACTTCATTTAAAAAAAAAAAAAAACTCAGTTTTGTTGATTTTATCCCATCATTTTTCTATTCTTTATTTTATATATTTGCTCTAATCTTTATTATTTCCTTTTTATGCTAAATTTGGACTTAGGCTGTTTTTTTCCCCCAATCATTTGAGGTTTAAATTTAATTTGTTTATTTGTGATTTTTCTTCTTTTTGAATGTTAGTGCTTTATCACTATAAACTTTCCTTAGTACACATAGCCTTTGCTGCATCCCGTAAGTTTTGTATGTTGTGTTCTTATTTTCATTTATCTCAAGATATTTTCCATTTTCCATTTTGATTACTTATTTGACTCATTGGTGGTTCAAATTGTGTTTAGTTTTCACATGTTTGTGTGTTTTCCAATTGTCCTACTTCTGTTGATTTCTAGTTTTCTTCCATTGTGATTGGAAAACATAATTGGTAGGATTTCAATCTTCTTCAATTTGTTAAGATTCTTTTGTGACCTAAAATGTGATCTGCCCTGAGAAATGCTTTATGTACACTTGAGAAGAATGTATATTCTACTCAATATATATGCTACTGTTGGGTGGAGTGTTCTGTATATGTTTGGTAGATCTATCAATCTGTATTTTTGTTCATGTTGACTGTTTCTGGTCTCCTATTATTATATTGCAGTCAATTTATTCCTTCAAGTCTGTCAATGATTGCTGTATATATTTACATGTTCTGATGTTGCGTACACACACACATATGCAACATCACAATTATATATATATATATATAATTATATCTTTCAGACAATTTTATTCTTGTATCCTTATATAATGTGCTTCTTTATCTCTTGTGAAGGTTTTGTATTTAAAGTGTGTTTTGCCTGATCTAAGTCTAGCCACTTCTGCTATCTTTTGGCAACCACTTGCATGGAGTATTTTTTTCCGTTTTTTCACTTTCAGTCACTGTGTATCATTAAATATAAAGTGAATTTCTTATAGATAGCATATGGATTGATCATATTTATTTCTGATTAATTAAACCCTTCAGTGCTTCTTGCTTGAGTACTTTAATCTATTTACATTTAAAGTAATTATTGATTAGAAAAACTTTCCTCTTGCCATGTTGTTAATTGTTTTCTATGAGGTTTTGTTTTTTGGTCTGTCACTCTTCCACTTGTGTGGTGTTCCTTTGTCTTTAGTAGATTTTTTTATATGCTTTATTTACTTTCTCTTTTGTGTTGTTGTGTGATTTATATAAATATATTTTTTTATTTGTGGTTACAATGAGATTTAAATAAAATTTCTTATTGTTATATAAGTTATTTTAAGCTGATAACAGCTTAACTTCAACTGCATACAAAAGCTCTACATATTTATTTCTCCCTTTCCCAGACTTTATATTATTTTTGTCACAATTTCAACTTATTTATATTGTGTATCTATTAACATATTTTTACTTAGTCATTTTTAATATGTTTTGTTTTTAGCTTTTTTACTAGAATAAAAAGTTATTTATCCACTGCTATTACAGTATTTTCTATATGTCTATATATTTACCCTTACCAATTAGTTTTATGGTTGCTTATACTATCATGTTATGGTTTAGCATCCTTTCATTTCAACTTGAAAAAAATCCCTTTAGTACTCCTTGTAAGACAGATATAGTGGTAATAAAATTATTCAGATTTTGTTTACCTGGGAAAATCTTTGTTCCCTTCAATTTTGAAAGATAGTTTTAATGAGTATAATATTCTTGGTTGTCAGGGCTTTTTTGTTTCTTTCAGCACTTTGAATATATCATACTTCTAACTACTGGCCTGAAAAGTAAAAATCTGCTGTTTGTCTTATAGAGATTATTTGTATGTGAAAGTTGCGTTTTTTTCTGATTTTGGAATTTTCTTTGAATTTGACAATTTGATTTTAATGTGTCTTGGTGTGTTTTTCTTTCTGTTTCTTTTCTGGTGCATCTTATTTAGAATTCTTTGGGCTTTCTGCATTTGGATTTCCGTTTCTTCCCCAGATTTTGGAAGTTTTCAGCCATTATGTCTTTGAGTAAACTTTATGGTTCTTTCCCTCTCTCTCTTGTCTTTCTGAAATGTCCATAATGCTTATATTGATCTGCTTAATGTTTTCCCCTAAGCCCCTTAAACTTTTTTCACTATTTTTCATTTCTTTTCTTTTTGCAACTCTCACTGTATAATTTCAAATGACCTGCGTTTTAGTTTGTTGATTATTTCTTCTGATTGCTCTAATCTGCTGCTGAAACTTCTCTATTACATTTTTATTTCAGTTAATATATTCTTCAGCTTTAAGATTTGAGTTTTGTTCTTCTAAAAATTTTCTATCTGCTTGTTGAACTTCTTCTATTTTTCTTGTATTGTTCACTTAAACTCATTAAATATTTTATAATGGTGATTGCATGTTTTCTGTCAGTTAATTTATGTTTATCTGTTTTATTAGGGTTGGTTTCTGGAGTTTCATCTTGTTGCTTTATTTGGATTGTTTTTTCTTGTTTTTTCATTTCCTTTACTTTGTACATTGGTATGATCTACACATTAGAAAAAAATCACTTCACTCAGTCTTCACATATTTGCTTTGTGCAGGAAAAGACCTTCTTCAATCAGTTTGGCCAGATTATCTGTGGATCTCCCAAACCTTTGTGGTAGTCCATACTGCTACCTTAGTTCCCAGCCACCCTCAAGTGTCTAGAGTACAGCAGATCCTGACACTGCTCCAAGATATCAAAGACAGAAGCCATTCTCTCATATAGAAACCAGAGAATTAGATCATTGGGTTCATTGTCCAACTCTTTACCTCCCCAGGGAGAAGACAGAAGATAAAGTTTTTTCACTCACTCACTCTTCACGAGGCAGGGGAGAGAGTTGATGGAGGTTGCTTTTGTGCTTGTTTAAACCCCATAAATAGGTACAATTATGTTTCAATTAAAAAGTAAACATAATCTATAAAAAGATAAAAATAAAAATATTTTCAACAATGAAGAGAAGTTTCAGAGATGACATAATGTTAAAAGCAAAATAATTTTTAATTTTTAAATAAAAACTACTAGACGTTATTTAGCATAGATTATTCAAAAATACAGGGATGAACATATAATTTAAATTTATGAAAGAAACATCCAGAAGGACTAAAAATAAAACAGTAAAAAGTAGTTGCTATTAAGAAATAGAACCCATGAGTAAGAGGCTAGAGATATTGGAAGGGAAATTTTTTGTCTGTATTTTGTAACTGTATGCACTGATTTTTATCTGTATTTCAATATAAATGGAATTTTTAACAATAAAATATTCAAATTAAACAAAAATGAAATTTAAAAAAATAATATTTATTTTCAGTGACCATTAGGCTTCTAGACTGATTGGTTCTGTCAGCACTCTGAGAAAAGCAAGACAGAAGTCAGACTCTTGAGCAGCGCCTGAAAAATTTGGAACCTTGGATTTGTGGTCCAACTATTTTCTTTCCAGTGAAAAGCTATGAGCTGAGGCTCTTCTTTATCCACTTACTGTAGGCAGAGTTAGTGAGATGATTTGTGGTGAGTGCCCACATACTAGGTCAAACCGCTGCCTTTTTTCACAGTAGCCCTGAGATGTTTAGTGTATGTTGCGTTCTGTCAGTACTCCTAGACAAGTGATACAAGAAAACCAGTTCCTCAACAAATAGCTGAAAAAGGTGGAATGTTTAATGCATAGTCCAGCTTCCTCCCTAGGGAGAAGTTGGGAACTGAGGGCTTTTCTCACAACTGAGTGGAACTGTGCCATGAATGGGGAATCCTTATAGTGAAAGCATGTCTGATCTATGGTGTGCAAAATAACTGAGGCATGACAAGGACTTCATTCATATGTAGGTCATACTCACCAGACATTTACTGCGTGCATGGCATTGATCATCCAGTTTTGAGAAAACAGCAAGCACAGAATGATCTATTGGGACTCATATTGCATGCACACTTTTCTCTGCCCATTTTCCTTGTTCTCTTCACTCATTTAGGGGCCTTGAGCTCATATTAAAAACATTTTCCTCAAACTTGTCTCCAGTTCTGGGTTAGCCCTGAAAAACCATCACTTAGTCCTTCTAGCACTATCTCCTAGATCTCAATACGCACCTCATACTCTTTTTATACTCCTTCCCTAAACTACTGCAACGCTAATAAAGTTGCAGCCTTAGAACTCCACAGGTTGCTACATTCTCTCAGCTTGCACCTCTTTTCTTCCTCCTTGAGCTTCTCCTTCCTCTCAGTCCCATGGATCCTTCCTATGTTGCAGCCTCACATTACCCATAGTCCTGTATCTTCATATTTGAACTTCAGATTTGGAAGTCCTAAAAGCAATTTTTCATTCCTTTCTACCCCTAAGTGTGACCCAATCCTTCTTTGTAATGTTTAAATGTCATAATTTAAAAAATGATAATTGTATTACACTACAATGAACTATTCCTGTGTAACTAAAGACACTGTAAAACAAAATTAAATTGAATTAAACACACACACAAACTAGGAGCAAATATTTGCAACATATATTATAAACAAATGATAAGATGCTGAACATCTAAAAATCTCCCAGAAGCTGATAATGGTGGTGTGAGAGGGTGGTACAACTCAAGAATAAAATAGATAAATATTATGAAGGCAAGTCACAAAAGAAGAGTAAGGATATTTAAGCAGTACACAGGGAGAAAGTTCCCTAAGAAAACAGCAATCAGTAAACAATTTAAAACTAGGAGACTTCATTTACTACTCATGAGTGTTGCTAGTGTTAACAAGGATTAGGAGAGTATAACAGCTCCATACATTGCCAAAAAGGATAAAATAAACATGCCCTCTAGAAATGCTGATGTTGGTAACTTTTTATTGCAACATAGTTAAGAAAATTGGGCAGTGTATGTAAGATTAAATCTCAGTGGTAGGAACACTATTGTGTACTTCTTAATGGCCTATACTTTTCTGTTTGATCAATTTCATAGGCAAACAAATAGAAAAAAAAAAAAAAACAGTAAATAGGTCCTAAGAAAAAATAAGTACATTGAGTCTACCAGGCAAAATAACAGTGAGTCTGTAAAGCTGAGTAACAGAAAGAACATAACTTACATTGTTCAATTAGGACAGTTCTCTCTAACACTTTAACTTTTAAAACTCATACTTTTTATTTAGATAGATATTTCCTGAGGCACAATTGGGAAAAGAGCATTCGAGGCAAAGAAAGGACAGATATTAAAGCTCTGAGAAAAGTAAGAGTTTGAACATTTCTAGAAATAGAAAAAAAAAAAAGCCGCTTTGGCTTGAGTACAGTGAAAGATGATATGGACCTGAGAGAAGATCACCACAGCAAGGAATATTCATTTTATTCACACACGATAGGAAACTAGTCAAATGATTTTAAGAAGGGAAATGCAGAAAACAAGTTTACATTTTAAGATTGCATTAGATTATGGGAAGACTAAAGGAAGACTCTAAGAGACACTAAATCGAAGGTGATTGTTGTTCTTCAGGAAAGAAACGATGGTAGTGTAAGCAGAAGAACGTGGACCAATCTAAGATATTGTTTGAAGTGGAATCATTGAAATGGGAAAGGTTTCCTTGTCCCCCTTGCAGGGCATATGATGGGGGTGTGTGGCTCGCTTCTTCAGTGCCCTGCTGCTTAAACCTTTAGGGGAGTATACAGATGGCAGACTGTGGGACTCCGAAGTCACAGCAGTGTCTAGGGGTGAATGTTTACAACTCCTGAAGCCCCAGTGGGTGTGTAACAGGGTACTCTCTTAGTTGCCATCTATAGGCAGCTTGTGTTAACCAGCTCAATTGGACTCCCTTATCACAAGGACAGAGGGATTCCTATATACAGGGCTTTCTTCTCTTAGTGTACTGGCAGAATCGGATCACATGTTGGCTTAGAGAATGAGTGCAACGTTTTGTTGTAGAAGTAGCTCTCAGGAGATCCGGGAGCCAGAAGGGAGATGCTATTCCCCTGGAGTCAGGCTTGGCCTGACTCTTCTCCGACCACCCCAGCCGAACTCTGTGTCATTCCACTGATGAATGGCCTGCCTGAGTTCTGGCATCTGTTGGTGTGCTCCTTCCCTGGTGTGCTCCTCTCCTGGTGTGCCCCTCTCCACAGCCAGCCACTTGTGTCTTCTTCCACTGATGCACTTCTGTCAACATCTGGCCACCTCTGTGCATGCCAGGGTCTCGAGTTTTTATATACCCAGGATGAGGGAGTGGCAGGGTCTTGGAAAATGCAACATTTGGGCAGGAAATACCTGTCCTCACGGAAGTCCGTGGGGGTAGAACCCTAGCCAAGGACCTGCCTTTCTCTATCCAGCACTTCTCTTCCCACCTTCCATAACATTTAAAGGGACTGCGCTCTTTCCTTCCCAGCACTCCCATATCTTTGTGTCAGACTGCATACAGAAGGTGGAGAGGAGGGTTTTGAAGGGTGACAATAAGCCTTCTCACTTAGGCAAATGTAGAGAGGCAAAGAAAACTGAAAAGGAAAAGATTCAAGTAAAGGGTAGAAGAATAAAGTCAAAGTCACCAACATAGAGAGATATGTGTAAACACCCTAAACAGATACAAAACCAATAAATGATCAAAATATATCCAGCAGTACAATGTAATGTATAGCTTACTTTCTCTTTCAGTATTTTTTAATATAAAAATGTTTACTTCTTTCAAAATCATTCATTTATAAAATTTGAGTGTTTTTTATGTTGTTTCAATTAATTTTGATTCTTTCAAATATATATTAATTCATTTATCAGAATTTTTAAAATGTGCATATTCTATTAGAGATTGAATAGGCTATTAGCTACTGCAAACTTCTATTGATTCTTTTGAAGAATATTAATGATTTTTTTTTTTTTTTTTTGAGACAGAGTCTTGCTCTGCAGCCCTGCTGCAATATGCAGGGGCTTGATCTCAGCTCACTGCAACCTCTGCCTCCTGGGTTCAAGCAATTCTCCTGCCTCAGACTCCTGAGTAGCTAAGACTACAGGTATACACCACCATGCCTGACTAATTTTTGTGTTTTTAGTAGAGATGGGGTTTCACCATGTTGGCAAAGCTGGTCTCGAACTCCTGACCTCAGGTGATCCACCAGACTCGGTCTCCCAAAGTGCTGGGATTACAGGAGTGAGCCACCGCGCCCAGCAGAGATTTGTAATTTTTTTGTTTTTCTTTTTGTTTTGCTTTGTTTTTCGTTCGTGTGTGTGTGTTTATTTTTTAAAGAAAAGAGAAAGACTTGCAATTAGGTGATGTCCAAGAAGATAAATATCATTTAAGACATTTTTAAATCAACATATTTTTCATAAGCTGTCCACAGAAGATTCATTGATTTTTAAATCACTCATTTGCTCTTTTAATGATATGACAAAGACTCTGTACCCTAAAAGTAGGTAAAAACAATTACAGTTATAAAATTAGCTAAGTTTTTGAGCACTTACCATACGTCAGACAGTGCACAAAGCAATTTAAGAGTCTCGTAACAACTCTTGTGCTAAGTATTGTTATTCTTCATTAACAGATATAGACATAGAGGCAAAGTGGAAAAAATGGTGTACTTTGGAAAATAAGCCAAATGAGAATGCAGTTGTCTACTTGTAGTTCTACATGCCAGACAGCCAGACCTTTCATAAACCCAAAATTTGGAGGAAGAGTGTCCATTAAGGTAATCTTTCAGATATGGAATAGGAAGTGATTCTTATTTCGTTCCATATTTATTGTAAAGTAAGTCATCTCTCTCACCTATGCAGGTTATTTAATAGTAATTTTGGATCCAGGGAATCCAAAAAAGACTATATTTTTTGTTGTCATCATGACAGTTGTATGATAATCATATTTTCATTTCCAAAAGCCAGATTATTGGTCTTAACTGAAGAGGGTAGCAAACACATTAAAATAGACTAAAGTTGTTTCAGAAATCTTGTTAGAGACAATGCAAGGGAAAATATTTAGTTTATGGATTTGTTAAGTAAGGGAGGTTTGTATTTATACAAGATGCCTATATTTGAAAATAACATAACATGATAAAACTAGGCTTTTTTAACTACTGTGTTAGTATGTGTTACATTGTTATAATGAATACCTGAGCCTGGGTAAATTCTAAATGTCAGAGATTTGGCTCATTCTTGCACAGGTTGTACTAACATGACACCAGCATTTGCTCAGCTTCTGGTGAGCCCTCAGGAAACTTCTCCTCATGGTAGAAGGGGAAGGGGAAGCAGACCTGTCACATGGTGAGAGAGAGAGAAAGAGAGCAAGAGAACAGGGAAACAGGTGCCAGACTCTTAAACAACTAGCTCTTGCATGAACTGATAGAGTGATAATTCACTTGTTACCACAAGGATGGCAAAGTCATTTATGAGAATCCCACTTTCATGATCCAAACACCTTCCACCAGGTCCACCTCCAACACTGGAGGTCACGTTTCGACATGAGATTTTGAGGGTACACACATCCAAACCATGTCAGTTTTCATACTACAGTCAACCTAAATATGTTATGTTTAATACATCAGTTTCTACTTTATACTTATAGATACTGATGAAAATACCCAGAGGAAAAATGATTCTAATATTCATGCAGTTAAAAACAAAACAAAAATTAAGTTATATGTTAGTAGTTTGACAAATTATCAAATCCATAGACTTTTCATAAGGAGTAATATATCTCACTTTACCACAGTAAAAGATTGTAAGGTTGCATTTGTCTTAGGACATCAAAAGCTTTTACTTTCTTAAAATTGAACTCATAGGTCACTATTTCCTTCCAATTTTTGAAAATCTCAGAGCACAGAACACTCCACACACAAAAAAAGTTAGTATTTTTATCTTTTCTCTGTAAGATTCCCTTCAGAATCTGTGTAAGGTTCCTTTCTGCCAAAGGAAGATATGCTTGCCTATAAAAATGTTTAAGTTCATTTTTCTTATAATATCAGGATCTATGAAATACTAAATTTACTATAGTTCCTGTCTCTTTTTCTATGCCAAGCAATGTTTTCAAACTAACAAACTAGGGATTTAGCTTATTCTCAGCAATGCCCAAACAATATGAACAATCTTTTTATCTTATTGTTTGACAGCATGTATTGACCCATATGCCTAGTCAGTTTAAATGCACTATTGCACCATAATATATAAGATATAACTGCTCCCGTAAGACTACACTGCTAGAAATAAAAATAGCACATTTCCAAATATGAAAATTATTTTTAAACCTCCCTTACTAATAGCATCATTTGAAAGATATTTGTTATCTTTAAATGAAACTTTTGAATTCTTTATAATGGTATAAAGTCTTTACTATTCTTAAAGGGATCTTTCACCATTCAGATGACCTTTGTTAGAATCCTAAAAAGTTTGGCTATTTTTGGTTTTCTTTTGTTAGTTTTTACATCTAAACAATTTTTCATTTGCACAAGAAGGGACTAGAGACCACACAGGCCTAGCATATTTTGGGGCATTGGTATTCCTTTTAATCTTTACCTTGTAGCTCATATCAAAGCTGTAATTGTTTGCTAGCCAGCAAAATCTAATGACTCCCTCTGGTCAAAAGCTGTCAACAGCAATCTATCCAGCAGTGGGGGCATTGCCTGAAATAGAAAAAGCATCACATATGGTCGTATTCCTTGGTGAACTACAAACAAGGTAAGGCTTAACATTTTCAAACACAAAACGATTGCTAACTCCACATAGTAAGACTGGGGCACTAACATATCATTGCTAGAGAATTTTGCTTTTTGTTTCATTACTGTGCTGTAGGTCAAAGAATATAGCAAGATAGTACAAGTATTTACACTGTTTTCTATTTTTTTTCTTCCCTTGATTTCACAGTATAGCAATAAGTTTCTCTTAGATGTTAGATCATGATTTATTAGGTGTCCAATAGCAAACCCGTACTCCAAAATGTATAAAGAAAACAGGCCTCAAATGATCAGTCCAGATTTCCTGCTAAGTGTAAAGACTGCTAAATTCATTAGGAAATCTAACAAAGAAAAATACTATGATTTTTTTTTTTTTATTTGCTCCAAAAACTGTAAAGTTCTGTTTAGAAATTTCTGAGGTAGGTGGTTTATTTAACATTTGTATTATCACAACAGTATTGTATAATCCTACTGACATAGTTCAGTGTAATGACTCTAAACATCAAACCAGCTATCGAACATCATGCTGAGTTTCCCATCCAGGCTAATTAGAATTCTTGTCTTCTTAAAACATTTGCACTCTTGGCATTCCAGTGGTTTTTCCACTTGTGGCTGGGCTTTTGGATATTTCTAAATCAGAATGAGCTGCATGCCGCTAGCTTTACATGCCTCTTGGTTCCTTCTGCCCTCTCACCTGAATGTCAGAAATTTTTTAGTAATTCCTCAGAATGAAATCAAAGAGTTTCTCTTAGCTCAGTTTAGAGGCATCCAAATGGAAGCAGCAAACTAAAAACAGAACATTCACCCAGTAGTTTTTATACATTCTAGAATCTCCTCTTTGTTAACCCACTTTATGTAATATATAATATAGGATGGATTGTGGATTGTTCTCTTATTAGAAGCAAAATAATTCATATATAAATAAGCTATGCTGCACTTCATGTAGTGCATAAAATATGCGTTCAATTTCAATTCATCTAAAAGAATGATAACATAGTAGACTTCAGGTAAAAAAAGGAAGAAGAAAATAGTCTTGGATCAGTAGAAGAGGAACTCATTTTGTACACATTGACACGAAGAATAGACAGTGTACAATGTAAAAGTAAGAATTTGTACTGCTCTCTGTCTATTATGAGACATAATAAGGCTCTGAAAGTTCCTGCAACAGAAGCATATGGTGTGTGTTTTTACTAACATTTTTCTAATGCAAAAATTTCCATGTACCACTAGTAGGAAATTCATTCCTCAATATAAAGTTTGGGCAACTCATTAAATGTTGTGTCCTTTCGTGAAAGTCTTCAAAGCATACAGGCCCAATTCCATTTCAGAGATTAATATAAGCAACTGATGAAAAGTTTTATTGGAATCTGCCATTGGTTTAATCACACTAATTCATCTCAGAGCTGAACTAAAAATGGGATAAGTCTTTAGTAAAATTCAAATGAAAAAGGATGGCTTTGGTTAAGTGAAAGTATGACAACATATTTGGTATTTTGTCTGCTTTCCTGACACATTTCGCCAAGGTTCAGTGAACTGGTAGTATGTTTTGATCATTATAACATCTTCAAGTATTTCTAAGATGTCTGGGGTTTGGCATGCTCCAAAGATACCTTGCCAAGCTCATTTTCCACTATTATTTACATTCATATATTTTTTCAAGGAAACAGTTTGAATGTTTCTGATTAAATAGAGCTATTGAATGTACAAATGGCCCCATTTAATACACTATAAGTAACTTAATTCAGTTTTGGGGGGAAAAATAAAAAATAGTTTACATTTGCTAATAATCTAAAATTTGAGAGATTTGGATTGTATCTAACCTTAAATCAAAATATCATTAAATTCTATAATTGAATAAGATACATTATTATCATGCTTAGCCTCCATGCCATTTTCCATTCATTTTGTCATCTCTGTCCGATTTACCGTATCTCATCCTATACAACATTTGTCATTTCACTACCAATGCTTTCCTGATTACCTTTTAAGTAATATAAGTTGGTAATAATAGTAATTGTTTACAGAGAAGGCTACAATTCCTCTTGCCAAAAACCATACCAAATAATAGGTGGAATTGTTTATGTGCTTTCCTTAGGCACTATATGTTAAATAGTATATTAAATATAATGTCTAACTGTGTATAAGTATATATCACATGATACTGCAGATGGGCAGAGAAGTGCTGCATCGAGAAGGGTGGTTCCCTGGCCAAAACTCCACCCTTGAGTCTGTGCCCACTGACCTACGTGAGGACAAGCACTTTTGTTTTCATGCCCAAATGTTGCTTTTCTAAGACCACCCTGGCCTACCACGCCCACATAACCTATAAAACCCCCGAGATCCTAGTGGGCACAGACACAAGCGGCTAGATGTCTAGAGGAACACCCTGGCAGAACCCATTGTCAGATCCTGGAAGGCCATCCATAGAGGAATGATGAGGACGTCAAGGCAGAAGGAGAATCTGGCAGCTCAATTCTAACTTCCCACTCCATTCCCTGCTGTCCTCCCCATTCAACTCAGTGAGAACTACTGAGAGCTACTTCCACTCAACAGAACTTTGCACTCATTCTTCAAGCTCATGTGTGATCCGATTTTTCCAGTACACTAAGGCAAGAACTCAGGATACAGAAAGCCCTCTGTCCTTGCGAATAGGCAGAGGTTCTAACTGAGCTGATTAACATAAGCTGATTAATGCAAAGGAGAAGCAGATTCCAGTTGACTATTTTTAGAGTCTTCTAAGGAAAGAGACAACACAGGCTCCCAGAATATATATTTTTTAAAACCCACGATAATCTAAACAAATTTGAAGGGCTTGTTCCTGAATTATTTTATTGAAACTTATCAGCATCTCCTCTATCAACATTTCTTTCCTTTTGAAAGGCATTCTACATGACTTTGTGGGAACCTATGGACAGTGTTCTTCAAACTGAGAGACATGTGTACCCTGGAATACATACTTAGCAAGGGAGAAGCTGACATGGACACTTTTTAGGCAGTCACTTTCCAGATCATATTCTCACTTTCATAGATACTATTTGCTAAAATCTATTTGCCTGAGAAGACACTTGCTATAAAGATGTTCTGTCAGTTCCCACACTTTCTGACCAACTCCCTGCCATCATTCATTCTCACTTACTTTGTATTACTAAACAAAAAACAATTAAATTTACTGTTGCCTAAGAAGCATCCTTTAACTTCTAACATGTGTACGAAAACTAAGACATTTGACAGATCTTGGTCATGTCAATTTTTAGACTTCCCCAAAATTGAAAGTGTGCATGACTTTGCTGATTGGATAACAAATGCTTTTACAATTCAAGTGCTTTCCAATATTTGCTTTCAACAAAATTGAAAGATGGTCAAATACGGTTGTCAGTTAATAAATCATTAAAAGTAATGTTTGGTAAATGATCACAATACAGTTTCCACATACAATACAAAAGGGATTTAGATAATTAAGTGATACAACTATGTTAGAATTCCTTGTATTCCCATCTATTTATTTATTTGAAATATGAAGAATGTTAGTAACTACTGACATTTCTGAAAATAAAAAAGGGAAAACAATTAAGGCTGCATCTTGGATGATTTTAGAAACAAGTCATATTTACCTATGCATGCACAAAATAATTAGAGGGGAAATATCCATGCTCTCATTAAAAAGTGAAAAAAAAGTTTAAAAATTATTTATCAAAACAAGTACAATATATACTCAATTATTCTAGTAAAACTGAATACAAAAATATTTTTGAAACTCATAGTTTACAATTATCAGTTTAAAAACTTGTTCACATATTTTTGTTGAATGTGATTTTATTTTTTTGCAATTCGCTTTGTCTGCCTAGAATAAGGGAACAAATAAAAAGAAAAATTGTTTAAATCATTCATTTGTCAAGTAAAAATAAAATTGTTTAAATCATTCATTTGTCATTAAAATATCTACTGATTACATGATGGTTTGATATGATTTGATATAATAAGTATTAATACTTGTATCATTATTAAGGCAAGTTTAGACCTTTACCTTAATAATGATATTAAGTATTAATATAATTATAAAAATAAACATAGAGGAAAACAGAAAACTAGAGATAATTTTTTAAAAATTAGGCAACTATAATTCTAGCTGCCATAACCTATTTTCAATGTTTTATCTTATAGTTTGAGTACTATTTTTATAAAATATAGCAATCTATATTAAATCATTGATAAATTTTATTTTAAAATTATAAATAAATTAAGTTTAATTAAAATTAACTGATTAAATTTTGATGTATTCTAAATTTTATTTCTACAAATTTCAAGGAAAAATGTATGACAGAGGGATCATCAATGTTAACTTGTTTAGTGACAAATTATAGTACAATTAATGGTGGATCAAACTGATATTGCATAAATTCTGCTATGATGTACTATGAAGGATATAATTTCATCAGTTTTTATTCTAGTCAAAAATGCTTCATTTGATTGTATAAAGCTTTTAAATTTAACTTCTAGCAAAATGAAAAATAAAGTGAAATACCTCAAAAGGAATCAAGCAGACAAACCCAAGAGGCAGGACATTCTTCTGGACAGCTGCTTCATTAATTTCAACAAGTTCATATGACTAAAACTGGTACCTTATAATAGATATTCCAGAAATAGCCCAAATTGTGAATATAAATTTGGTATAAGACAAACGTAAGACTTCAAGTCAGTGAGTAAAATATACTAGTTTTTAATAATTAAGATCTTGTGATGAAATAGCCACGTAAGAAAACATAAACAAATTTTGTTCCAGTCTTACCTATTATGCCAGAATAAATTTTAAATGGATTAAAAATCTAAAATGAAAAAACTATATACCAGTGCTAGGTAAAAACAAAGGTTAATTTCACTGTACATCTAGAATGGAGAAAATTGTTCAAACTATGACAATTTATAGACAAAACAGTAGACAATATTGATAAATTTGTTCATATAAAAATTTGTAAATGCAAAAAAATTCAGTGTAAAAGGCAAATGAGAAACTGGAACTATGTAACGCACACAACAAAAGAAGTTAGTATGTGAAACATATTAATATCTTCTAAAAATAAAGAAAAGCCTTAACACTGTAGAAAATAGGCAAAATATACAGATAGCTCAAAAAGAATGAAAATATAAATACCTTTAAAATATGAAAAAATGTTCTGCTTTGTTCATAATATGAAAACTGCAAATTAAAATACTCTGCGATCCAATTTCTCAAATATTGAATTGGCTAAAATCCAGAAGATTGACAATGTCCTCTGTGAGTAAGGATGAACAAAACAGTCTCATACATTGATGACAAAAATGCAAAATGTCCAAAACCACTATGAAGGGAAATTTAATAAAGTCTAGCAACATTTATGCTTTTGTCTTGTGACCCAGCAATCCCACTTTGAAGAACATATCCCAAAGATATACTGACAAAAATATGAAAAAGAGAACAATATGTACAATGCCATTTATGCTGCAATATCTGAATTGTAAAAACTGGGAAAAAAACAAATGTACATAAGTATGATACTGCAGTTGGTTGAATAAACACAGTATAGTAACACAATAGAAATCCAGATAATACTAAAATGACAAATGGAATACCTCAACAAACTACTAAGTTTTCTCTAATATATATTGTTAGATATAGAAAGCAAGTTCAAGAAAAGTGGGTATAATATGTGACCATTTATCTAAGAAAGAGACAACATAAGCAGAATATTATGTATAAATAGCAAAATGTTAGGATATCGGCAACATGTATTGACTAGGTTAATATATGCATATGTATATCGGTATGTTAAAAGCTGGAAAGTAATTTTAAATTTAGAAAATATAGAGATAACGACCGGGCATGATGGCTCACACCTGTAATCTCAGCACTTTGGGAGGCCGAGACAGGTGGATCGCCTGAGGTCAGGATTTCGAAACAAGTCTGGTCAACGTGGTGAAACACCGTCTGTACTAAAAAAACAAAAATTAGCTGGGTGTGTTGGCGTGCGCCTGTAATCCCAGCTACTCGGGAGGCTGAGGCAGGAGAATCGCTTGAGCCCGGGAAGCAGAGGTTGCAGTGAGGCGAGATCGGCTACTGCATACCAGTTTGGGTGACAGAGCGAGATTCCATTTCAAAAAAAAAAAAAAATATATATATATATATATATACACACACACACACACACACACACACAGATACATATAGGAAAAGGAGAGACAAGGCTTAGAGGGAAAGAAATAAGAGTTGGCCTTCTCCGACTATACTGTGTTTTGTAGATTTGTATTCTATATCCATGAAAATGTTTTGCATAATTCTAAAAAATATTTTAAGTGGGGAAAAAATAGTAATTCCTAAAACCTGAAACAAAGTGAAGCAAATTAAACTATATATTGAATTGATGATAAAAACACACATAGTGAAATTATTCCAAATGCCTTTAAAATACAATAATTTGACTGTACACCCCTATACATACAACACAAGGAAAAAAACAATTTTAAAAATATTAATAGACTGTTTTCAATAGATTTTTTAGTCTACTACATGTGATTCATTATATTAATACTTTAATTCTGACACATGTAATTACATATGCAAACACATGTACAGGAAATGTGTGTGTATATGTACATGTCTTTTTTTTTTTTTTTTTTTTTTTTTTTGAGATGGAGTCTCGCTCTGTTCCCCTGGCTGGAGTGCAGTGGCGCGATCTCGGTTCACTGCAAGCTCCGCCTCCCGGGTTCCTGCCATTCTCCTGCCTCAGCCTCCCAAGTAGCTGGGACTACAGGCGCCCGCCACCACGCCCGGCTAATTTTTTGTATTTTTAGTAGAGACGGGGTTTCACCGTGGTCTTGATCTCCTGACCTTGTGATCCGCCCGCCTCGGCCTCCCAAAGTGCTGGGATTACAGGCGTGAGCACCGCGCCCGGCCGTACATGTCTTTTTAGATACTTAAAAAACCCATATCTACATGTTTACATATACATAGTATGTATATTGATGTTATGTTATATTTTTAAAAGAGCACTTTTTTGCTTTTTTGTTTATAATTTTTTTAATTTTCTTTCTTTTTTTTTTTTTTTTTTTTTGAGACGGAGTCTGGCTCTGTGGCCCTGGCTGGAGTGAGTGGCGCGATCCCGGCTCACTGCAAGCTCCGCCTCCCAGGTTCACGCCATTCTCCTGCCTCAGCCTCCCGAGTAGCTGGGACTACAGGCGCCCACCACCTCGCCCGGCTAGTTTTTTTGTATTTTTCAGTAGAGACGGGGTTTCACCGTGTTAGCCAGGATGGTCTCGATCTCCTGACCTCGTGATCCGCCCGTCTCGGCCTCCCAAAGTGCTGGGATTACAGGCTTGAGCCACCGCGCCCGGCCTTAATTTTCATTTTTATGACTAAATAATTGTATATATTTATGGCATACATGTGAAAATTTGATATTAGCATACAAGGTGTAGATCAAATCAAGATAATTCAGGTATTGATCACCTCAAGCATTTGCCATTTCTTTGTGTTAGGAACATTCTAATTCCACCGTTTTAGTTATTTTGAAATATACATACATTATTTTTAACTATAGTTATCCTACTGTGATACCAAACATTATTTCTTATTCCTTCTAAGTCCATTTTGTTTCCACTAACCATATGCCTTCATCCCTCAAACCCCTGCACTACCTGTCCCAGCCTCTAGTGACCATCATTCTATTCCCTGAAAGAGCACCTGTCTTACAGATATATAACTGTAGTTTTACAGATAAAGTGATATGAGACCAGGCATGGTGGCTCAAGCCTGTAATCCCTGAACTTTGGGAGGCCAAGGCGGGCGGATCACCTGAGGTCAGGAGTTTGAGACCAGCCTGACCAACATGGAGAAACGTCGTCTCTACTAAAAATACAAAATTAGCTGGGTATGGCAGCTCATGCCTGTAATCCTAGCTACTCAGGAGGCTGAGGAAGGAGGATTGCTTGAACCCAGGAGGCGGAAGTTGTGGTAAGCCAAGATTGCACCATTGCACTCCAGCCTGGGCAACAAGAGCAAAACTCCATCTCAAAAAAAAAAAAAAAAAAAAAAAAAAAAAAAAAAAAAAAAGAGGAAAATGATATGATAATATTAAGACTAGGATTTACTGCAAATAATTTAGTTTTGCTTTATGCAGGGACAGGAAGTATGTCTTTGGGGATAAAGGATTGACTTGAGTTAACATATGTTGAAATTAGCTGATGAGTACACAGGAAATCATCCTATTCTATTGTATAAATGTTAGAAGTTCTCACCGATAAAACATTTTTAAGAGACAGTAGAAAAACATCCTAAATTAAGAGGTTTAAGAAATGTCTAATAAAGAGGAAAGAAGATTAAGAAACATTAAAAGCAGAAACAGCCGGGCTTGTTGGCTCACGCCTGTAATCCCAGCACTTTGGGAGGCTGAGGTGGGCGGATCACGAGGTCAGGAGATAGAGACCATCCTGGTTAACACGGTGAAACCCTATCTCTACTGAAAATAAAAAAAAAAAAAATTTAGCTGGGCGTGGTGGCGGGCGCCTGTAGTCCCAGCTACTCGGGAGGCTGAGGCAGGAGAAAGGCGTGAACCCGGGAGGCAGAGCTTGCAGTGAGCCGAGATCGTGCCACTGCACTCCAGCCTGGGCCATAGAGGGAGACTCTGTCTAAAAAAAATAAAAAAAAAAAAAGTAAAAAGCAGAAACAATATTTTGTCTGGAACTAGCCACTGATTTGAACATTTTGGAGTCCATTCAGATAATTTAAATGTAAATTATGTATTTAAAAGTTACAATTTTACAGAAACAGAGAAATGAAAATAGATGCTGGTGGGAAAAAAAAAAAAAACAGGTCACAAGAGAATGTAAGATAAGATCAGAAAAAGAAAAAAAATATAAATACTTACACATAAAAAGATCCAAAATTCAATATACTAGTTATGATTTAAATTGGGAAAATATTAATTTTGTTGCTTCATTTATTTTCTACAATGTATATTTACTATCAGTAATAATAGAAATTTGTTTTTTTTTAAAAATAAATTCAGTTTTTCTCAATTTTTTCTATACTAGAGTCAGTGATATTTTTCTTTTACATAAATGTAAAACACTATTATAATCATTAAAATCATTCCCCTTATCTTTCATTATATCTGAGAATATAAATCCTTTGTATTAAACAAAAAGAACATTTAAGAGAAATAATATCAATCAAATTGAGTCAAAACTGAAGTCTTAATTATTTATTATTTTATAATTTTAAATACATAAAATATCTCAAACCACTCTTTGTTGAAAGACTGTGATTTTCTTAAAGTTAGTTTATCTTCTACCAAATGCCACTTAATGTTACACTTATTTTTAGTCATGCAAATAATATTTTCTATGGGGCATAACTGGTGATGCACATGGAATTTTGTATCTGCTTGTCCTTTTCTGTATAAAATAGAAAATACATTTTGCATTTTTATATAAATGGTGAAAAGAACTTCATCATTGCTAAGTGATTTTTAAAAGTACTTTTTATATACTTGTCACTATAAAAACATACTCAGCGATCCAGCTCACATATTACCTTATCAGACCAACACAATTTATTACCATAGTCTATCCTGTATATTGTAAGCTAAACTGCAACGTATGAGGATAGTTGACAGGAATTTTACATGGTCCAGTGACATACATGCTAAGAAAGAAATGGCATATTCTGGAAGATGGAGGTGTGCTTCCCTTTCTAGCAATTTCCTTCTTTCAACACATTTTTCTTTATTAAAATTACTCATTAATTTGTTTTATGCCTATCATGTTTTGCCCTTCACTTTCATGGCCTGCTTCTTGCATATCCCTTTCAAATTAAAATTGGAATTAGAAATATATAAAGGGTGTGTGTGTGTGTGTGTGTGTGTTATCAGTAACGGTTACTAATATCCCCGTAGTTGTAAGTCTAAAACGAATTTTAAGTACCAGTCCGTTGGCAGACTGACTGACAATGTCTTTTCAGTCAAAAAGAGTAATAAGTCTTTTTTCATCTTGTTTCTCACCCTGGTAAGCAATAGCTCTTGGTAAGCAATTGGCTGCATTCATTGTCATCAGTTGTAGCATGTGTTATTGGAATTTCGTTCTGCTTAAGGCTTCTGCATGTTTGAAAAATTATTAGATTTCTGTATTGTGATTTAGATGAAGGTCAGTTTGGCCATAACTTTTTTATAGAGACTTTCAGGGTCCAGGTTTACTACTTACTAAACACTTCTAAATAAAGTATCCTTTATAAACATTACGTCTTAGAGAAAAGTGTGAACCTTATAAAAATGATGCAAGTGATTTTAATAAAGGGGGCTACAAAAAAGGGAAGCTATAAGCTGCCCCTCTTTTCACTCTGACCCCATCTGTTGTAAATGAATAAAAGCACAAATTGAGTTTTATGCTGAACACTTTAAAGTCAGTAGTGGTTTAAAGTTATAAACAAATGAAAACCAGAAGGAGACTCAGAAGCTATGTGAACCTATGTGCTTGAAGATGCAAGTTTCTTCCAGGTAATTATAGTGAGAAAAGTGGTGACAGAAAGAAAAAACAAAAAGAGCTATTCCAATATACCCAATCACTTGCTTGTACTTTGGAGTCAGTCTGTGAATAATTCCCCTTGGGTCTGGGCCAAATGAAAACTAGAACATAATATTTAAAAGTTTTTACAAAGCTACATTTATTTTCTTTAAGGACTTTTTCATTATTTGTCTAAGAAGCTTTTTTACTCTTTCTGGTGTTAAAATACCCTTTCTTTTGTGAAATGATTATATGTAGAGGTTATTTTGTTTTTTTGTTTTTTAACTTTTCACTTACCCAAATTACAAAACTTAGTAGCTATAGTGAATTAATATTTATTTTTGAAATGTACTAAGTGAAATTTAAGTCAGAGAACCACAGAATTGGTCTATTTACTGATATATAAGTCGTGTACCCAATGTTAAACTTGTGTCTAACCTCTCTAACATTCCCAGTTGAGGTCAATAGACTAACGTGTGAAATATAAGGCATGGAGGATTGAGTATCTCTACCATTGAGAAACTCAAGAACGGAAAAGGAAAGGCATTTAAGGATATGGTTTCCTCCACTTCGAAAACTACCCTATAAATTCCCATATTTTTTTAAAGGCCCTACTCATTTGATATTTGTATTCTTAAGTATTCCAGGCCAATCCCCTTTAAGACTAGGATTCACCTCTGTGTAACACTATTTTTTTTTTTTTTTTTTTTTTTGAGACAGAGCTTTGTTCTGTCACCCAGGCTGGAGTGCAGTGGCAAGAACTCGACTCACTGCAAACTCCTCCTCCCACCACCCAGATATTGTTATAAGGAATGTATGCTCTTAAAAACAGCTTGGCTTGAAGTGGACATTTATCAATTCAACTGTTGGCTGAACCAAAGTGTATTTATCTTACCTCCCAATTTGGTTCTTGATTCCAGTTGCTATAGAGTTTTCTTGTGTCTCATCTCAATGGGAAAGAAGAAACTATTCCAGAGCAGTCACACTGGGCTCTGTTTGTTGGCCTTGTTTTCTGCCAATGTATAAACAGGGCCTCTAGGTTTTAAATGTTAACTAGAATCTGGTTACTAAATTCAGACCTAATCCTTTTTCCTACTAATTTAGGATAATGAAAAAAAAAAAAAACACCTTTTTTATGTTATGAAGACTCATGTAGCATTACAACTTTTACAAGATCTGCTATCAAATATATTAAATAATTACAAATCTTAGAGGGCAGAAAAAGTTTAATTTTTAAGAATTGATTGGAGGATTACCTTGATGGGTCTTCAATTTGTGAAAAAAACAGTTTTATGTAAGTGCCTAGACTAGAGAAGCTAGCTGAAAATGAAAGCGCAAAGAGGATGCCTGGCACGGTGGCTCATGCCTGAATCCCAGCACTTTGGGAGGCCAAGGTGGGCAGATCACCTGAGGTCGGGAGTTTGAGACCAGCCTGACCAACATAGAGAAGCTTGGTCTCTACTAAAAATACAAAATTAGCTAGGCATGGTGGTGCATGCCTGTAGTCCCAGCTACTCGAGAGGCTAAGGCAGGAGAATCTCTTGAACCCAGGAGGCAGAGGTTGCCGTGAGCCCAAATCGCGCCATAGCATTTCCAGCCTGGGCAACAAGAGTGAAACTCCATCTCAAAAAAAAAAAAAAAAAGAAAAGAAAAAAAGTAATAAAAATAATGCTAAAGAAAATGTAAAGAAATGTGCAATTTGTAATTTTCTATGAAGAAATATACATGTGTCTGAGATGTGAATTCAGAGATGGCCCCAGAAGTGAAAAGAATATTTTTTTCAGTTGTGGAACTGACCTCACCTTTATATTAAAGAAGGCTGTATAATGTACCAATTTAAATTATGTGCTGTTCCTTGATGCAGCACTATTTCTTGTACATCAACTGTGTTTCCCTTACTCCTCAATCTTTAGTAGAAGTCTCCTACTCAAATAGATGGGTGGAAGAGGGACTGATTTGGGTGACATGAGAGGAAAGACAGAAACAGCCATAGGTAGAAAGATTTGAGGGAGATGAAGAGTTTGCTGAGAAGCAATAAATAGGGACCACATATGATCAAGCACAAAGTTCAAGCCCCTTACTAAACCCAAGGCATGTTGATGGGAGCTAAGATGTGAAATTGTGTTTCAACCTAATTGATACTTAGAACAAAAAGGATAAGGTACCTTTAACATCCTGGGCAACCTAAAAGAATCTGTGTCACTAATATATATGTTTCTGGAATGACATACAGAAAAAATAAATGCCACTTATAATTTGTTTTAAACTGTGTTTTGTTTTTGTTTTTGCTTATATTTTTGTTTTGCTTGTTTTAAAATTTCCTGTATGTTTTCCTTTATCAAATGGAATTTACTGACTCTTCTGTTTGGTTTCGTCAACCTCAAACCAATAAATTTATTTATTTTTATTTATAAAAATTCACTATTAATGCCAACAACAATATTCAAAGACTATATAAATTGTAGCAGACACTGTACCATTATTGCAATTTTTGTTAAACATGATGACAACTTCTATTTAGTTTACCCAAAGTCCAGGACTTCGAGGAATGCTGTGGTCTGAAAGTGTGTGTCTTCTCCAAATTGATACGTAAAAATCCTATCCACTAAGGAGATGATATTTGTAGGTGGGGCCTTTGGGAAGTATTTGGGTCATGAAGACAGAGCCCTCATAAATGTGATAAGATCCCTCAGCTTGTTTGCAAGCTGACTTCATGTGAGGGACTACGTAAGAAGGCACCAACAATAAACCAGGAAACAAACCCTCACCAGACACCAGACCTGCTGGCTCTTTGATCTTAGACTTAGAAAAGTGAGAAATGTATTTCTGTTGTTTATATTGTTTATAAGCTATCTGGTCCATGATATTCTGTTTCAGCAACACGAATGGACTGAGGCAAGGGTCAGGAGAGCACTGGAGCATGTCTTCTGTACCAGGAAAAGCATAGGTATTTATGAAGGGCACAGCAAGGATTTAGTCGTGTCTGTGCAGCACTTCTCAACGTTCCTTAAATGTCATGGCAACTCAGAAAATGATTCATTTGTTGTTTACACTGCATACTTGGGTAAACACAAGAGGATTGTCATGACATCCTCCTGAGACATCCTAGATCTCACACAACGGACTCCAAAAAAAGATAAATATTTGGGCATCCTAAAACCCATTTTTGATGTACCAGTTAAATCTCTGGTCCAATTTCAGCAGACTCTCAATATTGACACATCTTAGGATTTGATATGCTAAAGAAACCACATATCAACTTGCAGTGTGGCCTCATGCCTAAGTTTTGTCCTTAAGAAATGCCTTAGTCCAGCAGTATAAACAGACTGATGAGTTGGTGTTTAAAACCAGGACATAAAGAATTCTCTTCTTAAAAGCAAATTTGCAAGTGAAACTATTCTCATCCCTATAAACAGAGCAGTAAGTCTTTTGTGGTGCTTACCAACTATAAGCAAGTGAATAAATAAGATCAATTCTTAGGATGATGATTCCCTGAAAAAAAATAAAGCAGAGTAAGGCATTCACAAGTGACTGGGGTTCAGAGTCTGCTTTAGATTGGACCGACATGACAGGGCTGTCTCAAGATCAGCTGAGACTTGCATGATTCCCAACAGTGGTGTATTTTCTGGGGGAATTAATTACCTTCCAGCTCAGGATACAGCAAGCTCTGAAAGTGGGGATAAGCTCAGCACAGTTAATGATGAACAGGCTAATGTGGCTAGTGAGAGTGGGAAGGAGTGGTAGGAGATGAGGCAAGCTGGGGGCACATCAACCAGCATCACAGTACAAATTTGGATTAGATCCCAAAATTAGAGGGCTTGCAGCTGGTAAACTGAAATAATCTGACTTACATGTTTAAATGATCACTGTGTGGGAAATGAATTGCAGAGAAGCAAGAGTGGAATAAAGAAGACTGGTTAAAAGACTATTAGAGCAATTGAGGCAAAAGTTGATAGCTTAGACCAGAGTGGTAGTAGTAGAAATGAAGTAAATTTAAAAATTTTAGATGTATTTTGGATAATGTATCTTCCAGAATCAGAAAGTCAAAATTGTTAGAGTCCTAGAGTAAAAAACAAACCGAATCAAAGCACAGCACAACACACACACACACACACACACACATACATACACACACAAAAGTGAGAAGTGTTATTTGGATTGAGTGAAAGGAAGATCCATTTTAGGATTGACTCTCCCAATGTTGGACTTTATTTATTTATTTTTTTTCTTAATGATTTAAAGACTCACAAATACATCTTGGTGGTTGTAAAACCTACAATCTTGTCACATTGGTCATCTGTTCATTCTTTTTCTCTAAGGAGAAACTGTTTCTCTCCCATGATCCATTTATTATATGGGTCATTATGTCCCATCTATAGGCAATTCTCAGAAAACAACATTCTCATTTTAAGCATGCCCCACAGAATATATTCCTCGTTTATACTCTCCTAGTAGAGTATAAACACACAAACACAAACAATGCAACTCTATTTTAATATCCATATTCATCAGGTAATGGTCAGGAAGTAGCATTTTAAGTATGTATTTTATATATTTACATGGTAGTATACTTCTTACGCAAAAGTGTTTTACCATGTTTCAGTTACATGGTATCGCCTGAGAGTCTTGGGTTAACATGTAGCCCATTATCATTTTTCCAACTTAACAGAAAATACATTCTGTGTTAGGCTGAATAATATTCTCTAGATACTATAATAAATCCAAATTTCTGTAACTTTTAAATGTTTCACTATTTGGAAAAAAGGTCTTTGTAGATATGATTAAGTTAATAGTCTGGAGATGAGGAGATTATTCTGAATTATCTGAGTGGACCCTAAAGGCAATTACATGTATCTTTATAAAAGTGAGGCAGAGGTAAATTAGACATGGATAGGGAGGAGAACACTCTGCACAGGGAGACAGAGGTTGGATTATATGGTCACAAGCCAAGGAATGCTGATAGCAACCAGAAACTGGAAAAGACAATAAATGGATTATCCCGTAGAGCCTCCAGAGAGTGCAATGACGCTAACACCTTGTTTTGGGTCCAGCGATACTGATTTCAGATTTCTGGCCTGCAGAACTGTGGGAGAATAAATTTCTGTTGTTTTAAGCCACCCGGTTTGTGGTAATTTGTTACAGCAGCCACATGAAACTAATATAGGCCCCCAGTTAGTATTTTCATGCAGAACCTATGAATTTTCAAAAATAGATTCCTAATGTTCAGGAAATGATGTGATGTATATATTTCTGTTTCTTGGATGAAAATCAACTTTTATAGCGTATATGTTTTTATGGACCCTCTAGTTGATAAACTTCAACCACAACTTCTTACTCTGCATTCAAAAATGAACCCGTATTACCAGGTTCTGTTGTGAACATAAACCTTTGATCCAGAATTTTTTGAGACTTTGCTTCTGTCTATCCCATTATCATCTATTACCTGAAACTACCTGACTGAAGGTGGAGAGTGTTTTGTATTGAAGGTGAGAGCTTTGGGCTATTTTTCAATAGAAAACCAAACTCTAATTGAATCAGATAACCCGTAGAGGGTCAATTAAGCATCACACCACACTTCATGGAAAGAACACTCAGTAATCTCTTTGGAAAATAGTCTTAAGCAGAATTGATTTGTTGTATTGCCACCTCTCATTAAATATTGAATCTTGGTATTACTGCTCACTCCTATTGTCACTCCTGGTCTATTTGTTTCTCACTAATTATGCTGGTGCACTCCATTATTGGCAGAGATCCAGAACTCTCCATACGTCATCGTGTAAACTCAGCCTCCCATTGGATTTAGATAGAGTATATTCCTCCTCACCTCAAGTCAGATACTTACAGTATTCCTGGCTGTAATTAATGACTTCCCAAGGAAAATCTGACTCCCATGCATGATGTATGGTCTTTCTCCATGAACCTGACAAAGCAGACAACAACAGCACAGTATTCTGAAGTAGAAGCAGCAGTAGTAGCACTATGTAAAGGCAGCCCACTCTGGGGCCAGGCAGTGTGTGATGCATTCATTGTAGAATGCTCCATTATCAAGCAAGCCCTGCTGAGTTCCAGCTCCATTAGGAGGTGGCAAAAGAAGTAGAAGCTGACATTTTGGATGACAGGAAAGCAGAGTTAAACTCCCCTCCTGTGTAGTGCTACAAAATTGTCATAGGCAAGAAAAAAAAAAAAAAAAAAAAAGATGATTTTTTGCATCATAGTCATGATCTAATGAGGGCCAGGGCCTATGAATAAACAACTAAATATAAAATATTCAAAAACAGTTTTCAAGAGACTGTTCTTTTTTCAATAAAGGAAATAATTATCTTAACTAAATTATAAACTTAATAAGAAAAAAATAGTTTATATATCTTAATGGGTAAAAGTATTAATATCCAATGTGACTTTGTCACTTACTTGCTAGGTGACATTGGGCAAATTACATAATGTCATGCGCGTCTGTGCGAAGAGACCACCAAACAGGCTTTGTGTGGGCAACATGGCTGTTTATTTCACCTGGGTGCAGGCAGGCTGAGTCTGAAAAGGGAGTCAGCAAAGGGAGATAAGGGTGGGGCCGTTTTATAGGATTTGGGTAGGTAAAGGAAAATTACAGTCAAAGGGGGGTTGTTCTCTGACCGGCAGGAGTGGGGGGTCACAAGGTGCTCAGTGGGGGAGCTTTCTGAGCCAGGATGAGCCAGGAAAAGGAATTTCACAAGATAGTGTCATCCCTTAAGGCAAAGACTGGCCATTTCCACTTCTTTTGTGGTGAAATGTAATCAGTTAAGGTGAGGCAGGGCATTTGCACTTCTTTTGTGATTCTTCAGTTACTTCAGGCCATCTGGGCGTGTGTGTGTGTGTGTGTGTGTGTGTGTGTGTGTGTGTGTGTGTGTATATATATATATATACGTGCAAGTCACAGGGGATGCAATGGCTTGGCTTGGGCTCAGAGGCCTGACACATAAGGTTTTAAAATTTCTGTTATTTCATCTTTAAAATGGGCATTTACTCAGAATTAGATGATACATATGGAGTAGATAGAACAAAATCCGGAATTTGAAAGTAAATGTTAGTCACTGACGCTATTACTCCTCCTGCTCCCACTCCTACTACTGTAACAAACACTATTTGATATTCTCATGGTGTTTAGTATTAATCATGCATGTTTACGTCATGGAATTATTTGCAAGCTAAAACCAAATGAAGACAAGCGAAGAAATTAAAGCATATTTGTCTTATCAGAAATAAGGTGTCAGAGCCATTAAAAAGTACCAAGACTTTGTTTTACCTAAGCAAGTAATGAAACAACAAAATTCTTACCAGGAAATTTAGATTACAATATTGGAGGTATTAAATCCATGCTTTGGAGGCAAGGCACAACCAGTAATGTTAAGAAGTCTGTTGACAACTATACTTGATGTTCTTCTACCATAAACATTTAAAAAGAAAGTACTCCTCTTGCTTGAGGCACTGTAAATAAAAGATAGCTGTTAATGAGTTATCTGAATTCCTAGAATACCACAGAAGGAGGGATTACTAAATAACAAGAGGGTTATTTTGTTTGGTTTTGATTACTGCCCCTCCGCCCCATGTCTTCAATTTATGTCCTAGCACTGTCATGGAGGACAGGAAAAACGTAGTAAAAGAAAAAAAAAAAAAAGATATAAACATATTAAAGGAATTAAACCTTGTCCTAGTTTAAATGCACAATTATGTTGCATTTGGATTATTCATCATCTGGTTCCCAACCCAAAAGTAATGGCCTAGCTTTGTTACTCTCCCTTGTTCTTCTGTTTTATTCTTTTTTTTCACACATGGGCTTACCCTTATAACACTGGCAAATTACTTTCTTCTCCTGTGTTTCATTCCACCCATGTGGAAAATTTTCCTGAATTTGAAAACTGGTATAGTTACATCTTGACAGTAAGTACCATGTTTTACCATCTAACTTTTTTAAGATTTCCTTTTTTGGTTAGTCTTATTTAACTTTTTTGACTACCTCAACTTCCTCTGACTTGCACATTTAAATTTGTCATTGATGCTGTTATACTAGATTCAGAATTTTAACTTTAACTTAATGCATTGGAAGAGGAAAAAACAAGAATGAAAACACAAATATGATGTTTTTGTATTGATTTATCCTTTTCATATTTACTTTTTATTGAATTTCAGTTTTAGTAACTATTTTGCTATTTAAAATGATTTGGACTCACTATTTTTTTTTAACCAGTTTACCAGGGATAAGTAATATTGTGTGCACCATGACAAAATTATACCCATTGAGAGCCCAAAGATGACAGGTGATGATTGTTTTCTAGGAGATATTTTACTAGTAGCTTACCTAATGAGGGGATCTAATTTATAATACTCATATTGGTAGCTGCTTTATATTCATTAATTCTGTATTTTTCAAAATCATTACCCAAGTAATACAATTATTCTTATATTAGAAATGAGGCAACTTACTGCTATTGCCAAATCTGACTTCAGAGCCTATTGTTTTCAGTCTCCCGAGATTCTCTCTGTCATGGAGTCTGTCATGGAGTAACAAGGAACTGCAAATGGAACAAATACATCATGTATCTGAAGACACAAAAAAGATAAGAAATATGTGGGCACAGCACAAGGCCTAAAAAATAATGACTAGCATTACCTATTGGATAGTAATGATCCAGAGCTTAAATAAAGTGTAAACTTAAATGGAATTATAAATTCCAAATCCCAACAATGGTTCCTCCCAAGCCAACAGGCCAACAGAACAATTCAAGAACAACAATCTTACTTAAATCAGAACTACATAGTAATGGCTCAGTATAGCTAATTAACAAATGCATTGCCTCCTATGGATTTATACATGAAAACATCATGTTGTATATGGTAAACGCATAAAATTGTATCTGTTAATTTAAAAAATAAAAATAAAAGAAGTAGTTTATGGTAGAAAGCGACTACTTTGGAAATAGTTGTATGTTTATTGTTTGTTCTTTTGTTTGGAGGCTTTCATAAGCTCATTCATTCAGTCATTCATTTGATATATATTTTTTGTATCCTTACTACGTGTAAGTTATTGATTGTTCTAAGTGCTAACGCAAAGTGTTAGTTTATATATAAAATGTATTTATCTTATTCAAACTAGGAATGGGTTTATTTAAAAGATGTTTTACTCTAAATGTAAAATCACCTTTATCAAAAACAGTAGAAGAGTACCAGAGCCCATATCTTAACTGCAGTCATATAAAAAGAAAGCTGCCAGACAAAAAGCTTTGGATTGCATCATTAGATAATGTCTGAGTGTGCAGTGGCAAATATAAAATAAACAGTAGTAATCACATATTCAAGCAAGCATCATTGAAAGACAGAAATGACAGACCTGGAAAAGTGCATAAGGGTAAGAGCAACATAGTAGTATATATTAGTTTACATCAAGGGGTGGAAATGTTTATACACAGTTGTGTGTGTATGTGTGTATGTTAATGTGTATAGCATCCTTAGAAAAGTCTGTAAACAGATTCCATGGGTGAAGTTTCCTTAATGATGTTCAGGAGGGTATTTTCTGAATTTTCAAAGAATATGATTTAAATAATTTGGCCAAATAGTAAGAAAGTTACAGCATCTGGTTTAAACTCATCTATCATGCACAGTAACATGAATAAATGGAGACATTCAGCACTATACACACAACAGAAATTGTGTTCTCCTATTGATATAATTAAATACTCATAGAAGCCTAAACGCATAATAGCTTCCAGACCCTTTGCTTAATGCCAAAAATCAATGGCTCCGCTTCCAATGAACTTGATAGGCATATGTTCCTAGTCAGAACCATTGTGAACCCTCTCCAGTTTCTAAACATTTATTGCTGGTACTGTAATAATAAACATCTTGCATTTATAAGATGTAATGTTGCCTAGAATTTTTCATTTTTCAAGAATGCAGAGCACACTTTCTAATGGCTCTCATATGTCCAGTGTGCCCATGAACAATTTGTCTTCTGAGTGGAGTGTTAATCTGACACCTCAAGGACAGACCTGTTTTCAGAAGGACTTAAAGAAAAGCTACACACATTCATAGGCTTCAATAACTACTGAAAATCCTAGTAAACTGTGGCTGGGATTACTCAGAGTTCTGGATCACATCACTTCATGCCACATTTGGCTTACATAAGAGTTATTAAAGATGATAGTAGAATATTTTTCGACTCATTGTCAAATAGGTATGTACCAAGCACACATTTAATATATACGCATACATATGAAATCAAACTAATGATGACATTTATGGTCCCGTTCTTTTGTTTTTATCTGGACTCAGAGGTGGGTGTGTGATAGGAATGTATTTTTCATTTGTTTAACCCAGTTGCACATGATAACCCCACAGCAGTGACAAAGGAAGCAAATATGTGCTTTGGTCATAAACACTGGGGCATAGCAAAATCCCTCCTCTAAAGACAAATCCAAGATTTTCTTCTCAGGTCAAGGGCAGCACATTAAACCTGTGGCTTAAAAAAAAATTATATCTCAAAAAAAGAAAAGAAAGTTAAGTTTCCTTAATGGTGCTATTCTGCATGGAGTAAAAGATTAGAAACACACCTCACCCATGGAATAAAAGATTACTTCCTGTAAAAAAAAAAAAAAAAAAAAAAAAAGTTAATTGGCAGAGAGAGGAAAAAAAGTCCTCAGCAAAGCTAGAAACATGACAAATAACATTTACACCTGGATCCATAATGTTTGCTTTTCTTATTTGACATGCATTATTAATCTTAACATTCTGGGGCGGCTTGAGTGGGACTTGAATATTCACACCAATACCTTGAACTAAACCAATATTTTATACAGGTGTGAGAAAAACATAAAATGAAAGTTGTATCCATCTGCACCTACATCTTTGGCTCATTTCTTTAACTCACACTTTGTATTTAAGAAAAAGATGCTTGCCCACAAACAATTGTCAACTTTTTGCCTTGTCAGTGAATTTTCATGTTCTCTCTGCATTTCTTACCACCATGGAAATCCTTAATTCAATGTTTTGAAAAAATGACAACTTCTTAAAAGGAAAAAGCAACCACTCTTTCCTAGCTGGAACCAAGAAGGATGTCAAAGGGAAGAAGAAGTTTCTGCTGTTCCAGAAACCCTTAAGAAACTGTGAAGGAATTTTGCAGACCTGAAGATCAAATGCCTGAGAAAGGAGTTTAGCCCAAAAGATGCTTCTGAAGGCAAGGAAGAAGCTTATCTATGAAAAAGTGAAGCACTGCTACAAAGAATATAGGCAAATGTATAGAACGGATACGGGATTGGATAAGATGGCAAGAAAAACTGACAAGTTATACGTACCTGCAGAACCCAAATTGGCATTTGTCATTATGATCTGAGGTATTAACGGTGTGAGTCCAAATGTCCAAAAGGTATTTCAGCTTCTTTGCCTTCATCAGATCTTGAAAGGAACTTTTTTTTAACCTCAACGAGGCTTTAATTAACAACGTGAGAATTGTGGACCATATTTTGCACGGGAGTACCCAAACCTGAAGTCAGTAAATGAACTAATCTATAAGCATGGTTATGGCCAAATCAGTAACAAGTGAATTGCCTTGACAGATAACACTTTGGTCCATCTCTTGGTAAATATGGCATCATCAGCACGGAATACCTCATTCATGAGATCTATACGGTTAGAAAATGATTCAAAGAAGCAGATAATTCCCTGTGGCCCTTCAAATCATCCTCTCCAGGATGTTCAGTAAAGGAAAAGACCACTCATTTTGTAGAAGGTGGAGATGCTGACAACAGGGAAGGCCAGATCAAAAGCCTTAGAAGAATCAAAAGACTTAGAAGGATGAACTAAGATATTTGCTGTGTTTATTTTTGTTACCTGGTCAGTTAATAAACGTGTCTACTTTTGAAAAGATAAAGCAACTATACCCATCATATATGTTGATTACAATTATAGTTTACAGTGCTGACATCCTTGGTTGTTATTTGTTTAATCTACAAGTATGTAGGCAACGGATATGACCTGTATTCGACGTACAACAAGCCAAAAAGATGTTTAAAGTGAAAACAAACTTTCACATGAGTTTAGTATTTCAGACCACTAATTGTTTTTACTAAGATTTCAGCTACTGACATTTCCACGTGGGCTGAAATGATTCACTGAACTTCCAAAGTTGATTTGTTCAAGCTCTAAGAGTGCCCAGAATTCACTGCTCACACACAGCGGGCTAGACGTACCTCTGGAACAGGTCTGCAGAGTTTGGCACAAGCTCTGTGGTATTATCAGGAGGATAGCACACAGTGCATGAAGAGGAGACTCTAAGGTTTTACTTCCATTTAAGTTAGTATTTCAAAACATTTTCCTCCTAAACTCAATTCGATTGACATGACACAATGTAAGGCAACTCCAAGCACAACGTTCTATGTTTAATAAGGAAACTATGATCAATGGAGCAAAACCAAGAAAGAGGTATTCTTTGAGCTACATTTAGTTTCAACATCCTTTTCACTGTTGTATACAATCTGTTGATTTTAAAAAGTAATGATCAGACATTTAATTACTAGAAATAACTCTCTTTTATAAAACTTAGTTGTAACATATTGTACATTTACTTCACTCTTTTTCTGAATTATTGTTATTATTATTGCTGGAAATGAGAAATGCTTAATAATTAAATGCAAAGTACTTTAGCATCTACTGAGTGTTAATGTAGAATTAACAAAACATTTATATGAGTTCATGAGCTACATCCTTTATCACATCACTGATATTTTTTCTTTTCGATTGCCTGATGCCAGTAGAAAGACTGCCAACACATTTGGCTTTATGTAAGCAGTAAATGTTTTGTTAATTTACCTTAATACTCAGTAGATGTTAAAGTATTTTGCATTTGATTATCAAGCATTTTTCAGTCCCAGCAAAATAATAATAATATTAATAATTCAGAAAAAGAGTGAAGTAAATATGCAATATGTTACAACTAAGTTTTATTTAGTATTAGATGTCTGATCATTACTTTTTAAAATCAACAGATTTTATATCTTCCCAGAAATTTTTATATTTGTGTTTATTTCATAAAAAGTAAGCTGATATTCCACACATTGTTTTTAAGCTTAAATTTGCCTGATACTACGTGACTATCTTTCCACATACATAATGAAATATGTATGATATCATTTTAGTGACCAAATAATCCTTTACTCATTATTTAACTTATTTACTTTTAGGCTGTTATCAACATTTTCATACCATAAATAATACTGTGATGAAATCCTTATTGCTAATTCGTTAAATCCTGATCACTTACTTCATTCACTTAGATCCTTTATATTCATTCTTAGGTATAAAAATTCGAGGCCAGGCCGGGCGCGGTGGCTCAAGCCTGTAATCCCAGCACTTTGGGAGGCCGAGACGGGTGGATCACGAGGTCAGGAGATCGAGACCATCCTGGCTAACACGGTGAAACCCCGTCTCTACTAAAAATACAAAAAACTAGCCGGGCGAGGTGGCGGGCGCCTGTAGTCCCAGCTACTCTGGAGGCTGAGGCAGGAGAATGGCGTGAACCCGGGAGGCGGAGCTTGCAGTGAGCCGAGATCTGGTCACTGCACTCCAGCCCGGGCGACAGAGCAAGACTCCGTCTCAAAAAAAAAAAAAAAAAAAAATTCGAGGCCAACGAAAAATACATATTTTGTCAGTATTGGAAACCACTGTTCTTTGTAAACAGACTACCAAGTTACATGCATACAAGCAGTGTGACTCATTTTGGGGGTGTTCATAGTATTATAAAAAAGGTAAGAGGAGTATGTAAAAATCTACTATTATAAGTTAAATAATCATATTAATAGCTGCTAGCTATGTATTGAATTCAGTGTATGATTACTTTTTATAATAAACGTTTAAATATTACTTTCTGTTTAGATTTTCTTAACCATGCTCATAATTAGTTTATAGACTTTTATACTTAGAAAAGAATGGAATAACTTAGAGGATCTGAAACACATTAAACATGGTAGAGATGCAGTCATTTGTGGAGCGGTTGTCTGCCCTATTTTCAGCCATCCTTATGAAAGTGACAACTCAGTGACTCTAACCACTTAGACTTAATTTCCACAAAGACTCTAAAGTCTACCCTAATTTTGTATTGCTTGAAAAATTATGATGCTTGTTTTCCAGACCTAATATATAACTTACATCATTAACTACTGGGATTTTAATAATTCTAATATAAGGCAATACCTCAAATACAATGGAAAAAAAATCCCAATCTGTTTTTATAGCAGACTACCTTGTTGATAAAAAAAGAAAAAACATTGTCACATAAAACAATGTTTTTTTTTTTTTCTTGGCCCTCATTGTGTGTAATTTTTTTTTAACCTGAGTAAGTTTAAGGTGAAAACTTGTTACATTTCTCCCTACCCCAATCATACTTGCAAATTGTGTTAGGGTAAACCTGAGGGCAATGTAAATTTCCTTGTGGATAAGAAAGAATCTGTAAGATGAAAGTTCTAAATATAAGGTCCTAGAATGTTTTCATATGATTGTGGAAACTGGAAAGTAAAAGACATGAAAGTAGTAAAGTAATATGCATAGCAAATTAAAGTATACATTATTATTCATGACTTTTGGGAAGAAATAGGAAAAAATGAATAAATGACAAATTTTCATATTTCCTAGTTCTCTGGTAACATAGGCATTGCTTGCATTACCTACATGAAGAATTACCATCTCAAATTCCACAAAACTCCGAAGAGCATGCTAGCCAGTACTGCAGTCCTATTGACCTGAGAGAGGGATCCAAGAATAGCATATCTGTGATAATGCCTAGTCTGTAATAGATTTTTCATTAACTTTAACAAAAATTGCTAGCATAACTACATGTGGTGAAAAGTATTTCAAAAGTCTAATGTCCCTACTCCTGCATATTTTATTCTAGTAAAAGAGGGAGATGGATTGCTGTAAAGAATTCTTGGCATCTAAATGTTTGGCAAACTGTCTAGCTGTTTCTTGTTGTTTCTTTCTAAGTTTTGTTGATTTGTTTTTAAGACATCACTGTGCATGATCTTCCATTTGACTCAACAGGATGCCAACACTGACGCTGAAAATGACACAGCAAAAGAGCAAGTTTGTATAAACAATGATGCTAATTTATTAATATTATTAATAATCAAATGCAGTGTTTGATGACATAAGGAAAGAACTAAGAATTATTGTTTATTTATAGTTACCCAATACACTAGGCAGTGTTTGATTATATAAGCATGTTTCTAACTGTAGCCTTAAAACAAGCAAAAAAAAAAAAATAAAAAGAGATAATGTTAACCACGAATGAAATAAGAACTTTGAGGGAAAAGGCACATGATTCAGTTTATATTTCACAATGTGTTGATTCAACTGGTGATTTAACCACATTAAAAGTAATAAATAATATGGATCCTGTTTTGTCCAGTTAATAATTATTATTAATACTGGTGATGTAGTTTATGAAAAATAAAATGAATTCAGAATATTAAAATGTTTTACTGCAGTTTCAATGGTTGATGATATATCACTATTTTCAATATTGTGATTAGGCTGGGTTATTTAAAAGTAAGTATTTCATTTTCATATATATGCATTCAAAGCCTGTGCTTGCATGCTTACACTATTTATGGTTAGAATGAAAAGTTGCCTAAATGAAAATTATTTGAAACCTATTCAATTTATTTTTAACTGCTTTATTCTCAAAATAGCTTATTTTTGAAATATTGTGCAGAAAAAATTAGAATTTGTTATTATAGTAATATAATATTGTTCACGTTCATTTTGTTTTAATTCTATAATGATGCCCTGTTATAAAGTAATTTAAAATAACACAATGTGTGAGATCATTGAGATTCACATTTTTTTTTTTTTGTAACTTTTGTGTTAACTATCAGAGGGAAAAATATTAAATATCTCAAAGCAACTCCCAAGATAAACCAGTGTTATAACAAATTTTTAAAAATGTATTCGTATCTTCATTTACAATGAAAAGAACATATGAAAATTGTGCATTTTTGCTTTAATACTTGAGATACATATCATTATCCTTTTTCATAGAATTACCTTATGGACAAAGACTGGTATATATAAGAGGGAATAATGACAAAAAACACCAAAGTTCTCAATTTTATTTATGGCATCTGTTATGAACCTAACATGTAACTAGTATATACTAGGTGGGATGGACCATTTATAAAACATACATGATATGATCCTGAAGAGTCTCATAGTTTTTGTGACGGAAACTATAAACACAAAAAAGTATAAAATAAAATTAAAAGTGATAGAAAAGGTAGTCATCATACCATATAGCTAATATTCCCAGGCAAGTAGCCAAAATAAAGATATAAAGAGTTAGTATATTTAGAGGTTATAACAAACTTAGAACTCTACATGCTTAATGTTTTTGATGACTGAATTTTTAAATTCTTACTTTATTAATGAAAAAGCAAAATATTTACAAGTCTTTGATGTTTTTGCACAAAAATTTCAATGTATTAAATTACTTCTGTAATAGTAAGGGTAAGCTAAACTGCAGTAACAACCAGAACCCAAAATGCTTAATGACATGAACACAGCAAGAATTTATTTATTGTTCCCATAATGAACCAAAATAGACATTCCTTGTTGGTAGGTAGCTATCTTTCATATGGCAATACAAGGAGTTTCAGGCTCCACCCTTTTCTATGACATTGTCACCTGCCACTTCCAGAGAGACAAAGCAGAAAGTGCGAGTGGAATGGGCACATATGCCCTTATCGAAGCCTCGACTTCTGTAACATTGGATAAACTTAGTAATATGGTCATATTCACCTTTGGGGAGGATGGGGAATGGAGTCCAGTCATGTGCTTGGCTCTAATTCTATTGCACAGAAAAAAAAAAAAAAAAAAAAAAAAAATGGAATTTGGTGGACAGGTAGTGGTATTTTACCAGTTTCTGTTAAAATACTTGTTTGACAAAAAGAAGAAACATAGTCTGATTTTTTTGACTTTCAGTCTCTGATATTACTGGCACAATTAGGTGCATTTATACATATGTTTTTCCTTCTATGTGTAATAAAGGATATATCTCTTTAATAATTTTTTAAAGATTATTTTAGAGAGTGCAATAAATGTTAATATCTAATGAAGTGAAAGTAATATATCTAAAATAAAGTAAGGTAAAAGTTATATATAATTTAATAAATTATTTATCATTTTTCATAAACATTTCCTTTGTTAACAAAACTTATGTAGGCATATATGTAATAAATCTTGCTGAAATACCATCTAGTTTTTAATATCAAAATTTCTTAGGACATATCTCAGTAGTAGGTTTTTCAACTGATGCTTGTTGAAGAAAAAATTATATATACATACATGTATATACTTGTACATATATGTTTAAATACATATGTAAACATGTGGGCACATGTTTATATACAATTTTTAAAGTTTACATATAAATATAAGCTTAATTTAAGTTTGAAGTTTATACATACAGATATTAAACATGGATTATATATAAAATATGTGTATATTAAGTTTGGAGGGTCATTTTGGGGTATGTGTGTGCGTGGGTGTGGGTGTATGAATCTCCAAACTGAAATATTTTTACAAAATTATGTGGAAGTAACGTCTCATGTTACATTTGAAATCTAACAGTGAAATAGCAAAATCACGTGATATTTTAAAAGGTATTTTGAGTGCTAATAAAAGGGATGTGAATATCAATTGTTGATAGCACCAAGACGGTCATCACAGGATCATACTTAGTGTAATTATTTTTCCTCAGCTATACAATGTCCTAAACTTATTTTTACAATGTATACTTATATGTAGCCTTTATTTTTGTCTCATGTTATAAAATGTCTTCATAAGTTTGGAAAAGTTTTGAAAAAAAAAAGTATGAAAAAGTTAGGAAAGAGTATGAGGGATGATTACAATAGAAGAGAAAATGAAGTTAATAGTGTTTTGACGATGGACAGCCAGCCCACCAAAGACATCATGTGCATACTGCACTATTTAATCATCACCTTGTATACTCTTATAATAAGGAGTGAAAAAAAAAAAAAGCCATAAAGCACTTTGGTAGCAATACGTGCAGTGAGGGAAATAATACACTGTTCTATGTTAGGAAAGCTTAGAATAAACCTGGAAAAGTAGATGTTAAACCAAAGTGATCAAGACACTTTTTCTGTACTATGTTGATCGGGAGACTGCGAACATGTTTGAGAAGTTTAAGAGGAAGAATGTAGTAGAGAAGGATAAATTAATAAAGGAGGAAGTCCTGAGTTTTGCTGTATATTTAAGCCATATTCCACAATATCAAGACAACAGGGGAGATACCTGTAGCTGACAGTGAGGTGAACATCACATTACCATCTAATTTTTAAAAAGTATTGATGAAGGAGTCTATACAAGTGAGCAATCATTCAATGTAAAAAATTATAGGCAAAACAAATTTTAGTTGTGAAAGTGTATGTCTTTCTCAGTATTTATTTTACTAGAGGAGAAGAAAGCATTGGATCACAAAGCCTCCGGAAGAGATCAACTTCATTGCTGGGAGTTAATTTTCAACCTTTTCTAATGATCATTTTGTAAATCTCCAAGTGCTTAAAAAATGTTCAAAAAAATTATCAAGTTTCTGGAGTTTCAATATCAACACTAGTTAATGAGAAGGTTTTTGTAAATTACATACAATTCTAATAACTGTGCTTCCTGAAGGAGAAAACAGTCAAATAAAACCTCACGAAGAAGGCTTTCCACATTATTGACAATATTCCTAGACAATCACACAGCGTTGTAATATGCAGTGACAACATTCAGTTGGCTTTCCTTCTCCCAAACGGACCTCTCCAATGCATCCTGTGAACTAGTACGGTATTGCCTCCTTTATAGCTTCTCGTGCTTATTTCCCTATGCAAACAATATGTGGTCTACAGTGTGAGTGCCAATCAAGAAGATTCACTGAAAGGCTTTTGGAAATGCTTTTACATAAAAACAGTTTTAGAAATCATTGATAAGGCATGACAAAGAGTATCTCTACAAATGATTAACAGAATATCGAAGAAACAGATCCTGCAATTGTTGTTAATTTCAAAAGCTTTGAAAAGATAGTCAATGCCAAAAGGAAAAGTTTTCCTCTTGCAATAGTAACTAGCTTAGAAGAAATCAAAGACATAACTTTGTAAAGCCTGTAAGTTTCACCTAGTGTGAAGAAGACCATGGTGTAAAAAACCTAAAAGAGCAGTCAATCAAAACACAAGACACCATTAGCTTGAAGAAATGTGGATTATGCAACAATAAGCATTGTCCTTAAATGTATCATGAGTGTCCTTCCTTTTAAAATGGTCTGATGTCCTTTATAACACACCATTCACATAATTCCAAACACACACACACACACACACACACACACACACACACAAATAAGAACGTGAGTAAAGCTGCATTTTGCATTGGTTTTAATATTCAAAAGACTTTGTTAAACCCAATAAAAATATTTTAAGATTTTTTGCTTAGGAATGTCAATAGGAACACCAAAACAATGAAAAATCTAAAGTAGAGGCTCTGAGTCTTAATAGTTTACCTAAAACTCTCCCTTTTTCACTTGGTTCATTCACACCATCATCTTTCACACCCAGTGACACTGATCTACTTCTCTTTCCCACTTTATTTCTGAACTTTTCTTAAAGCTTCAAGTCCCTACTCAGCTAATAACCGTTTGCTCCAGAAAATTGCTGTTAAAGAAGGGTTCAGCAACCTTTGCCTAATAGTACCTTAGACTTTGTGGGACATATGTTCTCTGTCACAATTACTCAACTCTGCCCTTATATAGTGAACACAGATATAGACAATATGTAAACTAATGAGTGTGGCACTGTTACGATAAAGCTGTATTTCAAAACCCAGATGGTAAGATAGATTTTGCCTGGAAGTTGTAGTTTGATAATTTCTGTGGTGGACAATCTTCAAATACGCTCACTATAAATTATTTTCTTTCCTTATATGCACATGCTTATGCTGCATCTGACACCAAGAGGTAGAATCTAAATCTCCTTCTCTTTAAATCTGAGCTGATCTTAAAATAAACTTGTCACTAAGAGAATGAAACAGAAATAATGTTCTGGGACTTCTGAAGCTAAATAAGAAGGCTTGCAGATTCTGCTTGGACGTCTTGAAATGCTTTCTCTTGGAATGTTTCCTATATGAAGTTAGTCGCAATACCATGAGAAGATCAGGTGTAGGTACTCTGCTTGACGGCTCCAGGTCCTGGGCAACAGCTAGTATTAACTGCCAGCTGTGTGCATGAACAATCTTGGACATCCAATCCAGCTGCACCTTTAGATAACTACAATGCCAGCTTCCATCTGTCACCACATGAAAAACCCTAAGCTAGAAGGATCCTGCAGAGTTCAGTCAACCCACAGAACTGTAAGTGTTAATAATATTAGGTATTAAGAGATAATCAGAACAATCCCCTAGTTTTCATTTGTCATTCTATATTTTTAGATAATTTCATTATATTTCGTATAACTGCGTTTTTTTTTCTAAATGTTTATTATATTGCATTTGACATGCCTTATCAAAACTAAATGCTTATGGTAAGGAGTGCAAACCACACAGTGTACTGCACCTACTGCTTCTTTTAAACAGCACATATTATTCTTTTGGTCATCAGGAATTAATGTTTTAAAACATTTAATGTTCTAACGTGGTACTTTGTTACTTACACATACTCATATTAGATAATTGGTTGAAGATTAGAGGTTGGCACGCAATGCATTGTAATTTCTCCCATTGATACAATATGAAATGGACTTCCAGTAGTTATTTTCAAACAGAACTTCTGATTTTCAGAAATGAATTACTGACATTAATGGGGAATGCCTAGATAACCTATTTTAGGCTGTAACTATAAAGCTAAGAATATTGGATTTACCATTACTCAGTCTATAGATGTGGCTCTGTTTAAATACTTTCTTATTTGATCTATATGAATAATTGTGTTAGTTTGCAATAAAATTACATCCAATATATTTGAATTAAAATGTTTCAATACTATTAGATTTGGATGGAGAAGCTAAATGTTTTGTAAATAAAAACAATCTTTGTTTCATCTGGCTGACTTAGGCTTTTAATAAGAAGTGACAAGTTTGGGGAATATGATTTTAAGTGACTGTTTACCTAGCTTAAGCCCAAAAATAAACTAAAGGTATCATGGAAAAAATACTGCAAAGCCATTTGTAGTGGTTTTGCTGTCCTTCCTTTTGATTACATGGCAGTGAGAAGAAAAAAACAAACCCCGTACATAGTTTGCATTTTAACGGGAGCTATGTTAACCTAGGCTGCTTTTCTACTCACAATCAGTCAAGGTTTAAAGACAAATATGTGATATACTTGTAGTAATAATTAACCCTCTAATCTAGAAAAAAATACAAAATAAAGCCTTGACACAGAGGCCAGAGCATTAAGTATAATACAGATTTAGTGAGCACACTTGTTCTTCCCCAAGGCATTGTTGTGACCTAAATATGAACAATTTTCTTTACTCCATTCTAGAGTTCTGTAAAAAACATATGTCAGGCTTGGCTTGTAAAATCAGTGGACACCTTTCTATGCTTGGGCCCAAAACCCTGAAACAGATCCAGAAAAAGCAACAGTTCTGATGGGACATTACAACGTGTTTGGACATTCCATATTTCACTTTGCAAAAAAAGCATTTGAGTTACCAAAAAAAAAAATGTGTACCTGTGTTTGAGAAAGTTCAAGCACCTAACAGATGTCACTTGTATTTGGTTGCACTGTAAACAAAAGAAAAATACACCAAAATAGTAAAGACATAATTCTATTAGTAAAAGTAAACAGACATTGACTTACCACATCAGAGTTCGGGCTTAAGCATAGAATAAAGTAACAAATACTACTTGCATATATTTTACTATGCATATGTATAAAATATGTAGAAAAATTAAGCCATCTATAAGCTGGAAAGCTTGGAAGTGTGCTGTCCTCAGACTCTATTATCACTGAACTTAGAAGAGTATATTTTGGCAGCATTATTGTATTTAAGTCCCAAGGGCTGAATTAAAATAAGACTTGTACCATATGTAGACATACAAAATGTTGCTTGTGGATACTGCCATAAACAATGTGTTACAGGCCATCCCAACCTTGTGCTTCTTTTCTCTGGGGCTCCCAAGGGTAGAAGAAAAGTATTTTTCATAAAATATGTTTTCTTCCTAAGTGGCAAGGCATACAAAAGAAATAAATAGAACTATGACAGAAGCAGATACCAGATCCCGGATATCAGAAGCTATAAAAATACTGGTAGGCCCACAGCACTGATAGAATATTTAATTGGGGGAAACCCTGTATCAACAAAGAAAGGCTCTGCAGGGCTACAACAACGTCTCCAGAAATTTCTTTGAACTATATGTTTCCAGGAGAATTCCTACTGTATGCTTCATTTATTCTGACTAAATTTTAAACAGGAAAAATAAACTCCAAAAGCCTGAAATGACCACTTTACAAACTTTAAAATAAACCTAAAAGCGTGTTCAGAGAAAACATAAATTTAATTTGAAATATGCAATTAGCTATCTGAACGTTTGCCGTAAAATGATAAATATCTAGATTAGTTTAATTGTTAGTTCAATTTATAGTGAGTTGAATTGCCAAAATTGACTAGCTGGTATATTACAGAGCTTCAGTGTGTTATATGGGGAAAATAAGGTTTGCTAAAATGAAATTTGTATTATCAGGGTCTTATTTACAGTTACTAACATGTTCTTGAACAGAAGATAAAGAAAATAAATTATGAACAATTCTTACTGCATATTATTCCCCTGAAACTTGTATCTGACTGGTAACTAATGTTCTAAAGAAACATCATAACAAAACTGCATTATTTCATTGCTCACAAAGCAGACTGTATCATATAGGTTAATTTCTTAGTTTGAAGTTAGCTTGTATTTGTGGTAGTTGCAAGACTCTGAAGAAGAAATCTTTGATGTTAGTAGAAAGCATTTCTTTCCACCATTCCTACTATTTTCCTCCTTCAAAGCACATATTTGAGACATAGGAACACATGAATATTCTGGATAAGATTATATTATTTTTATGAGAAATTCCTGGAATTTATGTTATCACATCTTCCCATTTTTCCACTTAAAAGACTGCTCAACTGATGTTTTGCTTTAGACAAACATATTATTGAAAGATTTTGTGTTTAAAATTACTTTAAAAAAACAGATTAATTTAACCTAGTTTGGAATGATATTTTTTAAAATAGAAAAAAAAATCTCAGAATTTTGAGCATCATTGGTGAAATACATTAACCATTTTTTTCTTTTAATGGGAAAGATATACTAATGATGTATTGTCCATCGAAGTTCACTTTTGAAGACTCTCAAACAGCTTACATATACTTACATGTGGAAAGCTATAGCAACGGAGCAGTAAAATGTTACTGCAAATCACTTGAGATTTAGCAAAAGCCTTTTATGATATTAGGTAACCTCCTGGAAATGTGATTCTATTCTACCTTCGCTGAGTCCAAGATATACTGTAAAGATTCAAATCCCTAGAGATCTTCATGCTGCCATAAACAAAAACCACAGTTGTTTTTGAAACGTATTCCATCATTGTGGAAGGAAGAGGGAAGATTGCTTTTTTTTTTTTCCCCCTTGTCTTCCATATATATGTAGTTCATATAATGGACTAACACTCCATGAATAATATTGGGAAATGCATTGTTAAGGTATGATAAGAAGTGTGAATCTTCCTAGTTGAAATGGCAATCAAAAAGAGTTACTTGAATTTTAATGTGTTCCATTAATTTACAACTCAAGTATTGATTGCAATCTTTATAGAAAAATATATAAAATATTAACAGAATATTGTATTTATTTAAAACATTTGACTTTGGAAATGGAAAAAAATTCAATTCCCATTATCCCACTTTCCTGGGCAATCTAACTTCCCAGAAATGCAGTTTATCTATTTCTAAGGTGGAAATTATGCATCATAGGATTGTTTAATATTTTCAACAGCAATTATTTATTCAGTACCTACTATGTGTCCAAAAACCCAGGCTCAACACCTGTTGGGAAAAGAGATATTGTAAACAAAGTGACTTTGTTCTGATCCTCATGGTGAATATATTTCAACAGATGAGAGAGATGATACTAAATAAATGAATGTAAAATTGAATACATAAAAATGCACTTTATGAGGAGTGAGAAGTGCTCCTTTAGACTACTTTTGCTCTGCCTCAGTATGGCCTCAACCCACTGCCAGAGTAATGTGGTTCAAACGTAATACAGAGCATGTCACTCTGCTTAAAGTGTCCATGGCTTCTCATCTCAATCAGGGTTAGAACCTAAGGTCATCCCAGCCTGGTGCCCAGTTGCCTGCCTGGCCTCATCTTCTGCTGCACTTGCCCTTACTCAGCAGGCTCCAGCTATTTGCATTTCCTAGCTTTTTCCTCCTCATTGCCTTTGGACTTCACATTTCTTCATCCTACCATACTCTTCTGCATATTTCCATGTGGCACATGCCTTCACATTCTTGAGTCTTTAGTAGAGAACTAATTTTTCACAGAGACCTTCCCTGAAGAACATTTTGAAACGTACAACTTCCAAACACACAGGTCTTTCTCATTCTCTTTCCTTCCTTATGTTTCCTGTGACTCCGACCATCTGTCACAACAGGCTTTTACTTCTTGCTTTCTTGTCTGTCTTCCCACTACCCTTTAAACTCCATGAGGGCAGAGGTTTTTGTCTGATATACTCACTGCTGTATTCGCATTGTCTAGGACAAATTCTGCTGTGTAGTAAGTACTTGTATCAGGTTTCTCTAGAGGGACATAACTAATAGGATAGGTATATATATAAAGGGGAGTTTAGTAAAGAGTATTGACTCACACAATCACAAGGTGAAATCTCACAGTAGGCTGTCTGCAAGCTGAAAAACAAGGAGGCCAGTCTGAGTCCCAAAATCTCAAAAATAGAGAAGCCTGTCCAGCCTTTAGTATGGAGTTGAAGATCTGAGGGCCCCTGGCAAACCAATGGCATAAGTCCAAGAGTGCAAAATCTGAAAAACTTGAAGTTTGATGTCCAAGGGCAGGAAGCATCCAGCATGGAGAAAGACGAATGCAGAAGGCTCAGGTCAGTCTAGCCCATCCACCTTCCTCTGCCTGATTTTTATCCTAGCTGTGCTGGCAGCTGATTGGATGGTGCCCACCCAGATTGAGAGTGGGTCAGCTTCTCCCAGTTCACTGATTCAAATGTTAATCTTCTTTGACAACACCCTCACAGACACATGCAGGAACAATATTTTGCATCCAATCAGGTTGACACACAATATTAATGATCACAGTAATCAGTGAATATCTATTGATTGGTCTGGTCAGGGCGGACCTATTTGAGGAAGTGACATTTAAACTAAGAAATTACTAAGAGTAATGAAGACTATGAAAAGGTATTCAAAGAGGAAGGAATTGTGATTTGACAAACCTTGAAATCAGCAAGAGCTTGCTCTAGGGAGAAACTGAAAGAAGGCTCTGGATTGGGTACAGGTTAGTAAATAGTGGCTTTAGATGCAGCAGGAGAGTTGGACAAGAGTCAGAACACACACACACAGCAAGTCTTCTTAGTAAATGATAATATTATAGTAAACTATATTTTTTAAAGAAAACAAACAATTCACTTAAAATTTAGAACATAAGAAAAAAAGAAGAAACATTAAAATTGTACTTTATTTGACCAATTGAAACAAAGAAAAAGGAAAGAAAAAAACAGGAAAAGAAAAATAAAACTAACATAGAAGAGAACAGAGAATAAAAGCTGACTGAGAGTGAAAACAGGGTTCTAGAATGATAAAGAGATTAGTACAATATTAAACAGACAGATATAAAGACGAAAGAGAAAAGTAAAACAAACAAATTTTTAGAAAATCTTTAATTTACTTTTTAAAAATGTCTATAAGGTACGACTTTAGAAATATCAGCAATGGGCCGGGCGCGGTGGCTCAAGCCTGTAATCCCAGCACTTTGGGAGGCGGAGACGGGTGGATCACGAGGTCAGGAGATCAAGACCATCCTGGCTAACACGGCGAAACCCCGTCTCTACTAAATATTACAAAAAACTAGCCGGGCGAGGTGGCGGGTGCCTGTAGTCCCAGCTACTCGGGAGGCTGAGGCAGGAGAATGGCGTGAACCCGGGAGGCGGAGCTTGCAGTGAGCCGAGATCTGGCCACTGCACTCCAGCCTGGGCGACAGAGCAAGACTCCGTCTCAAAAAAAAAAAAAAAAAAAAAAAAAAAAGAAATATCAGCAATGAGGCAAAGAATTGAGGGTGGCTGACATAGTTCAGGCAAGAGTGTGAGCAGGAGGGATTGGGGAAAAATAAGACATCGAGAAGGAAGAACTTGAGTGACCAAAGGGACTAGATGTGCGATGCAAGGGAGGATGGAATGGATCACTGTGAGCTTAGGTATTAAATAATGGATTTCTAAAATAATTTAGGTCATGAAGGAAAAGGAGAGAATGACAGGAAATAAAGAGAGTTGAAGAAATAAAGTCAAGAATGAAATCAACATTTTATGTTTACATTTATGTAATCCTTTCTGTTTTCATTATATATCTATGACTATGTTTTTTTCACATTTTAAAAAAATTTGCTTTTTCCGTTTTGTGATTTGCTAACTCTCTCCAAATTCAACTTTCTGCAGCATTCCTGTTACTTCCTTTTCCCCATGATGCTGTTGTAAACATATTTTCTGCTCCATCACTGCCAAAATCCTTCTCTGAAAATTTCCTGCTCTTCTGACTTTTAGCTCCAACATCTCTCTTGGACTCTAAGGCAGCCACCTCCCATTCTGTTCCTGATTAGAACACACTGGCCTAGAACACTCCCCAATCCCTAGCCCCTTATCTAACTGATTCTGAGGCTAAGTGGCAGCTGCTCCACCAGTAAATCCATATTTCATAATTTTATATTTGAAACATCTCTGCATAGCATGAGCAATAATTTTTTGTACCAACAAAGGGACCACCAACAGAATGGGATACTGGCTGAAACAACAGGCATGGGCAGAGACTGTCTCGGTCATAACTACCTTTAGGGAACATATCTTGGTTAATCTGCTGGGGTTGCCACCTTTGTTCCTCAGGAATGCCATCTCAGGGTAGAAATAGGACATTCCTGTATAGGGCATTGGAAACAGCAGCAGCAGCAGCAGCAGCAGCTAACACTTCCTGGAGGAAAGAGTATTCGTCATGCACTGTGCTAAGCCCTTGGCTTTAGTTTCACACATGTATATAATTGTATTTGTTGATTTCAAGACCAGGACAGGAAAAGCCAACTAAAACTGCACTTTACATTTTATTTAATGACAGATAAAATAATCCAACAGGTATGCATAATCTGTGTGCTAAAATTTCTCAATTACTGGTTGATTTTTTTTAAAACACAGCCATGAGAAAAAGAAATTACTTTTCTTTCTTGTTCCCTAAAGAAGTTCTGCCAATGTTATATACAACTACAGGAAAAGCTTCCTTATAATAAACCCAACTGTTTCATTATGTAACTCAGTGTAACCTTTTTGAGATATTCAGTCAATCCTCTTTATTAAAGGTAGTTATGTTTTAGGAACTTGCTGCAAACGTTGCTGCAAACACTGAATTAGCGAATATGGAACCAATTGCTCCTTGGGGAAACACAAGGTTAGGTTCCTGCAGATTTTCTGGCTGCAAAATTTTTATCAGCCAGTCAATACATAATCTTGTTTTAAGTGTGTTTCTGTTAAAGACACTTTATTTAATATATAGCATTGATTCATTAACTTTGAACCTCAGGACCAACAGCACCATAATTCATGCTTGTATAAAACTTATCTAACACAGATATCTGTCCCTTAAGGCACATCACAGACATCTTGCACTTGGGAACACTAGACAGCATATCAGCACTATGGCTGGACGCCATTTTGAACCACAAAATCAGCAACAGAAAGCATAAGCATGATGTAAATGTGGCACTAAATAGACCACAAAAAGAAAACTTACATCGTATGAGAACTGAAGCAAGAAAGTAGAACATGACCTTGTTCAGCCTCACCTGGGCACACGGGCATCTGGAGACTCAAATTTTCACTACCTGTGTATGTCTGTGAGTGACCATACAAATGCTGTGAGTATAGATTTCGTGGGTATGGGTAGACAAATTCACAAATAGGAAATCCACAAATAGTGACAATCTCCTAGAAACTGAATCATATGACTCCGCTGTTTAAACATCATGCAATTTCTTCTCAGTACTTTTGGAATAAAATATAACCTAGTTAACATATGGCATGCAAGGCCCTACATGATATGACTCTGCTTACCTTTCTAATTTCTTGTGCCAGAGTCTTCATAACTCACTATGCCCAAAGACATTGACTTTCTGCATTTAAAACATCTTCCCAAATTTACACTTGCAGCCCTAGCCTTTTTCTTAGCTCTGGGCCCTGGGCTCATGTATCCAACTGCATATTGTAGATCTTGGTTTAGATGTTTATGAAGCAATGAAAACTCGATAAAACCAAAACAGAATTTATGACATTTCTTTCTAGTTCTGCTCCTCCCTCAATCTTGTATATCACAGTAAATGTCACCACTTCCAAAAGACGCTGTGTCCACCTCAGCCATTGTTCTGACCCTATATCATGCCAAGCTTCCTTTTATCTTTGAGCCTTGTCATTTACTGTTTCCTCAGGCTGGAACTCCCTCCCTTCATGTGTTTTCAAAGCTGTATTCTTCTTTATATTCAGGTCAAATGTGTCATGCTCATACATCCCTTGCTACCCAATCATACTATCATATGAACTTGTTTTATTTTTTCTATAGCATTTTTTATGATCTGAAATTTTCTACCTCATTTATGTGTGTACAGTTATTTTTTAAACTGCCTCATTCCATCGGAACATAATACTCAGTCTGGATGGTAGCAACCTTTTCTTTTTAACCATCTCCTTCCCCCTTACTTAGAACAGGACCTATATCTGTTGCCGCCTGGCCTGTTTTAGGGCATCACCTACACAAATGTCATTCTGCTGCAGAGCCTTTGTCGCAGTGTGGATTGGCAAACCGTGCACCTTCTTCATGTCTCATCTGAAATGTCACTTCCTCAGTAAAACCTTTCCAAACCACCCGCTCTAAGATAGTCTTCTTGACCATCGCTCAGTATTTTACCACATGACACTCTATTTGTGTTTATATCAAGTTTTTACTTGTTTAATGCTACTGCTTATTTTTTTTTTATATATATATAGAAATGTCTATGGTAACACAGTCATACCTCTTTACTTGTGTATTATATGTGGCTGGTTTTGTGCTACAACAGCAGAGTTGAGTCATTGCAACAAATACCATATGGTCAACAAAAGTCTAAGATATTTACTGTCTGCCCTTTTACAGTTTGCTGACTTCTGTTCTAGATATGGGCTCATTGAAGTCAGAGATTCTATTGCTTATTCCACAGCCGCATGTCAGTACTTAACTGAGTGCCACACATGGTTATCACTTAACTATTATTTATTGACTGGTTGTTGAATGACTTAATATTGTAAACAATGTGATTAAGAAAAAATATTCAAAATACACAAAACCATTTTTTATGAGCATAAGTTGTTCTTTAACTACTTGAGCCTAATTTTTTGAACTAGACTTATGTATACTTATTAGCTACATTAAATATAGTTTTAATGCTACATAACACATGTATGTAGCAAATGTTTGTGATGTAGCATTAAAATAACAAAAGCAACACAGATAAATCCATCTAGTAAATATCTATTGCTGAACTGTGACATAGAAAATCTTTGTGAGGATTTGAGCCCCTAGGTAATTTCCAAAGAAACTTTTAGAATGTGGTGAATTTGATTTTTCTGTGCCAGGCTGCCATTACAGGTACCATTCCCCACTCTTTTTTGGCATGGCATCACTAAAGAGAGTATTTCAAACACTATTCTAAATCACCTTTACCCCATTAGTACAAATATATTGTTGTGTATCCTTTGACATTGGATCTTTGTCTGTGTTGCACTAACTTGAATCTGACCTCTTTGAACTTTATTCTGTTCATCTCTCACTGCCTTTCCAATTTGCCAAGTTCATTTTGAATACCGAATCCATCTTCCGTGAGTCGTTCTGTCCTTATTCTCTTCAGGAGATTGAACTCATCTACAAATTTGATGAGCCTATTCTCTATTTCATTTTCCAGGTCATTGAAGAAACACTTAAGCAGTCCTCGATGTAAAGGTGACCCCTTCAAAACATCACTTGTTATGTCTCCCCGGGCTGACACTAATTCATCAGTAACATTTTTCTGGGTATGGATGGCCATTCAATCTACTGACTATTGTTGGCATAAAATAACAGAGCAGAAAAAAATGAGCTCACTTAAAAGTTTCAGGAAAAGCACTTTGTCTTCTGCCACACTAAAAATATGCAGAACAGTGGATCATGCTGTTTAGAAATTAAATCTCTTTTGTATATGGAGAATTATATTTTTGGTTTGTGTAGTCAACTTAGCAATGTGGCCTTTTGTAAACATTGTGATTAGAAAGATAGTTGATCACTCTTGTTTTGTCACAGAATATTCTGTATTTGTTTTCAAGTCTCATTTGTATCTGTTATGCTCTTTCCCCTGTGTTTCAGTAATTACCAAATGCAGCTCATCATGCTATTTTCTGGAATTTTTCTTTGCTATGTTATTACAGTTAGAGCTGTAGCTTAAGTCATCACTACCTGTAGCCAAACTACTGAATTTTTTTTTTTTTCTAAATGATGGCATTCTTGCCTCTAAACTCTTGTGAAGCTCTCAGAGGGAAATGTCTTGTCAAATATAGTGTTTCATGATCCCCATTCTGAAGATACACAAGTGCCTTTCAACTGACACTCAAAATAAAACACGAAATGTGGTATTCAGGGCCTTCACCTTGTTAACATTTACTCTCCAGTGCTTAAAGCTCAGTTCACACATAGTATTCTGATGAGCAAGCACGGTTACCAACACAGTGTCTCCATAATCACTAACGTAATTTAAAGCAACATTTGCTGGCAACTTAGGATACGCTTTTATTAGCAGGATTATTATCATTATTATTTTATCAATTTGCTTATCTTTACCAATCCACAAGTCACTAGTAGTTTGAAGAATTCCCGTGTAGAGTAAGTAGTTTTGAACACAATGTATATTCGCTGATGGGCTTTACTGACTGAAAAAAAAAAAATTAAAGAAGATTGCTATTGGCATCGTTGATAATCAATGCCACTATAAGAGAATACAAAAGAACCTTTAAAAACATTACCTAACAGGTTTTTGTAATTTCAAAAAGTCAAAGGACAATATTTTAAAACTATTTACTAATAATTTAACTGTAGTATGTCTTATCTAAACAATATTGATAATGTTATATTTACCCACTGCATCTAGTATAATGGCTTGTATATAGTAGATTTTCAATGAAAAACTGTTGAAGAATTATTTGTTTGTCAGCATAGGCACATAAAGACATACATTTCTAACTTCATTTTCCTATATTATAAATGTGTACAGGGAAGTGAAAAATGAGAGAGAATAAGAAAACCTTATAGAAATACTAGGTTTCCATAGCACCTGTTAAGCACGATGCTTTTGGGGCATCATAGGCAATTTTTGACAGCGGTTAAAGATTAATTAATGAGGGAAAATACAAGGATATATAAAATTATATGAGGTTATTTCTAAATTTAAAGAATTTCCTTTTGGATGAAATTACTTTCATTCATTAAGCAACGACAAGGTACAAAATACATTTTACAATTCCATAAACCCTAATTATATTTAACATATATTAAAGATTCAATCAATGTTTAAAAGTCTAAAAGATTATAAAAACTCTATCAAGAAAGAACTCAAGCAATAGAACATTTAAAAGAAAAATACAATTTTTTAAAAAAGAGAAAATTTAAAGATAAAAAACAAAAAGACGCCGGACACGGTGGCTCGCACCTGTAATCCTAGCACTTTGGGAGGCCGAGGAGGGCGGATCGCGAGGTCAGGAGTTCGAGACCAGTCTGACCAACATGATGAAACTCTGCCTCTACTAAAAACACAAAAATTAGCCAGAAATGGTAGTGCACACTTATAATCCCAGCTACTGGGGAGGCTGAGGCAGGAGAATTGCTTGAACCTGGGAGGCGGAGTTTGCAGCGAGCCAAGATCATGCCACTACACTCCAGCTTAGGTGACAAAGTGAGATTTTGTGGGGGTGGGGGAAGCCCACAAATAAAAGAAACTCATACATGTATGGCTAAAGTATCAACAATTGATTATTATTTTTTAAATGTAAACATAGCATTGTTAAAATAAAGATCTGAGAAAACTTAGATGAGTTTAGATTGGTTAGAAAATTAAGAAGAATTACTTGTGTTTAGATGAGTTAGAAAAATTTGCTAATTTATGATTGGACATATTATAATAAAATTTTATTCTTGATTATTACTCTACCAAAATCTGGATTTACTAAATAAGTTGTACTTCCTTGTACTTTCCCATCACATACATAAAATGACACATGTAACATGCCACTGTGAAATGTTGAAATATTGTAGAATGATTATTTGAACAATGAAAACCAGCTTTCACTCCTCTGATACTTCCTGCCTGAAGGATTTTTAACATTTGCTTTAGTTTTTCAAATTCCTTCAGTGCTCTTTGAAAAGCGATGTCCAAATAAGTATAATCAAAATGTGCTATGGTAAACTTCTACTAAATCATGGTGACAAGTTTTAAATCTTGGTGGTAGAAAATGTTTTTTATATAAAAACTTATAGAAATATTCCTGACATATGGAAATACAGTTAACTGTCCTTTTCTAACACATACAAGGTAGAAAGTAAAGATTTAGTAATCATTCTGATGGTCAATGCTAGCAAGTCAAGCTAGCTATGTGCATTTAAATGACCATAATTACTAAATTAGCCCAGATTAAGAGTCAATGTGGCTTGTTTCTAGTAATTTGTATCTTACCATCTGTCTCCACCACTTCCTAGCTGTGTAACTTTTGGTAAATTATTTAGCATATTGTAACTTTATTTCCTCATCTATAAAATTGGATAAGAGTAGTAACTAATTTATACAGCTGTTATGAGAGATAAATGATTAACACAAGTAAAGTAATGCATTAGTTTCCTAGGGCTGGTATAACAAATTACAGCAAACTTCATCACTAACAACAACAAAAATTTATTCTCTCACAATTCTGGAGACCAGAGTCCAAAATTAAGGAGTTGGCAGAGCTGGTTACTTCTGGAGGCTCTGAGCGAGAATCTGTTCCATAATTCTTCGTTTCTGGGTGTTGCCAGGAATACTGCCTGTTCCTTGGCACATAGAGCAATCTTTGCCTTCGTCATCACATGGCACATTCCTTTGTGTGTCTCTGCAGCTTTTTCTCCCATAAGAATACCAATCTTTAAATCTAGAAGTAATCCTAAATAGAGAATAATCTCTTTCCACAGTCCTTAACTAAATTACATCTGCAAAAACCTTATTTCCAAATAAATTTACATTCTGAGTTCTAAGATTTTATCAAACTAAAAAGCTTCTGTGCAGTAAACAATTAACTAAGTAACGAGGCAACCGATAGAATGAAAGAGAATGTTTGCAAACCACATATCTGTTAAGGTGTTAATATCCAAAACATGTAAGAAACTCAAACAACTCAATAGTTTATAGTTTGAAAAGAGACAACCCATTTAAAAGAATGGGCAAAGGACCAAAATGTCTTCTATTTCTCAAAAGAAGACATAAAAACGGTCAACAGGTATATGAAAAAATGTTCAACATCACTAATCATCAGAGAAATTCAAATTAAAACCACAATGAGGTATTACTTCATGACTATTATTAACAAGGTGAAAGATAAGTAGTGCTGGTGAGGATGTGAAGAAAATAAAATCATTGCACACTATAGGGGAAGTATAAATTAGCATAGTGATTAGATAAACTGTGTGAAAGCTTCTTTAAAAAACAAAAATAAAACTACCATATTCCAGTAATCCCACAACTGGATATATATTCAAAGGAAATAAAATCAGTGTGTTGAAGAGATATCTACACTCCCAGGTTTATTACAATATTACTAAAAATAGCTAAGTTATAATCAATCTGTGTTAATTAATGAATGAACAAAAAAACATTTTATATATATATAAATATATATAAATATATAATGGAATACTATTTGGCTTCAAAAAAAAGAAGGAAACCCTGTCATTTTACAAAAATATGGATAATCCTGGAGGACATTATGCTAAATGTAAGAAGCCAGGCACAGAAACACAAATACGCTGTGATCTCACTTACACGTAAAATCTAAAGAGTTGACCTTATAAAAGCACAGAGTAAAATGGTAGTTGACAAGTGCTAGGGGTGGGGTGGAGTGAGGTTGAAGAGATGTTGAGCAAAGGATACAAATTTAAGTTAGGAGGAATAAGTTCAAGAGATCTGTTTTACAACAGGGTGACTATAGTTAATAACAATGCATTGTCTTTAAAATTAATAACAGAGATTTTAAGTTTCTCACTACAAAAAATTATAATTGTATGGAATAACGCACGTGTTAATTAGCTTAATTTAGCCATTTTATGATGTGTGTGTATTTCCAAACATCATGTTGTACATCATAAATATATATACTTTGTGTTGATTTTTAAAAAGTAAATAAATATTGTTTAAAAATGTATCAAGAAAGAGATATTATCCAAAAAACAGCCATGTTAAACCTGTGTCTGTAATCCCTGAATCTAGAATAAAAAATAGATGTAAATAAATAAATAAAGCAAAAACAATCAAAATAATATAGATTAAAGCTGTTTACTGACTAAAAATATGAGTCACATGATAAACTTTGTTACCATTGTTAAAATAATTAACTCTATTTATATTAGCATGAAAAAAATCTGTCTGTAATGCCGGATTTTAAAAAGTAAACTTTAAAACCCAGAAAATACTATTAATGCAAATTAATACTATTACCTTTTAAAATTATAAAAATCGAATTCATGTTCAGTATAGATTTTGGACAGAGAGAAGGGGTATCAAGCTTGGGAGAACAGAGAATATTAGAGACTTCAAACTTTCTGTAATAATTACTCTTACAAATACTAAATAGTTTTTCAATTTAATTTATAACAATGATATGGTTCGGTTTTGTATCCACCCAAATCTCATCTTGAATTTTAGCTCCTATAATTCCCACGTGTTTTTGGGGGGACCCAGTGGGAGATAATTGAATCATGGGGGCAGTTTCCTCCCTACTGTTCTCATGGTAGTGAACATGTCTTGTGAGATCAGAAGGTTTTATAAGGGGAAACCCCTTTCTCTTGGTTCTCATCCTCTCTTGCCTGCTGCCATGTAAGATGTCCCTTTCACCTTTCATCATGATTGTGAGGCCTCTCCAGCCACGTGGAACTGTGAGTCCATTAAACCTCATTTTCCTGATAAATTACCCAGTCTCAGGTATGTCTTTATCAGCAGTGTAAAAACATACTATTACAAAGAGTATCAAAAAGAGTAAAATACTTAGGAATAAATCTAACCAAGGAGGCAAAATATATGTACACTGAAAACTTTAAAAAGCTGCTGAAAGATACTAAAGGCACATAAAAAATGAAAAGATATCCCACGCTTATGGGCTGGAAGACTTCATATTGTTGAGTTCAGTATTACCCAATGTGATCTATAGATTCAGTGTAATCTCTATCAAAATTTCAAGATGATTTTGCAAAGAGAGAAAAAGCTTTCCAAAAATTTATATGCAGTCTCAAAAAACCACAAATTGGCAAAACGATCTTGAACAAAAATCACAAAACACAAAGTTAGAGGTCTCACACATTCTGATTTTAAAACTTACTGCAAAGCTACTGTAATCAGAAGAGCGTAAGGTGGCATAAAACTGGACATACATACCAATGGAGTAGAATACAGAGCCCAAAAATAAACCCTCACGTATATGGTGAAGTGATTTTCAACAAGATTGACAAGACCATTCAATGAGGAAAAGGCTGTTTTTTTTCCACAAATGGTGTTGGTAAAGCTGTATATCCACATTCAAAAGAATAATTTGAACTATTACCTTATGCCATATACCAAAATTAATGAAACATGGATTAAAACACAAATGTAAGAGCTACAACAATAAAACTCTTGGAAGAACACAGAGGAAAATCATTATATTATTGGGTTTGGCAATTATTTTTTGGCTATGACACCCAAAGCATAGGCAACAAAAGAAAAAAAGAGGTAAACTGGACTGCATCAAAATTTAACATATTTGTGCATCAAAAGACACAATCAATAGTCATCTCAGCTCACTGCAACCTCTGCCTCCGGGACTCAAGTGATCCTTCTGCCTCAGCTCCCTGGAGTAGTTGGGGCTATAGCCACATGCCACCATGCCCAGCCAATCTTTGTAATTTTTTTTTTTTTTTTTTTTTTTTTTTTTTGCAGAAATGGGGTTTCACCATGTTGCCCAGGCTGATCTCGAACTCCTGGGCTCAAATGATCTGCTCTCCTTGGCCTCCCAAAATGCTTGGATTACAAGATGCACTCATATTTAAAGTCAATAAATTCCATCTTAAAATAGTTCCTCCTCCAAATATTTCTACTTCTCCCAAATACTAAACTTCATTTTAATTGATAAAGAAGAGACTTTTAGTTTCTTCTCCAAAGTATTTAGCTGTACTTCTCAGTAATATACTTCTGATTTATATTTCAGGCAGTTAACACACTACATTATCAACCTTCCTTATCGCTAGTGAAGCCAACATTATATAAGCAAAAGTTTATATGTGGAGCATTTTGGATTAGCCCTTTAACACCTGGTATGGGTTTGTTTTTACCCTCTCTACCAAACTTTTGGTCACCACAAAAACAATGACCAGAATTCCAGCAGCTTTTTTTTTTTTTTTCCTTACCTTGAAAATTACATCCATTAGATAGAAATGGCAGGGCAGAAACAAAGAAGATGGTGGATCTCTTATGTTTTGAGAAATGATGCCGTGCAAGACTTGGAATGTAACTGGTGGACTTCCATTATTTGAACAAGAAAGAGACATTGAATAAACAGTAGTCTTGTTTAATCCACTGTAATTTTCTGTTATTTGTGAAATCAATTTTGACTCAGCCTCCTTCATCTCTAATTTGTTATCAAGTATTGTTGCTTTTAGCTTTGAAATTTCTCTTGAATATAAGACTTTTTTTTGTTAGTTTGTTTCTAATATCATTATCATTAACCAAGTCCATTTGGTAATTCTACAAAATTAAACCTGGTAAGTGTTTTTACATTTTTGAGACACACTATGAAAAATATTATGATACACAAACGTTTGAAAAAAAATATTTTGGACATCTATACTAGAATCTAGTCATTATGTAAGAATTTGGAGATATAAAGACATTAATTAACTACCTCGTTTATATTTAATTCATTTTATAAAGTTCCAGTTTAGAGACCTCATCATAGCTCAACTTCAAAAGTAGGTGTTGCAATTTCATTTATTGAACAGGATTAGGGAAGTTAAATTACTATTAAGTGGTGGAATCAGGATTTGGGTCAAAGACTGTTTTTAAATCCTATCCTTTCCAGTGAACTACAAGCACGTGGCATAAACATGGGAGCAGAAATGAGAATGGAATGCTACAAGGACTAGAGTGTATCAGTCTGCAGGGATACTTTTATGCTGAGGGAAAAGTGAAGATCAAATCAGGAAAGTAGGTCAGTGCCTGAGTTATTGCAGCAGCCTCAAAGGCAGTCTTGCATTTTGCTAATCCCTTCCAATTAATCTTTCCCAAACATGATATTTATCATGCCAGACACTTACCAGAAAACTTCTAACAGTGTTTCTTTGTTCTACACAATCTTGCCCTTCCCACATTTATTCATGATTCCCCAAATTAAAACTTCTATTTGACTACTTTTGTCATCGTTTCTGAACCAAAGTCCTTGAGTACTTATGAATTCATGCAATCCATATTGAACTCACATTTTCTTACTTTTTATTAAATTTACTGTATATATCATTCTTGAAATGAAATATTATTTAATTTGTTTTGTGTGTATATTTTCATCCCCTAGAGTTTGTAAAATATTGAGGTCAGACATTAGGCATTGTTATGTATCAGTGATGGCTAAATTAAAAATTGTCTGGCAAATCTTAAAAATATGGTAAAATAATAATTTTTATGCAAGGGTTTTAGTCTTTTCACTAACTGACTCACAAATAGCCTCCAGTTATCTTACATATTTCCCAGTGTTGGCCTAGGCAAAATTGTAAAGTTGGCAGAACTTTTTTGAGACCTCTTTCCTTTAAATTTTCCTCTATCTCTCTGTCCCCCACCCCTAAATGTTACCTAATTTTGAACTCACCCAAATGTATCTTTTTTTAAATAATGGCTTTCCTTGGGTTGGTCACCTCATGGAGATTTATGATTTTAAGGACTTCAACCTACCTGGAACCTTTTTGATCACACCACCTGTACCACTTTTGACAACCCGTACTATTCATATTCCCCAAAGAAATTATTCCCTGATGCAGCTTGTCCTTTGAAAAGTATACTATACCATACTACTATTAGCTAATGTCCTAAACTAACACAGAGAATAAAGAACAAGTTTTAAAAATATTTAATTAGTACATTTTATCCTCCTCCTCGATCACTAACATTTTTATTATAATAAAAATTTTGGAGAGAATGTTCTTACCTTGGCCGGATTACTTTTTAGGATGATATTTAAGATCTAATATTAGACTGTAACTTTTTACTTTTTAATGGGAAAAACTGTGATTACTTTTGCACCAGCGTAATAGAAGGAGAAGAGAACCAATGTTGGAAATATTTTTATATCATAAAATTATATGAATCAAGCCTAGTCTCATAGAAGGAGTTACCCCAAATATTTGTTGAATTCTTGATTATTCACACCCAACTGGCAAATCTCTGACAGTTTTATCAGATCTGCTCACAGAAATATACCGTTTTCTACAATTCTATCCAATCTTTTTCTATTGATAGCTTATCCTATTAATGTAATATCATAATATTAATATATTAATGGTCTGGTACCTAAATTTTTACTTCCTTTGCCCATTGCATGACATATTTTAGAGTTGGTGAATCCACAACAACATAAAGTAACATTTCAGTCCCATTCTCTAAAACTGGTGAATCAACAAAAACACAAACCCTGTTTTATCTTCACCTTACATATAATCACACTCCAATAAACCACACTGGGAAGACGATATATCTGTAAAAGAGTCAGTGAATCCTGTGCTTTAAGGAACTCCATATGTTTTATATCCTTGTGTTAATGAGGCATAAAATTGAAACTATGGCGTGAAAAATATAAAAATATGGAAAGGTTTTTTTGTTTGTTTGTTGTTGTTGTTGTTGTTTTTGAGATGGAGTTTCGCTCTTGTTGCCCAGACTAGAGTCAATGGTCAATGGCGTCATCTCGGCTCACCACAACCTCTGCCTCCTGGTTTCAAGTGATTCTCCTGCCTCAGCCTCCCGAGTAGCTGGGATTACAGGCATGCACCACCACGCCAGGCTAATTTTGTATTTTCAGTAGAGACGGAGTTTCTCCATGTTTGTCACGCTGGCCTCGAATTCCCGACCTCAGGTGATCTGCCCACCTTGCCCTCCCAAAGTGTTGGGATTACAGGTGTGAGCCACCATGTCTGGCAGAAAGTTTTTTTTTAAAGGAATTTACGTAAAGTGTGTTTACATTTAGGAGCTGAAGCACTGTTTTCAGAAATGCCAATTTGATACTAGGGATCATCATGCTGTTTTTCCATTACCTTTAACTCAGAAATAAGTGGCTTGGAACTAAAATTATTTACCATTTGGACTTTGAAAGCTTGATCAAAGCAAGACACATATTTAAAAGAGAATCAAGTCTTAAACCAGATTATTAAAAGAGCCCTAAATTTTTGTTTCAATCACATATCATAAATAGTCGAACATATTTATTAAAGAGAAATATTTGTACATCATTTCAGCAAACTATTTTGATATTTAATTGGAAATGACAGACCATATTGAAGTTTATTAAAAGAATCTTTTTAATAGTAACTTCACAGACACCACAACCATTGCCATAGCCTCCATTAGTAAAACTAAAGGTGAATTTGTGATTTAATAGAATGGTAATAAATAGAATTGAAAACAGATCCAAATCAGGAATGATGTGGCCAGCTAGACGTGAGTTGGGGAAATTTTGATTTTTGCCTTCCTACAGGTAAAAGAAAAACCAGCAAGCATTGAATCATTAGTTCATAAATTAGACAGCATTTGTTAAAGAGGACCCCCTTGTGAATAGGCTTGTATGATGGGTTGGGAAAAAAACATAGATATAAATCAAAATAAAGAAACTGTATGCTTCTCTAAATCTTATCCAAGTTTTGGTATAAAAGTTAGACTGGAAACTCCCCAGGATATTTTTTTCTTGGGATGTTTCCAATTTGTTTCATTTTCAACTAAGATAGAAAAAACATATCACAATGACAGTCTTCAGGGCAAATTATGTGAAACCATGAAAATGCAGAAATTTTGTTTGTTTTTCCAGTGAAAATTTCTGAAATCTGAAAATGCTAAAGTTCATAATAGAGAGTTCAGATAGCCAGAAACTTCAATCTAATTTACTTAAATCCAATTAAAGAAAGTTATGATAAATGGCTCTCTTATGTAATATTTCTGCAGGTAATTTTTTGCTCATCCAGTAGTATGATTTCTGAAACCTGAATATCAACACATGCTTGTATTGTCTTTAGAATATGAAAATCACACATACATACATATATTTATACACAAACACTCTCTAAAATAACCAGACATTGTTAAAGATACCCTCTTCTCATACCACAGCTATATTCAAATGATATTTATGAACCGTTTAGACTTCTTCAAATTGTATTGGCCCCTTGGGGTACACTGAAATCACAATCTGTTTATCAGTTTTTTTCTTGGGTTCTGTTATCTGTGTTCTTTGCTTCCATCTGTCTTTTCCTTGGTTTCCTATCCCCATTTTTCCCATACATTATTATTCTCCTTTATTGCCTTTTAATATTTCCCTTAAAAATAGTTTTACGTTTTGAAGCTTGTTTGTTCTCATTCCTTTTTTTAGATGGAATGACAGAGAGGACACTTTTCTAATTGTTTAGTGTGATTATTATAAATATCCAAAATCAGAGGACAAAAGATATGGATGCTAGTGTGATCTGCCATACAGCATAAAACAATGCAATTATTTAAAAATCAGACTTTTATATTGTTGTTTATCTTTTATAATTTTCAATAAATATTACTCTCATAACTTAAATACAGTTTTTATTGAAGTTTAACATACCTTTTTTTAAATAATTATTTTATTGTCTTTTTTGTTTTCAGAAGTGAAATGAGCTTTTTTCTTTTTAGTCTGCTAAATTATATTATTTTACTGATGAGTCAAACAAGCTTCTATTAGAATAAAGTAATTATTTACAGAGAAATGATAAAATCTGAAAAGGATCATAAAAATTTTTAATCAAACAATGAATGAATTTTGGACAACTTATGGAAACATGGAAAATAGATGGATAATTTTAAATTTTTAATCCTGTACTTTATTTTACAAGTTTGCTGCAAATGAATTAGGGATATTAAAGAAACATTTGCTCAAGAGATTTTCATTATTAAAAAGTTCCAATAAATTATTTTAAAAATATAACTGCTTAGGCAATTCCTAACTTACTAGGTCCCTCTAACGTGAGTCTACACTTCTATCAGTAGACTAGACTATATTTCTACTACCTGTCTGGGCACATGAAGTTAGAATATCTACTTCTAAACTCTAAGTATTCATATAAATAAGAGTTTATGTTTTATTTTCTTATAAAAGAGATCAATAATAATCATCTGATTCTGTACTGGATAAAAATTATTCTTCAGGGAGACTGTCTGACATGGGGAAGAGTGAGAAGTCTAGAGGCAGATCAGATTGAATCCTACTTCCAACCATAACAAAACCATGACTTTGGGTACAGTAACCTCTCAGAGACTCCCTCATTTGTTTAAAAAAAAAAAAAAAAAAAAAAGAAAGGTGATAATAATAGCAATATTGACCTTACAGTGTCCTTGTAGGACTCAAAAGAAATGATTGTGTAACGCTCTTTACATAGTTTGTCATGTAGCAACTGTTCAATTACCATCATCATCATGATTAACAATGGTAGCCGCACACTGTTTAACACGGGAAAATAGCTCTCAGCAACATAGGAAAATAGATCCAACAGCCTGATTTTTGGAAGTTAGTTATACGCATTCTGATTTCTTGTGCATTTTTTTTTTCTTGTGAAAAAGAGTGGTAACACAGAAAACCCTAAAGTTTTGATGGGCTAAGGTGCCTGAAATAATAAGTAATATACAGAAATACCTAGATGAGGACATTTTCCATAAAAATTGGCTTCAAGAACATTAAAATAAATGTCCAATTGGAGAATGTCAATCTGCCTGACAGTGTAAATCTCCTTAAAGCAATTTAATTCAGATTAAAAAGATAACTTGGCTTATGTAGCAGAATGAGGGATCTGTTTCAAATCCATCACGTTAACACTATCAATAACCCACTATGACCCATGATTGAGTAGTTTTAATTAAGTTCGGTTAGGGTATTGGGGGAAGGGTGCATTATTTAGCCCCTCATTAATAGTTAATGTGAATATTATAAATATCTCTGTAACTATTATAGTTTGAGAATCTTTCTTTTTTATTGAATTTATTGTTTTCTTTGCTACAGAGCAATACCATTTGGGGAACTCTGTCTCCTAGGAGTTTTAATGCTACCCCACTTCCAGCACTATAAAACAGAGGCCTGCTGTTTTAATCACGCCTCTCTCTCTCTCAATGTTGTTTGCGCCCTGGTACAACCCATCTGCCTTGAATCTAGTGCTCCACTGGGGCTGCACACATCTGCCAGCCAGACTACCTTCGTACACAATTACTCAATCCTCCGTAAGGCTCTTTAATAGGAAACAAGTGTGACAACGGCAAGCCTCTTTTTTTTTTTTTTTTTTTTTTTTCCTCCTCTCTCTTAAACCACAGAGTCAAATAGCTCTAATAGAGATGAAGCTGGATAGATCCGCCCAGGTGTAGGTGAAATGGTAGAGCCTCAGGGCTAATAGATGCTGTGCTCTCATGCTGAAGTTTAGCACTGTGTCCTGTTGGGCTCTCTAGCATCAGTGCGACGGGCTGCTCCTGGTACAGTTACAAAGTGAACACCCTTCTTGCTGCTCACGTTTATGCCTAATCCGGAGGGCAACCTGGAGCTAGGTAAGAACAGAACAGCCCTTTGACTTCAACGCATGGACAAAGGACAACGAATGCAGTAAGTGGAAAAAATTATCTTTCTTTCTTTTACTTGGGAATTAATTAAGGGTGTTTACTCCCAGGGAATCCTCTAAAGACTGTGCAAAAGTGAACTAAGACAAAGCTTATGTTCATAACCCCATGAATTTTCTCCAGTTTCATTTTGCACAGTGCCCTGGCACTGTCATTAATACTTAAATACTCCTGAAGTGACTCCTCATTCAGAAGGTCTCGGAACTGAAATGTGGTGCTAATAATACTGTTAATTCAATCCTGTATTTTGGCATATTAACTGCTACTTCTGGGTGAAATGTCCTTTATTACTGTCAAAAATGATGGTGGCAAGTGTTTTGTCAGTTTCAAGAACACAAAAAAGAATCTTTAAGAAGCACATACCCTTCTTGAAAATGGATTTCACTTTTATGCATAACTATACTGCTACATTACTCCTCATACATTGATGTGAGGAATTTGCTTATAATTTTTGCTTAACACATCTGTTCTATAGCTTGATCTCTTACTAGAAAAGTGACACTAAAAACTCCTTTAAAAGAATATTAGGTTGTAGCAGCAATGACAATGGGAGTGAATTTTTAAAACAAACAAAACAAAACAAAAGGTCATTTGTCTAATAACATAAGAAGATATATTAAAACCAGATGTATGAAATCTCAACTTTGACTTTTTAGTCTTTCATGCTTGGTTTAAAGCAGTCTTCACTTTGCGTTTATTTTGCATTTACAACTTTGGATTCACCATTAAACTATGTTTGAACTTGAAGTTCAGATTTGATCTAGGTACGGACTTGTTCCTTGAGCCCCCTACTCTGATTTTTACTTGACTATGGGGAATCTTTTTACTACCATACCATATATTCTGAATTGTGTTAACAGGCTAACTGTGGTGGACTTTCAGGTGGAATGTCAGCCAATGTAAAAGAACATGTTTGCTGCTCAAATGTATGATGCTTCATGTAAGAAATAAACATATGCCCTACCAAAGATTCCAGTCATTATTTCTAAATTAATCCATCAAATATTGCACAAAGCTGATCAGATTAAAGAAAATGCAACAAAAACTGTCCGCACTTCTTATCTATTAATAGTCCTTTGAGTTGATTTTTAAAAATTTAACCATTATTAATTTGAAAAATTAGTCTGGAAGACATTGTCATCTCAAAAGGCAGTGCACATATGTAGAGTAGATAGACAGGCAAAATTAGACAAAACAGTATTGCACTGTTTACATAATTCCCCATCGGCTAATGTTTTGTTTTTATTTTCTAACTATTATAGATGGACATCATTAAAAATGATGATTTAAAAGCCATGACGGTAGAATCCTGATGACTCCTTTGTGTATATTCAGAAATGATTTAGCTTGGATAAAGTTGCTGCTATGAGAGGTTTAATTAATTATTTCTAGTTAAATATATTTCTTTAAGAATTGCATTTGACATTACTGATGGAGGAGTAAACGGAGTTTCACAGTCATTCTTCATGAAATACTTTAACCGACAATCGTTGGCATTGAATAGCGGTCAATGTCTACCCCCTACAGGGAGAGATTCTAATTTCACTATGCCTTCCCCAGCACATGAATGCCATAGAGTACAGTTCACACATATGAATGCCGTAACCGTGTCAATGACTTCAACAAGTGCCCCTTAATGAAAAGGTCAGCCCTGTGATTAATAGGAAGCTGGTTTCAAAGGCTGGACCTCACTTCAGCACAGCATTTAGATTTGTTTTTTCTTGATTTACTCCATTTGCCTTTCAAAGTGTAATAAAAATCAAGTAGTATTATATTGCACATTTTTAATGCATTGTGGTTGCTTTCATATGATAGCAACACAACAGTATATTTGGTTTAGTAAAGAAAAAATAACAACTACGTGAAAAAAATCAATCGAGCTAGTAATTGGTGAATGAAAATTTTACTCTTTATCCAAATGGAATATATAAACTTCGCTTAAGTTTCAGTTAATTTAATGAACTTTTAAAAGGCTCTGTAGGGATAAAGGTAGAGTGGGGAAAAGGTTTGATTTTTTAACCTAAGTTTATTATGCTTAAATGTGCTAGCAAGTGAATATACACAAGTAACTCATGAAGATAGTGGTTTTTTACTAATGGCGAAAAATCATTGATGAATATAGCTGAGTGAGGATGAAGAGAATAATTTTAAACCTAGTGACAATCTCAAAGGATCAAATTTATAATAGTGGTGGTGTTATAGTCTTTCAAGTTAAAGGGTTTTTTTTTGCTGGAAAAACATTGTGGTTATATCCAACTTATATTTTTTAAGTGATTCTTTTTTACTGGAATTATAATTTGTTAATAAATATCATATAAAGTTAAGGAAATGAATAAATCAAGTGGTCCTTATATATTTTAAATTTTTTTTCATGTATTATTCATTTTGTGTCCCTGTAGATTTTATCTACACATGTTTTCAAATAAGATTGCAATATAAGTAATTAAAGAATACAAATAATATAAGTATATATACTATATTTATCACATATGAAAATTGCTATATGATTAGAGGAAAGTCATTAGAAGACATAGGATATATCAACTTATTCTAAGGGATATTCTCTTTGTAATAAATTTTCTTTTTTAACCACATGTCAACACATATAGAACTTAATAACTTCATGTTCACTTATAGTGAAGGAATTATATTAGATATCAAGATTGAAAGTGTAGAAAAAAGGAGTTCAGTTTTAAATGCCAACATCACACAAGAGGAGTTTTCAACAGCCACTCAAGGAAGAGAAAAATCTAGTACTTCTGTAAAATGGGCCCAGTGCTTCCCAGATGTGTCACATTTTGTCAATGGCCACAGCTACGTCTTCCCAGTACTCTATTATTCAAAATTCCATTTTTTTTTTTTTTGCTCTGAATTGGAAGCCAACTACTTCCAGAGTTCTAATGAATAACATTAGTGGGGCTCTCACAATATAAATTCCTTGAAACTGCCCTAAACATGCCGTGATTTATTTAGTTCTTATAGTCCAATGAAGTAGGCAGCGTTCCTCTTCCCATTTACGAATGCGAAAACGGATTGGTTAAGGGACTTGCTTAGCGTCATGCAGATAGTGATATGGTTTGGCTCTGTGTCCCCACCCAAGTCTCACCACGAATTGTAATAATCCCCATGTGTCAAGGGCAGTACCAGGTGGAGATAATTGAATCATGGAGATGGTTTCCCTCATGCTGCTCTCCTGATAGTGAGTGAGTTCTCACGAGATCTGATGGTTTGATGAGAGGCTTCCTTCTTTGCTCAGCACTCACTCTGTCTCCTGCCACCCTGTGAAAAAGTGCTTTCTGCCATGATAGTAACCTTCCTGAGGACTCCTAAGCCATGTGTAACTGTGAGTCAATTACACCTCTTTTCTTTTTTAAATTATCCTGTCTCAGGTATTTCTTCATAGCAGTGTGAGAACAAACTCATACAGGTAGTAAATAGTGTAATTTGGGTTCAAATTAACTTTGCTTGAGGGAAGATGCTACCCCAACAGCCGGAATCTACTACCTCTCTAATGGGTGACTTCATTATTAGTGAAAAGTTGGCTTTATCTCTGACCATCTTATCTGGACTACTTGAATTTAGAACGAAGGTACAGAATGAAATTGATGGAATGCCCAATCAAATAAAGCGTGAGTAGTTGGTTGTCAATCAGTGAGTATGATCTCACTTCAGGTTACGTCACTCAGTACTTTACCCCACTATTTTCAGAGGTTTTACTATAGGTAAAGAAGGAGTTGCAGTTATATTTCTGACATGTGAGGAAGAGCTGACCCTTCAACTCTCACTCATTTCACATGTCCACACCTGTTAATAGTGGGCCTCTGGGAAGTTTGTCTCCTCAGGGTATTTCCAACCCACTGATGTCTGCCTGACTGACAAACAGAGATCACTGTAATCACAATAGTCTTTCAATGAGAGTCACCTAAACACATTCCCACCTGCAAGGCAGTGAAAAAAAAAAGAGCTGTCAACCACTTTCAAAGACTTTTAGGCCTCAGTTATTCAATAGGACTATCTGGATATTTGTTTTTTGAAAGATAGAATGCCAATTGAATTTTCTCCTTATCTGTGGGGAGTATGTATATATGTATGCATGTGTATGTGTGTGTGTGTATATATATACACGCTTGGGTGTGTGTGTGTGTATATACATATATACACACATGGTTGGTGTATATATGTGTGTGTATATATACACATACACACACACACATATATACACGCTTGGTAGACTTGTAAAAAACATAGCCTGGAAAACACCTTTTTGTAATATTTCATTTAAAATATAATTTCCTATAACCTACATATGTGGTATGTCTATCTAGCAGAAAACATTCTTCTCAAGACAGACATTCATCATTATGATTGAGATTCTTAGTGAAGATAATAAAAACAAAATCCTTATATCTTGTATTTTCAATATTATGGGTTTATCCTTTCCCATATAAACACAGAATATTCATTTTAAAGAGAGATTTTATTTTATTTTTAACAGTCCATATTATTATAATTATTAAACTAATACGTAGTTTACTTTTACAAACACAAGCAGACTTATGCAAGGCAAATGGAATGAACATGGGGAAATTCCTTCAAACCTGAGCAACACCAACTCATTTTCTACAAAAGAGTAGGTAGAAATAAATGTTCCTTTAATTCTCATTTTTCCTTTGGTTTACATAAAAGATATCTAAATATGATCAGCATTTATAAAGTCATAGACTATTCTTATTTTTTTAAAGAGGAAAAAACAGGCTTTAAAAACTAATCTCAAGATCCTGGAAAAATTAATCTGTGGTGACAGGATCTGAAAGCTCTAAATACCTTGAGGATTGATGATTACTTGAAAACAGTGGTCAAAGACTTCCTCTATCACTATCATTAGTCAGGAGATCCACAGGTTAATTTCTTGAAGTTAATCTTATCCTCATAAATCCTTTTTGAATTATCCAGTAACTACTTTATTTTTATTTGTAGGTTCATCTTAAGTGGAAAAGTGTTTCTCTCCCTCTTTCTGTTCTTACTCGACATTACAAGCCTTTCACCAGGGAACCAGTCTGGAATTAATTCTTAATCTAATTGCTTCTGGCTCATATTCCAGGGAAATATTGGGAAAACTGCAGACCTAGACATTGCTGGTGGACACTTCTATCCAGATCTGGGTGCTAGCTATCTCTGCTCACTTCCACAGTTTCAAACACCCTGAAGTCCCAGCCAGCAGTCACAACAACCACCCCAATTCATGGTTTTCCCTTTGCATGGGGTGGGGCAGGTGGGGGGGGGCTTGGTCCAAGTTTCCCTACATGAGTCAGACTCCTGGCCACCTGGGTCTGGATTTGCAGGCAGCCAAAATCTAATAGTTTTTCATTTCTAGCCCTACTTAATATTAAATATTTCTTTTCATTTGAGGCCCATTAAAATACCGTTTTTTAAAGCGTGGGTATACATTTTTATTATTATCATTGCTATATGTTCGCAGTAGAAGTTAGCTGCAGGTATGTCTAAAGCAAGAAATCAAAGAGGCATCTAAGTAGTAGTAACTTCACTTTTGTTTTATTACTTAATATTGCGCATTTCAAATTTGTATGGAAGAGACAGAGAAGAATCATTAGTATTCTATCTGTACTTCTATTAAAAGCTTGAAGATTTAACCTTATTTTTTCTAGTAAGATGCACTAATATGCTTGACTTTTACATGCTACATAATCGTGTTTTTCTGATAAATAATATTTTTGGTCACTCTGAAATTTATTTTCCTGAAATAAATTAAATGCTATTAACTATGTGATACATTTCTGTGTTTATAATTATACTTGGCTAATTCACAAATCCAAAATTCTCTAGAAAGAGAATAGTGAGCATTAAGTAAAAATACTGGGGCTTGGGTCTTCTTTGTGGCAATCAGTACCTTGTTTTCAAAATGTACAGAATATCCATCATACAACATTTGTGTGAATACTTGTGAATAAACTTTGCAAAACCATTTGTAAAGTACTATAGGAAATTCTAAGAAGTTATTTTAAGATAGAACAGAACACAGGAGCATGCACAAGCCATATATATGATGTTTCATGTAATATGCTTGGTAGACTTGTAAAAGATTTTAGCTGTAGTATAAGAATAAATGTTTGATGTAATTTGTTTTTTTGTATTTGTTTTTGTGTTTTTTTTGATACAGAATCTCGCTCTGTTGCCAGGTTGGAATGTAATAGCACAATCTCGGCTCACTGCAACCTGAAACTCCCTGGTTCAAGTGATTCTCTTTCCTCAGCCTCCCTAGTAGCTGAGATTGCAGGCACCTGCCACCACACCCAGCTAATTTTTCTATTTTTAATAGAGACAGGGTTTCACCATGTTGGTCAGGATGGTCTTGATCTTCTGACCTCTTGATCTGCCTGTCTCAGCCTCCCAAAGTGCTGGGATTACAGGCGTGAGCCACTGTGCCCGGCCTGTAATTTGTTTTATATCATATACATCATAATGCCTATTTTCCTCTTTAGATTAAAATATGTTGTAATGATATTTAATCATTAAACATTTTTCTGAGTCTAATTTCCATTTCACCAAGGAATCAAAATTTCTTTCTCTGGCCAAGAAAACACTTATCAAACCTTTTCCCAATTTGTAAACTTCATGAAAGACTCATATTTGATTAATACTATTTCTAAATGAGCCTCTTCTCTATCCCAGTTTTCTACAATTTCAGAAATGAAACAAAGTTAACAATGGGAGCCCCAAATCTTTATTACTTGAAAGTAAGCCCTACAGGCCGGGCGCGGTGGCTCAAGCCTGTAATCCCAGCACTTTGGGAGGCCGAGACGGGCGGATCGCAAGGTCAGGAGATCGAGACCATCCTGGCTAACACGGTGAGACTCCGTCTCTACTAAAAAATATGAAAAACTAGCCGGGCGTGGTGGCGGGCGCCTGTAGTCCCAGCTACTCGGGAGGCTGAGGCAGGAGAATGGCGTGAACCTGGGAGGCGGAGTTTGCAGTGAGCTGAGATCTGGCCACTGCACTCCAGCCTGGGCAACAGAGCGAGACTCCGTCTCAAAAAAAAAAAAAAAAAAAAAAAAAAAAAAGAAAGTAAGCCCTACAATACTGAACCTTTGAATTAAGTTCGGTTTACCCATTCAATCACAGCTAATATTGGCTTGAAGCACGGTAAAGAAGAGAAAATTGTTAGTACTGGTAAGGATGTCTGAAATTCACATAAAGCGGGAACAGTAAATCACACTTGCAGTGTCAGCACATTTGGAGGCTTAGGTAGGAGGATTGCTAGAGCCCAGGAGTTCATGACTAGCCTGGGCAACATGGTGAAATCTCACCTCTACAAAAAGCAAATACAAATGTTAGGGGTGGTGAGTGCCTGTAGTCCCAGCTACTCAGAAGGCTGAGGCAGGAGAATTACTTGACCCCAGGAGGTTGACGCTGTAATCAACCATGATCGCCCCACTGCACTCAGTCTGGGTGACAGAGTAAGACCCTTTTTTTCAAAAAAAAAAAAAAAAAAAAAAAAAAAAAACATAAAATATTAATATGTATTTTCATGTTTGTTCTCAGCTACCTCATCAAATAGTACCAAAAAAACTTTGATTTTTTTTCACTTCTTAAATAATGATAAAAGTGTGTTTTATCACATCCAATACTGTGGCCAAATATTTACTTTATACATGAAAATTTTATTAATGTTAGTTTATGTGCAAACATTTAAATTTTATTTAAAATATTAAAAATATGTTAAATTTGGAAAAGGAACATTACTGCAGTAACTACTATGTGTCATGTGACTTACATTATCTTATGTAATCTTTATATTAATGAATAAAGGTAGATTTGTCATTTCCATTTTACAGATGAGCAATGTGTTCTACTTTCTTGAATTTCTAAGGAAGATTAAGTACACAGAAATCTATTCAGATGACTAATCCAATTATAAAGGCAGCAAATGTGTACAAACATGCCAAGATGCCCACATGCAGTGCAGGTTGCAATAGAAACTGTTTGTATTATAGTTCCATTCCTTTGGACTGGAATTTAGAGACTTGTACTACTTCAATACATTATGATCCTTAAGGATGAGCACACAAACTTTATTTGTATGAGTCATAAGTGTCTTAAGAGCGTCAGTATTGCCATCATATTTTGATTTAAGAAACTAGTAATGCCATTCTTTGGAATGTATTCTACTTACTTTTATGAGGATATAATGCTAAAGAAGATGTCACCAGTTGGAAATGCTATATTTTTACATAAAATCTTTACATCCTATGTTAAGGTATATTTATTAATTTCAGTGTTACAATATGATAAAAACTTGCTCTCTGTGTGTGTGTGAAAGTGAACAAGTGAATATGTGCATACATAAGTAAAACCCTCTACTTGGCAGCATTCCTATTAGATATTCCACAGTGATAGGTTTGTTAAATTAAAAAGAAGAATTTTTATTTTGTTTAAATAACTATAGTCTATAATTTAAAAAGCTCTCATCACAAATTTTTGTATGCACCAACAAGAAGAATGTATGCATTTAAAATATTTGTTTCCTGTTTTATTCAGACTTCTAATGTCTTGAACATTTAGGTTAACCACTTGCTATTCTCTGCTGCTATAGGAACACTTCTTTTTTATTATTTAATGTGTAACTTTAAACTGTGCTAAAGCTACCCACAGCCTTACACAATGGTCTTCTAGGTAGATTATAATATTTTTAGTACTGTATTATTACCAGCACTATTTTTCGTTTTTTTGTTTTGTTTTGTTTTTTTTAAGTAGTCCATTTTGGAAATTGTGAACTTTCCTTTTTGACTGTGACAAAACCCAGATTTTCTTTCTTTTTCTTATTTATTTATTTATTTAAAACAGAGTTTCTCTCTTGTTGCCCAAGCTGGAGTGCAGTGGAGCAATCTCAGCTCACTGCAACCTCTGCCTCCCGGGTTCAAGCGATTCTCCTGCCTCAGCCTCCCGAGTAGCTGGGATTACAGGTGCCCACCACCACACCTCGGTGATTATTTGTATTTTTAGTAGAAACGAGGTTTCACTGTGTTAGCCAGGCTGGTCTCGAACTCCTGACCTCAGGTGATCTGCCCACCTCAGCCTCTCAAAGTGCTGGGATTACAGGCATGAGCTATCTCGCCTGGCCCAGATTTTTTTTTTTTTTTTTTTAATTAGTATGATATGAGTTGTATATTCCCCACTCAAAGTCTTTGAAAACTTCATTAACACCTACTCGCAAGACTACCATTGGCTACATCTGATGCTACCCTACTCAAAAGATAGAATAAGGATGAACTATGGACCACCAGCAAAGCACCATTGGGGCAACAATGCAGGCAGTCCTTAAGTAGTCCAACAACTCAGGTGCTAGCAGGCAAGGTCAAAATGGGGCAAGTGAGGGAAATTCCTGACTTGAAAGCCTCCTTCTCTATAAAAACTGATACCTTTTATAACAAGAGAGACACAGCTTCTAGGATTCCTGCAAGGGGCCTGCCCAGTAAAAATCATCACCATATTCAGGGATACCCAACGTTAGGGTTACTATCAGGTATTTACAATTGTCTTAGTCCTGATTCGTTGTAGCAGTTAAGGGTCATTTTTCCTGTAGGCCTATTTTCCTAGCAATGTGGTTGACATTTAATTTTTATCGTTTTCAAGGGGAATGGAACTAGATAGTTAACAAAAGGTCAAATTATCACAAAGTGAAAATTTTATTGTTAGCTCTTTATCCACAGGTAGTTAACATGGAGTTTGAGAAAATTAATTTTAAGGACTAGCATGGCCTATTCCCATTATGTCTACAAATGCAATCCTGTGCTTTAGTTTATGGTTATAGTTATTGCACATAGGGCTCTCATTATTTATAGTTTTGATTTGCTTCCAAAACATTTTATGTATGTCTGCCTCTTCTGTAAACTTTAAAAACTACACCTACAAGTAAACATTTCAAAGGGCTGAAAGAGATTTAGATTTGTTAATTAAACATTCCAAGGGTATGTTGTGTCTTTCAGATGAGACTAGACTAAGAAAGTTTGAGACTACACTCCAAAAAAAAAAAAAAAAAGAAAACTAGAATTTTGAGTCTATCATGTAAGTTTTTGAAATAAATAAGGTTTCACCTAAGAAAAGCATAGATTTTCTACCAAAACTCAGGATACTAGTCATGCAGCACCACCTTTAACAGTGGGAAGAAGCTATAACAGGAGCCAGCCATCTAACAGCAGTTGTGGCCACAACAATAATGTCATATATAGGCCACACATGAGGTAGGCATGCCTTAAGGGAAAAATGTGAATGTGGCCGGTACTTGGGCTGTTCTATAGGGAAGCAGTGTAATGGACAAATAACACCTTGTAAACTCCTATAGCTATGATCATCAGTGTTTAAAGACTGACTCCAACTGTTTTTTTAGGAAGGGTCCTGGGTTGAACAGTCTCAGAACATTTTAGGTGCTTTTGCTATGTTATTGCTAACGCTATTTATTAGATTTTAAAAGCACCACTAAAAATTCAAAAGAATAGTATTTCATTAATGAACACTAAATATATGTTGAATAAAATTGAGTCCACTGATTTACTGTTTAGGAATAGATATTAGATATACAATAATTATAAAATACATACGTATTTATATGTACATTGTTTTATGATAAATAGATAATTAATCAAAAGTTTAGGGATTCTACTGTAGTAAAGTCAAAATAAACATGAGCTTGGACAAGTAACATTAATAGCACTTACATACTTCTTACATTATTAATAATACTACCTCAATATTTTCACTTGTAAAATGAGAAGTTTGAAATAGATGAATTTGATTTTATGCCTAATTTTTCAAATGCCTATATATATAATTTCATGTATGTTAACATCAATCAACATTAAGACATAAAACAAGCTTTTAAAAATAAACTTTAGATAGAAGCTATATTACTCTTAAAAAGATATGTACTAATTTAAACCGATCTTACTTTTATGATGCTTTTTAATGACTTACAGTCAATCATGACTAAATTAATAAACTACTCTTGAGTAATTAAATGTCCTCATTACTTGAATATTGAAAAATGAGGGCATTGATTATTTTAGTTAACTTTGCTGTCTTCTTTTCAGTGCTTATCATGAATTAAATAATTAAAATTCATTTCTTCTACTTTAAATAGATAATAATTTGCGTTTTTTCTATTAAAGGTAACATTTTATTCTGTCAAGCTATAGACAGTGTAATAAAATGAAGATAGTGCAATGTAATTAGCTGAAAAGAGTGAACTTAATTTATCTTGAATTACGTGTAATAAGAAAAAACGTAGGAAATCATATTTAGCATTACTTAAATAAAAAAAGTATTGCAATTATTTCATATTCCTTTTGAAATCAAAGACATAAATTTTGGGAAAATATCAGATACATAAAGTTTATGCTAGATCTTTTTTCTATTAAACACTGCATTTCTTATTTAACAGATATTGGATTTCAACATCAGTTGTAGCTGGCTCTTTCAATTTAGATGGATAATATACTTAAAGAGTTTTTGAATTTATTTCCTTTAGGAGAACATTTCAGAGTTACCCCAAAAGAGCTTTGAAATAATATTCATTTTTAATTAGGTTTGGTCCACCCTGTGCAGCAGAAGCCATTAATAATGAGACGCATGCAAAAGGTGAGGGTAGTCAATATTTGAAAGACCAGTGGATCCCTGAAGATTTCGATTTGCCCTCGTATCTTTTCATTGATCAACCCCACCATTAGGTTGTATCTTTCTTTACTTAGAAGCCTGTGGAGCTAGAAAATACAAATAACAGGATTGCTCCTTAGCAAATTTCAAGTGTCATGAGCTTTATTTTTGACACTCTATCTCTCTTCACAATTTTCCAAAATCAGGGTAACTTCTCTACCTTTCTTTCAAAACAGTCACCTTCATGCCATAGACTTCTGACTTTAGATTTTTCCAATACTGAACTTCTACCAACATCAGTGTTTCCAATTCATAAAGCTCCATGCTATTAAAGTCTTTATTATTACTGTTTTTGGTATTTCTATGCTCTTTCCCACTAATTCCTAAGTCAAAACATTCATTATGGGAGCAAAGATAATTAAACATAGACACAGTATGTTGAAAAATACAGTTTGATGGGACAACCTTGAATTGATAAAGTTCTAACACTTTGGGGGTAATTATATTTTAAAAAGAGGACACTTCGAATTCAAAAACAGGTAATTATTCAGTTTCAGAAAAACTCAAAAGGAGATGAATTTCAGTCCAAGGAGCTGAGGGGCCCTTCAGTCTTGCCTTAGAGCTCTAATCTGCTGCCCAGGCCGACTCTGACCCTGGGCACTGCTACCTGGACAGCATTCTGGCTGTCAGGAGATTGGGATGTATTAAAATTTGCTATGAATCTCTGGTACTCATTTATCTCTGTCTGTTTTATGCTCAGGCTCTAACATTTTGCAGTTAGCTAATGGAAGAAAATTACTGAATAGAAAGATTCCCTACGAGCAGTTTTAAAATTTACTTTTAATGTTTTTGTGTTACTATTTTTCACCTTCTGCTTCATTCCAGGCGTTTGTCTTCAGTCCCTTACCTTTGCATTCTCCATTTCTAGTATACCTTCCTTCTGCAGTCAAAATCCAGTCTTGCAGTTGGAAATTCAGGGAGAGTGAAAGATGTTAAAATAAAAAACAAACAGGCAAACAAAAACCCCAGAGCCCTGCCTGAATGTTGGTAATTGAGTGAAAGTGAGGCCGTTCCATCTATGAAGCACTGTTCTCAGTGTTTTTTGTAGAAATGAACATTAATCTTGTTTTAGTAAACTTCTTTATCTAATTAATCATATTGTCATTTAAGGTTCATGATGCAGTTTGCCTTAAACAACTGCTGGATACTTTAGACCTTATATTATCCTAAACTTTTCTGGTTTGCCTCGCTTAAAAATGTTTGCATTGGATTCACAGTTAATGCACTAACCTAGCTTTGCTTTGGCTATCTGTGTTGTTTTGTTGTTGCTGCTGCTTTAAATTGATCTTGACATTTTGTGTGTGAAAAAGAGGAACATATGTATATTCCTAACTATTGAGCTTCTTATTTATTAGTATTGTTGTTAAATTGTTGAAGTCATCTTAATGCAGAGCAGTATGTATGGTGCATCATGTCATTGACATATGTTCACATTATTTGGGATTATATATTTTTTTAAGAATAAAATATAGCTCTTTGACAAACATTAATTTTAAGGTTTATTTTAAATATCCTTCCTGATTTTCTGAAATCTTGAGCTACATAGTATCTTTACCTCCTCCGAATTCTATAGCATGTCTCGTCTGTATCGTTTATTTGATAGCTGCCCATACTGATGTATTTCCATGCTTAGTTCTATTCCCTGCTAGATACTAAGCATTTTTAACACAGGGGCCATGATGTCTACGTTTTTGTGTGCAACACAACCATGACAAAATAGGTGTTCAATAAGTACTTCTTGATTGAAAGTTGACCATTCCACCCTATAAATGCAGGTTAAAGGGTCTTTACCTACGTCTCTATCCCCCATTTGCTGTTTAATTGGCTATTAGCTAGAACTGATTGATAGACATAAAGACTTTTTTTTACGGAATTGACAGCTATGTAAATATAGCACTTAACCTTAAGCACTTAGCCATTAACCTTAATCACTGTCCATTAACCTTAAAGCACCCCAGGTTTCTCCCCTTACAATCCCCCAAAGCAGACCCTACTCGTTGCATTTTTTTTACCATGAAAAATAATCTTAGTAGAATGTTTTTATTGTTCTGTGGATAGCTGTAAAAATTATATTTTGAAAAAGAACACTTGACCTAATTTTTTTTTATAGTTACTAATGTATTTTCCAGATGTCCAAAGAAAGATAAGAAATTGGGAAATTATTTTGAGGAGCACATTAGTATATATTTGACAAGAGAAGGACTAGAGGATGCTTTTATAAGTATGATTTTATATAAGGTTGATAATCACAAGCATATCATATCATTTCTATTTAACTTAGAAAATTTATTTTAAAAAATAATATTTTTATAGCTATTGCTAAAAAGTTTTAATTATTGTTAATTCCAGGCATGTGGAAGTAGCTAATAATTTTAAGAATAGAGACTGATATTTTCTAACTAATGTCAAATTATAACTGAGAAAAAGAATAAATGAAATTCCTTTCTTTAAACATAACATTTTAGATTTTTTAAAATATTATTGTACCATAAATCTAACTAATTATATTGAAATATTACCTTTTAAAATAATCCTTTGTAGTCTATAAAATCTATATTTTCTCTTTTGGGTGTTTCACAAAGACCACATAAAATAATAATTATGCATTATTGGAAAGAAACAAAATTTAATGACAGCATATTCCAATTTATTATATTTTTTATATCATGGTTTTATTTTCACCAAGATCTACATTTACGAAGTATGAATTTAGTAAAATAACATTACAAAGTTGCAAAAAGTTTTGTGCGTGATTTTATATGCAATTATGTTTTATGACTAATCCTTGGGGTGAAAACTGTAAGTCAGGGAAGTTCCCATTGTATTCTGAACATAATACATCTTAGGGTGAGGTCAGGTAGAGTGTGGGAGGATGGCTGGGGATGGGGAGGTAGAAGGAACACCTTGCTGTATTCAGGAAAGCAACTTGATACTAATGGACTGATTATTTTTAGCTTTGCCAGAGTGCTCAGTTTTGTTCCAAGTCCCGCAGGGAACTGACACTAGAAGGTGTGAGCAACTGAGGGCAGGGGAGGGTCTCTCTTACCACTAAATTTCAAAGTATATTTTAACAAATGTGAAATCTCACTGGAATAACAAACCAGTGTAACACGATGACTTCAACTCTAAAAAGATGTTACCTCAACACCAGGCTGCTTAGCTGTTCATTTGGAATTTTACAGTTACCTAACATAGGAGAAAGGTGATAATGAGGGTGACTTGGCAAAACAAAGTCCAGGCAGAATGAGCTCCACAAAGGCAAATCAAATGCCAACATTGACCATGTGTTTTGAAAATCAATAAATCAATAACTTTCATGCAAATTGCAGGTCGTATGTTTATTTCACTCACGGAACATTTTCACCATACAGTCATTCATGACCAAGAGGATGCTCTCAGAGATAGACATACGCTAAGAGGATATTAATTCACTGTTTCATTCTTTATTTTGTAGATCCCACACCCCAACACCTCTATATATATGGAAATATATCTTAGTTATATCATTATACATAGGCCTTCTTTTCATACAAGATGATGAAAAAACAAGCAAATTTAGCTGAGAATCTGAGCAAATAAGTGGGAGTAAATTTCTATCTTTACAGAATGTCTCCTCCAAAATACATATTTTATTTATTTAAACAACATTGCTTGAGGAACTATTTTATGCAAATAATATTTTAAGTTTTTTGTTTTTTTTTTCTTTGAGACAGAGTCTCGCTCTGTAGCCCAGGCTGGAGTGCAGTGCTGTGACCTCGGCTCACTGCAACTTCTGCCTCCCAGGTTCAAGCGATTCTCCTGCCTCAGCCTCCTGAGTAGCTGGGACTACAGGCACCCTCCACCATGCCCAGCTAATTTTTTTCTATTTTTAGTAGAGATGAAGTTTCACCATATTGGCCAGGCTGGTCTCGAACTCCCGACCTTGTGATCCGCCCACCTTGGCCCCCCAAAGTGTTGGGATTACAGACGTGAGCCGCAGCACCCTGCCTATTTTAAGTCCTTTTAATTGTTGAAATGGTTATGTAAACACATGAAGGATGTGGGGTTTTTTTTGTTTTTTGTTTTTTGTTTTTTCCGAACACATGGCATATACTCTACCATACTGCTTTTTATTTTACAGAGGAACAACTAGAAGCAAGATAAGTCTCTTTCCTTTAGCACAAGTGTTAAGTGTTGTAAAAGAGGTTAATTAAATACTGTAAAACTGATCAAAATGTTACCTTATTATTTTTTCCTTCAGAACATAGCTAAGAATTATTAATAATGATAACTATGTCTCTAAGTTACAAGAAATAGCCAACTTAATGTCAGCACGATGAAGAGCAAAGTATTGATATTGTGTTAGTTTGTTTCTTGCATTAGATTTTCAGCTACAATGTAAAGAATCTGGAATAAATAATTTGTGTTTTGTTTTCTAACTCTATTTTTTTCTACTCTATCACTTTTTGGTTAATTTATCCATTTTAATTATTGCATCTAAGGAATAAAAGATTTTAATATCTTATTTTTCTAGTTAATAGCAATACAATATATTCAGTATTTATAAATGATAGAATTTTATATTTTTTCAGGCACTTGAATGCCTACAATGTTGTAGGCATTCATGCTATTTGTTGAATGTTGTTCAATTAATCACTGTCAGTCTAATTTAATGAAACCAACTTCAAGTTTTACTACTCTACTGCATTGTTTTCCAGAGTCTACATTGTTGTTTGGCTCTACATTTAGACAATTAAGACACATTGAAAAAAATTCTTAACTTTCTTTACCTTATCTCTAAGTTCTAAGGAAACATAAAACTTTTATGGAAATTGGAAACTACCATCATGCATATTGTATCTTTCCTGCAAAACTGGCTTTATTTGTATGTTTTACTAAGATGTGTCTTAATCTAGATTCATGTGAAAACCACAGATTAAGTCTACTGTGACAACAAAACCAGTCCACAAAAATTATGCTGAAACATTTTAGGGAGAATTCCAAAGGTTGAGACTATTCTATAGGGAATAGTTTGCTTTGATCCAAGTGTCTAGGGATGAAAGCAGAAACAAGTGCCACAGGTAATCTGGAGTTCTGTAAGTAAACCCATATTCCTCTACTCATCATCTGTAAGTTAACATTTTTTTTTTTGCTCAGCACTAGTTACTAACACTATATTGGAAAAAAAGTAAAGCAAATAGGTGCACCTCTGACTTTCCAACTAAACCACCAGGTTGCATGTTATATGAATTTTCTTTTTAAAAGTCAGCCCTTGAAATTCATTTTGTGATCATATTTTTATGTAAAAGATTTAGGTGAGCGTGTTAAACCTACCCCAATAAAGTCTGCTCTAACATCTGTATGGCTGCTTTTCTCACTTGAGATTTTCCCAAATGCTAAAAATTTAGGCAATTCTATCTGTTTCACATGAATGTTTTAACCTTAAAACAGCAACCCAACAAACCACCACTACTCCAAAAGCAATGAGAAGGAACAGCGCAAGCACTCATCACATTCACAGACACCCTGACACAGAATGAACAAACAAACATATAAGCAGGCAGAAAAAACAAACCAACTACAAAAACAGACTCTCTCTAACAATCCATTATTGCGAGGAAATTTCAGGTTGAACATGTATAGTTTAAACACACATACACACACACACACACACTACACACACATTCACCAGGGAGTATGAGAGGGGCTGTACCACTCCCCCCTTTCCCAACCCGTGCACCCCTGGGACCTGGCACTCTTGGGGGTGGGGGTAGAAGGGGGAGCAAGAACTCTGGCGCCTCTAGCCCATCTGAGGCCTTAGGTAAGAAGAATGATGTCACAGATGTTTCACTGTTTTTTCTTCATCCTATTTCCTTGTCTCTTCTTAGGACTTTAAATAGTTTTCTCTCTTTATAGTTTCTCTTACTTTTTTTTTAAACCTCTAACATTTCTCCAAAGCTCTGTGATCCCCTAAAATAGAGAGACAATTCTTCTGACTGAATATAAACATTTATTCCTACTGGTCCTTTGTATTTTATCTCCATTTTTACTGTGGATAGTGCTTATTTTTTTCTCAGGGTAGAAGCAAGGGTGTTAAGATCATCATCAGCAGTTCCCATCTCTAGGGATGTATTGAAGAATACTACCTATTAATTAACAGCTTATGATGTGTCTCATGTTCTGCAGAGGAAGCACTCTATATAAATGCCAAATAGTAATAACTCAGCTCTCTTCTTTGGGCTCTGGACCCACCAGCTCTTACACTTTCCATGGGGAAAAAGAGTCATCTTCCTCCTTACACCTACCTAGAGGATACAGTGTCAAGTGTAAAAACTGCTACAAAGAAGAGTAGTCATAAGCGTTTCGAAGTGATTTCAAATGTTACTCTGGGAGAGGGAAAAAAGAAAGGAGCAGTCCTGAACATATTATCAAAGGAGGGAACTACACAATCTGTATAGGGGAGCATACAGTTCTTTTCTTATCTGGGAAACAACCTGTCTTAGGAACAAGACTTACATTCACTTATTTCAAAGTCTGTCTTCACTACCCAAAAAGACTTGTCCTAGGTGAAGTTTCTATGTAATGTTGTTTTTGAAATACAGTTTGCATCTTTTTAGTCATTTTTTCATTTAAAATAATAGACTGTTTTCTCCAGCAAAGTTCAGATCTAGCTCTTTTATTTTCTCTAATCATATCATTTCATAATTTGATGTTATAGTCAGATAAATCAGAAAGAAACTTATTTCCAAGGCTGAGAGATAAGAAAATTGAAAGAGTTAGGATTCTCCCACCTCTTAGTAGGTGAGACTGAAAGCCATTGTTGCAGTGATGGAAAACACACAACCATGGAGGGTTTGGAACTGATTCAGATCTCCAACAAGATCCTGACTTACGTATGGCTCAGGGATCTGGTCTTTTGCTCAGTAAAGGTGTGGAAAATAGAACAATAAAGGTATGGAAAAACGCACTGTTGTTCATATTTGTCTTTTTAAATTTTCTTAATTTAAAATTTTACTCTTAGAACAAATGTTTAGTATTATTTCTGTAATTTTGAGGCTCCTAGTCATTATTTAAAATGTTTTTGTTAGTTTCTGTGCAGTCTGATGAATCAGATATTTGTATTTAACTATTCCATATAAATTAAAATATTTAGGGCAGGAGTGGTAGCTCATGCCTGTAATCCCAGCACTTTGGGAGGCTGAGGAGGGTGGATAACTAGAGGTCAGGAGTTGGAGCCCAGCCTGGCTAATATGGTGAAACCCTGTCTCTACTAAAAATACAAAAATCAGGCGTGGTGGTGCACACCTGTAATTCCAGCTACTCCGGAGGCAAGAGAATTGTTTGAACCGGGGAGGCAGAGGTTGCAATGAGCCGAGAGTGCACAACTGCACTCCAGACTGGGCAACAGAGTGAGAGTCAATCACTAATAATAATAATAATAATAATACAAAACTATGGAGTACATAATATGTATCTATAGATGGCATTTTAATATTTCCCAATTCTTTGTTCCTGTGAATAATTTTATTCATTGTAAAGTTATAATTACAGAGAATAAAAAAGTGACTAAACACAAAAATTTATAATAAAACCTTCAGGGGAAATAACAAGGAAGAAAACTAATACTTAAGAAATATGTAGGTTTCACACATATACACACACACACACACACACACACACACACACACACCCCATTTCTTTTTTCGCATTAGGCCCAAACAATACTTCTCTGAAGCAATTTTATATACGGTATTCCAAAGAGATTAAGTACATTGTAGAGTTTCTTATCTAGATCTAGTGGCAGAGCTATAATTTACACCTAGACCTAATTCCAGAATTGAGTTTTATAACACCGAATATACAGTACCATTTTTACTGCCACTAATGCTGTCACATGACTCTCTATCTAAACTAAGAGCAGTATTAAAAACTGTTGTTAATTATATCATCTACCACTTTGGGAAGTAGTACTACTTCTCAAATGTCAATGTTTCCTTTTGTGTGAAGTTTATTTTTCCCTATTATAAGCTACTGATATGATTCTATCGATAGCTGTGGTTTAGTGGGATTATGTTTTTCTGAATTAATGCGGTAAATTATGTAATGCTAACAGTTTAAGAGCAGGATATTGTTTTCCAATTGAGGTCCTCTTATATGATCCTGTGTGGCATATAAGTTTACTTTTAACAGAAGATTTTATTTAGTTCTAAAATATTTAAAGGTATTTTGAAATTTGACAAACATTTAACACTGTATCTGATAGAAATGTGGTGACATGTTTTAGCTGAAAAACAGAAAGAAAGACACACAAAATACAGATTGAAATATGGAACAAGCATTGGGAGCTTCATCATACAAATACAATACACATAAAACAATACAAAGCACTAAGACGTTTTAGCCTATGTGTCTAATAAGGAAGATGTTAGTTAAGCTCTCCTTGCAATTTAAGATCTACATCTTTACCTCAGCTCCTCCTTGTCCCAACCAACATCCCATGAAAGACCAAAATCCTCCTCAAAATTTCTGCATGTTTCTGAAGCATGTGTTCGAGTAGGGGAGTGGGAAAATATAACTCATGTTTGTCATTGTAGCTCTTGACTCCAACCTAACTTTTCCTCAGTTCATGAACAATATTATCATTTGTCTCTTTTACTTATATGAACATGTAATCACATACACTCATGCATGCCTTCTTTTCTATTATAGCCATATGTATTAGCATTTTATTATAGACTGGACACTCATTTTAGGTTAAGTAATCCTTAGAGTTATATACTATTTACTTATTGAGTTAGTCTCTTAAAACTGTATTAAATGTGGTTAATGATCAGTGTCAGGTCAATTCAACTAATAATAATCATGGGCATTAACCTAAGATACCAAAAGAAAAAAAAACCTGAAAGACAGATGATTTGAAGATCCACTAATCCTAATGTGCTTTTTACAATTAGAAGCAGCAAATTTGTATTGGAATAAGGGATCTAAAAAAAGATTTCCCCAGCCAGCCTTATGTATAAAAGTATGTTTCCCTAGAAACCAGGAAAAATATGCATAGAAATATGGATGGTTTAGACTGTTTCTTTTTGGTTGGGGGAATTGGGGATTTTGTTGCACTCTAGCAATTCCAGGTCTAGATTTCATAACGCTTTCATTCTCTGTTTCTCTCATGAGGATATAAAGCCATTGGGATAGGTTGCTAACACAATTTCTATTTTTATCCCTGAAAAACCTGGTATTATTGTCTCACAAATCTAAGGTTTGCTTTTTTAACATCACTGTATATTTCAAGGTCTTTTGATTCTTCCCGCATAGATGTGTTTATTTATGCCATAGAAAGACAAGATATATTACATTAAGCAACATTTCCAACATTTCATTAAAAATCTTACACTGAAAAAAAGATACTTGAATGTGTCTCCTTTAGGGATGTCCTTATATCCTTTTAAAGCTTTATATATCTGTTTAATAAGTGAAATATAAATATAATGAATCAGAAAAGTTGTCAGCCTTTTAAAATGATAGTGAGTCAAGCAGTCACTCTGATCGCTAACAAGAAAAACTGTTTGGGATGTGGGAACCAACAACGTAGTTTATATCAGTTCACCTGCAAGGCTACTCATAAGCATTAATACTTGTGATCCCGGACAGAAAAGAAACATTACAGAAGATGGGGGAAAATGACTTAGTCTGTGTTTAATAGGCTTCAAAAAGCAGTCTATTTGTGTATTGCTGGTTATGAACCTCAAAGTTTTTGCTGGAATACATAATTAAAACATCCTAATTTCCTATTTCAGTGTATTTGCCTTTTGGAAAGCCTATTAAAATAGGCCCATCTCTCTTTTTTTTCCTGTCCACTATCAGTGTTCCCATCTTTACTGGTTGCAAGCCAGTAGATAATCATAATCTATTTTTCCCTCTGACCCAAATAACTTTACATGTGAAATCCAATTATTTTAAAAAGATGTCAAGTACAGTCTATAAGGAGAAAGAATTAAAATCTTAGGCAGCCTAATGGGTGGATGGGGATGGGTTGAGCTGGACCTGCTTTTATTCTTTTAGAGTATTCTTCTAGAGCTAATGCTAAGGATTATTGCTAAAAGATAAGTGTTTAAAAATAATAATAATTGGAGAAGAGTTCTGGGATTTGTGTGTGTAAACCTTGCTATGTACCACAAGTTACTAACTATTAGCCATGATCTGTATATGAGCCTTATGATTGTAGCATCAACTGACAGTCATAGTCTTACATTCATGATACTTTAAGTTAAACTATTAGGGCATGGCAAAGATAAGACCCATCCACAAAGGCACAGTCTGGACTCTCCCGTCTTCTCACCTTCCAGAATTTATTTTATCAATTTGTTTGTTTTAGCAATGTTTTACGACTGTTACTGTCTTCTTCTGTTTACAGGATCATATACGTCTCCAGAAATGCTTCATCACACAGCTTAGTTCAAATCTAGAATAAAATATATTTTTGATTAGGAAGATAAATATGACCAAATTAATAGAAATAAAAATGAGATTTGTTAAGAATATTGTTTTGAAGGAAAACACTTCTCCTTATTTAATTCTGACATTGAAACTTCTGATAATGGAAACAAAAGAGCATTTGTGAATTCTTTAAAATTATAAATATAGTAGAATCCCAGGCACTTAAGAAATCTCCTAACAAGTTTTCTCTCCTTTTCATTCTTTGTTAGATTATCTACTAATAAATTTAGTAATTGGCGAGTACATATTCCCTGTACTAATAATAGAACTGATAAAAGCATTTCCAAATTAATTTTTGTTTAGAATATTTAATGTTTTTGTTTCATTTTATCCTTTTTATTTCATTAACAACTAAAAAAATCTAATACCACGTAAACATTATTTTATATTATATTAAACGTTTACACTTTTCTAACATTTGTATTCTTCATGAACAGGACAAACTATCAACATGATTTGGAACTAAAATTCATTACTCTCACTATATGTAAGAACTCCTTACCTCTTGGCAATTACAATAGATTTATCACCAAGACATCTCATTTTACATTAGCAATTAAACCATTTTGTAAAGGGGAGTAAATTGTGTGTGAGAAATAATAGAAATTGATCCATGTAACTCTTATATTCATTAGAAGAATGATTTTCCTTTCTTCAAAAGCATTTTTTGCATATACTTCATTAAGCACATGTGGACAATGATTTAGGTTAACAAAAAAAAAATCTTAATGATCATAAGTCACCATGGAAAAAGCACAAAAATATTCCTCATGTTTTGGAACACAAAAGAAGGAAGTAACTCAACCTGCACTTTATTATTTTGTATCAGATGCAAAGCTTTCTCTAAACTTTAAATCCAAGTGAAAGCAGCTGCTGGAAAAATATCATTACACTATACCTTAAGCTACAAAAACCAATTTAATGGTGATATTTTATTTTGTTCAGATGGTCTGCTCTTTTCTTCTGTTCAAACCAGTAAAAGTTATGGAAACTATATCTGGATGAAATCACTGGAAGGTGAAGGTCCATGACTAAAAACATTCTTGAAAGCTTATACAGAGTTACAGTTGAATAGGATAGCAGTACTAACAAGAGCGAAAGTCTCCCAAAGACAGGAAGTAGTATTACATCATTTAGCTATTCATATGCATAATCATACATTCTCTTTCCCAGAAAGGAATAGACAGTTTATCATTCAAAAATATCAAAACATAAGACATGGATAGTACTTTTAAAACACATGTGGCATGCTTTTCAGTTCAGCCTGTTCTTATTTTATAAATGAAATAATCAATTTTCTATCCTCAGCAGATCAAAAATTTCCTTTACATTTCCACCATTTTATTTACTTTTCCTGAAATAAAATAAAAAAGAGAAAATCACCTATGCTTTTACTATATATGGTTACCTATATAACCACAAGCAAAACTTGAAAACTAAAATTTAACAGTAAGATTGACCCAGCTGTTATGAAATAAGAGCATTTTACTAAAGAGAAGCCTTTTTTCTAAAAAAAAGAAAATGAAAACTATTCTTGATATAAATCTAATACTTATAAATCTTTATTAGAAAAACCTGGGAATCAGATTGTTTAGCACAATTTTATACTGAACATGAAGGTAAGAAATCTCTTTGTCTCACATCTATTTTTAATTCATTCTTCTTGACTGATATTAACATGAGTTCCTTAGTTTACTCATTCAGAATTTATACATTAGCTCTAAAGAGGACTCATGGTAAAAGTTATAGATAACAAAAACCATTGATTTTAAAAGTTGATAACAACAAGGAGAAGGAGCAGTCCAAGTTAATGTTGTTGGTGCGACTAGTGTGACAGAAGTATTAAAAAAAGATCAAAACTTTATGGCATCTAAGAACCTCGCAAAGTGCTTTTGTAATGACCTTAAATGCAGTAAACTAGGCACCTGCTATGGATTGTAGTTATAACCTTTACATAAATAAGACTGTGTTACCACTTAAGAATGAGTCCCAGGTGGTACTGGCACAGCCTGGTCACATCTGCTAGGTCTTAGGAAGATGGGAAAAATGGCTCTGCATACTGGCGTTGTACCACATGATTTTGCACAATGAAAACTTTGCACAAATAAGAAATTCAAAATATCCCAAAACGTGGGGGAAGAGAGCTCCAATTTAAAAATACAGTATTGGTTGCTACCAACAAGTAACTTTTTCTCCCTAGTTTTAAATTTTCCAGACTCTTCAATGAGTTTGTTGGACTAGATTATTTCCAAGGATTTACTCTCTAGAATTTTTAGCAGCATTTAATCTCATTAGTGGGAGCCTACCTACAGTCTATCACTTACTCATTCAACAAAAATTTTTCTTGGTAGGGATTGATACATAAAAACAGTATCTGCCTTGAGCCCAGAGTTATGGCAGGCAAGACAGAAATGTAAATAGAGTATTAGAAAATATAAAAATACTATAATCATGTTATACACAGACATGTTGAAGGAAATGTTTTAAGTCTTTTGGTGAGGTTAAGAAAGTAGCTGTCTTGAACAAGAATTCATTAGGTATTTTACATCAAAAAAAAAAAAGGAAGGCTGTTTTCGGTAGAGAAAATGGTCTGTGTGAAGGCAGAAGGTGAGGAAAGTTTGGTAAATGGAAAGAGTTCTTAGAAAGTCAATGATGTTGGGATGCATTGAAAACAGGAAAATAGCTTTAAAAGTAGACAGAGACAAGATCATAAAAGAAATTGAGTAGGAAGTCATAGTCCAGTGTTTAGGGTCATGGACTCATAGTCCAGTGCCTGGAATTGATTTTTTTTTTTTTAAGACAGAGTCTCGCTGTTTCACCCAGACTGGAGTGCAGTGGCATGCTCTCAGCTCCCTGCAATCTCCACCTCCCAGGTTCAAGCAATACTCCTGCCTCAGCCTCCCAAGTAGCTGGGACTACACCTGTGCACCAACATACCCAGCTAATTTTTTGTATGTTTAGTAGAGATGGGGTTTCACCATGTTCGCCAGGATGGTCTCGATCTCCTGACCTCATGATCCACCCTGCTTTGGCCTTCCAAAGTGCTGGGATTACAGGCATGAGTCACTGCTCCCAGCCCTGGAATTGATTTCTACTTTAGTCATTTATGAGGTCTACAATTTAGGAAAATATATTTAATTCATCTTAACCTCAGTTTCCACAAGTGCATAAAGATGATTAGATTTGTTTCTCTTACGGGGTTGTGCTAAAGAGTAACTGAGATCATGCATACTGATATTGAAACTTCAACTAAATACCAAAATCCCAAAAAAGTTAAATTTAAAATTGATATACTGAATCATCACATGCAGATGTATGAGGGAAATTTCTGAACACCAATAATCCAGTTTGAAACTCTTTATGGGCTGAGAGAGAAGACTGAGGAGGAAAGTTTATGAAGAACTTTCTTTGAAAAGAGTAGTTGCCAACCTGTAGGCATCTATTCCTATTAAAGTGAGGGATAAAGTGGTGCTACCTCTATCACCTCAAGCTCACAATGGTAAACTACAGGTAGGAGAAGATCCCAGCTGGAGCAGAACTCACTCACAAAGTCGCCCCAGTAGAAACAATCAACTTCTAGCTTCTTCCAGGTCCAGGGTACCATCTAATCTTCCAGCCTGAGGTTGGCCTGTGCAGGCATATGGGAGAAGATCTGGTGGTAAATCAGGTACATCTTGGATGAAGACTTACATTCTAATACAAAATTGAGGCTGTGTTTTCAGATTTCAGAGATCACAGAGCTATCTCTTACTTAAGAAAGAGCAGAGAGTTAATAGGCCTGCTAGAATTTGCTTGCATGGATAGGAAAATATAATCTTCTTTTAAAAATGTTTTTGAAAAGTAGTTGGAGGCCGGGTACGGTGGCTCACATCTGTAATCCCAACATTTTGGGAGGCTGAGCCAGGTGGATCACCCTAGGTCAGGAGTTCGAGACCAGCCTGGCCAATGTGGTGGTGAAACCCCGTCTCTACTAAAAATACAAAAATTAGCTGGGTGTGGTGGTGGGCGCCTGTAATCACAGCTACTCAGGAGCCTGAGGCAGGAGAATCACTTGAACCAGGGATGCGGAGGTTGCAGTGAGCCGAGATCCGCCACTAAACTCCAGCCTGGGAGACAAGAACAAAACTCTGTCTCAAACAAAAACAAACAAACAAAAAACCCAACAAAAACAAAAAAGAAAAGTAGTTGGAGACAAAAACTAACTTGCATTTTGATTGTCATAGACTAACTTGTTGCAAATACTGGATTCGCATTAAAACAACAAAAATGTGATTGGCATGGAATGAGTGATGAATACCTGAGATGTCAGCTATGTCAAACTATGAAGTGTGTCCTGGATAAATTGTGAAGCCATTATAAGGAAATAAAAGTGATCAGCTTCATATAGAAGATAGTTTTGAGATAAAGTTGGGATAAATATATTGGGGAAGAGGAGGAAATTAGAGGCAAGAAGCTCTTCAGGAAGCTATATAATACCCTCCAAAGAAATATTGATGCTTGTCATGAAGGCAGTAAGTAGTCAAAATGAGTAGAGTAGATCTGGTAGATATTTAGGAGGTACAATATAGGGTCCAAGGATGTACCTTGAAATAAAGCAAATGAAAAATATAGAATGACTCTTCTGGATCTCTGGCTTATGTAATAAAAATTAAATAAACAGAAATCAAGTATTTTATTTGTTGTATGTTGAGTTTGGGATCTTTTTAAGAGTTTCAGATAAACATTTGCAGTTAGAAATGATCATCTACATTTAGAAAGCAAGACTACATTTGAAATACAAAATGGAAATTTTCTGTATTTATGTGGTAATAGCATATAGGAGAACACATATGAATAAATATAAAAAAATCAGAAAAAAAGTCAATAATAGATCTACATAACATTGTATCTGAAAGTAACCTCAGAGATAATTTAGCACTTGGTTTTCAATGTTCTTTAGCCTCATTATATGTCTAACATACACAAGAGAAAAAAATTGAGTTATTTGATTGGGGTATGGATGAGGATCCTTGCCAATACAGTCAATGATTATCCAATTTGAAGACCCTGCTATTCCTACAGAATATTTAGGACTCCCAGGATCAATTAGAAAATCACTGGTTGTATATAATCTTCCTAATTAATATACATGAAACTGATACTAGAAAAAATTAGATTATTTGCTTAATGTTGCATGAAATCCAGACACATTTATATACAATTATAGAATTCAATAATGGTAGAGTAAAATCTTCAGGACTTTTTATCCTTAAGTCTTTTCATCTTTTAAGGCCATACAGGAGATGGCTTTTATGTGACAGTCTCTGGGTCTTTATGTTTACACCTCACATAGGTCCCTGTTTCCAGAGAAAACTTCTGTATAGTCACGTAGCCTTGAAACAATTCTTCCTACTTTAAACATCTCTTTCTTTATTACATCGAGAGTAATACATGACCATGATTCAGAAAATTAAAAAGATATCAACTGTATCATGAGAAGTTTATTTTCTCATACCTCTGTCTTCCAAAACCAACTAAATATGACTTTCATATATTTCTTAGTTATTCCTAACTTTCCCCATCTTTGATATCTGTTCTCTCTAAGCTAATTTCTATGCATTGATTACAATGATGTTTTGAAAACAAATTACAGATCATATTACTATTCAGCTTAAAACCTTTTAATGGATTTCTATGGCAATTGGAGGAAAATGTAAATTTGTACCATGAATTTTAAGGTTCCAAATGATGTATTTCTTGCCTACCTCTGCCATTATTTCACTTCAGGAGTTATTTCATTTTTTTCATTTACTTCTTCATTCTTAAACCTATAAAAAGTGCTATTTTAATTTAGGTTGTTGTTTTGGTTCTATTTTCTGCCTAGAAGATTCTTTCCCCATATCTTCCCAGGCAAGCTCTTTATTCTTCAGAGCTCAGCTTAAATCTCAGCTCCTCAAAGCAACTTTCTCTTACATCTTCACTTCATTATAACTTAATGCACAATTTTGGGATGAAATATTTGAGTTCCACTTTGTGTTCTGCAACTCGCTTGTGATGCAAACTCAGGCACATAACATTTTGAACATTGCTTAGGCTGAAAAAATGTGGCTAGGATTACTTTATTGTCAGGGTTGTTGTAAAATTAAGAGTTGAATACGGGAAAACTGTTATCTGTGTTAATTTCTGTTTTCTGTTTCTCCTGAGCTTAAAATGAATTAGAGTTACCTTTTTTTTTGAGTTTAAAGATGAGGAAAACTAGGAATGTGAGCATTTGAATTGACAATTATGTCAAAGGATGAGTAACATTTTTAGATCATCAGCCATGCCCAGGACCTACCATTAATTAATTAATCCATTCATTCTTTATTCATTAATGCTAAGTGTTCACTGTATATCAGGTACTGACCTTGTCCCTGGAAGAATAACAGTGGCATACAAAATATATAGAGGAAAAAGCACATAATTATATTGTAATATATGTTAGGAATAAAGTTATATGTTTTATGGGAAAAGGAAGGAAGGGAAGGAGGGAGGAAAGTGGGAGGGACGGAGGGAGGGATGGCAGGATAGTTTTATATATGTTCAATTTTAGTTGATTCTCAGAAGTTGAACAGGTGTTTAACAGGGAGAAGAAAAGCCATTCCAAATAGAAATCCAAGGATGAAACCTCAGCAGATTCTAACACTGACAAGAATGCAATAAGAAGCTTCAGTAGCGAGTTTTAAGGAATAAAGGTCAAAGCTAAATAGTTACAAAACTATTTCAAAGCTAAATAGTTGCAAAAGCTAAATAGTTAACTAAAACCGCCAGGCGTGGTGGCTTCTGCCTGTAATCCCAGCACTTTGGGAGGCCGAGGCAGGTGGATCACGAGATCAGGAGATTGGGACTATCTTGGTTAATACGGTGAAACCCTGTCTCTACTAAAAATACAAAAAATTAGCCGGACGTGTAGTCCCAGCTACTCAGGAGGCTGAGGCAGGAGAATGGCGTGAACCCGAGAGGCGGAGCTTGCAGTGAACCGAGATCGCGCCACTGCACTCCAGCCTGGACGACAGAGTGAGACTCTGTCTCAAAAATAAATAAATAAATAGATTAATTAATTAATTAATTAATTAAAAAAACATCGTTACAAAAAATTAAAGTAATGATAAGCTTTGAATATGAAGAGGTGTCTGGTAAATCTTTGAACAATTATTGCCTTAGAATAACGCACGCAGAATGTAGATTCTGAGTGCTGAGGAAAGAGAGATGTTAAAAAAATGGAAAACAGTAGAACTGCTGATTCAATACTTTAGTGGTTATTCAAAAGAAGTAAAACATTAAGTGAAAATGTGTAGAAACTACAGTAATGAGAAGAAGTTTATTAAGATGGAAGAAATTTCTAACCATAAGAAGAAGGGCTAGTAAACAGAGGACATCTGAAAATACAAGTAATCAAGGCCTTGGTGGAAGGACTCAGACACGTTTCTCCCTGAAAAGAGATGAGGATTTCCATCAAAGATATTTTGAGTCCTTGTGAGTTGAACAACTGCTATCTATCTATCTATCTATCTATCTATCTATCTATCTATCTATCGCTATAGCTATGTAGATGTTCTTTCTCGACAATTTTTCACCAAACCCCTCATATCTCCTTTACTGTGGGTCCAATGTGGTTACATGCTACAAAGGTGAGCTTTTCTACTAGAGTAGGTATTCACACATGATACCTACTTTCTTCTTTAGAACAGGCCTTTATTATTACAGATGCAGTTAAAATAAAGATCTAAGGAATATGACTAATTAAGAGTGCCGGACTGTGAGGAAGAATAAATGTGATTTTAACGAAACCAGCCAGACAAAAGCACAGACCATAGCTATTCTAATTTCAAAAATTAGAGTCTGTAATGATCCTGTGGAGCTAGTGTCAGTATCAGTGATCATGGAAAATTAGTTCCTCACGTTCTTTCAGGGACATGTTGGCTTCTTCACATAAAATTCCTTGGGAAGACTCCAGAAGTCACAGTTGTTATATGTAAAACTTTGTCATTTCTTGTTACTTGATTAATTTCAGCTCCCTAAATTATATGCTATACTATAAAATATTACAGTAATGATATCCTGAAAATTTAATATTCGCTGAAAATCAGGCCATATATCTTTTTTTAATTCTTCAGAATGCTTCAGTAATAAGGTATATTTTTATGAGAAAAAAATCATCCAATAAATAACATGTCAATGCTTAATGCTATATGGGAAAATGCTTTATAAATGTTAAGGGGCTAGTCTTGTATGAAACACCGTATATTCACGAAGAGAGAGATTATTAATATATATTGGTTATCACCAATGCTTAAAAGTATCAGAAAGAGACTTTGAGATAGTTAAATATTAAAAGAGATGTTCAGAAGCCTGAATATCGCATCATTTTAACAATATGGCTAGGCAGTAGAGTCTTCCTAAAACCTCCAAATCCTACTATTGAAACACTAGTCTTTATGCCCAAGATGGTTAACATAAATTGTAAAAGAGTTGAACAATGTAGAATTAAATGAGAAATAAGATTCAGAGAAGAATATAATAAATCTTAAATTTGTCGTACATAAGCGTGAAACAAATCCACTTTCTCAATGTGCTTTAGTTTTTTTTCTGTATGAATCAAATGTACCCTAATAGTATATGAATTAGCTGAACAGTAATAGATTATGTATTCTAAAGTGGATTTAACCCTTGTCTGAATGCCATTGTTTAGGTCCCAAAAGGTTTGTACGTAATTTAAAGGAAGGTGGTAATGGCAGACATCTCCATTGTTTTTTCATGGCCTTTGCTTGATTATAATTCACAAAATATTATCTCTTCATGCATAAGTCTCCTAAATTATGCATTGAAGTTTGTATTCTTTAAAAGAAGGGAAGACAGCTGTAAAAAAAAAAAAAAAAAAAAAAAAAAGCTTTCTAAGTATTTATGCATCAAAAATACATATTCATGACGGAAAATTACCCACTAAAAATGTGCTCTTTTCAAGGGAAAACATTATAATTTTGAAAAAGTTACAACCTGTCTTTATACTGTGGTATTGTGTCCTTCCTGGAGGGACACAGTAGGACGTTCAGTGGATATCACTGAATTTTCACTCTGTTTGAATTAAGGATGTAAATGACTGAAACATAAGGCAGCTGCAGACTGCTTACCAAGAACATTTATCAACATATTTAATCGGCAATTCATTTCACAGCCCAAGTATAGAAGATCATGTCTATTCCATGGCATTTAGGGTGAAGTTTATTGAAGCACATCACCCTTTTTTTAATAAGCAACATTCCTTTACCCTATGAATTTTAAGGTTCCATTTGGGCTGATAAATAATTTTAAAGAAAGGGAAGTATTTTAAAAGTATTGGAATAAATAACCCTGATGTTCAACTGTATGTTTTGGGACTTCTCTTGGTTTGAAATGTAAGGCAATCTCTATGTATGAGTATTGGCATTTTCATGAAGCTATGTGACTCAGTTTTGCACTTTGGAGTACTTAGGTGTCAATTGCAGGTAGTCACAAAATAACACCTGAACCCAGGAAGCTGAAGCCCTGGCTCCTTCGACTTCCTTTTTGAGCCTCAGCTTCCTTGTTTTTGAATAGGGACAAATCTTTGTCTATCCATAGAGCTTTGTGTATCCTAAACTGCATAACATATAATAAAGTTTTGGTTAAAACATAAAACATTGATCAAACAGGAAAGTATATTATAATTCAAATTGCTGGTTTCCAGGTTATGGTCAACCAGTGGACTGGAAACTGTGCAAAGGCTATTATGCCTTTAAATTGTGAATAATCATTTAACTTGATTTTATCAAGTGGTAAGATTTAAGGAGTAAATGAGTTTATATTATTTTCTTCATGGCTAAATGGTAGAAAAATAGATACATAGTAACCTTCAAGTTGCATAAGCATGGTCCAAAATGACTATTAATATTATTCTTCTTTCTCACTATTTTTTTTTTCTGAGAATTGATTTGCAAATTATAGCTCCACATGCTTCATTATATTTTTGGAAAAATGCCCAAAAACATAAGTCCTGACACAAAGATGAGCACTATATGACTAGTTCTTGAATATGTTAGGAAAACAGATCCAAACATTTATCCCGTTGATTTCTTTGTCTTTCTATTTGCAGGATTAGAAAATCTATCAGAAAGATGCATCCAGGATTATAATAATTTCTTTACATTGGTTTAAAACATTCTACACCAAAAATTCTTACCATTTTGAAAAGTAGAAGTAAAAACATTATGGAACTGAATTGATGAAATCCTGCCTAATGTCTCTGAAAAGTTATATGTGATAAGAATTAGGGGTGTTTTTGGTTGTTTGAGACAAAATCTCACTGTATCTCCTGGGCTGCAGTGCAGTGATGCTCTCTCAGCTCACTGCAGCCTTGACCTCCCAGACTCAAGCGATCTTCCCACCTCGGACTTCTGAGTAACTGGAACTACAGGCATGTGCCACCATGTCTGGTTAATTTTTGTATTTTTTTATTGACGGGGTTTTGCCATGTTGCCCAAGCTGTTCTTAAACTCCTGAGCTCAAGTGACTCACCTGCCTTGGCCTCCCTCCCAGAGTTCTAGGATTACAGGTGTGAGTCACCATGCTCTGCCAGGATTAAATATTTTATTAATCAAATCAAAAGTGATTTGGAGAAAAATGTATTCCTTAAGATTATTAAAGTTTTCTAAGGAAATCATAAAACCTTTATTGAATGCAAAAATCACTTTTTAGGCTGTCAAGTAAATATTCAGGAAATTTGTGATTCAGATCCTGTATTTCTTTCAATTCTTCTGTTACTGATTTTCTTCACACTATTGATTTGAATATCTAGTTTATTTCATCTCTACTAATATTAATAGCATTTACTGTTTACCTGCTACAAAGGTTACCATTTATTGTTTGGAAAAAATCTTAACTTTTTAGAAAGAATTGTAAACAGTTGCAACTCATCATTACTACTTTTGGTGTGTTATAGGAAATAAAACACAAAGTGTAATAATCAGCATTCTGTGGAGAATTTCTTTTGTATCAAAAGATCTAGTGTGAATCCTTCTTACTTTTAATATTTCTGTAGCCACATTATCTCCTTTTCAAACTTTGAGAAAGTGTTTAGAGAGATGAGTATGTGTTTTTAACTGCAACTCATTTATCATCTTACGTGGCCTTTTTTTCCTAATACCACATCAGCTCTCTGCAACATGACAGTAAGTGACATGCTGGAAAAGTAATGGGTCCTTAGGTGATATTTATGGAGTAAGAATAAAATTATACATATATAAAATAAAAAAGCAGGTGCTGGGAGGGTGATGATATTAGTGCTCCAGACACAAATGAATTTTATTAAGAGCTGGGAGATGGTGAGTCAAAAAATAATTTTCGGAGGCTGAGAAAGGTAGCAGGAGAAGAGAATGAAGAGGAGTTGGCTAATGAGTACAAAAATATGATTAAATAAAAGGAAGAAGTTCTAGTATTCAATAGTAAAGCAGGAAAGGTATAGTTAATAATAACATATTATATTTTTTAAAGTACTGGAGGAATCAGAATGTTCTCGAAACAAAGAAAAAATAAATATTTGAAGTGATGGATATCCCAATTACCCTGATTTAATCCTTAAACATTGTATGCATGTATCAAAATATCACAGATACCACCAAAATATGATCAACTATGATATATCAATAAGCAAAAGTGATTTCTGGTGATGACAAGGCAGAGAGGTGGGATTCTAGTAACAAACCTGACAGTCTAGAGGATCTTTCTTCAAAGAAAGGGAAGGCAAGAAGTCAGAAATCTAAGTTTCAGGTGTACAACGTAAGTTGAAAAATAAATAATTCTACTGGAGTACATTAGAAAATGAAATCAAAATTCAAAAAAATACCTCCTATTAAATAGATTTTGTATGATTTAAATAGCAACAATAGTTAAAATTGACTGGTAATTTTTTCTCTGAATTAATATGGCAATAATATGTTGAGTAATACTAAAGTTAAGTGAAGATGTTTTTGATTATGAATTTCCTTTATTTAAAGAGAGACACAAATAAAAGCTGGTATACATGTTAAATTAACAGTCAAGATGTATTCTTTTTATGAAAAAATTACAGAAGGAAACTCACTCCCTTGATATAAATGTGAAGCATTGCCTATAAACATGAGGCATGCCATACCACAAATTCAGAATCTTCCCATGCATATAATGCTTCTGTGATTAGAGTAATTATTCATAAAATTTGAATATGTCATCATCAAACAGAGCTTAAGGTAGCATCAACACAACTGAAGAAACAGGTTGTAAGCAGAAAGTCTTTCCTAAGACTGCATAATGGATCAGTGGAAGTACTAAGACTAAAAGTCAAGTATACTTAGATGCTGGTCACTTACCAAGGTGACTTTCTTCTTTTCATTTACATCAGTTAATACATTTATTTGTTTATCTATGTTTGTTAGCTTCCCATACACCAGTTAACGTATGATGTATATATTTGTTTCCATAGCTACATAAGTGAATTTTTTGTCGAATAATTATCTTTCTCTAATGATTGGTTGACCAATATATTTGAGAAGAAATTAAGAATAGTTAGAAATATATTTTCCCTTACTTACAATTAGGTATATTTGTATTCTGAAGTCAGAACACTTCAAATGGATAATCAGCGGTTCATTACGTCATGTTACATTCAGTAAATGTAATAGTTGATTAAACAGGAAGATTTGAGGTTATGTTTTTTAATCTGGCAGAAATGCCTCATCTAAACAAAATATTTTCTAGTCCCATTTTCAAAGGATTCATTGGGAAAAAACATCAATTCAATTAAAAGTTCTTTAAATTTAAATTACTTTAATTTTATAACATAAGCACTATTTTTGAATTTTCACAGTCACTTAAAAAAAAAAATGTAAAAGGCAAATCATCCTCTTCTAAATATCAAATCTTTCACCATTGACTGCAGCCCCTTACCTAGTATTAGCAACTTCCAAGGAGTTTGCTCTGCATGTAGATTTTGATTACTCATGAGAGAGCACAGGAGCTGCAAAACTGAAATTTGTAAAATTGTCTTGGATAGTGATGAAATATACAATGTATTGGTATATACGAACAAGAGTATATTTGTGCTTGTGGAATAACTGATTTGGGAGAAACTAGAAAATTGCCATTTTTCCTATTCATCCACTCGTCCTAACACTTCATTCACACTAGCAACAATCTTATCAGATTTTTTTTCAATGGTACCAGTTATGTCACTGGGAAATTTGAGACAGGGGTCTACTTATTTTTGATACCAAAATGCAAGTATATTTACATAAGCAATATATAAATATACTGCTTTGCTTACCCAAAGCAATATGCTTGCTATCTGAAAACCTGAATTGGAGTATCCTGGCTTTATCACTTATTAGCTGACGTTAGCAAGTAACTTAGGGTCCATTAGCCTCAGTTGTTTTATTTATCATCATAGTGAATATATGATTTAACTTACAAAATTGCTCAAAGATTAAGAGTCTTTTAAAACATTTTCTACAAATGGATATATATTTGCCTTGTGTTTGTTTATGTACCCCTACAAAGCATTGAAGTAGCATTCTAGATACTAAATGTAAATAAAGCCAAATATAACATGGTTCTTTGTTTTATTTTTTAAAATGATAACTTTGTTTTTCAATTGAACAATTTACCAATGAAGTTATTTTCTAAAGGCTTTACTGTATGTTATAGTTACCTAAATCTAGGTATGCAGTTACCTAAATCAATATATTAATGATTATTAAGCAATCAATATTTACAAAATGTAAATCTTTCTATTTGATTAATGTCAGACTTCTAGTTTTACATGGTTGAATGATTATCATTTGGTATCTGGCCCATTCAAAGTTAAATGGTTAAAAGATGGTGCTTTTAAAATCTCTTAATCAGGGTGTCTGATATATGAATGCTAAAAAATTGATGAATGACTCCTGTATTGATTTAGAATTCCAAGAGTACTATGAATTAGATTATTCTTTGGGCTTTCAACATAGAATAATAGATTTTACCATATTAAGACTTAATCCACCTCCTACTCCCCAAATCGACTTGATTCAAAGCAACCTGTATGTTGAAATATCTAATTTATTTTTATAAGCATGTCTTTATAAGCACAGAGGATTTTAAAAAGGAGGATATTTTCTTTTTTAAATATTTTTTTACATAGGAGATCTTAAGTTGTGAATTGCATGAAATAATTTAGAATATCATCTCAAACATCCTTACTTTTAGTCATCTCATTCACAAGTGTTAAATCCACTTTAAGGCCTGAATTGCCAAGGATCACATAAACTGGGTAGCTGCCAAATTTCCATTTCAGTTTATGCTGTGTAGACAGAATATGTATCCATATGACCTTCATGAATCAGCTATTCAGCTGTCTCACAAGCTATGTCAGCTATTGCCTATTGCCAACTAGGTAAGAAAAGATATTCATTAGCATGAAATTTAGAGTATTTTTTGGTTACTACATTGGTTAAATCTTTTTCTGATATTTTTCCCTCTCCCATATATAAAATGAAACAAATATTTACTTCTTGAAATTTGGAAAATTTTAATAACTTTTAAAGTGGTTTACAGTTATGAATTTAAGAAAATTCTTATTACTTAGTTCTAAACTTAAGAATACTCTTAATTGTACACAAATATATTTCTAATAAGCTTCAGACCAAACTATAAGAATTATTCACGTTGAAATTATATAAATTGCCATTCTAAAAAAAAAATCTTCAAATGAAGAACTGAGTTTGCCAACTGTTGATATCACTAACTCAGCTTGCCTCCTTGAAATTAGCATGTAATACATGTTACTATCTCATAGCTTCTAAGCTATTGTAAAGAGGTTATAAAATATTTTTATTAATCAAACATATTGAACGTTTAGAAATATTAGTTTAACATACAGCCTTTTAAATATTATTGTTCAATGGGATGGAAAATATTAAATAAAGTAGTTTTAAATGCACTTTGTAAAATAAACATCGAAGTCATATTTGAAAAGAATGCATTGAAAGTATTTAACTTATATAATTTTTATGTGAAACTATATTTATTTTAATCTTAAACTACTTGTTTTATCAAACATTTTTAGAAAGAGCTATTCTTCCCCACCCCTTAATCTCATAAAAAATTAAAAGTAAGAGTATTCATATTTCTGTCATATTCTTGTTGAAAAATGATCTTTCAGATTTTAACCAAAATTCACTTTCTAATAGAAAGAATTAATATATTACAATACTATCTACTTAATTTGTAATAATTATTCAATGTCATAAAATGAGAACTATTGACCTACACATTCAGGTTCATTTGAGAGAGTTTCATTTTTTATTGTATTTGTCCTATAATTTTAAACATTACGTTAAACCTCGAGGTGCTACTTGTCAATATAATTAAAATAACTATTATATTTAGATTTTACATGAAATTACTAGGCTTATACAATCTCTTACTGGGTTCATATAAAATTAATTCGAGTGCACTTTGACAGTTGTAAAAATATTTAAAATAATGGTGTATTGTTTATATGATTAAATATGTATTGCCTAAGTTTTGATCTTGCCACCAGATGGCAGGAAAAATCAGAGTCAAATAGTTTTTGTTGAACAATATGAATGAGGGTTTTTGTTTTTGTTTTCATTTTGGGTGTTTTTCTATCAATATTTCATACACAGCCCAAGACATCATTTGTATTACATGAATATACAATATCTCACTGATGTTTTCTATTTTTCACTGTAATTGTGCTATACCATTTACCATATTTATGCTATTGTTGTCATGAATTTTTAAATTATATTTAAAGTTACTGTTTTAGTAACATTCAAATTCCTGTAATAATTGGTACTTTGAATCCTCAGACTTGCCAATGTCAAATAACTGGTTACTCAGCTCCTCTACACACAGGTGGAAAGAAAGTGCATGGAAAAAGTAACTAAGCTGTTACCTTAATGTTAGCAACACTTTGGTCAAGGCCAAGAAATGACTTATCTGTGTCTGATGTATGTCTTACTGTTTCACAGAATAAACACATTAAAGTCTTAGTATTACACTGCTTGACATCTTCTGTAGGTAATTTTTAAAAAGCCATTACAAAGCAGGAATAAAAAATGGCAAAAGAGAGAAAATATTCCCAAAATTGCAGCAAGACTCCACAGTTCTTTTATATTTTTACATTTTAAAGAAAAGAGTTCAGATGCCTTAACACTTTGAATGCAAGCCAGATAATTGAGGCAAATATTTTAACAAATTACATCTCCATGTACTTTAAATAATTGTAGCACATGTATTTGTGGATACATTTTATTGCTCTGTTAAGAATAATTTAGCCCATCTACTTCATTTTTTGAGGCAGTAGTCTTCTTTATCTTGCAATAATATATCACTGTAGTATCAATAAGTTTAGGTATTACTTTCTTTTCTAGAAACAAAGTGTAACTAGAATTAAATTGTCTAATCAAGTCAGGTTTCATTTATTGAAGTGATATTTGAACAACAACTGTCCTCTGCATATTAGCAAACAATTTTACACAAGTTTTTTTGCAAAGAAAGGCAGACAGCTATTCTTGATAAGTTAGGGGGTACTTATTACCGAGATAATGTACATGATAGAAGAATATTTAATACAGACAATGTACACTTTAAGTAGAAACTGAGAATGTGTCTGTCTGGTGACTCCATTATACCTCATTTCTTGACTTTACTCAGAAGAAAGGAGCATTTCACTGTGTGAATCAGGATGCATTCTCACTATCACTCAATAGAAACAAAGTCTCATGAACCACAATATTCCCTGAAACTAGATTCAAATCTCTCTTTCCACCTTTCTCACTGTTGAATTTGCTTAGCAGCAGGTATTCAATGTGAATAAGGGTACAACTAATTTTTTCTCTCCAGATTGCCTTGCATTTGATAAAGTTGAGACAAAACACTGGAAGGTTTTGGATTAGGTTAACTGAGAAAATTTTAAAGCTACTACTAGTAAAAATGACCTGCAACAAATCTATAGGATGTTACCATGCAAACTTCCAATGTTAACAAGAAGGGCAAAGACTCTGACAGTGTATAAAGATTTACTTCCCCCCTAAAAAGGCCCTTGTTTGCTTGCACAAATGGTCACACAGAGTGACAAGTGACCCAGTGCATCAAGTTCAGACAAGTTGCAAAACAAAAAAGAAAAATGACACCTCTGGTCAATGACAGACGAACGTTGCATCCATCATAGGCTTGCTAGAAGGAAAACAGCTAGGTGAATTGTTGTTGCTGTGTGCAGTCTTTCATCAGCAGCACCCTATGTAGGTGTGCCTGTGGCAAAATACATAGTTGTCCTGTGAGTGTGTAACTACATATTCTAGCTTTTAAACTCTTTTAAAACTATCTTTTATACATAGTAACATAACAGTATTAAAATTTCATGCTGAGAGCTGATAAAAAAGGAACCTGTAGGTTTGGAAAAGAAGCATACACCATATTTGTATTGTCAATCATGCCACCATATATTATCTTGATGAATGTTTCTGGGAATAACAAAATTCTCTCAAATGGCCATATCATACTCACAAAGTGTATGATACCTATCTGTTTTGCTGGCAATGTCAACTCTCAAATAATAGGATTCATTCTCCACTAAGGTGCCCATGGCCTTGCTGTCGTTCATAAAGCGAGCCTTATGGCACATCAGTCATCCAAAATAACATCTAAGTAGGCTCATATTTAAATTCAATTATTTTAGTACGGGCTACTTTAAAAAAATATTGCCTTAAAATAATAACTTTGAGTGTATTTATTAAGTGATAATTCTGTTTCGCTAAACACTGAACTTTGAAGCCTTAAAAAGTAATAGGGAAAATGTGTGATCTTTATTTGAATGTTTTTATTCAGGCTATTGTCAGGTATGTAAAACAAAGGACGTTAAAACTATATTTAAATAAGTAACAAGTAAAGAGAGAAATATAATTTTAAAATATATTTGAAAAACAACCAATTAAATATATGCTACTAAATTCACTTATAGATTAAGAGCAGGAGAATAAAGTTTGCAAATTTAACCCATGTAATTGTTCCTTTATTTATGGAAAATATAATGATACTAAAAAAGTTTATGTAGACTAGGAAGTTAAAAACATAAATACTGGATTCCAACTTCATCGAACTAGCTTAGAAGAGGGGAATTTAGAGGCATAACACATCTTTACAAATGGGAACTATGTTCCTATTTGCAATAAAGTGTCAATGAAACACGAACTCAACATAAAATTGGGTCATTGATGATTTTCCAGCAGAAGTTCTGCCAAGGCATATTTTCTGTGATAAATTTGCTGTAACTTTTCAAACCATATCAATTTGTAAAGTAGTGCTGGATTTCAACGTTTGTAGAGGCTTTATAAACAGGAGAGCTTAGTTCCTTCTGCACCAAATATTCATGCATCTATGAGGCAAATTTCTATCTATTGTCGTACTCTATAAAAGTCATCACTCTCACCGGTAAGAGTAATCAAAATCTTGGGTTAACCATTTAGTTTTGCTATTCAACAACATTTTAGGGCTATAAACATCTTTAATCAATTTAGGAGTTATTTGTGATAGCTGTGCAAAATTTGTTCCAGAATGATTCAAAACTGACAGCAGAGACTTTTCCCTATGACCTTGAATACTGGTGGAAATGACTTTAAATATGACCCAAGGGGGAAGGAAAAAAGTGTCTATATAGGGTTAGAAGAAATGTTATGTGTACACATATTTTTTTTCTTAAGAGATGGTGGTGGGAAAACTGGATATCCACATGAAAAATAATGAAATAGAACCTATCTTATATCACACAAAAAATTCAACTCAAAATGGACTAAAAACTTAAATCTAAGAAATGAAATTCTAAAACCTCTAGAAGAAAACATAAGGAAAATTTTTATGACCATGGATATGGGCAATGATTTCTTGATTTCTTGACTATGACACTGAAAGCACAAGCAACAAAAGCAAACACGGACTTGGAATTACATCAAATTAAAAAGTTTCTACAAAGTAAAGCAAACAATTAACAGGGTGAAAAGGCAACCTATGGAAAAGGAGAAAATACTTGGAAGACTATATATTTGCTAAGGGGTTAATATCCAAAACATAGAAGGAACTCTAACACCTCAGTAGCAGTAAACAAATAATCAACTTTAAGAAACTGACAGAAGAATTGAATAGATATTCCTACAAAGAGGACAAACAAATAGTCTAGTTTATGAAAAGATGTTCAACATCACTAATTAGGGAAATGTAAATCAAAAGCACAATGAGATATTTTACACCTGTTAGGATATTGTAAATTTTTTAGGTCTAGTACAATGAGACAGAACTCTCCCACAATTCAGACAAAGTAAATTTACTACTTACAAAAAGGCAGAAAGACTAAATGAATTCTATAATCAATGGCAAGCTAGTGCTCCACAGTTTAGGAAAGCATTCCAGAATGGACGGAGTCTTATCTACATGTGCCATACATTGCATCACAGATGAGTGTTTCTCAAAGCACTAAGCTCTGGGTTTTATAGCCTGAACACATTCATGTCACTGAGGTCAAGAGTTGCAGAACGTCCTGTTCTGGGAGGAATAAGGACACAGCCCAGGTTTTCCCAGAAAGTTCCTCTTAATCTCAGAATGTTGCATTCTTGGTATATTCTGTCCAAGAATTGTATGCAAGAGTGGAAGAGCTTGGTCATCCAAGACCATCTGGGGCCCTATATGCCTGCAGATGTCTGTTATCAAAAGAGAGAGAGAGAGAGAAGTGTTGGAGAGAATGTAGAGAAATTGGACCCTTATACACTGTTAGTGGGAATGTGAAAAGTGCTGCTATGGAATTATGGAGGTTTCTCAAAAAATTAAATATAAAACTATCTTATGACCCTGCAATCCAACTTTTGGATATTTATCCAAAAGAACTGAAGTGAGAATCTGGAACAGATATTTGCATTTCCATGTTCATTGCAACATTATTCACAATAGACAAGATGTGGAAACAACCCAAATGTACGTGGATGGATGAATGGATAAAGGAAATGTTGTAATAGACGCAATGAAATATTATTTAGCTTTTAAAAACAAGGAAATCCTGGCATTTCAACAACGTGGATGGACTTTGAGGATATTATGCTAAGTGAAATAATTCAGCCACAAAATGACAAATATTGCATGGTTCCACTTAACATGAGATGTCTAAAATAGTCAAACTCACAGAAGCAGATAGTGGAATGATGATTGCCAGAGGACATGGGAAGGAGGAAGTGGGGAGTTGCTATTGAATGTAAAAGTTTCTATAAGGTATATTTGAGTATATTTATTAATATATTCAATGTATATTTGAGTATATTATTTCCTCCCTCATTGTGTGAGACAATTTACTGGTATAGACATCTAGGCTGGGAGTTTTCTGTGTGGGAAGGATTTTATAATAAATTCAATTATTTTAATTGAATAACAATGTTCACTATATCCTCTTATTAATCTTTTATATGTGCATGATCTGTAGTGGTGTCTCTTTCATTCCTGTTGTTTGTAATTTGTGTTTTCTCTTTGTTTTTTTCTTCTTCTTGGTTAGTCTAATTAGAGGTTTAACAATTTGTTGATTGTTCTCTGTGTTTGTCAGTTTTAATTTTATTGATTCGTACTTAGTTTGTAGGTAATTTTCTCTTCTTGTTTATAGCTTCCTAAAGATGGCTGCTTAGATAAGTGATTTCATACTTTTCTCTTTATATCTATACATTTCATTCAAAGTCCTACTTTAGCTATAATTCACAAATAAATGTTGTGACACTTTTACTCTATGTTTTGTCTGTGTATTTTATAGTTTTAGGTCTTACCTTTAGACCATGAATTCATCTTAAAGTAATTTTTGTATATGGTGTTAGGTAAAGGTCTAAGTTTATTCTTTTGCATATGCAATTTTCCTGGCACCATTTGTTGAAAATACTGTCTTTTCTCCCTTGAATGGTCCTGGCAATTTTGTTGAAACACTTTTGGCCATATATGTGAGAGTATATTTCATGAGTCTTTATTTTATTCTATTTGTTTATATATATTTACACCAGAACCAGATTGTTTTGGTTACTGTAGTTTTGTACTACATTTTGTAATCAAGAAGTGTGATGCCCCCAGATTTGCTATTCTTCTTCAAGATTGTTTTAGGTATTGGATTTTTTTGTGTGTTATCATGCACATGTTAGTTTTTTTTTTTTTTTTCTTTTCTGTAAAAATGGAATTTTCAAAGAAATTGCATGGAATTTGTAAATCACTTTGTGTAGTACTGACATATTAACATTATTAAGTCTTCCAATCATGAAAACTAAATGTTTCCATGTCTTTACTTTTTTTAATGTTCATTGTAGAAATGTTGTGTAATTTTTCTTGTATAATTCTTTCACCTCCTTGTTAAATTAATTCCTAAGATTTTAATTTTGTTTTTGTTTTTGATGCTATTGTACATTAAATTGCTTTCTTCATCTCCTTTTCAGATTAGTCACTGTTAGTTTGTAGAAATACAACTAATTTTTAATGTGTTGTCTTTGTATCCTGCTACTTTAATGAATTCATTTATTAGTTCTAATAATAATTTTTTTGTGTGAAATTTTTAGCATTTTCTATATATAAGAGATCGGCTGCAGAGATGATTTTAACTTCTTCTTTTTCAACTTGGATTTTCTTTCTTTCTTCTTGCCCAACTGCTCTTTCTACAACTTTTAATACTGTGTGAAATAGAAGTAGTTTCACGGGAAAATTGGGGTGTCATTTCGCTAGCCAGAAACTTCTGTGGCTGGTGGCGCCTTTGCCTGAGTTTTGCACATGCCTGCTGGGCTCGTTCCTCCCACTAGACATGGCAGACTGTGCAGGGCTCACAATACTGGCCCAGATCCCACACCTGAGAAGGGCAAGCCAGGCAGGGAGTGGCAAGGGGTGTATGGGCAAGTGAATGCGGGGTCCAGCACACCACAGCCAGGCACACCAGGCACACCAGCTGCTGCAGCAGGGTGGGCAAATCCAGGTGCCAACTCTGTGTGAGGCTGTGTGGCTGGACCAGATGCACCGCATGCAGATTCTGCTGTGGGCAACTGTGTCTGGACTAGAGGAACGTTGTGGCACCTGGAAACTTGGAGATGGCAGGAACTGCAGAGCCCCAGAAGGGTAATCCTAGGTCTGGGCTCCCTGAAGGCCTGCAGCACTTCTCTCCTCATAGCCCGCAACGTGGCAAGCAGGCGTTGGGGGAGACGTTTCAAACCTGTTTGTGTTACATCTCTTTCAATCCCACGTCCAGGAAGACTGAGGTATGCAGACAACGGGAGAGTGAGCAAAGTGGAGAGACGATTCACTGAGCGACAGAACAGCTCTTAGGAGACATGAAGCGAGTAGGTCCTTTCCACAGGCAGGTCATCCCAATGAGTCCAGGAAACCCGAAGTGGGTATCTCCTAACTGAAGTTGGTAGTTCTGACGTCTGTTTGAGTCTGGCTGAGTTCGGGGAGTTTTATGGGCTCAGAAGGGAGGAAGTGCGTGTTGATTGGTCCATGGGCGGCCATCGGCAGGCCAGGAAAAAGCACAAGTTCTCTCTGTAGGGGACACTCCATCAGGAACTGACAGCCTGGCCCCCAGGCTTCAGGCCATCCCTGGCTTGAAGATGGGCTTCACCAGGACCGTCTCTCTGCCCAGGAGCTTATCTGCCTCCTGTTGCCATCAATCATGTTGTCCACAGTTTCTGGGCTGTTTGCCCCAATACCCTGCAGGCCCATGCCAAGCTGTCCTCAGCCTCCCATTGGTGCCCCCTCCCATACTCGTCAGCATTCAAAGACCAGAGGGCGTCGAGGCGACAAGGGGATGTCATGTCAGCACCAACCCGCATGTGTGCACACCTGACCAGGTCGTGATGGCACCCGGGCTCGCTTCAACTTTGCTTTGAAATCAGAGCAGGCACCGGGAGCAGAGCGAGGCCAGGTAGTGGGAGCAAGCACTCCAAACCTGCAGGAGCAGGGGTTTTCCCAGGCCCTAAGAGTGCCGGGATGCCTGGGTCCCCAGCTATGACTGGGCAGCTGCAGCTGCACCCAGGCGGGGCTCCTGCCACCAACTTGGAAGCAGGTGGGGCTCCCCCCTGTTCCTGACTCCCGCCAGCTCCACGGAGCACATAACCCTGGCTGTGCCTCCCCAACTGCAACTGGCATCCTCGCAGCAGCTGCTCCAAATGGGCCACCACTACTATCAGTAGTGTAAGCAGGTATCTTAGCCTTATTCCTGATATTAGGAGAAAAGCTTTCAGTCTTTCACCAACGATGATATTCGCTGTGTGTTTTCATATATGGTCTCTACGTTGAGGTAATTTCTTATATTCTTAGTTAGTTGAGTGTTTTTATCATGAAATAGTGTTAAATTTTGTCAAATGCTTTTTGTACATCTTAAGATGACTTTTTTCCCTTTACTCTGTCTATGTGTATTAAAAAATTATTTTTTCTTATGTTGAACCATTTTTTTGCATTCCAAGAATAAATTCCTCTTAGTTGTGGTGTACAATCCTTTTAATATGTTGCTGAATTCAGTTTGCTAATATTTTGTTGAGCACATTTGCATCAATATTCATCAGGGACATTAGTTTTTAGTTTTCTCATAGTGTCTTTGGCTGGTTTTGGTAGCAAGATAACACTGACCTCATAGAATTTTAGAGAGCGTTCCCTTCTATTTATTTTTTTGGAAAACTTGAGAAAGATTTGTGTTCTTTAAATATTTGGTAGAATTCATTGGTGAAGATATCAGAGCTGATGCTTTTCTTTACCAAGAGATGTTTGAATATTGATTTAATCTCCATATTAGTTATTGCTGTATTCAAATTTCTATTTCTTCAAGATTTATCTTGGTAGATTTTTGTTTCTAGGAGTATGTCCAACTCATCTAAGTTACTAAATTTATCAGCATGAAGTTGCTTATAGTGACCTCTTCTCATCAATTTTATTACTGTAGAATTAGTAATAATATTCCCACATTCCTTTCTGATTTTAGTAATTTGAGTCATCTCTCATTTTTTCCTAGTACATATAGTTAAAGGTGTGTCCATTTTGTTGATATTTTAAAAGGACGAACTTTTGGTTTTATTGCTTTTCTTCATGCTTTTCTTTATCTTTTCTATTTTGTTTTCAACTGCTCTAATCTTTATTATTTTCTTCCTTTTGCTGTATTTTTTCCTAGATCTACAAGTCGTGAAGTTAGGTGTTGCTTTGAGATCTTTCCTGATTTTTATGGTAAACATTTATAACTATAAACTTCCTCTTTATCATTGTTGTCACTATGCACTGTGAGTTTCAGCTTGTAGTATTTTTGGTTCAATTAATCTCTAAGAATTTTCTGGTTTCTTTTGTGATTTCTTCTTTGATCCATTGGTTGTTTAAGAGTGTGTTATTTAATTTCCATAAGTTTGTGAATTTTCAAGTTTTCCTTTCATTATTGATTTCTAATACCATCTCATCATGGTCAGAGAAGATATATGGGACTTAAAAATGTTCATGGAAAATGCATATTATTTAAAAACTAAATGTTGATTTCAGAATTTATTTGCATCAGAAAAAAATTATACTAATTTTTTTATATCAGAACGGGATCTAGTTTGAGGCACTCAGAAGAAGATATCAGTTTCAAAAGAGCCTCCATCAGAGCAACATGAATCCTGCTAAAATTGAAGCAAGAACAAACATCTAATTTGTGTAGACTCTTGGGTGAAAGAAAGGTGAAATCACTGATGCTTTATGAAAAGTTTATGAACAATGCCCAAGGAAATTATCAGTTTACAAATAAGAAAATCACTGTACTCACACCTGTAATCCCAGCACTTTGGGAGGTCAAGGCAGGCAGATCATGAAGTCGGGAAATCAAGACCATCCTGACTAACACAGTGAAACCCCATCTCTACTAAAAATACAAAAAAATTAGCCGGGCATGGTAACAGGTGCCTGTAGTCCCAGCTACTTGGGAGGCTGAGGTAGGAGAATGGTGTGAACCTAGGAGGTGGAGCATGCGGTGAGCCAAGATGGTGCCACTGCACTCCAGCCTGGGCGACAGAGCGAGATTCCATCTCAAAAAAAAAAAATGGGAATCACGTAAGCATGTACAAGACTATGTTGAAGATAAAGCCCACAGCAATGGCTCATCTAATTTAATGTGTAAAGAAAAAAATTAATTTTGTTTGTACTCTAATTGAAGAAGACCAATGATGAACAGCAGAAATATGACCAACACCAAAGACTTCTCACTTGTTTTTGACTGAAAAATTAAAGTTGAGAGCTTTTCACTCAATGGGTGACACAATTTTTTGCACCCAGATAAGCTGCAGAGAAAAGAAGAGCTTTTAATTAAAAATTTTAAGAAGTGGGATTAAGATCCTGTACGATTTCTTCAAAGAATTTTAACAGAAAATAAAACATATCTTTACCAGTATGATTCTAAAGAAAAGCACAATCAGGCTGGGTGTGGTGGCTCACACTTGTAATTCTAGCAATTTGGGAGGCCAAGCTGGGCAGATCACTTGAGGTCAGGAGTTTTGAGACCAGCCTGGCCAACATGGTGAAACCCCGTTTCTACTAAAATACAAAACTTAGCTAGACATGATGTCAGGTGCCTGTAATCCCAGCTACTTCGGAGTCTGAGGCAGGAGAATCACCTGAACCCAGGAGGCGGAGGTTGAAGGGAGCCAAGATCACACCACTGCATTCCAACCTGGGCAACAGAATGAGACTCTGTAAGAAAAGAAAAGGAAAGAAAAGAAAAGAAAAAAGAAAAGAAAAGAAAAGAAGGAAAAGAAAAGGAAGGAAGGAAGGAAGGAAGGAAGGAAGGAAGGAAGGAAGGAAGGAAGGAAGGAAGGAAGGGCACAATCAAAATGGCTACCAAGAGGTGGGCCCAGTCAAAGCAAAAGTAGACTGGTCTAGAGCAAACATCATGGCAAGAGTTTTTTTGAATACTCAAGGAATTTTGCTTGTTGACTTTCTGGAAGGCCAGAGAATATCTGTAACACCCGCTTATTATGAGAGTTTGAGAAACTTAGCCAAAGATTTTAGCAGGAAAACGACCAGGAAAGATTCACCTGAGCGTCTTTCTTCACTATGACAATGTTCCTGCTTATTCCTCTTAACAAAGAAGAGCAATTTTGTGAGAGTTTCAATGGGGAATCATGAGTCATTCACCTTACCATTCTGATTTGCTCCTTCTGACGCTTTTTGTTTCCTACTCTCAAAAGTTCTGTAAAGGGCATTGATCTTTGTTCCATTAATAATGTAAAAAAAAAAAAAAAAAGTCGGTTTAACCATTGACGTGGTTAGATTCGCAGGACCTTCAGTTCTTTAGGGATGGACAAAATGGCTAATATCTACAAAAAAAAAGTGTCTTGACCTTGATGGAATTTATTTTGAGAAATAAAGTCTGTGTTTTTAATTTGTGTCTCTTAATTCCATTTTATGAACTTTTTGAAGTTCCCTTGTACTTTGTATGATCTATATTTTAAAATATTCTGAGGTGCAATTTGTTGTCGAATGTATGATATATCCTGAAATTATTCCATGTGCACTTAAGAAGAATGTTCTATTGTTGGATAGAACATTGTTGCTATTGTTGGATAGCGTGTTCTACGTGAGTCTGTTAGATCTAATTCATTTATTGTGTTGTTTAAATCCTCTATTTGCATACTTCTGTCTGATTGCTCTATTCATTATTGGTAGGGATGTATTGAAGTCTCCAACAAGTATCATATAATTGTCTATTTTTCCCTTCAGTTTTGTCAATTTTTGCTTCATATATTTTGATGGTCTCCTATTGGTCTATTTTGTCTGATATTATTAAATCCAACTCCTGCTGTCATTTTATTAGTATTTTCAAGGACTATCCTTTTATAATCTTTATCTTCAACCCATTTTCCTCTTTGGATCTAAAGCGAGTCTCTTATAGACCATACATAGTTAGCTTATATTCATTTGCTTGTTTAATCCATTCTGCTATCTTTTAATTTTGACTGCAGTGTTTAGTCCACTTAAATTTAAGGTAATTACTGATAAGGAAAGATTTCTGCTATTTTACTATTTGTTTTTTATATGACATGCCTTTTTTTTGTTCTCACTTCCTACATTTTCTTTGGTGTTTAGTTGATTTTTTTGTAGTAAAACATTGAGATTTTTATCTTCATTGCTTATTGTGTTTGTTCTGTATTGTAATAATGGGAATCATCTTTAATTGTATAAAATTATAGCACTCCAATTTGAATTTACACCAGCATAACTTCAATAAAATACAAATTCTCTCCTTATTTAAGAGGCTTGTCCCCATCCCATTTAGTTTTAGGTGTTAAAAATTAACATCTTTATACATTGTGTGTTAAAAAAGTGAAAATAGTAATTTTACAATAAACTAGTCTCTTAAATTAGGTAGAAAACAAAATTTGGATTTACAATCCAAAGTTACAATGATATTAGTTTTAGGCAAATACATAATTTTGTAATTTATTAGTCTTCTACAACTTGTCAAAAACAAAAAGTGGAGTTACACACCATCACTACAATACTATATTTTATAATTGCTCATGTATTTATCTTTACTGAGATCACTATTTCTTCATATGTCTTTGAGTTACTATCTAGTGTTCTTTCATTTCAACCTGTAAGTCTCTTCAGCATTTCTTGCAGAGCATGTCTATTGCTGGCAAACTCCATCAATTTTTGTTTATATAGGAATGTTTTAATTTCTCCTTGAGATTTGTTTTGTTTTGTTTGTTTGTTGCATTTTGAATTTAGCCCATTACCTCTGGTGTCCAAAGCTTTTAACAAGAAATTTTTTGATGATCTAACTGAGGATATCTTGCATAGGACAAGTCACATCTATTTTGCTTATTTTAAAATTCTGTCTTTTATTTGGTTTTCAACAGCTTAACTATAATATATCTCCATGTGTGTCTCTTTAAATTCATCACATTTGAAGTTCATTGAAGTTTAATGTGTATATTTTTCTTTCACTAAATTTGGGAAGTTTTTGCTATCTTTTCTTGAAACATTTTCTATGATGCTTTCTTTCTCTCTTCTCTTCTCTTTTTGTATGTTTGTCTGACTGATGGTGTTCTATAGTCTCTAAGGCATTGTTCAGTTTTTTAATTTTTTTTCTGTCAGCACCTTAAAAAATTTCTAATGTCTTATCCTCAAGTTCACTAATTCTTTATTTTGCCTGCTAAAATCACACTTTTAATATCTTTAGTATTTTTTAATTACGTTATTATATATACATATATACACATACACACACACACAGACACATACACATACACATATATATTTTATATATATATATATGTATGTATGTATGTATATTTTTGAGATGAAGTCTTGCTTTGTCGCCCAGGCTGGAGTGCAGTGACGCCATCTCAGCTCACTGCAAGTCCTGCCTTCCAGGTTCACGCCGTTCTCCTGCCTCAGCTTCCTGAGTAGCTGGGACTACAGGTGCCTGCCACCACGCCTGGCTAATTTTTTTCTATTTTTGGTAGAGACGGAGTTTCACCGTGTTAGCCAGGATGATCTCGATCTCCTGACCTTGTGATCCGCCCACCTCAGCTTCCCAAAGTGCTGGGATTACAGGCGTGAGCCACCGCGTCCGGCCTATGTTATTGCATTTTCAAGCTCTAGAATTTCTTTTTTGGTTTTGTTTTACAGTTTCTCTTTATTGATGTTTCTATTTTGCTCATACATCATTTCTTGACTTTCCTAATGTCTTCTTTTAGTTTTTTTGAGCATACTTAAAATAGATCTGTGGTAAAGTGTCTACTATGTCTGTTATAAGAACTTTTCAGGTTCAGTTTCCATTTATTTATTTTATTTTTTAATTTTAATTTTTATTATTATTATTTTTTGAGATGGAGTTTCACTCTTATTGCCCAGGCTGGAGTTCAAGGGCACGATCCTAGCTCACTTCAACCTCCACCTCCCGGGTTCAAGTGATTCTCTTGCCTCAGCCTCCCCGAGTTCAAGTGATTTTCTTGCCTCAGCCTCCCAAGTAGCTGCAATTACCACCACACCTGGCTAATTTTGTATTTTTAGTAGAGACGGAGTTTCTCCATGTTGGTCAGGCTGGTCTCAAACTCCTGACCTCAGGTGATCTGCCCACCTCGGCCTCCCAAAGTGCTGCGATTACAGGCATGAGCCACCGTGCCTGGTCTATTTATTTTTTAAGTCAGCCATACTTTCCTGTTTCTTTGTGTGCTTTGTGAATTTTTGTTGAAAACTGGACATTTGAATCTAATAACGTAACTAAAAAAGAGATTCCCTGCCTTTCCAGGATTTGTTGCCCTTTTTTGTTATTTGTTTCTTTCTTTGATTGTTGTAAGCTGTCTCTGTGCTGAGGACTAAACTGAGATATAAACTTAGGGTCTTCTCAAGACTTCTCTGCTGGTGCCTTCCCCTGGGCATGCATGGTGGCATTCTATTATCCTATGAATTTGCAGTTACTTTTTGATGTTCTAGTCTCAATGTCTGGTGCTCAGAACAAAAAGGAAAACAGAAAAGCAAGAGATTTATAGGCCCTTTAAGTCCCCTAAAAGTCATTTCAGCCAGAGCTCACAACAATGTCTGTACCTCTATGATCAGAAGAAACAATCAGGGATCAGAGCATAGATTATGACATTTGGAAAGCAAGACCCATTTCACCTACCCTGGCTTCCACAAGCTGTGTTCAAGCTGCACCACGAGCATATGGACAGCTGCTTGACATGGTGCTAAGGGGTGGAAGATTGGTAGCTACTTTTGTGCTAAGAGTTGAAAATAATCAAAATTAATCACAGTTTCCCATCCAGATCTTCCCCTGAAAGATGTAAGCCATCAAAGGACTCCAGATTTCCAAAAATAGTTACATCAGACAGATTGCGCCATTGTAATTGTTATCTAGGTGAGGAGACAGATTCCTGGTGCTTTACATGCTGCCGTTTTTCCCAGAATCTTCTGTTGATGTATTGCTTTTTAACAGAATACCTCCTCACTTACTTCTTTCCTCTGTTCCAAATGTAATTGTCATGCATATTTGTTTACTTCTCTATCACCTTATCAAGTACAGTGCCTAATACATGGTAGGTACTCATAAATATTTCAATATATGAATTAAATCCATCTTGCATATCCTGGGTTTACTAACTAAATTTTTAACCTGATTTTTAAATTCATCTTTACATTTTTATCATTTAAAAATACATATATTCTTGGTTTAATAATTATGTACTCAATTTGCTTGTTTCTATTTTGTGATTCTTAGAGCATTGGTAACGTTGTCATAAATTCTCACATTTCACCCATTTCTTTTGTGTTTACAGATTTAATTTCTTTTCCACTTTCGAACAGTGAGTAATTTCTTAAGCAAGCTTTTTATAGCCTTAATCTAAATCTTCTTAGTGGGTGGCTAACCTTTGACAGTCACTGTTTGAAAAGTCTCATCAGAAATATCTATTTTCACGGCTTTGTTTTAATATCAGACATAATCCAGAAATTTACATAGCACACATATTTGTTCTGTCAAAATAAAATAATCAGAACTGCTGCCTTGCTTATGCTCAATAGAAACACTGTAAATAAAACTAGCATTGCAGTCAGTAACCTAAAATAACACAGTAGTTTTACTTTTTGAAATACAACCAAGATTTAAGGCAGGGAGGAAAGTAAGGTAAAATTTATCCATGTAGACACATGAAATTTCACTTGTCCTAACCCTTTCATGCTTCCTTGTACTTTCTACATCCTGTTATAGAAAATTCTTCCTGGGCTTAAAGTGGGAAGCTATGTGCATATTCTTCCTCTCTAAATTCTTACCTATATTCTAATAGATACAAATCAGAAAGAAGAAAAGTCATTTGCCAGTCTCTTATCTGTAAGTCCTTAAATCACAACACCCCAAGAAGTACAGGTAGTTAATGTGTATTATTCTAATTCCATACTAGATTTAGCAGAGTAGTCAATGTATGTAGAAGTTGATACTCTTAAAATTTTGCTACTGCTGTATCAACCTGCTCAGACCCCTCTGACACAACAGTCCATGAAGGAAATGCCCTTTCTTTTAGTTTCTTTGTTTGTTTGTTTCTTTATTATTATTATGATTATACTTTAAGTTCTAGGGTACATGTACACAACACGCAGGTTTGTTATATATGTATACATGTGCCATGTTGGTGTGCTGCACCCACTAACTCGTCATTTACATTAGGTATATCTCCTAATGCTATCCCTCCCTCCTTCCCCCTCTCCACAATAGGCCCCGGTGTGTGATGTTCCCCTTCCTGTGTCCAAGTGCTCTCATTGTTCAATTCCCACCCGTGAGTGAGAACATGCGGTGTTTGGTTTTCTGTTCTTGTAATAGTTTTGAGAATGATGGTTTCCAGCTGCATCCATGTCCCTACAAAGGACATGAACTCATCCTTTTTTATGGCTGCATAGTATTCCATGGTGTATATGTGCCACATTCTCTTAATCCAGTCTGTCACTGATGGACATTTGGGTTGATTCCAAGTCTTTGCTATTGTGAATAGTGCCACAATAAACATACGTGTGCATGTGTCTTTATAGCAGCATGATTTATAATCCTTTGGGTATATCCCCAGTATTGGGATGGCTGGGTCAAAAGATATTTCTAGTTCTAGATCCTTGAGGAATTGCCACACTGTTTTCCACAATGGTTGAGCTAGTTTACAATAACACCAACAGTGTAAAAGTGTTCCTGTTTCTCCACATCCTCTCCAGTACCTGTTGTTTCCTGATTTTTTAATGATTGCCATTCTAAGTGGTGTGAGATGGTATCTCATTGTGGTTTTGATTTGCATTTCTCTGATGGCGAGTGATGATGAGCATTTTTTCATATGTCTGTTGGCTGTATGAATGTCTTCTTTTGAGAAGTGTCTGTTCATATCCTTTGCCCACTTTGTGATGGGGTTGTTTTTTTTGTTTTTTGTTTTCTGTTTTTTTTTTTTTTTTTTTTGTAAATTTGTTTGAGTTCTTTGTAGGTTCTGGATGTTAGCCCTTTGTCAAATGAGTAGATTGCAAAAATTTTCTCCCTTTCTGTAGGTTGCCTGTTCACTCTGATGGTAGTTTATTTTGCTGTGCAGAAGCTCTTTAGTTTAATTAGATCCCATTTGTCAACTTTGGCTTTTGTTGCCATTGCTTTTGATGTTTTAGACATGAAGTCCTTGCCCATGCTTATGTCTTGAATGGTATTACCTAGGTTTTCTTCTCGGGTTTTTAAGGTTTTAGGTCTGACATTTAAGTCTCTAATCCATCTTGAATTAATTTTCATATAAGGAGCAAGGAAAGGATCCAGTTTCAGCTTCCTACTTATGGCTAGTCAATTTTCCCAGTACCATTTATTAAATAGGGAATCCTTTCCCCATTTCTTGTTTCTCTCAGGTTTGTCAAAGATCAGATGGCTGTAAATGTGTGGTATTATTTCTGAGGACTCTGTTCTGTTCCATTGGTCTATATCTCTGTTTTGGTACCAGTATCATGCTGTTTTGGTTACTGTAGCCTTGTAGTATAGTTTGAAGTCAGGTAGGGTGATGCCTCCAGCTTTGTTCTTTTGGCTTAGGATTGTCTTGCCAATGTGGGGCCTTTTTTTGGTTCCATATGAACTTTAAAGCAGTTTTTTCCAATTCTGTGAAGAAACTCATTGGTAGCTTAATGGGGATGGCATTGAATCTATAAATTACCTTGGGCAGTATGGCCATTTTCATGATATTGATTCTACCTATCCATGAGCATGGTATGTTCTTTCGTTTGTTTGTGTCCTCTTTTATTTCACTGAGCAGTGGTTTGTAGTTCTCCTTGAAGAGGTCCTTTACATCCCTTGTAAGTTGGATTTCTAGATATTTTATTCTGTTTGAAGCTATTGTGAATGGGAGTTCATTCATGATTTGGCTCTCTGTTTGTCAGTTACTGGTGTATAAGAATGCTTGTGATTGTTGCACATTGATTTTGTATCCTGAGACTTTGCTGCAGCTGCTTATCAGCTTAACGAGATTTTGGGCTGAGACAATGGGGTTTTCTAAATATACAATCATGTCATCTGCAAACAGGGACTCCTTTAGTTTCTTTTGCACAGTTGAGACACACTGATATTTTAGGTTGTTGCCTTATTACATGTTTAAAAGTAATTTAAAGAAGTAACGCTATTTAAATCTGTTATAAGCTGAAATAAGAAAATTTTAAAAATATTTTATTGTAATATATAGATGATGGGCTTCCAATATCTGTGAAACCTCAAAATTCAAGTCATTTCCTTGATGATATTATTTGATCTCTCAAACTCTTGGTTGTTTCTATGTGGTGGGTACCATCTTATTACTTACCATACGGAAGAAGTTTTTAAGATATCAAGTGCTTGTCCTTACTCAGATCATGGGGAAAATGTTCTTGCTTTCAAGTTTTGGTTTGAAAGGCATGACTTTCCAATGGTTTTCTGGCAATCTGTGATAATTCACATAATGAAGTAGCTCACACTTCATGCTAACCCCAACATCCTGTCTAAAGAAATGTTATCTAGCTCATTACAGCTTCATAGACTAGTGAAATTTAGCTATATGACTACCATACTTACTGTAGCACACGTACTACAAGTATTGTATTGGTCTTTTGTGGATTCCATTGTAACACATCAGTTTGGTTCCTCGAAGTGGTAGTAAAAGTTAAATGAATTGATTGAGCCTAATACAAAATGTCATAGGCCATCTTCCTCTGGCTATTTTTATTTTATAATTTAGGCCTGCACACATACATAAATACATATAAAATTATTTCTAAAACACTGAAAACTTCTTGGATACAGTATTTGTATCCAAGTCATTCTGGTCTTTCTGTTTTATGCCAATAATAGACAGACAGCAAATACATCATTGTTGACTGCTGAGAGAATAGTATTTAACCTCCTTATAATTAATAAAGCATATCCCCTAGTCTGAAATCTTAGGAAATTTTTGAAAATATACAATTTTTACAAATTTTTCTCTAGCTCTTTTCTGGATAGATTGCTTGGTTCACAAAGACTTTCTTTCATTCTTGATCTTTTTAGCCAGCAACTTTCGTGTTCTGTAAAAAGAAAACTTCTTTTAGGTTTTTAAAAAAATCAGCTGAGACTTGTAGGAGAGTAATTAGTGCCATATTGGCCTGAGGAAACAAAAAATTGGACTGCATTATAGTTTATATGAATTGTTTCTGAAAAGTATCATCTATATACTCCTGATTATGGCAAATATTTTGGAAGATTTACATGTTACAGTTTTCTGATGTTCTATTAAATATTTGCATTCATTCTGTCAATCTGATTACCGTACCTTTTAAGATAATTTCTTATTGGCCTTCCCAGTGTGTAATTTTCTCCAGAATACTCTGTTCTTATGTATCAGGATGGATATCCAGATTTTCAAAATCTTTCCTTAAATGTTTTTCTTTAAAGCAGCTTTCTCCTCTTTTACTTAAGAAAAAAACCAGCATTAGAAAGCCAATGATATGAAGGCATCAGGTTATGTTTTAAATTCAATTTATAATGTTTTTAAATAAAATATGCTCTAATAAAACAAAAAGAGGAAAATGTATTCAATCTTATGAGCTATTAATACTGTCTTAATAATAATATCAGTTTAAATAATAGATGTTCATGCCGGACTATTAACTGGAAATAAACATTCAAAGGAGAATGGCCAAAGCAGGGAGTGACTTTGAATACTAGCGATAAAACTAATTACTAGCTCACATGATGCCAAATTCCACCTTCCATTTCTGTCTACTTCAGTTCATCCCATTATTCCTTTCTTTATTATAGCTGATCTCTAGGAACCTTTAGCCATTAAAATATACTTTCCTCTGAATAACCATAGATCATTCATTGTTTAACCCTTTAAGAATCACCTCAGCAACCAAGAGAGCTTATTGTAAAAACCCCTTGTGATCTTTCGTTCAGAAAGATGATACATGGAAAATACATAGATCTGAGAAGCTGTTTTAAGTGGCAGTCACTGCAATTCTGTTTTGTCTGTGTTCCTGTCATGGAATTGAATTATTGGTATTTAACATAAATGGCAGTTTAAGACTTTTGAGGAAGGTGAATGAAAAGACTTTTCATGACAAAAGTAATTTTTCATTGTTTTCACATGCACTTAAAATTTAATGTTTACATCTTCAGGAAACATAGGATAAGTAATTTATGAAGGAAACTGTGGCTTAAATCTAGTCTCTATAAATTGTGAATGTGTTTACTTTTTCCACACTTGCATAAAATAAGTGTCCTACAAGCAATCTACGTTCAGACTTGCCTCCAAAACATGATCTTATAGATTGTTTTATGAGAAAATAGCATAAACGCAAATTTACTCAGTATCAAAGCAAACATAAATGTAAGTTTAAAAATCATATTATAATACAAAGAAATTTGAACTTATACCTGAGAAGTGCAAAATATGTTTAAATATCAATCTTGTAAAGTTTCAACGTTTTACAAAGGATAAAAGAAAGACTTTGGCCCAGTAAAATGTTACGCATATTGTATTAGCTTAGAAAATACTTTTCTTTATTGAATTGCTTAAGTTCCTGATAGATTGTGGATATTACATCTTTGTTGGATGCATAATTTGAAAATATTTTCTTCCATTTGTGTAGGTTGTCCGTTTACACTGTTGATAGTTTATTTTGCTGTGCAGAATCTCTTTAGTTTAGTTAGGTACCACTCATCAATTTTTGTTTTTGTTAGAATTACTTTTGAGGACTTAGTCATAAATTCTTTCCCAAGGGAAAAATCCAGAAGGGTGTTTCCTAGGTTTTCTTCTAGGATTCTTATAGTTTGATGTCTTACATTTAAACCTTTAATCCAGGTTGAGTTAATATTTGTATATGGTAAAAAGTAGGGGTCCAGTTTCAATCTTCTGCATATAGCTAGCCAGTGATACCAATACCATTTATTGAATGGGAAGTTCTTTCCCCACTGCTTATTTTTGTTGACTTTGTTAAACATCAGGTGGTTTTAAGTGTGCAGTTCTGTTTCTGAGTTCCCTACTCTGTTCCATTAATCTATGTGTCTGTTTTTACACCAGTACTATGCTGTTTTGGATACTGTAGCCTTATAACACAGTTTAAAGTAGAGTAATGTGATGCCTCCAGCTTTGTTTTGTTTTGCTTAGGATTGCTTTGGCTACTCTGGCTCTTTTTTGATTCCATGTGAATTTTACAATAGTGCTTTCTAATTCTGTGAAAAATGACATTGGTAGTTTGATGGAAATAGTGTTGAATCTGTAGATTGCTTTGGGTGATACGGACATTTCAACAGTATTAATTCTTCCAGTCCAATGGAATATTTTCCCATTTGTTTGTGTCATCTATTATTTATTTCATCAATGTTTTGTAGTTCTCTTTGAGGAGACTTTTTTTTTTTTTGACGGAATTTCCCTCTCTCACCAGGCTGGAGTGCAGTGGCTGTATCTGAGCTCACTGCAACTTCCGCCTCCCAGGTTCAAGCGAATCTCCTGCCTCAGCCACCCCAGTAGCTGGGACTACAGGTGCACACTACTACACCCAACTAATTTTTGTATTTTTAGTAGAGACGGGGTTTCACTGTGTTTGCCAGGATGGTCTGGATCTCCTGACCTCGTGATCTGCCCGCCTCAGGCCCCCAAAGTGCTGGGATTACAAGCGGGAGCCACCGCGCCCTGCCTCCTTTTAGAGATCTTTCATCTCTTTGGACAGATGTGCTCCCGAGGAGAGAGAGAGAGAGAGAGAGAGAGAGAGAGAGAGAGAGAGAGAGAGACAGAGACAGAGACAGAGTGTGTGTGTTTGTGGCTGTTGTACATGGGATCATACTCTCTGTCAGCTTGAATACTATTGGTGTATAAAAATGCCACCAATTTTTGTACCTTAATTTTGTATCCTAAAACTTTACTGAAGTCGTTTATTAGTTACCAGTCTTTTGGCAGAATGTTTAGGGATTTCTAGGTATAGAATGATGTAGTCAGCAAAGAGATATAGTTTGATTGTTTTTTTTTTTTTTTTTTTTTTAATTTGGATGTCTTTTATTTATTCATCTTACCTGATTGCTCTAGCTAGAACTTTCAGTACTATGTCGAATAGCAGTGGCGGGAGTGAGCATCTTTGTCTTATTCTACTTCTCGAGGGGAATGTTTCCAGTTTTTGCCTGTTTGTGATGTTGGCTATGCATTCATCATAAATGGGTCTTAATATTTTGACATATATTCCTTCAATTCCTAGTTTGTTGAGGGCTTTTATCATGTTGGAATGTTGGATTTTATTGAAGCCTTTTCTGCATTTATTGAGATGATCATATAGCATTTTGTTATTAATTGTGTTTATGTGATGAGTCACATTTATTTGTTTTAGTAATTTGAATGAACCTTACATCCCAGGAATGAAACCTACTTGATCATGGTAAAATAACTTTTTGACATGCTGCTGGATTTGGTTTGCTGATATTTTGTTTAGGATTTTTACGTCTATCCTCATTAGGGATATTGGCCTGTAGTTTTCTTTTTGTTGTGTCTTTGCCAGGTTTTGGTATCAGGGTGGTTCTGGCTTACTAGAATGTGTTAGGGAGGGGTCCCTCCTTCTCAATTTTTAGGAATCATTTCAGTAGAATTGGTGCCAGCTCTTTTTATATGTCTAGTAGAATTTTGCTGTGAATCCATTTAGTCCAGGGCTTTTTTTGGTTGGTAGAATTTTTACTACTGATTCAATTTGGAACTCAATATTGGTCTATTTAGGGTTTCAATTTCTTCCTGATCTAATCTTAGGAGTTTATGTGTTTCCAGAAAGTTAGCCATTTCCTCTATATTTTCTAGTCTGTGTGCATAGATGAACAGACACTTCTCAAAAGAAGACAAACAGCCAAAAAACATGAAAAAATGATCCACATCACTAATTATCTGAGAAATGTAAATCAAATCCACAAGACACCACCTTACAGTATTCAGAATGACTCCTATTAAAAAGTCAAGACAAATTAGATCTGATTAAACTAAAGATCTTCTGCACAGTAAAAGAAACTATCATCAGGGTGAACAGGCAGCCTACAGAATGGGAGGAAGTTTTTACAATCTGTCCATCTGACAAAGGGCTAATATCCAGAATCTACAAAGAACTTAAACAAATTTATAAGAAAAACACAAACCCATCAAGAAGTGGGTAAAGGATATGAACGAACACTTATCAAAAGAAGGCATTTATGCAGCAAAAAACATGAAAAAAAAGCTCATCATCACTGCTCATTAGAGAAACGCAAATCAAACCCACAATGAGATACCATCTCATGCCAGTTAGAATGGTGATCATTAAAAAGTCAAGAAACAACAGATACTGGAGAGGACATGGAGAAATATGAACACTTTTACACTGCTGATGGGAGTGTAAATTAGTTCAACCATTGTGGAAGACGGTTCCTCAAGGATCTAGAACTAGAAATACCATTTGACCCAGCAATCCCATTACTGGGTATATACCCCAAAGCATTATAAATCATTCTACTATAAAGACATAGGCACACGTATGTTTATTGCGGCACTGTTCACAATAGAAAAGACTTGGAACCAACCCAAATGCCCATCAATGATAAACTGGATTAAGAAAATATGGCACGTATACACCATGGAATACTAAGCAGCCACAAAAAAGGATGAGTTGATGTATTTTGCAAAGACATGGGTGATGTTGGAAACCATCATTCTCAGAAAACTAACACAAGAATAGAAAACCAAACACTGCATATTCTCACTCATAAGTGGGAGTTGATCAATGAAAACACATGGACACAGGAAGGGGAGCATCACACACCGGGGCCTGTTGGGAGATGGGGGAGGGGAGGGATAGCATTAGGAGGAATACCTAATGTCAATGATGGGTTGATGGGTGCAGCAAACCACCGTGGCATGTGTATACCTATGTAACAAACCTGCATGTTCTGCAGATGTACCCCAGAACTTGAAGTATAATAATAAAGTCAAATAACAGGTGATAGAGAGGCTATGGAGCGGAAAGAAACCGTTATACACTGTGGTAGGAAATGCAAATTAGTTCAGCTATTGTGGAAAACAGTTTGATAATTTTTCAAATAACTTAAAGCAGAACTACCATTCAACCTGTTACTGGGTATATGCCCTAAAGAAAATAAATTGTTCTACCAACAACAACAGCAACAAAAACATACACATTTGTATGTTCATCACAGCATTTATCCATAATAGCAAAGACATGGAATCAACCTAGATGTCTATCAATGGTGGATTGGATAAAGTAAATATGGCACATATACACAACGAAATACTATGCAGCCACAAAAAAAAAAAAAAAAAAAAAAAAAAAAAAAAAAAAAAAAAAAACAAGAAAACAAATTATGTCTTTTTGCAGCAACATGGATGAAGCTGGAGACAATTATCCTAAGTGAATAGGATGGCAACGACAGACACTGGAAACCACTAGAAAGAGGAGGGAGGGAGATGTCAAGGGTTGAGAATTATTGAGTATTATGCTCACTACTTGAGTGATGGGATCATTCATATTTCAAACCTCAGCATCATGCGGTATACCAATGTACCAAACATGCACATGTACCCTCTGATTCTAAAATAAATGTTGAAATAGTAAAAATAATTGTGGTACTAAAGAGAAACAAGAGAATAAAGAGAAAAATTAGATTAGTGAAGCTGAAAAAACAAAATGATTCTTAGCACACTGGTGGCACTACTGGAAACAGAATATATATCTACATATGTTGATTCTGATTTTGTCTCTGCAACACATATCTTGTTCTGTCACTTTGACATTAAAGCATTCAATGACTTTCATCATTATTAGGCTTTGTACAAGGTTTTATAAATGACAGATAAGGTGGATTTTTCTTATCTATTATTATTACAGTGAAGACAAATCACTCTGCCTCACCATTAGAAAAAAGTACTTCTGATGGTATTTTGGGGATCAATAATCCACAGTCCCCCTTCTTTGCCTATGTGTAAAACTTCTGTTATCTTTAATAGTCAACTACAAATATATTTCATTTTATATAATCTGCCCTGAACTCACCAGAGGGAGAAGGTCATTTTTTCTTCTATAGTCAGTGTGGGTAGTTCTGTTAATTCACTTATCATAATATATAATAATTTCTTTACATAGAGTCCTCTACTGCTCAACTGTAAACTCTTTGAAGGCAGGATACCCTTAAGTCTTTGAATCTTTGTAATGTAAATGTCAATACATGCTTGTTAAATTAATTGAATCTCAGAACTCACCCTTTGTTACTAATTATTGAAGCAGGCATTATCCATTATTCTATAATTCTTAGATCAAATTATTTTTAATGTTAATTCTAGGTAGCCTTGCTAAAAAAAAACCTCTGATTTTTAATTTTCTGTAACTTCTTTAGAGCAAACACTATTTTCTTCTCATATTTACCTGAGGAAATGACAAAAAACTTCGTTAGTCATTGAGTGCAATTCAAATCTAGTAAAATCTGACTCTTAAGAGTGGGCATATGCTTTCTGGAAAACTAGTTATATTCTAAGCTTGGCAAAGCATAGCCTCCTGGTTCAAAGAAGAAGAACTTTAAAAGGCTAATAGACTCATGAGATCCCGTAAACATCAAATAGCCCTCATAAGGCATTATTTGATGAATTAGATATCAATGAATCACAGTCATGGAAACAAAATTGCCCTTCCAATATTCATGGGCAGAAAAGGCAAGTTTAAATGCACTTAGCTTTTCTCAGACTTGAAATAAAATTGTTTGAAAATCCTAAAATGTTTTCATTAGGGCTGCCCTTTGTGTAAAATAATTAGAGCAGCCAGATTATTAGGAGAAATAAATTCTCTAAATAACTGCACATAGTAGCAATCAATGTTAAATTTCATTATATCAAGTGAGTTGGGAAAATAATATTTGCATGACTATATTTGCATATCTAATGCTTTTAGGGCTTTATGCTTCATAAACTTCTTGAAAATGTTATACAACTTTTATTATATCTGAGTGTATATGGAAAATCTGTGTACCTTCCTCTCAATTTTGCTATCAATCTGAAAGTGCTCTAAAAAATAAAATATATGCTACTGTTACACAGTGTAGTTGCTTATTTCTTTTCCAAAACTAAATGCTGATCTAAATACAGTAAAAATACACAATAAAATCTAAATACACACACACACACATACACACACACAAATTTTATGTCGTGTGGGTATAGAAGAAAGATGGAAGGCCTTGAAACAAATCGTCTTCACCTTTAACCTATATTATACGCCTGTCCCTCTCAGTCAAACTGTTTCCCAAATATTCATCCCACGAACCCTACTTCTTTGCTAAATTATCAAACACGGAGTCAGATTACTATGTTACATACAAAGAGTTACAATTATTACCTATTTTTCCCATTGATGTGATTGAATAATCTAATTTGAAAAGTATGTGTCTAAACTGACTGTTTTAGATCCTTACAAGTTTGCAATAATTTGTATTTTTGTCCATTCTATGTGAAATCTTACCTGTTTTTATTCTTTAACAACCATGTTTGTCAACAAAGGTTTTCTATTTTATTAAGTGTTTTAAGAATTTCATAGTACTTTTGCAAAATGTTTCCTTGCTTAGAAAGTGTGTTATTTAGTTAACTATATTTGGTAAATAAGTATGTCAGAATTTTTAAAACTTACTTTTGCTTACCTTAAGTACATTTCATTTTAATTATTCTCTCAATAACTAAAGGCTGTTGAAATATGTATGTTTTATTTTCAACATGTGTCATAATGAGTACACTGAGAGAATACGATTATTTAAAAATAGACGACAAATGAAAGAAAATTGTGCCATATTTTAATGAAATAAAAAGATTGTCAAAGATATAGCTTCCACGATTGGGTTTACATTTCATTCAGATTGACAAAGAAACAATCCTATACTACTCAACACTTTGAGTGAGATTTTTTTTAGTTTGAAGATTAATGTGTATTTTCTCTTTCTGTTTCTCCAACTTGAAAGTCACTTTTGCAACAGCGTAAAGCTCCTAGGTAGCACATTATAGTGCCTGTCGAATTTGTATGATGATCAACGTGTTGGTATTCTTGTTAAAGATGCCATCAGAAGGAAAGGTTTCATGTCCATTTTCCTGCCTCACTTTCTTCTTCCCAACATTATTCCTGACAGTAAATAAAACTAAGATGATGTAAGTATTTAAACTGTCTTTTCTTTCTTTAACATGTCTTTCTTCTGTGTGTCTTACCTGACAGGACACCCTTGGATAAGGGATCTGCCCTATATCCTCTCCTACCCCCACCTAAAATGCTGAGGTTCTATCTTTCTATTTTTAGGAGAAGGGTGTAGGATGACCAGGGAAGGAAGAAGTTGAATGATAACATGTAATCAGATACACTAGATATGATTGTAACTCTCTCTTTCTCTGTGTGTGTGTGTGTGTGTGTGTGTATGTATGTTACATTTATATTATATTATATTATGTGTATTATATATTGTATATTATAATTTATATTATAAATATTTATATATTTATAACAAATTCTATATTTTACTAATACAAAACTCAAAATGTAATCATGTTACGTAATCTATTGCATATTTTTTTCTGTTAATGTGATATATTCATTTTCAACTTTTATATATAAAATAGTTGAAACGATTAAACAACTTAGTGATCTCTTGTTCACACTATGGTTACAAATGAATGAAACTATTATTAGGAAACTTGAATATCCTACTAGTTCAATTTTGAAGTATCTGTATTGGTAAGAAAGTTGGTGGAACAGTACAGAAATGTTTTATAGTATCAAGCAGATATACTTAGTAGGTAAAATGTAAATTACTGAGACATTATTTGATGTAGGTATAAATAAAGTAGATATTCTCAACTAGTAACTTAATTATGCTAACTGATCTCAGCTTGAATTATCTTCACATTGGTTTAAACCACTATCTCCCTCTTCTTCGATTCCTCATAACTTCCTTTTGTGTTGGAACATGAGTCTCCCAATAAGCAGCTCTGGTTTTCCACTTCACCCTTGAACTTCATCATAGATCCCTTCTCGCTTTGAGCCTCCTAAAATTTGGTGAAAATGAAAAGTAATTTCTTATAGAAATTTTTGATTCCCATAGAATAAAGATGAGAACAGTTATTCTGCTCCTTTCTTCCTTTCATTAAATAACTTACATTCTATTAGTCAAAAAATTTCATCCCAGATAAGTTACTTACATTTGATAGTCATTGTTTTATATTTATTAAATTGTTTATAGGGACAGTATCTGACTTGTATTGATCAAGTTTTATTATGTTTTTCTTTTTACTGATAAATTATACAGTTTTGGTGGAAAGTACTTAATGAAAATTGCATTGTCAAACTCAAAAGTATGAATGCAAATTTTTATACTAATGGAATTCACAGATAATTCTAAATTATGAAGTGTTTGAGGTATAAGCAATAATAGAAAAGAAATATTTTTAAAAGACTCAAATAGTACAATATTCAAAGAAATTTTTAAAATATACAAGAAAATGCTTTTTTAAAATTTATTATTATTATTATACCTTAAGTTCTAGTGTACATGTGCATAACATACAGGTTTGTTACATATGTATACTTGTGCCATGTTGGTGTGCTGCACCCATCAACTCGTCGGCACCCATCAACTCATCATTTACATCAGGTATAACTACCAATGCAATCCTTCCCCCCTCCCCCTTCCCCATGATAGGCCCCGGTGTGTGATGTTCCCCTTTCTGAGTCCAAGTGATCTCATTGTTCAGTTCCCACCTATGAGTGAGAACATGCGGTGTTTGGTTTTCTGTTCTTGTGATAGTTTGCTAAGAATGATGGTTTCCAGCTGCATCCATATCCCTACAAAGGACACAAACTCATCCTTTTTTATGGCTGCATAGTATTCCATGGTGTATATGTGCCACATTTTCTTAATGCAGTCTGTCATTGATGGACATTTGGGTTGATTCCAAGTCTTTGCTATTGTGAATAGTGCCGCAATAAACATACATGTGGATGTGTCTTTATGGCAGCATGATTTATAATCCTTTGGGTATATCCCCAGTAATGGGATGGCTGGATCATATGGTACATCTAGTTCTAGATCTTTGAGGAATTGCCACCAGTAACAGACAAACAGAGAGCCAAATCATGAATGAACTTCCATTCACAATCGCTTCAAAGAGAATAAAATACCTAGGAATCCAACTTACAAGGGATGTAAAGGACCTCTTCAAGGAGAACTACAAACCACTGCTCAGTGAAATAAAAGAGGACACAAACAAATGGAAGAACATACCACGCTCATGGATAGGAAGAATCAATATCATGAAAATGGCCATACTGCCCAAGGTTATTTATAGATTCAATGCTATCCCCATCAAGCTACCAATGACTTTCTTCACAGAATTGGAAAAAACTGCTTTAAAGTTCATATGGAACCAAAAAGGAGCCCACATTGCCAAGACAATCCTAAGTCAAAAGAACAAAGCTGGAGGCATCACGCTACCTGACTTCAAACTAAACTACAAGGCTACAGTAACCAAAACAGCACGGTACTGGTACCAAAACAGAGATATAGACCAATGGAACAGAACAGAGTCCTCAGAAATAATACCACACATTTACAGCCATCTGATCTTTGACAAACCTGAGAGAAACAAGAAATGGGGAAAGGATTCCCTATTTAATAAATGGTGCTGGGAAAATTGGCTAGCCATAAGTAGAAAACTGAAACTGGATCCTTTCCTTGCTCCTTATATGAAAATTAATTCAAGATGGATTAGAGACTTAAATGTTAGACCTAATACCATAAACACCCAAGAAGAAAACCTAGGTAGTACCATTCAGGACATAGGCCTGGGCAAAGACTTCATGTCTAAAACACCAAAAGCAACGGCAGCAAAAGCCAAAATTGACAAATGGGATCTAATTAAACTAAAGAGCTTCTGCACAGCAAAAGAAACTACCATCAGAGTGAACAGGCAACCTACAGAATGGGAGAAAATTTTTGCAATCTACTCACCTGACAAAGGGCTAATATCCAGAACCTACAAAGAACTCAAACAAATTTACAAGAAAAAAAACAAACAACCCCATCAAAAAGTGGGCAAAGGATATGAACAGACATTTCTCAAAAGAAGACATTCATACAGCCAACAGACATATGAAAAAATGCTCATCATCACTCGCCATCAGAGAAATGCAAATCAAAACCACAATGAGATACCATCTCACACCAGTTAGAATGGCGATCATTCAAAAGTCAGGAAACAACAGGTGCTGGAGAGGCTGTGGAGAAATAGGAACACTTTTACACTGTTGGTGGGATTGTAAACTAGTTCAACCATTATGGAAAACAAGAAAATGCTTTTTATGAACAACTAGAGTAGAATGAATGTAGTACCAATATTTTTTAAGAGGTAAACCATATGTGATGGATAGCTGTTATGTTTGAAATCATGTATAAATATGAAATTTGATGTGATTATGAAATATTACTTTGTTAGTAATATAAAATATTGTGCTTGCTTTTGACTACCTTTAAGGAGAAAAATTTATATTTACATGTCATACTTTTATTTCACATTTATAATAATTGCTAAAGAGATATTCCCAAAGCTTTCACACAAATAAGACAAGCACATCAAATTCACTACAAAGTAGGAACTTGACTTCCACGCAAAATAAGTTGCTTTATTATCTATGAGCATACAGATTTCTATAGGAAAACGTTACTGAATCTGATATTGTAATCAAAATTCTCTAATTTGCATTGGGAGAATATGCTCTGGAGACTAAAATATTCTCATTATTGAGTTTTTAAAGTAATAGAAATTAACGTATTTGTTGAACTCTTTTCATATTAGGATTTTTAAAGATGACATTAAAGAAGCTAAATACAATATTCATTACTTTTGAGTTTATAAACTCTGACTCACGCTACATTGATTCTTGGATATATACCTACTATATCAATGCTATATAGATGTATTATACAATAGAAAGTAGTAATACACTGCAATTATCACCTATGTATTTTTCTCATAATTTTTTTATGCACTTGCTATCAAAGATAGTTTACCTGTGGTATATCAGCAAAAATGACCAGGTTTATTTGTATTTATTATTCCCCATTCAGTATGAATGGACCATGTAGCTCTTATTCACAGCATCTAAAAAGGTAATACATAAAAAACTATTAATTGTTACATATGAGTGAATACTTTTTTTTTTTTTTTTTTTTTTTTTGAGATGGAGTCTCCCTCTGTCACCAGGCTGGAGTGCAGTGGGACTGGGGCCACCTTGGCTCACTGCAACCCCCTCCTCCTGGGTTCACGCCATTCTCCTTCCTCAGGCTCCCGAGTAGCTGGGACTACAGGCTCCTGCCACCATGCCCAGCTAATTTTTGTATTTTTAGTAGAGACAGGGTTTCACCATACTGGCCAGGCTAGTCTCAAACTCCTGACATTGTGATCTACCTTCTTCAGCCTCCCAAAGTGCTGGGATTACATCAAATGTTTTTTCATGTCGAATCTTCTTTACAATTATATAAAACTTTAACCACCAAGCATTCATTTCATGCCTTCGTAATTCCTAGTCATGGTCGTTTTTTAAATTTTTTATTTTGAAGTGATGGTATAAGCAAAAAAACAATTCATAGATATCTCTCTTCATTGTGGAGAATGATTGGAGGGTCAAGGCAGGTGAGCATAGTGAATCTCAGAGAATTTCTCCAGGTTCTGTTCAACTGCTTCTAGAAAACATAGAGAAAAGGGATGGTATTTATTATAATAGTTGAATAACTTAACATCCCAGAATTGTGTTAACATTATTTTCTTCTTTACTCGACAGTTATAACCCTCTCTCTGGAACCTCTATGCGTTCATTATGCATGTCCCCACATCAAGGGTCAATCTTCTGGCTCTTGATTAGAGAGAATGTACATAAATATGGTAATACGTTAATTTGCTACCATTTTACTTTACTTTGTTCCCAAATATTTTGAAATGGAGAATTGCATATGTACCAACACTGAAGTTATCACCTTCCAAAGGAGATTAAGAAAAAATTATAAGTCTGAATATGAAACATAGAAATAAAGCTAAAATACTTATTCTGAAATGGTAAAGATTAGAAGTTGTAATGGTCTTACGTCTCAAAAGCTATTACAATGGGTGTACTTACAAGTTTTTCTCAGCTAATAGTGAAAAAGGAAAGATTAAAACTCAGGAGATATTTAAGATAAATTTGTAAGAATCCTATGATTTCATGAATTAATGATAGGAGTAGAGAAATGTTATGCTATAACATTTTCTTCTTATAAGTTGTAAAACAAACTGCTTTACCTCAAGGCAGAAGAACAGATTCAGGGAATATTGAAATCTCTCTTAATCTTGTCACTACATAATTTGTGCAATGTTAGTTTCATTCTGCTACATTCTCTGTGAAATATAAATTATATAATATTGATTGTGGTTCATCGACCATATCAATCAACAAATACTTAGAACCTGACATTTTTCTAGGAATTACAGATATATTTTTATTTCTTTCAAGGCATCTATGTATCTATCTGTCTATCTACCTATCTGTCATCTCTCTATCTATCATCTATCTATCTATCTATCTATCTATCTATCTATCTATCTATCTTTTAATAGCTTTTTAGGGTACAAGTGTTTCTTAATTACATGGATGAATTCTATAGTGATGAAGTCTGGGATTTTAGTGCGCCCATCATCTGAGTAGTGTGCATTTTACCCAATATGTAGTTTTTCATTCCTCACTCCCCTCCCACCTTTCCCTTTCTGAGTTTAAGTGTGTTATACCACTCTGTGTGCCTTTGTATACCCATAGCTTAGTTCCAACATATAAGTGAGAATTTACAGTATTTGGTTTTCCATTCCTGACTTACTTCACTTAGAATACTGGTCTCTCGCTCCATCCAAGTGGCTGCAAAAGACATTATTCTGTTTGGTTTTAAGACTGAGTAGTTTTTCCATGGTGTACGTGTGTGTGTGTGTGTGTGTGTGTGTGTGTGTGTGTGTTATATAAACATTATATATTATATATATGATATATTGTATTTTTAGAAGAGACAGGGTTTCACCATATTGGTCAGGCTCGTCTCAAGCTCCTGACCTTGTGAACTGCACACCTCAGCCTCCCAAAGTGCTGGGATTGCATCAAAATGTTTTTTCATGTCAAATCTTCATTACAGTTACATAAAGTTTTAACAACCAGGCATATATATGTTTATGTTTATATAAATATATATTTATATATAATATGTTTATATTTATATAGATATACTATATTTATATATTTATATGTTATATATTTATATAAATAAATTATATTTATATATTTATATACATGTATTATATTTATATATAAATATATATATTTAACTTTTTTTATCCACTCATTGGTCAGTGGGCACATACAGTGGTTCTATATCTTTGCAATTTTGAATTGTGCTGCAATAAATATACATGTGCAGGTGTCTTTTCGATATATTGACATCTTTTTCTTTGGGTAAATACCCAGTAGTGGTATTGCTGGATTGAATGGTAGGTCTACTTTTAGTTCTTTATGAAATTATCATACTGTTTTCCATAGAAGTTTTACTAATTTACATTCCCACCTGCAGTGTATAAGCTTTCCCTTTTCACCACATTCACACCAACATCTATTGTTTTTGATTTTTTAATAATGGCCATTCTTGCAGGGGTAAGGTATTATCTCACTGTGGTTTTAATTTGCATTCCCCTGATGATTAGTGATGTTGAGTATTTTTTAAAATATATTTGTATATCTTCATTTGAGAAATGTCTATTTATGTCAGTTGCCCACTTTTTGATGTAATTATTATTATTTTTTTCTTGCTGATTTGTTTGAGTTTCTTGTAGATTCTGAATGTTACTCCATTGTTGGATGTATAGTTGGCAAATATTTTTAGAAATACATTTTCTACGAACTAGGGAACAAAACAGATAAAATGTTTGTTCTCCTAAAGCTTATATCCATTTGGGGAGACAAAATGAACAAATGAACATACAGATAGATATTTAAATATAGATATAGATGATATAGCTATCTGTTTTGACAAAAAATAATGAAAGGGATAGGAAATAAATTGCAATAGAAAGTGTCTGAGAAGGAATGAAATTCATTTTTTCAGGGTGGCCACAGAAGACCTCTTGGGTTAAGTGACATACGTGAGGGAGGAGCCTCCAGGGTATGTGCATTGACTTGAGTTTGTGCTGAAAGAATAGCAAATCAGAGGTCTCAAGGTAGAAATATGTCCAGTATTTTTAAGAAATGGCAAGGATATCGGTGGTACTGCAGTGGAAGAAGGACAGGAATTGAGGTAAAAGAGGTGGAGAAACTACTTGAAACTTACAAACATTAACCTAGTAACAAATTCATATTAGAGTCTAACACTTACAAGTCTTTCCATAGTATTCTCACAGTACCAGAACTACAAACATGTCTTCTCTTACACTGTGCTTATTTGACAGAAAATGTTTTGATTTTTGTACATTTTTCAATTGCTACAATAAATATTGTACAATGATAAAAGTATCATCTATTGGAAGTTATGTTTAATATTTTATTCATCATTATAATTCCAGAATCTATTACAATATTAATCACTGGATGGTCAAAATACGTACTTGTTCAATGAATCTGTGAATGATTCAAATCTCCTTTTACAGTAAGAAGTAGCATAATATGGTTAAAAGGATAGACTGGGGAATTAAACTGAGTTTGCATGCTGGTACTTTAGAGATACGTTTCTTTGGTCCCTATGGGGGTTACAATTAACATTCTAAATTTGTAACATTCCAGTTTTTACTGATACCAATTCATGGAAACTGAACAACCTGCTCCTGAATGACTACTGGGTACATAACAAAATCAAAGCAAAAATAAATAGGTTCTTTTAAACCAATGAGAACAAAGACATAGTGTACCAGGATCTCTGTGACACAGCTAAAGCAGTGTTTAGAGGGTAATTTATAGCACTAAATGCCCACAGGAGAAAGCGGGAGAGATCTCAAATCTGCACTCTAACATCCCAATTAAAAGAACTAGAGAAGCAAGATCAAATAAATTCAAAAGCTAGCAGTAAACAAAAAATATCTAAGATCAGAGAAGAACTGTAGGAGAGAAATAGAGATATGAAAAATCCTTTTAAAAAATCAGTGAATCTAGGAGCTGGTTTTTTGAAAAGGTTAACAAAATAGATAGACGGATAGACAGACTAGTAAGGAATAAAAGAGAGAAGAATCAAATAGACATAATAAAAAATAGTAAAGGGATATCATCACTGATCTCACAGAAATACAAAGTACCATCAGAGAATACTTTAAACACCTCTAGGCAAATAAACTAGAAAATCTAAAATAAATGGATAAATTCCTGGACATATACACCCTCCCAAGAGTAAACCAGGAAGAAGTCAAATCCCTGAATAGACCAATAACAAGTTCTGAAATTGAGGCAGTAATTAATAGCCTACCAACCAAAAAAGAACCCAGGACCAGATGGAATCACAGCCAAATTCTACCAGAGGTACAAAGAGGAGCTGGTACTATTCCTTCTGAAACTATTACAAACAATAGAAAAAGAAGGATTCCTCTCTAACTCATTTTATGAAGCCAGCATCATCCTGATGCCAAAACTTGGCAGAGACACAAGAAAAGAAAATGTCTGGCCAATATCTCTGAAGAACATTTATGCGAAAATCCTCAATAAAATACTGGCAAACTGAATCCAGCAGCATATCAAAAAGCTTTTCCACCAAAATCAGTCAGCTTCATTCCTGGGATGCAAGGCTGGTTCAACATACACAAATCAATAAACATAATCCATCACATAAACAGAACCAATGACAAAAACCACATGATTATCTCAATAGATGCAGAAAAGGCCTTTGATAAAATTCAACATCCCTTCACACTAAAAACTCTCTATAAACTAGGTATTTATGGAATGTATCTCAAAATCATAAGAACTATTTATGACAAACCAGCAGCCAATATCATACTGAATGAGCAAAAGCTGGAAGCGTTCCCTTTGAAAACCGGCACAAGACAAGGATGCCCTCTCTCACCACTCCTATTCAACATAGTATTGGAAGTTCTGGCCAGGGCAATCAGGCAAGAAAAAAAAATAAAGCGTATTCAAATAGGAAGAAAGGAAGTCAAATTATATTTACTTCTACAGTTACTTTACTGGAGGTCTATTTTCTTGTATCTCTTCAAGTCACTGTCTAGTGTCCCTTTGCTTAAACCTGAAGAACTCCCATTAGCATTTCTTCTGAACACATCTATTGATGGCAAACTCTCGCAACTTTTATGTGGCAATGTCTTAATTTCTCCTTGATTTTTTGAAGGATACTTTTGCTGGATATAAATTTTTTTGTTTGACTTTTTTCTTTCAGCACTTTAAATATGTCACCCCTCTAAATATGGCCTCCAGGGTTTTACATAAAATATCAGTGTAATGATTTTTTTTACATGATGAGTTTCTTTCTCTTGCTGCTTTCAAAATTAACATCTTCTCATAGACTTTCAATGATAAGTTTGTAATGTTTCTCAAAATGGATCTTTTTGAGGTTATCCTAGTTAGAATTTGTTGAAACTCTTAAATGTGGAGATTTATGTTTTTTATCAAATATGAAAAGTTTTTGCAATTATTCTTCATATATTTTTCATCCCCCAGGTCACTTGGTTCACTTTATCATTTTTTCTGTTTTTCAGACTGGATAATTTTAATTGATCTATCTTCAAGTCTGCTGTTATTTTCTTTTGACTACTCAAATCTCCTATTGAACACTCTAGTGGATTTTTTATTTCAATTATTGTACTTTTAAGTTCCATAATGTCTAATTGTTTCTTTTTAAAATATTTTTTGTGTCTACGTGTACATCCATCATTTTCTTGGTTTCCCTCAGTTTTTGGTCTGTAGTTTCCACTAGTTCTTTGAGAATATTTAAGACAGTTTATTTAAACTATTTATATTGTAAACACAATGTCAGGGATTCCTCAGGGATGGTATCTGTCACTTTTTTTTCCTGTGAATGAGATATAGTTTCCTGTTTCTTTGTATGTCATGTGACTATTTTATCCAAATCTGAATATTTGAATCCTATGAAAAATCCTGGGAATTAAGTTCTCCTTCTTCCCCAGAACTCACTATCTTTGACTGTAAAAATATATTTAGTAACTTTTCTTGTTTTTGCAAAGATTGTATTCAATGTCATGTAGGTCATTTAGCTGTCAGTTCCTTTAGCGTGTGTTCAGCTAGTATTTTGGCAGAAATTTCCTTGAATGCCAGAGGCAATACATGAATAAAGAAACAAACAAAAAAAACAGTTTTTGTAGATTGCGTCTGTTCTGGAGCATTCCTTCAGTACTTTTCAGGCTGTTAACAATGCTGTTTAATGCTGTTAGCAATGCTGTTAGCCTTTATTTCCTGATTACACTGTCCAAATCTGCTGCTGAATACCCTAGTGAAATTTTCAATTTAGTTATTGCACTTATCAGATAGAGATCACCCAGATGTGAAAGCTTATGATGTTCTCAAGTCTTTTGCTAAGCATACATTTCGCTCTGAACCTGTACATGGCTTTCTAAATCCTCCAGTCTACATAGGCACTTTTGAATGTCAAACCTTCCCAAGGAAACAAACCCCCACGCTTTTCCCCCTAGGCTTTAGGCAGTCTATTTAAGGTCTCGCCTTTTTTTTTTTTTTTTTTTTTTTTTTTGGTCTCATGCAGTTGTGGGATTATGTTTGCCTTACAAGGTTTTGAAGTATATCCATTGCTTTTCCACCCTAAAAGAGTTCTAATTTTGCTGAAAGCTCTGCTTTTTTGGAAGTCAGTTAGCCTTCCTGTCCCTTATGTATACAATGGAGATAACAATACATAGTTGTATCATTTAAGATACACTAGGCTGTGTGACTATAGCAAAAACTTCCCAGATCTCAGTAGTTTAAAACAAATTTGCTTCTTTCATGTTCTTGACATATTTGTATTGATTGTCAGAAAGGGGCTGTAGTTAAAGTAGTCACCTAGGGATACAGACTACATCTAAATAATTGCCTCTTCAAATAGTCGAGAGAAAATTTCACACTGATTATTTAGAATTGAGGGTGACACATATCATTTCGACTTTAACTGACCAAGTAATCTCATGTAGTCATACATAAATTCAATCCATGGAGAAGTTGAATCCTACTATATAACATGAAAGAGAAAACCAATTGTATTAGTCAGCATTCTCCAGAGGGAAAGAACCAGTAAGATATGTATGTATGTATATATATGCGTGTGTGTGTGTGTATATATATGTGTGAGATCTAATTAGAGAGAATTGACTCACAGTTACAAGGCCATGTCCCAGGATAGTTCATCTTCAAACTGGAGAAAGAGAGAAACCAGCAGCAAGACTCAGTCTAAGACCCAAAGCCTGAAAACCAGAGAAGTTGACAGTGCAGTCCTCAGTCTGAGGCTAGAGGGTCAAGAGCCCCCAGAGGCTACTGGTACAAGTGCCAGAGTACTAAAGCTTAAGAACCCAGAGTATGATGTCCAAGGGCAGGAGGAGAGGAAGCCATGGGAAGATAGAAAAAGAGAGGACTCAGCAACCTGCTTATCCCTCTTCTTCAGCCTGCTTTGTTTTAGTCACGCTGGCAGCAAATTGGATGATGCCCACCCACATTGAGGGTAAGTGATATGGTTAGACTGTGTCTCCACTCAAATCTCGTCTTGAATTGTAGCTCCCATAATTCCCACATGTTGTGGGTGGGACCTGGTGGGAGGTAATGGAATTGTGGGAGTGGGTCTTTTCCTTTCTGTTCTCATAGTAGTGAATAAGTCTCACAAGATCTGTGGTTTTATAAGGTGGAGTTCCCCTGCACATGCTCTCTTTTTGCCTGCCACCATGTCAAATGTGACTTTGCTCCTCATTCATCTGTCATCATTGTGAAGCCTTCCAGTTAGGTGGAACTGTGAGTCAATTAAACCTCTTTCCTTTATAAATTGCCCAGTCTCAGGTATGTCTTTATTACCAGCATGAGAGCAGATTAGAACAGTGGGTCTTCCTCCCCCATTCCACTAACTCAAATGTCATTCTCCTCTGGCAACACCCTCACACACATACTCAGAAACAAAACTTTACCAGTCACCTAGGCATCCCTCAATCCAGTCAAGTTGACGCCTAATATTAACAGTCACATCAATTATATGTGAAAATCCCTAAACACTATCATTCTTCCTGGAAGGGTTGGTATGAGAAATAAATACTTAATATTAGGTTAATAATTAGACTAGTGTTTGGTACTTAGTAATTGCTATCTATATAATGTTAAATACATACATTCAGTGTTTAGTCATAATTCTGAATCCTTACAGCTGTAATTTAAATTTATGAAGAGTCCTCTATCCACTCATCCAACCCCCATGAAAAAAAAAAACTACTTCAGCATTTTTAACTATGAACTAATTTAGATTAAATTACTATATCCTTCATATCTAAGGTGATGTTAAGGAATAACTGAGTATTAACAGCAATATATAATAAATAAAAAGAAAAAGTAATTTCTAAAATTAGTAATTTGTTATTATAATTTGTATAGTTAAATTCAAGCAACAAATATGTTTTCCATAGTATTAGGTAAAATCACTGAAATATTTAAAACTTTAAACAGAAATTGTTTATGAGGTTTATGAGAATAAGTTTATCATTGATGTTATGTGAAAACAAGCTCATCATAAATTTTTGATGAAGAAATATATTTACATTTATAAATGTTTATCAATTTATTTTTTCAGAAGCTTTAAAGTGAATGTCTCTGCCTTCTTTCATGTAAATAAACATTTTACACTATACTATTCATCAATCTAATTAATTTAATACTCTACATTGATTCAAATGCTAAAGGAAGGTTTTCATCAAGTTACCAGTTCTGGACCAAACAACAGTGTAGCTCTCTATGTTTACTTCACATTTATATTTTGTAGTGAGTCTTGTATTATGCACAGAATATCTGAAATAACTGTGTGCTATTTACTTGTAATAAAGTATTAAATCACAATATAGTAATGTACCCTTTGTTCATGGTTGGAGTAAGATTGCTCTGAACTGGAATTAAGTATTTATTGTAAATGTAGCCAAATCAAACTGTGTAGTGTAGACCCTAAATTTAAAAAAACACTATGGCCGGGCGCGGTGGCTCAAGCCTGTAATCCCAGCACTTTGGGAGGCCGAGACGGGCGGATCACGAGGTCAGATCGAGACCATCCTGGCTAACACGGTGAAACCCCGTCTCTACTAAAAAATACAAAAAAAAAAACTAGCCGGGCGAGATGGCGGGCGCCTGTAGTCCCAGCTACTCGGGAGGCTGAGGCAGGAGAATGGCGTAAACCCGGGAGGCGGAGCTTGCAGTGAGCTGAGATCCGGCCACTGCACTCCAGCCTGGGCGACAGAGCAAGACTCCGTCTCAAAAAAAAAAAAAAAAAAAAAAAAAAACACTATGGTCAGTTACACTAATCAAACAAATTAAATTTTTTTTTTAAAGTTTTAAAATTTTCAAGTACCATGGGATTCTTAATGAACAAGCAAAGAACTGAATTTGCATTTCTCCCTGGAAGTCTGCTATATTATAGCTGCAACTCCATCTGGATTAAAAAATAGTGTCTGGATCATTTTATTCTTCTGAAAGTTTGTCTTTTGCTCCAAGTTTTTCTTCAAATACTGTAAATTGTATCTGTCCAATTTCAAAGAAAAGTGAGAACACTTGAGAACAACGATTTTTCGAAATCTACAGTTCCTATAACTTTTCCAATCTGGTTTCCAACTAAAAGTTGAGATAGCTCTTACCTTTATTCACTTAAGTCAATAGGAAACCCAAAGATTCATGTTTGAAAGAGGTTTTTCAACTTCAAAGCTTTGCATTTGTAAGCTAGATATTTGTGAATACAACTGTATTTTATAGATGCTGATCAGCAAGGGATGATCAGAACCAATAAAATGAGCTCATAAATGCCCAGCCAATAACAAAAGATATTGTATGTTTTGGTAAGTGAGTGCAATACAAGCAAGTCAACATTACAGGTATATACTTGTATTAGTCCATTTTCACACTGCTGATAAGCACATACCCAGGACTAGGAAGAAAAAGAGGTTTAATTGGAGTTCCAGTTCCACATGGCTGGGGAGGCCTCAGAATCATGGCGGGAGGTGAAAGGCACTTGTTACATGGTAGTGGCAAGAGAAAATGAGGAAGAAGCAAAAGCGAAAATCCTTGATAAACCCATCAGATCTCATGAGACTTATTCATTAGCACAAGAATAGCACGGGAAAGACTGGCTTCTATGATTCAGTTACCTCCCCCGGGTTCCTCCCACAACACATGGGAATTCTGGGAGATACAACTCAAGCTGAGATTTTGGGTGGGGACACAGTCAAACCATATCAATACTTTTATAGGCTTTTAAAATTAGTCCCACATTATACTTTATAAGAATCTTTGGAGTCTATTTAACTAAACGGAGATTGCTGATTGACTTACTAAGGAAATAAAATTTAATACTATTAACAGAATTTATTGAGTATTAAATATTTGATTGATAATTTTGGTGCCATATCCCTAACATAACACAGAGTGTAATTAAGTTTTCCAATGATACACAGCTTGCAAGTAGCAATTACGATATTTGAAAATTGCTTAAAAAAAAAAAAAAATACAAACTCCCTGTCACTTCAAAGCTATGTCCTAAGGACTATGGTTTTTCTATGACTGAAAAATCAGGACACATATAGAAGCAAATTGATATCACCTTAAAATATATAAAAGAAAAAATGCCAAAACATGCTAAATATTTCATTATTTATGTCCTCAAATGATTAATTAAAAAAATTGCAAACTTGAACAGGAGTTGGAAGATTAGCAAATTTACACTTGCATACCCATTATCTAGATTCATCAGGTGTAAATGGTTTTGCCAAATTGACGTTCTGCCTACCCCAAGTGGTATCTATATCATGTCCATTTGAAAGCAATCTCAAAAAAATTGTGAAATACAATCTCAAAATTTTTCTGCATGTAATTTTTAAAAGCTAGGACAGTGTTCTACAAAAATGGAAGTTCTGTTACTTCACACAAGAACTTTAACTTTGATATATTAATATTAAACAAAAAACAAATTCTGATACTTGTTAATAAGTGAAAGAGATTACTAGATACCCTTTGGTATACCCATTAGTTCTAGACTTACAATTTTGGTAAATTTTCTATTGACTGCTATATTTTATAACAGATTTATGAAATTAACGAAACAGATTTTTATAACACATATTTGTGAAATAGCAGAGGTTATCTGGTAGATTTCTGTTTATACAGATGCAAATTATTTCTAGCTGTTTGAAAAGACAACTCTACAACTATAGTTCATTGTTCTAGTTTTATACCTAATCCAGCAATATTATCTTAATAACCCTTTATTAATTTGCCTTATAGAAACCTAACCCTTCATATAATCTTTGGATTAATATCTTACTGGTTCCCTTATTAAGTGATGTGAGCTAGATAAATATTTTAGATGTATTTATTTTTTACTTGTTCCTCATGGTTTTTAAATTTCTGTAAATCAAACTTTAACAATAATATTATTTAACACATAGTGTTTATTTGAATTTCCCCAATATCTCAATAGTTCCTTGCTAATTCATTTATTTATTTGATTACTTTGATCCAGGATTCAAACAATGATTCTTCGTTTTAATTGGTTACCTGTCTTTTTAGTTCAATGTGAAATAACACTTTCTTCGTTTCACTATTTTTTGTTTTTCATGATATTGACATTTGTTCTTTTAATAATAGAACCAAATTTTCTGATAGAATGTCCCACCATCTGATTGTTTTTGAATGTTTATTCATGATTACACTAAGGTTAAACAACTTTGACAAGAATACTGCAAGTGATGTTGTGTACTTCCTATTATATTAGAATTACATAATGACCATTTGTGTCTTTTTAGAAGATGCTAAATTCAGCCTGTTGGTGAAGGTGATTTCTGTGGGCATTTCCATTGTAAAGTTTCATTTTGTTGCATGTATTTATCAAGCCATCTGTGGGGTGTTGCTTTGAGGCTACATAACGATACTGTTTTGTTTTGTTTTGTTTTGTTTTGTTTTGTTTTTTACTTTTAGCCAATTACTTATCATGTCCTGATGACTTTTGCTTGAGTTAATTATTACATTAACATTTACACAACCAATTTTTTCACTCTGAAATGTTAATGTTTATGGGCAATGGAAATGGTTAGGGGAGTTTAAGAATGGGATCAAAAGATATATGCGTAGATGTTCATACACAGGTACATAGATTCCAGATTTCAAACACTAATGGTGAACATCGATTAGAAAACTTTTAAGTATAAAAGAAGTAAACAAACACTATAATTTACTTTTTAAACTGGAATCAAGTTGCTCAAATTGGTGCAGGGGTTAAGTCACAAACATCATTATAAGATTAATAAAGTATCAGTTAATAGAGTAATCAGAAACTTACAGTGAAGCAGTATATGTGACCTTGAACCTAATTTTTCTGTCTTCTAAATTTGGAATAATAAGACATGCTTCATAAGGCTTTAGAGAGTCAAATGATGCATAGGACTGTTTTGAGGATTAATTGAGATACTACATCTAAATCACAGATGATACGTCCTGACATGTAAAAATGATTTGTAAATCTTAGTTATTTTCGCTACATTGTATTTTTCCTACACATCCCATTATTTATTGTTTTTTTTTTAATGACTAGTAAAAAACAAAGAAATAGAATAAAATCTAGACGACTTTCAAGTCTTTTCTCTCTACATATGCAATTTCAATTGATTGATTTCTTTTTTATTTCTTCTACTACTACTACTACTACTAAGTCTTTTTTGGTTTTGTTTTGTTTTGGTTTTTGACACAGGGTCTCATTCTGACACCCTGTCACCCAGGCTAGACTGCACTGGCATGATCACGGCTCATCACAGCCTAGATTTCCCAAGCATAGTTGGTCATCACACCTCAGCCTTCTGAGTAGCTGGAACTACAGGGACATGCCATCACGCCCAGCTAATTTTTGTGCTTTTTGTAGAGACAGGGTTTTGACATATTGCCCTGGCTGGTCTGAAACTTCTGCGCTCAAGCAATCCTCCTGACTCAGCCTCCTAAAGTGCTGAGATTACAAGTGTGAGGCACCACACTCAGCCTACTTTCTGTAGTATGTTCTACTTCTTATTTTAAATCTTTGTTTATTGCTTAAAAATAGACCCTATAAAATCTTTAAGAACGTGACTTTCATTGTTAAAAAACCTTCACTTAGAGAGACTTTGGCAATAGAATCATTGTTCTACACATATAATACATCTTGTGATGTCATAACTGCAGCAGTTACGAAGGGTAAATTCCTACATAGAAGTCAGTAGATGAAAAGAGAAATGTGTAACAGTGATCATTCCAGAAGCATGTATAGAAAAATTAAAACTACTAAAATGTTGCATCTGTTGATGAAAGGTGGCATTTCCATCCAAAAATATGAAGTCATTTTGTGTTGAATTCTTTAAATTTGTCTTGAAAATAAATGCATGTATGTATGTGTATGAGTGGTGTGTGTGTCTGTGTGTGTGGGGGGGTGTGGGGGTGTGTGTTTTGGAAGAAAGTTGTGAAACATCTTTATGCAGGACTCTTTTCAAATTTATACCAACTTTGTAAACTTGAGTCATTCCTATCTAGATTACTATAGCTGGGAGAAGTGTCATTGCAGTGCCTCAACCACAGTGTTTGCTTCTGTTTATATTTTGAGTTAAAATGGAAGAAATCATGGAAATAGTTTAGAAGTTTTAACAATCCCTCATTGACAAATAAAAAGGCTTGCTTTCAAAATAACCCATCCAGTATAATCTTTATACCATTTAGAGCTCAACTACAAAGATGGCTCATCAGGAAGGGATAAAGGGAATGTGGTGATCTTTCTTTGTAAATGATCTAGCTCTTGTTTTATTTGCCTATTACTTTGAACCATTTCTGTATCAAAGTCATGACTAGTAATGAAAGAGCTTTAGGGGGATTCTGACTGACAGGTACCATTACTAATAAATTGCCTCAGAACGTAAAAATGTGACCCCTCAGGTGGTTCAACCACATTGTTTGCAAACTGTGACTAAGTATCAAATTCCAGCTTTTTTTGCTAAGCACTCAGCATGAAACAATACAGTTCCACTTTTTAATGCTTCATCGCTGATTGTGTAGGTCATAATTAGAGATTCAGCTGGGGATGAATGGAGAAGAATGTGCTGTGCAATTGGCTGTAACCAATCTGACCCTGCTTGATCCATGCTCCTTAAAAACCTGTGACCTCCTGTAGCCTCATGCATGATCCTTGTGTGTGGTTACCACAGCTTCCCTGCCAACCTTTCATCAAAAGTCTTTTCAAACCACCACTTTGCTTCGTAGCCTTATCAAGGCATTCGTTTTGAGCTGTCATAAATGGCATCTAGGAGTTCAAAGTTTGCCCAGCATAATAAGAAAAGTCCCTATAGGTGTCTTAGAAAAGAAAGCAAGAAGTGTTGTGGAATTTATAGAAATTACATATGTTAAAATAAGTGCACATTTTGAATCAAGGAAACCACAAAAGAATGGAATAATGGAGAGAGATACAAGGTGTCTATTTTATAGAATCTACTTTATTACCAGGATTCAATTTTACAAGTTTTATTTAATCCATCAAGATCCAGTTTACAGGTGGTCCATGACCTCTTCTTGAAAGAGAAAAGAAAGAAAACAAACCTGAATCTAAACTGTTGTCTTAACCCAGCTGTTTCATGTTGCCAGGAGAAAATAAATAATACCAAAAAATTTCTCAACATACACAAGGAAAAGCCTAACAATTTTTCAATAAAACATTTACATGGATTTTGAAATTTGGATAGTTAATATATTTGAGGCCACAGCATTTTTTCAGTTATTTTTACATAATACTAGATTATAAAGGTGTATATATATATATAATTATATCCCAATGTCAATATTTTAAGAAACTGATGCAATTATATTAGTAGTCTATTTTTTTTTCAAATAGGTTTAATACAAAAGACTGGTTAGGCTGATATTTTGGAAACACCATAATGAAAGTAACAGGACATAGCATCAATAATTCATGGTAAGCAAAGGAAACCCAGCATTCTAGCATCCCTGAGAGAGAAATCTCTCCTGACAATAAAATGTCCTATTATTCCTGTTCAAGTTTATGCTCCAATGACTGTGCTTTCTACTGTGTCCCTTAATGTGATTATTTGTTAAAACATAAATTAATAATCATAGTCATTTTGCAATATTACAAAAAATCCCAAGTGGACTGCTACCAATTTTTTTCCTAGTCCAGAAATCAAGTATTACAGGGTAGGGGAAGAGTGGTCTCTCTGCACCTCTCAGTTGATGTTTCTAAGATACAGTTAGCTGGATTTTCTCTCCCTCTGTCTCGTAAACACACGCCCACACACAGATACACAAACACACAGACAATATAAACATCTGCTAATACACTGACCTATTGAAAGTTTGTGTTCCTCTATCTTAAATCTTCCGATTTGGAGTGGAATAAAAAGTTGCAATCCCCTGACAACAACAACAACAAAAACCTGAAATAAGTTCTATCTAATAGTTGTCACTGTGTCAGTATAAAGTTAGTTAGTCTCTTAGGTGCAGATACCCTGGGAAAACAGTCAAATAGCTTTTAAGAGTCCAAGTGTATAGAAACACAAATACTTTGGAATGCTCTAGAGGCACAGGGTTAAATGCTCCCCCAAGCAATTTGACATTTCCGTGTTAATTCAGTTTGTAGAAACATATAATTAGAATCTCTAATACCTGCATTTTTCTTTTCTTTATGCGAAAAACATGTGGTAGCGCACGCAGCAATAAATACACAGGGAAAGGAGCTCTTTGTGGGGTGGCTTGACATATTCTGCTGAAAGGCCACAACTACTACATTTCCAACAGAAAACAAAGAAAAATATACTCTATTCCTTTATTGGAAACTAGCACCTCTCTTTAAAACTAAAATAGGTGCTTTCATGTAGCATAAGTAAATTTCTTCTTTACAGGTGTTGAACAAAGTAGCCTGGGGAGCATGTAGTCTGGGTTGGGAATTAAATCCAGGTTGCTTGCTTAATAGCATAAAACATGGCCATGTAGCCATGAGGCTGACATGCAAAGAACGTCTTTTACCTTGAAAACCATACAAGAAAATGACCACCGATGAACAACTGCAGTCAGTTCTTACAAATGAAAAATATATTGTGAATATTTATAAACATAAAGGTAAATATACAAAATAATACATGTATATTATTGTATAGAAAGTATAAAGGATTATGTGAATTTGTGTTTTTATTTAAGAGTAGACAGTTATATAACATAAGATGAAACAATTAGTTTACCTTTGTTGATTCTTATACAGGAACAAAACAACAATTAACAGTCTTGTATTTTCAACTCAATTTTGTCTTTCTCCATGGAAAAATTTTCTTTAAAATCAGTTATGGTATAACCAATGCTACTTTCTATGTGATCCTTATGAACCATTTTTCCAAACAAGAAAAATGAAAGCTTTTAAGAAAAGATTAAGTAAAATTTACATTTATTTTAGTAAAATTCATATTTCTGTACTTTATACCTCACAATAGGAGAACTGGAAGCTAATGCATAATTATCTAATAAATAAAATTTGTACATAAGTTTTATAACTTCTCTAAATTAATTTGTTTCAATAATACCTGTTTCCACAAATCATATGCCATAGCTTAGTTTTTCTTACCTAACTAATTTGGTCCAAGAAAGTCAGTAATGGAGAAAACACATTTGCTTCATTATTCTCATTTGGGAACTACTAAATCAAACACAAATCAGCTTTTTTTTCCTTTTAATACAAAAACAATTTACACAATAGCTATTTTGTACCTATGGATGGTTAAATGTGTTTCAGAGAAGTAAACTTCAGCTATGAATCAGAAGTAAATATTAAGTTAAATGTAATAATGTAAAAGTTTCTTTCCCCCTTATGTCTTGATCTAAAAACATTTGGGCAGTTGTAAAATGCCAAGGAACTGACACAAAAAGGGCTAATGTGAAAGATGCAATTGGGATTTGTATGTGTAATGTGGCAGTATGACAGATTTTAGAGGAATACAGAAGCAAAATAGAACACTAGATTATTATATAACTATATTTTTTATTTTAAAAAATTGATTCTTAATAGTTGTATGTATTTGTGGGGCACATGTGGTATTTTGATACAAGCATCCAATGTGTAATAATCAAATTAAAGTAATTAAAATATCCATCACCTCAAAGATATATCATTTATTTTTGTTGGGAACATTCCAATTCTTCTAGATATTTTGAAATGTACAATAAATTATTTTTAATGATAGTGCCCCATTGTGCTATCAAACAATAGAACCTATCCTTCTATCTAACTGTATTTTTTATAAGCGAATCTATCTTCAACTCTCTACCCCACTACCCTTCCCAGCCTCACTAACATTCTAGTCACTATCTCCATAAGGTCAATTGTTTTAGCCCCCAGCCATGAATGAGAACATATGATATCTGTCTTTCTATACCTTGCCTATTTCACTTAACATAATGCCCTCTACTTCCACCTATGTTGCTGAAAGTAATAGAATATTATACTTTTTGTAGCTGGAAAATATTCTATCATGTATATGTGCCACATTATATTTATTCATACATTAATAGTAATATTATTTTTGTGGCTGGATAATATTCCACCATGTACATACACCACATTATCTTTATACATCCATTGATGGACACTTAGGTTGATTCCATATCTTGGTTATAAATGGTGCTGCAATAAACATGGAAGTGAAGATACCTCTTTGATATACTGATTTCCTTTCTTTGGGATACTTACCCAGCTGGGGGATTGATGAATTATATCGTAGTTCTAATTATGATTTTTTGAGGAATGTCCATATTATTATACATAATAGCTGTACTAATTTATATTCTCACCAACAGTGTACAAGTGTTCCCCACTTTCTCCACACTGTTGCCAGCAATTGTTATTTTTTGTACTTTTGTTAATAGCATTCTAACGAGGATGAGGTGATATTTGATTTGCATTTTTCTGATAATTAGGTACAAATGATGTTGAGCATTTTTCCATATACTCAGCCGTGGTGTCTATTTTAAGAAATGTCTATCCAGGGCTTTTTTATTTTTAAATTAGGTTATTGTTTTATTTTGTTTTATTTATTTGTTTGTTTGTTTGCTACACAGTGATTTGACTTCCTTATATATTCTGGCAATTAACTCTTTGTCTGGTGGATAGTTCACAAATATTTTCCCCCAAGAGGTTGTCTCTTCACTTTCTTGATTGTTTCCTTTGCTGTGCAGAAGGTTTTAGTTTGATGTAATCCTATTTGCCAATTTTTGCTTTGATTGTGTGTGATTGTGAGGTGCTCAGACAATCTTTGCCCAGAACAACGTTCTGAAGCATTTCCCTGTTTTCTTCTAATAGTTTCATAGTTTCAGGTCTTAGGTTTGTCTTTAACCCAGAGTTGATTTTTTATATGATGACAGATAAAGGGGTCTAGCTAGTTTCATTTGTCTGCAAATGGATATCCAGTTTTATTAGCACCATTTATTAAAGACACTTTCCATCATCCAACATATGCTCTTGGTGAATTTCCGAAAAATCACTTGGCTTTAAATGTGTGGATTTATTTCTTGGTCCCCCATTCTGTTCCATTGGTCTATGTGTCTGCTTTTATGCTAGTACCATGCTGTTTTCATTACTATAGCTTTGCAGTATATTCTGAAGTCAGGTGAAGTGAGGCCTCCAGCTTTATTCTCTTTGCCAAGAATTGCTGTGGCTATGTCAGGATCTTCTGTGGTTCCATGCAAATTTTAATGTTTTTTTTTTTTTTTTTTTCTATTTCTGTGAACAAAATCATTGATATTTTGGTAGAGATTTCATTGAATCTGTAGACTACATTCGGTATTATCAACATTTTAACACAATTCTTTCAATCCATGAAAATGGAATATTTTTCCATTGTTTGTGTCATCTTCAATTTCTTTCATTAGTGTTTTATCACTTTCATTGTAGAGATAACTCACTTTTTCAGTTAAATTTATTTCTAGGTATTTTTTGTAGCTATTTTAAATGGAATTGTTTTCTTGATTTCTTTTTCAAATTGTTCACTATTGGCATATAGAAATGTTGCTGGTTTTTGTATTTTGATTTTGTATACCGCAATCTGATTGAATTTGTCAGTTGTAACAGTGTTTTTGAAGAATCATTAGGTTTCTGTAAGTATAAGATAATGTCATCTGCAAGGACAATTTGACTTTCTAATTTGGATGCTCTTTATTTCTTTCTCTTGTCCAATTGCTCCTGCTAGGACTTTTAGTATTATATTTAATAAAAGTGGTGAAAATAGGAAATCTGTTATTGTTCCAGTTCTTACAGGAAAAGCTTTCAGTTCTTCCCAATTCAGTGTGATGATAGCCATGGGTTTTTCACATGTGACCTATATTGATTTAATGTATTTCTTCTATACCCAGTTTGTTGAGAACTTTGTTCATGAAACGATGTTGAATGTTATTGAATGTTTTTGTGGCGTTTATTAAAATGATCACATGGTTTCAAAGAATATGCCTTCATCTAGGTTTGGAAAGATCTCAGTTGTCATTTATTTGAATAAACTTCATACCCCTATTTCTACCTCTACTTCTTCTTTAAGGCCAATAAGTCTTAGATTTGCCTCTTTGAGGCTATTTTCTAGATCTTGTAAACATTCTTCACTCTTTCATCTTTTTTCTCCTCTATGTAATTTTCAAGTAACCTGACTTTGAACTCACTAATTCTTTCCTCCGTTTGATCAGTTCTGCTGTTGAGACACTCTAATGCATTTTTCAGTTTGTTAATTGTTATTTTGTGGCTCCAAAATTTGTTTGATTTTTAAAATTATTTCAATTTCTTTGTTAAATTTATCTGATAAATTTATGGATTCCTTCCATCTATTTTCTTGAAATTCATTGAGCTTCCTCAAAACAGCTATTTTAAATTCTCTGGATAAGGGATCACATGTCTCTGTCCTTCAGGTTTAGTCACTGGTGCCTTATTTTTTCCATTTGGCATGATCATATCTTCCTGGATGTCCTTGATGCTTATGGACATTCATTGATGTCTGGGCACTGAAGAGTATTTATTCTAGTCTTCACGTCTGGTCTTGTTTGTAACTGCTCCTCTTCAGAGGCCTTCCAAGAATTCAAAGGGGACTGAGTTTTGAGTTCTGTAAGTCTGTAGTCATTGCAGCCATTTTCACACTATGTGGCACATAAAGCCCAATATGCTGCAACTCTTGCAGACTCCTAGATATCCAGCCCTGTTGGGCATAATGAAGATGAGGGAGGTTTCCCTAGGTTCCCAGGGAAAAGTCCCTTGCTCTCTTCCTTCTCTTTATTCTAGTAGAAAGAGCCTCTCTCTATGCTAAGCTGCCTGGAGTTGGGGGAGGGGTGATGTTAGCAATCCCATGACTGCCGCAGCTGGCATTACACCACCTTGCACCTGAAGCCCATAGTCTCCCAGATCAGCACATTACTGTAGCTTGCCAAAGACCCGTGGTTGCTATTGTGTGACTGCCACCAATGTTTATTCAAGGCCAGAGGCCATTTTAACCAGTGCCTGGTGGTGAATCCTGCTAGACTTGGTCTATCCTACCAGGGAAGTAGATTTCTTTCTGGATCGCAATGGGTCTAGAGGCAATGACCTAGTAACAATGACCTGGAATTGGGGGCTTTGGGATTCTGCCTGGTGGTTTATTTTAAAGTGGCTGGGCTGATACTCAGTTGGAAGACACAGTCCTCTGTATTCTTCACTCTTTCATCCAAATTGAAGGAGTCTGTCTCTACAGTGCACTGTCTGGCATTGGGGGAGTGGTGCCATAGGCTCTCCCGTGGCCACTGCAGCTAGTGTCATTCTGGGTTGTACCCCGAGCCCACAGCCTCTGAGAGCAGTGTGGTACCAGGGCTCATTCAAGGACTGCAGTCAGGATGGTCTAATTATCACTGAAATTTATTCAAGGCTCAAGGTCACTTTAGTCAGCCAGTGGTAAAGAAGGTTGGGACTTACATTCTTTCTGCCAGGACAGTGGCTTCCCCTCAGGTCTGAGGCTATTCTAAATGCTTCCTCTGTGGGCACTGGCAGATTTTTTTCCTGTGTTGTGTTGCATAGTGACAGGGTGGCACTGTGTTCCAATGCATAGTCCTACACTCACTTTGCTTTCCCTCCCCAAGCACATAGATTGTCTTTTCAGGCTGTGCTCCCTGGGGTTGGAGGAGGTGTGGTATTGGAGGAGGTGTGGTATAGGCAGTTCAAGACTGTTCTTCCAATCCTATTCAATGCATATTTTCTTGTCATTATGCTAAGACCAGGTACTGTGTTCTCTCAAATAATGTTTTATTTCTTACAAAGGTGCTTTCTTGTTGCTTGCGTTGTTGTTCAGTTTGATGTTTCTGCAAGGGGGATACAATTGCTGGAGGGTTCTACTAGGCTATCTTGCTCTATAGTCTCAATATAACTGTGATTTTAATTTTAATTTAATTGTTTTACTTTATTCTTTTAAGAAACAGAGTTTCACTCTGTTGCCCGGGCTGGAGTTCAGTGGCACAATCATACCTCGTTGCAGCCTTAAAATCCTGGGCTCTAGTGATCCTACTTCCTCAGCCTCCTGAGTAGCTAGAACTACAGGCACATGGCACCAGGTTTGGCTAATTAAAACAAAAAAAAAATTCTGTAGAGACAGAGTCTTGCTATGTTGCAAAAAATAAAAAATAAAATTGTAGAGACAGAGTCTTGCTGTGCTGCCCAGACTAGTGTCAAACTCCTGGCCTCAAGCGGTCCTTCTGCCTCAGCTTCCCAAATACTAGGATTACTAGACCTTAAGTATGATTTTTTAACGGCTTCAGTCAGGAACTGAGAAAGGAGGGTGATGTGTTTGAAGTGTGCGATACCTCTGAATAAGGAAAAACACTTTTCTAAGACACAAATTGTCATGAATGTCACATGCTACAATAATACTAATCAGGACAAAAACTAAGAAAAAGGCACCAGACATTTATGTCAAATTAAATGGTATAAGGCTCCTCATATACATACAATTGTATACAATTTCTACAATAAATGGTAGCTACTATTAGTTTCAATAATGAGAGGTGGAAGGAAAATTAGTTTTGGTGTCTTAAAAGACCTGTTGGCTAGCAAAATGAGGAAGCAGTTAGAATATTCGTATTAGAAAGTTGAGGAAATTGCTTTGAAAAAGGGATGTCAATCAAAATGTGTTTTGGTTGTTCGGTTGATTTGCTTAGCTTCACTCTTCAAAATCAGACTTCTCTGGTCATTAGAAAAAGCAAATCAAATAAGAAATAAATCATCTAGCACAATTCATGGCATAAGGTGCAAAAGGGAAGTAATATTTTTGTTTACTATGTGTCATGCCCATTTTTACATACTTTGCATGATTTATCTTATTTAATTATCATAAAACCCCATGGCCTATGTGTCACCCTCCCAGAAATGGCATATCATTCTATTACGTCAAAACATAAGGGAACTAAGGTCCCTATAGGTACACTAAACTTTTCCAAACTATTTACCTAGAATATTTTGTCTGACTCCTCTTCATGGTGCCACATTAAGTGTTCAAAGTTACCTGTCCCTATGTATCTATAAAAAGGGAAGAAATTCATGGAGATTACATTGGCAAAGTTCACAATGTATTTTCACAGAAATGCTAGGAATTGTAAAAACTCCCACGATACAAGTTTACCTATGGTAACAAACCTGCACTTGTACTCCTTAGCTTAAAATAAAAGTTAAAAAAATTATACTATGCACACACTCTGTGTGTATGTATGTTATATAGAATATATGTATTGTATACATGTTATACATAATACATATTATGTATACGTTATATATGTAAAATATATATTCTATATTTTATATATAATGCTTATTACATATATATTTTGGTTTTTGTTTTGTTTTTGCAATGCATAGATTTGAGAAACATTAAATGTTCACAATTATCCACCAAAAGATAAATTTTAAGTAAAATAAATTTTTAGTAAATATTTTTTGAGCAGTTGACTGATACTTTTCACATACTTTTCTCTAGAGATTACAATTTTAATCAGAACCAGATAATTAAAGTCATAGACATGAAAAAGTAGATTATCATTTGATATCATAAGCATACACAATAGCCTTAGGTTTTAAAATTTTTTTTTAAATTTCAGATTTTCAACCTTATGATTTTATATGCCTTTCACAACTTTCATTATAAACATGGAAATGTAAATCAAGATTTTTGACATCTCAAACCATAACTATATTTTTGTACTTTCTTTGCCATAAATTGTCATGTTGCCATTTATGTTCTAATAGGTACAGAACAAAAATAAACACATACCTTTGTTAGCTTATGTTGGATATTGATACAAAGACATCATTAAAATTATGTGTAATGTATATCTATTGTTTATTATCTAATTTTTTGGCTAATAATTTATCCATATTTTATATAAACCTAATGAAGTAAATACTGCCTTGATAAGGAAACTGAGGATAAGAGTATGAATCCTAGGTGATTTTTTGAGATAAGAAAGTAAAATAAAGATTATACAGTTAGAAAAATTACATTATTTTTCTTATTTACTTATATGTTAAAGCTTCAAGCAGAAATCGTTTTCCAACTACAGCTATTACAACTTTTGGAGGTTTGTTCAGTGGACCAGTTGGAAGTCAATTTCTTCAAGTTTTTTTTTTTTTGTTCTGAAAGCAAATATTTTATTTCACCTTGGTTCTTGAAAGATAGTAGTTCTTATTATGAAATTATAAATTTATAAGGTATTTTCTTTCAACATATTGAACTTCTTATTACAGTGCCTTCTGTTTTCCATTGTTGCTGCTGAGATACCAGCCTATTGTAATTTTGTTACCAAAGATCTGTCTTTTCTTGCCACTTCAAAGATTCTCTTTGTCATTGAGGTTTTATTGTCTTTTTACATTACTATATTACTATAGTTACCATTATAGTACTATTATTATACTGCATGTTATAGTATTATGTCTTGTTCAGAATTTATTTGTATTGACCCTGTTGCTGATTTCTTCATCTTTTTGCAGAATAAAATGTTGAATATTTTATATTTATTCTGTACATTATATTCACAATTTCATAATTTGTAATTATATCTCAAAATTCATAAGTATATTTAATTTTTAATTATTGCCTTTCACCTATTCCTGCTAGTCTTTCTTTTTAAAATTTTAATTATACTTAATTCAACCTTCCTTAATTCACCTTCTGTGTCTCATAACCAGTATTTGATATTTTTAAATATTTGTGAATTATCTCATGAACATTTTCTTTAGTTTGTCTTCCAGTTATTGATTCTGCTTTTATAAACTTAATTGTTTCCTTTGGGTAAAAATTCCATTCCTAAAACTTCCACTAGATTTCTTTCTAAATCTATACATACATTTTTTACCTTTCTTGATCCTTGTATTAGTCTGTTCTCATGCTGCTATGAATAAATACTCAAGACTGGGTAATATATAAAGAAAAGAAGTTTAATTGACTCACAGTTCTGCATGGCTGGGAAGGCCTCAGGAATCTTACAATCATGGCAGAAGATGAAAGGGAAGAAAGGCACCTTCTTCAAAGGGCAGCAGGAAGAAGTGCCGAGCAAACAGGGAAAAGGACCCTCCATAAAACCACCAGATCTCATGAGAACTCACACACTATCTTGAGAAGCGCATGGGGAAAACCACCCCCATGATTCAGTTATCTCCACCTGGTCCCACCCTTGACACGTGGGAATTATTTCAATTCAAGGTGAGATTTAGGTGGGGACACAGAACCAAACCGTATCAATTCTCATTCAAATGTTTAAACTATTTAAACTTCTGAAATACATACAACAGGTTTATTTAAATCATTTTCTAAGATACTTAATATACGATGTCTCTGAAAGTATACTTCTACTAGTTTTCACTCATGGTACATTTTTTTCCTATGGGTTTCTTGATTTTTATCTATGCATAAGAATTCTGAATGGCAGTTAACATTTTTTAGTGGTGATTTTGCATTTAGTTAGTTGGTTAGTTTAGTTAGTTGCCTGGGGACTCCAACCAAATGAGTTCTATAAAGCTGAGGATCAAGTCTACATGAAAACTATGTTATGTTAATACATTCTCAAAGGATAATTTTTTCCTCCTCATACAATACTAGTGGCATAAGAAATTGTATTTACCATCCTTTCTGCTATGGGTTTATTTTAGGTGCAATCTTTTGGGAACTCAACTTTATAGACCAATCTCCTGTCTTCTCCCTTACTTTAAGCATGTCCAGGGCTTTATCTTATGTCTTCTATACTCAGAGTAGCCATCAAAATGGACACTTAAGATCCCCTGGGCTTGGTGTCTTAACAAAGGGTAAAAGTTAACTTTTGAGTACACCTCATTCCTAGATTGCACTTTCACTGTTTTTAACCTCTGTGAATGCCTTAATTTATTTCCACTTCAGAAACGCATTTAAAGACATATTTGTTACATTTTACGTAGCTCTTTTATTAGTATTTCATCAGAAGAGCCATTGCAGTTTTTTCTACTAATTGCTGGCAATGAAAATTCTATTTGTATCATTTTCAAAACTTCAGTAACATGTGCTTTCTTATGTTCTTGTATGTGAATATTGCTTTTCACATATTAAATCTGTAGGTTTTCGTTTTAAAACATTTATTTGTTGTTCCAGTCAGCCATCAACTATGACTCTCATACTGATACTGGGCCCTTTGCTAGAACTGATGCAAAAGGCAACTTAATGTTTAGATATAACATATGAAATTAGCCTCTATCTTCTATAGACAGCTGGGATTCTAGAAATTATACTTTACAAATCACATCCCAGTTTACCTGAGCTGTTCTTTAAAGACTAGCAAACAATGCACAGAATGCTATGACTCATTGATTCTATACAAAAATCTCTCCCAACATGACAGTCTACAAGTTCTTATTTTTTTAAATCATATGGTATGCATTGAGGTAAAGTTTATTAATTAATGGTCTATCAACACATAGAAGTTAAAAATACTTTAAACTGCAAGTAACAAATTTTCACTATAATGTTATTTATTGTTTATTTTAAAAGGCAGCAAAAGGATGATTGTTTTATGGATAATCCAGCAATTAAAGAAAACTACAAGCATAACTATTTTATTTCTAATTCTTAATCTGCTATTTTTCCTAATCCTTCCTGTATATTGTGATGAATAATTTCCACAGCTGTAGAAATCACATTTTTAAGGCAGAAACCGAAGATAAAAAGTGATACCAGCCAGCTATTTTTTTGTGCTTGTTTCCTCTCAGAAAATTATATTTGAACAAGTCCTCAGCAATTCTTCTTTGATTACTTTGGCCAGAATTGGGCAACATGACAATTTCTAGCTTCAAGAGAGACTACAAAGTAAGCTCTTTTATGAATTGTCTTGGGGCAAGAAAGTTAGGACTGAATTGTGGAAAATAAACTAATGGTGCTTATAGTAGTTCCACCATTGGCTCTTCAACAACCTTATTCATTTTTTAATGTAAGATACACACCTGTTGACCGAGGGGGACCCCGCCAAGGGCTCATCCATTTATCATGTATGGCACCCTTTCTAAGATTATCTAAATAGCATCTATTACTCTTTGATAAAACAGGTATGACAACTCATAGTTATGGTTAAAACAGAAGACATTTGCCTTGAATAGCACAGCTAATACAATTGTGGAGAAGAAACACCATCACTTAATTTGTAATTTGAAAAGTGAATCATAGATTCATGAACCCATGCATAGATCATAGATGCATGGGTTCATTTCTGTGCTCTCTATTCTGTTCTATTGCCCAATGTGTCTACTTTAATACTAGTACCATGCTATTATAATTACTGTTGCTTTGCACAATAGTTTGAAATCAGGTAGTGTGATGCCTCCAGCTTTGTTGTTTTTGTTCATGATTGCTTTGACTATCCCAGATTTTGGGGATTCCACACATTTATAGTCAATTGATTTTCAACAAAGGTCCCAGGAATAAACAATGGGAGAAACTCTCCAATAAACAGTATTGGGCAAACTGGATATCCTTATGCAAAGCAATGAAATTGGACCCTTATCTCACACCATATACACAAATCTGCTCAAAATTGATTAAATACATAAAACATGAAACTTTAAGATGTCTAGAAGAAAACATAAGGTCAAAAACCATACAACAATATTCTGAGCATTGAGTTTTTAGATTTGACCCTCAAAGCATATGCAACGAAAGCAAAAATAGGCAAATGGGATTATATCCAAATAAAATGATTCTGCATAGCAAAGGAAACAACTAACAATGTGAAGAGACAACCTAAGGATTACTAGAAAATATTTGCAAGTCATACAATTAGTATCCAAAATATATAAGGAACTCTGACAACTCTATAGGCTGAAAACAAATAATCTGATTAAGAAATGAATGAAGGACCTACATAGACATTTCTCCAAAGAAGGCATGCAAATGGCTAACAGATTCAAGAAAAAATGTTTGACATACCTAATCATTAGGAAGATGCAAATTAAAACCACAAAGACTTAACACCTCACATCTGTTAAAATGGTTATTCTTAAAAAGATGAATGTTAACAAGTGTCAGAAAGGATGTAGAAAAAAGGAAACCCTTATACTCTGTTGATGAGAAAGTAAATTAGGACAAGCATTATGGAAAACTGTATGGAGGTTGCCAAAAAACACTAAAAATTCAATTACCAGCAATGTCACTTCTGGGTTTTCACCCACAAGATGTAAAATCAGTATGTCTAAGAGACGTTTCCACATCCATGTTTATTGCAGCGCTATTCACAATAGCCAAGCAAGGAATCAATCCAGATGCCCATCACTAGGTGAACAGATAAGAAATTGTGGCATGTATTCCCAATAGAATACTATTCAGCCTAAAAAAAGGAAGATACCCTATCATTTGTGAGAACATGAATTGCAGAATATTATACTTAGTGGAATAAACCAAACAGAAGGACAAATATCACAAGTTTCTCACTTATATGTGGAATCTAAAATAATTGAATTCATAAAAGGAGAGATTGGCGGGGTGTAAATAATAGGGAGATGATATTCAAAGGTGTAAAACACCAATTAGACAGAATAAATTTGTTTATGTGTGTGCTTTAGATCTATTACACAGCATGATGAATAAATGTAATAATTTAATATTGTACATTTCAATATCACTAAAAGAATAAATTTCAAATGTTCTCATCACAAAAACGTCAAATATTTGAGGTGATAGAAAGATTAGCTTGATTTAATCATTCCACATTGTACTCAAAAATTATAACATTACTTTATACTCAATAAATATATAAAACTAAAATTTTTCAATAGATTATTTTTTTGAGACAGGGTCTCACTCTGCTTCTCAGGCTAGAGTACAGTGACACAATCATGGCTACTTCCCAGGCTCAGGTGATCCGCCCACCTCAGCCTCCCAAGTAGCTGGGACTACAGTCATACACCATCACGCCCAGCTAATTTTTGTACTTTTTTAGAGAATGGGGTTTTACCATGTTGCTCAAGCTGGTCTTGAACTCCTGGACTCAAGCAATCTTCCTGCCTCGACCTCCCAAAGTGCTAAGATCACAGATGTGAGTCACCATGCCTGGTCTGTCAATGGGTAATTTTTAAAACGTTTTTCAAGAGAATCATTGCAAACACACAATAAATGCTATTGAGAGCACATATCTTACCCTGCTAGATAATAACAGCAGAAAATCCTGTCCTGGAAATGAAGTACATTTCCAGAGTAGGCAGTCTGTCTGTTCCTGCTGTTCCAAAATATTTACTTCTATCACTGAAGGAGGTATTTTTCTATCTGTTTTCCTTCCCATCCACATCTAAACTGATTACTGGGGAAGAGCCTTCTTCCATAGGATCCACCGTCTTAACATCCCTCTTCACATTGATGAAAGCATGGAGGCCTGGGGATTTCCACGTATGTTTCCTAGCCAGATTTAGTATTTTGTTGCTAGTGTATTTCCCTCAGATTTTAGTAGGCTCTTGTCTATTTGCCTTTAATCAATCTTGTACTCCTGTATCTATAGTCAACATCAATTGCTGACAATATTTAAGCTAGAATAGGTGGGCAAGGCTTATAATTGAGTCTTTGCTAGAAGTTTGTCCTATGAGAGGTGCTGAGGAGTTCATGTCACTTGAATCCTCCTAATCAGGCTGATGTTATGCCAACATTTATACAAGCTTCAACTTCACAAACAAAAGTTGACTTTTCTAACCCTGCCGAGCTGTAAGTTTCGAAAGTGGACCCTTGGTAACCCTGGATTGCAAGCTACAGTCAGAGAGTGCCTGTGTTAACAAAACCATATGTACTTTTCTCTTTGTTTTCAAACTGACCATTTCGGGTCTAACTTTATTATTCTCTTTTAACTATTGCCCGTGAAAGCCTCAAAAAGTAACCAAACACAGGCCACCATTCTGATTTTTAACTCCTCATTCACCAGCAGTTCAGCCACTATTTTTAGCACATTATCTATATCCCAAAATAATTCAGGTAACAGTTTGAGAAAATATTTCACCACATCTTAATAAGGGTCTCTGGAAGGCAGGAATAGTTGATTTCTTGTTCCTTTTTATCCTATTATCAAGCACTACTACATTTAGAGGTACGTGTATAAACCCAATTCAGTTGTTCTGTTCACAGTACTTCTTGTCATTTACTAAGGGCTTGAGAATCTTACGCATGATTTTATGACTCTGTATTAGAATGACAAGTGTGACATTAAAATTACTATATACACTGAATCAAGTAGCATGGTAGCACTTCAGGGAGAAAACAGAAAACAAAAGAAAATCTAGATAGTGTTCTCACAAATCATATTTATGACCAGAAATGCTATTTTTATTTATCATAGTAAAGGGGTTAATATTCTAAACGGCATTGAAATTGACCCAGCAATGGTTCCCAGCTGCTATAATAATAATAATAGTAATAATAATTCTTGAATATCACAAGCTTTTTCAATTAAAAAAAAAAAAATCTTGCACTGCCAGATGTGCAGGAGGGTTCCTACAATAATGGCATTGGGATTGGAAAGAAATTTTACAAGTCTCAATAGAATATTCAGGGCCACCAGTGGTTGCCCTTGGTTTATGAATATAAAGTATCCCAAAACACAATTGGGTATTTATTGTATATTTATTTAGTTTTCACTTTATGTAGAGGATACTTGTGGCTGTTATTTTGGTAAAAAATAATCATCACAAACTGAGTTTCATTTGTCACCATGTGGAAATAAGACTGACAAAAGTGTTAAGAAATTAGATAGCTTTCTTTTAAACTCAGCTTGCATAGACAATGTCCAATTCTATAAAGTTTTGAGTGTCCTTGAATATATTTTAAATGTTTTGCAGGCTATCATTTATCTATCTCTTTCTCTCTGTCTAATTTTGGTTTTAGCTTACAATTTTATCTGTTACGTTTAAAACATAAACATCCCTTCATTCTATTTCTGTATAATATTATAAACTTTTTAAAGGAAATTTTTGTTGGTGTATGGCAGCTGGAATATAAGTGAAATACATTTTCATTCAAGTATATAATGTCTGTCCCTACCACAATGACTACTTTAAAGCTTCTAAGTATAATTACTTAATTAAAACAATGAATCCTGTATTATATGTAGGAAGGATATCTCCAATCTGTATTTAGCAGGTATGTTTAGGATCTTTGTACAGGTTTATTACATTTGACATATTAATGTTACCAAGACTTTAGAAATTTGTGAATTGTTTCCCTCCTCGCATGGACTACACTGCTCAGAAACCAGGTGTATACTGTTGAGTTACGCAATTACATACTTGAAAATCAAAAAGGGGAAATGAAACCATAAAAGCTGTATAGACAGGAAAGCCAAATGCACTCTCAGGGTGAATCATTACATACTTCAGACTCACAAAATAGTCTTCCTTCCTGTAAATAGTTGATAGAGAAATCAGAGATCACATCACGTTGACATCGGGAGAAGCATAGAAAGAGTAGATTCACTTTAGCAATTTTTCATGAGTGGGATGACTCCAATACATCTAGAAGATCAAAGCTTAAATACACTTTGACTCCATTTTTATCTAAACAGGAAAATTCCCATCATGTTTTTCTTCATTTGATTTTGTGTCTGACAGAAAAAGCTTTCCTTGCAAAGAACTCTCCTACAAGTATTCCAAATTTTTACAACCCGAGGCATAGAAATACAGCCCTTTTACTTATTTTTCCCCTCATAATGTCTCCTTTTTGTAATTTGCATATTTTAATTTGTTCCTTTGTAATTCTCAAGGACAGCTTTTGATTTTGATACTCTAGATTGCTACATACGATCATTATAGTGAGCAAGTATTCCAATTAAATTTCACACTTTTGTGTATAATCATTTAGAATCATACGAATGAAGCTTTGCTTCTATACAGCTCTTGAGAACAGTTAAGAAAATCAGGAATTTTTCCTAGAGTTGTACAACATTTCAGGGGAAATGCTTCTGAGCCTGTTTTAAGAAACTGAAGGTCCCTTAAATACCATATCTCCTCTAATAACCTACAAACTACTAGAAACATAGTTATGCTTCTGTTATTTATATTTCTGTTCCTAGGGCTAAGTATAATTTCTGGCACATAGAAAGCATGTAAAAAAAGTATAATCAGTTTTCCTTTGTATTCCACATTATCATATATAGTTGGATAAAATATCACTACAAATTTGGGTAATAGCGGCCTTGTTGTCTGGAAATATAGAAAGTACACGCAAGTGAAGAGAGTGAAAATTGAACAATTTTTTTAAAAAGAATTTCTTCAATAATGGTATTAAGTGTAATGAACAGAATATTCATATAATCCCTGGGCTAAAAAATGACAGAACATGTACTTTAAAACAGTATGGATTCAGGAGGAATTAACCTATAATTCTTTGAGTCTTCAAAAAGCATACAGCAATTTCCACCCCTTTTTAAAGAGAAGTATAAAAGGTTACGGTTATGGTTACTTAACTACCCACTTCCCTGAGAATATCTGAATCCAAAACGGCTTAAGAACCAGGTAAACGCCTCGCAAAATCTTAAGCTTACGTTTCTTATATGAGCTAAGTACTCACCTGTCAACTAAGAAACTTTTCCAGAGGCATTGAAGTTCAAATGTTTTGAGATTAGGAAAAGTCTGTTTATAGTATGTGTGTATTTATATAGGTTTAGAGGACAGGTATTTCTCTGCCTTAAGCATCTTTTTTAAAGGCAGTATTTTAACATAGGAATTGAGTTGACTTGTGTCTTGTATCTGTGTTTAGAATGATTCATCTGAATAGGTTATTTCCATTGTGCACAGGTGGTAAACTTATCTCACATGGTTTTTATATAACAGCCTGGACTAGCAAGCCCCGAAGAGCAACATCTAATGGTATCATTAAAATGATTGTAAACATGCCTGTTGTGGCAGCTGTGAGCTTTCTTTCTGTTGATATAAACTCAAATTATTTGGTAAGATCAAACAAATGTAGAGTTTTAATATGTCAACCATGTCTACATTCTAACAGTTTCTGTTTTTAAAGAGATCTGTTTCTTTAGAAGTCAGGATGGCTATAAAAGAGCCAGACTACAGATCAGATTCAAAGTCAAAACCCATTTTCTGATTAGAGCAGAATTATCTGTATCTGTATTATTTAACCAATGTTTCCAATGAAAAGAGATCAAACAGGGAATCGTATTGCCAAGTATTAAAATAAGATGTTGAAGGCATGTGTGTCTATTAATTAACCATAATTACCGTTAGGTTTTTGTCCAAAACAAAATTAAATATTGTGAGCCATTAAATTTAATCTGTCCTTCTAACCTTTTCACCTCTCCTTCACCATCCCTTTTCCCCTAAGATGATAGTTTTCTTAGAATGGTGTCACACCATGTGTTTCAATTTTCAGACCATTTCAAATAATTCTAGGAAGCCCAATTAAATTTGAAGTTTTCAAGCAAAAGTGTGGCTTTATTTATTTATTTATTTATTTATTGTAGTAGTAAAAGAAGTAGATTTCTCTGGCAAGGTTCTACTAAAATGTATTCTTAATACAGCAGAAAACTGTGGATTAAATATTAACAGTACTTATGTAAAAGAAGAGAAAATGCAAATGGTGTGCATTTCCAAATTAAAGCTAATATCCACCAAATACAGCATAGATATCTGGTAGTTTATACAAATTATCTCGTTTAACCTCTCTGGGCCCCAAATCACACATACGCCATAAGTGACTGTATTATTATTATTACTGTTGTTTTCTTTTTTTGCTCTGTCCCCCAGGCTGGAGTGCAGTGGTATGATCTTGGCTCATTGCAACCTCTGCCTCCAGAGTTCAAGTGTTTCTCCTGTCTCAGCCTCCCTAGTAGCTGGGATTACAGGCAAATGCCACCATGCCTGGCTAATTTTTGTATTTTTAGTAGAGACGGGGTTTGGCCATGTTGGCCAGGCTGCTCTAGAACTCCTTACCTCAAGTGATCCACCCACCTCGGCCTCCCAAAGTGCTGGGATTACAGGCCCATAACTGACTTTATAAAATAACCTGCACTGTTAAGTATTGGAATATACTGCCTGTTTTTTATTTGATAATGTTATTTACTCTCTTAAAGTAGGTAAATACATTACAGTACTATTTTTACAAAGATTTAGGCAAAATTGTATATGGGAAGGTGTTCTCTCTTGTGGCACAGAATAAAACTGAATATTCCATTTTTCTCCCCTACATTCTTAGATACCCTTACAATTATTTTAAACCATATGACTAGTTTGGAGAATAAAGTGTGGGAGGAAGTATCATGTCTCTCCTTGCTGGCCTAAAATAGTGAAATCTCAGGCACCATTCTTCAGTCTCTCTCCCTCCCTGCTGTGGTTACTAGGAGGCCTTGTGTTGTGGATCCAAAACATCGAAACAGCATGGATTATGGATTACAGAGTTGCTACAAGAACAGTGCCCAAAGAGATGCCCAAATATGTAGCAGATTTGGAATGAATCAGAAATAAGCCTTTGTTGCATTGAGCACTGAGATACGGGCATTTTTTTGTTTCTAACTAACCCAGCTTACCTTGGTTTTTGTAGAAATTAGTACCAGAAGTGAGATGTTATTTTAGTAAACACAATATATTTGGTATCAATTGAGTGATCCCACAGTGAGCAAACAGACAGAACTGATATTAGTGGCTTTGGAAAAATGGGCACAAATTTCACATAATAAAAAAATCTTAGAAGAATGTGAGCCGCAGCAAATCATGTACTTGACAAATATGTGACTTTGGTTTAAAAGTAGAATGTTCATAATGTTTGCAAGTTGCTATTAACTGTATTTGGCAATATATAATAAGAAAGAAATGAGCTTAGAATAGATTTGGCTAGTTTGCAAGTAGAATTGAAAGAGGTGAGAAGAGTCCAATGCAGAGCTTTTCAGTGTTGGAAAAATAATTGTTTTATAGTCCTAAAAAGTGGTAAGAGTGAAAAGGTCTTTACAGATAAGTGTCTGGTAATGTATTTCCAATTGATTAAACCGCATCAAAGCAAAAAATAGGTTACGGACATGGTACTCAACAATTTGGTATAACGACTAAGAGCAAAGATCAGATTAAGAGTGTGGCTCTTCTGGGAAATTCAAACAACTTTCTAGTTACCCTGTAATATTGAGAGAATGAATAATGGAATAAAAGAGTAGAGATGGAGAAGATAGAAAGAGCTGGGTATGTTCCAGTTCATAAAGAAGATTTAAATTAAAGATTACTGGGTGTTTGAAAGTTGTACTGGCAATGAAACTATGAGTTTGGATCACACATTAACAAAAGATTATTACAGATTTAAAAGTTTCTGTGAGCAGGACGTTAACTGGGAAAACTCCTTGGACTCCAAGTAGAGGACATTTCCCAAAACCCACTTCTGATGGGTACAAGTATAATAGCCAAGGAAATGCATCCTTAAAGTTGAAGCTAGGAGGCACAGAGAACCATGGACTCAAGACTTCCCAAAAGACAAATCTAGCCTCTATGGAGGAGCACTCCTCACCAGTTCAGCACCTCTCACAATGCCTCCTCACTAGAACCAAAACGTCTATGGACTGGTGACTTCTGCATGCCTCTCACTCTTCCCCTCTCCTAATGGTATCTGTTCTGTGTCTGTTCCCCCACTTTGAGAGTGTGTGTGTGTGTGTGTGTGTGTGTGTGTGTTTTGTGGATGTTCCCTTCACTTGGCTTTTTAGTTTATATGTATTAATCAAAAGTAGTGACATCTGAACTGATATAGAAGCTCTCACATCTCAGCCAATGTTCTGGGTGATCTTGGAGATTGGACTGGATTAATCCTTTAAATTGTCTCATGTAGATAGTAGTTGAGAGTGTTTCTTTGTAGATGAATTGCAGACTGCTTCATCTGCAGTTTTCAACTGTAAATAATACTCCCTAAATATTACATTATTCCTCTACGTTTCCTTGCTCCAAAGGTTAGGAAGGTCCAAGAACTAGTCGTACTCAAGAATGGTGAACATGAGTGTAAATTTCAAGGGAGGGAAGTTTGACTTATTTTTGTTTCTTCAATATCTCTCTTGTTCTAACTTGTTCCCAAGTTAGGACAAGAGATGACACCATCACGTGACTGAAGCTGCCTAACCACTGTGTACTGCACACAGGATACTGACCTGGGGATGTCATGGGAATCCACAGTGTACAGTGCACTTGTAGGAATGAGAAATAAATCTTTGTTGTATTAAGTCTCTGACATTTTTTAGATTACTGTATAAAAAACCTTTCCTGATTAACATACCCTGTTACCATATTATTGGAAATTATGGTTAGACAATTCTGCTTTCTGTTGTCAGAATGAAAAATTTGTTTCACTAATAGTTTTAACAGATTTATATGTTTATTTCTGTTCTTACATATGATAATCATTAGAAATCTAACTCTCTCTGACTCTTCAGAAGCCACAATAGTAGAATTAGTTTCTATGTTTAGGACATTCTAATACATAGACCTAAAATAAAATGTAACACATTTAACAAAATCAAAATAATATGAAAACTGCAGATGATTATTATTTTTAATTTCCCAATGCCATAGAAAAGTGATTCCTGCTCTAAAGTCTTCACAAAAATAAATGGAACAAGGAAGCAATGAGTTATTTAAAGGACTCATTAACTTTCATGTGACCCTGTTTGTAATTGAGAGAGTCGTGTCCTAGAAGTACCCTCCAACAAATGATTAATGAGGTTTCCAAATATTCTAAATTGACCGACATGGAAGGGAGTGAACTTGTGGTTAGCCAAACCTCTGTGAGGCCCAGGAAAAAGGAGATACCTGTCTCTTAAATAATTCATGATCATGTCCAATATTAAATGCTTACAAATGTATTTTTTAAGTGTAAAGAACTTAATACGCAAGATAAGTAAGGGGGTAATTTCTGAAAGTTTTCTCTCCAAATTTCTCATTATGACTGGTTTAGATGTAGGGATCTTTTAATCTTGTTCATTGTAGTAACAACCTTCCACAAATGCATTGAATAATACAGAAGTAATAATTTATTGGATATTTTTCCACTTTCTTGTTCTATGAACTGGTTAAAATATCTTTTACACCATAGAAAGTTGTATGGCAATCTGTTCTATTTGATCACAGTAATAGCTCCTTTAAATAAATTATAATTAGATGCCTTCTTAGGTTCGCTAAGGGCTGGAATTATCTGCATCAGTGATTAAATTCTCACTTTCACTTCTGTAAATTTGCTATAGCTGTAATTTTGAAGTAAAATGTTAAAAGTGAATTTAAGGAAAAGTTAATATTGCAGTGTCCTGTTGCAAGTAAACTATAATTTTTTTTTCAAGTTTACTGTACTTTGGTAGTTTCTTTGTATTTAAAGATAGCAGTTTTTATACTTTGTTTAAATAATCAATGCTTCCATTATTTAATATTGTGTCAGATAAAGTTAGTTATTAGTTGGAAAATTCAATTATACTTATCCAAATTATGTAATATTCTTTAGTACAGAAGTTCATTGGCTTAGCACACTTCAATCATTCATTATTTTTCAATTTCTTAAATATGTATTACCAAGTAACTTGGTTTTCTCCAGTTCATTATTAAAATTAATAGCTTGCAGTGTAGAAGAAGTTTCCTTTGTTGTTTCTTTTTTATTCATATCTTCTTAGGCTAAAACTTTAGATATAATTTTTTTTAAAATGCGTAATGACGTAAGTGTTTGAGAGTTATTCCAGTAAGTGATTCCAGTTACCTTTACACATGCCTATTATAAGGAAAAAAATTCCAGTTTTCTCTTATGTTTATTGTAATCTAGAATCCATTTTCTAAACACAAGTTAGCTTTTATGATATGGAGTATCCATACACAAATTTTGTTGTGTTTTGTTTTGTTTTTGAGACAGAGTCTCGCTCTGTCACCCAGGCTGGAGTGCAGTGGTGCGATCTCGGCTCACTGCAAGCTCTGCCTCCCAGGTTCACACCATTCTCGTGCCTCAGCCTCCTCAGTAGCTGGGACTACAGGCGCCCACCACCATGCCTGGCTAATTTTTTTTTTTTTTTCATTTTTACTAGAGACGGGGTTTCACCGTGTTAGCCAGGAGGGTCTCCATCTCCTGACCTCATGATCCACCCACCTAGTCCTCTCAAAGTGCTGGGATTACAGGCATGAGCCACCGTGCCCGGCCAATTCATATACAACTTTGAAAACTGATGGTGATTTTAATTTCAAACAGAATCTAAAATGGTAAAATTATCACTCACTTGGTCTCTGATTTTTTCTTCATGTAGGCACCCACAGATACATACATAAAAAACTAGTATCTAAAATATATCATTTACATAAAAATAGCATATGAGGTCTGGCACAGTGGCTCACGCCTGTAACCCCAGCACTTTGGGAGGCTGAAGTAAGTGGATTGCTTGAGGTCAGGAGTTTAAGACCAACTTGACCAACATGGTGAAACCTCATCTCTACTAAAATACAAAAATTAGCAGGCCGTGGTGACAGGCACCTGTCATCCTAGCTACTAGGTAGGCTGGGGCAGGAGAATTGCTTGAACCCAGAAGGTGGAGTTTGCAGTGAGCCGAGATCATGCCACTGCACTCCAGCCTGGGTGACAGAGAAAGACTCCAACTCAAAAAGAAAGGAAAAATAGCATATGTGTTTTGAAAGGAGAAGTGCCACTTTAAAAATTTTTATAACTTTCTGAATGAAGCCAGTCCTTCTTCAAATTGTCATAATCTTGATTGCCTCAACTACTATGCAAACCTCATACCTGGGCTCTTATCCTCAACTACCCAATTCTTGTTCTTTTAGTATGCATACTTAAGTAAATGTTTAAAAATATCAACTAAATCCTCAAACTTTCTTATTCTTGATGAATTACTTCATCAAGGCAAAATTCTCTGCCCCAAATTTAAGACTCTTCATAGAATGACCTCAAAATATCCAACAAACTGTATTTGCTACTGAGGTTCAAGACAAAACTTTTGCTTGTTAGGAATGTGTTCTTAGTCTCTTCTATCAAGATTTGGACTTGGACAAAAAAGGGTAGGCCATATTGGACAGGGCTGGCTTTACATACCACAGCATATAGAAGGATGAGCCCAAATGTGGGACAGTAAATAGAAGATTAAACAGTGGAATTTTGTGTGGCAGGTGTGACCAAAGGGATAGGAGAGAAGGTGATGGGCAGAAATTGAGTACTTTTAGCAATTTGTTAAACGTTTAGGTTTCTGTATGTTTTGATGTCTGAAGGCCAGAGAGTCTGAGTTAGACTGTTTTGCAGAAGATATTGGTCTTCATTCTTGAAGTAATTTGGATGACTGGGGACAAGACAAGAGCAGTCCACCTGTTTTCCCATCTGTAAACCATGACCAATAAAGTCTATGTGTATCATTATATGGATGAGGTTGGGATTTCAAGCTAGAATATTCTTATGAAAATGGGCTTAAATCTTTTAGGCTAACACCATGACTGACTTGCTACAAATTAGAAAACAATTAAAAGCAAGGCTTTTATTTTTCTCCCCACCATGATCATTGCTCCAATCTCCACACCCAAATTAGAATCACACTCTCTTTATTGGGTAGAGTTTAGCTTAATATAAAGTGTAAGGGACAAGGTTTAAAAGCGTAGAAAACTCTAAGAATGAAAGAGAGGAAAATTATTCCATCCCATATGTAGGATCCGGTAGGCAATAATAATGATTCCCAGAGATGTCCATGTTCTAATCTCAGAAGCTGTAAATATGTTGCCTTATGTGGCAAAAGGAGGTTTGCTGGTTTGATTAAGGTAAAGTCCTATGAGATGGAGAGATTATGCTGCATTAGCCAGGTAAATCCTATCTAATCACACGAGTTCTTTAAAGCAGAGAACCTTCCCCAGCGGTGGTCAAAGGAAGATGACTGCATGAGAAGGATTCAACTCCCTATTGCTGGCTCTGAACGTTAAGGGTTTTTGTGCAAGGACCAGAGAGAGGCCTTTGGAAACCGGAAATAGAAATGAAATGGGTTCTCCTCTAGGGTCTCCAGTGAGGAACTCAGCCCCGCTGACTCCTTGATTTTAGTTTAAAGTTGCAGATTTCTGACCTGTAGAACTGTAATATAATAAATTGGTGTTGCTTTCAGCCACTAACTTTTTAACTTTCTGTTAATTTTTCATAACATCAATAGAAACCTAATACCCATGCTAAACTCACTCACTTTTCTTGAATTTATTCATGATTTCCAACAAAGTGTCCTCACCCTTCCACTGCCTACCCAAGATGTGCTCGTAAATTCCATTTGAGAAAACCATCACCTCCTCTGAAGAGTACTCAGAGTTTTCCTGTAACCCATATCACATAAGAGAACTTGTATGAGAGTTCTACTGAATTGCTGTGCAATTTTGTTCATTCAGATTACGCTGTCAAACTGGATTGTGAACATTTCATAGGAATTCTTCATGTTTATCTTTCTTTTGAGTTTTCCAGTACACCTGGGACAATGTGCATTTTTATTGATCTAAAAGCATTTAGAGCAACAGCATCAATCATTCAAACCTCTTTTCTTCAAACCAGAAAAATAGCTCTTTATTTTCATTTACTGGACCATCTTTATGATACTTTGTTATGATGTAAATAATTAAAATATATTGCAGAAAATAAGTCTCATTTATTTGGGAACATATGCTAAACTCTTTTTGAATGCACACAAAACCTGCCATGGAATTGCTCATATTGCCATGTAGTTCATAGAAATAAGATTTCCAAAGTCCAATATACTAAACTCAATTTCACTCCAAAACCATAATTTTCATTTATGTTTTTAATATTTGAATTAAAATAGCCCAAAATTAGATGCTAAACAAATCTAATTATGTTTTTAGCCATTGCGTGTGAGTCATACTGCCAGTGATTTTGCCTTGCTTGTAACAAATTGTCCCTAATTAAAAAATACTGTAAGCAGTAACACATGAAGGAAAAGCCACCAATACTTTGAAGTTTATTGGTTACAAAAATGACATGGGTTTCCATATTAATTTTGATGAACATAGAGCTTTAGTTTTGTTGTTGTTGTTTTTTTCCCAGCTTCAGGATTGTCATTTCATTCTAGTTATGGAAAAAGGGGGTGATTTCAGGGATATTTTTCAAAACCTGACCACTTCCTCAAATAGAAGCTTTGTTCTTATAAATAGATACAATTATGTTCATATGTTTGCTAGACTAATTCAGTAATGTGCCTGTTGAAGACAGTCTCTCATGGGTAGTTTCCTCTGTGGAGTAAAATTGAATTTGGTCAATGGAGACAACTCAGTCTGAGGAATGTTTATCCTTGATGTCAATACTTTTTGCTCATAAACATATACTTCATCTTGTATATATGTGCTCACTTGTGTTAGATAAGCTTTGGCGATATTAACCATAGAGCTATAAATTAACTCCATGAAGTACAAACTAACTTATAAAGTTGTGAAAAAATGTAAGGCTTCCTCCAGTTCATTAAAACTTAGAATAAATAATTAAAAATATTGTCATGGCCGGGCATATTGGTTCACACCTGTAATCCCAGCACTTTGGGAGGCCAAGGCGGGCAGATTATGAGGTCAGGAGATCGGTGAAACCCCGTCTCTACTGAAAATACAAAAAATTAGCCAGGCGTAGTGGCAGGCGCTTGTAGTCCCAACTAGTCAGGAGCCTGAGTCAGGAGAATGGCCTGAACCTAGGAGGTGGAGCTTGCAGTGAGCCGAGATGGCACCACTGCACTCCAGCCAGGGTGACAGAGTAGACACCATCTCAAAAAAAAAAAAAAAATTATTTTCATTCATTTCATTCATTATTTTCATTCATTTTCATTCATTCATTTTCCTATTGATCAGAAAAAACAAATAAGAAATGTAGACTCACATAAAATCTTCCAATTTACGTTCTAAGTTTTTAAATGAGTATAGTCTAAGTTATATAAAAAGTATGCTCATATATAAATTCACTGTGTATATATATATATTCTTTTTTAAAAACTACATTTTAAGTTCTGGGATACATGTGCAGAATGTGCAGGTTTGTTATATGGGTATACATGTGCCATAGTGGTTTGCTGCACCCATAAATCCATCATTTATATTAGGTATTTCTCCTAATGCTATCTGTCCCCTTGTCCCCAACACCCCAAAAGGCCACAGTGTGTGATGTTCCCTCCCTGTGTCCATGTGTTCTCCTTGTTCAACTCCCATTTATGAGTGAGAAATGCAGTATTTGGTTTTCTGTTCCTCTGTTAGTTTGCATAGAATGATGGTTTCCAGCTTTGCCCATGTCCCTGCAAAGGACATTAATTCGTCCTTTTTTATGGCTGCATAGTATTCCATTGTACATATGTGCCACATTTTCTTTATCCAGTTTATCATTGATGGGCATTTGGGTTGGTTCCAAGTCTTTGCTATTGTAAATAGTGCCACTATATATATATTCTTTAGTTAATTTATAAACTGAAGAAATTTTAGATTTATTGTGAATATTAATAAAATCATATTGATCATAGAATGACATTATGGATAACTTCATTTACCCAGAAATATTGAAAAATGAGATTTTATCCATTATTGCCTAAGATGATCTGCTCTCACCACTGTGCAAAATTGAAATGACCATCACTGGAAAGTTTTTAAAGAGAGGAACTCTCTTCTGGCCACTTGGGAAGGGCTTTGGAATAGGTGATCAGATGAGTCCGGGGGACAAGTATAAATTATATCCCTTAAGATAGCACCACGCATTACTGGAGACATGGCTATATTCAGGTAAATAGCTTTTGATCAGCGGCAGCTGAACGATTCACCACCAATAACATGAAGGTCCTCCAGACTAAATTAGACCATCTGTTGAGTCACAGCTGAAGTTCAATTGGTTTTCCACTTTGAAGCAATGATGGACACCTCCCCCTGAGACACCTCCATATAAAAAAATTCTTTCTCTGATGATGGGTAGCAGGGATCAGTGAATAAAAATCTAAGCTTATTATCTATCAAACTGTAAAGATTCAAATTCCAGCAATGCCACTTAATATTGTACATCCTCAGGCAAGTTACTTAGCTTCAAACAGGGTCCCTTATTCCTTATTTACAAAATAAGAATAAGAATATCACAAATGACATTGACATAACCAAAGCAATTCTGGGCAAAAAGAACAAAGTTGGAGGCATCACACTACCTGACTTCAAAATTTACTATAAGCTATAGTAACCAAAACAGCATAGTACTGGCATAAAAACAGACACACAGACCAATGGAACAGAATAGAGAACCCAGAAAAACAAAACCATATATCAACATTAGCAAGCTTGTAAGTAACTGATTTCCGTGCTTATTTGAGAAATTATTCTATCCAATGTGTATTGAAGAACTATTATCAACAAAGGCACTAAGAGCATTAATTGAGGAAAGGACAGTGCCCTTAATAAGTCATGCTAGGAAAAATAGATATCCACAAGCAGAAAGATGAAACTAGGCCCCTATCTCTGACCATATGCCAAGATCAGCTTTAAATGAATTAAAGACTTAAATATAAGATATGAAACTATGAAACTATTAGAAGAAAATATAGGGGAAATGCTTCAGAATATTGATCTGCACAAGATTTTATGGAGAAGACCTCAAAAATACAAGGAACCAAAGCAGAAATAGAAAAATAAGATTACATCAAACTAAAAAGCTTCTGCACAACAAAGGAAACAATACAGTTAAGCAACAACCTAAAGAATAAAAGAAAGTATTTCCAAGTTATTCATCTGATAAGGGATTATCACCCAGAATATACAAAAAACTCAAACAACTCAAGAGCAACATAAATAAATAAATAAATAAATAAATAAATAAATAAAATTAAAAAATCTGATTAAAATATGGAAATAATCTGAATTGACATGTCTCAAAAGAAGATACACAAACATCATACAAATATATGAACAAATGCTTAACATTGCTAATCATCAGGGAAATGAAAATCAAAACCAGAATGAGAAGTCATCTTAAACCTGTTAAAATTTATATTATCAAAAAGAGAAAGAATAACAAATGCTGGTGAGGATGTGGACACTTCTTATACACTATTGATGGAATGTAAATTAGCAAAACCATAAAAAATAGTGTGGAAGTTCCTCAACAAAACTAAAAATAGAATTACCTTATGATCCAGCAATCCCACTGCTAGGTATATATCCAAAGGAAATCAGTAGTCCAAAAAGATATCTGCATCCCTGTTTGTTACTGTGCTATTCACAATAGCCTAGATATGGAATCAGCCCAAGTGTCCATCAGTGGATGAATGAATAAAAACTAGTCTATTAATGTATACCCAATGGAATATTACTCAACCATCAAAAGAATGAAATACTATCATTCAAGTAAAGACATGGATGGAACCGGAGGTCATTATGTTAAGTGAAATAAGTCAGGCACAGAAAGGTAAATACTACATGTTTCATCTCACCTGTGGGAGCTAAAAAGTTGATCTCATAAAAGCAGAGGGTAGAACAGTGGTTCCTAGAGGCTGGGAAGTGTAGAGCAGATTGGGGATAGGAAGAGACAGGTTAACAGGTACAAAACTGGAACTACATGTGAGAAATAGTTTCTCATGTTCAATAGTTAACAACACTATAGTGACTACAGTTAACAATTTTTTGTATATTTTCAAATAGCTAGAAGATAGAATTTTGAATATTCCCAACACGAAGAAATGATAAATGTTTGAGGTGATGAATATACTAATTAACCTGATTTGATTATTACGCATGGTATCCTTGCATTAAAATATCATACAGTACTCCATAAATAAGTACAATTATTATGTGTCCCATAAAAATAAGAATAAATTTTAATAAAAGAAATCATTCCTACCACATTGTATTGGGGTATGGATCAAACGAAATAATTCCCCAAAGCACTCTGTTCAACCCTGGTACTGAAAAGGATTTTAATGAATGGCAGCAGTTATCACATAGGGTTATTAGAGAGACAAATAAGGTGGCATACATAAACAATGAATGGAGTTTGGTACTTGGTGCACTCAATGCCCTCAATAATATTACTTTTTCCAGCCAGGTGCGGTGGTTCATGCCTGTAATCCCAGCACTTTGGGAGGCTGAGGTGAGTGGATCACCTGAGGTCAGGAGTTCGAGACCAGCCTGGCCAACATGGTGAAACCTCATCTCTATTAAAAAGACAAAAATCAGCTGGGCATGGGGGCAGGCACCTGTAATCCCAGCTACTTGGGAGGTTGAGGCAGGAGAATAGCTTGAACTCAGGAAACAGAGGTTGCAGTGAGCCGAGATGGCGCCACTGTACTCTATCTAGCCTGGGTGACAGAGCGAGACTCCGCCTCAAACATCATAATAATAATAATAATAATAATAATAAAATAAAATATTACTTATTCCCTGAAACAGTCTCTTTAAATTACCAATTTATGCTTCGAACATACACAACTCCTACCTAGGATTGTAGACGACGAGTCATAGTGCACACGGTTCTATCACATGAAGAGGTTATGGCAGAGTGGCTGATCCAGTTACATGTATCTCACAAGCACAGTTAAGCCTCTGATTCCCTATATACTGGCAATCACATACTTCAAAAACAATTACTTCCACCAGATATACCTAGCATCAACCATACAGTTACCAATCCACTAGGCCAATTATATTATTAGAAACTTGCTTTTCCATTTTTACATCTAACTCTTCTCTCTTAAAAGAATACTTTTAGAAATACCTTAAATGGTTTATTGTTATACTTTTGTGATCAGAACAATTTTAGATTATTATTTTAGCTTAACTATAAATGCAGATAACTATAAAGATGATAATATAAGCACAACACCTATAAAACAGAGACAGTTTTAAACTAGATGGCCATCGTCCTTTTAAACATTTCATTGTACTTGCATATGCACATACACACACACACACACACCAATTCATAAAATGTAAGTGTATGAAATACATGTGTTTAGTATATGTATCTTAATGGGTACAGTGTTCATATTCTATAATTTACTTAAATATGTTTTGCAATGAACATGCAAGTTTTCTACCTCCACTATTATTAGCAGTGCATCAGTGCACTTCTTTGGGTATAAATATCTTTGCACACATATTTATTGCTGTTATTTTAATGAATTATTTTAATGGAATTGTTGGGTAAAGGATACACACATTCACATTTTTGATACATACTGGCTTTCACAAATCAATTACCAACTTTTATTCTCACTGACATGCAGTTTCTTAAAGTTTGCATGAATTTCATTCTCTATTTACATTGTTTTCTCCTCTGGGCTTCTGCCCATGAGATGTTGCCTGAGATCCATTCCTCTCCCGTGATGTCATGACCAGGCCTTCTTGACTGTGCTTTTTCAATGACTCTTTTAGCTTGGCCCTTTCTTCAAACTTGAGGACTTCCTTGCTAATCTTCTTGTCACCTAAAGCCAAACTCATCTCATGCCATATTTTCAACAACTACTTGTTAAAAGATATAAGACAAAATAATAAATACTAATGTTAATGAATGTGACTTAAACTTTCTTGGAAAATATTAATACTCACTTTTATTTTCCAGACACTAGACAAAGTATATGTATGCATTATATGAAAATTGAATGTTATTATTATTAATTTCCTCTGCAATAAAAATCTGAAGCTCAGAAAAATCTTAGGTATTTTCCAAGGACAAATATAAATAGCACATTTGGGCTTATATCCTTGGTTGTATTAGTGCAATTCTGTTCTTAACCACCATGATGTACTGTCTGCATTTGGAAATTCAGGAACAAATTTAGAGCTTTGCCAACGTTTCAAAGGCACGATTTTGTAAATTAATTTTATTGATAAATTACTATGTGATAAAAAATATAAATTTACTTTGGGGTAAGTCAGGCTGATCTCATATTATTTCAGAAAATATGTGTTATTTTAGTCCATAATAAAAAGTTACTGACCCTATTTGTTTTTTGTTAATAATGATTGCAGACAACTTCTAAGAGATGCCTAGTTGAAAATATGTCCACGTAACTCTAATGGAGTAGCAATTTGGGCAAGCTTGTAGGTAACCGATTTCTGTGCTTATTTCAAAAATGATTCTATTCAGCGTATATTGAAGAGCTACTATGGAATAACAAACTACAGGAAATTTGGTGATCTTAAAGAAACCGTCAGCTTGGTCCACTGCAGTTATCTGATGTGAGCTCACTCTAGTTTCTACAGGTTGACTGGGAACACTTACTTAGTCTGGGCTTGGCTGGGGCAACTTAGCAAGGGCTTCTCCATTCCACGTATTTTTCATCATTCTCCTGAAACCAGTGGGTTAGCCCAGGTATGTACATTTTATGGTGATGGCAAAAGGACAGGAGAGCAAATGGAAACATACAACATATCTTGAGGCCTCAGCTTTTGGAACTGGCGTATTGTCACTTTTACATCATTCTATTTGTAAAAGCACGTCTCATGATGAAACTCATAGCCAAAGAGTGGGGAAATAAGTTATTCCCCTTTGAGGGAAGAATGGCAAACTCATGTGGCAAAAAGCACAGAGGGAAGACAGGAAGGAGAAGTGGTGCCAGTAATGCAACCTAGCACCAAAGCAACTGAGTTTTTACTTGAAAAGATATTCTGGTTCTAAACTTAAAAACTAACTTATATTTTTAATTGTTTAGTCATGGAACACTATGAAGTTTTTTTGTTTCCTGAGAGAGAGGGTATGCTGCAGATGTTTTAATTTCTGGTCAGGTGATTTCTACCTATGAAATGATTTTGCCTATGTCCTTTAAGAACCACTTGTGTGTTTCTCTGAATGCAGTTTTCAGCACTAAAACTCTCAATGAGTGACTCATTAAACTAGTCACCATTGTATCCACCCACTCAACCTCTTGCCACAGCCTCCGAATCTGTGGCTGCTGTGTCACATAAGCATGAAAACTGTAGAATCCGGAATTCCTATTCAACTTGTGCCAAAACACTAAGCCTTTAAGTTTAAGAGCATTTGAGAATAATTGTAAGAAAAATAGCTTGGTTGTTCTGTAACCAGATGCTAAGTTGACTATTACTCACTCACTGTGAGTTAACCGGAACTTAAAAGAGGGAGTCTCAGCCCCGGAGTGTGAAAGAAGATAGCCGGAAATGTCCAAAGCAGTTAAGAGGGTGAACAGATTTTGTCTAAAAAGATAAGGCAGCTAAACAGAGGGTGAGAAGACATGAGCCAAATTTACACACACAAATAGTGGCAATAATCTCTGAGAATCCAATTTGGGAAGAAGTGAGGGAGATAATAGTGCTCTGAGTGCCTAGTGATGAGAGAACAAAGAGGGTAACGATGCCTGAGAGACGGGATCAGTAATGTTTCCAAGGTGTCATGGAAGAGTCTGCTGGCAGTAGGACAGAAGTGTACTTTTTTGATTTTTAAACCAGTTTACTAAGAAGGTTCAAGTTTGCGTCAAAGTTTAAACTTTATAAATTATTTGTTTGCTTTACTTTTCAGAATATTTAAGAAAACAATCCATGGGACAGTCTAACATAACAAAGGGAATTATTCATCAAGAAGAGGCCCTTTAGCAGGTAAGTGTGAGGACACCCTTCATCTTTAAAAGGCACATGACTCTTTGCTTGGTGTCTGACTTTCTGTGGAACCGAAAAAGTTTCAAGGAGATTAATATCTTTATATTCTTAAAGCCAACATCTTCAAAATAATAACCTCAATGCAAAGTGAAAAATCTAATCAAGTGTTTACTGATTTTTTCAAATTCAAATATACATATAATATTGTTTCTCAACTTTTATGAGATATAGAGCTTGTCTTGATAGAAGTAATGAGATGTCCATAATTATATTCCATGATTTAATATTTTATTTTCTTATATCTTAATTATGAGTTGATGCTATAGTCTGAACAATTAAGACCTAAATGCTCTTCCAAATTTACAACAACTCAAAATTTTGTGTTAGAAAATTACTTTTAAAAAACTCAAGTATTCTGCATCTGGGTAGAAACTAAAGATAATTGCTGATTCTAGATGTTATGATTACTGTTCCCATTTTATTGTTTTGAATGCCTCAACTGTCTACTTCCCCCATACTATGTGGCAGAGATTAAAGTCTCTGAGCCATGTTATATGTTGCTCACTAGTAAACATCAACATGCTGGTACAGAAATGCATATCTGATTCTGTGTCAAGTTTCTGAAGGAACAAGTAAAAAAAGAAACAAAGTAAACCACAATTACTTTGCACCAACCTAATCTTACTGGAAGGAGTTTCTGTCAGTAACTACTGATGCGACCCAGTGCTTCTAACCTATATGTATGTACATCTGTGTATATATGTTAGATAGGGTAGATATACATATTATCTATCTATATATCGACCTATCTCCCTCCTTCCTCTCCCTCCTTCTATCATCTATTCTCATGTTCTATATGGTTATATGTTCTATATTTATCTTTTGCTAGATACTAGATGCTCGACTAATCTATTTCAAATAAATGAATTAGTAGTTTCATCCATAGCTGTTGCTAGCATGGAAAAACTTGGGGGAACTGAGAATCTTTTCTTCTGCCCTAGAACATGCTATATTAACTTGCAGTTTATATAATTACCATTGTATGTCTCCTTATTTTTGTCCCTAAAGAAACTTTATATCTTACAACTTCATCCCTATGAATTTATTTCCTTCCCTATAAATGAGAATAAAAATATAAATTACAAAGGTATATTTAATGTCTAAACAAAATATTATCTATTAAATGTAATTCCTTGAAAAGGTAAATAATTATAAATTGGCATGGCTTTGAGACAATAAGAAAAACTAGAACCGGCACATGGTAAAAGTGGGAATTCAACAGAGCAATCAAGATGTTTCTGACTTTTTATTTTTAATTGCATTTGAGGCCTATCAAATCTTTTACACAAAATTATAAATTGTTCGTGATTTCCATAGATATTTTATATTTTATCTTAAGAGGTGTCTGCTAAACTATATAAATCTGGAAGGAAACTTATGCTAAAATATAAGGTACTGGCCTATGTGTAGACACATTGCTCATTCTCTAATGAGGCTCTGGAGCTATGAAACATGCATGGTGCAGTGTGGAAACAAAGTTTATGGATTGTGACTCACATATATTATCACACTAAATCCCTATAAATTCTTAAACACAACTTCTTTTATCAGTTTATGCATATACTCAAAACCAGCAGTTGCTTCCTTTGCCTGCAGAATAAGTTCCTAGTTCCTAAGATTGCTATTCCAAGTTCTCAAGAATCTGGTCCCATTCTGCCTCTTTAAGGTTTTTTTCTACTTATGCCCATTAAAATTTTGTGTTTCGATTAGACTAACCTATTCATTCAATCTACAATTTCAAAAGAAGTCTACATCCTTAACTTTGTTTTTGCAGCTTCCTTTCCTATTTGGTATGACTTTCCATCTTGACAAAAGCTTATACGTCCTTTAAATACCTAGCTGTACCTCTGGATCATCTTAGTTGATAATTATCTCACCATTATCTGAAAATAATTAGTTATATTTATATTACTAATTTTCATTCATAGAAAATATTAATTTGCTAATTGCTAATAAAATTTGATGTTATTTTTTATTACTGAGGATATAATTAATTGACTAAAAATAATGAGTGTTACAAGAGTCATTAAGTTAGTAAACTGCAGATTGCTATAAAGTATTATGAGTTACCTTATAGTGTGATTCTTTATCCAGAATATATATATTTATATCTCCAACTTATGATAATAAAAACAATGTAAAAACTAGTAAAGAACTATATTATTACTTGAGAGAAGGAGATATTATAATTTCATGTAACCACAGGTGCCACATTATATATACTCTCTAAATAGTAGGAACCCAAGAAAAAGCTTTTTGCTTTTGAAATACTAACAGTTGTTGCATGTAACTGTATAGATTTTCTACACAAATCTAAAGTACCATTTTTCAGTATTTCTGCTTCTCAGTCTTCTGCCAAGCAATCATAATCTCTTATCTGGAATTGACTATCTACTTTCACCTTTACCTCTACATTTCCATCTTCTTACAGCAGCCAGAATGATCATTTTAAAATGTCAATAAGATAATTCTCTTCTCCAGACATTTCAATGGCACCCTTTCACAGTTTAAGATAAAATCCAAACTCCTTCCTGTAATCTCAATGTTTCCATCTAGATTACTACTAAGTACCTCCCATGGTTCACTTCACCTGAAAAACACCCACCTCCTTGCTGCTCCTTGAACATGACAAGGACTGTTTGGAGATTTCAGCTTTGCTCATGCTTCACCTCTCAGCACAGATCACTACATTTTTTCCCTAAGCAGCCTTCCCTGACCAGCCTAAAATAAATAGATCCTCCCATTCAATATCCACTCACTCTGCTTTATTTGTCATCATGATGCTTATTACTACTTAACATTATATGTTCTACTTATTTGGTTATTTGTTTAATATCTGTTGCCTCTTTTTAAAATGGCATATCTGTGAGTCTTTGTTTCGTTCACCATTTTATCCACAGTACCTAGATTATCACCTGAAATATATTAGATGTTCAACTAATCCATCTTGAATAAATAAATGAACATTTACAAATAACTAGATTAGGAATATGTTGTCTTTTCTAGTCTGCAGAATTTGGGTGTTGAATATATTTCTTGAAAGGACTGTTCAATATAAACATCTGAAGACTAGATTCTTCTTTTGTACCAAGTCTGTCATTTCATGGCAACTCTCACAAACAATCTACATTTCAGTTTCTATTTATGAAATAGTGATAAATATTATCACCTTTGTTCTTGTCGCTTGAAGTTACAAAACTGATGGAAAAAAAGTATGTTGAATTCCAATCACTTGCAACAGCACATTATTAACTTTGGAATGACTAAAAATGATTCTTCTGCTTGGTTCCAAAGAAAGATAATAATGCACATTTGGTGTATTAGGGATAAGTCCACACAGAACACAGGATATTAAAATACATATTTTTAAGAAAGCTTCCAGACATCCCAAATTCGCAAAATGTCTGGCTCTAAGTTGGTTTGAAGTTTTGCCTGGACTTCAAATATAGGTTTGTGTGTTTTATCTGTCCATCTCTATGTTTTTGATTTCCATTGTGATTCAGTTTTGGCCACATGAATTTATTGTTTCCAGTGAAAACATCAATATACTAATTCCCATTGAGATGAATTAACATTGTACTCTAGTGATACCTGCAATTTCAGGGCTGGATATATATCTGATGGAAAATCTGTACTGAAGATTCATGATTGATATAAAATCCAGTAACTTGTGTATATACAAATGTACACAAGTTATATATAACTTTGTCTTACTTTTGTTATTATATAGCCTATATATGTGTTTGCGCATATATATTTATGCTAGATATATACAGTGAATATGTAAGTCTATATATTGGATATGTGTGTGTATATGTATCTGTATACATACACACTTGCTATATAATAACCAAGGTGAGATAAATTGTATATATTACTTATATACAATTAACATGCATTTTATATGTTAATTATAATAATTGTTAGAAACTGCTGGTCATTTAGGTAAGATGCTTATTTTTGTTCATCTTTTGCTTTAAATTTATCTTACTTTGGTCATTATATGGCCTGTATGTTTATATGTATATACTACATTTATACTGTATAAATACATTATACAGTACATTAAAACAATAACATAAAACTATAAAGCCAAACCAAAATTCTGACCTACTGATGTAATTTTTAAGTTATGCATAAAACAACTACCTTGCTTTTAAAATGATCTTTATCCTTATAATCCTCATTACAAAGATAAATAACATGATTTTAATTACAACTCATCTGAAGATGACAATGATTTATATCCATAAGTGATTGTGACATGCGAGTCACTTTCTATTGGATTGCATACAAAATAAAGGATTAAATTTCATTAAAAAATACTGTGTTCTTTTCAGAATCTCACTGTTTTGTTAAGCAGGATTTACTAACATTATGGTGAATGAATCTGCAGACTATTTTTAAAGTTGTAAAGGAAAATATAATTTTTTTTTTTTTTTTTGAGACGGAGTCTCACTCTGTCACCCAGGCTGGAGTGTAGTGGCTCGGTCTTGGCTCACTGCACTCTCTGCCTTCTGGGTTTACACCATTCTCCTGCCTCAGCCTCCCGAGTAGCTGGGACTACAGGTGCCCGCCCCCAGGCCCGGCTAGTCTTGTATTTTTTAGTAGAGATGGGGTTTCACCGTGTTAGTCAGGATGGTCTTGATCTCCTGACCTCATGATCCGCCCGCCTTGGCCTCCCAAAGTGCTGGGATTACAGGTGTGAGCCACCGTACCCAACTAGGAAAATATAATTTTTGAAGCTTATAACCTATTTTTAGAAATACCATGGGTTATTATCTATAAGTAGGCTTAAATATTTTGTTATAAATTTAATTTATATAGCACATATAACGTTACATTGTGCTCACTTATGTACTCAAATGGCAACATCCTTGAAAGCATTACTTCTACTTTTGTGATGTTTCCATTTTTAGTAATTAGCATAGACTATTATAAACTTAAGATTTCTTCAAGATTCTTTTAAACAAAATTGTAGATTTGACTAAGGGAAGTTTTATGACACTCCAAAGAATTCAGTGCAGTTTCTTTAGCTTACTTTTTGAGATTTTTTTATAGTTTGATTTCCATCTTCATTTTCAACTGGATCTGCCTCTATCTAAAGATACATAGTCTACTCATTATTCCAAATGCAAGTCTTGCTTTCTCACCTATCTGCCTTTTTCATTCCATTCTTCCTGTCTGAAAGGTTTTCCATCTGCAAATCTGATCAAAATCTTAGGCTCTTGTTAAGCCTCAACTCACATCCAGTCTTCTTTCTCTGAAGTAACTGGAAGAGCTGTGTGGAGTTATACTAGATCGCCATCTTTTCTGATCATCTGTAGCAAATCTGTCCTTTGAATATCAAGAGAAATATTTGGCAAAACTATTGTTTGGCGATTATTTTCTTAAGAAGGAGCATTTTAATTATACACATACATTAGCTTTTTAAATATATTTAGGATTCTTAAAGACATAAACAAGTTATGTAGATTATTTTTGAGGATTCACTGGCCTACTTTAATAATACTTCCTTTAAAGGCAATGGCATAATACCTGAATTAAATCAAGTAGCATTTTTTTGCCTCTTTCTACAAGATGAAAAATTAAGTAATTAAACTACGTTGTGGACATATATTCATAATTGGTAATTCCACATCTCACCTATACATTTATTTTTTATTAGAAAATGTCTTTCTTACTTCGACTCTAGCCACAATTCTTAGAGGGGCCTGGCTGACCCTTACTTGAGGACATTAATTGAACTGTCTGTGAATCAGATTCATAGACATATGTCACATATAAATGGTCAAGCCCCTGAACAAGTTTCTTAAATTCTCTGCACCTCAATTAATTCAAAAACTAAGTTTTTTTTTGTTGTTGCTGCTGTTTTTAGTGTATGCAAATTGTTTAGAACATTGAATTGCTGGAACTGTCAGGTTTCTGCCTATAGAATCAAGTGAGAGCACAAGAAAAAAAATCCTGCATAACCTAGTAGCTAGATCTGAATTATCTTTTTTATATGGTTAGTGTTGGAATAGCAATTTACCTCTAGTATGCTTATCACTTTAAAATGCTTATCACCTCAGAAAATGACATGTGGAGTTTTATTGCACGGAAAGGCCTTTTCTCGGTTTTTGTTTATGGATGAACCAAGTGAATCTCTTGGGGAGACTTAAGTAACTCTGCCTTCGAGTGCTTGTCTATGAAGGCAGAAAGAGTATGTGTTCCATGTTCTTGCTTGATTGAGCATAAAGCATAGTTGTAGTAGGCTTGAGTGTAGCACGGAGTTACAGAGGACGAAGTGAGAATTAGATAGCAAGGATCCATTTTCCACTACGGTGGTTTGCTTAGAAACTTGATTATAGCAGATTGATAAAAAGGAGCAATTTACTGTTTCGGTAAATGAATATTGATCACGTCATCATAATTTACCATTTTAATATTACATTATTGTACCGCTTATTACAATTGTACTTATTTGTTTAATGCTTAAGTTTCTCCACTACACTGTCATCTTTATAATGGGATAATATATTTCTGCTTTAGTTGAAAATGTATTTAGTGGGCCTACTTCAGGTCTGTGGAACCTACTACTAGGTTCACAGGAAATACATGATGAGGTAAATTTTCATTTCTGAAGCAAGTGTACCATGTTGGCTAACATAAAATTAAATCAGAGGGGGTAAAGTGAAGTAAAAAATTAATGGAGAAGGAGGTTTTTGACATATAGACAGGTCAAGAGTCTTTTTTAAAAATAATAATGTATCTGTCTGTGACAGGTTCAGTGCAAGCTTTTCAAAGGTAGTGGAAATGCCTTTGTTTTTCAATCATTCAGTCAAAGAGTAGTGTCTCCACATTTTTTAGTTTATGTTTTCATAACCATGTTATAATTACTCAAATGTAAATTATGATATAATTTAAATGTTATAATTTAATTTACTCAAGATAAAATATTTAAATATGAGTTAAATTCATGTTACTTCTGGATGTGTTATCTATTCACAATCTCTTAGAATAATTATCTTGTGATGTTCATACAGTTCTCAATATCAGATTGTGTCTAGATTTGGTTGTAAATAGAAATATGTTAAATGTATAAATTCACTTAAGACTAACATCAGAGTGATTTTGAAGTTGTTGCAGCAAAAAAAGTAAGAATATGAAAGTGTTAATATGATGAGTAATAAATAACTAGAAGTCAGCATATTAAAAATGTGGCTACCAATTTAAACTAGCAGATCAGTGGAAAAAACAATAATAATACAGTGTGAGATAGAGTCATATTTACTTTGAGAAAGAAGTCTTCGCAAAAGTGAAGAACTCATTTAGGGAATTAATTTTGGAGACAAAGAGAGATGAGGTTTTGAATCCTGCATTCAATACCTATGAGCTCTGCGACACTGAACAAGTAATACACTTTCAGCCTGTATTTCAAGTATAGAGTGGGCATTATAAAGTAAATGCAGAGAGAGAGAGCTCAAACCAAACACTTAGACTATTCTGAACCATAAAGGCACCAAAAGGACATCTTTTATTGGTTCCAAACTTTAAATATATATGGTATTTCTTTCCAAACATGAGTACTTGCGTAAACGGTTTAAGATAATGTTCTTTCCGGTATGTAGGCTTTTGTAACTATTTCTCCTGGTCACAACATCATTTATTTTCCTGTGGCATAAACCCCACCCAAACACCCCTCAATTCTCCCTACAGGATTGAATTGACTCTATCTCCTATATCACTACTCCTAATGATTATTGTTTAATTGTCATATGTTTTTTATTCCCTTCGTAGTGCCATAACTACAAGGTAATGGTAACGCAGGGTCCTATTGCTGGGCAGCTGGGAAAAGAGTTAATGCACCATGCAGCTTTGATCAAGAATTGTAGCTTTATTTGGTCAGATGCATTCTGTGTTTTTAACTGCCCTCATTCTTGTGGTTACAAGAATGCAAACAATTCTACAGTTCCAACTCTTTTTTTTTTTTTTTCTCTTGTTCTTTTTTCTCTCACTCCTCAGTCTCTCTATGTCCTCAGGGCCTGCCAGACCTGCACAGATTTTTCTGAATTTACTAACTTCTTTTAGTTCCAAAAGTTACTTTGGGTTATTTTTCCCCTTTTCTTATAAAATAAATTTTGCCTCTAATCTATAATTAACTGAAATAAAGTGACAGCATAGTAATACAAATAGAAAATTGTTTTTTGCTGTTTGGAAGCACAATAAATGCTTAGGTTTCCATGTCACATAACAAAATACATTTTGGGTAATAAACATTTATTGTGCCATATAACAATATACTTTTTGTGGCTGAAATAATTACATGTCAAAATTCAAATGATTTTTTTAAATTCTAAAAAAATAATAAATACAGCTGTAATCCAAAAGGGTGATGGATTTCCAGGCTTGAATTGTGAAGTGGAATTAAGAAGTAAATACTTAATAACACAGAATTAAAAGTTTTATTTGAAAAAATCATTTTATATATTAATGTCTCTGTATTTTCTTTCTTTAACTAAGGTCAGCGTACAAGGTGTTTTCAGGGAATGTTTTAAGGGAATAAGACAAAGGATTATGTCAATATATAAAACTTATTGGTTTCAGAATCTAATTACATTCTTAAAAAATCACTGAGGACCCTAAAAGGTTTTGTTTATGTTTATCAGTATTTACCATACTGGAAATTAAAATAGATATTTTATAACATATATTTATTATGTCATTTAACAACTGTAATAAATTAATAATGTGTTAACCAATACATATTTTAAAGAAGATATATTTTCAAAACAGAATGAATTAATGAGCAAGTACCATTGTTTCATTATTTTTGAACATATCTATGACATCTGGTTTAATAGATGGGTTCTCGTACCTGCATCTGCTTTCAATCTGTGGGGATGGCACTCATCTGCAGCCTCTGGAAAACTGCACTGTACACTCGCCAGAGAATGAGAGGGGAAGAAACAGCGTATATCCTAATATTATTTTAAAAGTGATGTTGACCTTGCAGAGCCCCTGAAAAGTTCTTAAGAAAACTTAGAGTTCCCTGGATCACACTATGAGAAAGATTGACCTAGACCAATCAGGACTATACAGGGAGCTGGAATTAATAACAATATCTCAAAAATAGCAAACAGCACAGCTGCTACAGAAGTAAAGAAGAAAAGAATAGCTGTGAAAGTTACATCACAATTTGGATAAACCATAAAGTTTATTGTACTGAAATATTCACAATAGGCCAGTTCCATGTAATTAAGTGGATACATGTTTGTGTTATAAAATTAAATGCAAAAACTACAAAATTAAAAGGTTTAGGTCAATTAAATGTTAATAATTACATGTCAAAATTCAAATGATTTTTTTAAATTCTAAAAAAATAATAAATACAGCTGTAATCCAAAAGGGTGATGGATTTCCAGGCTTGAATTGTGAAATGGAATTAAGAAGTAAATACTTAATAACACAGAATTAAAAGTTTTATTTGAAAAAATCATTTTATATATTAATGTCTCTGTATTTTCTTTCTTTAACTAAGGTCCGCGTACAAAGTGTTTTCAGGGAATGTTTTAAGGGAATAAGACAAAGGATTATGTCAATATATAAAACTTATTGGTTTCAGAATCTAATTACATTCTTAAAAAAATCACTGAGGACCCTAAAAGGTTTAGATATCTAAAAAATATATAAAAAATATCTAAATATCTATTAGATATCTAAAAAATATCTAAAAAATATAGATATTTTATAGATAGATATAGATCTAAAGAAAGCTGTTACAACTTTTGTTTTTAAAGAACTGGGGTGAAAAATTGAAAGAACATGCACTAAAAAAAATCAGCACTTGCCTTTAAGGCAAAGGCACGTGGGTATGTATTTTCAAATGTCCGAGAGTGAAAAAGCAGTGAGAATCTAGTCTCTATCTCCTGAACTGTCATGAAACTGTAGATCACATGAAACTTTTCTCTCAGGATTTCTATTTCTCTCACTTAATGAATCAGTTCTTTGTTGGTTTAGAATTAGGTCCAGAAGAGCTGTTCCCCAAATAATTCATTTCCTTTATCTTTGATGGATGGAATTTTCAATAAGGTGTGTCAGGAACTTGTCAGATGATGCGATTTTGCTGAAAGAGAATTTCAGCAGATGTTGGTAGACTAACTCTTCCCTTGCTACTTTGGCTTCTGAGGCAGCATGGTGATCTGGGTCAGGGCATATCATCTATGTCCTGCTCTAGCTAGTTGTACAGTAATGTACTCCCATACCGCTATTTACTTTGTAATTTCCCCATTTTTTTCTTCATCCATTAGATCTGTAGCATGTTTCCATACTTGGATTAATGAATGAACAATGCTTTTTGCAGACATAGACCAGGGCTCTAGATAGAGTCTACTCAGTCCTACTCGGAAGTAGCCGATAGTCCTATATGTTACGACAATTACTTTATGTTTATTATTTGAATTACATTTTTATCTTTATTCTGCCTTCCCATACTCTTACATACGTCCTTAATGTTAGAAAATGGATGTTAACATAAAATTATCAGTAAAAATACTAAAGTTCCATGTAATTACGTAAACACGAATAGTTAACCGAATACTTATTCTATTATAACTATAGAAAGGGATTTCATATGTTCTGGACCATATTAAACTTAAAGGTGTAAAGTTTTACAAGAAGCCATAATTGAAGGATAAGATTACAAAGTACAATAATGATTTCACAGTGACATATTTACCCTTGTTCACCATCATCCATCATTATTTAACTCTAGCAAATAGTGTGCTGAATCTCTCTGACGTTTATAGAACAAGTTTTCAAAAATGTCTTCCAATATTGGCAATGAAACTATAAAAATCCTGAATAATGATAATAAAATTAACAATCATTGAACATTTATTGTATGGTTGAAATTGAGAATTATTACTTTTAGTTATCTCAACACCACTCTAATGTTGGTACTGTTATTTTTGCTACTTTATAAGTATGGTAACTGAATCTGGGAGAAATTAAGAATTTATTCAAGGCTATTTATTTATTTATTTATTTAGCGTGGGGGTTTCAGTACATTGCCCAGATTGGTCTCAAACTCCTGTTCTCAAGTTTACAACAGTTATGAGCCACCACAACTGGCCAAGGTCATCCAATTATTTGGTCATGAAGGAAGACTGCTTATCTTAGAGAGATTGTCTTCAGACCTCTGTTTCTTAACCACTAAATATACCATACAAAACTATATGCACAACATTAATATCTATACTTACAGTAATTTTTAAAACCAAAGAAAAACAACTGAAAGCTATAATGTGTTTCCAAGAATTCGTAAAACTACCATAGAAATAGAACAAGAGAGAGCCTAGAGCCAAGTCCACCCTGCAGTTCTCTCTTCTAGGATCCTTTACACAAGAGGTAATGAAAATGAAGGACACCATCTCCTCCACAGAGTCCTTCAGTTAACTTCCCTGGCCTACCCGTAAAGATGCTTCTCTGACCCTTTTGATGATGTCATTAGTATTTATATGAGTTAGCAATAGACTTTTTAAAATTTCCCTTGTTCAATGTACTTTTCCAGAAGGCTTAAGTTCCTTCTCTCTGTCATAAGATTCATTGTAATTAGGGTATCATTACTAATTAAGAGTCTTCCCTTGACTCTTATTTTATATTACTCCTTCTCCCTAATGGTGTCCATGTATCCATTTTATTTCAATAGAGTATTGCTTCATATTTAGAAAATCTAACTCCCATGCTCGATAAGGATAGATATATTTATTTGCATTATAAACATTGCTCCATAGCTGAGTAGTAGAATTTCCTCTACCGTGCAATAGCTTTCCGTTTTCTATTTTTATTTCAGTTTTCTTATTTTTCCTTTATTTATTTATTTTCCTTGTTCAGGAATATTATAATCACTGGTTTCTATTTTGCATGATTTCTTCCATTCAATATAAATCTTACAAATCTTAAAAGTGATTGAAGTTTGTTAGCTACACTTCTTAGCACTTCATAAGACCATGTTCCTGGTTGACTCTCTCTTCTTTGGATCAGAATCTCAGGTGAAACTCAGTCATTGTGGTTCCCTTCTGGAAACTGCGAAAACCAGCTTATTTTTCCCAAGGTCAATGAAGTCTGTTAAAATCATATCTCTCACAATAAAATTTATACTAAGCATTTGAAGTTGTAAAACAATTTCAAGTATTCAACAGAAAAAAATGGAAAATCGAATATTAAACTAATTTTGAATTCTTGATAGCATAGTGTTTAAAATAACATTTTTAGTTGTACATTTTAAATTTTAAGTTAAATTTTAATTCCTGAAAATAGATTTGTAGAGTGTTGTTTAAATTTGTAGACTTTTCACTTGAACCTGTCGGGGGCAGAGATTGCAGTGAGCCAAGGTCATGCCATTGCACTCCAGCCTGGGTGACACAGCGGGACACCATCTCAAAAAAATTAAAAAATGGTAGATTTTTTAAAATTGCTGTTAGTAGAGATAGCTGGCCAAAATACATGGTTTACTCTATTCCCCTTTGACGTTGAACTAATTTATGAATACTATGCACATTTATGAATACTATGCACATTAGCAGCAACCTGTGTAATAGATTGTATAATATAATATAATCTTGACATGCTGCAAGGCTTTGGGTAAATAAAAAATGTACTAATAGTTTTAAAACTATAATCTGCTTAAATGTAACACCTTCCAGATCTAGCAAAGCAGGATTTTGAAGTTGTTTGTCTGTTTAGAAATTAGTTTATCAACATAAATTACAGAAAAAGGTGCCAAATTATTTAGTGTGTGTGGTTCTCAGACAGACTTAATCAATATTGACACTATAGCTGCTTTGCGTGGTCATTAAAGGTTGCCTAGCGACTTTTTTTTTTTTAACTTGTAGCACATCATGTATAAGTGGAATTTTAGAACCTAGCATATTTTCAAAATAGTAAAAACCTAAATATCATTGTACAGGCTTATCAAAACTAAATTATTTTATCATTTTTAAACCACGATTCATATCATTGTATTTTTTTCTGTATTTATATTCATATTTACTTAAATGGAGGTATATTTATATTTACTTAAATGGAGGACAATTCAAAAATAATTGTTAAAATTTAATGACCTAATTGAAATTCTTTTATAGACTTCCTAGCATGCACTAAGTTTACTTTATATCAAACAAACAAAAAATCACAGATTTTTCAAACTGCATATTTTTTTATTAAAATGCATGTTGTAAAGGTTTGGATTTCATAATGATTCAGTTTTATTTTATGGAATTCAATTTTTATTTATTTGATAGGCCACTACTAAATCACTGCTTATAATTAAAGAAACAAATTTCAGAATCTTTGATATTTAAATATACAGGTAAATTTAACTTGTAAGGTCCACACCATTTTCTTATAATATACAATAGGTTAAAAAGTAGAGTGCTATTTATACTCTTGAAATTCGAGTGAATTAGTGAAGTATAATTTTGGATTTCATTATTGGATATACTTTAAAAGAAGTAAAATTAATTTGCATTGAGTTATAATAAATAATTAGGTGTCATAACCCCTAAATTACCTTTTAATAAGGGAAAATTAAAATCTATGTATTGTATATACTATAATATTGATATAATCCAAATCCCTACCCATTAATGTTATTTTCAAAAAATGTCAAATTAATTTTCCAAATAAAACACTAAAATAATTTTCAGAAGGAAAACAATAATTTTAATATTCAAATATCTGTACCATTTATTGTGCACGATGGATAAATGAAGTCTGTAGAATACAATTCATGAGTTAGACATGTAGCAAAGATTAGTATAACATTTCTATTTCTTGTTAAAGCAGTTTCTGTGGAATTTTTCCAAGATATTTCCTTTCAGTATAGGATATTTCCATTTATTTCCAAGAATAGCATTATGAAGGCCATGGGCTCATCAGTTCAACATGTTCATTCACATTTTATTGGCCAAGGGATATGTGTTAAGAAATTACATTCTCAAGCACTTACAGATAGATATTTTCTTCTTGGTCTTTTATTACAACATTAACTTGGGCTTATATATTTTTTAACTTCCTTCAATTTTCTCCTTAGGTTTGATTGTCCGAATTGAGCAAACAGAGTTTTTTCCAAGTGGAACAATATGATATGGGCCCTTGATCAGATTATAAAAATAGATTGGACTGAGAAATTACTGATGAGATTAATATAGAAGTTAGTTGTTGAGTTGATAAATTAGGGGCTTTTTTGTAAAATAGTTATGTAGGTTCTGATTATCCCATTATTACAGTATCAACCTCTTCTCACTCTTGTCAATATTAGTTATGTAAATTTAGAGCTTAAGATATGCACTCGTCTTTCTCTGTGCAGTTGATATTTTACTAAAGGATACAATTGTGTGTTTGTGTATTTCCTGTGTTGATGATGAATTTTTCCTACCTAACTAAAGACTCTGTGGGTCTATAACATATTATAGATGTATCATTGTAAGCAATACAAAAATCACAGTGATAGTCCAAGGCTTAGAGGAGGAACATGTATTTTGATCAGAGAAAAGGTATATCTGTACTTTAATATAGCCTTCATCTCCAGTTTATTGAATGAATAAAATCATAGTATGCTGCAAAACAGCTGAGAAATTAAGCAGAGCTCAGGATTTCAAAAGTCGATTTGTTTTTGTTAAACTAAACTTGTGAAACACTAGAGACTTGGTTTCTGGTCAAAGCAGTTTTTGCTCTCATATTGTGAACATTCTGATTTAGAGAATTCCATTCTGTATACTTAATTTCCCAGAGAATCTTAACTGGAAATAATCTGTGTTCTCATCCAGTCATGAAGGTCTGGTATGCAGATGCTCTATTCCATTCTGAAGAAGTTGCAGTAGGAGAAAAACTGATTTTATGACTTAGTTGGGAGAATAAAATCTGTTATAATATAAAGAATGATACCATATTTTCATATCATTTTTGTAGAAATGACCCGAATTTAGTGACTTTAAGTATACTTATCTCTTCCATGTTCCTAAAAACACCAATTATACAACTATTTGTTCTGCGTGTGGGGCATACATAACACATGGACTCAGAAAATATGACATATATAATTCACATCTAAAAAGGCATTAAATTCTTCTTTCTTGGACCATCATGAAAAAAAAAAAAAAAAAACATGAAATAATTGACAGAATAGGTACTTTCCCCCACCCCAAAGGCAGAAAAATTTCTGCAGTACTATTTTTTTCTCTATCCGTGTTTGGCAGAATAAAACCCATTGTGTATGACTTAACATAAAGTAGAGCACTTATTTACTGTTATTTACCTATTTTTTTCTTTTGAAAATTCTCTTAAAATAAGCTATTCAAAATGCTTATTTTAAGGGAGTGGGAGTATAGGAAAAGAAATGGAAGGGAAAGTAAAAATTGAATGGGTAAAAATAATACAAATATATACCATCTTACAATTACTGGTGAATTTTATTTGAAACCACCATATCTGTTGTATAAAAAAGAAAATAAGACTTTTTTATTAAGTGTAAATGCAGAGCCATTTTACCACTTTAAAAACTAACATCACTTGAATTGAACACAAATTTGGTCTGAGTTGTCTTAACTGTGTAGATCAAGCAGATAATAAGCAGAGACTTCATACTGAGGGAAATACATTGTCAATACTTTTTAGTATATCTCTTAATGTCCAAGAAATCTGTAGATGTCTTATTAGGTCATTATATTTTTTGCTTTAATTTTAAAAGTTTATAATATCATTTTGATGAAACTTTATTTTCAGCTAAAATATGATGACATTTTTATTTCTCTCTTTTTTCAGTACATTAAGCTTACAGTATATGACTTGAGAGTAAGCATTAATGTGTAGAGATAACATCTGTTCTCAATAGGTAACTGACATATGAAAGAAGAAAAATGTGATTTAATGATGCAATTTCAGTATTTGTAATGTAACATACAGTTTAAATAGAAGATAAAATCGACAAAAAATGTAAACCTAAAAACTCATGTACAAAATTACTTTTTATGTTAGATTCTATATTTTACCATATTTTAACATTGTGATTATCCAATGCTTCCTTATCCTCCCCCCAAAATATACTATGGAATAAAAGGAAAATTTGAGAATTTGATTTCAGATTCTGTAAATTAGCATGGCATGTCTGTGCCTATTGTAATATGACAAAGAAAATGAAACACTTTTTCTTCATATTTTATATTAATTTACTCATAGACATTGAATTATGCTTTACCCATCTGAATCTTTATACCTGCTATATAAAATATGGTATTTATGATCACAAAAATAGATTATGCATCTGGAAACTATACCCAAAAATAATTTATTTCATAGAGTAGAGTCCCTTATGTTAAATTTTGTTATTTTTGGCTCACATTCCTTTTTTATTTCAGGATATTCTGAGAAACATTAAAATTAATAACCCAATTTCAGAAACACCTCTATTATGTTAAAAGAGAAAGGAAGACATGTGTGTATGTGTATACATATTTGTGTATATATTAATATATAAAATATATAGAGAGAGTAAAGTAGCCCTCCATATCCATGGGTTCTGCATCCATGGATTCTACCAATCATGAATCAAAAATACTTAGGAATCAAAAAATTGGATGGCTGTGTCTGCACTGAACTTGTACAGACATTTTTCTTGTCATTATTTTCTAAACAATATGATGTTAACAACTATTTACATAACATTTACATTATATTAGGTATTATAAGCAGTGATTATTTAAAGTATATGGGAGAATGTGCATAAGTTGTATGCAAATGTTATGCCGTTTTATAACTGTGACTTGAGCTTCTGTGGACTTTGTTATCCTTGGAGGTTCTGAACAAATCCCTCATGGATACCAAGGGGTGACTGTGTATAGTTAGTATAGATGAATTTGATACTTATCTTTACCAATCCAAACATTCTAATTCATACCTTTTCATACATGACAGATCAGCTTATTTTATCTCAATAAATAGCTGTGGGTGTAATGAATGATTAATAATTGATGTGGCCGTCTAACTCCAATCTACTTACTTTCCGATAGTTTGGGAATTTTTTGGAATCCAACAGTATATTGTTAAAAAACTGTATCTTTCTTTTCCCCTACACTGTGTCCATGTTACATAATCAAGTACCTGAGACATTCCACGGCCCTTAAGATGCCTCACAGCTTATGTTTAATCTTGGCCCTCACTATACTGACTATATGGGCAAGTAGTTTATTGCTTCATTCTAGAAAGAGTTCTACTTTAAAAATGTGGACAAATTTTTGTTTTTATTTAATTTTAATTTTTATTTTTATGGGTACATAGGTGCATATACTTATAGGGTACACGAGATATTTTGATAACAAAATACATTGTGTAATAATCACATCAAGGTAAGTGGGGTTTCTATGACCTCAAGCATTTATCCTTTCTTTGTGATACAAACATTCCAATTATATACTCTTTTTGATATTTTTAAATGTATCATAAATTATAGTTGACCATAATCATCCTGTTGTGCTATTAAATACTAGATCTTATTCATATTATCTAACCATAATTTTGTGCCAATTAACCATCCCCACTTCTCCCACTTTCCACTACCCTTTCCAGCCTCTGGTAACTGTCATTCAACTTTTTAACTCTTTACTCAACTGTTTTAATTTTTAGCTCCTACAAATGAGTAAAAACATGCAAAGTTTGTCTTTCTGTGCCTGGCTTATTTCACTTAACAAAACGTCCTCCAGTTCCATCCATGTTGCTTCAAATGACAAGATCTCACCTTTTTTTTTTTTTTTTTTTTTTTTTTTATGGCTGCATAGTACATTGTGCATATATACTACCTTTTCTTTATCTGTTCATCTGATGATGAGCAATTATATTGATTGCAAACCTTAGCTACTATGAACAGTGCTTCAATAAACAAGGAAATACAGATATCCCTTTGATATACTGATTTCCTTTCTTTCAGGTATATACCTCACAGTGGGATTATTGGATCATACAGTAGTTCTATTTTTAGTTTTTTGAGGAACCTCCCTAATGTTGTACTCCATAGTGGCTGTACTAATTTACATTCCCACCAACAGTGTACAAGGGTTCCCTTTACTCCACATCTTTGCTGACATTTTTTATTACCAGCCTTTTGGGAGACTAGGCTTTATTTATTTATTTATTTGTAGAGATAGGCTCCCTCTATGTTGCCAGGTTGGTCTTGAACTCCTGGCCTCAAGCAGTCCTTCTGTTTCGGCTTCCCAAAGTGCTGGGATTATAGGCATGAGCCACTTGAGTAGGCATTACCAGCCTTTTGGATAGTCATTTTAATTAGAATAAGATGATATCTCATTTTAGTTATGATTTTCGTTTCTCTGATGATCAATAATGTTGAGTACCTTTTCATATACACGTTTACCATTTTTATATCTTCTTTTGAAAAATGTTTATTCAGATCTTTATCCATTTTTGAATTTGATTATCTGATTTTTTTCATATTGAACATTTTGAGCTCCTTATATATTCTGGTTATGAATCCTTTGCCATATGGATGGTCAAATTTTCAAAATACTGTTTACATTTTCTGGAACAGGGAGGCAAAAGTTATCGTGTTGAGTTAAAGATCAAAAAGTTCTCAAATTCTAATGTAATATTTGATAAAAACAAATTGTAGTCATTGTTTTTCAAAGGTTTACGTAAGGTGTGACATCCCTGGAGGAAACCAAGCAAACCCTCAAGTCCACCTGTAAATCAGAAAAAGGGTGTTATGATGGGAAAGATGGGAAGGAGTACTGAGAGCCACCTAAATCATTAGAAATGTGGGCATTGACTTTATATAAGCACTATGAATGAATTTTTGCCCTCTACAAGCTTCTGATGTGTGTCTCTAAAACATGTTCCAGTGTGTTATTTTGGAGTATGTGTGAGTGTATGCATGTGTACATCTGCATGCATTTATCTTTCCCTAAGTTTATATAACTTTGTATTTATACTCGTAATAGTCCATATTGAAAATAATCTAATCTTCAAAGAGAATCACAAACTATACACAGCTCACCTTATTTTTACACTTTTCAATCACAAGCAACTCTTCAAGGACACCAAGTGTCAGGACCAATCATATTAACTATGTTTCAAAGGTTACATAAAGAACCTTTGGAAATAATAAATGAGAGATAAAGACAATTCAGAAGTGCAAGTTATGAAAATAAAATAGCAACCATATAGTATTTAAGGACTTAGGTGTTTGTTGAGACAGTTGTGCTGTAATCACTCTTCAGTTTAAGCAGCATTAATGATGCTTTCTAAGAATTATACATTTAAAAGTTAATGTGGTATATAGCAGACATTTTATTTTTAAACAAGGTAAATGAGAAACAAAGATGAATATATCCATTTTTACTAGTAAACACATCTTCACATATAAGAAAATATGGAATGCAATTACCCCGGTAACAATATCTGTGCAGATGTAATTTGGGTCATTGGCCTATCATTTCCACAGAATGCATGTCAAATTGTATAAATAAATCAGTTTTAATAAAAATGAACTTACTAAACATATACAACTTTTATTCAATTAGAAATATTATAAATGTACTATGTTTCAGTGAAAATTTTCTGCTTTATATACGATTAAAAGCAAATGACTAAGACATTCCGTAGCCCCTGCAAAGTACCTAACCAGGCCATATCACGTATCAGGCACCATGAGAAGTTATTGGGAAGTGTGTTGGGGCACAATAAAGGAGGAGATGTAGAATGAACAAAAATAATGAAAATAAAAATAAGAAATATGAATTGGTATGAGAAACATTTATTCAATCTAAACAATAGAGGTTATCTGAAATGTCATGGAAATATATACTGATGTGGAACACAAGAATAAAGAGATGTCCAGGTTAAATTTTAGGTTTCTGGCTTTGTGTCAGAATAGACATGATGCCAAAATAGGGAACACTAGTAACTAGGTCAATTTGGGGGAATTTGGGGCAGAGAGGGTGTTTTTTCCAATTTGGATATATTTATATACCCTGGAGATGTCAAGAAGGCAGATACATAAATCTGGGGTGCAAAGGGAAAATCTGGGCTAGAGTTAGAATTAGGACAAATCTTTGAAGACTTATTCATTGAAGTCATAAATATGTATGAAAAGGTCTAGAGATTATATTGAAAAAGTGGGAAAAAGACCTATAACTTATTCTAAGACAAGATAACAATAGGGTTTAATATTGTTATCAGTTAAGATTAGGTTTAAAAACTATACAGTTGGAATAATTTATATAGAGGCCATAGATAAACAGAGAGAGTACTGTTTTGGTGAAGCCAGTTGAAGTGAGGGGAACATTTTTCTTTCATATTGATGCTTTCCTCTGGTCACAGAGTCTGTCCACATGTGCTATGCAGCCAGTGTCTTCCCCCTTCTTCATCCACCTATGCTTGCTTATTCAGGAAAATCATCTGTGAACTTACTGCCTTGCTCACCACCCGACATTATATGCCTTTAGCACAATTTATCATTTCTCAATTTATTTGAATTTTCTGAAAACTATTAAGTTGCTTTTCCTAGAATTTAATCTCCATGAGAGCAGGACAATACCCATTTCAGCAATTCATTTGAATCCCTAGTACCTACCATATTTGAGGATATTGCAGGTTTTCCAAAATATTTGTTAAGGAAAAGATAGGAGAGAGGAAAGAAAGATGAAAGGATTGGAGGGAGGAAAAAAGAAGAAGAGTTGAAGCCATGAAGTACATGAAAGTGTATTACCAAGGGAAGAAATTAAGAACAAGAAGCCGGGGGCAATTAATAGATTTTCAGACAAAAAAAATGAATGGATCATGTAACTCCCATACAGAAAAAGTGCTTCAAAAATTAAGTACGAAATACATGGACTAAGTGAACAATTCTTATACAACTTGATGAATTAATAAAAATATAGAACTTTTTGGGTTTTTTTTTTTTTTTTTTTTTTTGAGGCGCAGTCTCACTCCCTTCCCGGGCTGGAGTGCAGTGAGGCAGTGTTGGCTCACTGCAACCTCTGCCTCCCGGGTTCAAGCGATTCTCCTGCCTCAGTCTCCTGAGTAGCTGGGATCACAGGCACCTGCCACCATGCCCGGCTAATTTTTGTTTTTTTTTAGTAGAGACGGGGTTTCACCATGTTGGCCAGGGTGGTCTCAAACTCCTGACCTCGTGATCAGCCTGCCTTGGACTCCCAAAGTACTGGGATTACAGACGTGAGCTACTGCACCTGGCCAAAATACAGAACATTTATGGAAACCCCAGAGATTCTTTCATGCCAGTCTCCAGACACTCTCCCCAAAAATAGAACCAACATTCTGACTTTTATCACTATATTTTGTCTTTTTCTTGAAATTCATGTAAATGGAAACATACAGTATGTACTTCAGGGGTCTGGCTTTTACCCAGCACTGTAACTACTAGATTCCTTCTGATGTTTTAATGATTGTTTCTCTTCTGAAAAAAATAATCAATTAAAAATTTTAGAACATACCTTCAGAAATACTAAATAATAATTTTTACAAAAATACTTTCCCAAACCAAGAAGGTAAACAGAAATGTTAGCTAATGCTAAGAGAGTTTACATTTTGTAATTTACTGAGGGAAAACTAATCCTAACCTTGGCTACATATTAACAAATATTTCGTATTTTCTCATATATAATATTTCTACTAAAACAATAATTAATTAAAAATCCTATAAATGTTATTTATCTATTTCCTTTATAATATTAAGGTATTAAGATTTTAGCAAAGTCACATTAAGTTTTTTGATAAGTGAAATTTAATTTTCTGCAGCATTTTTTATTGACTTTTTAAAAATAGACATTTTTTGGAGCACTTTTATGTTCACAGTGAAATTGAGCAGAAAATGCAGAATCCCCATATATTCCCTGGTCCCCCACACAACCCCTCTACTAATCAACACTCGCATTAATGTTTTAATCATATAATACAATTTATCAACTTCAAATGTACAATTTAATGAGTTTAGACGGGTTTAGATAATCATCTATGCGCCTATACAATCATGTTCTAAAACATGTCCATCACTCTGAAAGTTGCCTTATACCTTTTGCAGTCACTTTCCTCATCTCATCTCTGGCTACTGATTGCCATTCATCTGCTGTATGAATCTAAAGCTTTGCATTCTCTAGAACGTCATAAGAATGGGATTATAGAGAATATATTCTGTTGTGGCTGGCTTCTTTTACTTAAAAAAAGCTTTGAAGAGCCGGGCATGGTGGCTCACACCTGTAATCCCGGCACTTTGGGAGGTCGAGGTGGGCGGATCACAAGGTCAAGAGATCGAGACCATCCTGGCCAACGTGGTGAAACCCCGTCTCTACTAAAAATACAAAAATTAGCTAGTGGTGGCACGTGCCTGTAGTTCCAGCTGCTCAGGAGGCTGAGACACCAGATCACTTGAACCCTGGAGGTGGAGGTTGCAATGAGCTGAGATCATGCCATTGCACTCCAGCCTAGCAACAGAGCGAGACTCTGTCTTGTCACACACACACACACACACACACACACACACACAAACTTTGAAGAATCATTCTTGTTGCATGTAAGCTGTTTTTATTATTGCTAAGTAGTACTTCATTTTATGAATACACCATAATTTATTTATTTATTCATCAGTTGTTGGAAATTTGTTTTGTTTTTTAGTAATTCCCTACTAAGAATAAAGCTGCCTTTTTTGTTTATTAAGAATAAAGTTGAGTAAGTCTTTATGGAAATGCATGTTTTCATTTCTTTTGGATAAATATCTAGCACTGCGATTCCCTGGGTATGAGACAATCTGTGTTTACCTTTATGAGAAACTGCTGACTTGTTTTCCAAAGCAGTCATACAATTTTGTATTTTCACAAATAACACAGGTAAATTTAACATCTTTATTAACACTTGGTGTTATTAGCATTTTAGTGTTATCCGTATTGTATTAGTAGCTCATTTTGTTTTCATTTTTATTTCTCTCATGACTAATGATGGTGAGCTTCTTTTCACGTGCTTATTTGCCATTGCTATATGGGAGTAATTCCTTTTATTGTTCTTTACTTTACGCAAACGGTAGATTTTTTTTTTTTTTTTTTTTTAAACAAACCAAAGGTTTCTGGCAACCTGCGTTAAGCAATAGTTGGCACCATTTTCCCAACACCATGTGCTCACTTCATGTCTCTGTGTCACACTTCGGTAATTCTTGCATTATTTTAAAGTTTTTCCCTATTATTATAGTTGTTATGTTGATCTGTGATTATTAATCTTTGATGTTACTATTGTAGTTGTTTTGGGACATCACAAACTATGCCCATATAAGACAGCAAAGTTAATAGATAAATGTTGGTGTGTTCTGACTGCTCCACTGACCAGCCATTTGTTGATGTGTATCCCTTTCCTCAGACCTCCTTATTCCCTGAGACACAGTAGTATTGATATTAGGCCAATTAGTAGTCCGACGATGTCCTCTAAGTGTTCAAGTGGAAGAAGAGTCACACGTCTTTCACTTAAAATAAAAAGCTATAAATAATTTAAAAAGCTAAGATAGGCCAAAAGCAAGGCCTCTTGCACCAAGCCGTTGCCTCTTGCACCAAGCCGTTAGCCACGTTGTGAATGCAAATTAAAAGTTCTGGAAGGAAATTAAAAGTGCTACTCTAGAGAATACACAAACGGTAAGAAAGCAATACAGACTTATTGCTAATAAAGAGACATTTTTAGTTCTCTGGATAGAATATCAAACCAGCCACAACATTCCTTAAACCAGATCCTAATCCAGAGCAAGACCCTAACTCTCTGCAATTCTATAAAGGCTGAGAGAGATGAGGAGGCTGAAGAAGAAATGTTTAAAACTAGTAGAGGTTGGTTTACGAGGTTTCAGAAAAGATACAATCTCCATCACTTACAAGCATAAGGTGAAGCAGCAAGTGCTGATGTAAAAGCTGCAGCAAGTTATCCATGTCTAGCTAAGATCATTGGCAAAAGTAACTACACTAAACAACAGATTTTCAGTGCAGATGAGACAGCTGTCTAATGGAAGAAGTTGCCTAGGACTTTAATAGCTGGAGAAATGTCAATGCCTGGCTTAGAAAGCCTTCACCGTTTTACATGTCATTAAGAACATTTGTAATTCACGGGAGAAGGTTAAAATATCATTAGCAGGAGTTTGGAAGAGGTTGATGCCAACCCTCATGGATCACTTTGAAGTATTGAAGACTTCCGTGGAGCAAGTCATGGCGTATGTGGCACAAATAACAAGAGAACTAGAATTAGAAGCAGAGCCTGAAGTTCTGTCTAAATTATTGCAATCTCATGTTACAACTCCAATGGATAAGGAGTTGCTTCTTATGGGTGTATAAGAAAGTGATTTCTTGAGTATAAATCTCCTCCTGGTGACAATGTTGTGATCACTGTAAAAATGACAAAGGATTTAGAATATTACATATACTTAGTTGCTAAAGTAGTGGCAGGATTTGAAAGGATTGACTCCAATTTTGAAAGAAGTTCTACTGTGTGTAAATCACTATCAAACAGCTTTGCATGGTACAGAGAAGTTTTCTTGTGAAAGGAAGAGCCAATCAATGTGGCAAATTTTATTGTTTTATTTTCAGTATCTTCTCCAGTCATCTCAACCTTTAGCAACCACCACCTTAATGAGTCAGCAGCTGTCAACATCGAGGCAAGGTCTCCTACCAACAAAAAGATTATGACTCACTTAAGGTTCAAATGATTGCTAGCATTTTTAAATAATATAGTATTTTTAGATTAAGGTATATTGATTGTTTTTTTGGACATAATGCTATTGCACACTTAATAGACTACAGTATAGTGTAAACATAACTTTTATATACACTGGGAGATCAAAAAACTCCTGTGGCATGCTTTATTGAGATATTTGCTCTGTTGCAGTGGTTTGGAACTGAACCCTCAATATTTCTGAGGTATACCTGTTTATTGTTTGGTATAGTGTCTATGTAAATATTTCAGACATTGTTTAAATACTATTATTATTAATGAGTTGTAGATGTTCTTTACGTATTCTGGGTAAAAGTGTTTTTCCAGTATGTGTTTTGAAAATATTTTATTTCAGTGTATGCCTTGCCTTATTGTTTCCCTAACAGTGTTTCTCAAAGTGATGTTTTAAATTTTGAATAAATCTAAGGATTCTACTTAACTCTTCATGTGCTAAGAAGGCTTCCCACTCTAAATAATGGAAACATGAACTGTAATCCTTGAGCTCCAGATATTTTTCTGCCTATTCCTTTTTAAAATAATTCTTTCTCCTTCCCTTTGTAGTCTACTCTCACACCTGAGTAGATCAGTGGTCAGTTAAAGACTTGAGGACAGAACACACGGCAAACAGACAGAGGCCTCTCTCTTGCCCTGTGCATCTCTCTCTTTTCCATGACTCTAACCATCAAAGTCTAACTGCATTGGCCTTTTGGAACTTAGTTTTCTATCCTCAACTCAGTAAAAATTTTGTTCAATTCTTGAGTCTTCTCCCTTTCTCTGCACTGCCCTCTGGATACCACTCCCCAGAAACACGTTGGTGCAATTGTAAGGCTCACCTTATTAATTGCTCTTCTCTGAGAGATCACAGTTTTGCTCTACCTTTTGTTTAATGCCTGTCAACCATTTTTTTGTGTGTGTATTTTGTGTTTGTTTTTCTGTTTGTTTAAGTGGAAGGGTAAATCTGGCCCTTGCTTGTTATGCAACATTAGCTGGAAACACTAATGTTTATCTTCATAATATTGAAAGTATTGTCAAAAAATCTATACTGAGTGTATGGACCAACATTTCCATTTGAATGAATTGCAGTGCCAGGAATAACCATATTCTGATATAATAAATATTTTGCATAAGTATTAATGTATTTTTGTAAAGTCAAATTACTTCCTTCTTTAAATAATGTCTATATGAATATTACAAATTTTCTTTTTTTTTTTTTCCCTGAGACAAGGTGTCACTCAATTGCCCAGACTGGGGTGCAGCAGCGTGATAATAGCTCACTGCAAAGCCTCAATCTCCTGGGATCAAGTGATCCTCCCATCTCAGCCTCCTGAGTAGCTAGGAATACAGGTGCATATCACCACATGTGACTATTTTTTGTTTGCTTGTTTTGTTTTGTTTTTCATAGAAATGAAGTCTTATTATGTTCCTCAGGCTTGTTTTATTTATTTATTTATTTATTTGAAATGAAAAGCCTCACATATGTATTACTGGACCCAGCCAACCAACACATTCATAATAGGTTCAGAGAGGAAAATACGTCGAACTCTCCAGAGAGTGGTGACATTTTCAGTTTGATATGGTAATGGGATCGTGACCTTCAGCAGCACAAATATATGTGCCATCTCATGTGCAATTCCTTATAGACCCAGCTTGGTTCTTCTCCAATGTCTCCTTTTGGAGTTGTACCTTATTTTATTTCCAGTTTTCATCCGAATCCACAGGGGAATGGGACGATTTTGCTTTTGTTTCTTGGCCAGGAATCGCTTAATCCTGAAAGTCTTGTGAGAAGACATGGCGAGAAGTGGAGGCAAGAACACACCACGATGGCGGAGAAAGGAAAAGAGCCTCAGGTTTGTTTTAAACTCCTGAGCTCAAGTGATCCTCTCCTCTCCCCTCGGCCTTCCAAAGTGCTGAGATTACAGGAGTGAGCCCCTGCGCCCAGCCACAATTTTTCTATTTGTATCATGAGTTAGCCCTCCTCTCCCCATCCATATTGCTAATTTTATATTGATATCTCCACTTGGCTGTCTCATAGCACCTCAGCTATTTCTCAAAGCCAATTTACCCTCACCAGACACTTTTCCCTTAGAGAGTCATCATTTGGCAGAATTTGAAGCAGGATTCCATAATCACTCAATAGTTAGTTTTAGAAACTGGCTGAATTAAATTACTTTTAAGTTTTCTAGCTGCCTAGCTCAGTTATATGCAATTTAATGCAGTCATAGGCAATTTAATCAATTTGCATTCATTAATTTCCCATATGGTCCACCCTACAAATCTTTCTAAAAATTATATTGGATTATAATCACCCTATGATTAGACTTTCCAGTGTTTTCAGTTGCCAACAGGACAAAGTTTAAACTCCTACACATGGAATCCAATACACTCACAATTCAACTACCATTTATAATTCCAGTTTCACCCCTTTCTGCCTCTACTCCTCAAGAGTAAGTGTAATCTGGTAGTCAAGTTTGTGGGCATCTGAGTTCAGATATATTTATTCCTTTGCTATTCATTCATGCAAATTTTACTAAAATGCTCTAATGCTTAGTTTGAGCATTTGGAACACTCTGGTGTATGAATTTTGGTGGTAACAGTAGTGCATACATGATATGCTTGTGAGAATTAAGTGAAAGTGTACATTTCAAAGCATACTTGGTAAATGCTCATTAAATACCTGTTATTTGTATTATTCACTCATAAGTAGCTGCTTAAAATTTCAAAAATACACTAAGCACAATCAGGAGGCCATAATTTTGCTCACATAGTTTGCACTGCCTATAGTGTTCTTTGCCATTCATGCGCTTGCTGAAATTTTTGTCACCATTCAAGGCCTGGCACAAAATCCCTCATCTCTATAATTTCTTACCCACTGTCTACAGGTAGAATTATTATTTTCTTCTTTTGCATTCTCATAACTCAATGTTTATTCCCCAATTTTAAGAATAATATTAGCAACTAATTATTTATACACATAATTGCCAACCGTAGTAAATAGTGTGTTTGTTCAAGAGATGTGGAAAATTTACAACTGAAGCAAGTCTATTGAAAAACACGTACACACACGCGTGCATGCACACGTGCATAAGGTTCTCTTTATTCCTGCATTTGTAGACCTATTATTTTCCCTGAAATGTTCATTTACTTGAAAAATATAATTTGAAGGCCTATATTCCTTCTGAATTATTTTTAATCTCAATTTTCATTTAATTCATTTGAACATAGAGATTCTTGTGTTCATGATCTTCATCGTGTAGATGTTAAATAAACAATCACAAAAATATGATTGTAACCTTTAATAGTAAAGTAAAAAAATTCTATAGTGGCAAGCGTGGTGGCTCACACCTGTAATCCCAGGACTTCGGGAGGCCAAGGCAGGCAGATCACCTGAGGTCAGGAGTTTGAGACCAGCCTGACCAACATGGAGAAACCCCATCTCTACTAAAAATACCAAATTATCCAGGCATGGTGGTGCATGCCTGTAATCCCAGCTACTCAAGAGGCTGAGGCAGGAGAATCACTTGAATCCGGGAGGCATAGGTTGCAGTGAGACAAGATCATGCCATTGCACTCTAGCCTGGGCAACAAGGACTAAACTCCATCAAAAAAAAAAAAAAAAAAAAAAAAATTATAGTGGCAAGTAACAAATGAATCTGACTTGATAATTTAGGAAAGGCTTCACTGAGTTGAGATGACATGTGAAGAATGAGTAGAAAGTAATTGATTTGGAGGGGAGAAGGCAGGGTGGGCAAAGATTCTAAAGTGTGAGGGGCATAAACTCCTAAAAGCAGCACCGGAAGTTTTTAGTTAAAAAGGTGGTCTCTGCAGTCATACTGCTGATTTCAAAGTCTGAAAGGGGGAACATCCTGGGATACGTAGCTAACATGACCGGATTTGTAGCTTTAAAAATCACTTTAGCAGAAAGCAGTGTAGAGACTACATTAAAGGACAACTACAGTGAATGTGATAATAAAGAGGCTATTTCAGTCACCCAGATTTGAGATGATGAAGGGTAAAGGCTTAGATAGATACTGTCAGGGCAGAAATAGAGACAAAGAAGGAATCAAGAACTACTCAGAAAGTATTATTCACAGGACCTGCTGATGGAATGAATGTGGGATGGAAAAGAATACAGGGGAAATAATGACTCCTAGGTTTCAGACAACTAGATTTATGAACGAGTGTAAGAATCAGAATGTTGACAACTTGCTTGTGATTTACTTTTTAATTTTTAAAAAAATTATCTTAATGACTTGGAGTTTAATGACATTTCCTAAAAGGTGGAAAAACTAATCTTACCCTGAAATATTCTTTGAAGATGATAAAACAAACATACAGAGAACAACTCGAAAACAATATTTGAATCTCCAGTATTTCACACAGAAGAAATGTTTAATAAATGGTACTAGATGAATTTCTTAGTTGGATACACTCTCATGCTAACAGCCTGAACAAGGGATAGTACAGAGTATGTGCATACCATATGGTTGATGTTGTGGTAAATCACTTCTACATGAAGTGTAGCAGAAACTTTACTCGTTAAATTATTCCACTGATATGCTTGAAAAGCTAATTTTGAGGAATTCATTTATCTGTTTTTCTTTATTTTGGTTTGTACATGGAAATATAGCCATCACCAAGATTAATCCTATCGGAAGAATTGAAATTTCCTTTTCACATTCCAAATATTTTTATGGAAGATTATTATTAATTACTATTTTGTTTTTATGCATCATTATATTTTCACTGAGAAATGTAAATATTTTCTCCAAAAACATAAACCTATCAAATATGTAAATAAATGCATCAGAGTATATATATTAAAAAGTATATATGCATACTTTGATGTATTTGATGTACATATAGTTATTTTGATGCATTTTTTTTTTCCGAGATGGAGTTTTGCTGTTATCACCCAGGCTGGAGTACAGTGGTGTGATCTAGGCTCACTGCAACCTCCGCCTCCTGGGTTCAAGTGATTCTCCTGCCCCAGCCTCCTGAGTAGCTGGAATTACAGGCATGCACCACTACTCCCAGCTAATATTTTGTATTTTTAGTAGAGATGGTGTTTCATCATGTTGGCCAGGCTGGTCTCGAACTCCTGACCTCAGGTGATCCACCTGCCTCAGCCTCCCGAAGTGCTGGGATTACAGACGTGAGCCACCACACTAAGCCTTTTGATGCATTTTCATCAGAAATGTTGAAACAATTACAAATTGATTAATAGCATAGCTAACCTGACACGAATATTCTCGAAGTATTTATATCTATATCCATCTAGATAAATTCATTCTGAATTTAGTGTGATTCTATGGCTAAACTGAATTCAAAATTACTAGAGTTGAAAAATATCTTTTAATTACATGCTATGATCAATCAAGAAATAGAGATACCTTTGAATTATTAATCTCTTCTAACATATTATTTTAAAATCTACCCAGGAAAATGTCACCTTCTCAAATTTCCTCTTACAAGCATTGAGAATCATAGTTTATAATAATCTCACTTTCAGAAATTGTAAAAATATATTAACTATTTCTTTTTCTTTATAAGAATTAAATAATCTTGTCATAAATATCACTACATCACAGTATGGTAATTTTACAAAATATCCTTTTTGGGCAAAGCTAAAATTCATTAAATTTTCTTTCTAAAGTAATGTTTTTTAATCCTCCATGACTGGTTTATTTCTAAAGTGACTTCAAATATTCTATGTGATGATTTGAAGATTGTAATTTTTCCCCAATGTATGTGAATAAAATAGTTTTATGAGCTTGAAAAATTTTTTAGGATTACCATCATTAATATGTTCCTTAAAGATGTTACATGTATGAATGATCATGTTAAAGCTTTGAAAATTGTTTTTGGAACTGAGAAAATGACACACCGTTGAGCTCTATTTCACGGAATTCTTTTTACTGTACTTATCAAGGAAAAAATGAAATTTAAGCAGAATCTCAGAATGTTTTGCCCTTACAGTTAATTGTATAAATGGAACCCAAATGCCCCAATCAAAATAACCACCCTTATATTCTCCAACTCCAGACCTTATGTGCTCAGAACCACAATGATGGGGGAAAGTTTTACAAACATTCTTTAAGTCACCATACCCTTTCCACAGTTCTTGCCAAACTTCTACACAGTAGGAACTATGAAAATGAGTGCCAAACCCTCACGTTCCTGATATAGCTTCCAACAGCTGCAAACCCTTAAGCTTCAAGTGCAGCTGCCTTGAACAGAAATATTGAAGGGACCCACAAAGGCAGATACACCAATTACATATGTTCAATAACTTTCGAGCAATAATAAGAATATGTGGTTATATTAAGGCCATTAGACAGGAGGGAAATTGCACAAGCAGTCTCTAATTGACCTTGCAAAGGGAGTCTGATCTCTCCTATTGTGCCTCTATTAGTCCCCAAAACATCTACTTTTGTTAGGATTATATATTTTTTCAACACACAAGCCCACACCAAATAGAGGGCAATTATATTGATTCAGTTAGTGCCCATGCTTTGATTTGTAATTTTCCAAGGGCACACCATTTGAATAGTTAATTCCTGAAAAGCCTAAAGCAATTCTTGGCACTAAATTATTACTACAGATCCAATATATGGGATATATATATATACCAAATTGGAGAATGGAACCTACCACAGACATCTGAGTTATAACATATAAAAACAAAGAGCAAATTCAAGTAAAACCTCACATCTGATGAAAATAACCTAATACATGTTTTTGTTCCAATTTTTCAAAACTAGATTTGGCCATGCAGTTCTCTTGTTCCCATCAGTGATTAAAACAAGTTCACCTAATATTTTAAAACTTTGTCCGTCTTCTTTTATGGAATGTTAGCAAACTACATTGGCAAATTGGTCTTTTATTCTTACAGCTTCTAAATTTTTTCAGTTCAATGAACATTATTGACAAGGTCCATGTGAAGATAGAACTGGAATTTAAAGATTTTTGTTCTTGTATGGATGCAAGCTTTTCTAAATCCACATCTCTGTCATTTTAGTACCATTGTATTCATTTATGCCTAATCTCTGTGCCAAACTTCCTACTTCTTCAAATATTTATCCTTAGCTGCAAAGGAATAATCCTGGAGTGTTATAAATAAAGTCTGAGGGTAACTTAAATGCAAGGTGACACTAACATTTCTTTAAGCTCTTGGGCATCATAAATGTCAATCTATAAAACATTAAGAGTATTACCATTTGAATAATCTACTCTTATTGTCTATCCTAATGCAAGAGTGGGGTGATGCAAAAATTTGGGAGGAATGTAATTCTAAACAATTATTTAATTTATGGTTTAACTTCCTCCTCAACCCACACTTTGGTTATAGTTAAAATGATATGGAAGCACACAGATTTGTATTACTCTAGCTATCTTAATGGGTTTCTTTTTCTCTTCTGTATTACATAAGAACATAATTCGTATTCATTTCATATGTACTGACCCCTTATTGGGATATATGGAACATTCTCCACTATTTTATTTATATATATGCATATACATACACATACTCTATTTTATATATATATACACATACACACACACACACACAAACACACATATACTCAGTATATGCACATATTTATATAGGTATATGTGTATAGAGATATGTGTGTATATATATGTATAAGTGTGTATAACATTATGATAAAAGTCTTTATGTGTAGGCTTTTGTTAAACTTTGGATAACATAAAGCTTTTTTTAGACCTTTGATAAGACTTTCTGTCCCTGACCAGTGGGGTTTATCATTCAACTTGTATTTGAAATGTTCTCCTCCCAGATATAGCACTGCTTTCTGAAATTTATTGTTGAGAAACATTTCTTGCAAGGCAATTCTGTCTGCTTTTGTTCTTTCTTTGAGAATGCTTTGGGGCTACATGTAGATCAAGACGAGCATGTGCCAACTCTCTTTCCCACACCAAGTGGAGTGAAAAGTATGACCTCAAACCCCAGCTGCACAAAGCATTTAAGGATCTAGGGAGATTCTTTATCAAGGAGTTTCCAATAATCAAGAATGAAAGCTTGCTTCATTGAGATCTCAACACAATGATCCCTCCTTCTAAAGCCTTTTTGTGTTAAATTGAATTTGAATCCATTCCTTGGTGAACTTTAATCTTGAGCTAATTATGACTCAGTGCTCCTCTGGCTCAGTAGTCTTCTGCAGCTTGGGATATGTTTTGAAACACTGCCAGATGAATGCAATGATGGATTGTTAGCCAAACAGCACATTGGAAGATGAGAACTACCTGTCTTCTCTGGGTATGACTTTATTTTCTCATCAGATGCCTGCTTCAAGGTATGGAAAATATAGAAGTATATGTGGACATGGGTCTCTGTGCATTTTTCGTGCATTTATGTATATATTACACATGCATCAACAAAAATGTGCTAGGCACAGTAAAACATAGTTTCAATGTTTTTCTTGCCAGGTCTTTGGGAATTTATTGGCATATGGCATAAAAATAACAATGAATTATTGTTAAAAATAACTAAAATTTGTTAATGCTGTGTGCCAGACACTCCTAATTTCTTCATGTTAATCCTCATATCAATACTATGAATTGACACTATTTAATTCTGTTTTGAAGGTGAGTTAACTGAGTCTTAAGGAGTTTAAGTTACTTGTCCAAAGTCATCTGGTGAGCTAGGATTCAAACCCAGGCAATCTGCATAATATTCCTTCCTAACCACAACACTGATCTAGTTCTGCAGTAAAAATAACTTGAAGTCTAGGAAGGTGTTGGCATGATATAGATAACCATGTTATTCTTAGAAAAATTATATTTAAGTTAGACTTCCTGAAGGAAATTGAGAAATAGTACATAATTTTTTCATACTTCAACCTAGACAGACTATTTTACAAGATTACAAGACATGCTACTTTACTTAGTAAAGTGTACATGCATGAATGTAGATATAGATGTAATTGGAATATGTATCAATCTCTCATAGACTTACTTGGGGATGTTTCTTGCTGATGAATTCTTCTATTGGAACCTAGCTTTGTGTGCCTGTACTGATAACAAGGCGTTCCTGGCATTCTGGTTCCTCCTCCTTCAGTACATTTCTCCCACAGGCTCATAGAACACTGTCCTACTGTATGTAGATAAAATGGAGGTTGTGAAATGCAGTTCATGTTTTCATTCTTGCTTTGACTGAACATCTGCTCACCCAAGACCAGCTTTTTTTAGTTCCATCTACTCATTACTATGGTTACCATAGTATATACTCTATTTTAGGCCTGTATCTATTGGCGTGTGGCCATTCTCTCTGGGGGGAAAAAAGAAGAAGTTTTCCAGAGCCAAACTGGCCTTCTATTCAGTAAATATGGTAATTTTTGCCTATGCTAAGTTTCAGCCCCTCCTCTGTCCTTTTATGTTTGGTGTTCTTCTGTTTAGAAAAGGATCTTTCCATCCAACATTTTTTGTGTGGATTTAACCACACATTTTCTACTTAATTAACTCCTCTGTTTTGAAAAGTTTCCTCTTAATTGCACTCATAGAAGGTTTGTTTCTATAGTCATTGTAATATTTAAATGTGACAGTTGCCTGCTTATATTCTTCTAAATATGGTGTCTAGGAAGAAGGTGCTCTGATATTTTTTAAAGAAGATCATGCTGTTACTGGATTTTAGCTACACTATAGACCTGTGTTGTCCAATATTATAAATATCAAGTAGCCACATGTGGCATCTGACTTCTTAAACTGGACTAATCTGGGTTGAAATGTATAGATTTTGAAGACAAAATAAGGAAAAAAAAAAAACATAAAATATGTCAATAAATTTTAAATTATTACACACTGAAATAATACTTTAGTAGATATATTAAGTAAAATAAAATATACTATTAAAGTTCCTTTCACCTTTTAATTTAATTTATTTTTAATGTGACTGCTAGGAAATTTAAAATTAAATATGTAGCCCACATTGTATTTCAAATAGGCAGGGCTTCTTTAGACCACTTCTGAAATTTGAGATAATGTCAGTAAACAAAATTAGTTAGTATATTCACTCTTTAAGGTCATACGTTCATTCTTATTGTTAATTATAACTCCTTTGCTTTAGATGCCGTTCCGTAGTTCATAAATGTCTGTCGTTTAAAGATAACATGATCAAATTTCCAAAGAAAATGTGAATTGCATAATCTTCACTTTTCAGCAAGGACTAAACATATTGTGTGTGTATATGACAGATATCAAGATAGATCTCTTTTTCGCTCCCACTTTCTCTCATACACACACATCACAATTTCTTAGTCGGACTAATAAATTATTATCTTCCACAACGATAACCTATATTTGCTAATGTAAAAATATCTTTTTTATGAGGGAATGACCCTTCATACTCAAACTATAAATACAAACTATCTTAGGAATAAAGATGCAAAATTTGTAAAACTCATGTTTTTTTGTTATAAAAGTAGTGTAATCTGTCATTATACCAAGACCCATTGAAATTATGTACAATTACACGTATTTTATAAGCCTATTACCTTTAAGTTCTACTTGCAACCAACATTCATAATAAATTAATAGTGGAGAAAAATACAAAAATCAATAGGAAATTCTAGTAATTTAGAGAATTTGTCCTCCCTATCTTACAGAATAGATTCAAAGTATTTCAAATAATTGAAATTTTTAAGGGTGAATTCATATCAGTAAGGAAATATTAAAGTATTTATAGTAGAAAGTATATACAGCATATTAGAAATTGTAATAAATTTTTAAAAGATTTTTACACAAAATGTCAAAATAAAACGATTATTCTTTTTTTTTTTTTTGAGGGCATGAGTCTAAGCAGAAAATGAGGGGACGGTCTAAGTAGAAAATGAGGGGTGGGACTTAGGGGGAAATTGAAGAGGAAGGGCTGTGGAAGAGCCAGGGAGCAGGGCCAGGAGGAAAGGGTGGGAATGGTGGGAGGGCAGAGGGTGTGAGTGAGAGGGAAACAAGAGAGAAGATGGAGGGGTGAAAAGTGGATCGAGACAGGAGGGAAGAAGCAAGGGGGCAAGTGGAAGGGGAGGTAGCAAAAGGGAGGATCGAGGTTGTGGAAAAGAAGATGGGGGTGACCAGGAGGCAGCAGGTTAGGGGAGAAATAGGAAAACAAGACAGAGGATGGGAAGGTGGCGAGAAGCGAGGGCCAGGACCAGGGAAGAGCAAGACGGGAAGCAAAGAGGAAACGTGAGGGAACAGGTGGAGGAAGAGGGCAGGAAATAAGGGGAAGAATGGAGGGCTAAAATTATTTTATTACAAGCCATTAGTTTAATAAAATATTTTTATTATTTATTCAATTATACATTGTAAATAGTCTAGTTTTCTGGAAACTTTTCTCATCCATAAAATCTCATCTCAGGTTATATGAAATTAGATTGAAATTCATGAGGTAAATTACAGATTATAAACATAGAGAATAACTTTAGAATTTAATTATAAAAATATTTTCATTGTTACTCTGAAATCTTCATTACATAAAATTTATAAATATATTTATGAAAACAAAATTTATAGAATAGCAAATATATAAATGGAAAATGAATTTTTATTCCAAAATATTTACTTTTAAAAAGATCAATTCGGAGATTTGCAATTATGTAGACAGAACTTAAACTAGTAGTGATCAAAGTTTAGTTTGTGATTACTTACTGCGTTTTAGATGATTAACTTTTAAGAAAAAAACTATTGTTTTTAGTATTTAGTCAATTGTAAGAAAAGAAAGACATGGATATACACTATTACTTTTCAGTACATTTGGTGGACTTTAAGAATATGACAAAAATCTGTTAAATATAGGATGTAGCACAATCCAGAAAGTAAAAACTACATCTCTTCTTTTCAGTGCATTCAGATTAAATTTCTTGCAATGGAACACAATGTAGTATGGCAAATTCAAAAGTAGTTTCCCTTTAAAATTTAAAAATAACCTCCCTGATGCCCCAAGGCTTAGAATTCATTTAAATTATAACAGATATTTAGTAACTTTGTATGTATACCATATGTCTTGGTTAAAAGCCACAAGCTGAAAACAAAAGAGAAAAATGTCAGTGCTTATAGGCACTACACCTTTGAAAATGTCCTGCCTTAAAACATTTCAAAATTAGCATATTTATCAGATTATGTTCTTACTTTCTTGTCTTAGAACTGTATTTTTCTTCATTTCAATTTTTCTTTGGAAAGTAGAGTATATCCTAGCAAGCTAGAACAGTTTGAAATTTTGAAATAATAATAAAGTACTCCTTGGTATCATTCTATTAACTAAAGCCACTCTCCTCACCTCATTGTGTTGTTTCTTTGCTTGTTTTAGTTTCCTCTATGTGTGCTAAGCATTATGGTAAAGAAGTAAATGATGAGGCTAAAGACTCTAGAGTCAGTGTTGTAGAAAAGCTTCAATATCTTTATGGTCAAGTTAGAGTGTTACTGAGTTGGAATACTAGCCAACTAGCATTCCAACTAGTATTAAGGAATACTTTCTTCCTTGTGTTGCATTTTGTACAATCTAGGGGAGATGAAAACACCAACTTAGGGAGTGTCAAGGGAGGTCTTAAAGTGTTTTTGTGATAAAAATCTTGGTAGGTGCTTCAACTGAGGATTTTGGAAGACAGCAAGTTTTAAAAGCAATTTCTAATTTGACACAAGAATTACGAAGTTACTATTGTCATTTTTCACATCTTATATAAGACATGCTCCATCGCGACCAGCAATTTCACGAAAATAGTATCAATAGAGGTAACTAAAGAACTAATGAAGTGACTCCCTAAATCAAGTCCTGATATATTATTGATGATAAGAGTCTTAGCTGGAATCAAGACTCTTTATAGAATGAGATTGCATTATTTCAGTTTCTTATCCTAAATGATAAAATGATTTATAACCCTGAAATGTTAAGTCACTACATTGATAATATGTATGTAATAAGTCGAGAGATGTAAGCAATAACATATTTCAGTGTAGCAAACTTAATAAAGATACTGAATGTTTTAATATAGTCAAGAATGTGAACATTTACTCTGGGGTAAGAACTAATAAATAGTGTTAAAATATTTTTTCTTCTATGCCTTTTAAATAAAGTGCAGATTTTTATGTGTGTGTGTGTGTGTGTGTCTGTATGTCTGTGTGTGTATACACACACATACATTTCAACTCATCAGTGCCTTGGATTGATGTCACGGCCACACGTTAAAGCTGTGTTCTTTTAACTACCACACTAAATTGCCATTGAAAAAAACAAGGATTAGTTTCTTCAGATTAGGACGATTTTAAATTGTCTTTTCTCAATTTATCCTGTAAGTGTAGACTTACAGTAAAGAATGAACAGATGTTAACTTGTCTTGCCATTTAGATTTCTGCAGACTACTCTCCAAGACTTCCTAGACTAGAATTAAGAACATCTCTTTTCATTGGTGGTGTATCCAGTGATGGGCACTGTGAAAAATAAAAAGAGGTAGATTACATATACATGAAAAATAATTCAAAATAATTTACAATCACATTGATGACATTTTAATATTAAGCAAATATAATGCTTTTTTTTTTCTGGAAATGAGTCATTGAGACTTAGAATTTTGGATTTATTTGTAATATCCTGATAGGAACATCTGCTGTGAGCCACTCGATATTTACATATCACATGATTTAATGAACTATGTAGTCTCCAGATCCCTTGTTGGAACTCTCTCTGAAGGATGTATATAGCTGAATAATGGTGAAAAAAATAATAATAACTTAACTAATGAGGAAGACAACTGAATCCTGCTTATGATAATTTTGTGAATAAACTGAAAGAAATGACTACAAGTCAGGACTTTTACTTTTTTAGATTGATGTGCTCGTTCATGCAAATTATATTTTTCCACTGTGCCAGAACATTTCATTAATAAAAGGGAAATACCTCATTGCCAGTGGGGTTGAACAGTCTCTCATCCACATTTCTATTTTACTCCAGCAGATTGGACTTTCCTGCCTTCCATTTCCCCCTTTTCTGTCACAAAAAGAGCATGCTCACATGCATACACACACGCACACAGACTTCATTCTCTCTTATTACTTGCCAGCTGTAATGCCGAAATGCCAAGGTCTAAAATGTTTTTTTTTTTTTCCCCAAACAGCAGCAGCAGCCACATCTGGACCTGTGAAACTTTAATCTTGGCTGGTTTCCTTCTTTTTCTTTATGGCCTTCCAGGCACCTGTGGACGTCCTGTATATACACAATGACATCAAACCATAGTTGGAAATCTGATTCTCTTGGTATAATGAACAATGATTAGTTAGAAGCATATAAAACCACAAAATGCTAGTAATAAAGAACAATTTCAATGAATTGTAGATAAGGGGCAATGAGAACTTAAAAATTAAGTGAATTTAAAACAATGAATGTAACTAGAATCACCTGAATCTTTCATTTTCAAACTTTATTATAAAATTGTGTGTTGGGATTAAAAGCAGAAACTCAACAGACTTTGTTTAAGGTAAAAAGCTCTTGTCATAAAACAGTAAGCCTTGATTTTAAGCTAAAAAATACTTTGGAAGAAAGCCAAAAATTCTTCCAAATACCCTTGGCAAATTCCTTAGTCATCTAAGATATCTTTTTGTGATCCAGATTGAATGGCTTCAAGGTGGGATTTGGAGATTACTCAGAAAAGCAATCAATAGTTCCAAAAAGAAAACCATGTCTGTCACAGGTATTGACTACTTGAAACTTCATTCAGTACATTTCTACATAGATCATGACATTCAAATATAAAACCTAGGATACTGACTTTGATCTATAAAAACAGTGTATGATTCTTTCCTTTCTTTCCATGGCATGGAATCATTGGTTTATGTCTTAGATGCCTTGGCTAGCCACCCTCAGAGATGCATATCAAAGAGATAGATATAGGACATAATCCATTTCTATACTTTTCATCTTCTTTGATTTAATAAAACCCAAACCATTCTTATCTCAGAATATGAGGGAAGGACCGTTGCAGACATTAGCATATGCTTCATGGAGGAGTTGAAATATTTTTTTTAAAAAAGTGCTTGTAGAATTCTAAAATACCTAGTCATTTAAGCATGCAAAAAAATAAATAAAAAACCACTACCATATCCCATGCACTACAGGGGGAAAAAAGTGATAGAAAGTCAATTGTAGATGACTATTTTGGGTGGTAAAGCAAAAATAAACTAGGTAATACCCTTGCAGTGATAAGACAAATGAAAATGTACATGTGCCTTTCTGCTTTATGTCCTCACCATCTCTGCCACTGGTGTCTTCCAAATGTTTACTATGATATTCATCGAAACACATGAACTTCATTGGAAACATTTAAGTCAGTAGATCTTATTACTTAAATGCATATGATAATTTATTACTTTTTTTACTTGTTTCAGAGTTTGATATTATAATTCCTAATTGTTCAGGAGGTACATTTAAAAAGTCATTTTTCTCACCCATACTTTACTTTTGAGATAATTATCAACTTCACTTTTGAAGTGTGCTATGAAAATACCTAATAATGCGATCTATTTTTTTAAGTTCACTTTTATTTTAAGTTCAGGGGTACATGTGCAGGTTTGTTATATAGGTAAAAATGAGCAATGAGACATATATCCAGGATATAAAATATTTATTTCTGCTAAGTATAAGCCAATGATGCCTTAAAATATATTGCACATAACTGGCCTTGCTTTTATTTTACTTACGTTATTGGTTATGAGAATCTGTGTTTTCTAGATTATGCCTTCGTCTTTGCTTATTAGGTAAAAGTGTCAGGCATCTGATATGGATTATTATGATTGGCCCAAAATCACTATTATTGAATTAATCATATAGTGGAACACATCAATTAAACCAGCAGTTACAAGCCCTAAGTTGGCCAGAAAAATAATACCATAAAATTTTGCAGTGTGGGACTGTAATTTATTTCAAGGCCAGAGAGCAAGAAGAGAAGTGCAAGTATGTAATATAAAATAACACAGCTTTTGAAATTACACATTGTGTTCCCTCTTATTTTGCACTAAATATTTATTTTAATTTTCAATTAGAAAATGTAATGTAACACTATATTTTATAAGGGTATAGTAAGCAAAATGACAGCCTCCATCTTATTTTAGAATCTCATTGTTGTTCACTTGGATATTATAATAGTCACATGATCTAATTGTTCAGTCTTTCTTCTAGGTCTCTGGGAGACTGTCCTTCCTAAAATTTTGATATGTGCATGTTTCTTCTTTGATTACAGTCTTCCTCAAATCTTTTGCCATGACCACACATGTCCATCTTTTTGGTTTCCCTGGGCCACATTGGAAGAAGAATTGTCTTGGACCACGTGTAAAATACATTAGCACTAACAATGGTTAATGAGCTAAAATAAAATAAAGACCAGGCATAATGTGGTGATATCCATGACCACATTTAAGCAAAAAGGTTCTCACATTCAAAGGGTTGGACATGGCTGAATGACAACATCTCAAAACTCATCTTTGTCCAACTTGTTTCATTAAAATGTCTGGTTTGAAACAGAAAATTACATGTAATGTCTTGAACACTCAATGTTTTACTGCCTTCATGCCTTTATACATAATGTTACCTCTGCCAAAATGTCATTGATTTCTCTTAACCCCCTTCACGGCATCCTCATTTGCTTGATGCAGTCGGGTTTTTTTCCTTAAAAGTTCCAGGTTTTAATGTAGATGACAGGTTGATGGGTGCAGCAAACCACCATGGCACATGTATACCTATGTAACAAACTGGCACATTCTGCACATATATCCCGAACTTAAAGTATAATAACAATAATAAATAAATGAATAAAAAGTTCCAGGTCGAAAGTGACCTCTGTTAGGAAATTACCTGTGAGAGGAAGTTGAAATTATTTCCCAGATAGTTTGTATAACTCTGTGTCTGTGATTCAGTTAAATTTTTGCATTTCTTTCCGTCATGTATTTGTATGCCTTTCCCTCCTATGGGAATTTGAGTTCCTTTTCTGCTGAGACTGAATTTCATTCACAACTGTGTTTCTAGTAGTATCTTGTAGAGGCTCTAAATCCTTAGAAAATATTTGTTGAATAAACAAAGGAAGGAAGTGAGTCAAAATGAATAAAAGTCAATACAATAACAGATATTTTCATTCTGTATAAATTTACCATAGGTTGTTGAAATAGATCAGTTATAATCATCTGATTCAATGTAAATAAGAGTCTATCTCATCAAAAGAAAAACCTTCAAATATTGTATGCATTATAAGCAACATTGCATTTTTCAAAGATATTTTTCTCCTATAAGAAGCTTCTTGTTCTAAAAATTACTGTCTATTTTGTCTCTCTTCCCCTCTATCTCCTGCTCTTTCATTTTCTTTCTCTTTGACTGTTTCTTTCTTTCAAGAACTGAACATTTATGTTATATCAGAACTTTCTCTAGGACACGGTGTTAAAGGGGTCATTCATCTTTACATATGTTTATCAAGCGGTGTTGTGATGATGTAAATGAGTATTATGAAATGTAAAGATGAGAACACTAAATTAGTTTTTCCCACACAGGTCTGCCATAAATAATAACTGACTTATCTTATTTCCAGTCCTTATTCATTTGATTCATTTTGGGTTTTCTGAGTAATATCCCTAAAGATTTACACTGGCTTTTAAAAAATAATTTAAAAACACACTTATTTGTACAAAAGAAATTACATGCAACCCAACAGAATTGATTATTGAAAGGTAAATGGAGGCACTTATAAAGATTTAATTCATAAACTCAAAATCATATTCTGTCAACCATTATCCCAATAAGTTAGAGCATACTATAAATTATCTCTCTGTTTGATTGTGTGGAAAATATATGCAAATATTACATTACATTGTTGCCATTAATCCTAGTTTACATTTTAACTCTGGCTAAAAAATCTAGCAAAAAGGAAAACAGCCTTACGATTATCCATTTATCAAAGAGACTGTGTTCCATAGCTGCTTTTCTATATTGAAGCTTGCATCATTTGCATGCTTTTATGCTTGAAATCTGTGATGAAATGCCACATTACTTGCATGTAGCTAGCAGTGGTGAAAGTTATAAAATTGGAGCTAGTTCAAAAAAATGCTACTTTGAAAAATTAAACATTCTGTAAAAAAAGATGGTTATAATCTATAAAATTCATAATTTTATAGATTTTTTAAAGATCTCATATACAAATCCTGAGAGATCTTATAAAAATCAAGAATAATTTTGCATGCTGTCATGTATTCTGTTAGAAATTACACATGCTCTTTGATAGTACCTTGCTATATGTGAAAAAATCCTAGTATAATTCTTGGCATATATCAATGGCTCATTATTTCTCACTACCTTTGCCTACCTGCTTTTCTTTCTCCCACTACCTCCCTTTCTATCTTTTTCCTTTCCTTCCTAGCATTTTTTTCACCCTTTCCCCATCATGACTACTTCATTTTATATGAAGTGCCCCCTGATTATTTCAATGAAAACTGACTACCTGCTTTCTGACTGTCATTGAACATACCCAATGACCTAGAATTAAGTTATTTTATGTATTTTATTTTGAAAGATCTTTTGGAATTCTCTCATATGCAAATTTGCACCTCTCTGAAAATATTGTGAATCTATTAAGAGTAGCAATAAACTTGTCAACAGATTTTGCATATTTCAGACAACCTATTATTTCCTCCTATAGATTTAAGTTCCTTATAGATTCTGGGTATTAAACCTTTGTTAGGTGCATAGTTTGCAAGTATTTTATCCCATTTTGTATGTTGTCTGTTTATTCTGTTAGTTTATTTTGCTGTGAAGAAGCTCTTAAATTTAATTAGGTCCCATTTGTCAATTTTTGCTTTTGTTGTGATTGCTTTTGGTTTCTTCGTCATGAAATCTTGGCCCATGCCTATGTTCATGATGATATTGCCTAGGTTGTCTTCCAGGATTTTTATAGTTTTGGGTTTTACATTTAAGTCTTTAATCCATCTTGAGTTAATTTCTGTATATGGTGTAAGGAAGAGGTCCAGCATCAGTCTACTGCATATGGCTAGTCAGCTATCCCAGCACCATTTATTGAATAGGGAGTCTTTTCCCTATTGCTTGTTTTTGTCAAACTATCATTTTAAAAACAGGTCTATGGTATTGTGCCTGTAACAGTCTTCTAGACTATTTTCAACACAAGGATACATTTTTATGGCATATAAATTTTCACAAAACTAAATAAAAATAATCATCAAACTAATATGCATAAAATATTTATTAAATACATACCACTTATAAATTCAATTTTTCACAAGGAATTTTACAAAATAAAATTAGTCACTCTGTATCTTTTCCAAAACTGTGATTTACCCATGGATTTTAGTTATATATTCAAAAACCCAAATCAGTCAAAAGCAAATAATTCAAGAAAATATTTATTGTTTATGCTTCATAAATCACTTAACTTTGGTTTATACTTTTCTCCCATACTATAGAATTAATCAATGTAGAATTTGATCAGAAATACTTATTTAACCATTATCACTATGAATGCCCTTGCATAGGCAACCAACATGCATCTTTCCTCTAAACTATTGTAAAAGCTCTCTAAATTATCTCCATGCTTGCACTGGCAGCTCTATAGTCCATACTCCACCATGTTGCCAGAGTGGTTCTTTTAAAGTAGGCCAGATCACAGAGGGATATTATTTAGCCATAAAGAGAAGAGCACCTTGCCGATTTTTATAACACGGATGAAACTGAAAGACATTATGATAAGTGAAATAAGCCTGACAGAGAAAGACAAATACTGTATGATCTCACTTACATGTGGAATCTGAAAAGGTAAACTCACAGAAGCTGAGAGCAGAACAGCAGATACTAGTGTTTGAGGGTGGGGAAATGGGGAGATGTTGGCCAGAGGATACAAATGTTCTGTTATAAGATAAACAAGTTCTGGTGATTTAAATTACAGCATGAGTGGTGATGGACGTGTTAATCTGATTGTGATAATCATTAAACAATGTATATGTATATTGAATAACATCTTGTGTTCCTTGAATATATTCAATCTTTACTGGATAATTAAATATTTTATTCTCTAAAATAAAATAAAATGTGGCAAATCATACCACTCGTCTGCTCAAAACCTTGCAAATACAAGTTTCCTCATGGCCTGCCTATTCCTTGACGGTCTACAAGACTGGTGGTTATACTCCCTCATATGTCTCTGATCTCCTCTGCCATCTGTCCCCTGGCTCGGGCCACTGCAGCCACACAGCCTTCCTTGCTACTCCTAGAATACTTCCTCCTGTATACTTTGAGTGTCTTCTGTCTCAGATTCAGACATCCTGTGGCAGATTTTCTGTCTTCATTCAGATCTTTGTGCAAATGTGACCTTTCCAGAGAAGTTCTCCCTGACCTTCCAATCTAAAACAGCACCTCTCATCACTCTCTTTTTTGTCCTACTTTGGTAGTATTTTTTTTTAAATCATAATTTGATTGTTTGGTTGATTAGTTGATTGTCTATTTCTTCTCACTTAAATGTAAGTTTTATAGGAGCAGGAACTTCATGTATCCATTACTGTAACTTCAGAGTTCAGAACCCTGCTCCACACTTGACCCAACTAAACAACTATTTAAAAAATATGAAGATAGATAGATAGATAGATAGATAGATAGATAGATAGATAGATAGAGATATACATTCTCCATTGTGACAGATCTGTAGGTCTGTTATTTAAAAAGACAAATATAAGTTATGGTATATATAGCATTTATTCTGTTAGATACCACTTGTTTTCATGCTTCATATTATGTAAAGTATCTTTTTGTCTTTCCTTTTGAATGTAAGGTCTTTGAGGGGCAGAGTGGGTTGAATCTACTGAATTATAGTGTTTTCTACAATACCACACATGCCTTATACATTTTATCAATCAATAAGTATTTGTTCAATGTTGAAAGAATGAAGTTATTTTTATGATTAATGATTATACTCTAGTCTGTTTTTTTTCCATTTTCACCTATGTATTATAGTCTATTCAGCTAAGCATATTTTGTTATGTATTTTTCACAAGAATAGAAAATGATTTTTAAGACCATGTGCTTCATAATAAATTGAAGTCTCTTTGCAAAATAAATTCAGACTTTATTTTGAATTTTCTTGTTACAGGTAAAAAAAGTACATATTTTTTTATCTAGATTCTAACTTGATAAAATATGATTGCCAATGTATATATAATTACCATTTTGCTATCTATCAGCCAAAAACAGCATTTGTTTTGTTTCAGCCATATGTTCTTTTCTTTTTGCTTTATGACAGTCTTGTTTTTGTTCATTCATTGGAGCTGGCAGATAACTTTGAGTTGGAATTCCGAAGCCAATTCAGCATTAACTTTATATCCATGACCAATGTCAAATCTGAACTCTGTCTAATAGAAATATTGAGTAATCTCATGTTAATCTTCTCTGTGTAACAGTTCTGACTTGCACTAATCAACAAGATTTGAATGGAAACTCCAATAGATTACTCTGGTCCTATAGAGTTTGCTTTTGAGGGAAACCATCCTATGGATTTATCCCACCCACCTAAGTCAGGCTGCTATAGCTCAACAATATTTGAAAGGTCTTCACACACACTGTAATTTTTTAAAATCCTTGACTTTGTGCCAAAAATTTAAATTGTCTCTGCCATCACACTGATAAACATTAGTTCTTCAGATAATCTTATTTATTTACACGTTTTGACATTGTGTTGATTTACCATTTATTTTAACAACTAGGAAAGGTAGTACATAAGTACAAACTTTCAAACACTTTATTGTAAACCACATTTAAAAACTAAAATACGCTACTCTTTAGAAGAGAATAAACAGATTTATATATGATTTTAAAGTCACAAAGAAAGATGTTTCATGTAAATATTTCTATTGTGCAGACGTACTATAACAAAGAAAAATTCATGGGATATTACTTTCTGTCTGTTACAATATCAGAAAATTAAATTCTAAATTAAAAAATAAAATACTCGGCCTGTGTTGCATAAACCTTGAATGATGGTAATCAACCATGATGCATGACTAAGGCGCACATCTGTCCATATGATTTATGACAGAATATAATCAGAGAATAAGCTTTCCATTTTAAAAGAACTATAGTTCATTGTAAGAAGGGGTTGTATTTAGCATTGAAGAAGTTTTTTTTTTTTTTTTTTTACTATATACTATTTCTTCTGGGTTTTCCCTATGTTTCCACTCAAAATGGACTTGTTTTCACTCTCTTCGCTTTGCAAGTACCCCCTTGTGAACTTCCGCTCAGGAAATGACATGATTTCTCTTCATCAGAGAAGTGTATTCTTTATAAGAAAGGAATAGTACTTACGTTCTGCTTTAGCTGAAGGTGGTCTGTCTGTCATATGTGGCATACTTGATTATGTAGTGATTAGTGACAAAAAACATGTAGATTAAGAGATTTGCTAACATGAATAGTAACAAACTTTAGCAAGCCTACCACAGTGAATTGCATCTTTTGAAGAGCAAATCAAGTACTCTTGAGTATCAATACTTTTGATTGAATAAATATTAAACTATAGAACAAAATGCACAATTAGTTTAATTAATGTCAATCTATTGGTAGCTAATCTTCAGAGATCATTAAAGGAAGCATTGTTGTTAATACTTATGGAGCATTTATTCTCCATTTAATCATAGGATTTGATCATGTTCGTTTAAATAGTGATTTAATCTTCATTATAAACTGAAAAGGGGTGTACTATTATTTTCCTCACTTTACAGGTTAAAAAATGAAGGCCACAGTTGTGGTTGTTTGCCAAATTTTGTCCAATGAATGCAATGGTAGAATCGAGTTTCCAATCTAGGCAGTGTGGCTCTACTGGATACACACATACCTGCCATGCTATTCTCCCTCAGTATTAGAAATGGAAGTCCCTCTTCTCAAATGCAAAGTCCTTCAGGAAGCCTGTATGTAGTTTAAACATGACTGATGTGATTTCACATTTTTTAAATCCTCAAATAATATTTTTGTATCTTTCTAAAAAGTTATGTTTTCCTTGACAATAATTGTATGAGTCTGTTCTCACGCTGCTAATGAAGACACATCTGAGACTCATAATTTATAAAGGAAAGAGGTTTAAATGACTCGCAGTTCCACATGGCTGGGGAGGCCTCCCAATCATGGCAGAAGATGAAGGAAGAGCAAAGGGACATCTCACATGGCAGCAGGCAAGAGAGGGAGAGCTTGTGCAGGGAACTCCCATTTATAAAACCATCAGATCTCGTGGAACGTATTCACTACCACGAGAGAACAGCATGGGGGAAACTGCTCCCATGATTCAATTATCTCCACCTGGCCCTGCCCTTGACACATGGGGATTATTACAATTCAGGATGAGATTTGATTGGTGACATAGCTAAGCCACATCCACAATTAAAATATGAATGATGATAACAGTGAGAAAATAAGTGTATTTTATTGTGAGATGCTTGTGACAGGCATTTGTTCTACAAGTATTAATTCATTTAATTCTCACAACACTGTGGAGTAAGTAGTATGATATGCTTTGGCTCTGTGTCCCCGCCCAAATCACACTTTGAATTGTAACCCTCATAATCTACATATGTCTAGGGCGGAGACTGGTGGGAGGTAATGGAATCACGGCGGGAGTTTCCTCCATGCTGTTCTCATGATAGTGAGTGAGTTCTCATGAGATCTGATGGTTTTATAAGTGTTTGACATTTCCCCTACTTGCACTCATTCTCCATCCTGCCACCTGTGATGAGGTGACTTCTGCCATGATAAGTTTTCTGAGACCTCCCCAGTCATGCAGAACTATGAGTCAATTAAACCTCTTTTCTTTAAAAATTGTGCAGTCTCAGGTATTTCCTTTTTCTTTCTTTCTTTTTTTTTTTTTTACATAGTCTCGCTCTGTCGCCCAGGGTGGAGTGCAGTGGCATGATCTCGGCTCACTGCAACCTCCACCTCCCAGGTTCATGCGATTCACCTGCCTCAGCCTCCCAAGTAGTTGAGACTAAAGGCATTGCCACCATGCCTGGCTAATTTTTTGTATTTTTAGTAGAGACGGGGTTTCACTGTGTTAGCCAGGATGGTCTCGATCTCCTGACCTCGTGATCTGTCTGCCTTGGCCTCCCAAAGTGCTGTGATTACAGGCGTGAGCCCACTGGTATTTCTTCATAGCAATGTGAGAAAGGACTAGTACATAGCATTGCTATGTATTAGTATCATTTTACATACAATTAAACTAAGGTCACATAACTGGTTAGTTGCAGAGCAATTACATCAACCCAGGCAGTCTGGTCTTAGATCTTGTGTATTTTACTTTCTTATGCTTATTGCTGATTTTACTGTGGAGAGACATGGTGGTGTATTTAGTCTCTGTTGAACTTTCATAAAGCACTATCCTAACATTTTAATTTTAGTGATAATTATAGTTCATTTTGTTTCACAAATCATGTAATGTACTTGGAAAAACATACAATAAAGAACAATTTTCATGAATAAATATTTGTTGAGTTAAATCTGCAATGATACAGTTAAAGTTAACCAAAATAGAGAACTAACGATTATGATACGGGATTAGAATTATCAACTGGATTTAGATTTACAAACTATGTGTTCTTCTCCATACATTGTGTCCAAATCACTTGATTTTTTCAAGGTAAACTAAGATTTAGAAAACTGTGATTCTAATCAAACTTATTATCAAATAAGAACTGTTTCCTAAAGTCAACAACGAAGAATAAAATTCAGCTAAATACATATTGGACTAATATGAGGTAATTCACCAAATTTGGCCACAATATATTTAACACACCAGTGAGTCAAACATTTTCATATATCTTATCATTTCATCTTCACAATAATTCTGCATGAAAATTACTATCATACTCATTTTACAAAAGAAAGAAAGAAGGCACAGAGAGATTAAGCAACCTGCACTAATGTAACACAGAAAGTAATTTGGAGAAATTTCATGTGATTTCAAATCTCCTACCCTCTCACTACATCATGACACTCCACATTGTATAATAATTGCAATTTGACGATTATACATAGTTTATATTTTTACAGTGAGAAACCCATGTGCAGAAAAAAAAAAAATCATACCTAATTTATTTCTAAAGTACATTACAAACTTCCCTTCTATGACCAAAATGATCTAACAAAAATACCTTCAACTCTTTGTTTATTTTTGCAAATGAAATTGTATTTCACAGGGCCTGGCACGGTGGCTCAGACCTGTAATCCCAGCACTTTGGGAGGCCAATGCAGGCAGATCACGAGGTCAGGAGATCGAGACCATCCTGGCAAACACGGTGAAACACCGTCTCTAGTAAAAATACAAAAAATTAGCCGGGTGTGGTGGCGGCGCCCGTAGTCCCAGCTACTCGGGAGGCTGAAGCAGGAGAAAGGAGTGAACCCGGGAGGCGGAGCTTGCAGTGAGCCGCAATTATGACATTGCACTCCAGCCTGGGTGACAGAGAGAGACTCCGTCTCAAAAAAAAAAAAAAAAAGAAATTGTATTTCACTTTTACTTTTTATAAATAATTCTACATTTCCAACTACATGCATTCAATAATATTATTAGTTGATGCTAGCAATATAAAATATATAATTAGGCTAGCATAGGAAACAACTACTTAGATTTTTTAAATAAATTTTAGAAAATTTTGGAGGAATTCCTGCTGAAACTTAACTTTTTCATTGTACTGGAAGAAACTTATTATTTTAACTGTACCCTAATAGAGTAAGTAAAAATCCTATACACAGATGATTAATTTAAGATGGACAAAAAAGGCAATACATTATAATACCCAGAGACAAAAAATTATTTTCTTGTAGAAGGAAGGATATTATTTTATATTTATATTTATATATATATATATATATGTACACACACACACACACACACACAGATATACATTTTTTACTACCAAATTATCTTGATGTGTGGTCAAGGGAATCAGTGTTCCCATTATCATAATTATAGTGTAGGCCCAGAAAATAAGAAACTGAAGTGTGACATTTTCAGATATGGTAACAGATAAGTGATTCAACTGAAGTCCTTGCTATCAATTGGGCTCCTAGTTTGGGTTTAGCAACAAGAAATCATTTATTTTCTTGTCTTTGGCAGTGTGGTGAATTCTCTGAATCACTTCTTAGAATGGTGATTTTTTTAATGCATAATATAACATACATAGTGTTACAAGCAAAATCCATTATATTGTGAAAATTATAAAAGTATTGAAAAATACAAATTTGTGATTTAGTAATACATGTGCTTTTTATTTAAATCATTAAATAAGAGGATGTGGTGAAAGACTTGTTAATAACACAACTTTCAAAAAGTGGAGAGTATAAATGAGATTTTAAGATTTACAAAAGAAGTATAATGTGATATGAAAATACCTGCAATGTATTTTGGTGATAATGTCACAGATATTGCTAATGCCACTGTGGTTTGTTACCTATTTTTGTAAATGAAGGAAATGCCAATCTTCAGTTAAATGTTATTTTTAAAAATTTCCAATGCAAGTTCATCCAGCAGGCAAATTTTACATGGAATTCTTGGTGGTCTGTGTATCTCCTGGCTAATAAGCCTTGGGATTCTTAGTAATTTTTACTGATGGAAGTTAAGGAAATTATTATGCCACTGAAGTAAATCCTTGATATAATCTAGCTCTTTACCCCTTGCCCCCTTCCTGTTTGGTGCACCAGACTTACTCAACAAAAATGCATTTGTATTTTTTACAAAAATTGCCCTTTCTTAGAGCCTAGCATCAATGAACTGAGCACTCTGGTCTATTGACTCTTCCATGTTTCCTTTTCCCTCTAAATGTTCCTGATCACAACATTGATGCAAAGTCCACAGAGCCTCCTGATTAAGATCTGAATCTTTTCAATCAGGTTGAATAATTTTCTAATATTGTCACTGGTTATCCAAATTCATTGAGCTTTATCTCCCTCCATTTTCTTACCTGTACAGTGAATTAAAAACAACAAACTCACTGAAACATTGTAAGTATTAAAATAATCAATAGGTATTAGGTGCTTTGAAAAGTCCTTGAATTACAATAAATGTCCAGTAAGAGTAGCTGCTGTTATTCTTACCTCTGTGCCTCTGTGACTGATGCATGATGAATTACTACACTAATCGACATCTATGTAGTATATTAGGAGACAATAAGTCCCTTGAAATTAAGGTTACTGTTTGATTAGCCTTGTTTATTTGTATTATCTGGTGAGTTTATATCATTTGTGATAGCCATTTACATAAATACATTAAGCAATGCATTCCCAAGACCATATCTAAATATATAATCTGGGTATGATGGGATTGCATATTATCACCCAAGTCACAAGATAAGAGTGGCTGTTGAAAAATATTATTGAGCAATATAAGTGTATAGGAAAGGCTTTTTATGCCCACTGATCCATTGGCTCTATTCTATAAATCTCATTGAGTATAAAACAAATAAATCATTTATTCACACAAGTTGTAAATACAGAATGTTTAATGGCTTCCTTATTTAAACTGTGTTTCAAAATTGTCATCACAAATCATCATTATTAAGTTAGTTGGTGATTATCAATTTGGTATTAACATGTAATAGCTAAAGCAATCATGGTACTAGATGTAAAAATGTATATTTTTATTTGTAAGTGCATATTTTTCTTTTATTTTAAATGTTTAAAAAGAATAATATTGTACTAAAAGCCTAAGAATTTGTTATTGTTTATTAATTTTAATGGATTAAAAATGGAGGCTTAAATATGACCTAAAAACATTTTATGGACAACTCTCTTTTTTTGTTTGTTTCTTTTGTTTATTTTATTATTCATGCTATTTTTATGGCATAACAATACACCAGTTGTTTCTAGATAAATTGAATTTTAAGAAACAAATATACCCCAAATCATATTTTTTTCAAAGCTTACCTAGAAATCAGATACTTTTAATACTGCTTTGCATTTTCAAGACTTCCTAAAGTAGTTTCATTTTCATGGAGTTTTTCCTAAGAAATGCTGTCCACCAGAGAACAGTTATTTCAGTTAAATAATTTATTGGCAACTCAGCAACCACAATAACTGATGAAATATGTTAAGACAAGGAGTAGTCAAGTATAGTGAATGTGAAATATACCACAAATTTTATAATAGGAAAAGCAGACACCTGGAAAAATGAAGAATAATGTCAATAAAATCATGTCATATTTGCTTTTAATATTTTAAGCTGAGAAATAGTAATATTTAGGTAAAGAAAGATTTTGTAAAAATATAAGTTAAAATATAAAAAGAAGAAAGCTATCTTATGATAAAGCTCTATTCCACACACATATAAAAAGCCTTAGACTATTACTTCAACACCTAGATAGGGTGATGGACAGAAGTAAATGAATTTTGATAGAGTATGCTGTCACTGATACATAGCATCATGTGTGACTATCATATAGTCCATATTGGATTCTCTACACACAGTACTTCTATCTCTAGAAAATCAGAGAGTAAAACAGAAAATAAAATGAAGAAGAAAAAGTAAAGGAGTGTTCTTAGCTTTACTGTACTAACAATCACCATTAGTGACCCAGTTTTGTTTTGTATGTTTCCCTTCCAAGGAAAGAATCTGTATACTCCTAAAAGTTTTGTATAAAAGTCCCTCAAGGCTATATTGTGACTATGCTTCTTTGGGACAAATGTAGCCTGAGGGATAGAAAGAGTTTTTAGACTCCATTAAGCCAAATCTCACATTAATATGTAGAAGTGTCCTATTCTGATGATGGTTACCAGCTAATAGTAGAATTTCCTAATGTGGGGAAAAAAAATAATGTTTTGCTGTTATCACAAGCTTTGCACTGGGTGTACTGGTTTATTTGGAGCCTGCTATTTGTGAAAGCTTCACCTTTTCCATTTTTAGGAAATGTGAGGCAGCAAAAAGGTTTTTGACAAACCGCATATCCTGCAATTTAATCGGCTTCATTGTGGGCACCCCACAACCTCTCCTTGTCCTTTATTTTCTTTGACCACTAGCAGTTTTGGAAAAAGAAATCCACTTCTGGATTATAGCTTTAAAATAAAGTAATAGAATGTGATTATGGAAGATTAAAAAAAATCCACTTTATAAAAATATCATTAAGTAATAGGAGAGAAGATTCACAGGAGCTTCTAAATGGTAAATCTCTCTCTCTCTCTCTCTCTCTCTGTCTCTCTATCTCTCTATCTCTATCTCCTCTCTTAATGCTTCCACGCATAATTTTAATATATAGAATTATAGCACCTCTTTTATCTTGTTAATGGTGGACTTCATATGGTCGTAATATACTATGTATGATCCAAAAACTAAGAAGTTTTTGTATGTTTGTAAGTGAATTTTTACTTTGTGTACCTTCATTCTGTGCATTGTGAAATAACTCCTTTTTTCATTTTAAGGATTTTCAAGTATTATTACTTGAAAATATTAACTAATTTATTTCCAAGTAACTCTTTATATTGGTGCTAACTTTGGATTTAATTTGGTTACAATTGTTATGCTGCAAGTTAAAAATTATACATAGTAAAGTAACCAGTGGTCTTTCTAATTTGAGCAATTTCATCACAGTTAACTTCTCTCAAATTAAAATGAAAAAAGATGATAAAAGAAGTTTAGCTTGAAAACAGGGAGGTTTTTTGTTTTGTTTTGTCTTGTTTTGTTTGAGATGGCATCTTCCTATATTGTGCAGGCTGATCTCAACATCTATCTATATAGCTTATTGCAACAAAGTTTATATATTGCACATGCTATATGTCTATCATGGACAGCTTTGGCTCTGCACTATCATTCTAAAATGAAGAACCAAACCCCATCTGAGATATACTAGTCTCATGGCAGAAAGAAAAGAGCAAGACCAGAACAATGAGTTGGCTCTTAAAACCTCTGCTCGGATGTGGCACAGGTTACTTGTAGTCATGTCCCATTACTCCACATAAGTCATATGACTAAGTGTAAAATCAGTAGTGTGGCAAGTCTAATCCTATTGCACGGATGTCTGTTTGTAATGTTTACATCTCTAATGTTACCAAAGAACTAAATCATTGATTATGATGATCTCTGCCTTAATTAAAATGTTATCTCTTTATCTAATTGCAAAACTAGATAGACTCACTGACTGAATTCTGACAGGATTTTATAGACATCAGGCTGTTAAAGTGTCTAGGATACAGACCAATTTTAGAGTGAACTTGAGAAGCTATCATACACACATAGGAAGGTATAAATGTTGAGTATTATATTTGTAAAATGGTAATCCCTTTTCACTCATCATAAGACATATTTGGGCATACACCTCAAGACCTTGCTATCATAAACTCATTCAACGAGCACAGTTTTATCTATTGCCTTAAGTGTAAAGCTGTATGTGGTGCCATCCTACTGAAGAAGAAAAACAATACCAGTTTCTTACCAGATAATATAAAGAATGAAAGCCTACTGTTAAAATGATTAAGACCACAGAGGAGGAAACTAAGTAATTAATTTGATTTATTCTCAAAGAACTATGAGTCAATATTTTTGTTTTCACAGAATTACAAAACAAATAGCTTACGTGAGAGCGCTTATAGAAGGATAGTTTTACTATTCCTATGATTTTAGCTGTTTTACTTTCAAAATTGGATTCTGTGGCTTAGGACGACAACAGAACTTCAGAAAAAAAATAAGTATTTAAAAATCATCAGGGGTCCGGGCGCGGTGGCTCAAGCCTGTAATTCCAGCACTTTGGGAGGCCGAGACGGGTGGATCACGAGGTCAGGAGATCGAGACCATCCTGGCTAACACGGTGAAACCCCATCTCTACTAAAAAAATACAAAAAACTAGCCGGGCGAGGTGGCAAGCTCCTGTAGTCCCAGCCACTCGAGAGGCTAAGGCAGGAGAATGGTGTAAACCCGGGAGGCGGAGCTTGCAGTGAGCTGAAGTCCAGCCACTACACTCCAGCCTGGGCGACAGAGCGAGACTCCGTCTCCAAAAAACAAACAAACAAACAAACAAACAAAAATCATCAAGCTGATATTCTCAAAAAAACAGTGACAAATACCAATGCATGATGTAATTAGAGTCAAGTGGATAGTGTGATTAAAGAGAAATATTTTATACATAATATTTCAAAGAGAAGAATAATAAAACTATGCTGCAAATAATTTTAGAATAGGAGACATTGCAAACATTAGAAGGTTCCAAAATAGTGATTGTACCAAGGTTCATAATTGTAGTCAAGAAAGACTCTCTTATCAGGAGTCATATATTCAGAATAAGGAAATGTATATATATACACACACACACATATAATATACATACACATACATATGTATACACATATATAATAAATATTATATATAATATGTAACGTGTGTGTGTGTGTGTGTATAGTAGAACATCAAAATATCTTCTGAAAGAAATAGGGATTCCAGAAATGTTGGTGATACTGAACACTTGGGCACTTGAGTGATTTAGGTTCAAAGGTTACCAAGTTAAAATGATAGCAAAGCATATGCAAATCAACTAAGGATTCTCCAAAGCGTCTATGTGTACATGCATGTGTGTACAAGCACACAAATGTGTACATATGCATATATGTTGTGGATATGCATTTTGTATTTAATACTGTATGTTTCCATAAGGTATATATACATGTAAATAATGTGTATATATTATAAAATACATATGTATGAAAGTTTACAAGATCGTCATATATGAATAAACTCAAACATTTAAATGTATGTTGTATGATAGTTTATAGAATTTCTGTTTATTTTCTAAGGGAAATATTGTTTCAGTGTAATTTTTTTAAAAACCTTCAGGAACGATCTTTTGCCACTGGGACTTTCTTCATGACCTTTTCATGAACAGAAACTGTCCCAAGAAATTTGTCCAGGCTGATGTAAAGTCTGTGGAAAAAGGCACTAAGAACTTTATTTAAGGCAGCAATTTTCCTAAAGAATCTTAACTGAAGGACACATATGTTAATTTTCTATTTGTATATTCTTTATGATATCACTGAAAAATAAAAAAATGATGAAATTTTGAGTTTCAGCTTTCTACTCTAGAGACCATCAACAACAAATTAGGTTTAGAAGTTGCTTACTTAAAAGATAGATGCCATACACATTCAAGACCAATTACGTTTATTTTCAGCCTGCGTCAGAGGCAGTATAAGACGAGATGATACAGAGGTGTTGTAGGTCTTCTGATGTCCTAGGTGTCATTTGTTTGTTTTGGTGGCGTCACCCCATAATATTTTAAATATATGAAAATTTACCTTTGCCCAATATTAAGCATTATGGGTTTTCATGTTTGCAAAAATTGGAAAACATTTTATAAATATGTGTTTTCACTTCATTACAATTGTCTGTAATCTTAAAAAATAATTATTATGCATATTGGGAGATACTTGCAAAGGGAGAAAATCTCACTATGAAAAGGTTTCAGTTGAGCAACTGATAAGTTTGGGGGTAAATTAATAGACATTTAGCTAAAATTTCTTAGTTTTTAATTTGCATACCTTTTTTAATAGAAACTAAAGCATTTTTCACAATTTAAATATTTTTCTGGGTACTGGAAAAGTGTACTTGCCTTCCTTGAGCAATGTTCTATGGTGCCTAAGGTATATACCAACCCCTGAAGTGTGTACCATAAATCTTTACCATTCATCTTTAATCTTATCTTCATAGACTTGGGAGCACAAAAATCCCTGTAATCTGATTTAGATTCTTACTTCTACATTTGCTAAGCATTCAGTATATATGGCCATCATTATACTCATCACATACTACAATGTACTGACTTATTTGTGTGACTCCCTCTGTAAAACAGAAGAAAGGAGATGGGTACACATTCCTTCATTTACTCAAATACATACATTTATTCTAATAGAGACATTCACATAAAATGTATATTCGTTAGAGATTTTTTAATGTAACTCCCTGAAGGCACTGTTCTATTCACTGAAGGTATGGAAGCAACTAAAAAACAAGTCCCAGCCAGCTAAAAGGTTATATTTTGGTTGTATGTCTAATTTAATTTTGCACCTGAAACCTTGCCTGATATAGTATGTTTAAAAAGTATTTTCAGATTATTAATAAAATACTGAAATTGCATGTTTAAAGATAAGATTGTTTGAAATTACTTAAATTTACATAATTTTAGTATACATTCAATATTCAGTGTAACAACTCAAGCCATTAGAAATATATATATTTATATATTATATATAATATATGTTGTTATATATTATATATTATAAATATATAATAATATATAACATTATATAAAAATATATATATTACATCTACTAATTCTAATAAAAATCACTCGGAAATCTGCATGTGAAATGAAATTAAACCTTAATTGATTCATTTTTAATTTATTTGTATCTATTGCCGAAATTACCTCATCTTCCCACCCTCTCATGAGAGACAAATGGAAGGCGAAATGGATGGAGAGAAGAGAAAGAGAGGGAAATATTCTAAATTTGGAATGAACTTTTCTAGCAATATTAATGACAGCTTTAAGTCTTTCCAATAATTTCACTCTGCTATTTTAAAAGAAAATGACCAGTATAAGTTGCAGTTCTAACTGCCAGTAAATCATGGCTTAATGAAAACAAGTACAGCAGAAAGCATAATATTTTATTTGTTCTTAGTATGGCCCTGTAAGAACTAGCAGACATCAGATTTGTCTAAGTCACAACTCCTTTAGAATTTCCAGAAGAACACCAGGATCAAAGAAAACAAATAGATAAGATAAAGAATTATCATCTATTTGTAGTAGGAGTTTCCCATTTAAGTTTTACTTGTTACTATCATTTAGAACAAGTGAAAAGTATGCTTGTTAGGAATCTTTACCTGACACTAATGGAACCTCTTTTGACAGATTTTTTTTTTTAAAGAAAAATTATATGGTGTGAATTAAAAAAAAAAAAAAAAAAAAAGACTGTCAGGTTGAATCAGTTATTTTGTATCTGCCAGTACCTGCTTGGCTCACATAATTTCCCCAAAAATAGGTGAAAAACTCATTTGTACCAGCAGATTCTCTACATTATTAGAGAAGATGTATATTTTTTCTTGTCAGCCATGTATATTCTAATTATCATTACAGGACTGAATTCAACAATATTCTGTGTGTTAGAGTGATATCTTCGACCAACATGATGACTGCATTGAGTCAATATGAAATGGAGATACCTGAAATAGTTAAAACCTCCATTGTGTAATTAGGTTATTTTAATTATATTTAACGTAGCTTATGTATGTTTTCTACAATATTTTGATTTGATCAATACACTTTTTAAAAATAAGAATTGTATTTTATAGATCTTGCCAATGTTTGCAGTTTATTTTCTTATCATTTAAATTTGGTTTATAGTTATAACCATATTTTATTTTACATCTTCATATTTCCCTCATCACCCTTCTCTCACGCATTGCTTGCTGACTTTATTGCTGTTTCTGGAATAGTCAATGCATGATCTTGCCTCAGGGTCTTTGTATTTATTGCCCCTTCGGTTTAGTAAATACTTCCTCAAAATATCAGCATAGTCTTCCTTCAGGTCTCAGATAAAACGTTACCAATACAGAAGACTGCCCTGACCGTCCCAAGCAAATGAATACTGGGATTCCTTCTATCCTATTATTTCATAACACTGAGTATGTCAGAAAGAAGCCTATGCGTGATATATGTTCTACAGGCCACTGCTGGTTAGGATCAAGGGAGAAAGGCTGACCCATTGCTAGCCTAGAGGGGTCCATCAGTAGAAGTCAAGAGGAATTTACACACCCTTTGCTGTGTCAGAGAAGCCCATCATCAAGAGTTAAGTGGACACCTGAACAATCTGAACACTCCTGACATGACCTTACAACCATCTCTCTGTTCCCACTGACCTCCATAACCTCATCACTATTGTCTGCTTAGGAAAAATTAGGACTTAACTCATCATGTTCATTTTATCATTTTATGTCAGTCACCAGAAGGAACTCAGAACTTCCAAGTCATTCCTGATCCCTAAGACTCTAATCCTCATCCTCTAATTTTCTCTGTCTCTGGATACTCTTTCACTGTCCTCTCTGGAACTCAACAACAAAGCCCTTTTATCTTTCACTTCTGTATATTTCCCCCTTATCATCACCCCAAATGAAGCCTGATGACTCTGCATTACACACCGACTTTTAAAAGGTGGATATTTTGGCTGTGTGTGGTGGCTCATGCCTGTGATCCCAGCACTTTGGAAGGCTGAGGCAGGTGGATCAACTGAGATCAGGAGTTCAAGACCAGCATGGCCAACATGGTGAAACCCCGTCTATACTGAAAATACAAAAGTTAGCCGGGTGTGGGAGCAGGTGCCTGTAATCCTAACTACTTGGGAGACTGAGGCAGGAGAATTGCTTGAACCCGGAAGGCGGAGGTTGCAGTGAGCTGAGATGACGCCATTGCACTCCAGCCTGGGCGACAAGGGTGAAACTCCAACTAAAAAAAAAAAAAAAAAAAAACAAAACAGTGATATTTTTCTCACACTCCACTTAAGTTACTGAGATTGGGATTGGTATAATTTTCTTTGCTCCTCAGTGCCACTTCCTGATCAGTACCATTTCTCCTCCCTGAAATCTCCTAGCTGTGTTCTCCAGACATCAGTAGATATTCTCTGCTACTCTGCTACTACCCCTTAGAGAAGTTTTCCACCAACCTCTGGCCCCTTCCCCTCTTCTGTTAAGATTTTAGCTGTAGCTTACTGTCAGTCTCTTCAACTCCGTTCTTGTCATATATTATAGCAATTCTAATAACCACCCAGATAAGTCTTCAAAAATTCTAGTTCCTCAGTTGATTGACTCCTCTCCCACAAAGAGCTTGTTTTTCATCTAATCACTATCTTCAAATAATTTCACCATCTCATGATGCATGTATCCAAGGGATGTTTGGTATGGTATCGACATTTGAGTTTTAAATGCTTGTATATACATTTGGGGTACCATTTTCTGATAACTTACCTATACACCTAGCATAAATTATTTGCTTAAATTAATTCACTAAATTTTATCTAATCCTATCACAACGTAAGAGATCCAATAAATGTCTGCTGAAAAATGCATATAGGATAATATATTCTATTTTTAAATATATGGTAATATAGAAATATTCTATATTTCTCAAAATAGTACAGTAAGAAAAAAACAAGGATTGGAAAGACACACTACTTTAGAATATGTATCTTTTTTTTTTTACTTTAATAAGATTAAAATGTTTAATAAGGTTAATAAGTTAGCTAATGAACCTCCATTGCATACTTTTTTTGTTTTCACCAAATTTTACTTTTTTGTCAAATATGTTAATTCTTTGGCCCAGCTTTGAATTGTCTTTATTTTATCTTCTAAGTTGTTTACATTATTTATTCAACTATGAAATGTGTACAACTAATGTTACAGAGCATCTATTTTAGTATAGTGAAGTTTTCCAAAGCACTTTTTAAATTTCACGTTTGAAAAATCCAATTATTTAAAATTTCTATTTACTTTAAATATCCGATATATTTCCTTTATCCAGAAAAAGAGGAAGAGCTTTTGTTAAAGTGAAATCCGGTTACTTACTAACAGTGCCATGAAATTACTGCTTAGTTGGGTTGTCAGTGTGAGCCTTTCATCATCAGCGGTGACAAATGTTAATGACATCATAGTATTATGGGCAAATCAATAGAACATGTTAGTGTTTCACCTAATTCTCAAATAAATCAGTTATTCTTTAGTAGAACCAGAGCCTAAATAATGAATTATTTCAAAGTACATCAAATCCGATTAGTGATTACAAATTGTCATTTGTTTAGATGAGCCAGAGTAAAATGTTTGCAAAATTCAGTACCTGCTTTCCATAATTCCTTTACCTTCATACATTACATTATCCCACACAAGACAGAGGGGTTGTTTGAAGAAATTTAAACTGACTTTTAATTAAGTGGAGCATATATTAATTGATTGGTAATTGTTTGATTTATATTAAATTTTAAGAATAAACTTGTTTATTTTTATAGGGTATTTAAAGTGTCCAGGTACTTACAATAACAAGTTGGACTGAACACATGTACCTCAGAAATTAAGAATTTTTCCTAAAAGAAGGTAAGATAATTAAACTTATACACATTTGCATGTTAATAAGTTTTAGTGAAAATTTAGAGATACTTCTGTGCATCTGTGGCATATAATTTATAAGATAATTTTTAAAAATTAAGAGCACTTTCTTTTTTTGTTTATATAATCTTCTGTAGAATTACTTGGGTAGATGAGAGGACTCCAACATTTAAAATACAAATCAGTTTGTAGGAATTGCCATTCAAAATGTTAAGAGATGGATTACTACCACCATTTTGGTTAAAAACAAAATAAAACAAAACAAAACAAAACAAAACAAAAAAACACCTCCATACTTGGGAATTTCACTGGGTTTGTGATGTTCCCCAGGAGCCACAGAGCAGAGATAGCTGGAATGTGAGCATATTTCTATCCACAAAAATCCTTTGGCTAACCTGCCCCTTCTACATTTCTTGGCCCACATATGGTTACTATCATCCAGAATCTACTCAAAGGCTGAGTGCCACACTGAGGGTGGAGAAGTCAGTTTATAATGTGTTACACCATCTTAATTTTGACCTCGCGTGTGAGATTGAAATATAACCTGTAAAGTAAAATACAGTCAGGAAATCCCAATGTGTACATACCGTATTACTTATTTTAAGGCTTTTCAACCATGAAGGTTTCTCAGGATTCATTTCATTGTATAAAGTAGGAAGAAAATTTGGCAACATTAAGTTTACCATTCCACCATGGTTACATATGTTGCTATTAGAAGGAATGGCTACAATAAACAAAGAAATGAAAACACATTCTTGAAGATCTATATTGTATGGGACTGTTAAGAGAAAATAACATTTAATTTAAATATGTTTCTTTTTTTCTTATGGAAGTTTGAGTAGAATGAAATTCATTTGTCAATTTTGTTTTGATTTTTATTACAGTAAATCTGAAGAATTCACAATTTTATTGGGTTCCTTTTGGTTTAACTGGATGATTATTCCCATTTCATGTGAACGAATACATTTGTCTCTAGGTTATCCACATTAGTACCAATAAAAGTAAAAATTTTATGAAAAAATATGCAATGCTATATGGAAACATCATTTACAGACACAAAAACATTTATCACATAAGGCAAAAATTTACTGATTTAAGAAGTATGTTGAAATCGTTAGAGTTCACATCAAGTTGGTAAGGATGTTTAATGCTTTTATGGGAAGTATACCTCATATCTTTAGAATTGGTAGAGCACTAAAAACTTCAAAAACGACTTGTCGTGCCACTTCTCTAATACATACATATTCATTTATACATACATATATACACATATGTAAATTTATATGTGCATATATACATATATGAATAAATACATATGTGTATATAGTCATTATTTGGCTAGAATAATTTTCAGACTTCCACAATACTAATTTTCTGGATGCTATTTTTCAGGAGTGCATCATACACACACAGACTAAACACTTGCTTCCTTTTTCAGTAAATAATAAACCTCTGCTCCTTCACTTACAATTGCTTCCAAGTTCACCAGTAAAGGAGGCAAGATTCATGAGATGAATTTCCTGAGTACTAATTAAAATCTGTTTCAAATGTATGAAGGCCAAAGTTATACATAGACCTGGTGTTGCTGTCATTACCACCATTGTCTTGTAATGTTTATTTGGAATCAAGCCAGTTCTTAAAAATTAATTTATAAAAACATGAAGAGCTCATATGGATGAGTCTTAAATGATTGAATGCAATTGACAATATACATATTGAATTGAAACAGGATAGTGTATAGAAGTCAACCAATGAAAATTTATAAAATATTTAGCAAATCTAACTAAAATCTGGTGAAATTTTGCTTCCAGATATTGCATCTAATAGAACTATTTGCAGAACTTAATTTATGATTTTAAGTTTTGGGTAACACACATATAAACTAGCATACATAAATATCAATTGGTTGGAAAATATCTGGTCATCTCAAATTGGGGGCTATCAGACCTTCATTTTATCTATTCTTTTTGCTTTTTTTTTTTTTTTAATTGAAGTAACCTGAAAAAGAATTGTTAACGTATCAAATGAGTTTTGAAATAACTTATATAAATAATGATTTAAAAACATAGACAATGTATTTTTCTTGTCTATCAGTAAATAACTTATTTGCTTAAGCAATGCCTACATAGCAGGATCCATGATAAATCTATTTCCTCTTCCAAATCTGAGAATAGTTCTGCCATGGTTGACTATTCCCTCAACATGACTCCACATATGTTTGATTCTAAACAAATTCTAGATTAAATATATACAAATGCCTTACTAGCAATCTCATAATAAAGATTTCAAGCATTTATTTTAAAAGTGGAAAGTAAATAAAATTCCACATTAGCTAAAAGTGAAATTGAAAATATGTAGATAACAAGGAAATAGATAAAAACCAGAATGCTAAGATCAACAGTAGTATATAATTTGCTATTTCAAGTTTAAATGCATTTATTTTTACATGATCATTGAATAAGTTTGATCTGGTTTGCATGTAAATGATCTCATATGAAATTGCACTACAGACTCAGATAGTACTGGAATTCCAAGCTGTATCAGTATTTCACTTTGAGAAAATTATTCTACCTTATTTCATTTTCTCATTGATATATTAGTGCTGGTCGTATTTAATTTTATTTGCTTAAACTTATCCAAATATTTTGAAATATTTTATAAATTGAATTTTGAAATAGTTTTTCCTTTTCTGTGATTAGTTTTGAAACTATATTCATCTTATTTGTAAAAGCATTCTACTGTTTTTAATGGTTGTTTGAGTATGTCTTATTTTTCTTTTCAAGATTGTAAGATTTTGAAGTGAAAAATACTTTTCTTCTTTTTTTTGAAAAGCATTCTTTATTTGGCAAGTAATTATTTATTATAACACTTTTCAAAAATTGTATTATTGATTGATCCTCATAATCCGGTGAAGTACTTGGAGCAGATAGAAAATTACCCATATATTTTGGGTGAGGAAACAGGTTCAGAGAGAGTAAGTGACTTGGATAAGGCTAATGAAGCAGAGCCAGGATTAGAAACTAGAACATGACTTCTGATTCTATGCCTTCTCCCAGTATACTTCAGAGCTTTCTACTTCAATATATTATATAATTGAATGTTTACTTCACACATTTTTCAGAAATACATCTATTTTGTAAATTAAAGCATTTCTGTCCATGTTTCTGGTTTTTAAACACCTTCCTCCATGAGGAGCTTCTTTTGAATGCTTTATGAACCTCTATTTTTTTCTTCCTTATGCCTGCCTCCACACACCAGTTTAAAGGGACAGACAATATTACTTCAGTGAGTGAGTGAAAGAATAAGAACCTTTTCGTATAGAAATATTACCAGTGAATTGAGTTAAAACAAAACCATTAAGAACATTTAAAATTCTCTAGGAAATGTTAGGATGGATGCTCCCAAACTTACAATGGGGTTATGTTCTGATAAATCCATACATAGTTGAAAATATAGTAAGTTGAAAATATAGTAAGTTGAAAATGCATTTAATACAACTAACCTACCAAACATGGTAGCGCAGCCTAAACTACAATAAATATGCTCAGACACTTATATTAGCCTAAAGTCAGACAAAATTATCTAACACAAAGCTATTTTATAATACAATGTTGAATATCTCATGTAATTTATTGAATGGTGTACTGAAGGTGACAAACGGAATGATTGTATGGGTATTCCAAGTACCGTTTCTATTGAATGTGTATCACTTCTGCATCATTGTGAAGTTGAAAAATTTTTAAATTGAACCAGCACCAGGTCGGGGACCATCCGTCTTTAACAAACTAATACCTTTTTTTTTTTTTCAAATGAAGAATAGTCAATATGTTCACCTATTATTTTAGCTGTTACTAATTGTTACTTAATTTTGATTTTCAAATAAGTTGTCTTACCTTATACCATATTTATATCTCAGTCTGTTTTCTGATCACTTACAAGATGTTTGATGGAACTAGAATATGTTTTCCCTATTTAAAAATTCCTAGACTTTTTTTTTTTTTAAAGAGATGGCTTGGGCATACTAAGAAAATTATGCTGCAAGTGAGTTCAAATTCAGTTTTAGTAACAAGCAACCTTGGTGACCCAGTCAAGTAGCAAGTTCTTACCTCATGGCCTTGACTCAAATGTTAGTGCCCACAGGGTCATAAAGAGTGCTTAGAGGCTTGGTTTGCCCCTGAGAAAATCTAGCATACATGCCTAACCTCCTCTGCTCCCAATGAGGGTGGGGATTGGAATGGCTATGAGTAGGTGTGGAATGTCACCTACCTCTTTGAAAAACTTCATTGCATATTTTCACAAGTCCAACTTCAAATTGAGATGGAGTAGTTTATTTTTTTATTTTGCTGGCTAATTAGTTCTTCTTTCCTCAAACTGTTCTTTTGTTTTTCTTTTTCTTTGATAATCTGTACTGAATGTTTTTAGGTCTACAGAATTTCCGAGCCAGAAGGAACTTAGAAAAATCATCTCAATGTTTACATTAAGAAATTGGGGCAAAGATGAATACAAATCATAGAAACCAAGAACCCGAAACCCCAAATCTAATTCTACATTTGTTGCCCTTATGTAGTAAGATCTGGCTCTCAAGATATTCCTTTTACTAAACTTTCTTTTTCATTTATTTTGGGGATCTTTTGATAGTTTCCATTATTTCCATTATTTAATATCATTGTCATAAGCAGCAATTTTTGTATTTGTGAACAAAATAAATTTGTGACCCCCTGTTCTACCAATAAAAGTCTGTCAATGAATAAAATTAATGGAGTAAGAAAGATCGGGTAATTTTTAAAATACACATCTAATATAGCACTTCAGAAAACCACTCTGTTTGGGGAAGGGGATTTTATGGCTGGCTAAATATTTGTTGATATATATATGAAAGGCACAACACTCTGCATAAAACTCCTTGAGGTATGTAAAAATGTTTTGGTGGAGTCCTCTCTACATGTTTATTTTTCTTCATTAACTTAATTGAGGAATAATTTAAATGAAACAAGCTTCATCTATTTTAAAGGGCTCAGGTTTCTTGAGTTTTAATGAAGTGTATATCTTTTAAGCCATTATCACAAGCAAAATCTAGAATATTTTTATTACCCAGAAAAAATTCTTCCTCTTTCCTTTTTTGATACTATGCATTAACTTGTGTTTCATATAAATAAGTATATAAATGTAAGTGTATACTTTTTCACTTAGCAAAAAATTTGTACATTTATCTATGACTTATGTGTATCAGTAGTTGATTTTTTTTTTTGTTATTGAATGGTAGTCCATTGAATGGATATACTATATGGATATACATTTGGTTATTCATTCACTTGATGGATATATAGTTGTGTCCATCTTTTGTCCTTTGTGAATTGCTTTCCTATGAGTATTTGTATACAAGTCTTTGTATGAATATGTGTTTTCAGTTAGTTTGGGAAAATACGTGGACTGGAAAATCAGGGTCATTTGATAGGTGTATGTTTAACTTTGAAGAAATGACAGTTTTCCAAAACGGTTGTACCGTTTGACATTTCCCTGAGCAGTGTGTGAGAGTTCCTGTCACTCCGCATCAGGGCTCTGCAAATTATAATTCTTAAGCCAGATTCGGGTTTGTTTGTAAATAGAAATATATGGGAATATAGACACACTTGTTTAGGAACGAGCTGCCTCCATATTACAAAGGCAAAATTAAGTAATTGTGAAAGAGACCTTATGGCCATCAAAGCATCAGATATTTACTATTCAACCCTTAAAACAAAAATGTTGCTGTCCCTTGCTCTACATCCTAGCAAAACTTCATGTTATGAGTCTTAAATGCGTATGTGGTGGTATCTAAATAGGTATTTAATTTGCATATGTCTGATAACTGATGATATTGAGCATATTTAAATTTGTGTATTTACCATCTGCACATATCTTCTTTCTTTAAGTATCTATTCAAAACTTTTGCTCATCTTTTTCGTTGACTTTCTGGACTTATTATTATTGAATTACAGGAGCATTTTATGCATTCTGAAGACAAATTCTTTGATATATTCATGTGTGTGTTTTGTGAATATTTTCTACCATTCTGTGATTTTCTTTTTCAGTTTATTTTGAAAAGCAAAAATTTTATTATTGATGAAGTACAATATTTTTTTCTTCTTATTTTTTTTACTTGTGCTATTGAGTACTATGTAGGATGCCTTTGCTTACCCCAAGGTTAAAAAATTTTCTCCAATGTTTTCTTCTAAGAGTTTTATACTTGTTTTCAAAGTTTATAATCTATTTATGATCTATTTAACTCCCCTACCCTACAGGAAAAACATCTCCTAAAATTTTTATTGAAATTTTTTAATCCATAAAACAATTAATGTTCTCTGGATATCTTTTTACTATTAATTTCTAAATCTATGGTCAGAGAACATACTCTGATAGAAATAATTTAAATCTATTCAGAGTTGTTTTAAGACCCAGAATGTGTAGATCTAAGTGACTAGTCCACTCACATTACTTTTCAGTTAATGACTATATCCTCTAAAAATGTCAATTAGGTCAAGATGCTTCAAAGCATTATTTAGATGCACCAAGATTTCATCAATATTTTTGGTTCTTTTAAAAAATAAAATCTCTTATAATAACTATGCAATGTTCTTTCTCTTCCTTCAATTCAGTCAAGTATTCGTTTGTACTTTGTAATTCTTTCAAAGATTTATAAATTGACTATTTTGTTATTATCCAATATTTATTTTTATATTTGATAATGTTTTTGCTTTTATGTCTATTTTAGCTGACATTCATATAGTCATTCCAGCATTCTCATGCTTATTATTTGTGTCTTCATTTTAAGCCATATGTGTAGTACTGCTGTTGAATATTTAAAATATTCTGATTTCTGTTTCTATGTAACATGTAGCCCCTACCAAAATAAAAAGCTTTTAGGATTTTATTTTTATCACGGATATTTTCAAGTGTAATTATGTTATGCCTTTTGGATTTGTTTTATTTTGTTTTCATTATACTAAGGATTAAGTACACGCTTTCCACCTGAAAACTCATTCCCTTCAGTTATGGGAAATTTTCTGTGTATTTATAGCAAGATGTGTATATGTGTATGAAATGTGTATATATATATGAAATATATGCATATATGTTCTTCCCTCTAGTCTGTTAGTCCCAAAAATATGATATTTGACTTCTTTAACTGATCCACTAATTCTGTTTTATTTTATTTTTTTCATTTTATTTTCTCCTTTATGAAAAGCTTTCTTGACTTTATCTTCCAACACTTCTACTGAAGTTCTTATTTCAGTTATCATAGTTTTAATTCCTAAGTTTCTTTTTCTTTCTTTTCTTTCTTTCTTTCTTTTTTTTTTTTGGAACTGAGTCTCATTCTAGTTGCCCAGGCTAGAGTGCGATGGTGTGATCTCGGCTCACTGCAACCTCCACCTCCCTGGTTCAAGCAATTCTCCTGCCTCAGCCTCGCAAGTAGCTGGGATTACAGGCATCCACCACCATGCCTGGCTAATTTTTTTGTATTTTTAGTAGAGACGAGGTTTCATCATGTTGGCCAGGCTGGTCTTGAACTCCTGACCTCAGATGATCCACCCGCCTCGGCCTCCCAAAGTGCTGGGATTACAGATGTGAACCACTGAACCCAGCCGTAAGTTTTTAATAGTTTTATTCATTTGTTTGCTTGTTTATTTTTAATAGATTAAATGCATTTTCTTACTGCTAGAGAATATCATAGTTTTGACTTGACATGGTCTTCACGTTCCTCATTATTTCCTCCAAGTTCCCTTTATATTAGAGATTTTGGAGGGTTTTGTTCATTATTTATATTATCCGTTTTCCTCATGGTCAAGTAATGCTAAGCTGTCCATTGGTATTTATAAGTGAGAAATAAAGCCATTTTTGAAAATACTGTGCTGGGTGGGAGTTAGCCTGGGTATGAAAGAGGTTAGAGGGTGTTTTGTAGATTATCAGACTGCTGTTTATATTGACCAATAAGTGTATCCGTCTTTTTACTTAGGACTACCAAATGATTCATCAGGGCTCTCTAGAGGGACAGAACTAGTCATATACATAGATTTATACATATGTACTGTTTTAGATACATATGAAAGGGAGTTTATTAAAAGGAATTTAGTTACAGGATCACAAGGTAAAGCCCCACAATAGGCTGCCTGCAAGTTCTGCAAGCTAAGGAGCAAGGAAGCCAGTGGTGGATCAGTTCGAGTTCCGAGACCTCAAAAGTAGGGAAGCCGACAGTGCAACCTTCAGTCTGTGGCTGAAGGCCCAAGAGCCCCTGGAAAACCACTGATGTAAGTCCAAGAGTCCAAAAGCTGAAGAAATTGCAGTCTGATGTTCAAGGGCAGGAAGCATCTAGCCCACTAGAAAGATGAAGGCCGGAAGACACACCAAGTCTGCTCTTCCATCGTCTCCTGCCTGCTTTATTCTAGCTTTGCTGGTAGCTTATTGGATGGTGCCCACCCAGGTTGAGCGTGAGTCTGCTTCTCCCAGTCCACTGACTGAAATGTTAATCTCCTTTGTCAGCACCCTCAAAGACACACCCGGGAATAATACTTCGCATTCTTTAAGCCAACCAAGTTAACATTCAATATTAGCCATCACAGATAATATGTAGAAAGTTCTTCAGTGCTTTCTAGTTTCTTCAATAGTTGACAAAGGAGAAATATCTGCTGATTACTGATATTTTTGGAACAAGATGTAGGCAACTATTGCCTCCTCATCTCTTCTTCTCGTAGAGTATGCCATAAATGCTGATCATCTCCCAGTTTCCTTAGAGTGAATGGGCTTGCTTATCGTGAGAGGTCTCTAACTCCCATTTGCTAAGTTAATAAATTTTACGTGAATTCATTATTCCCCCAGTTCCTTGAAATCTTATGTTGAGGTGGTCACTTTATCTTTCCCCCTTGTCTTAATGGATGAATATATTTGTTTGTTTGTTTTAATTCTCTGCTATGCTTTTCCTGGGGTTAAGAAAAGGAGGGGAGGTTGACTTTTGTGCTTAATCTGTCTGGTTTAATTAGAATTCATATTATGCTCTTAATAAATAATTACATAATTTTACATAGGTTTATTTAACTCAAATGTTATTATGAATGATGGCAATATGTTTCCATAGGTTTGATAGGCAGAAGAAATAATTTCCTGAGGTTCTCAAAAATAAATATCTACAATGCCAGTAATTAATCAGTTCTCCCTCCTTTGTGGCCATATTTTTAGGATCATTTTATAATTTATTGGCATCTTTACCATAGGAAGAGACAAAGATTCACATCTGTCCATTTTAATACATGCTAAGAAGTTTTAGTAAGAGGTTTAATACAGGAGAGATTGGGAATTATTGGCTAAAATAATGCTTTGGGATTATCTGCAGATTCCATTACTCATGTTATTTCTGTCCTCCTATTACCATAGGTAATTGACTAGAGCTGAAGTGGGAGTATAGACTGAAATACAGTTGCAGCTCATCTGGGTTTCATTAAAACTAAATCCCTGTTGAGCTACAACTGGACTTTGCAACAATTTATGTCTAGGAGTGCTACCCACAGTCATTGGGAATTTGCCTGAGGTATGAGACAGTTGCTCTGAAAACTGTCCCACTCCCTCTTCCTTAGTGGAAATGTAACCAACAGTTAGCCAGAACTTACAATAACAAAGGTGAAGAAGTTATTATAGAGCAGCAGGGCATTAACAAAAGTGAGACTTGTAGATCATTGCACATAGATCTATGTAGATTAGGTATTTTGATTGTTATTCTGGAACAATTTATTTTCATCTATACTACAAAAGTTGAAAAGTAGACCCTCAAAGTTTTAGGGAATTTTGTCTCATTTTACTCTAAATACATCTTTGCAAGTGCCCTTGAGCTTTCTTTGTTAAGGACAATTCTGTTTGGTTTCTACAATTGTGAAGTCAAAAAAAATAAGATCAAATTATGGAATTATTTTTCAATCAGAACAGAGAAGTTCAGATAAAATTACTTAACCGTCTATATTTTAAGTAGTGCTTTATCAAGTGTGATTAAAAATCTCCACTGGGCTCGGTGGCTCACACCTGTAATCCCAGTACTTTGGGGGGACGAGGCTGGCAGATCACCTGAGGTCAGGAGTTTGAGAGCAGCCTGATCAACATAGTGAAACTCCATCTCTACTGAAAATGCAAAATTAGCTGGATGTGATGGTGCATGCCTGTAATCCCAGCTACTCGGCAGGCTGAGGCTGGAGAATAGCTTGAACCTGGTAGGCAGAGGTTGCAGTGAGCTGAGATCGCGCCATTGTACTCCAGTCTGGGCAACAAGATTGAAACTCCATTCCCAAAATAAAAATAAAAATAAATCTCAGAAAAGAACACCAAACTGTTTTAAAAAAGCTATCTTCCTGAATACTATGTCAAAATTCACATAATTTGAAGTGGTTTTCAACCTTTAAATATGTTATCATTTCATCGATATATGACATTTTGATTGGAATTTTACCATTAAAAACATTTTTTTATAAAATAATAATGGCATTTAAAAAGATTGTTCCCCTAACGTGTTGTAGAATTTGCTACTCACAATATGAAATTTCCCTTGGATATTGATTTAAAAGCTATCACAAAGAGTATGGAGATACAAAGATGAGTAAAATAAAAGCATATGCAATCATAAAAATGTTTCGGGACATCTAGATTCTAGTTGTTTATACCATTAGAAAAAAATCAATTGCAGTTTTATAATAAATTTAAATAACATCCCAAATTTCTTTTTTAAGTGGTAAAGAAGCCCCTCTAAAGCAACACTACTCTAACTTGCTCCATAGGCTTGCCACTCTGCTATCGATTCATCCAAGAAAGCAATGAGACCTGATGAAATGAGGAATTTAAATTTTTATTACTGGATAATATGTAAAACAAACATCCTTCCACCTCTTACCATGCATCTCATGTAACTTATAAACTAGTAGATGAGTATGTTGCTCAAATTTATGATTAAAAAGAGGGTGCATATGTGAAGTGGCCATTTTGATAGAATTACATCATATGATTGGTCTGTTAAAGTGCCTAATTTTAATCTCATCCTCTAATCTAGCTAACTCTATACAAACCTTCATATCTTAGCTAAATAGCACCACCACCAAAAAAAATAAAATAAAATAAAATAAAATAAAATAAAATAAAATAAAATAAAATAAAATACCTTCATATTTTACGATAATCCCAGCTACTAGGGTAGCTGAAGTGAGAGTATACTTGTTTCTTAAGACAGGTCTTCTGTATATTACATTTTCTTTTAAGTCAGTAATTTTAAATCTCTTTCTATGTACTGTTTTATTTCTTGTAGTTGCTCAGTTAGTAACTTGATTAAATAAGCTTACATCTAAATATGATGTATTTTGCTGAATTATTTTCATGGTTTCTTGCTGCTTCTAACACAATATGAGTAATGTATTGTAAAAGTGGCTTTGAATTGTGGATGTATAGATGTAATTTGAGTTGTCAAATCCACACATGGTAATATGTTATGAAAATATTTTACAATCATTACCCTCAATATATTGGTTTATTTATTTTCAGAATCATAATGAAAGTATTTTATTATAACTGAGAGTAAAGTGCAACCAAGAAGATGTACAAAATGTAGTGGGAAAAAAATCATGTTTTAAACTTTGACTTGAATATTAGAGGGCATAGTTACAAATTTGTTAACTTATCAGTTGCTTTTTTTAAAACCGAAGACAGCAAAATTAAACTTGGAATCGATTTTGTAGATTGTTCTGCATAATTTACTTAAGTATAAGGATGAAATGATTGAAAAAAAAGAAAGGCAAGATGATTTGTCCCAAATCACACAGTTGATAGAAAGCTTAGTTTTGGAAACCTAATTTTGAGACCTACAAAGACAGTTTTCCGACTGCAAACATGTGGATTTCATTTCAGATATTTTCCAAATTTAAAAATGTATTCTTTTGAAAAATTTTGCCCCAAGCAAAAGATAAATTACAACATTCACATTTTGTGAGTGACAGAAATCTTTACCTCTACAGCCTGGTTGACTTAATGCAAGGATATCCAAAAAAATAATGAATCTAATGTCACTCATTTAACAACAAAATGATACTGTCAGCATTTTGATTAATGTCTATTTTGAACCAAGAGACCATTGTCTTATAGAAATATTCTAGACCAATTGCTAGTCTAGACTACAAAGTTGGACGGAGTTACCTTCTAAATCAAATCCTTTTATATCCCACAGGCTGAGATCATGCACATCTGAGATGTGTTAGTTGAAATTCCACACAGTCTTCAATTGCCAAGTTTGGATGGAATGAACATAATACTAAAAGTAAGGAAACTAAGAAAAATTAACATAAAAACTTTTTACTGTATAAATGTTCTACAGAGAGCAGCAGGAAAGAAGGGCCCCCAGCATTCTCGGCTCACATATTTAAACTTGAAGCTGACCTATTGTTACTTCCAGGGAGGAATTGGGAAGGTTAGGAAAAAGATTTCAAGATTGAGAAACCAATTACAATTAACTCAGTAGTATTTTCTGAACAACTTTCTGTGGGGGGACACGTATGTCTGAGATGTGATTCCTGCACTCACAGCTTGATCAAAGTATCTGACAGTTCGATTGAAGATGTATTCTCACTATTTTACCAGTTCAACCTTTATTTTCTGAATATTTAGAGTATTACAAGTATTATTACAAATTATTGGAGTAAAAGAGGAGTAAAAGTAAATTTCCTACAATCAAAAAAAATGCCATCATGAGAGCAATATAGTAAACTTTTCAGTGAAATATGTTAAGTGCTAAAATGGCAGAGTGCCCACTTCTCAGTCTTCATTTAGCCTTCATATAACTCCCATGAGAAGAATATAGGAATTTAATTTATTTTATTATGGTGATAAATATGGACAAATAACCTAATATAAAACTGGGCAAATCATATAAATAAGGGATTATTGCAAGCCAGGCTAAAATATGGAGCAAACATATGAAAGGTTCTAAAGCTTACTAGTAGGAAACTGCCAATTACAGCAGCGATGAGATACTGTTTTCCTTCCTTCAGGTCAGTGAAAATTAAAAGTGGGGATGCCAGTCAGTGTTTCCTAGGGTGCCAGGAAGTAGGCACACTCATGGCTTGTAAAAATCCAAAATTACTATTAATTCATGCAAAGGAATATCTACTAAAATAAACACGTATAATCTTAATAAAATAGTAACTAACTAGTAAGACAAATAAACAAGGAGAAAAGTTAAAAAAAAAAAAACCCTCCAAAAATATCCAAAATGTTCATCACTGGGGAAAAGTTAAATATTATGGTTTTGATCCATATTATTGAATATTTTACCTTGATTAAAAGTGTTGGTCAGATTCATACATTTGACTGGAGGCTTTCTTTTGACATGTTTTGTGAAAAAGTCATTTTTCCCAGTGTTTTTATTGTGACACTGTAATACTGTTTTTTAAACAAATAACATAAAACTCATTGTGTATGATATATAGGTATACACATCTTTTCATCTGTGTGAGGAAGGATACGGAAAAGGCTGTTATTAACCTTAGAAACCTATAGCATAAGAAATGCAGTTCATATATGGATTGTTGTTCATGTTTCCCCTTACACAGATTCTTATATTTTGACTAATTTAGGTAAACCTATTATGATTTTGCTTGAAAATATTAATTGTAACAAAAACATAAATGTTGTAAAGTAATGACAGGAATGAACTTGAAGTATTTTTTATTACTAATGTTTGTAAGTTATGGAACTGTGACTTCTCCCCATCCACTTGTATAGATAATTAAGAATTTAATGTTGTTTTTAAACTTAAGATTTCTAACAAAATATGTAATTGTTATATTTTTTGCATCTGAAAGTTAATTTGATACCTTTTCTCATGCCTATCAGTAAGTAAGTTGGAGTAGATAATATTGTCCTGCTTTACAAAGGACTTGCCCTAGACTACATGCCAAATACAAAAAAAATTATTGATTCATGTTCAGAAAGAAACTCTGACATAGTTACATCAATCAAAAGGCAAATATGAGAGAGCAATTCTAACTCCATTGAGAAGCTATTCTTTCAAAAATACAAAGTGTTACTAACTGACTCTGAATAGGATTTATGTCAGTCTATGGCATATGGTCTGGATAAAACAGCTAGGCTGATGCTTCACAGCAATGATTGGTCCAGATCTTTGAATTTTAATTAAGTTCAAGTTAGAAACATTTTTTAAAATGTGCTTTAAGTATAGACATAGAAGTAATGATTTTTCTTCCTTATCCGTCACACTGCAAAGACTAAGTTTTTATAACTAGTGCTTTGTCCAGTGAATTTGTAAACAGAAATTCTACAATTTTGCTAGAACTGTTTTTAAATTTCTACGTGTATATAATGTAATGCAATAAACACATAAATGAATTTCTTATACATATATTAATATATTTGCCATTTAGGCCTCATCTACATGGGCAACATGAAAATCTTTCAGAGAATAGGGCAATATATTTTTCACAACATAAATAACCTATAAAGTATATTAAAATATTGATTTAATATATGTCCTAAGGCTATGAAATGTAAAATAAAATACAATTTCTAATAGAAAGAAATGCAAGTCAGCATTATTTTATTACATTCTTTCCGTACACATTCTTGAAACTATCAAGTTTTGTGGACCATAACATCATTAATGTTACCTTCTGTGGTAAAGTTTGTTGGGGAGAGTTTAGGAATAGGTTTTGGCCAACCCTAATTTGTGCATTTTCTACCTCCTACAGATTTTTACATAGTATTGACTTCAATTAACAAAGGTATTGAGCATTGCTTCTATTTTCAGAATACGGCTCCTCTCTTACATGTTTTGAATTTTATCTACTCAGGTGATTAAACTGGACCCAAGGTTTACACCAAGAAATGGTTGCATAATGTGTTAATAGGTTTTTTTAAATCAAGTATTCAATATCACTCAATTCTGAATAAATTATTTTAATAAATACATAAAATTAGTAATAATGCTTAGCAGAAATTTTTAAACTAAATCTTAATAAAACCATGTATCATAGTAAGTAGATATTCTACCTTCTCATTTTCCTTACAAATAAGCACTGACAATTAGGCAGCATTTAACATTTATCATGCTTATCTTCACAGCTGCAGTGGCACTGAAGGTGATTAAGAATGGCAAGAAGAGTTTTCTTTTGTAAAGATTTGAAATTAGAGGGAAATAATGATTTATTCTCCCTTGCTTGTTGAGTGGTTAGAGGTAGATAAGCGGATTTGTAGTGAGGTCATCAGTCACAATTGGTTGGTAATTTGAAAATGGATTAGCTTAGAAGTAGCAATTTCTGCTCCATGGGTTTCAGTGAAAAAGTCTGCCTAATTCTGTAAGAGACCTCATAAACTGGCAGAGATCAATGCCTACCTAATGTGCCATTATGCACTGGGCACACTTCAATGATTACAGCACAGCTGTGGCTGGGTTTTGCTTGATATTTCTTTAGCACTTGCACCACAGGTGCTCCACATGACTATTTTGCCCAAAGGAATAAACTCTTTAGGGAATTAAAATGGAGGAACGGTTTTGCTTTCTAAGAAGCTTTTCACTTTTGAACTGAGGAATGGCCAGTGTCAGATGTCAATAATGTTAGCCTAGTAATAAAGACTAAACAACTTATGGGAAGAAAATCATCTTCTATTATATTTCTGGATGGCCTTTTCTTATTTTAAAAATTTTATGGGAACATACTACCTGATTTTGTAACTTGAAAGAACATGGTAACACAAATTTCCAAATGGAAATGTTCAATGTTTTATGAAATCGATTTTCTTTTTTTCTTTTTAATGGAAGAGGCAGCATTACATAATTTTTTTCCTGATAGGTCATGCAAATTAGATGGAAATGGAGAAGGAAAAGGAATTCAATAAAATAAATTTAAAATAAAAATTGAATGTTAGATACACCACTGATAATCCATAGTCTTATGATTCCAAGATTTCTGTACTGGCTCTGTGCAAATATTGTATGTTGCAATAATGGGTAAAATATATTAAGAACAGATAAATAATTTGAAATGCAAATCTATGTCATGCAAATAATAAATTCTGTTTTAAGCTTTACACAAAGAAATACTAAGTAATGTTACCTAAAAACTTATTTATTTATCTAAAAATTCATTATCTAAAATTTTTATCTTATAGTTCATTAAATATAATATGATAAATAATGAGATGCTACAAACAACATTCCAAGGTCATATAACACACAGAAAGGAGTTTATTGAGAATAATTTATGATTGATTCCTTGGTACCAGCAGGAACAGTATGTGGTATACAGTCTAACTCTTTAAAGTCCAGGTTTTATGGAACATCGACATGGGTTTACAGTTAATCAACAATCTTATCAGAAATGTTAGCTCTCATTTAAGTACCTGACCTTTTCAAAGTAAAAGAAATACAATACAATGATTAGACCATTAATGCTTTAAGATTTTAGGGGCAAAGAAAAGGGTTTTCTGTTCCAAATTATTTCTCAGTCTGCTCATGTAAAATCTTTTCAAGAGGGTACAGTCATCTAATCCACAGTTAAATGTTCATCTCTGAATGAAGTGGTCCAGTAAAGGTAAAATATTTACTTGAAGTTTAGTACATGAAACAACAGTAGCAATAGGCCCATTTAATACATCCACAAAATTATGTTCGATTTCAAATGAATAGTTAATTTTTAAAAAGGGCTTACTTCAGAAGAGAACTGCTGTTCTGGTGAGAGGACTTACCATGCCATGGGAGTTGTGGGGGTTGCTGTAGGAATTTGGGAAAGGAGACAATTTGAAGGCTGTCACATGATGAAAGGAAGGTGAAGTTTCAACTGTGTGAATCCACTGGCTAGTACTCAGAATATTATGGCTCCTTAGACACAGTTAAGATAAATAGGGGAAAAAAAATTAAATGTGTAAAATCTAAAAATGGAAAGAGTATAACATGGAAAGCAATACAAAAGATAACCCTTTTTCAAGGGTATTTGAGATCAAAGAAGATGTCCTCAGATTCTAGATGAGTCAAGGTCACAGACAGTTTTTTTGTTTGGTTGGTTTGGTTTGGTTTTTGGTTGTAAAAACAGCTTTATTAATGTATAATTTACATACCATAAAATTCACCAATTTTAAGTATATAATGCCATGTACATTTACGAGATGGTATAATTATCATCACAATCTAACAATGGAATTTTTTCATCTTCCCTAAAAGAAACCACTAGCTGTCACATCCCATTCTCTCCCACTTCTAACCCTAAGCAAGAACTAATCAAATTCTTGCCTGTATCGATTTTCCTGTCTTGACATTTTATATCAAAGAAATTATATAATTTATGTTCTTTTGTGACTTTTTGCTTAGCATGTTTTCAAAGTTCATTCAATTTTAGCATGTATCAATATTTCACTCCTCTTTATTGCCAAATAATATCCCATTGAATAGATATACCACAATTTATATTACCATTTATCAATCAATTGCCATTTGGATTTTTTCTACTTTTTGGTTATTGTGAGTAATACTATGAATATTCTTGTATAAGTTTTTACATGGACATGTTTTCATTCGTTGTTGGTACATATCTACAAGTGGAAATGCTGGATTACACGGTAACACTATGTATAGCTTTCTGAGGAGCTGCCACACTGTTTTCCACAGCAGCTGCATCATTTTGCATTCTCACTAGCAACATGTGAGGGTTCCAAGTTCTCAATATCCTTGCTAACATTTGTTATTGTATTTTTTTTATTATTGTCATCCTAGTTGTTGTGAAGTAGTGTCTCATTGTGGTTTTAATTGCATTTATTTTATGTTTGTGTGTCTATCTGTATTATTTTTAATTTTTTATTGATAATAATTGTACATATTTATGGGGTATAGTATGGTGTTTTTATACTTGTGTATAATGTGCAGTGATCAAATGAAGATAATTGGCATATTCATCATCTCAAACAGTTATCATTTCTTTATGTTGGGAACAGTCAAAATCCTCTCTTCCAGCTATTTTGAAATATACAATAAATTATTGTTAACTGTGGTCACCGTGCTGTGCTATAGAACCCAGGAACCTAATTGCTCCTATCTAACTGTAGTTTTGTACCCATTAATGAACCACTCCCTATCCTGTCCTCCCGCCTACCCTTTCCAGTTTGGCAATCACTATTCTACTCTCTACTTCTATGAGATCACCTCTTTCAGCTCCCACATATGAGTGAAAAGGTAGTATTTGTCATTCTGTGCCTGGCTTACTTCACTCAACATAATGTCCTCCAGGCTCATCCATGTTGCTGCAAATGAGAAGATTACTTTTTTTTTTTTTTTTAACAGTCAAATAGTACTTCACTGGATGTATATATACGATAATTTCTTTATCCATTCATTTATGGAAGGACACATAGGTTTTTCCATTTCTCGGCTATTGCAAATAGTGCTCTAATAAACATGGGAAAAGTCCGTAAGCTCTTTAGCGTACGGATTTCCTTTCTTTTGGATATATACCCACTAGTGGGACTGCTGGATTATAGATTTTTTTGTGGAACCTCGTACTCTTTTCTAAAATGGCTGTATTAATTCACATTCCCACCAAACAATATGTAAGACAAGTTCAAAGAACACACAGACATGGTTGCCTTTTTTTTTTTTTTTTTAAGACAGAGTCTTGCTGTGTTGCCCAGGCTGGGGTGCAGTGGTGCAATCTCGGCTCACTGCAAACTCCACCTCCCGGGTTCAAGCAGTTCTCCCGCCTCAGCCTCCTGAGTAGCTGGGACTAGAGGCATGCACCTCTAGGTCTGGCTAATTTCTGTGTTTTTAGTAGAGATGGGATTTCGCCATGTTGGCCAGGCTGGTCTTGAACTCCTGACCTCAAGTGATCCACCCGCCTTGGACTCCCAAATGGTCTTTGAACTTCTATGACCTCATTGTGTTCATTTATAAAATGCATTGATTAGATTAAATATCTTATGTCCTGACTATTTTTAAATGACATAAATTGCTTTATGGGTGCCACTTATTTGTGAAATAGGGTAGCATAAATTTAAATCATTTAAAAATTCAATATTTTTTAGAAAAATTGACTTTAAATTTGTTTAAAGATTAGCTGCGCATGGTGGGCCACACCTGTAGCCCCAGCTACTGGGGAAGCTGAGATAGTAAGATCTTCTGAGCCCAGGAGTTCAAATCCAGCCTTGGCAATATAGTGAGACACTGCCTCCAAAAATATAAAATAAAAAAAAAAAAGATTACATATATAAACATTTTAAGATGTTAAATTTTTAAGTAATAAAGATGGAAGTATCTATTTCCTGAAGCATGGGAAAATTGGGCTTCACATTGTATTTACATGTGGTGCAGTGATGATTCTCAGAGAGATACTGGAATATAAAAGGAAAATTTCTCTTTTGTTACCATTTTTCTAAACCCAGCTTTGAAACCTGTTACTATTATTTTTGTATATTTTTATAAGTTGAAAAATTAACTAGTCAAATAGTCTTTCTCACTGTCCTATAAGAACTTTCTAATACAAACCACAAAAGTACATGCTGAGTTTTCAGATAACTATGAAAAATCAGTGGCAAACGAACAACATTTGAGTGCTTGGCATGGCTGGTCTACACAAAGGTACACTGAACAGAATACTGGTGGTACTAATTTCATTTAATATACATTTTCCTCCAAGTAATACACATAATCATAAATCTGAAAAAATAGTTTTATCCACTTTTCAAGGTAAAGGAATATATAGATAGGGAAAAAAATTAAACAAATTGAAGAAAGTCATAAGGAAATTTAGTGAAGTGAAAAATTGCATTATTTGAGAAGATCATCTGTTAGATTGTTGACTGAGGTTTACAGTTTCTCACAATCCATTCTTCCAATTAGAAAGACTTCTGAAATACATGCTCTTTTGAAATTACTGAAAAACAGAAATACATTCAAAGCAAATGGAATATACTAAATTTTTTTTTTAATTTCCTTAAAAGTAAGGACAAAATTAACAAAACAAAAATGGGAGTGATGTCTTTTGGTAGGTTGCAGAATGTGTTAATTACCTTGATTGTAGTAATTATTTTATAATTACATTGTACACCTTAAATATATACATCTTTTGTTTGTCAATTATACCTCAATAAAGCTGGAAAAAATCTGAGTTAGGGTGTGGATGGAAAGGGGATTTTTTTTGGTGGGGAAAGTGGACTACCTTTGAATTCTAGTTATCTTGTCTTCTATTTCTCTGAACTTTTACCCATATTCTGAGCCATGTATCTTTAAAGAGCCATCCTGAGGATGAATCAGAAAAAGTATTAACATAATTTTTATCAAAAAATTATTAGCTATCATTATCTAATAAAATATGAATCCTATAAAACTAAAGGTAATAAATCAGAGAGCTTTAAATACTGTTTTATTTCCTAGAGACTCATATTTATATTCATTATTTATCAAAGTCTACTATTTTAGACACAAAATTTTCAGCAATTCTTGAAATAATTTTTAAAGGATGGCATCATACTTCACAATGAAATTCTATGCCCACTCCTTCCTTTATCTACATTACTCTCTATCTGTTCTACATTCCTTCACTGTCTGGCGCTGAATTTGATGTGAACTCAATATGTGAATGAAAGAATTTAGTTTGGATGAATGTCAAGTCAAAGTCATTACAGCTCCATTGAGGTGCCTCATAGCTATTTAATTTTTCTTCCCTTAGATTAAAAAGTCCACTAATATGTACTTTTCAAAGTTGAGATAGAAAAAGAAGGTGACTTTTAAAATTTTTTAACAAAATTGAACCTGTCAAGACTTCAATGGAATTTTAATCCTTACAGTTTATACATTGAATTTGAGGGTCATGCTTTTGTTAACAAAGGAAATGTTTCTTTCTTCCTCTGTTTTTTTTTTTTTTTGTTTTTGTTTTGTTTTTTTTTTTTTTGTGATGCGGTCTCATTCTGTTAAACAGGCTGTACAGTGCAGTGGCACAATCACGGCTCACGGCAGCCTGGACATCCCCAACTCAGGTGATCTTCCCACCTCAGCCTCCCCAGTAGCTGGATTACAGGTCCACACCACCATGCCCGCTAATGTTTCTGTCTTTTCTTTCTTTCTTTTTTTTTTTTTTAAGACAGAGTCTTGCTCTGTCACCTGGGCTGGTTTTTTGTATTTTTTAGTGGAGACGGGGTTTCACCATGCTAGCCAGGATGGTCTCGATCTCCTGACTTCGTGATCCGCCCGTCTCGGCCTCCCAAAGTGCTGGGATTACAGGCTTGAGCCACCGCGCCCGGCCCTGTTTCTGTCTTTTCTAGAGACTAGGTTTCACCATGTTGCCCAGGCTGGTCTCCTGAGCTCAAGCGATCCACCCACTTTAGGTCTTCCAAAGTGCTGGGATAAGAGGCGTGAGCCACCACACCCTGCCAACTATTTCTTTATATTCAACTTCCCTTATGAGAACCAAAGGTAAAACAAACAAAACATTAAATGAAACTCTGAGAAAATTGAAAAGTAATAAACATTTCTTATGCTTGAATTTATATTAGTCACTTACAATTGTTGACATCACCAGCCTTTACATTGTAATATTTAGTTGAAAAAGAAATATAGTAAGTTTTCTATTAAATAAATAGGAATTTATTAATTCCTACTGCCATAGCTGCATGTTTTAAAAATTAAATTTCGCATGGATGCTTGTGTGTATATGTGCACATATTTTTTTCTTATATACTTTTGGTATGCCTGTATTGCTTTCATTTCCTGGAAAAAACCTTTGGTAGAGCATAAAGTCAAAAATTCTTTGTATTTGCCTTTTGTTTAATGTCTTCCCACAGGTTTTTAGGCACCTGCTATATTGTCTTCTGTATTTAAACAGTAAGGGAAGTAGACTTATTACAGAAGGAAGTTTGATTTTCTTTTCTGAAGCCACCTGGGAATTGTAGATAAACAATATGAGTAAAATGGGAGAAAAATGTTTGAGACCACCACCACCACCACAACACAAATAATAAAATAAAATAAAGCTTTGGTTACATTGTCAAAAAAATAAAAGCGTACAAGAGAAGTGGAGAACGTGCACTGCCAAACACACATTGAGACCTGCTGTTTTCCCTGTTGGTGTCCACATGGCTTTGATTTTCATCTAATTGCAAGAAAACACAAACATTGGCAAAGGCTTTACTAGATGTTTGGTGACCCCACTGTGTTAAACAGAACTTGAATTTGTGTGCCTAAAGCAAACCTCTGTATGATGTGTGTATTTGGCTTTTATTCCCAGAAACTTAATAGGTCCATCAATCAAAAAAAAAAAGGAACATAATTTAGAAAATTGGAGAATAGATTTGACAGTGAGTTGAAAAAAATAAGCACACTCTCCTCCTTCATGACCCTTGTTATCAATAACTTTGAAAAGAAAAATCATTCAGTTCATAAGACACAATTTTGAACTGGAATTCAGTATCCTATTTAAAGTGCTCAACACTCTTTACAGAAAGGGACACTGAAGCTGAAGGTCAAGTTTTCTTTTCATTTTGATGAGTTCTAGGAGATGAAGCATTTTACCATTCTACATTTGGCCATCTCCCTAGCCTTGTCTGATCTCACCCCAAAATTCGGGGAGGAGATTCTGATGAACTCAGATGGTAATACTCTCAATTAGGACAGATTTAGGGCTGTGTTTCCTGTTTTGCCTTTGTTTCAGTATTTCAAAGTCAATTTTGAAGATTGTTCTTGAATCATAGCGATTGAACAAAAAGAATATGATACTTAGAAAATGATAATCGAATCCTTTGACTGTCAGGAGAACTAGATTGAACATTCCTTTAGTAGGTAGTCCCTTTGCTCTTTTTACCAACTAGTGTCAGCCGAAAGTTTGAAACAAAGACCTGCTCAGAGACAGATACACATAGCATTTACTTTATAAGAGAATGTAAATGTTCAAATATCCTTCAAATATAAAATTAAGTACAAATTAGTCATCATGCCGGGCGCTGTGGCTCACGCTTGTTATCCCAGCACTTTGGGAGGCCGAGGCGGATGCATCATGATGTCACAAGATAAAGACCATCCTGGCTAACACGGTGAAACCCCGTCTTTACTAAAAATACAAAAAAATTAGCCGGGTGCGGTGGCGGACACCTGTAGTCCCAGCTACTCGGGAGGCTGAGGCAGGAGAATGGCGTGAACCCAGGAGGCGGAGCTTGCAGTGAGCCGAGATCGCACCACTGAACTCCAGCCTGGGCAGCAGAGCGAGACTCTGTCTCAATCAATCAATCAATCTATCTATCTATCAATAAAATAAAATAAAAAATAAATAAATTAGTCATCTGATTTCCTTGCATCATACAACTATCTAAATTTTAAAACAAATCAAAAAGGTCATTTTCAGACTTGATGTTAATAACCATAATGGCCTCATTCATATGGTTTGTATGCAACTTAGCATTTATTGCCTCCCCAATCTAGGATTGTCAGCAATTCTGGAACCAACACATTCAAAGCACGTAAATCTTAAATAATTGATTGTCCAGTATCCAGGAAAAAAAAATTTAAGGAATAAAGTTAATTTTTTTATTCTTAAAAAATGCAAAGTATGTTTATACAATGAAAGAAAGTGACATTTTAAAAATTCTGACAATCTTTGTAACTGGAATTTAAGAAGTTATGTTTCCATATGCAAAATTAAAATAAGACCAGTGAATCAGTGGCATATATAGCATTTACTTTTAAACTAGTAAATTCCAAGTATCTTATTATTTTATTATTATGTTTAATAACATTTTTACTATATGAATTATGTGGGAAAAAACCCTGCATATATATCTAATAAGCAACTAGCTTGATACTTTGTTTCTATTATGTCATTTTTGTTAATATCCTCTTTTTTTTCTGCCACATGCAGTCAGTTGCCAACTTCTATACATTCTTCCATAAAATATATCTATTTCTGTAGTTCCATTTTCATTGATAACACCTTTTTTTGGGTCCTCTTCGTGTTTTAGTAAATTAGAGCACTGGAAAATAATCAAATACTATTTTGAGTGTTTTTTTCGGATTCTAAGCCTAATGATATGTAACATTAACAGTAATAGTTGAACAGAAACATTGAGGAGAAAAATTAGTGTAGGTGTGGTGAGATTTGACTTGATACATTACTTTAAAAGTTGCAACCCATAGTTTAACACATGCATGTATTGATGTATCTGCTTTCCATGCATTCTGGAAATGTTTAGTATGTATTCATTGGTATATTGCTTCTAGAATGGTATAATGTTGGGTGTGCTGAGAAGATTTAAGTGTTCCAGTAGGTTTGGAAGCCAAGTTTCCTCTTACTGTTCATAACCTTTAAACCCCAAACACACACACACACACACACACACACACACACACACACAACTCTTAAAGATTAACAACATTAACCTATTGAAATGCTTATTTTTCTGTAAATACAATTTACATAATTTTATTCATTACTTCAAAAAAAAGTGTTTTTTTTGTTTTTGTTTTTGTTTTTTTTTTTAAGATGCAGTCTCACTCTATTGCCCAGGCTAGAGTGCAGCGGTGTAATCTCTGCTCACTGCAACCTCCACCTCCCAGGTTCAAGTGATTCTCCTGTCTCAGCCTCCCAAGTAGCTGGGATTACAGGTGCCCACCACCACATCTGGCTAATTTTTATATTTTTAGTAGAGACGAAGTTTCACCATGTTGGCCAGGCTAGTTTCAAACTCCTGACCTCAAGTCATCCGCTGGCCTCAGCGTCCCAAAGTGCTGGGATTACAGGCCTGAGCCACTGCACCTGGCCCCAAAATTTATTTTATCATGGGAGTTTTTGTTTAGTTTTGGTGGAGTTTTCTTGGAGAAAGTGTGAGAGACAGCACAGTTGTTAGAATGAGAGAAGCCTACAAACTTCACAAATGAGAAGATAACAGAAGATGTTTTAGGATAGGAAAGACAATTATGTTTGTTAATAAATGGAGGAAACTTAGTAAAGATAATAACATTTTAATAAATTACAATGTTGCTAAAATATATGAGGATGCTTAGAATACATATTAATTTAATTGCTAACATAAAAAGTAGGTTTATTTACAAAGCTTTTGGCGGTTAGCTGAAGTTGAGTAAATAATTGGCAAGGTCAAGGAGAATGAAATTATTTTATAACAGCCACAAAAGGAAATGCAATGAGGAGTCAACTAGGAATTATTTATTTATTTATTTTAACTGTAAACCAGCTTTGAGGATCCAGCAGTGACTAAAAATCATGAATTTACTGTGGAGCTAATTAATAGTGGTGGATTTATTCCAAAAAGGATGACATTGTGACATGCACGCAGATGGTGGGATTTCTATATACATCATCTTGGTCAGTGCAAGGTTGGTGCAGTTAAGGGCTCAGGTGATTCTGAGTATTACAGAAAATATCATTTAAAATGGATGATCAAGAAATTCCATTTTAGTATGGTTTCTGGGTAGCAGACAAATGGCAATTTCTCTGTTCTTTTAAATATCCATGAAGATACAGAAGAAAAAGAAAACATATCAACACTATCAAAACACACTTTAATAATGATGAACATTTGTTGAATTCTAGCTATGCCAAAAAAGTATTACCATAAATATTGACTGCGTTTCTCTTTTCAAATATTTTATGGCTATCCACATTTTCCACCATTTTATAACTGAAGACATTGAGACAGGGAAGCTAAGTAAAACACTCAAGACTGCACAGCTAATGAGCAACAAAGATGGGATTTGAACCTACTGAATGTAGATAAAGTCTGTTCTTTTGAACACCACACTATACTGTCTAATATCAAAATCTATAAGAAATTGATAATGATTTCAAGTTGGAATAAACTGAGAAAAATACATTTTTAATGAAAGAAACCCAGGCTATCATTAACTAAACTGCGTATCCTTTTTTTTGTGGAATGTAGTCTGGGTCATCCCTATCTAATCCTATCCAAGTGTAATCCCTGGGTGATGCTCACATGGATTGTTAACACATTAACTTCACATGTTGACTAACTTCCACCCAGTTTCCATGTAAGTCCTTGGATCTACGGTGGATCATGTCGACAGTATCCCCAGGCTGCTGTTTCTTCTCTTCAAGTGGTTATCATAAGGCTGGTTTTTCCTTTCAGCACAGCAGACCTCCTCTATGGATGATCTCTATTCCACTGCCATCCTCCTCAATCCAACCCTCATTATGATAGTAACTGAGAAGTAAGGAGACAGAGTCTTCTATCAGAAATGGGTTATCCTAGAGATCAATCTTCACTCACAACTAGAAAAAAATACTAACGGTTTTGAAACTGCTTTTGAAAATTCAAGAGCAATGGCTGGCAAGTCCAAATGTGGCATTCAGTTTCTAACATAGCAGTGAATTCAAAATAAAATTACACATAACCTATATAACAAAAGTAAAGGAGATGGCAAGGAGCCATGGCATTAAAGAAAAGGACATAGAAGTGTATCATTTATAATAGTAAGTGGGAACATTCCATATTAAAAGATTCATCTGTCATTTAGGGAAAGAAAAATAAACTAAATTCAATGATAAACTGTGTGAAAGATCAAATGCTTAAAATTTGCTATTGTGAAAAATGCCAATGCAATTTTTATATTATTATTTCTATACAACTTATTTATTTATTTATTTATTTATTTATTTATTTATTTATTTCTGACCCCAAGTCTCACTTTGTCACCCAGGCTGGAGTGCAGTGGAGATCTTGGCTCACTGCAACCTCTGCCTCCTGGGTTCCAGGGATTCTTCTGCCCCAACCTCCACAGTACCTGGGATTACAGGCGTGCACCACCATGCCCAGCTAATTTTTGTATTTTCAGTAGAGGTGGGGTTTCACCATGTTGGCCAGGCTGAGCTTAGGTGACCTGCCTACCTCGACCTCCCAAAGTGCTGGGATTTCACGCGTAAGCCACCATGCCTGGCCACTATACAGACATTTTAAAGAATAAAGAGATGTAACGGAACAAAGGATTAATTACATATTGATAAATGATACATAATTCACAATATGAGCATAGCGTAACTTCAATTCTGAAATAAATTACCGTGGTACAGTGGTCTTTTCCAACAAGCTTCCTGCCATCACAGATCTTATATTTTAGCTTAGGAGATACTGTGATTTGTGCTAATAAAGGTATAGAAAGCATGCTGTGGATATACAGAAAGAGTAACATCTAAATTGACTGGGAGGATGAACAATGACTGAAATAACTTTCACCAAAATAAGAGGTTGGGTGCGGTATCTCACATCTGTAATCCCAGGACTTTGGGAGGCCAGGGTGGAGGATCGCTTGAGACTGGGAGTTTGAGACAAGCCAAGGCAATGTATGAAACCTCGTCTCTCCAGAAAAATACAAAAATCAGCCAGGTATGATGACATGTGCCTTTGGTCCCAGATACTCAGGAAGCTGAGGTGGGTGGATCACATAAGCCCTGGAGTTCAAAACTGCAGTGAGATGTGGTCACACCACTGCACTCCAGCCTGAGCAACAGAGTGAGACCCTATGCCAAAAATAAATAAATAAGTAAAAATAAAAATACATGAATATGTTATTACTTATCAAGAGACAAAAAAGAAAAATATAACAATGGAGAGCATGGATACAGTCAATATCACACATTCCTAGTGAGTACACTGGCTTCCAACTATTATGTATTTGACTACAAGAAGTTTTCACATATAGTCTATTATTTCATATTAGAAAATCTTTTGTTGGCTTTATATCTTCTTATGAAAATTAATTTTATTAGGAAAACATTCAAACGTATTGAAAAATTGCAGTAGTAACAAGAACTCCCACATAACCTTTGCCCCAAATTCAATTTTGCCCATTTTCCCGGGCATTTACTACAACTGAATCCAATCCAGCATGGTCCCTTGAAATCAGTAGCCATGTCTCTCTCATCTCCTTCAATAAGAGCATTTCCTTAGTCTTTCCTTAACTTCTACAATCTTTCCGTAACTTCTACAATCTTGACTTTTTTTTTTTTTTTTTTTTTAAGTTTACAGGGTACTGATTTTGTAGAATGTTCCTCAATGCGGAATTTTCCAGGATTTCTCCAAAGTTCTATCTCCTTTATGCATTTTGGGTAGGAAAGTACAAGAGTGATGCTATGTCCTTCTTATTACATCCCATTAGTTAGTATATAATATTGATGTGTTCCATTTTTGGTGATATTAGGTTATCTTTATCAAGTTATCTTAAGTGACCAAGTAACCTGGTCACTGCTAGGTTTCTCCACTAGAAAGTTGCATTTCTTTTTTCCTTTGTAATCAGTAAGTACTTTGAAGAGAGATACTTTGAAACTAAAAACATATCCCATTCTTAATCATATTTTATCCATTTACTTTATAAACTGTTGATAATCTTGCCTATATTATTACTATGATTGTCAAATTGTTATTTTCAAATTATTTTAATGCCTTTATTAGTTGGCATTCTAAGTAAGAGATTTACCTTCTCACTCATTTATTCATTTGTTTATATCAGTGTGAACGAATGAACACCTATTTTATTTAGAGTATTCTAATAATTACTATTATTGTCTCACATGTGATGAATGGAAGTCCCTTAAGCTAGATCCTTAATCATTTTGACATATGATATGGTTTGGATATGTGTCCCACCCAAATCTCATGTTGAATTGTAATCCCCAATGATGATGGTGAAGTTTGGTGTGAGGTGATTACACTATGGGGATGGATTTCTCATGAATGGTTTGGCACCATCCCTTTGGTGTTGTGCTCATGATAGTGAGTGAGTTTTCATAAGATCTGATTGTTTAAAAGTGAAGCACCTCCCCAACATTCTCATTTTATCCTGTTTTCACCACGTGCTCTGCTTGCCCTTCCTTTGCTTTCCACCATGATTGTAAGTTTCCTGAGATGTCCCCAGAAGCTGAGCAGATACCTCTATGCTTCTTGTTGTCACGCGTGTCCATGTGAAGAGACCACCAAACAGGCTTTGTGTGAGCAACATGGCTATTTATTTCACCTGGGTGCAGGCAGGCTGAGTCTGAAAAGAGAGTCAGTGAAGGGAGATAAGGTTGGGGCCGTTTTACAGGATTTAGATAGGTAAAGGAAAATTACAGTCAAAGGGGGGTTGTTCTCTGGCGGGCAGGAGTAGGGGTCAAAAGGTGCTCAGTGGGGGAGGTTTTTGAGCCAAGATGAACCAGGAAAAGGAATTTCACAAGATAATGTCATCACTTAAGGCAAGGACTGGCCATTTTCACTACTTTTGTGGTGGAATGTCATCAGTTAAGGCGAGGCAGGGCATTTGCACTTCTTTTGTGATTCTTCAGTTACTTCAGGCCAGATGGGCGTATAGGTGCAAGTCACAGGGAATGCGATGGCTTGGCTTGGGCTCAGAGGCCTGACATTCCTGACTTCTTATGTTCATAAGAAAAATAAGACAAAATAGTGTGAAGTGTTGGGGCGGCGAAAATGTTTTGGGGGTGGTATGGAGAGAGAATGGGCGATGTTTCTCAGGGCTACTTCAAGCGGGATTAGGGGCGGCGTAGGAACCTAGAGTGGGAGAGATGAAGCTGAAGGAAGATTTTGTGGTCAGGGGTGATACTGTGGGGTCGTTAGAAGAAACATTTGTCCTATTGAATGATTGGTGACGGCCTGGATGCGGTTTTGTATGAATTGAAAAACTAAATGGAAGACACAAGGTAAGAGAAGGAGAAAAAGCAGGTATTGAAGGACTAAGAATTGGGAGGACCTAGGACATCTAATTAGAGAGTGCCCAAGGAGGTTCAGCATAATTACTTACTTGGTTGGTGAGTTTTTAGGCCCTAAGTTTTTGGGGTGTAGTTCAAGTTGTTCTGGTGTCTGGAATGAGACTGGGGCTGAATAAAAAGTAGTGTCCACACAGGAGCTCAAATGGGCTGTAACCTGTAGCATTCTGAGGACAGGCTTGAATTCTGAGAAAGGAAAGTGGCAAAAGTATTGTCTAGTCCTTTTTAAGTTGGTGACTGAGCTTGGTGAGGTGTGGTTTTAAAAGAACATTAGTCCATTCTACCTTTCCTGAAGATTGCGGACAGTAAATATATAAAGGTTTTTACTGAATACCAAGAGCCTGAGAAACTGCTTGGGTGATTTGACTATTAAAGGTTGGTCCGTTATCAGACTGTATAGAGGTAAGAAGGCCAAACTGAGGAATTATGTCTGACAGAAGGGAAGAAATGACCGCGGTGTCATTCTCAGACCCTGTGGGAACGACCTCTACTTATCCAGTGAAAGTGTCTACCTAGACTAAGAGGTATTTTAGTTTTCCGACATGTGAGTAAAGTCAATTTGCCAGTCCTGGGCAGGGGCAAATCCTCGAGCTTGATGTGTAGGAAAGGGAGGGGGTCTGAACAATCCCTGAGGGGTAGGAGAATAGTAGATGGAACACTGAGAAGTGATCTCCTTGAGGATAGATTTCCATGATGGAAAGGAAATGAGAGGTTCTAAGAGGCAGGCTAGCAGCTTGTAACCTACATGGGAGAGGTTATGAAATGATGACAGAATAGAATGGGCCTGTGAGGCTGGAAGGAGATAATTTCCTTGGTCTAAGAACCATTTTCCTTGTGTGTGAAGAGATTGATTGGTGGAAGTTTCAGCGGGGAGTAGGTGGGAGTGGCCGTTGTGAAGGAGGAAAACTGCCGTGAGGGATAGAAGTTGGAGGGATAGAAGTTGGAACGCTAACTGCTTTTTTAGCTAACTTATCAGCATAAGCATTGTCCTGAGCAATGGGATCTGATGCCTTTTGATGGCTGCTTTTTTACCTTATCAGCATAACCATTGTCTTGAGCAAAGGTTGGGGGAAGAAAATAGATTTTGGAAGTATTTGTAATATACTTCCAAATTAAAAATGTATTTGTAATATACAATTTGGAGAATTGTAGAGAGTTGAGCATAGTTTGTGATTTTTAGGGCCTCTAATAGTATTAAAGCAGTGGCAGCCACTGCGTGAAGACATGAGGGTTAGGCTAAAACAGTAAAGTTAAGTTGTTCGGAAAGAAAGGCTACAGGACGCGGTCCGGACTCTTGTGTAAGAAGTCCGACCGCACTAACCATGCCTAGCAAGGAAAGGAGTTGTTGTTTTGTAGAAGGGATTGGGGTTTGGGAGATTAGCCGGACAGGATCAGCAGGAAGAGCACATGTGTTTTTATAAGAATTATGCCGAGATAGGTAACAGACGAGGAGGAAATTTGGGCTTGACTGAAGTAATGGGGGCTGTCTGTGAGGCCTTGCAGCAGTACAGCCCAGGTAATTTGCTGAGCCTGATGGGTGTCAGAGTCAGTCCAAGTGAAAGCAAAAAGGCTGAGATGAAAGGTGTAAAGAAATAGCAAAGAAAGTATGTTTGAGATCCAGAACAAAATAATGGGTTGTGGAGGGAGGTACTGAGGATAGGAGAATATATGGGTTTGGCACTACAGGGTGGATAGGCAAGACAATTTGGTTGATAAGGCGCAGATCTTGAACTAACCTGTAAGGCTTGTCTGGTTTTAGGACAGGTAAAATGGGGGAATTGTAAGGGGAGTTTACAGGCTTTAAAAGGCCATGCTGTAACAGGTGAGTGATAACAGGCTTTAATACTTTTAAAGTGTGCTGCGGCATGGGATATTGGCATTGAGTGGGGTAAGGGTGATTGGGTTTAATGAGATGGTAAGGGGTGACTAATCAGTCGCTAAGGAGAGGTATCCTATACTTGTGGGTTAAGGTGGGGGGGGGATACAAAGGGAGGATGTGAAGGAGGCTTTGAACTGGGGGAAAAGGCAGCAATGAGGTGTGGCTGTAGCCCAGGAATAGTCAGGGAAGCAGATAATTTAAAATGTCTCAACTTAATAAGGGAGCTAGGCAGGTGGGGATAACTAAAAAGGAGTGTATAAAAGAATGTTGTCCAAGTTGGCACCAGAGTGGGGAGTTTTAAGAGGTTTAGCAGCCTGGCCATCAATACCCACAACAGTTATGGAGGCAAGGGAAACAGGCCCTTGAAAAGAAGGTAATGTGGAGTGGGTAGCCTCCGTATTGACTACTAAGGGGATGGACTTACCCTTCACTGTAAGAGTTATTCAAAGCATCTGTGATGGTCCAGGAGGATTCCGAGGCGATGGGGCAGCGTCAGTCTTCAGCCGCTAAGCTGAGAAGATCTGGGAAGGAGTTAGTCAGAGAGCCTTGGGCCAGAGCTCCAGGGGCTCTGGGAGAGGCCGCCGCGCGATTTCCAGTGGGGTCCCGCTCAGATGGGACACGGCTTAGGAGGAATCCCGGGCTGCAGGCATTCCTTGGCCCAGTGGCCAGCTTTCCAGCACTTGCAGCAAGCTCCTGGGGGAGGAGGCTCTGGAGGAACCCCTGGCAACTGCAGTTCAGGCATTCAGAGTTGTGTGCTGGAGATGTGGCTGGGGTTTGTCTCACAGTGGAGGCCAGGAATTGCAACTCAGAAATAAGTTGCTATTTGGCTACCTCTACTCTTATTGTACACCTTGAAGGCGAGGTTCATTAAGTCCTGTTGTGGGGTTTGAGGGCTGGAATTTAATTTTTGGAGCTTTATTTAATGTCGGGAGGAGATTGGGTCATAAAATAAAATGCATATTGAGAATAAGTCGGCCTTCTGACCTTTCAGGGTCTAGGACTGAAAAGCATCTCAGGATTGCTGCTAAACGGGCCATGAACTGGGTTAAGTTTTTTTTTTTTTTTTTTTTTTTTTTTGGATGAAAAAGAGCCTAAACGCTAACTGATTTAGGAGGGGTCAGATAAAGAAAAAGGAGCATTAACCTTGACTATGCCTTTAGTTCTATCCACTTTTTTAAGAGGTAATTTCTGGGCAGGTTGGGGAGGGCTAGTCGGGGAACGAAACTGTAAGCCAGACAAGGTGTGAGGAGGCAAGGCAAAGGATTACAGGGTGGGGGAGCGGAGGCTGAGGAAAAATTGGGACCTAGCTCGGCGTGGCAAGGAGGGGAGAGGTCAGATGGGTCTGTAGAAAAGGAAGATTAGAAAGACTCAGTGACGCTAGGGGTTGGGACTGAGGGGACAGGCAGGAGGGAAAGAAGGAAGATTTGGGATGAATTGCATTGGGAACAGAGACTAGGGAGGGACTGATGTGTAAAAGAATGCCTGGACATAAGACACCTCAGACCATTTGCTCATTTTTCGACAAAAATTATTTAGGTCTTGTAAGATGGAGAAATCGAAAATGCTGTTTTCTGGCTATTTGGAGCCATTGTCAAGTTTGTATTGGGGCCAAGCGTTGTTGCAGAAGAAGATAAGGCGTTTAGGTTTTAGGTCAGGTGTGAATTGAAGAGGTTTTAAGTTCTTGAGAACACAGGCTAAGAGAGAAGGAGGAATGGAGTGTGGAAGGTTGCCCATAGTGAAGGAGGCAAACCCAGAGAAAAGAGAGACTAGAGATACGGAGAGAAGGAGATCAGGGGTTCTTGCCCTCCAGAAAAGCGGGAAAGGGGTTGGGAAGCAGAAATAAGATATTGGGGCACAAAAATAAGAGATCAGCATGCAAAAATAAGAGGGGGGCGCAAAAATAAGAGGGGACGAAAAATATGAGGTCAGGGCGCAAAATTAAGAGGTCAGGGCGCAAAAATAAGAGGGGACACAAAAATAAGAGGTTGGGATTCTTGCCCCTCTCCCAGAAAAGCAGAGAAGGGGTAGAGACAGGGAGAGAAGGGGTAGGGGTGCTTGCCCCTCCCCCAGAAAAGCAGGACTTGCTGCTTGGGGTGAAGGACCAAGGCAGGCGTCCCTGCAGCGTGGTCAGGCACCTCTGAAATATGTGTGAGTAATCAGAGAGGCATCCCTGCAATGATTAAACACCAAGGGAAGGCTACCTTCCCCAGTCCATGACCGGAACCGGCATTTTGGGTCCATGGATAAAGCATGTCTCCTTTGTCTCTACCAGAAAATGAAATGAATTGAAATTAAGAGAAGCAAGAGACTGAAGGGTAGTGCCAAGCTTGAAAGGGGAAAGAGGTTGAGAGATAGAGAGGTTGGAGAAGAGAGTAAAAAGGGGGCAGCTTACCCGATTTAAAATTGGTGAGATGTTCCTTGGGCTGGTTGGTCTGAGGACTAGAGGTCATAGGTGGATCTTTCTCAGGGAGCAAAGAGCAGGAGGACAGATGATTGATCTCCCAAGGGAGGTCTCTTGATCCGAGTCACTGCACCAAAATGTCATCCGCGTCCCTGTGAAGAGACCACCAAACAGGCTTTGTGTGAGCAACATGGCTATTTATTTCACCTGGGTGCAGGCGGGCTGAGTCCGAAAAGAGAGTCAGTGAAGGGAGATAAGGGTGGGGCCGTTTTATAGGATTTGGGTAGGTAAAGGAAAATTACAGTCAAAGGGGGGTTGTTCTCTGGCGGGCAGGAGTGGGGGTCACAAGGTGCTCACTGGGGGAGGTTTTTGAGCCAGGATGAGCCAGGAAAAGGAATTTCACAAGGTAATATCATAGCTTTAAGGCAAGGACTGGCCATTTTCACTTCTTTTGTGGTGGAATGTCATCAGTTAAGGCCAGGCAGGGCATTTGCACTTCTTTTGTGATTCTTCAGTTACTTCAGGCCATCTGGACATATACGTGCAAGTCACAGGGGATGCGATGGCTTGGCTTGGTCTCAGAGGCCTGACACTTGTACAGTCTGCAGAACCATGAGCCAATTAAACATCTTTTCTTTATAAATTACCTGCATCAGATATTTCTTTATAGCAATAAGAATGGTCTAATACAGAAAATTGGTACCAAGGGATGGAGCATTGCTCTAAAGATACCTGAAAATGTGAAAGCAGTTTTGGAATTGGGTAACAGGCAGAGGTTGAAAGAGGGTAGAGGGCTCAGAAGAAGACAGGGAAGAGAAGGGAAAGTTTGGAACTTCTTAGAGACTCATTAAATTGTTGTAACCCAGATGCTGATAGTGACATGAAGAGTGAAGTGTAGGCTGAGGAGGTCTCAGATAGAAATGAGAAACTTATTGAGAGCTGGAGCAAAGGTCACTTTTGTTAAGCTTCAGCAAAAAACTTGGCTATATCGTACCCCTGCCCTAGGGATCTGTGAAACTTTGAACTTGAGACTGATTATTTAGGGTATCTTTTGGAAGAAATTTCTAAGCAACAAAGCATTTAGGATGTCACTTTGCTGCTCCTAACAACCAATGCTCATATGCAGGAGGAAATAAATGACTTTAAGTTGAAACTTATATTTATAAAAGAAGCAGAGTATAAAAAGTTGAAGAATTTGCAGCCTGGCCATGTGGCAGAGAAAGAAAAAGCTTTTAGGGGAGAGGAATTCAAGCAGGCTGTGTAGCTACCACTTGCTAGATCAATTTGCATAACAAAAAGGAAGTCAAGTACTAATATCCAAGACAATAGGAAAAAGACCTCCAAGACATTTCAGAGACCTGTGCAGCAGCCAGTCCCATCAGAGGTCTTGAAGCCTAGAAGGAAAGAATGCTTTTGTGAGCCAGGCCTAGGTTCCCACTACTCTGCTGCAGCCGCAAGACACTGCTTCTCCTTTAACTTCCACCATAATTGTAAGTTTCCTGAGGCCTCCCCTGAAGCAGATGCCTGTGTTATGCTTACTGGACAGCCTGTAGAACCATGAGCCAATTAAACCTCTTTTCTTTATAAATTTCCCAGTCTCAGATATTTCTTTATAGCAATGCAAGAATGGACTAACACAACATCATTCTTTGAGTATTTCATTGCTATCTGGCACAACACAATATTTCAGGTTCTTCTCAGTCACAGCCCATTTTTTAAGAAGCACTGATTTCTTTCTGTTGAAAGTATGTAGCAACCAAAATTTCAGTACTAGATGTGCTTATTATTTTGTGGATTACGCTATTCACAGGCCCTTTAAGTGGACAGAACTAGGAAGTATACGTACTCACAGACACACCCACACAACTTTACATCTCTATCTATATCTATCATTACATCTATCTCTATATATTAAACCATGATTTCATACCAATACTCCCAATTCTAACCTACTATCACTCATGCGTACCTAATAATGTTTGCAACTGTAGAGAAAAAGAAAGGAGGGAAGGAAAAGATTAAAAGGCCTTTGTTATTGCTGATTTCCAAAAAAGACTTCATCATCATCTTCAAAGACTCATACAACTGTAGATAGGAGAGGGATGCCATTTTGTCCAATCTTATCTTACATGTAAGATAATTGATATAGAGGGAAGTGAAACTACTTGGCAAAGCAACACATTTAGGTACATGTAAAGCCCTAAATTTGACTTGGAACTCATAAGTGGCCTAATGCTTTACCCACAAAACGTTATTTTACATTTAGTTAATAAAAAGGAAATAAAATGACTAAGTCTGAACTATTTAAGTTTCATATTTATTGAGGGACTTCCATGATCTAGGACCAATTTCATAAATTGAATCTTTCAATCTTTTCAACAAAACATGTAGCAGGAATTAAAAATCCATTTTGTTAATGAGATCAGTATTCAGAAGGACTAAATGAAATGCTTAAAGTATAGTAACAGCACTAGTCAGGCATAGATCAAATTGTGTTGAATCGATTTTAAACCAGCTGAGCTTGATAGTACATTACTATACAAAATATTTGTAATAACAAAAGAAGGGTTGGAATGAAGCATATCAAAAGGAAATCAAATTAAAATAATCAGTGCTTTTTTTGAAATTAAATTGTTTTAAAATTGTACCATCTTATTTGTGAAATAATCTATTCAAAATTGTTTAAGTACCTACTATGTGCTGGAAATTGTACTAGAATCAAAGACATAATTAAATCATGCCATCAAAGACTTAATTAACAACCTGTTTGAAGAAAAACATGTGCTATATATATATATCAGTTATAAGGCAATGTTTTTTATGAAACAGACAAAACACTACAGAAGTACAGATTAAGGAGATAGTGAGTGACTTCAAGAAAAAGAGAGAGTAAGGGTTAAAAGGAATTTTTCCTTTTAAGAAATGAGAAGAATTAGAGCTCTTAGGTTAAATGAGACTTGGTTCATGTTCATCTTTCTTCAGTGTTATACCCTTGTGCATACAGTGCCTACTAGTCTTGCCTGGTTCAGTGTAGGCACTCAATAAATACTTACTGAATAAACAAAAGAAATAAAGAATAGATGTTGGGTGAATATCAAGTAACATATAGCTGGAACTTAGGGCATGGGACAGAGAGTGGAAAAAGGCAAGTCTGGGAAGATCAATTGAGGCACATAGTGAGTTATTTCACTACCACTTTACATGACCAGGACATTATTTTGTGGTTTTAAGTAGTATCATCCAATAAAAATATAATATGAGCCATGCAAATAATTTTAAATTTCCAGGAGGCATATTTAAATTAATGTATCTATATGCTACACTAAACATTTATATATCATAAAAATAAAATTATTTCAATATGTAATCAAAAATTACAACTATTAATGAAATATTTTACATTCCTTTTGTGCCCTACGTAAGTCTTTGAAATTTGGTGTGCGTTTTACATTTACAGTAATTCTCAACTTAGACTAGCAACATTTCAGATATTCCATAGGCACATGTAGCTAATGGTTATTATATTAAAGAGTACAGGGGTAGGATTCTTGGTACTCAAAATGTGATCCCTAGACCAGCAACCCCTAAGAACATTCTAGAAATGCAGAATCCTGGCTGCACCCTAGATCAACAAAATTAGATCTGTATTTTCTCAAGTTCTCCAGGTGACTGTATGTAGATATCAGAGAAGCAAAAGTCCAGGTGACTCAGCTGTAATGTCAGCTGTGTGCATCCCAGATGGTAGACAATATAAATGCTATTGGTCTTCAAGAAGATTGGATTAGGATAATAAAGTATATTAATTATGTCTTAAAAGTACAAAGTGAATTAGAGTTTACAAATATTTGATATTGTATTGACATAGATGCCTTTATTTGGTCCAAATATCAGATTGTCTCATGTCATTAATATCTGGCAGCCTGAGGTAAGACTTAAAGTTACGTAAAAGAGAGAGAGTATATATCATCTCTTATCTATGTCTGGTAAATAGATGTATGGATGTCATTATTATATTTCCTAGCATTGATTAAACTAACTCTCACAAAATGAAGGTTATAAAATATTTTTACAAATACATAAGAAAACAAATGCAGAGCTAACCCTTTCAATCCTTATAGAAAGTCATTCTCAGTCTGAATTATTTGTAATAAGTAATAATAGTATCATCAGACTTATTGAGTGGCAGAGTGAAACTTGTAGTAAAATTATCAAAATATCTACTGGAAATGTAGGTTAACAACCCTATAGTTAATGGTGAACTTGGCTCCACGTAAGTATCATACTTACAGATATTACCTAATGATAATATAAAGCCATTATAATTAGCAAAATATTGTTACTATTTTTTATTTAATCTGTGCTAGGCATTTTTATGTCCAGGTTTGCCTAGGGAGTTCCAATTGATTTGAGTTGTCTCAATGTAAGTATTAAAGCACCTCCTTTTGCTTTCAAAAGAAGCCCAGCCCTGTTTGCAAAATAAATCTTTTGATCACCCTGCTTATCACATGCACACACACACAAAATGTATCTTTTGGGTATTTTATAATATATAAAAAATTTATAAGTACAGTAGAGTACCTATGCCTAATTTTAGAATGAATGAACATGCATTCTAGTAGAGATCCATTTATTTATTTTCTGTTATTTTGAAGATCACACAATGAAGACTTGACTTCTGAGAAGCTGGAATGTTTCCCAGTTTCACTCTTAGCCCATGCTTAATTGTTCCGGGCAACCCCTTTCAGCCTGGGAATGTGTTCCCTCTCAGACTGATGCAAAGTGACAGTCTAAGCAGAGCTGTGTACTTTTCTCTACTCTCTTTCTTCTCTCTACTCCCTTAATTGTGGGAAGAGGGAGAAATAATTGTTAGGAATTTCAGGGGCCTTTCCTGCATGGTGGATTGTTTACTGACCAAAGGAAAGGCGCAAGAACAGGAGGCAGCAACTTCACCAAATCAAATCAGAGTGGCCTGTGAGACCTTACAGGCGCCTTTGCAAACCATAAAGTGGATCATCCACTTAAACGGTTCACCTGGGATAAGTTACACCTATGCTGGAAATAGAAATTTTATGTTTAAGCAGAAAGAGCAAAAGTTGAATTTTAAATGGTTAAAAATGGGCCAAACTCGAAATAAATGGATTCTTATGTAATTTCTGAAAATATTTTGAAACTCCAAAACTCTATATCAAGAAAATAAGACTTACATAAATGTACTTTTCCATTCCACATAAATATAATTTTATTTTTTATTTAAACTGAAAAGAATGAGATTAACAAATTTTGGAGAATGCACTATGAAATTTCAATGATCCATAATGAGACAGACCAATCATGTGAAGAGGGATGTACTGAATCAACAATTAAATAACCCTGCAATATGGAAATAAAAGAAACATAGGATTATTTGTTATACATGACTCTAATAGTAAGAAAAAAAAACAGAGCAGGACACAGAGCCTACAAAAATATAACAAGCATTTGACAAGGAATGTCAAAAGTTTACATTGCATGTATATATATTAAACTACAGAATGTCTAATCACCATGCAATTGCTCCCTCAGCATCCTCAACACTGCCTAAAACAGTTGTTAGTATTTTTCACATAATGATGGTTTGGGTGGGACAACATTTCTCAAAATGTGTTCCTTGGAACACTAGCTTTTCTAATATGCTTTGGGGAAAATGTGCCACATTCAAGTAAATGTAGGAAACTTGTGTGCTCTATTACTGTCCTAAGTAAAATTCACTTTATGCATTCATGCACTAAAATGTCTTAGATTTCCTTGCAGTAGCCAGTCTAGCTGTTTAACGTTGTTTATTCCATCATTAATTATGCTTCTTAAACTACAGAACTTTTAGTTTGAATACAGTCTATTAATATTCCAGGAGACTAGTGTCCCACAGAAAACATTATGGAAATTGGGGGCTAGAGGAATGTTGCTGATTTATTTCTATTCCTAGCATGTGGTTGGCCTTGACATGAATACCTAAGTTTAAAGAATATCAAAGATAAGGCCGGGCGCGGTGGCTCAAGCCTGTAATCCTAGCACTTTGGGAGGCCGAGAGGGGCGGATCACGAGGTCGGGAGATCGAGACCATCCTGGCTAACCCGGTGAAACCCCGTCTCTACTAAAAAATACAAAAAACTAGCCGGGCGAGGTGGGGGGCGCCTGTAGTCCCAGCTACTCGGGAGGCTGAGGCAGGAGAATGGCGTAAACCCGGGAGGCGGAGCTTGCAGTGAGCTGAGATCTGGCCACTGCACTCCAGCCTGGGCGACAGAGCGAGACTCCGTCTCAAAAAAAAAAAAAAAAAAAAAAAAAGAATATCAAAGATAGCATTGTGCAATTTTTTCAAAATATTTTAGGTAAATTTGTATTTCCATTGCTTAATTATTTGGGCATTCCTCTACATCTGAAACAGCAGTGTTATTTTCATGCCTACATTAATAATAATGTAGTAGCAAAATAATAATGTATCAGCAAAAGACCTGCTTGACTAGGAACCTGACAAATAATATTGAAACATTCCTGAGTATTAAACCTCTGATTTGATAAAGGTTAGTATGCACATATCTATATCTATTCTAAGCAATATGCACATTTTTAAAAGAAGATATATATACTCTCAAAAGTATAATGTAAGAAATCATCATTGATGCTATTGGGATGATAAAATGTACCATTGTAAATAATTGCATTTACATTTCAACTCATGATTATTATTTATTTCTTAAGGTGGAAAAAAGCTGAGCTGGAAAAATGGAAAATTCTCTAAAGATTTGCTTGGAGATGGCTAGGGACCAAATACTACCGTTTTCCAGATGCTCAGAGATAATGGCGTAACCTGACCTGCCTATACTAAGGTTAACTTGGTGGAAGTGTGGGAAAATATCTCTTTGCACTGGGCTTTGTAATCTAGTCTCATTTACAATCAATAAAAGCTTGAAGAATAAAATAGAGCCAATAGAATTGGTGAAATAAAATAGTATTTAAGAAGGTCCTAGATGCTATTACCAATATAATCTTATTTTGTTGCCTAGTTCCTCAGAACTAGGTTCCTTTGGCCATAATCATTTAATATATTTGAATAGAAAACCAAATGTTTTTTTTTTTTTTCTATCACTTCATTGCTGTTAATACTAAGTTAAATCTTGTATTAATTATTGATCAGAATGTATATGAATAGTCCATTATGTAACAATAAACAATTACATAATTATTCAGTTAATAACCTATTAGAGAGGCAAGCATCTGAAAGTTTTATGTTCTTGATTGTCACTGAAACAGATTCCAAAGTCTACAAAATCAGCAGCAGGTGCACATGAAATTACCCCAGTTCCCAATATATCACGCTCTTTTTTCATAGATTCTAAATTTTCTTTGTTTTTCAATCTTTTCCTGCAACTAATTGTAATGACCCTATTGACATAATTTATGATATTACTTTTATAAAGCTCATATTTTATTTTAGTTATTTCATCCATTCATTACATCAAGTATCCTAGCTGTGCCAGGCAAGGTGCTAGACACTCTGAGTATATCTATCAGCAGGACATACATAGTATCTGCTGTAAGGAGCTTATAGCACGGTGAGAAAAACAGACGGTGGCGAGTAAACAGACTCAGTGTTTGCATTTAGTAATTGAGAGAAATCCCATGAAGTATAAAGTACTATTTTATATCAAAGACAAAGGTTGAACTAGGAGAAGATTTTTATTACAATTGTTATGTTTACATTACTGATACTGTGCTTTCTGGAATTTCTGAGGAAGACTTTTCTGACTAGATTTTAGTGGGGCGTGAACTTTGAAAAGTGCTGACAGATTTGTGCCCACTCCATTGCCTCATCTTGCATCTTTGGTTGCTAAAGTTAAAAAGGGAGTCATGGTTGCAACATAAAAGAGAGTTGGTGGCTTATGTAAGATTGCTTAGGATTGTGTTATTAGTATTCTCCTCAAGTGTCAGAATTACCTAGACACTTGATACAACAGGTTTATAACAGTTGTCAGAAAGCAGATAACATGGTTCTATATGGCTGATAATTTCATTTTCTCTTTATTTACATTTGTGTTTCTATTAAAGATTTAGTGATTGTGGTTGTCCAGATATTAGAATAATGACCTGAGGGAGGCTATTCTGAAGTTGAAAACTTCAGAGCCACTTTCATTTTGTTGGTCCATTATCTTAGTCTCTTTAAATGTGTGTACTTGTGTCTTTAAAATTAGCACATTTCAAGTTGGGTGTAGTGGAACACACCTGTAGTCTCAGCTACATGGGAAGCTGAGGTGGGAGGATTGCGTGAGCCCAGAAGTTTGAACCTGCAGTGACCTATGATTACGCATCTTCACTCCAGCCTGGGTGACAGAGTGAGACTTTGTCTCAAAAAAATATGAACATTAAAATGAGTACACATCAGAGGAGGTAGCTAAAAATAAATAGAAAAAAGAAAGAGGAAAGAAGAAATCAGATTGTGATTAGAAAGATGATATTGTCCACAATATATAGTCGTTATATATTTCTTACAAAATTTAATTATTCTTAAATTTGTCCCATAATAGAAAATTGAGTCCGGATATAAATCAATAATAGAAACAGCGAAACCGAGTACTACTAATCTGAAAAAATGTCAACCCATTCAATAGGTGAACTGGGTAAAATCAGGGATTAAAAGAAGCAATCTGCCTGAAAGTTCCATTTTATAGAAATTGCCTTACTGTTAGAACTTGCAAAGCACAATTGCTGCCTATAAATTGTGCTTCTATTTTTAGAAATGTTGTTAGATTATTTTAAAATTTAATACTTGCAAGTACTTTTATTCTTATAACCAATAACACTTATTCCTAATGTATTCCTGAGATTTACCAAACAAGAAAGCTAAGCAAATAAAAGATGCATATATGTATATATATATTCACATATATGAATAGAATATATATATTCACATATATGAATAGAATATAAATTCATATATATGAATAGAATATAAATTCATATATATGAATAGAATACATATTCATATATATGAATAGAATACATATTCATATGTATCTATAGATGAATAGAATATATATACACATATATATGAATAATATATATATTCATATATATATGAATAGAAAGAAAAAGATATTATTGCCAAAGGCTGATAAACAACAAAACTAACAAGCAGTCAGAAGTACTTGCTGAGAGCAACTAAAGAGATAGATTTATTTATTCATCTTGTCATCTTCAACTTTATTCACTCCCTTCACTTGTATTCTCTTGCACAGTAGGTAAATAAAGTTCTGAGATACCGTGTGTTTCACAGATATTCTGCAAAACATACAGATATTTGTACTTGACACAGAGATGTTTCAGTTTTTATTTTCCATTATTCCAAGCACAAATTTCTCTACCTTATTCCCAGAATTAAGCCCACCCAGGCTGAGAAATAAAGCAAAACGTAGTGCCACTCCGGCTTTCGTGGCCAACCAGATTAGCAGGTAAATCATTTGAGAAAATTCCCAAGCTTAATCCTTTGAAAACTGATCTTACCTCAGGGGATGCCAAATCATATTCTCCGTTTAAATATCCCTGCTTTAAACCATACTTGCTCAACAAGTTTTGTAGAGGAGAAAAGCATTTTTTGTTTTGAGAAAATGTGACTTCATTATAAAGAAATTGCTTTCCTTATTTTCATCTTCAGAAGTTAAATTAAGCTTCTTTTAAAAAATTACTTTTTGTTCTAAAATGATTACTGTAATATGTTTATATATTTCATGAAAGTTGGTTAAAAAAAGCATACATATGCCAAAAACACTAAATTAAATATTTTACCTAAAAGTAATTTATATTGCAGAGGTAAATGTTAATGGAATATGAAGCAACCAACATTATTTAGAAAATGAAGCTCTAAGTGGAGAGTTGCTTTTGCAAACCTAAATAATAATAAAAATACACTATAATTATACAGTAATGTTTATTTCCTTAACATTAGACTAACATAGATCATGTTGCAGAAGCAAGATGTTTGACTTGTGAGATAGGTGACCCCAATTTTCATCTGTGCTCTGCCATCAATTAGCTGTTTTATCTTATACAATTCCCCTACCCTTTCTTGATTTAAATTTAATTATCCTTAAAATTGGAGAGTTTGACTGCATTATCTCCTAGGTCCCTATAAGCTCTAAAATTTCTGTGATGCTAGAAGGCTAACCTCACATAATTCCCATCTCCATCAGTTCACATGGCCCAGTTTTTGTCAGGGTTCATAAAGATTACTGACATGTGTAGTGTGTCCAAGAATAAAGTACTTCAAAGCCATGTTTCACATTTTTATAGGTTTCGTTAAAATACATTTAAAGTTTATTCATCAAATAATTAACATTTTAACTCCAATAAATTAAACCAAATAAGATAAACTATGGAAGGAGCAGAGTGTTCCAGTTGTATGGGATGATGAAAATTGCAATACAGTATACATACGAGATATAAACAGAAAAAAAAATCTACTCATAACAAATTCAGGCTATTTATTGATCCAGAGTGATGGGAGAAAGGAGAAATTATTTCTGAGAGAAAGAATGATAAAAAGAAGAAAGAATGAAGAAAGGAAAGAACCAAGGAGTAGTAAGAGTAATGAAAGCCTTCTTCTAGTTGTACAGTAAAGTCCATTTTCCTAGCAGGAGGAGGAGTCACTGTGAAATTGCTCATTGATTAGGCCCATGTATGAGAAGCAAATTAAAACCATTCATTTTCCTTGTGCTGGAGTTGCAATTCTCAAGAGAGGTGTGGATACACTGATGGATCGTGATTAGTTGGGAGGTGAATTTCAAGTAATTTGATATTTGTTAAAGGAGCAAAGTTTGCAAATGATTTTCTTTAAAGTAAATCAGAACACATTTAGGTTAAGCCTGTAATAATAACCTCCTTGCTTCCATTCTGACATTCTATCTAGAGAGGAAAGGAAGGGTGGTGTAACAGAGGACTGTAAATTGTCCGTAACCCTGAGGGTGAGTCCCTCTCTTGCTGAGAATGTCAAGGAAATACTATGGATTGAAGTTACACAAAGCCAACCCAATTTATCTTAAAGAAAAAGGGAAAATACTAGGAAGGACAGGAGTAGGATTTGCTTCAGGCTCTACTGAAGTAGGCACTCAGATATTTCACAGAGCCTTACCCTCTCATTTTCACCCAGTCCCAAGTGAACTTTACTCTTCTGTACTGCAGACCATGTGTTTTACCAAGCTGGAGGTGAGAAGGAAAATGTCACAACTAGCCTCATCCTACCTTGAAACTCCAAAGGGAAAAGCAGGAAAGGCAGAGTTCTCTCAGAGCACCTGCACACACACACACACACACACAAACACACACACCCGCACGTGTCTCTCAGGAAAAATCTCCGCTTTGCTCAGTTTGGTGCCCCTTTCGTCTTACAGGAAAATCACCATGACCATATGGAAAAGGTACCATATCCATTGTTTAATGAAGTGCAGCTCCCACCAGAAGTAAATTGGGTGCTATGTCTACTTAATCCAATTAGTCGCTTCAATAGTATTTAGAGAATAGCAATAAAGTAACATAGTTACACAGCTATCAGTTCCATTTTCATAGCTGCCCTAATGTAATTCAAATAAACTTTGTATATTTATTTCTATAAGAAAATCAGACACATTACAAACAAAAGTAGAAATTAACACACCAAGCTGGCAAATACAAGCAAGCATTTATAAATATTTAGAAAAGAATAAAGTTTTGCTGCCTTAAAATTACAACTTGAACTTCTTAGCTACATATAAAATATAATGTTGATTTAATTTGGTTGAGTAGTCTACGTATATGTGTTTGCATATGTGTGTGTTAAAGAACAGTTGGTGATTTTATTAAATATTTTAGACATGTAAATGACCATGAAATCACTTTTATTTTAGCTGTCTTTCAGTCTACTTTTTGCAGACACAGCCACAAAATCATCTTGTTAATTGTGACACACGTCATCATTTTTATGAAAACTCGCAAAAAAAACTGTATACATTTTCAAGTATAGGCCTACGTGTGCACAGATATTTATAGAAAAAAATAAATTTTTAAACAACTATGAAATATTGTTTACAAATCATATTTATACTTTGTTGGGTATGGTAAGAGACATAGTTTAACACTATTTACTAACAAATTTATTGATTGTCAAGCAAAAGTAATAGGTTCTGGGAATTTTTAACATGTTTTAACAATTCCTACATTGAGAAGTTGTTAATTGTGCTGGTGTGTACATGCATGTGTAAGACAGATGGATAAGGGTGGCTGGGCACAGTGGCTCACGCCTGTAATTCCAGCACTTTGGGAGGCCGAGGCAGGTGGATCACAAGGTCAGGAGATCGAGACCATCCTGACTAACATGGTGAAACCCTGTCTATACTAAAAATACAAAACAATTAGCCAGGCCTTGTGGTGGGTGCCTATGGTCCCAGCTACTTGGGAGGCTGAGGCAGGAGAATGACCTGAACTCAGGAGGTGGAGCTTGCAGTGAGCCGAGATCGCACCACAGCACTCCATGCTGGGTGGCAGAGCGAGACTCTGTCTCCAAAAACAAAACAAAACAAAACAAAAGACCAAGAAAGATGGATAAGGGTAAGAGAGTCATGAAAACATATTATTTTGGTAATTCAGATTGAGTATTCCTTATCTGAAATGCTTGAGACCAGAAGTGTTTTGGATTTTAGACTTTTTAAAATTTTGGAATATTTTTATTCTACTGGTTTAGCATCCCAAATCAAAAAATATGAAATACTCCAATAAACATTTCCTTTGAGTTCATTTTGTCACTTAAGTTTTGAATTTTGGAGAATTTTGGATTTAGAATTTTTGGATTTGGGATGTTCAACCTGTGTACTCAGTAGTGTGTATGTATTTCAAAGGATGGCATCATATATGTACCCTTGCTAAAATAAGTGAAATTGATTTTATATATTTTAATGCAATGTATTAAAAATAAAGCTAGAGAATGTAAAGCAATTTCCATAAATTTGACTATATTTCGCTTATAATCTGTATCGTGTCTATAATAATGATAAATAATCTGTAACTGTAATTTGATAGACACACCAGTGATTAAGTAATGCTTATATTATACTTAAGGTTGTAAATATTCTCAATAAGCTCTTGTGTGTAATATTCATAACATTCTCGAAACATACTAGCAAGTCCTGTGGTGTCCAAACCTCAGCTAATTCATCATTTCTATTTTCTCACTCACCAGCTAAAGCAATTTCCTTCCATTTATATGCCAGTTGGCACCTTACATTTCTTTTCAATTATGTTTTTAACTTTTGAGTTATATCTGGCCTTCCATTTCATTGCAGTTTTAAGTAGTACACCTTTCTCTCTGGATGACTCATGAGTCTTTTTTTTTTTTTTTTTTTTTTACATTTTTGTTAACTCAAAATCTAACTTCTCCAAATTTGCTCAAATCAAAGAATAATAATTTTATATTGGACACTTACAGACCCATAAAAAAGCCTCTCAATTTGCAGTCACTCTTTTATAGCCATTCTCACCCATACTCCGTATTTCTTTTCTTTTTTTTTTTTTTTTTATTATACTTTAAGTTCTAGCGTACATGTGCATAACGTGCAGGTTTGTTACATTTGTATACTTGTGCCATGTTGGTGTGCTGTACCCATCAACTCGTCAGCACCCATCAACTCCTCATTTACATCAGGTATAACTCCCAGTGCAATTCCTCCCCCCTCCCCCACATACTCCGTATTTCTAAAATGGCCTCTTGTTTATTCTGCTACTGTGATACAATTAGAAAAATTTTTCTTTTTCTTTCTTTTTTTTTTTGGAGACGGAATCTTGCTCTGTCACCTAGGCTGAAGTGCAGTGGCATAATCTTGGCTCACTGAAACCTCTGCCTCCTGAGTTCCAGCAATTCTCCTGCCTCAGCCTCCTGAGTAGCTGGGATTACAGGAGTGCACAGCTATGCTCGGCTAATTTTTTTGTATTTTTAGTAGAGATAGGGTTTTGCCATGTTGGCCAGGCTGGTCTCGAACTCCTGACCTCAGGTAATCCACACACCTTGGCCTCCCAAAGTGCTGGGATTACAGAAGTGAGCTACCATGCCCAGCTAGAAAAATTTTTCTAAAATATTTCTCTGACCTATCCAAATAATCCGTAGAATCTTATTTATTACTAAATTATATTCAAATTCTTTAGCATTTAAGAAGTCATCCATGACATAATCCTAAAAATGTTCTAGCATTGTTTCTCAGTAATTATTAAAGTAGCCAATATATCAGTTACATTTTCTGTGCTTTCACCCACAGTTTGGCTTCACCTAAATAAGACTTTTTGCTCACAAAAGGCAAAGTGTTCAGAATTATAGGGGACAGTGGGAGAGGTGGCAGGGATGAGACCTGTTACTAGCTTAGTCTACTAGGCTGGGCCTAGGAGTATAGACAGAACTACTAAGAAAGGAGATTTTCAAATTTTCAGGCAGGCATGGTAGACAAATAGGAATGAAATATTTAGTTCCAGTTTGTTCAAAATATCAGTTAATGGGGTATTAGAGCCTCTCAAATATATATATGTCTTAAATATATATGCATGATACATATAAATATATATTATATATAAGATATAAAAATATATATTATATATACTATATATAACACATATTATATATTATATAACATTTAGTATATATAAGATATATTATATTTAAAAATATATATCATATATATTATATTTAAAGAAAGCAGAACGGAGTTACAGTGGATTCAGGTAAATACTACTTCAAGATCAGGCATCCAACAGCATTTAAGGAGTGGTTCCAGGGGTTGCTGTGCTCCATTCTGGAATCGGGTGCAGATTCCAGAATGTATATAAGTACTTTTTATATTCTGTACTCTTTATATTCATGGGAAAAAAAAGACAAAACCTAAATCAAAGTAATAGCTTAGAAATTCACAGGCTTTGAAATGAAATGAATATGATTACGTGTAATAATATACTCAGCTTTGCTGTTTATTAGTCCTCGTTCCTGGGGAGTTCCTTAACTTCCTAAGCGCCATATAACATTTTGAAAATTCCAAACAAAACTCAAGTAGAAGCCTTCATCTTCGAAGTGGGTTATCCTGGGTTGGGAAGTGGATGCTATTCGTAGTGCTATTGGTAGAGCCTTAGTGTACTAGGGAAATGGATAAGCAAACTGATGACTGAGAGAGAAACTCAAAGTGGAGACCACACAAGAAACCTGGCTCAGAAAATAGGGACACAAGCTTAGACAATTTGAAATCTTATTAGAATCTGGGAACAAACTAGTCAACATAAGATGCTATGACCCAGGATTATTTACAGGAGACAGTGACTTGGTACCTAAATTTTCACTGCAGAACAAAGAAAAGATAGAAGACTAAGTCTGCCCTGGCTCAAGTCAGCTCTAAGCAGTCTAATAAAGACCTTCCAAACCCTCCCCCTACCAACCCAAATTACAAACTGGATTTTGTTTTTTAGGCATGAATGTGGCTTATTCTCATGATGAATAATGCTCCAGGGCATTGAGTTCAGTTTGGTTATGATGAGCATTTCAGATCTGCATACATGAATGCATTTCATCTGAACCACATGGATCCACAATTGGGTTAGAAAGCTAATGAAAATACGTTATCTTAATGTATCTGGTATCCCTGAATTTATTGCTGTTACAGCAGCCAGAAAAAACCGCAGGGGTAATTTTTGTTACAGACTCTTGGCTATTCTGCTGCCATCCTTAGCCAGAAGCCCAGTGCATAAATATTCAGGAAAATTAAAAAGAACAAGAAAAAGAATTATCCACATTGTTGTTATAGGCCCCCCAAGTAGTTTGCTTTAGGTTACTATTTATTTAGGTCAAATGTTTACATTCTTTCCTAACACATTCTGGAATCATCAGGTTAAATTTTCTGAAGTATTCCATCTATGCAAATAGCTGAGAAAGATTTCTAAACTTGTATTAGAAGGAAGATAGACTTATAAACATTTAAAATATTCATTATTTGATTAAAATAAAGAAGACTGGATGTAAAAAAAATACAAATATATATACTATCATAAACAGTAGTGGAGGGTCAATTATTAATGTCTGTTTGTGGTTGTAGCAGTGATAATGCTGACTGTTTCATAATTTATTTACAATTTACATTTAAAAATAAGTATATGTTATATTTTACATATAACAGTTTGAAATATGCCAGAATAGATTGTGTTGCCACTATTCAAATCTCCGTTGTAACTCTATAAAGAAAAGTTTTATTAATTGTTAGTATAATTTAGGTTGGAATGCATTATTTCCTTTTAAGACCAAGAGTCATGGCTATGATTATATGATTATCATGTATACCTAACAAGTACTCCATCTTTACTAAGCACTGTAACGATATAGAACAGATCTCCATTCAAATACTCCAAAAACTGATACAGGAAGTAATGAGGAGCATGGAACATCATTTTCAGAGATAACTTTTAAATGCAATAGGCGGAGGTGTCAGTGAGAAGAAAGAGAGAGGGAATAATAATAGCAAACACTTATATGGCATTGACCATGTACCAGACATGTTGCTAATGATTTATGTGTATAAACGGATTTAATCTTTACAACAACTCTGTACATTAGATACTTTTATTAAACCCATTCCATAGACACGGAGGTATATACAGCATAAAATATCTCAATGGGGAAACTAAAAGTAATACAAAGACAAGCTAAGAAAAAATACCATAGCTCTTGTTGCCAATATTAAAGTTACACGCTGTAAAAGACAGATATTTTTGTTCTGAGGCAATGAAGTCTGACCTTGTGTTCTGCACTACCTACACAATTTTCCAAGTGGGAGTTACTGGGACTTCCAGACCTCAAGTATTCCCACCTACACATGCCTGCTCTTTGTCCACAAGACTGAATAAGAGCACAAATTCCATCACATATCTATATAATGCAATGTATTTTGGAATTTGGGGATATATTTCAAAAATTAAGGAAGTGGGAAAATATTTTGCCCAAAAAATAATATAGAGGGAAGATTCCATAAGTAAATGAAAAAGTCACATTTGGGAACATGTATAAATGTCATAATTTATTTTTAAAATCATGCCACATTTAAGAAGACTTATAAATGTATATATTATACCCAACATTACAGCTTCTTAAAGCCAAACCTTTCACTTCCTCCAAAAACAAACCACATGTTTTCCTCTTCCACGGGTCATCCATGAAATATCTGTTCTTTTTCTGAGCTTGACCCTGATACACTGAATAAAACCTGGCAGAGGCTATACAAGTTCTTAGTCTACTCTTCCTGAAATAGTCATCTGACATGTAAGGCTCATAGAATATGAACAGGAAAAATTTTTAGGTATTTGCCAAACATTAGACTAGTCTTCTCAGAATTGGTTAATAAAAACTAGTTTAAGTTTAAGCACTTCTACTGATTATATTTCTAAGAAAGCGTTTTTTATCGCCCATATATCTACAAGTTTACAGATATAGAAGTAGATATGAATATGGGTATTGATTTCCTTAGCTCTTCTTCTTATAAAAAGTAATTTAAGGCAAAAGTTTCCATCTTTTTAAAATGTTGAATAAGTTTCATTGAATAAATACATTAATATGACTGAAAATACATTGACTGGTCGTGGTGGCTTATACCTGTAATCCTAGCACTTTGGGAGACCGAGACGGGTGGATCACTTGAGGTCAGGAGTTCAAGATCAGCCTGACCAACATGACAAAACTCTGTCTCTAGTAAAAATACAAAAATTAGCTGGGCATGGTGGCAGGTGCCTATAGTCACAGCTACTTGGGAGGCTGATGCAAGAGAATCTCTTGAACCTGGAGGTGGAGGTTTCAGTGAGCCAAGATCATGCCATTGTACTCCATCCTGGGCAAAAAGAGTGAAACTCGGTCTCAAAAAAAAAAAAAAAAAAAAAAAATCTTGAAAATAGAGGCAAGTCTAAAAAGTGTGCTGACCGTCAGTTGAAAGTATACTTGCTATAGTTTCTCCATTGATATAAAGCAGTAATTTGATTTTTAAAAAGTGTCATTAAACTTAGTGATAATCTTCAATGTAAACATACAAAGTCTTCACAAACAAGGTCACAATATATAATCTTGCTTTTGCATATGGTTTTGCTTCAAAAGGATCCTGCAGATCTGCTAAAAGAGGATTTCTTCTCTAAGAAGAAAGATAATAATATTCACTTTAAAGAATGACTATAAGCGTTATAAATATTAGTAATGTCACAAGATCCTTATGGTATCACTTTTCCAGCTGAAACCTCTGTGACTGGTGGCACCTTTGCCTGGGTTTTTCTTAGGCCCACTGGGCTTGTTCCACACACTTGGCATGGCAGGCTGTGCTCAGCTTGCACAGCCAGCCTGGATGCCATGCCTGCCAAGGGTGAGCCAGGCGGAGAGCAGTGAGGTGTGCATGAGTGAGCGAGCATTGGATCTGGTCTCTGTGCACAGCCAAGTATGCCAGCTGGTGCAGCAAGGTGGGCAGCTCCAGGCATCAGCACAGGTGCTGGCTCTGTGCAAGCCTGCAGCTGGATCAGATGCACCTCAAACAGCTTCTGCTGTGGGCACCCATGTCTGGATGAGGGGAATGTGGTGGCTTCTTGAAGCATGGAGATGCCAAAAATCACAGAGCCCCAAATAAGGTATTACAGTCCTAGCTCAGGGAGCCCATAGATCTGGGATACCTAAAGGGCCACAGCTTTTTTTTCCTTCTCATTGCCCACAGTGTGGTCAGCAAGGGGGTTGTTTCAGTCTATTTGTGTTATAGCTCTTTCAGTTCTGCCTTTCAGTGGGTCCTGAGTTCTTGTTCAGTGTCCAGGAAGAATGAGATATGCAGACAGCTGGAGGGTGAGCCATGTAGAGAGAAGCCTTATTGAATGACAGAACAGCTCTCCACAGACTCAAAGTAGGTAGTCCTGATGGTTCTCCAGCTCTCATTAGAAAGGATACCCTCAGTGGGTAGCTCCTTTCCACAGCCAGGTCATCCCAATGAGTTGAGGAGACCCAGATTGGGTATCTCCTTCTCACAGTTGGTAGTTCCTATGTCTGTGTGAGTTGAGCTGAGTCTGGGGTTTTTATGGACTTCAAAAGAGAGGAAATGCATGTTGATTGGTCCATGGACAGTCATGGGTGGGCCCAGACAAAGCCCCATAAGTTCTCGCTCTTGGCCACAGACTCCACCTGGAATGGACAGTCTGGGCCCCAAGCTTCAGGCCATCCCTGGCTTGAAGGTGGGGTTTCACTGAGGATACTCCCCTTTCTGCCCCTAAGGCTGTCTGCCTTCTGCTGCCATCAACATATCATCCATGACGCACAGGCTGTTCATGCCGAGGGTTGCCTGAAGGCCTATGCCAAGCCTCCCTCAGTCCCCCCTTGACCTCCTTCCCATGCTCACTGGTGCCTAAAATCCAGAGGGAGCCAAGGCAGCAGGGGCCAGCATATCAGAGCCACCCCTGAGAGCACTCATATCTGACTGGGTTGTGACAACACCTGGGGTTGGCTACAACTCTGGTCCAAAATTGGAGTGGGTGCCGGGAGTGGGGAGAGGCCAGATGGTGGGAGCAGACACTTTCAGGCCTTCAGGGACAAAGGGCTTCCTGGTCCCTGGAGAGTACAGGGATGCTGGGGTCTGGAGCTGTGTCTGGGCAGCTGTGGCTGAGCTTGGGAGTGTGGGCTCCTGCCCCACAAACTTGGTGGTGAGTGGCCCTGTAGCCTGTTCCTGGCTCTCTCTGGACCTATGTAGTATACAGCTGCACCTCTCCTCCTGCAGCTGGCATCCTTGCAATGGCAGCTACAGATGGGTTGCCACTGCTATCAGTAGTATACCTATTATGGTACATAGTACACATTATTTATTTGATGTAAAGTGACCTAGTATTATGGAGAGAGTAACATTTTACTTATTTTGTTCTATGAATCTCTTAAAGGTATACCACACTTAAATGATTCAGTTATTTTCATATTTTATTAATTCCCTCATTTATTCATTTACTTGTTCACTCAAGAAGTATTTATTTACTACCAACTAAATGCTAAGCATCATTCTGTTTGTTGTAGATGCAGCAAAGTATATGAGAAAATGTCTTTGAAAATAACTGTAGGCACATGACACAAAGCATCAAAAGTTTTGCTGTGTATTGGCATCTACAGTGAGCTGTGGTCTAGACCACTCCCCTTCTCCAGAGAACAGCCAGGGGCTTGTCTTCATCTTATGCCGTTTTATGTCAACTACTCTACTTGCTTGGTCTTTTTCTTTCTTTCTTTTCTTTTTTTGTTTTGTTTTTTGTTTGTTTGTTTTAACTGCACTAATCACTTAGATCTTCACTTGTAGCTTGCTTTAATTTTTTTCCTACCCAAGGTTTTCATTAATGACATCTGTATCTCCTCCTGGGCAACATTTAATCTTAGCAAGGGAAGATTCCCTTTTTTTTTTCAGTACCATAAATATTCCTTTATTTTCTTCTTTAAAAAGTACCTAAGATTTATTGCAGGAAAATTAAATAATAATTATTTATTTTCATGTTTTCCTTTTTTTCTCAGTTGTATATTCAAGTAACTCTTTCTCCAAACCCCTTCCTCATTTCACTCCCAATTCTCCCCACCTCAGGGACAAATATATATATATATATATATATCTTACATACCTTCGAACTGAGAAGTTAATCTTGCATAGCTGTAGGGAACTAATTTCTGTTTTCAGAATGAAGTGAGTGGAGATATGAAAGAGGAAAAAAACATACTCATCTCTTTGGTCATACTTTATCCTGGAGGTGGCATACTATTCAGACCAAGTATAGAAGAAACAAAACTCTCTTCATAAATTGTGTGTTGCATAGAACTAATAGAAAAATAGTATAACATACAACCTGTCATCTGTAGTGTAAACTAAGTGAAAAGTTGCTGGAAATTATTACTGACTAGTTTAAGATACATGTGAATTTTTTAATGCTCAAATGCTTTATTTTATTTTTTGAAAAACTAAATAATATGAAAATATGTAAAATATAGGTATCTCAACATTGAGATTATTTAAACATACTGTTCTCTAAACTAAAAGACCATCATAAGATATCCTATTTCTTTGCTGGAGCTTAAGTTTGTTGGTCATAGAAACCAGTTTTGTGAAACAAGGGAAATATAGCAGATGGCAAGGCCACAGCTCAGAAAAGAAAAAAAAAAAAAATCATCCCTTCTGGTTTAGATAATTCCTAGAGTGTTGGCTTTGGAATAAAACAAGTTTCCTACAGCAATACCTTAAAAAGAAAAATGAGGTTTTATGGTTGGAATTTATGACTAGAAGTGAGGAATCTTGGGCTATAATTTTGGTTGCACCATTTACTCATTGTCTCATGGAGCAGTAAAGCAGCACTGATTAATAAATAAAAATTGACTGACTGTTTCTAGGATTCTGTGAAAAGCACACCGAGCAAATATTCATTGTGACCAGAAGCATTTAAAATATTATTCAACTCTCAGATGGCAAAAAATGAAACATAGGGGATATTTTTGCTAGTCTGAAAATGTGTAAAATCCTGCAGAAACCAAAGTGACTGTCCCTATTATTTTTCACAAGGTTGAGAGTATAATATTGAATTGGGTAGAATTATCTTCTCAAAATATAGCATATAAATCTTTCTTTGGATTACTATGTTCCATTTTCTCTTTCCCTTGAATGGTTATGTGGTGGGAAAGAATTCCCCAAGAGTTCAGTAGAAACTTTACAATACTAAACATCCATCCATGAATACCTATTATACATAGGAAGTGAGGTCAAGGTAATAACAGTTACAAACTAAGCAATAGCAGCATCTGACCTTTGGAAATACCAGCTTATATCAGGATTGCTTGAAAGCCACAGATCTCTTCTACCAATTGACCCCCAAGAAGAAACACTCTAAGTCAATGAAATACTGGATGTGAATCCACATGATGAAGAAAGGGGAACCAGTGATATGCTGACCCTGTGTGAGGGAGTGTTGCTAGAAGAAAGGAGAGAACCAGTCTTTGAACACGAAGACAATGACCTGTATCTCAGAGCTTGAAATGAGACATTGTTCTGTCTTATGTCAGATATGTCACACGAGTATTTGCAATAACATTTGAGTTGTCACAGAAAAAGTAAGAAACACAAGAAATGAAATACCATTCTGTTTATATGTCTAATATAGAAATAAAATGTTAATCATATTATATTATTTTGCTCCACATGTTTTGTCTCACTAGTTTGTTTGTGTCATGATATTCATTCCATCTAAACCATTTTCTTTACATTTTATGAATAAAAACATATACACTTTTTGCCACAATTAAGCACTAGAAAAAAGTAGTGTCTTTATGAAGTTTCATTCTGGGTCTTTATTGCTTTTCAGTTTCATTTAAGGAGAGCCAATACACACACAGTTGATGAATCAGATTAGAGAAAATCACAGCAGGCACTGTTTAATTTCTACTGGGAGGCCCTGGCCATCCTCTGCGGGGATTAATGTTTCAGAGCAGGTACACATTCTTGTCCTAAAACAAATGACTTCAGTGTTATAGCTAGTACCCACATGTTTATGCATCTTAATACTTTAAATGTTACCTGATTACAGTGTATAGGATTCTAAATATATACCAAAGAAAATTAAAGGGAATAGATGCCTTTATTTAATAATGTATTATGGTCCCAGTTTCCTAATCTCCTGGGAAAAAAATGTAAGTTTTAAAACAGGTAGCATGGTAAACCAGCTTTACAGTAGATTTGAACTGCAGATGGGTTATTTTTTACAAGTTCAAAGAGCTCCAGTGAAGACTAAAATAAAAAAAAAAAAAAATTAAAGTGCCCAGCCTGTTTTTGATGAGAGTTTGACATTTATTACTTCCTTTGGCTTTTCTTTTCTTTAAAAAAAATCTTGTGTGATTTAGGAGGACCAAACCATTAGCTGCTATAGAGTCAGAAATTAAGTTAGTCAGAAAATAATATTCCCTTGTTACCATTTGATTCATGGAAAATTGTGGAGACACTCTCTTTCTCCAAATGATTTTTGACAGTTCTCTAAATCCCCTTTTCAACCATCGAAGCTGTCTATGTCTGGAATACCTATGCCGTGAGAAAACTCAAAAGAGAAAAAAAAGAAGAGCAACAATATAATATATTAGCCTTTTAGATTCTGGTTTCTCCAGCATCCATTATTGCTTCACCAGTGAAGAGAAAATTCATCAGATATCAAACTGCAAGAAGTAATGCTTGGCGATCACAATCAAGTTTCCACTCAGAGAGAAAAGTCATTATTGGGTTTAGAATGCTTTGCATTTATGTCTTATAAACAAGTTTAAAAATAACACCAAAAAAAGGATGTTAACCATATGTCATCTCACAGTTTGTAACTAAAGGGGATAAAGTTACCAAAGTTTCTTCAAGCCCTTTGAACTTGAAAGCCAGTATGCATTTTCCATCCCATTGTACATTATGATAAACAGTAACCCCTTCATTGCTACCCTGGAGTGTGTTGTAAGCTTCCTTTGTTCAGCAAACTCAGTATATCACATCATTTTTATTACAGTGGTTTACTAGACTACTTTCAGACAGATGCTAAAATTCACTAGGCTTTTGTTTTCCTTATTTGCCTTTCTTTAAAACAATATTTTTAGATAAAATAGTGATTTAAATAATGGCTTTAAAAATGTCCAAAGGATCTCTAAGTCTCAGAGCAGTTGTAATACACTTCAATAGGGATTTAAGAATATATTTACCTTGTTCAAAGATAAATGAGTTAGAGACAAATCATTATTTTTATTTATTTTTATTTTTTATTTATTTATTTATTTTTTTGAGACGGAGTCTCACTCTGTTGCCCAGGCTGCAGTGCAGTGGCCGGATCTCGGCTCACTGCAAGTTCTGCCTCCCGGGTTTACGTCATTCTCCTGCCTCAGCCTCCCGAGTAGCTGGGACTACAGGTGCCCACTACATCTCCCGGCTAGTTTTTTTGTATTTTTTAGTAGAGATGGGGTTTCACCGTGTTAGCCAAGATGGTCTCGATCTCCTGACCTCGTGATCCGCCCGCCTGGGCCTCCCAAAGTGCTGGGATTACAGGCTTGAGCCACCGCGTCCGGCCCATTATTTTTAAATAATGATGTAACTTTAAGTATCACAGGGTATATAGTGCATCTGTATGTACTACATTCACCTCACACATTCACATATCACTTATTGACTACTAAATATGTTAAAGCAACACTCTGTCACCTACTGTAGCATGTCATTTCTTGTGGAAGATAGTCATATTCATATTTTTCTCTGCATTTGGTATGTATTTAAGCAGGTATGGGACTGTAAATGCACACAATCAAACATACAGAGTGCTATTGACTTGAGTGCTATTGACTTATGTGCTATTGACACCTTTACATCATCTCTGTCACGTCCGTCAATCACATCATTTTCAAAAAGTTCCAGATGCTGATTATATGTTACATTTTATTCTTGTGCTTGGGGAAAGGATTATAAACCTCTAGATACTCAATAAATCTGAATTAAAAAGTGATAGAAGCAGGATTATTTTATCTGCCATCATAATAAAGAGGACATTAAAATTTTAAAAGTCTTGCCTATTTTATCAGTTGGCAATTGTTTAAAGGATCAGAAAAAAAAAATCAATGCTGAGTGTTTCTGTTTTTATTTTTGGAGGTGATTTTGGTATGCTTACTAATCTATGTGCCATTTTTCTCTTTACCAGTCAGCTCTCATAATGAGGCTGATAATGAATGTGACCTTAGCATAAAACCATTAAGACTTTTGCAATCAATGGAATTATGACAAGAACATAGGAGAGATCTGTCCTTGAAGTTTTCTAGGTTAGACCAAAGAAAAAGGAGAATGTAGACTCCAGAAACACTCACCAAAGACTATCTATCTGAGTAATTCTTCAGGTATCAGATTTCATCAGAGTTGCTGTGGGGTAACAGATGGGTTCCTGTCTGTTTCCAGTTGGAATTCGACAATCTTTGTGAAGGGGTCAAGGTTTGGTTTGAAAGGAGTCTGACTATGAAAGACTGTTGCCTTTGGGGGAAATAGTCTGGATGGAAATCCTGGGTGAAGACAATCTCAATTATTTATGTTTCAGTTTAGAGAGATATAAAATGGAAGTTGGAGAATAGCAAATTTACAGAATGGCTGTGAAGATAACCAAGATAATATATACGCAGCTATTAAAATAATGCCTGTATTGTGATCCGTGCTTAATAAAAAATTAACTAATATTTCTATTTGCTATGGTGTTTTCGATAAATTCACCTTTGAATGAAGTCCTGCCCATGGACAAGTACTCATACATATAGCTAGGTACGAAATGTCCTCAAGTGCTTCACTCCATGATGACAATCCACTTTCTACTTCCAAAGCTTTGGAGCCTCATCTTACTTCTGTCTGCCTTTCACTTGAACTTTTTCCCCAGCAGTCAAAAACTAGAACGTGAAAAGACTCATTTTCTTCTTAAATGAAGTACATGCTAAATTTTATTTCATTAAAATTTGAGGAAGTTAATTGCAAATAATACTCAATAACTTCATATAAATGACTTTTGGTTCATATGTGTAGACCATCAAATAGGTCAAGCAGTTTATAAAAGCAGACAAAAATAGACAAAACCAATCCATGATGACAAAAGTCAGAGTATGGATAAAGATTAGGTTTACAAAGCAAGGGTTGTAGGTAAGTCCATGTCTTGACTGGGTGGTGATTACATAGAAAGTCCACTTTGTAAACATGTGTCAATTGGCAGTTAAAATATGTGTACTTTATAATCATCATACTATAGTAAAACTGCTTACATTTTTGAAGAAGAGATATCAAGAACTAAGGATTTTCACGAAATGTACAATATTTAGAATTCCCATTGGAATATTATGGGTCATTGTCCTCTGGTTTTAATTCTCAGGGAACTTTCCAAGCCACTGAAGATCAACTCAGGTACAAATACATACACTTTTAGGCCATAGCACTCAGCTCTATCTCTTCATTCTACTTCCTAGTGAGTTTCACTCACATTCAAATCATTTCCTGTAATTTGCTGAAAACTTTAGCATACCAACTCAAGTTTTTGTTTTGTTTTGTTTTTCCCCATGCAAAACCTATAGCTATCTTAAGGAAATTTAATGTCTTTATTTTTGTTCAGATGACAACCTGCCCTTTCAGTTCCTTGACCTCATCTCCACTTGATTCAACCTCAGTAAAAAAAATCCCAATAGTCACATCTGGCCCTTGTTGTCATCATGAGAAGTTTAGAATAAAAGACTGAGATAACTAAATCTCTCACGGTCTCCTTCTTTCCAGTTCTCTCTTTCAGATGTTTCAGGAGAGCAGTTCAAGATTTTGTCTCATTCACACATTTGATGGCTTGATCTCTCTATTTTCTCAGTTGTTGTCATTTTTGTCATTTCCTTTCTATCCTCCTTGTTATTTACTATCATGTTAATATTTTATTTATCTAAGTTCATCAAACCTTTGCATCTTTCTGCCAAACCCCAATTTGGGATCGTTGGTACTAGTCTAGCATCTCCATGCTTCCACTAGAACTACTGGAGAAAATCACAGATCAATGCAAGTTGGTAATGGTACACATTCATGATGACCAGCAGCAGCCAGGTCCTAATCCTGCCCAGAGATTCTTAGTTGTGTCAACTCCCTCTCTGCAATTCTCCACAGAAGTCATTTCAAGGTATCTTTACCTTTTTCTCTTAAAGCATTTGCTCATCTCTATCCCTCCCTCCTTCCAAGATACAATTCAACTGCTTACTTCAATGGAGAAAATATTAACCATCAGATGAGAGAGAACCACCCCAATTTTGCACCACCTGTATTAAATATAAAGCATACATATTATATGCATATGTATGGAATACATGCATTATACATCCATATCTAACATAATGGATACTGTATACACATAAATATATAACATAAATATATATGAATATCTTGCACACAATTTATCTCTACAAAACTCACCTCATTAAAGTTGTAGATAGCAAGTAACTGGGTCACTTAATCTAATAGACACATTGTGACCCTTAGCACACTTTTCGGGTTTTTTTTTTTTGGACTCTCCACCAGGCTAGAGAATCTGTATAATCTGAGGCTAGTTCTGTCTTGCTACTCATATACTTCCAAACCCTTCAATGAAGATACCCAAGAAATACTTACTGTGTGATTTAATTAATGTTATAAAACGCCATGTAGCTCTTAACCAGGCCTTTGTAGAAAGTATGATTCTAAGTAACTTCAGGACTGGGCTCCGTGGCTCATGCCTGTAATCTCACCACTTTGAGAGGCTGAGGCAGGTGGATCACTTGAGATCAGGAGTTTGAGATCAGCCTAGCCAACATGGTGAAACCCTGTCTCTACTAAAAATACAAAAATTGGCCGGTATGGTGGCACACGCCTGTAGTCCCAGCTACTCGGGGGGCTGCGGCAGGAGAATCGCTTGAACCCGGGAGGTGGTGGTTGCAGTGAGCCGATATCTTGCCACTGGACCCCAACCTGTCTCAAAAAAATAAAAACAAAATAAAAATAAAGATAAGTAACTTCAGCACAGAAATATATACCCACAAAGTCTTTAGATTCAAGTTCTCTTAGAAACTTTGTTAAAATTTACACTTAGTATTTTAAAATAAATTGATAATTTTATATATACAATTTCTGTAAATAGATAAGAGAGTGAAATATCATGGTTTATATCATCCATATATTTTTATTATTTACTATATAGCAGAAGCTCTTAATATTCATGTCATCCTGAATTACTGTATAGGTAACGATTTGTTTTCCTGGTTGATATATGGGGAAATTTGCTTTTCAATAAATGATAAATGTCTTTCAAGCATTAGGAAAGCCTGAGGTAAGCAGTAATTTTTATGACAGTCTCATAACTGATGAAGGAGACTTCACTTTCAACAATGGCTCTGTTACATGTAGCCCATTTTGTTCTGTGTGCTATAGCAGACTCAATGCCACATCTGGAAAAATTCTTTCTTTCTGTGTTATTGTGTGGTTTGCCCTTATATGGAGGTCAGTACTCTTCTATTTGATTATGAATTGCTTTCCCATCTTTCTTCTTTCATAAGTGACTGTCAATCCTATTTCCCCATGACTGACTATTAAATTATGTGATGCTACACTTCAGCAACACCATAGAATAATGCCCACCAGGTAACAATTAAGTGGTCTAACACTGATCTTACTCCTGTTGAATGCTTACCAAAGTCTCTGCAGGGAACAGTGACTTTCAGAGAAGAGGATTGCTGGGAGCATGTACTTTCTATCCAGTCTAGCAGTTACTCAGAAGACTCCATTGTTGGATTCAGATGAGTATTCAAATTTACATCATTTTGACCTCAGGTAGAATTACTTTTTTGGAATTATAGGACATTTTGAAAGCCATATTATTTTTGTGGTTTTAATTATAAGAATAATTCCCCCTCCAAATTCTTTAGTTTCAATAAGTATATGTTCTCTGCAATTGTTTTCTTTTTATTCTGTGAACACTGAATCACATTCTTAAGAATGAGGATTAAAGAATTAATCCTCATTCTTTAATCAGTAGCTTACATGAGTAGGAAAAGAAGGTCTAGGTTCTCTTGATCTAGGTTAATCAGAAAAGAGTTTCTAAATTTTGTAAGAATTCTACAGATTCAGTGACCCAGGAAATCCTACCAGTTACTCTCAGGATAAAACAAACTGCTTTTGCTGCTTAGGAGAAGCTCAGTATGTGGTGAGGCTGGATGAGTCACATAATAATAAGTTTTATGTAAAGAGTGCTAGGGCGGTCACTAACTGTGTAGCATGGTTTCTGTGGGACACCCACTCCATGAATAGCCTTTCAAGATATAAAGGAATATAGTTTTCTTGAGTCAGCCTTCTGGCTCAAAGACAATCTCTCTGTCTTCACTTTAGCATAGATGTCCTCACTTAAAAATAAATGAGAACCTGCTTCTTATGCTGGAGTTAGTTCTTCTGACCGTGTGTACCTGCTTCAAGTCCTCCTGTCCACTTGGAAGCACACTCTTGGCTAACAATCATGTAAATCAGCTCTCCTGGCTCCTAACCTGCTGAATTTCTCAATCAGAAATTCCAGCCCAGCTGCTCTCCTGATCACTTCCAAAACATAGTACCTTGGATCAACAAATGACATTTTTCATTTTAACTAATACTCCTGAAAACACAATACTGAACCAGAATGTTGATATAATTAAAGTTAGTCAGTAGCAAAGAACAAAGAAATTAATGGTGTCATTAAACCATGGATATGTTGAAATTTGACATACCTTTCTTTTGTTACATAAATGGAAAAACAAAATGCAATGGTCATATTTGAACCTATTTATACTTTGAAATTTTAAAGATAAGAGAAACCCTTAGTAACAGTAAGCTCTAAGAATTTAATCACTACTGTCTCATCTCAATTTACTAAGAAAAAATTATCTCTTGAGAATATCTACGTCCTGGACACATGCATACTTCGCCAAATTGAATAGAAAACAAAAGTAAGAAATTGGTATTTAATGATTGACAAGTAAGAGTTGGGGCCTAATAGATTTTTTTAAGCAAATGATGAAATCAGAATAAAATTTCATAACTGTATTTTTAAAATAACCTATTGATAGAAGTAACCACTTGAAGAAACTTTCCATTACATAGAAATAGTGATGTGTCAATTTATATTGAATTATGAAAACAGATTAAAGTTAAAATGTAAAGTGCCAAGCTTGTCTTAGCATTAAAAAAATTACATTGGCTTGTGGCCAAAATATTTGCCTCCCAAATGTCATCCTTAGAACAATTTTTTAAACACACTGTGATTGCCTCTCCCTCCTCTCAACTCCCAGCAGGCTAAAGCAGACCTCACAGGGTCCCACACAGATGTAGACAGAGAAACTGCTCATTATCAATCAATGAACACAAACAAGTTGAAGACTGCTCAGCTCCCCCTGCTTAAGGTAAAGAGTCTTAAAGCCCCCAATGAGTTTATTATTCTGGGACTGAGATCGTCAAAGTCATTTGATTTTGACTTGCACAGTAGCCACAAAGGTTAAATTGAGGTTAAGTTTCCCAAACAAAATGGAAGCAATTAAACAGTTAAATGTTACTTTTTTTTTCTTTTTTTTTTCTTTTTTTTGGTTTGGTTTTAAACCACAGATGGAAAAAAAATTATTAACGTAACCAAAATGAAAATTTGTATGTATCTCTAAGTAATAAAGTGATACATAAGAAATTGCATTTTATGCCTAATTATATGTTTCCATACATTAATTTTTCAAAAGAAATCACACAGCAGTATAGTTTGTGTATCTCCAGCAAGTAACTGATTATAAGATTTTCTCTTTGCAATATGTTGTCTGAAGACTTGGGAAGTCTATAATTTTGGATTAGAGAGGAAAGAAATCAGGCTTGTTGAAATGTGGTAATAATATTTCATATGTTTGAGCATAGTCAATTAGAAAGAATACCAGTCTCAGAGTTAAAAAAAACAGGATGCAACTGCTTCTCCTCCCTTAGAGCATTAAGCAAGCACAGCCTATTTTATTTTATGTGAATAATTTTCATATTTTTTATCTCACTTGACTTCTGAAATAATTGTATAAGGCAGAGAGATATTTGACAATATTTTCTTTTAGAAAGGAATATCAGGAAGATGATGTAACTTGCCCAAGATGACATATTTAATGTTTTAAGAGTTGGAACCAGACTCAAATGCACTGCTAATTCCACATATTACATGTACATGACATAAGACCTGGAATCATGGTTCTTTTAAGTATCATAGAGTATTTCATTTTATCTCTTTAAAAAACAGGTGGCATTCCTAATGAACACATTTTTAACACTATAAACAATAGTTGACATACTATTTACTGAAATTTGTGTATATGACAAATATATCTTAACCCATCATCATGGGGAACAGGAAAGCTAGATGTGTTTATTTTACCTGCATGTGGTGGCAAAAAGAAGTTAAATATGTATATATCTATATCTATATCTATATCTATAAAGAACGAAAGAGAGAGACAGAGAGACTGTGACCAGCACAAATCTCCTCCTTACTAATTTCCTTTCCATCTTGGTCTTAATTGCTATTCTCAGAACAAATACTATCTACTTGAAGTTAATATAAAAGTGTTTCAGTGTGGGTAAATACAAGTGGAAGGGCCGGTTTGAAGAATGACCCTTTAAGAGATACTTTAGATTCTGGGCAATCTCCAGATACAGTAGCTAAGGCAGGAACATGGCTCCCTTGAGGAGCCACAGGACTGGCAATCTAGCAGAGTTCAGAGAAGCACTTTATTCTTCTGAAACAGGGAAGCTAAAAGTTGAACTGCATGAAATATTGTATATGATTTGCCAAGCCTAGACACACCCATGACTCTCATTCCTCATGAGGTTAGAACTTGTTCACAGACATCTAGTCACATGTAGCCTTCCATTGACCCAGATCATGCCATGAGGAAAGACGCAGTCTCTGAGGAGCAGTACGTTTCCTGTTCCTTGAAGCCTTACACTTCCTCATAGTGGGAACGCTGGGCTATTACGTCTTAAGGAACATTTTTGTAGTTTCTCCTAGATAGAGGCCCTCCTAAAACACACTGTGTAATTTTAAAAAGAGAAAGAGGGAGGGAGGGAGGGAGAAACAGAGAGAGAGAGAGATCAAAGAGTGGAGTTGTTTTACGTGATATGCTTAGAGAAAACCTTTTAACACTATAAACAATCACTGACGTGCTGTTTATTGAAATGTGTCTGAAAAAAATATTTTAACTCATAGATAACAGAGCCAAAAAAAATTTTAAAAAGCAGTTTTTAACACTAGGCAGAATAGAGACACATTGTAGAGGAACTTAAATGTGTATCTGCTGACTCTCACAAAAAGACATGTGAATGCTCAGTTTATGATGAAATTATTTGCTTGACCACATGCCACAGCCTCCAAGCAAAAGGTTTTTCTCCCAGTTCCCTTTTGCTGTGAAGTATTTACATGCCGGGCATACAACACACACACAGGAGGGCTGTAGAAAATACTTGTGCTTTTAATTTGTCAGAGTGGCATGGTCAAGAATTTGAAGTACTTTAAAAAAAATCAATTTTAATAATTTTCCCTCAAATAAATTATTAACAGCCATTTTAAAGGACGAACTAAAAGTTATTTGAAGAGAAAGCAGAGAATTGAGGGAAAACATCAACATGGGAAAACTATCTTTAAATACTTTTTTTTTTTTGAGACGGAGTCTCGCTCTGTCGCCCAGGCTGGAGTGCAGTGGCCGGATCTCAGCTCACTGCAAGCTCCGCCTCCCGGGTTTACGCCATTCTCCTGCCTCAGCCTCCTGAGTAGCTGGGACTACAGGCGCCCGCCACCTCGCCCTGCTAATTTTTTGTATTTTTTAGTAGAGACGGGGTTTCAACGGGTTAGCCAGGATGGTCTCAATCTCCTGACCTCGTGATCCGGCCGTCTTGGCCTCCCAAAGTGCTGGGATTACAGGCTTGAGCCACTGCGCCCGGCCTAAATACATATTTTTAAGCATTCATTATGTTTGTCATTTACTGGAAAGGAGACCACATATGTCAGTTTTTATATTGGAGCAATAAAGGTAGATAGTATGAATGATTATTTGTTTACGTACGCATTTATTTATTGGATGGTGACAAGAGAATGACTTCTTTATACTGCCCAACACAAAGCAGAATGATTCATGTTGAAAATATAAACATAAAATATAAACTATAAAAGAGCCTAGGTAGTCAATTCATGCAGATGTAATCCAGAAGGTAAATCATGCTTAAAGGACCTTTAAGAAATAATTTAAACTTATCACATACTTTACCTTCTAAACACTGAGTCGTCACTGTCTGTAGTTTTTTAAGTTCTTCTAAGACTCATACTTTCCAGGCAGCAGTATTCTCGCACTCTCTTCTGGACAACTACCAACAGCTACCAGGCGGTGGGTGGTCACTGGGGTAAGGGGAGTTACTATGGTTTACGTACTCTCCAGTGGCTCACTGAGTTTATTAAATGAATTTTAGAAGCAGAAACAGCTATTTATTCTACATCTTGCAGATAATTTCCTTTTCTTCTTCTTCCTTTGTCTGCCTGGCCAGTCAAAATGTTTTGCTGTAAATATTGGGAAGTTGTGTTACTTTAAAATTTTAATATCATTTTTCCCAATTACATAGGTTATCCATACCAATTTTATGATAACTGTTAACAGAGAGGGAGTCTACTTTTAATATTGTCATTTTTTCAATTTTTCTAAAAACTAGAAAATATGATAGACTAGAACCAAATATTACAATATGTTAATCTTGATGCTGAATGAATGAATGTGTACTATACATATTCTGTGAAGTTGAAGTAGTTACATTTTAAAAATTTGTAAAGCTAATAAAGCTTCATTATAAAACCACTAGAGATTAAACATAAGAAAACTAATTCACCTACATAACTGCCATGCAGAATTAGTTATTATGAAAATCAGATAAGTCTTTCTGTGCTTGCTTTTTAATGTACCTTCTCATAATTCTTCTTGGTTTGTTTTACTGCCACAAATCTTTATATACTAATATCAAATATCAATCTGATATTTTACTTTTTTCTTAGGCTTTCAGACGTCACCACTAAAAACATTTCTAATGTCATTAATGACACTTAAAAACCATGATTTTTAATCATGTCATCCCTCTGTATTACATTATATCATTTTGCAATAATTATAAATATATTCTCATATTGTTAAGCTCTTGCTTTTATTTCAATCATTTTCTACTATAAATAACTCTGTGAAAAATAACCTTGTATAAATCATTCTGATGACTCCCTTAAGACTAATTTTTAAAAGTTAAATTACAGAATCAAAAACACACACTTATAGTTCATTGTACTTGTATACATATCAAGCTCTTTTCTAGGATGATACAGTTTGTCCTCCCATGAGAAGAGGATGCTAGTATTTAAATTTTATACCCTCATCTATACTGAAAAAAAAAAGAGAGTTTGAGAATTTTGACAAGTTAGTAGCAATTATTAGTTCATTTGCATGTATATGATTGCTTTTCATTGTGGATATATAATATACATGTATATTTTATCTCTTGAATTTATTATTCCAGAGATTGTGTCACTATATATAAGTCTGTCTTATTTTAATGTGGGGGTGTTAGTCATTTTTTATATATTGAAATTATTAATCCTTTTTAATGTTTTTAGCAAAACCATATGAACAGTTTACATTTCATTTTATTTTCGACATATGTAAGTTTAAGATTTTATGTTGTCGAGTGTATTTTTAAATCATTTTTTCTATTGATTTTATGCTTGGAAAGTCCTTGTTTTAATTTTCTGGCACTGCTGTAACAAATTACTACAAACCTGGTGACTTAAAACAACAAAATTATATTCCTGGGCAAGATGGCTGAACAGGAACAGCTCCCATCAGCAGCTCCCAACAAGACCAATGCAGAAGGCGGGTGATTTCTGCATTTCCAACTGAGTGTAAACAAAGCCACCAGGAAGTTCAGACTGGGCAGAGCCCACCACAGTGCCACAAAGCCTGCTGCAACCAGATTGCCTCTCTAGATTCCTCCTCTCTGGGCAGGGCATCTCTGAAAGAAAGGCAGCAGCCCCAGTCATGGGCTTATAGATAAAACTCCCATCTCACTCAGACAGAGCACCTGGGGGAAGGGGCGGCTGAGGGCACAGCTGTAGCTGACTTAAACATTCCTGCCTGCCAGCTCTGAAGAAAGCAGCAGATCTCCCAGCACAGTGCTTAAGCTCTGCTAAGGGACAGACTGCCTCCTCAAGTGGGTCCCTGACCCCCAGGCCTCCTGACTGAGAGATACCTCCCAGCAAGGGTCGACAGACACCTCATACAAGAGAGCTCCGGCTGGCATCTAGTGGGTGTCCATCTGGGACAAAACTTCCAGAGGAAGGAACAAGCAATTTGCTGTTCTGCAGCCTCCACTGGTGATACCCAGGCAAACAAGGTCTGGAGTGGACCTCCAGCAAACTCCAGCAGACCTGCAGAAGAGGGGCCTGACTATTAGAAGGAAAACTAATGAACAGAAGGTGGGCAATAACAAATTCCTCTGAGCTAAAGAAGCATGTTCTAATCCAATGCAAGGAAGCTAAGAAACTTGAAACAAGGTTAGAGGAATTGCTACCTAGAATAATCAGTTTAGAGAACATAAATGACCTGATGGAGCTGAAAAAAATAGCATGAGAACTTCGTGAAGCATACACAAGTATCAATAGCCAAATTGATCAAATGGAAGAAAGGATATCAGAGATTGAAGATCAACTTAATGAAATAAAGTGTGAAGACAAGATTAGAGAAAAAAGAATGAAAAGGAATGAACAAAGCCTCCAAGAAATATGGGATTACGTGAAAAGATCAAACCTGTGTTTGATTGGTGTACCTGAAATTGATGGGGAGAATGGAATGAAGTTGGAAAACACTCTTAAGGATATTATCCAGGAGAACTTCCCCAACCTAGCAATACAGGCCAGCATTCAAATTCAGGAAATACAACGAACACCACAAAGATATTCCTCGAGAAGAGCAACCTCAAGACACATAATCATCAGATTCACCAAGGATGAAATCAAGGAAAAAATGGTAAGGCCAGCCAGAGAGAAAGATCGGGTTTTCCACAAAGGGAAGCCCATCAAACTAACAGTGGATCTCTCTGCAGAAACCCTAGGAGCCAGAGGAAAGTGAGGGCCAATATTCAACATTCTTAAAGCAAAGAATTTTCAACCCAGAATTTCATATCCAACCAAACTAAGCTTTATGAGCAAAGGATAAATACAATCCTTTACAGACTAGTAAATGTTGAGAGAAGAAAATCACCACCAGGCCTGCCTTACAAGAGCTCCTGAATGAAGCACTAAATATGGAGAGGTAAAACCGGTACCAGCCACTAAAAAACACAAAATTGTAAAGATTATCGAGGCTATGAAGAAACTGCATCAACTAATGGGCAAAATAACCAACTAGTATGACAACAGGATTAAATTCACACAGAACAATATTAACTTTAAATGTAAACGTGCTAAATGCCTCAATTAAAAGACACAGACTGGAAATTGGATAAAGAGTTAAGTCCCATCCATGTGCTGTATTTAAGAGACCCATCTCATGTGCAAAGACACACGTAGACTCAAAATAAAGGGATGGTGGAATATTTACCAAGCAAATGGAAATCAAAAACAGCAGGGGTTGCAATGTTGGTCTCTGATAAAACAGACTTTAAACCAACAAAGAACAAAAAAGACAAAGACGGGCATTACATAGTGGTAAAGGGATCAATGCAACAAGAAGAGCTAACTATCCTAAATATATATGCACCCAATACAGGAGCACCCAGACTCATAAAACAAGTTCTTAGAGACCTACAAAGAGACGTAGACTTCCACACAATAATAGTGGGAGACTTTAACATCCCACTGTCAATATTAGATTAATGAGACAGAAAATGAACAAGGATATTCAGGACTTGTACTCAGCTCTAGACCAAGGGGACCTATAGACAGCTATAGAACTCTACACCCCAAATCAACAGAATATACATTCTTTTCAGCACCACATCACATTTATTCTAAAATTGACTACATTATTGGAAGTAAAACACTCCTCAGCAAACGCAAAAGAATGGAAATCATAACAGTCTTTCAGACCAGTGTAAACAAATTAGAACATACGATTAAGAAACTCACTTAAAACCACACAACTACATGGAAATCGAACAACCTGCTCCTGAATGGCAACTGGGTGGATAAAGAAATTAAGGCAGAAATAAATAAGTTCTTTGAAACCAATGAGAACAAAGACACAAGGTGCCAGAGTCCCTGGGACACAGCTAAAGCAGTGTTTAGAGGGAAATTTATAGCACTAAATGCCCACAGGAGAAAGCAGGGAAGATCTAAAACCAAAACCCTAACATCACAATTAAAATAACTAGACAAGCAAGAGCAAACAAATTCAAAAGCTAACAGAAGACAAGAAATAACTACAATCAGAACAGAACTGAAGGAGATAGAGACACAAAAAACCCTTCACAAAACACTCAATGAATCCAGGAGCTGTTTTTTTGCAAAGATTAACAAAATAGATAGACTACTAGCCACACAAAGAAGAAAAGCGAGAAGATTCAAATAGACACAATAAAAAATGTTAGAGGGGAGATCACCACTGATCCCACAGAAATACAATCTATCATCAGAGAATACTATAAACCCCTCTATGCAAATAAACTAGAAAGTCTAGAAGAAATGGATAAATTCCTGGACCAATACACCCACCCAAGACTAAACCAGGAAGATGTCGAATCCCTGAATGGACCAATAACAAGTTCTGAGACTCAGGCAGTAATTAATAACCTACCATTAAAAATTCCCAGAACCAGACAGATTCACAGCTGAATTCTACCAGAGTTACAAAAAGTAGCTGGTACCATTCATTGTGAAACTATTCCAAACAATAGAAAAAGAGGGACTCCTTCTTAACTCATTTTATGAGGCCAGCATCATTCTGATACCAAAACCTGGCAGAGACACAACAAAAAATGAAAATTTCGGGCCAATATCCCTGATGAACATGGATATGAAAATCTTCAATAAAATACTAACCGAATCCAGCAGCACATCAAAAAGCTTATTTACCACAATTAAGTTAGCTTCATCCCTGGGATGCAAGGCTGGTTCAACATACACAAATCAATAAACATAATCCATCACATAAACAGAACCAATGACAAAAACCACATGATTATCTCAATAGATGCAGAAAAGGCCTTGAATAAAATTCAACACACCTTCAGGCTAAAAGCTCTCAAAAAACTAGGTATTCATGGAACATATCTCAAAATAATAAGAGCTATTTATGACAAACCCACAGTCCATATCATTCTGAATGAGCAAAAGCTGGAAGCATTCCCTTTGAATATCAGCCCAAGATAAGGATGCACTCTTACCACTCCTATTCAACATAGTATTGGAAGTTCTGGCCAGGGCAATCAGGCAAGAGAAAGAAATATAGGGTATTCAAGGGGTATTCAAGTAGGAAGAGAGGAAGTCAAATTGTCTCTGTGTGCAGATGACATAATTGCATATTTAGAAAACCCCATCGTCTCAGCCCAAAATCACCTTAAGCAGATAAACAACTTCAGCAAAGTCTCAGGATACAAAATCAATGTGCAAAAATCACAAGCATTCCTATACCAATAATAGACAAAGAGCCAAATCATGAGCAAACCCCCATTCACAATTGCTGCAAAGATAATTAAATACCTAGAAATATAACTCACAAAGGATGTGAAGGACCTCTTCAAGGAGAATTACAAACCTTTGCTCAAGAAAATAAGAGAGGACACAAACAAATGGAAAAACATTCCATGCTCATGGACAGAAATAATCAATATTGTGGAAATGACCATTTTCACATATGCCCAAACGAATTTATAGATTCAACACTATCCCCATCAAGCTACCATTGACATTCTTAACAGAATTAGAAAAAAAACTACTTTAAATGTCATCTGAAACCAAAAAAGAGCCCGTATAGCCACGACAATCCTAAGCAAAAAGAACAAAGCTGGAGGCATCACGCTACCTGACTTGAAACTGTACTACAAGGCCACAGTAACCAAAGCAGCATGGTAGTGGTACCAAAACAGATATATAGACCAATGGAACAGGACAGAGGCCTCAGAAATAATGCCACAAATCTACAACCATCTGATCTTTGACAAACCTGACAAAAACAAGTAATGGGGAAAAGATTGCCTATATAATAAATGCTTTTGGGAAAACTGGTTAGTCATAGGCAAAAAACTGAAAATGAAACCCTAACTTATACCTTATACAAAAATTAACTCAAGATGGAGTAAAGACTTAAACGTAAGACCTGAAAGCATAAAAATCCTAGAAGAAAGCCTAGGCAATACCATTCAGGACATAGGCATGGGCAAAGACTTCATAACTAAAATACTAAAAGCAGTGGCAACAATAGCCTAAATGGACAAATGGGATCTAATTAAACTAAAGAGCTTCTGCACAGCAAACAAACAAACAAACAAAACACAAACAAAAAAGCTATCATCAGAGTGAACAGGCAACCTACAGAATGGGAGAAAATGTTTGTGATTTATCCATCTGACAAAGGTCGAATATCTAGAATCTGCAAGGAATTTAAACAAATTTACAAGAAACAAACAACTCCATCAAAAAGTGAGCCAAGGATATGAACAGACTCTTCTCAAAGGAAGACATTTATGCAGTCAATAAACATATGAAAAAAAGCTCATCATCACTGATCATTAGAGAAATGCAAATCAAAACCATAATGAGATACTATCTCATGCCAATTAGCATGGTGATTATTAAAAAGTCAAGAAACAACAGATGCTGGAGAAGATTTAGAGAAATAGGAATGCCTTCACACTGTTGGTGGGAGTGTAAATTAGTTTAACCATTGTGGAAGACAGTGTGGCAATTCCTCAAGGATGTAGAACCAGAAATACCATTTGACCCAGCAGCCCCATTACAAGGTATATACCCAAAGGATTATAAATCATTCTACTATAAAGGCATATGCACATGTATGTTTATTGCAGCACTGCTCACAATAGCAAAGACTTGGAACCAACCCAAATGCCCATCAATGATAGACTGGATAAAGAAAATGTGGCACATATATACCATGGAATACTATACAACCATAAAAAAGGATGAATTCATGTTCTTTGAAGGGACATGGATGAAGCTGGAAACCATCATTCTCAGTAAACTAACATAGGAAAAGAAAACCAAACACCGCATAAGTAGGAGTTGAACATTGAGACCACACGGACCCAGGGAGGAGAACATCACACACAGGGGCCTGTCAGGGGGTAGTGGGCTAGGGAGGGCTAGCATTAGGAGAAATACCTGATGTAGATGACAGGTTGATGAGTGCAGCAAACCACCATGGCACATGTATACCTAGGTAACAAACCTGCCCGTTCTGCACATGTGTCCCAGAACTTAAAAAGTATAATTTTAAGAAAATGTGCAGAATAGGTAACCCTATAGAGTTTGAAGGTAGGTTAGTGGTTTCTTAGGGGTGGTGGGTAGTGGTGGGACAGCGAATTGATATCTAACGGATATGGAGTTTCTTTGTGAGGTGATTAAATGTTTTAAAAATAACCGTGGAGAGATGGCTGCACATATATTTAAATACATCAAAAGCACTGAGCTGTATATTTTAAATGTGTGATTTACATGGTATGTGGATTGTATCTCATGAAGGCTTTTTAAACAAAACAACACTGCTGTAACATAGAACAAAGCAAAGTTTGTGTCAAATCCTGCTATGGTAATGGTTAAATTTTACAGTCTAAAATCTAAGCTTTATTTATGAGGATACTCACTTCATTGCTGAGGTGTGTCAACAAAACATTTTAATAAATTTATAGGAACAAAATAAGAGACCTATTACTGAGAAAATACAAAACTTGGAGACAGGAATACATCTTTAAAAAGAATCTTATTTAGAGTCAAGGAAAGTTATGAAACATATCAAGGAAATTATTAATTGCTAAATATTGAGTTAATATGTTAGACATTTATTCTGAATGATTTCAGAATACTTATATCAAATGAAATTAGATTAAATATATATTTGAAAGGTAAACATCCAAATAGAATAAATTTATGTTGTATCCTAAGTAATAGAATTTCTTTGTTGCATTTACTTTCTTTCTTTCTTTCTTTTTTTTTTTTTTTGAGACGGAGTCTCGCTCTGTCGCTCAGGCTGGAGTGCAGTGGTGGGATCTCGGCTCACTGCAAGCTCTGCCTCCTGGCCTCACGCCATTCTCCTGCCTCCGCCTCCCAAGTAGCTGGTACTAGAAGCGCCTGCCACCACGCCCGGCTAATTTTTTTGTATTTTTAGTAGAGACAGGGTTTCACTGTGTTAGCCAGGATGGTCTCGATTTCCTGACCTCGTGATCCACCCACCTCGGCCTCCCAAAGTGCTGGGATTGCAGGCGTCCAGCCCTGCATTTACTTTCAATCAACAAAATAGTTAAGTTCTCTATTGCTACTACTTTGATTTATTTCAAAACCTCTTTTCACATCTAAATCTAACTTTAATGTACGTTGCTTTTATATAAATTGTGAGTTAAAATAACAAACATAAAAATAAATCGGAAAAAAAAAACAAAAACAAAAAATTAACTTTGTCAGAATTCTGGAAGCCAGAAGTTCAGCATTAGTACCACTGGGTCCAATGAATGTGTTAGCCATCCTATGCTCCTTTGCAAGGCTCTGTGGGAGAATCTCTTCCTTGCCTCTTCCAATTTATGAAGCTGTCTTCCCTGGCTTGTGGCCCTTTCCTCAAGTCAGCAATGCAACATCTTCAAATCTTTCTTTCTACTTCCATCTTCCATGGCCTTGGCCTTCTGGGTATATGCCCAATCCCCTCTTCCTCTCTCTTATAAGGACATTTGTGAAGACATTTAGGGCCCAAACAGGGATAATAGGAATTTTTTTTAATCTCAAGACCCTTAACTTAATCATATCTGCAAAACTTCACCACTCAAAGTAACATTCACAGGTTCCAGGCATTGAAGATCCTGGAATGGCCATTATTCAACCTACTAAAATCTTCTTTTAAAAATTATGTATAACAAATGAAATATTTGCTTATGTATTTTAAGACTGCTTATAAATCTCCCATCTTTTCTTTACTCTCCATTTGAATATGCTATATCTAGGCAAGTTTGGGTGTAGTTTTAAAATATTTACAAGTAGTATTATTTCTTTTGGGATCCTACAGATCAACCTACCCCTTGGGTATAAATTGGTAATTTGAAACACTTAAAAATCTATAGGATACTGTGGCTTTATAGTTATATATATTGCTTTTAATTAAAACATTCATCTAACATTAGTCAGACTGATGAAATAATAGAAAATATTAATCTACCATACTGCATCCACCTTAATATTTATTTGGGATGGGTGAATTTTTTATGATCTCTTTATTTCGAATCAGAATATTCTTTGACTAGACTTGCAGTGACAGTAATAAATGTTTATGCATCTGTAACATTCACAAAATCAGTTTCATTAAGATGGCCTCCAAAGATGGTAAAAATTAGTGTGTGGTTTATCTTTAAGTCCTAAGTCCTCTAATTTAGTGTATCAGATCATTTTATTCTTAAAAATATGTTAGAAAAATTACAGTTGTTTTTTTACGATCCAATTTCTAAACTATAAAAAGAAATTGCTACCTATAAAATATAATTGGCACTGCATTTTTAGTCAGAAAGATAACCAGATGCTTTAAAAATGAATTCATTATACAAGACTCTCAAAAATTGTTCTGTAATTATTCCCTCAAGCAACAGTTCCAATATTTCCAAAATATTGTTTATTACCCATGTCTTCCATTTCTCTTTCATATTTGGGTGTAAAATGAGTACACCACTTGGCCACAAAAAGTGGATTACTTCCAGAGTATTTAGTGAATACAATTGCCCATGGGCAAAATATTACATTTATTTTCAACAAAAGCCTTTGCTTGATTGTTTTAGATAACATGCCTAATGTTTTATAAATATAATTTCCTTATGACAAACTTTTGAATAAGTAGAAAACTAAAAAACTATTAATTTTTTAAATGCTTGGTTTTACCTAAAGCAAATATGCACAGTTGCACAATCATGAAATCTTGCAGACTATTCTGAAATGTTAATATATTATTTTTATTTTTAAAAACTTATTTTAATATTAGCATTATGATATAATTATTTTTGGTCTACATTCTTTTGGTCTACATTGCTACATGGCTTTAAATCATTGTAGTTTTCAGCCGGGCGTGGTGGCTCATGCCTGTAATCCCAGTACTTTGAGAGGCCGAGGCAGGCAGATTACCTGAAGTCAGGAGTTCGAGACCAGTCTGGCCAACATGGTGAAACCCTGCCTCTACTAAAACTACAAAAAAATTAGCCGGGTGTGGTGGCGTGCGCCTGTAGTGTCAGCTACTCAGGAGGCTGAGGAAGGGGAATCGCTTGAACCACGGAAGTGAAGGCCGTAGTGAGCCGAGATCATGCCACTGTTCTTCAGCCTGGGAGGCTGAGGCAGGTGGATCATCTGAGGTCAGGAGTTCCAGGTCAGCCTGGCCAACTTGGTGAAATCTCGTCTCTACCAAAAATACAACAATTAGCCGGGCGGGGTGGTGGTCACCTGTAATCCCAGATACTCGGAAGGCTCAGGCAGGAGGATCGCTTGAACCTGGGAGGCAGAGGTTGCTGTGAGTCAAGATCACACTGCACTCATCTGGGGGACAGAGTGAGACTCCATCTAAAAACAAAACAAAACAAACAAACAAAAAATTTGAATATCCCTCTGGGGCACTCTCATCTACTGTTCGCCAAAACATCCATGCTCCACCAAATTTGGCTTCCTTAGTACTTCCAATACAGTCTTGCTATTCCTCCGTGGAGATGGTGTTCTATGATAGTACAGTCTTCTTTCTACGGTTAAGTTTTCTGTTAGGACTTCAGTCGCCTGGGATTCCCACACTGATCTGCATTCTCACAGAATTTTTTAAAGGCATTCCTGAAGTATGTTTCTATTGGTTGGTTGCATCGGGGTCTCAGCACAGTATGTTAACTCTAGTAAACCATAGTGACTACGTGTTCTGGGATTGAAACTCAGCTCAGATTTTTCTTTGCTGAATGATTCCTGTTAAGAAGTTATTTGGGGCCGGGCGCTGTGGCTCAGGCCTGTAATCCCAGCACTTCGGGAGGCCGAGGTGGGTGGATCATGAGGTCAGGAGATCAAGACCATCCTGGCTAACACAGTGAAACCCTGTCTTTACTAAAAAATACAAAAAATTAGCCCCGTGTGATCATGGGTGCATGTAATCCCAGCTACTTGGGAGGCTGAGGCGGAAGAATGGCATGAACTCAGGAGGTGGAGCTTGCAGTGAGCCGAGATGGCGCCACTGCACTCCAGCCTGGGCAACACAGTCAGACTCTCAAAAAAAAAAAAAAAAAAATTTGGTCACATCATGCCTCAGTTCCCTTACCTATATAATAAAGACAATAGTAGTAGCTATCTTGGCACAGTGTAAGAGATGATAATGTAAACCACTTAGGAAAATGGGTGGTATGTTGTAAGCATTCAATATTACTTTTGTCTCTCCCTCTCATACCTCTCATCTCTTTCCTCTCCTCCCCTCTTCTCCTTTTCCTTCTTATTCTCTTTTCTTGATTATGAACTTCTTAAAGACATTTTCCCTAATACTATGTCTTGTATGTTGTATTAACTCAATGAGTAATAAATTTGAGTAAGAGAATGAGTGGCTAATTGCTTAATAATGAAATTTACCTGTTGATATAAACTATCTCAAATATTAAATTTGGTAAGTTAGACTTTGATTGCTAAGAAGTTGTTGCTCAGAAATTCACTTACTTACTTATGTTTGTCTTTTCCTTAACTCTGGGATAAAGTAAACACATTTTGTTTTCAGCATCATCAGTTTCTTCCTACACTTAGTTGCTAATTATGATTCAGGTATTAATTATTTCAAAAATATGTTTTCACTATTAATGTTCGGCATTGCTTTTCCCAATTTATTTATTTGGTCATTTTAAATTTTAGAATGTGAGTTTAACTTCCTTCCCTCCCTAACACTGTTAGATTTATTTTAAATAGAATATATATGATATTGCTTTAAATATATCAGTTACTGCCATTTTTTCCAGGTAATTAATACAGACTATCCTTTTTAAGGCCTCTGCTTTGAGGGTATTCACAGTCATGAAGGTGACTCACATATAGAATTAACTGAAATACTTTGCACCTCAGATGTACACTCCATAAACAACAGGAAGAGAGATTTGTTCAAGGAAATGGAAGATAACGCACTTGAATTGGTTTTGATAGACTGAGGCAAAACGACCAAGAGGATAGGGCAAAATCAATAATTACCTGTATTCCAAGTGAATTTCAAACTCTTTTACTATATCAAATTGATATCATAGACCGAAAAGACTTGCCCTTAGGAGAATGGGATTAGTCGTTAGTGACTAATAGAGTATTTGTGAGATGAAGATAAACTGTGCATGGAAAAGGAAGTTAAACGGGAAGATTGCAATAACATCTTGGAGGAAGGGCTTGAAATGTCAGACTAATGTTTTAGTAATGTTCATTTTCTCTTGCAAAGAGAGGCAATCATATTCAGAACTTACAGTGAATTAATGCTGCTGACTGTGTAACTGAAGGGAGAGTTAGAAACCTCTGTTAGGAGGTTATATTGGATATCCAGGATAGAAGTGATTAATGTCCAAATTAGGCTAGTATAACTGGGAGCATAAAGGAAATAACACCTCATCTGAAACTTTACTTCATTCACCCACTGACAAATATGTGATAGGCACATAATCAATACAGATGTGGTGACTAGCTAACAGACAGGAGGAAGAGGAAGTTCAAGAAAACTGAAATTTTTAACCCAAGCAAAGGAGAGTGGCAGTGGTGCACTTAAAATTGAAGGCATAGGGAGAAAGTTTGGAAGAGAAACAAATGAATTCTAATTTGCACATAGGCAATTTGAGGTGACATCAGGCTTGTTTTGTGCAGTAAACAGTAGTCAATTAGGCATGTGCCTTTGATGTTTTGATAATGATTTGAGAATCATCCAGTGAGGGTGATATTTGAAGTTGTGGGAGGAAAATAGATTAGTGAAAAGTGTGTTGGGTGGAAAGGAATGCACCCTAAACATGGGGCCTTAGGAAACATCTGTTCTTAGGAGCCAAGTGAAGGAAAATAAACTGGTGAAAAAGCTTAAGATGCAACGGCATAAACTATGGAAAACAGAGCTAAAGTAGCTATGTTTTCGTGAAGACGGTATACTCGACCATGTTAGAGTTCTCCTTGTTGCCCAAGAATAGAGGGTATTTCGGTTGGATAATAAGCTCATTGATAATTGGTCTTTATGAGAACCATTTTAGTAGAGTAGATGGAGTGAGGAAAGTAGATTCTAGTTTGTTTGGACACAAAATGGAGAAGAGGAATTAAGAATTAAAACAGTTATACCCAAACTACTTTTTAAAAAAATTAATAGCATTTACTGTATCATTTTTCTTATTCCAATAGTATTTATTCATGCAGGTATTTCAAGTAACATTGAAAATATGGAGAAGAAAATAAAGAAATAAAGGAGAAACAATAATATCAAAAGTAATCAAAATTTCAATACCTTAAATCAATAATTGTTAATAATCCAGCTAACATTTTTCCAAACTACAAAATACATAGTTATTCACATACAAGACACTTGTAAATGATTGCCTATATTAAATATAAAGTAATATATATAATCATATGTATCATAGCAGCTTATCTTTCATTTCACTCAATAATGCAGAAAAATATCTAGTCATTATTAATATAATATGCAATTAATGAATGCATACTAGTCTACTATACTTATATAATTTATTTAACAAATTTATTATGAACAACTGAAAAAATACATATTTGTACAGACATCTGATGTTTGTCTTTGGATAACTGGCTAATAATGGCCTTCCTGTTTTAAAGAATTTATTTTTAAATCATTTCATATATATTACCAAATGTCCTTTCAGAATGTTTCCATGAAGTTGCACTCTAGGCAAGTTGACGTAAAAGTTTCCCCTTATGCTACATGCAGAGTAAAAATGCAGGAAAACAGCATTGGGATATTAAATGATATTAGTTAGAATTCATCTGTAATAGATAAAATTACCTTTGTTATTTGACCTTCTCCAACAGTGCTCAGTACTCAGTAACGAAACTACAAAAAATTACCCTAGATTTGAAAATTGAAATGGCACACACACATGGCAGGCAGAAGGTCAGACTGAGTAATTAGTAAATCTAGAAATATATAAAATAAATAATGAAACTGCCTGCTGTTAAATCTAAAAGGAATAAGCCTACAGTGAGTGTTGGGGCTGGAATGGAGTGGATAAAACTTACAAGAATAGGAAAAGTCAAGAGAAACATATGGGTAAAATACAAATCGAGGTCTTTGGAGTTGAAGACGCCCAAGCACAACAAGGGTGTGGTTCAAAGTCTCCTCAATTTGAATGTTAAGAACCAGAGCAGGAAGGGTAATCAAAGAATATTGTGATCACAGCAGACTTACATCAATGAGGAAAGAGAAGAACCCCATGCAGTAGAGAAATAAAGACAAATCAATGGGAAGAAGGCCGCATAACTGAATAGTACATGTCTCAAAATAAAAGAGTTACTGATAAATGATACCAGGGCAATGGTCTCAACATGGCAACAAGCATTATGAGAACACTAACCTCTTCATGAGTGTGAGTGTGGAAGGGTTTTAGGGTAAATAGCAGCACCAGAGGAAGGAGAGTTTTCGGTTCAGGTGAGAAAGTGGAGACTGTATTTCAGGAAAATATTAGGTTGTAGGATTTTTAACGTCTTTAAAAGATCCAGAATTTAGTTAGAAGCAATTCCAGTTTAGAAGTAGAGAATGAGAACAAATGATATGAAGGCCATCTCTAACACCCACCCCATTCCCCTTAAAACAGTGTATTTACTTTTTATGCAGGTTCATATTGACATCTTATATTTTATTATGGTTTCAAGGTTATCATTATAATAAACAAATGAACAAATAGGACTAATAACTGTGGTTCTAAAATACTTTATAAAAATGGGACTTTTTTTTTTAGTATAGAGCATCAGTTAGATTCACATGATAGTCAAAATATTGTATGTTTATTATTAATTCCATTTATCTCAGGCATTTGAAGAGTCAGTTAATGTTGCATTTCTACCAGGGCTCTATGCTTCACCAAAATCACTGCTATGTCTTTGCATGGCAAAATTTGCCAGACATTGTTTGGCCACTCAGTAAATACAGTAAAGGTATTGCTTTTCAAATATTTTTTCTTTTGATTTAGTCAAACTGAATTGAAAACAAGAGGAAGAATCTATTCAGCTAACAATAAGTGTTCAGGGAATGAGACAGCACTATGGTATTATTGAATATATCATTCCATGGTTGAAATCTTTCTCAAGGCTTTTTAAAATTGTTGACTCACTTTTCTATTATCTTTTAAATTAAAATTCCTTTATTAATGTAAATTATATTCATTGACAATAAACAATTTTCATTTCTCATTATGTGTAAAAATTGCATAGTTGTGAATTTGCCCATGAAATTTTATTATATGACACAGAATATCCTGTAGCAGATAGTCTACATTAATTTAATCCTCACAACAACTTTATTAAGTAAATGCTATTTGCCTTGCCTCTTTTTAAGGGGAGTATAAAAGAAAACAAAGAACAGTGAGGTTACATAAGTAGCCAAATCACACAACTATTAAAGGAGTGAAATGGGGATTTAAAATGTTTGTCAGTATTTCTGCTCTGCTAGAGCGTTCAACAGAACATACTTTTTTACCCAAGACAATACATGTATGCAAGAAAAGGTTTGTTCTTAACCAGTGAATGTATTAACTACATAAAAGGGGCAAAAACAAATTAAACCGAAGAAAATATTTCATGATTGAGAAGTTACAAGTTAATTCATTAAGTCAGCCAAACTGGGTAATGGAAAGTCTACAAATTATTGAAATACCTCAAAAAATAGAATAATTCCAAAGACCAATTCCACCTTAGCAACTTGTCATTTTCCTAGGGGTAAAGCAATGTTCTTTATTAAATTAATCCTTCACTGCTCAATACATCCTAAGAAGGGGCTTGTTGACATCGAACCCTATGTAAGCTATCCACGAAGGGAAGAGCTGACACTTGGCTCAGACTCATGGAAATAATCCTTGAGGTGATGCTGAGAAGGGAAAGCACCTAGAAGAGCAAAGATGACAAAATGTTTGTGAAATAGCAATCTGTGTTTGCGTAAAGCATTCTTTTGCATTTAAAGAGAACTTGGAGGCATTTCAAGAAAATGAATGAAAATAGAAACACAAAGTTAGTTTTGTAAGAAAATTAGAAGGAAAACCTCTTAAACTTGTCTCAGACAAGTTATGTGATATTGAATACAGTGTTTTCTTATATGCTGTGGTTAAAATGAAGAAAAGAATACGTGAAAAGAAATATAATTGAAACCAAAAGGATAGTATGGCTCTTATTTACAAAGGGATAGTTATATTCTTCAGCTGTTAGGTACAAGCTTGTTAGTTTTGTTGTTTATATCTTTTGTATCTTTACTGATGAGCATGTGTGTGTATGCGTGCTTGTGACAGAGAGAGAGAGGGAAAGAGAGAGAGATATTAAACAATCTATCACAGAGATATTTTAAAATCTTTTATTCTAGTCATGAGTCTGTCAATTTCTGTTTGGAAAACTGGACATTTTTCCTTTTATATTTTCAAAATATGACCTTAGTTGCAAGAAAATTTGAAAAATATGTATATGTATGTATAAAATCTATGGAATTAAATGCTTTGTCATGTTTAGTGAACCTCTTTCTCATGAATGATACTTTATAACTTAAAGAGAATTTTGGCAGATATTAATAAGGCTATACTGGCTTTCTTTGAATTGTTATTTGAATTATTATTTAAACACCAATACATCATGGCTGACTTAATATATACACATATATACACACACACACACACATATATATACAAACATATATTTACATATGTATGTGTGTGTATATATATACACACACACACATACCTTTGTTTTTATTTACTCTGTCTGTCTTGCTCTCCTTCTACTCTAAGAACCAAGTTTAAGAACCAAGGCTAAGCATTCCATATATCCTCTCTGGGGAAGTTATTTTTCTGTTTCCCAAAGTAGAAGAGCTATTTTTCTGGCTTTGAAGTGGCTTCCTACCCAACCTGACATTGGCCTTGGCTTTGCCTGCTGTCTTTTTAGACTCAGCTTACTAAAACACACTCTTGCTTTGTAAAGATCAGTCAAAAGGATGTCCTCAGGGTGGTAATTTATTTTACAGGATTTGTTTTTCCAGTCCCTTCTGGCCTCAAAAAATGTCTCAAACTTCTCAAGACTCTTTCTGTCACTGTACCACATCAGCAGCTTCCCATGGTTATCTGGGGCTCTATATTAACTGGCTTTTAAGTAGTGTAATAGGTCTCTCCTTAAAAATTAAATGAGGAACATACAGTCTCATTTTATTTTAGTTTTAGAATGCTGTTACCACCTTGTTTATACTTTCCACTCCCAGAAAAATTATGTTCAAAGAACTTTTCTTCCTTCTGATCTTCCACTGGATGGTGACTCACTGTCTCTCTCCATCTAACCTCATGGATTCTTATTCCTGGCCTACATGATAGACAACTATGAGATTGTCATGTATTCCTTCTCCCTCCTACACTTATTCCCTGTGGGTAGACACATATTTATTGACTGCTTGCTATGATCCAGGCACTGTGCTAGGAACTGAGGAATTAAAGTAACAAAGGCACATACGCTACAGTCAGAAGGCCATAGGATAACTTGAATCCCATGTGTAAATGAAACATTTCAGTATAGTGAGATATGTGCAGATAAATATATGTAGATACTCCAAAGTTGGTGTGATTCATTCTGTTTATGAGATTCAAGAATCATCCCAGGGAAGAAGCATCAGGTGAGGAAATTTTTTGAAGTATAACAAGGATATTCCAGTCAGAAACCTAGTAGTATAGCGTTACAGCCCAAATGATTGCACATACAGACCTTACTGTGATACCCTAAGATTTGGGGGTAAACTGTAAATACTGTTGGAATAACTGGGACAGACTGGTAACAGAGACGTGCTAGAAGATAAAGTTAGAAATAACAACAGGAGCTTGATTATGAAAATATCAAAAACTTTTTAAAAATAACAACAAAGAAAGAGAAGGCATTAAAAACATGTGTAATAGAGAAATATAAACAATTTTAATTTAACTTAGATAACTGTGTAATCAAGATTATAAGCTTGAGGACATTATTGCAAAACTGTAATCAAGAGAAGTTGAGACACCAAACCAAGCTGATGACAACAAACATAAGAGCCGAACCAGACAAGACATGGTTAGACCGTAGAATCAAAAAAAAGACATGGTGATTAGGTTAACAACAAAATAAAACCTAGGAGACACATGAGCTAACATAACTGAAACAACATTGTTGACTTGGGATTTCAAAGTTATGTGCATTGGAGAAAGTACAAATAAAAGAGGAGTGCTTTATTTAGGATAATATTAAATTGAACTGTTAAAGTTGAGTTCAATTGAGGCTGTTTATGTGGACCTCACTCCAAAGTAGTTAGAAATATGAGTTTTGAAGTTTGAAAGAGAGTTATAGGCTACAGACATTGATTTTAAAAAAATATCAGAATATATGTCATAATTGAAGTCATGATAATAAGGTAAAATCTAATTTTTAAAAGTTGTTAGACTGAAAAGAGAAAAGAGCAGGGATAAAACTTCTATAAAAAGAGAGTATAGGAAGAGAGAGAGAGTCAATTAACAAAGCTCATGATGGGGGTTATAGACCTGTGAAGTAAGAGAGTTGAGGGAAGGCCATATCATAAAAAAGGAAGGAGGTGGCATTTTAGGAATTTCAATTGGTTAAGAATGTCAAATGCCAGAGATTTGAAATAAGATGAAAACTAGATAACTAGAAGATCATCAGTAATTTACTTAGGGCATTCTGTTGACTGATGAGAACTAAGTAGAGTAAAGGGGAGTAAGATCAGAGCTAGTCTCAGTTAATTTGTTGTCTGAAAAGGTTGACAGTAAAGGGAAATAGAGATTGATACAAAGCAAAAGGGGGACATATGAGGACAAGGAGGTTTTTTTTACTGCAGTTGTTTTCCTTTTTCTTTCCATAAAGTCAGGATTTTGAGCACGCTTGTTGACTTGAAAGAAAAGAACCAAGGAAAGATGAAAGTGGGGAGGTATACCAGAGATAATAGAGAAAGGGATTAATGTAACTATTCTCTGGGTAGAGAGTCCAGAAATTAATTGTGTTCCATTACAAAAATCAAAATTAAATTTTATTATTTTATTTCCACTTTACAGAAAACTTTTCATTAAGAACTAACATTGACATAGAAATATAGGACTTGAAGACACTGAAAAACTATAGAGGCCACAAGATTTCATTTTGGTAGTCCCCAGAAACTAAGAAATATTTTTAAGAGAATTTGCCTGGAAAAGCAAATTCTGCCAGATGGCATGTTGTGCTTAATCAGCAATCCAAGGTTAAATAATAATCCAAGGTTAAATAGATTGATAATGAAACTTGAAGGAAAAATAGTATGTTTATCTATGAGATTCTAGTAAATACTCTGTCACTCACTCTATGTATGAAATAAAATATACTACTAAGAGGGAGCCTAATGAGTTTCATTTGCAATTTTGAATTATATTAAACTTTTAAAAATGCTTTTTAATTGTTCATGGTGAATAAATATCTGAATTACTTGGTTTTATTATCAAGGGAAAAAACTATTGCTCAAAACGAGACGAGAAAAACATAACAAAAAAAATTTTTATTTTGCCAAATTTACTCCAGAATTTTAAAGCAACCTTGTAAAACTATATCCGTGTTTAATCATCCACTTTTAGTGTGAGTGCCTCAGCTGCTAGTTACAAGTGACAAAAAACCAAAAAGGAGATATGAAAGACAATCTCAAATTAGTAAAAAAAAAAGTAAGAAAAATAAGTCAGAATCCTGGAAGAAAACAGCTGGCACACTGAAAATGGTTAATTTGAGGAAAGTTTAATAAAGGGACAATTTAGAAAGATATTGGTGGGGTTTAGGGAAATTTCAAGTGAAAAACCTCGATGAGGTATTACAGGGCTTCAATAGAAGGCACCATGATCAGCCAGAGGACTTAAAGGAGTGGAAGGGAAGAAGTGTTTACAGAACTTGGAAAAACGGACAGGAAGCATGCAGTCAGCCAATGAAATCCTGCAGGGAGGAATCCCGGCAAATGAACGTGGTACTTAACTTGCTTTCATTCCCTTTCTCATTCACTCTGATCTCCTGCTGTTAATCCTCATTGGCAAACTCAAAATAGAACCCAGAAAACATCAGACTCAGTTGATTTTTTTTTTTTTCTAAATGTATTCATTTAAATTGGCATACATTTTTATGTATTTACTATGTATAACATGATAGTTGAACTATACATACATGAATTTTTACCTTAACTGCTAATCATTTTGTGCACACAGAAGATAAATAAGATGGAGAGAAGTTTTGGATGGGCAAATAGAAAATCCTCAGCATATATATAGTCTATTTTTAATGTGTATAATATATATATAATGTATATAATGAGGTAACATTTCATTAAAAGAAAATCAGTTTCTTAGTAGCCCCAATCAATAAATGCTAAATAAGTACAGAATATTTGTGTGATGAGGTATGGTATTTGTAGTCTCCTTAAGGTCCACCTAATTTTGATTCAATCTTGGTTAAGATTATTTCTATTTTCTTATTAGTGAAATGTTTCCTTTACTTCATAGTTTCCAATTTACCCATCACTTAGTCCTCCATTTATTCCAGGCCCAACTATTTCATCCTAGCTCATTGTACTCTGGCTTCATCACCCATTTTTATAGCACATCTATGTTGCTAAATCTCTGCACCCAACCAACCCAACCCATATCTTGCCCTCCATATTAATAGAATGGAAGAATTTATCAAAGTATTAAAGGCACATTTCATGTTTTAATAATTTTTTAATCTCCTCATCTGTTTCCTTTTCTTACCATTCCCATGCAACTACTACCTGCCCCCACCCCGACACCCTGACACACACACACACACACACACACACACACACAGAGACTTACGTCATTTACATCATCTACCAGCTTTCAGTAGCTAGGGAAAGAGGAGAAAATTACTTGGCAATGAGAATTTCAAACTGGCAAAGAAGGGTTAGTTTCTTTGATAGTCTGGTGGGGGAGTTATTTTGCATAAGCCGGATATTTCAGTTCCATTCAAATCACATCACACAGGTGGTCCTACATAGTAAAGAAGTAATACACCTCCAATCTCACCGCACCCCAGGCGTCAGGACTAATACCTTGAAGTAGAATGCCTGTAAGGACGCCTACTCAGAATTTTTGGAAAATCACTCATGGCTGTAGAACTCTTATTTGAAAGAGAAGTAATATAATAAGAAAGTGGCTTTGATTTACCTGAGTTTAATTGAATAAATTGAGAAGATGGATAGGATGACTTTTCCAGGCAGCTATTTCATTGAAATGCATTTTGTTTTTTCAACTGTCACACGAGACACACTTATTTAAAGCAAAAAAATATAATTTTAGTTTTGCTGTTGTTTCAAGAAATGAGGTAGCAAATGAATGCTTGCTGGTTTGAAGTTAGGATCACAAATCTTGGCTGCTTTGAGATTGAAAAATTCTTGATAAACTCTTTAATCTGTCTCAAGAAAGACTTCCTACAGTAGTCAATTATATTTCTCCTGTGCTGTTGGCTGTTGAATCTTTCTCATATATATCTATATATCTATCTATATCTATCTGTGTATATATATGTATATATATCTCCCCAATAGAGAAAACTGGTTTTCTGCCAAAACCTGTTTAAACTGTAACCTATGCAGTTCATTTTAAACCACTCATTTATCATTGACAAATTAACCTTGTACAGGATAGCTGCTCTCATTTCTATTGTCTCTCTATCCTACAAAGAAAAATCCTCAAGCATTAAATAATGAGGGTTGAATCAGTGAGGCGTATTTAATGCACAGAGGGTTTTTAATGGCATCTCTATAATTATAGGCAATGATAACTGACTATAAATCTTCATTTCCAAAATGCCACGGCCATTAAGAATAGAATAATATGTCATTTCTACTAGATGTTTTTCAAAATTGTATACCAAAATTATCTTGCTTTTTAAACTTCAGATATTGGTTACTGTGGAGTATCAGATATTTATTATAGAACATAACTATGTGAATAGAAAATACAGAATGATTGTAAATATTTGGCTCTTTGGCTTTTAATTGGAATATGATATTTTGACTATGATATTGGCTATAAATTTTTGCCCAGCTACAATGTGGCGCTTTAAAAATCACACTTATTTTAAATAGTGATAATATGGTTTAAATTTTTGGTTACTCTCATGGGCACCAAACTACATTGAAAAAGTTATAGATATGATTTTTACTGCATGAACACTTATTCTTGTTTGCTATGCCTTATAATTTTATTGTAGACAAATTTTCAAAGTGCTTCAGAATTTCTCCAGAACACTTGAAAGTCTGGGTTCCCTAAACCTCTGTTTTTTGTGTGTTTGTAAAGCTTTATGGGTTCTACTTGTATATTTAAAGACATTTTACTTTCAGACTTTCTTATAGGGAAGTCCATGGCAAAATGTGTGATTTCTGACACCTTTTCTTTACCCCACAACACCATTCTAAGTTTATGTTCCCTGTCCTAAATCTTGTTCTCTAGGGACCAAAAGTCTTGTTTAACGGGTAATTTCTGATTCTTCACCCCTGGAATACTGATCATGCTTACATATTTGGATAAATATAATTTTTATCTTAGACTTACTTGAAGATAATTTATTATCTTTCCAAATACTCTTACACAATTAAAATCTACCATATATGCAATATGCATATTGAAATTGCATAACAAGATACATTTTTATATGGCTTTCACTTGTGCTCTCAGGGGAAATTTACCACATAGCCAACTAATAAATAATAATGTTTAAACTTGGCATCCACAACTGTTTAAGTGCTTCTCTGAAATTAGCCCATTAATCTTCGTGCAACTGCTTGTAAAGTAGACAGCACGTTATCTTACTCTTTTCACTTTTTTTCCACTTCCTACTATCCCACTGTAGCTGCCTAGAATTCTTTTATACTATTATGTCCACGTCCTACACACAGCTTTCTTGCACGCTTCTCCACAAGATAGAGCACATACTGCGTGAGTGTCTTTGTGTTGCCTCCGTGAGATGACCTAGGAATTTACATTTGGCCCTCAGGGTGATGGATGCAGGCAAACACACTGAATATGTTGCACAAGATTTAAGATATTAAAAACAACTTCTTTAGTTTATAAACAGAGTCTCCTCACTTTTCAAAGGGGCCAGACACCTCTTCTGCACTCATTCTTTGTTGATTGTGAAAGAGATATTCCCCTAATGGCAGATCAACAAACCTCCAAGACCTACTTCATTACTTTCTTATGCGTCACTCAAAAGCAATAGTCTTACTTTCTCTCAATAGATAAACTGGTTTGGAGATTTTTAATGTGTTACCACAACTTTGGATGTGTCATCCTTTCCCCATAAGAAACAATCTGTGGCATATCAAGATCAAGCACAATGTGTGCAATATGATAAAATGTTTAATTATTGAATTACATGCTGTTCATATTCTACAAAGCAGTGACCACAAACTTAGACTTCTTGATCATGGTTCATCTCTCTTTACACTACGTGCAATATTTTTCTAAAATTGTATTAAGTCTGAAACTGAGAATCATGAGATATAGAAATAGAAGTCACTGATGTATAACCAATTAGAAAAGTAAATCTAACTTTGCTGTAAAACACAAAAATACTATTTTAAAGTATTTCCTATTAGGCCTACAAGAAACTTATTCTCATTCTGTACTTTGTAATTAATTTCTTCCCAACTTTGCTCCTTCTAATGACATAGAGTTCCATTACATATACTGGGGGCGACTATAAAGCAGGATCATCTTATTTTCATAGCAGGGGTTGGACCTAATAATATGTAGTGTTGATGGCTTACTATCCCAAGGATCCACAGATTCTAGGGAAAACCAATGAATCAATTAACTTCTATGTGGGTAGTTACTAGCTATGGGGGAAAAGTCTGCCTATAAAGGAACCGTTATTCAACTGGAGAGTGACAAATGAAAAAGCATGAAGTCATACCTACTTCTCAGTGGGTGATGTGACAACAAATACTATTTATTTCATTAGTGGCACTCGAAAGGGTGCTCAAGGTGTCTTAAATCTCTCTCTTTCTTCACACTGCCTAGAAAGAAACTAAAATGGAATGGACTTTGTCTTGTTTAATGGATTGTGTATAGTTCATAATGTATATTTTCCTGGGAATGTTTCAGCTCTGGGTCAATACTCATTCATCATGATGTTGTCTGTTTTCTTAAAACATAAATAGAGCAAAAAATTAAGTGACCTCTTACCCTTTGGTGTGTTTACCAGACAATTTCTTATAAATAATTAAATCCAGAAAATTTGAGTTGTGAAGATCATCTCTAAAATTCCTTTCTATCATACAGAGAACACAATTAACACTGTAATATTTGAATTTTTCTGTAATTTTCAAAGTAAAACACTTTAATTGTATGCAAAGCCAATGTCTTTTGAGTTAAACCTTCAGATAAAAAGTGAAACACCAGTAATTGATTTATGAGTGTCATCTCTTACATAGGTCACTTTTATATGTCTCCTCTATCTTTTGGTATAAATTAATCACCTTTAAATTAGTATGAAATAGGACACGTAGAATACATGGCAAACGAATGACTAAATTAAAGATGGGGAAAATGTGTCAGAAAATTATAATTCATTTTGTTTATTCTTAACGTCTAATAATGTACAATTTCAATACATTATCCTGTTAACCCCTTTTTAAATATACATTTCTATAGAAGCTTTTTAAAGAAATTCCTTGGCCATGCACTTTTATTTCTATATTTGTCCTTGCTTTTGGCAAGATTTTATTCTTGTAATTATCCTTACGTATGCCTGGACATTTATTTCAATAGAAGTATGTAATATAAGCCGTAAGGTTTTCTACTGGTGAACTCTGCAACTGGGTTCAGTTAAGATTTCTATTTTATTTCTAAACTATGATATCATCTTATCTTTCCTAAAGTTCATGATATCTGGAATTCTCTACATGTCATGTTAATTTTATTATCTTTATTCCCTATATTGGTTTCATATGTTAAAGCCTTAGTTTTTCAAATACATATAAAGTATTCCTCCTCAGAGCCTGTTTTCTATGGTTTTTAGAATCTCCATTCTAACTGGTTAACTCTTACAAGAGAAACACACTGTATATTGAGTTGAATTTTGAAACATAAGTAACTTAAATTTTAGGTTTTGTGTCTGTAATTATATGCAATCTCATCAAGTAAGTTTGTTATTTTCTAAAATATTAAAGCATCACGATATCAAAAAGAGATTCTATCAGTAAGATTTGAACTTTATCAGTGGCTTAACCGCTCCGTTGATCACAAAGACAATATTACAGATAGTGTAACATGTTGAGTAAATATGTGTGTATGTATATGTATATATGTAGGCAAGCATACATGTATATGCATGCACACACACACATTTACATGTGTACGCACATGCAAGCATACATACACACCTCTATATGGAGAGAGGTAATAAACCAGCTTTACTTACTACTCAGATGATTTTTCTTCCTACCCTATTTCTTCTTCTTGAAATATTAACTAAAGTTTGGTGGGACTCTGGCACTTTTCATATTGTCAGCATGACTTTTATCAAAGATCTTCCCTTGCCTGTCTTTAGTCCTCAAAGTTTCAATGAAGGTGCAAATCTTTTCTCAGTCTACATCTGTTTTGTAAGTTGCTGTGCCAAAGGAACCTGATATACAGTATTTGTGTACCTATATAATGTGTCCAGAAATAATTCTGTTATAAGATTTTATATTAAAAAGCTTTTTAATTTGTTTAATCTGTGTTTCTGGCATAGAAATCATCTGAAGAACTTATTGAAAACATAATTATGTTCTACATCTTTGGATCCTGAATGAGAAAGTTTGGAATAATTTCTGCATATTTGTATTTTGCATAAGCTTTCTTAGTGATACCAACACAGCAAATTTTGAGAACCATTACCCTTGAACAGCTTGGCACCATTATTGGCATTATGTGCTTAAATAATGATTTAATGGGTAAATGAATAAGACTGAAAATATTTACTTAGGATCAATAAACATTTCTATATTAAAACCAAGTTTATTGCAATTAAAAAATAATTGTTGTTTATATAAAATATATGCATTTCTTAGGGAAAATCTACCATATGTTTACAATTAATATTAAGCTTTAGAACAAAGGTAAACTAATTCTTTACAGGCTGCTTTGTTAGGAAGTGCCAATTGCTAAGTAATTATGAAATTTTAAATGTTGTCATTGTTTTTTATCTTATCTGCTTACAATATTACAAATGATGGATTCGTCTGCTTATAGCTATTCCTGCTTGTCCTGTCCTCCATATCATGATTTTAGTGTGTTTGAGAGAAGTCATGGTAACCTACCTTGCATCTAGGTATTTATCATTGGTGACTGTGCACTTTTGCTTTATTCATAAGTGTAAGAGTACCTGAAGATAGGATGTCATATTGATCGTTTAGAGGTTATACTTAGTGTCACAGATATAAAAATTGAAATTTAGCCGGGCGCGGTGGCTCAAGCCTGTAATCCCAGCACTTTGGGAGGCCGAGACGGGAGGATCACGAGGTCAGGAGATCGAGACCATCCTGGCTAACACGGTGAAACCCCGTCTCTACTAAAAAGTACAAAAAACTAGCTGGGCGAGGTGGCGGGCGCCTGTAGTCCCAGCTACTCCGGAGGCTGAGGCAGGAGAATGGTGTAAACCCGGGAGGCGGAGCTTGCAGTGAGCTGAGATCCGGCCACTGCACTCCAGCCTGGGCGACAGAGCCAGACTCCATCTCAAAAAAAAAAAAAAAAAAAAAAAAAAAAAAAAAAAAAAAAAAGAAATTTAATTCCCTTTATATTTTAATTCAAATATTATTAGATCATTTTTTCATTTAATAGCATTGGGTGTAAGATGATAATCGATGGAAAGTTTTTTATCCTTGGCATATATCTTGCTATGTTGAGAAATGTCTCAGAGTTATAAAAATGAATTTTGGGAGCAATGACTAGATTATATTAGTAAGTAATACTGTAGAGAATCATATGACAGAGGATTAAGTATTGATATACGGGCATATCTTGTTTTATTATGCTTCACTTAACTGCACTTCACAGATACTGTGTTTTTTTACAAATTGAAGGTTTTTGGCAAACCTGCATAGAGAAAGTCTATAGACGCCATTTTTTCAACAGCATGTGCTCTCTTCATGTCTGTATCACATTTTGGTAATTCTTGCAATATTTCAAACTTTCAGATTATTATATTTGTTATGATAATCTGTGATTACTGACCCTTGATGTTACTATTATAATTATTTCGGGATGCCACAGACTGTGCCTATATAAGACAGAAAACTTAATCAATAAATGCTCTATGTGTTCTCACGGCTCTACTCACTGGCCATTTCCTCATCTCTCACCCTCTCCTAGGGTCTTCCTAATATTTTGTTTTAGAATAATAATTTCAGTATTTAAATTAGGCCAATTGATAATTCTACATTGGCCTCTAAGACTTCAAATGAAGGGAAGTGTTGCACCTCTTTCACTTTACATTAAAAGCTAGAAAATGATTTTGCTTGGTGACAAAGGCAAGTTGGAAGCTGAGATAAGCCAAAAGCTGGGCTTTTTGTACCAAAAAACTAGCCAAGTTATGAATGCAAAGAAGTTCTTGAAGGAAATTCAACAGAGCTACTCCTGTGAACACATAAATGATAAGAAGTTAAAACAGCTTTATTGTTGATATGGAGAAAATTTTAGTGATCTGGATGGAAGATCAAACCAGACATATTTTCTTAAGCCAAAGTCTAATCCAAAGCAAAGTCCTAACTCTCTTCAGTTCTATGAAGGATGAGAGAAGTGCAGAAGCTACAGAAGAAAAGTTTGAAGCCAGCAGAACTTGGTTCATGAGATCTTGAAAAGAAACCATCTGCATAACATAAAAGTGCAAGGTGAAGCAGGAAGTGCTGATGCAGAAGTTGCAACAAGTTATTCAGAAGAAGTAGCTAAGTAATTGATGAAGGTGACTACCCTAAACAGATTTTCATAGTAAATGAAACAGCTTTCTATTGGAAGAAGATGTCATCCAAGATTTTGATAGCTAGGGAGAAGTCAATGCCTGTTTTCAACATTTGAAAGCACAGACCAGCTCTCTTGTTAGAAGCTAATATAGCTGGTGATTTCAAGATGAGGGCAATGTTCACTTACCATTCTGAAGATCCTAGGGCCCTTAAGAATCATGCTAAATCTACTCTGCCTGTGTGCTGCATATGGAACGATGAAGTCCATGTGACAGCACATCTGATTAAAGCAAGGTTTACTGAATCTTTTAAGTTCTTTGTTGAGACCTTCTGTTCAGGAAAACAAGATTCCTTTCAGCATATTATTGCTCACTGACAATGCACTTCGTTACCCAACAGCTTTGATGGCGATGTGCAAGGAGATTAATGTTGTTTTCATGCCTCATAATACAACATTTCTTCTGCAGCTCAGGGATCAAGGAGTAATTTTGAACTTCAAGTCTTATTATTTAAGAAACACATTTCATAATGCTATATCTGCCATTGATAGTGACTCCTCTAATGGATCTGATCAAAGTAAATCCAAAACCTGTAAATGATTCATTCTAGTTGCCATGAAGAACATTCATAATTCATGGGGAGAAGTCAAAATATCCACATTAACAGAAATTTGGAAGAAGTCCATTCCAATCCTCACGAATGACTTTGAGGGTTTTAAGACTTCAGTGAAGGAAATAATTGCAGATGTGGTGAAATTAGCAAGAGAACTGGAATTAAAAATGGAGCCTAAAGATGTGACTGAATTACTGCAATTTCATCATGAAACTTTTATGATGAGGAATTCCTTCCTATGAAGAAAGAAAGTAGTTTCTTAAAATAGATTCTATTCCTGCTGAAGATGCTGTGAACATTGTTGAAACAACAAAGTATTTGGAATATTATATAAACTTAGTTGATAATGCAGTGGCAGGGTTGAGACATTTTGAAAGAAATTCCATTGTGGCTAAGATGCTCTCAAGCAGCATCACATACTGTTGAGAAATTTTTCATGAAAGGGAGAGTTAGTCGGTATGGTGAACTTCACTGTTGTCTTAGTTTAAGAAATTGCCACAGCCACCCCAAAATTCAGCAACTGCCACCCTGATCAGTCAACAGTCATCAACATTAAGTCAAGACCCTTCACCAGAAAAAAGCTAGCAGGGGTTGGTTCATGTGGTTTAGAAAAGAAGCCACTTTCATAACATAAAAGTGCAAGTCAAAGCAGCAAGCACGGATAGAGAAGCTGCAACAAGGCATCAGAAGATATAGCTAAGATAATTAGTGAAGGTAACTACACTAAACAACGGATATTAGTTGCTGAAAGCTGAGATGATTATTAGCAATTTTTAGCAATAAAGTATTTTTTTTTTTTTTTTTTTTTTTTTGAGGCGGAGTCTGGCTCTCTTGCCCAGGCTTGAGTACAGTGGCCGGATCTCAGCTCACTGCAAGCTCCGCCTCCTGGGTTCACGCCATTCTCCTGCCTCAGCCTCCCGAGTACCTGGGACTACAGACGCCTGCCACCTCGCCCAGCTAGTTTTTTGTATTTTTTAGTAGAGACGGGGTTTCACCGTGTTAGCCAGGATGGTCTCGATCTCCTGACCTCGTGATCCGCCTGTCTTGGCCTCCCAAAGTGCTAGGATTACAGACTTGAGCCACCGCGCCCGGCCCAAGTATTTTAAAATTAAGATGTAGACCTTGTTTGTTCAGACATAATGCTTGCAAACTAATAGACCGCAGTATAGTTGACACATCACTTTTATATGTGCTGGGAAACAAAAAAAAAAAAAAATTGCATGACTCACTGTATTGTGATACTCACTTTATTGGGGTGGTCTGGAATCTAACCTGCAATATCTCTGAGTTATGACTATACATGATGAAGCCAGGCTTCCTCAGACAGTCTATAGCTAGTTCTCTGACTATTTTTGTGTGTACTTAATTATCATACTTAAAGTCTTAATAGGATCTCTGTAGATCTACATCCATTTAGATATGTTCTCCCACGTTATACCATACTAAGGAGTAGTTCTGAAGATCTGTCAGACATCTGAAAAGACTTCCTATCCTTTGACAGGCTGCACATATTCATTTTATTTGGAAGTGAGGTGAAAATATAAAAGTATTAGATATAAGAATAAATAAATAATTAAGTATCTTTAGTAAAGGTCCTTTTAATTTTTATTGAAGATGATTTTTTGTCACACATTATTCTCACTGGTTTATCAGTCTTCTGTTGGTGATGTGGAGCCATTACTAGAACTCCGATAGAAAAGATTATGTAGAGTCAGTCTCCTTGAGGGGAGAAGTGAGTGCTTTGTGGATCCTCCATATCAATATTTTTTGAAATATTTCCTTTGTAAATAGATAAACCTTATTCAAACTTTCCTATTTTGAGTAGGATTGAGTTGTCAATTTCCTGTTGGGATCCTGCCTAAGATAGGTAGGCATGATTTCAACATAATTGAAGATAGGAAGGCATAGAGTAATATGATGGGGAGGTTAAATATAGAATATTGTATGTCTTCACCACCCAGAGTAGAGTCATCTCCTCTAAGTCAGGAAAAATTAAAGGGACAAGCTATAGGAAGATAAGGTCATGCTAAACGTGTCATTTATATTACCATATACAGTTGAAATCCCTACCTATCACCAATGCATTATATCTTTTTAAGAAAAAACGTCATTCATCTCCGTTATTTAATGAAGACCAACTGAATAGCAAAAATTCAGATTGAATATCAAATTGCATTGAGGCCAAAAAATAATGGGCAGATTTGGGGTTTTCAATATTCAGTTTGATGTTTCTAAGCAATTTTGCCTAAATTATTTTTATGTCTTGTATACATAATTTCCTATTAGGAAGCAAGAAAAATAGGGATTATGAAACAATGATCCTTAACCTATCTGAATGCAGAAGATAAGATCATGTAATTCATGAGAAGTCTACGAATTGTAATTCTTTTTGTTTTGTTTTCCAGATTGAAGTACTATATGCAACTTAGTTGTTGGGGCAAAACTCTTCTTATATAATAAAACATCTTTAATTTTTAAATCATTATTAGTATTAAAAAATGCCATCAATAAGGACCAAAGATCTGCAATATGCAGATTAAAGAAACATACCAAAAATATTTCAAATTATTAGGATTTTGAATATAAAAGATTTAGAAACAAAATATACAGTTTATCTGAAATTCTATTATACAAATGTAACATTTAAGATATTTTTCTTAGGTAAGAATTTTATTAAATTATACAAAAAAAAAAATCACCAGGACATTTTGAAATAAAGACAAAAGTCAATTAACCTTGTATGAGATAATTTTTTTTTGTTTCCTAACCTGAGGCCTTAGCTTCCCAAGTAGCTGGGACTACAGGTGCGTACCAACACACTAGCTAATACGTTTTTTAAATTTTTTGTAGAGATGGCGTCTTACTTTGTTGCCCACCCAATCTGATTTTAAATTGCTGGCCTCAAGTGATTCTCCTGCCTCTGCCTCCCAAAGTGCTGGGTTACAGGTATGAGCAATGGTACCCAGCCTGAGCAGCCTGAGGATAATTTTTTTTTTTTTTTTTTAAGAGACAGAGTCTCAGTCTGCCACTCAGGCTAGCGTGCCCTGGCAGGATCATAGCTCAATGAAGTCTTGAACTCTTGAACTCTTGCCTCAAGAGATCTGATAAAGATATTTTAAAGTTTTTAAACCTTGAACTGTTTTACTTCTTCCTTATTTCTGCCCTCCTATTCTGTGCTTCCCTCCCCACACCCCATCTTTTCCCCTCACCTTTTTCAAAATGTAGCACATTTAAACACCACAGCACATGGTAGATTTAGTAAACCATATTATAACATAACATTTAGAATGGAAACAAATTTTTTATATAGGGTCAAGTGTGTTTATTAGCATAAAAATTGACAGGGCTGCAATTTAGAAATAATGACTTCGTTTCCTTTTGAGCATAGGAGACAAAGCACCTCTCAATGCATCATCAACATATCTTTGAAGGTTCACTTTTTATTGCTGATTTCTTCTATCCTGAAAATATTTTGATTTTTTACTTTTTTAGAGAGGAGGAAATTATAGTACAGATGAATTAATTAATTTTTGCTTGAAACACTTATGAATGAAATTTAAATTCCCATCTAAGTCTATCAAAGAGAAGCATTCCTTTCTGCATTAACTATTGGTTTCAGGAGGATATAAAATACACACTGAAAACACATTACAGCTGTGCCAATCTTTTTGCAATTATTTTGAATAGTTGGCTATTTGCTCCATTTGACAGTTTGTGAACATGGTGAATAATTTAACATTCATGCTGCTGCTGTTTTGGCACAATTAACATGAATCGCATATCCGCTGCTATTCAAATTGATTGCAATATGGGGGGAAAGTGAATCAATGTCTTAATATTCAGCTCTTTTGACTCAATTTTTCCAAAATGGCTTGTAAGGCAATGCTAAATAAAGCATAATGAATACCCCTTTGTGTGATGACCTGAAAGCCTCTGAGGACATTCCTTTTTATTAAATTCTTGAGACCAATTTAGATCTAGTATCTAATTTTAGAATTTTCTTGGAGAGTCTGTCAACTGGACGTCCATGTATTCCAAGCATGTGCAAAATATTTATGGACCTCTGTACAAAGCCAGAGACTCCCATGTCATTACGTGTATCATTGTCCATTTGTCATTCTGCCTAATGTGACTTAGAGGCATGACTGTTTAACAATTTCTGTCTTATTCTCAGTGGCATAACTTGAGGTTACTCTTCTGTCGTGCTGTTTTAATCTATCTTAAAAAAAATCGTAAAATTTGAGCTGGAGAAAGGATCAGGTTTGAAAAAATGCTTTAAAAAATATTCATCATAGATTCTTAATATCCTAATGCAATGAGCTACTCTTCCAACCGCTCTTATCTATAAGAAAATCTGAGGCCTGGTGAGGTACCTCACGCCTGTAATCCCAGCACTTTGGGAGGCCAAGGCAGGTGGGTCACGAGGTCAGGAGATCGAGACCATCCTGGCCAACACGGTAAAACCCCGTCTCTACTAAAAATATAAAAATTAGCCGGGCTTGGTGGTGTGCACTTGTAATCTCATCTACTCGGGAGGCTGAGGCAGGAGAATCGCTCGAACCCAGGAGGCGAAGGTGGCAGTGAGCCGAGATGGTGGCAGTGAGCCGAGATCGCGCTGCTGCATTCTAACCTGGAGACAGAGCGAGGCTCCGTCAAGAAAAAACAAACAAACAAACAAACAAACAAAAAACCTCTGAAGGATAGATTAGTTTTTACTACCAAAGGAATCATTTTTCAATAAAAGACAAAAAGATCATCCTTGACAGCTATTTGTTCAATAAATGAATATTAATGTTTAACAGTTCATTTCTAATTTTGAGGTAATTACATGTGTGTATATATATGTATATATACGCATTTTTAACTGACACTACAATCTTGTCTTTGCCCTTTTATAAAAGATTACATATTTTCTACATGACCTAGAAAAATAATATTTGTTTCACAGTGAATGAAAAATGAGTTCATTAATTTTCCACAGTTATACTAGGTATGCTATGAATTTATTCATCCAATAAATATTTAGTGATACCTACTATGTCCCAGGCACAATTCCAAATGCTAGTAATATGGAATAAAACAGATGTGGTGTAGAGAGTACTTTCTAATAGAGGTGGTTAATAGAATCCACATAAACAAGTAAGGCATATAATATGGCAGATGGCAATAAGGGCTGTGGGGAAAAATAGAGTTAGGAGACAGGAAAAAAGAGTTACAGGTTTAAACTGAGTTGTCAGGGAGAACACAATCTTATTCAAAATGAATAAGATTTGGGTCGGGTGCAGAGGCTCACGCCTGTAATCCCAACACTTTGGGAGGTCAAGGGGGGGCGAATCACCTGAGGTCAGGAGTTCAAGACCAGCCTGGCCAACATGGTGAAACCCTATCTCTATGAAAAATGCAAAAATATTAGCTAGGCATGGTGTAAACCTAGCTATTTGAGAGGCTGAAACAGGAGGTTCACTTGAACCCAGGAGGGGGAGGTTGCCGTGAGCCAAGATCGTGCCATTGCACTCCAGCCTGGGCAACAAGAATAAAACTCCAGGTAAAAAATAAAAATAAAAATAATAAAAAAAAAAAAAATAAGGGCCAGGCATGGTGGCTCACACCTGTAATCCCAACACTTTGGGAGTCCGAGGCAGACAAATCACGAGGTGAGGAGTTTGAGACCAGAGTGGCCAACATGGTGAAACTCTGTCTCTACTAAAAATACAAAAAATTAGCTGGGCGTGGTGGCAGGTGCCTGTAATCCCAGGTACTCAGGAGGCTAAGGCAGGAGAACTGCTTGAACCCGGGAAGCGAAAGTTGCAGTGAGCCCAAATCGCACAACTGCACTCCAGCCCGGCTGACAGTGTGAGACTCCACTTCAAAAAAAAAAAAAAAAAAAGTAAGCTTTAAGTAGATACAGGAAAGAGCTGTAGCAATTAGGGAGCATGTCAGGAGGAACAGTGGCTTTTGGCCTTTGATTATTTATGTGTAAGAATGCAGAGCTTAGGCTTCTATTCTAGGAACTCTTCTGAGGTGAGAAGGTAGACATTGTACCTAATTCAACTGTTCCCTGTGTACAGGAAGTTGGAATAATATGTCTCCTCATCACGTTTCGTGAGTATAAGAATCTGTATCGGGCCGGGTGCAGTGGTTCATGCCTGTAATCCCAGCACTTTGGGAGGCCGAGGCAGGCGGATCACCTGAGGTCAGGAGTTCGAGACTAGCCTGACCAACATGGAGAAACTCTGTCTCTACTAAAAATACAAAAATTAGCCGGGCGTAGTGGTGCATGCCTGTAATCCCAGCTACTTGGGAGGCTGAGGGAGGAGAATCACTTGAACCTGGGAGGCAGAGGTTGCGGTGGGCCGAGATTGTGCCATTGCACTCCAGCCTGGACGACAAGAGTGACACTCTGACTCAAAAAAAAAAAAAAAAAAAAAAAAGAATCTGTATCATTCTAATAAATATAATTTAAAGAATAACAGTGCTGGCAGAATGTTTGTCCCAATTTCAGAAGGCAGATGAATTTGAAAAAATATAATCCTTTATATAGATAATGTTGGCATTATATTATCTAACGAGACATACAATGTAAGTCCAACTGAATTGCAACTGTATAGATGAAAAGTTAACAAAAAATGCAATAGGAGCTTTGTTGTCAATCATAAAATTACTTAAGTTGCCCAGGCTTAGTTTGGTCATTGGTAATATGGTGATAATTTCTTTTTTATATTGCAGCATACTGTTGTGAGATTAAACTTTTTGTACAAAAAAGTATCTATTTATAGTCCAATATCTGGTTTATTGTGGGCATTGAAAACTGATGCATGTTATTATCATGAAATCAATTGCAATGTTTATTCTTAAGGTACAATAAGCAACTTAAATGTCACAAAACCACGATGCTCATATTTTCATAACTATCATATTCTCTTCTTATAAGAATACCACTTGGAGCAAATAAAAGGTAGGTTAGTAACACACTTGGATGTCCTGTTGAGGGCCATAGCCTAATGCCTCTATTTCCATGATAGTGCCCGGACAGCCTCCCTTCTTATCAATGAAAGTACTATTTGGTACTAGGCCCAAAATTAGGTAGTTAAAAATTAAGAGAAGCATAATAAATTAATAACACTTTTTAAGCCAGTATTACATTCTATTTCATCTCTTTTCTTGGAATTAAATATATGAAAAAGGAGGAAAGTAACTGATAAGAAAATTCAAGTAGAGAAAGATTTATCTTGAATTAATGTGATACTACAAAAATTATTATTATGCCAATGTTTGTGTGGGAGGGAAATGGGAGCTTCAAAAATAAAGAAGAGGCCAGGTACAGTAGCTTATGCCTATAATCCTAGCACTTTAAAAAAACAAGGATGGAGGATCACTTGGGAGCCAGGAGTTCAAGACCAGTCTGGGCAGCGAAGTGAGGCATCATCTGTATAAAACATTTAAACATAAAAAATTAGCTGAGTTTGGTTGTACATGCCTGTAGTCCAAGATACTTGGGAAGCTGAGGCAGGAGGATCCATTGAGCCCAGCAGTCTGAGGTTGCAGTGAGCTATTATTGCACTCTACTATATTCCATCCTGGGTGAGAGAGCAAGACTTGTCTTTAAAAAAAATTAAGAAATAAGGAAGAGAGACTGAAATAAAACGTGAACCAAATAATATATTGCTAATATTTGTATTGTTGTTATGTACTGCTTATTTTTAATAAAACTTGATGATGACTTTGATAAACACAAATATGCAGACATTTATAAACAATTAAACTATTACAGAACAAGAAAAGTCATAAAAGAAAGGAAAATATATACTCAGCTACCAACTAAGAAATGTGAAAAAGTTGGTTTCCACGCCACATTATTTCATGTTAAACTTCCTATACACCAAGGTTAAAAACGAAATACATTTTAATTTACTGATAAAAATAAGTATATGAGTTCTTCATCAGAAGAAACACTTTCTAGCACTAAATTCTGGGAGAAATTTTTCACGTGTGTCATTATTTGAGATGCTGACTAGTATAATGAATAGTGGTTTTGCAGACATTGTAAGAGTATTCTTCATAAGATCATTTGTTATGGCAACCTAAAACAAAAGCTAAGGGCATAATATTACATTGTGATAACTGAATCAATTTCTGTTAGAGGCCTGTGAAAACACTTGGTGGGGAAATGGAGAAGTAAATGAAATTGAATCATTTAAAAGAAAAGAGAATTAATTTCCCCAATATGGTGATGTTAAATGAAAAACTGTGTGTTCTAAAGAGTTTTTGTTTTTAGAGTTAATATTTTCACTTTCATTGTGAATTCAAAATTCTAGGACAGAAAATAATTCTTAAATCTTTTTATATTTGAGAAGGAGAGAGCACTGATTTGTCAAAATCAGATAATTATTAGTTGATTATTTCTCTTGTAGTTTGGTCTCCCAAACCAATCACAGTGTGGTTTCTGTTTCCATTGCCACCTCTGTTCTTCATGGGGTAGCGATGTTTTCCATCTAACTCCTTCAAATAGTACATGCAATGCTCAGCTCCCAGATATTCATCTTCCATATTTGGCTGACTGCCGTAATAGTTTCTACCTGGATAAGCATGAGATTACTTTCCACGATTCTTCCCAGGTTGGTTGTTTCATTATCTTAGCTAAAGTTATACTCTTTTGCCTGCTCCACACTGCAATGCAGAGTTCTGTCCTCAGCCTACTTTTTATCTTTACATTGATCTTGAGTCCCACCAATAGAACAATTTTTGTCTCTGGCATGTGAGCTTCAAACTGATTCCCAAGTGCTTATGTGTACCTAAAATACAAACTTGTTAATCTTCTCAAAATCAGCAAGTTCAAAATTCAACTGCCTTCTGTCTCCTCAGGCATATTCACACCTTTTCTTTGCTTGCTGGTCTCAGTTAATATCTCTATTTATCTGTGCCAAAATAATAGGAATTATGAGAATTTTTTGTCATTGTTGTTTTTTAGATGGAGTTTCATTCTTGTTGCCCAGACTGGAGTGCAATGGTGCAGTCCCAACTCAATGCAAACTCCACCTCCTGGGTTCCAAGCAGTTCCTCTGCCTCAGCCTCCCAAGTAGCTGGGATTACAGGCGTGCACCACCATGCTCAAATAATTTTTTTTTTTTTTTTTTTTTTTTTTTTTTTTTTTTTTTTTTGTATTTTTAGTAGAGACTGGGTTTCACCATGTTGTCCAGGCTGGTCTCAAATTCCTGACTTCAGGTGATCCGCCTGCCTCAGCCTTGCAAAGAGCTGGGATTATAGGTGTGAGCCACCACACCTGGCCAAGAAATGTTTTAAAAAATCCCACTTCTTTTTTTTTTTTTTTTGAGATGGAGTCTTGCTCTGTCACCCAGGCTGGAGTGCAGTGGCGCAATCTTGGCTCACTGCAAGCTCTGCCTCCCTAAAATCCCACTTCTTTTTTTTTTTTTTTTTTTTTTTTTTTTTGGAGACGGAGTCTCGCTGTGTCCCCCAGGCTGGAGTGCAGTGGCGCGACCTTGGCTCACTGCAAGCTTCGCTTCCCGGGTTCACGCCATTCTCCTCCCTCAGCCTCCTGAGTAGCTGGGACTACAGGCGCCCACTACCGCGCCCGGCTAATTTTTTGTATTTTTAGTAGAGACGGGGTTTCACCGTGGTCTCGATCTCCTGACCTTGTGATCCGCCCGCCTCGGCCTCCCAAAGTGCTGGGATTACAGGCGTGAGCCACCACGCCCGGCCAATCCCACTTCTTTATCCTTCTCTTTACACAACCTTTCACCAAGGCTAGCATATTTGCCGCCTTTATACAAACCTAATGTGCCTTCTCTCCTCATATTCAGTTGCTATGATTTGGGGTTTAGTCATCTCTGGTATAGACCATCCCATTAAAAACCTACATAGACCGAAGAATAAAAACTAAAGAACGAGAATGAATCTCTTTTTGGTGACCAAGTAGAATCTGCCTAAAACCATTGTCATAAAAGCAATTAAAAGCAATAAATTTTTAAAAGGGACATATCACTGATTCATTCCGAAAAAGCATGAACAAAAGGTTTTTGCTCTGTTCCAGATATATCTTGTCTAAGGGCTAACACTGTTTCAGTAAAAATATCTAGCCATAAAATTTAAAAAATATTATTTGCAATGCTTAAGCCTGCAGATATGTAATGTTATCACTGTTTTGTGTTGACAGCATTGCTTTATGCAGTTCTTGTATTTGAAAGGAATTGATCCTTTTAAAGAAACATGGTGTATATTGTTCTTACAGGACAAGGTTCAGTGGTGTAAATAATAAATACGTTTTCTAAAAAAAAAAAAAAAAAAAAGGAAAAAAGAAAAAGAAAAAGAAGAAACCTACATAGCCTTCTTAGCTCTATGTTTGTTCCTAGTAAATACATCACTCCACACTGCAACCACATTCCATTTTCTAAGAAGAAAATCTGCCCATGGCATCGTCTTCCTTAAAATCCTTTCGTGGCTTTCGTCACCTACATTAGAGTTACAAGCATGACTACAGCAATGCTTTTTGATTTGGTCCCTGCTAATTTCTCCTTTCTCTCCTATTTGCAATTTACACCCTGTTAATGACAAAATTGTTCCCATTTCCTGCACTCACACACGCTCTCCTATGTTGTGGATTTTTTACTTTGGCTAAAGGCTTGGAATGACCTCTTCATCTTTCTTCACCTACTCTTACTCATCATTTAAGACCCAAGTCAGACACCTTCTCCCACAGGAAGCCTCCTGTAAAACCAGTTGGGCTCAGCGCCTAACATCTGTGTTATCTGAGCAATTACCATGCTGTGTTTGTTTTTTTATTTTTATGTAACTCTTTCCCTCATTAGATTGGAACCTCCTCAAGGGCAGGAATCACATCTTACTCATTTTTTTCTTCCCCACAAAAAATACTTCAGTGTGTCGAAATGATTCCAAGGCTGAAAACGATAGCTATTCATTGAAATAAGATGGATAAAATTATTATCAATAATACTGGTTTTCTTTCTGCTCTATGGATATCTTGATGTAATTGAGTAAAAGAACGTAAATCAAACATGTACATTATTGTCTCTAATAATCCCCTTAGGAAAAAAAAGTAACCTTTCTTCCCAAAATAATAAGAATGGTGGACACCCTCCAGAAACTTTAACTTCAGCCAAATTCTTCTGCACCATACCAATTACTTTTAATGTCAGAAGCGTGTAATTGACTTTATCCCAGGTTCTTACTTGAGAGTCTAGTGTAGGAGGTATATTACAAATACTTTTATTTAATAAATTAAGATGTTGTTATTGGGGCTATCATAGTTACTGTTGAATAGTTTGAATGGCAGAGTATTATATAACAGTTACTACATTTTATTCTCCAATTAAAATTATAGATTTGCTTGGAGAAATATGAACCATTAAATTCTTATTCCTAACCCAAATAATTAAATATTGCTAATAATTTAAGTGATACATTTTACACTATGCTTTTGAAATACACTTTTGGATATACTATTTCAGCACTAGAAGGAACTGAAGGTGGAATTTATCTAATCCATCTCATTCATGTATAGAAAAGGATATCAAGCCCCCAAGAAATTCATTAACCCATAATATATAATTGGTTAGTGCCCAAACTGTAAATGGAACTCAGGTTGGGATTCCCTCATCATACTGTACTGCCTCTTCCTTTGTTATTTAATAATACAATCTATGCATTTTTGGCCTAAACCTAAGCCTGCACTCACACAAACACATGCACAAACATACGCACATACACAGTCTACTACATGAAGTGATTAAATAATAAAATCCTTGTGTTGTCATTCCTACTTGGATCACTGAGTAATATAAAAGGCCCAACTCGAAAATTAACTGAATCACTAAGAAGTGGTTACACAACGTTCTTCTCTGCTTTGTAGTTTCATTCCAGATTCTATGCAGGTATATGTAACAAAATGAAAGTCTGAAAAGTGATGTTTCTTCCATAGCATATATGAAATAAAACTCTTGGAGGAACAAGAAGATTCTAAAGTGCAAATACTAGTCACAAATATTTAAAATTGAATTAAGGTGTAAATAGGCCACTAGTCCATCTGTTGCAAAATAACATTCTATTTAGATGTTGAATATAATTTCTAGAGCATTACATATACTCAGTATCCAATTCTGGTAATGAGACTCGGGTGATAGTGTTTACCTTTAGATCCATGTATAATGCAGTAATAAGAAACCTGCAGTTTTCTGTGTTCTGAATCTGATTTCTGAAACCAGCCTTTATCACTTTTTGCAAGACTGAAATCTGAGAGCAATTCTTTGGAATAAGGAAATGGGTCAAAGTCAACCGTTCCACTGATACTTAAGATGCCAGAAATCACTCATGAGTTTCTATCATTCAGTAGAGAAGAGAATTATTTTATGACACTTTATTGGAAACTACCTCAGCTTAACTAAATACTTTTTTAAAGATAAGAGTAATTATCTTTCATCCATGTTTTAAAGTTTATAGTTGAATGACATGTAGATTGTTGCTGTATATTTCTAAAAGGCTAGTCTTACGTTGCCTCCCTGATTTAATCACAAATTTTTGATGGCAGAGAATGTATTCATTTGTCTTTCCGTTATATTTATTTATTTATTGAGACAGAGTCTTGCTCTGTAGCCCAGGCTGGAGTGCAGTGGCACAATCTCGACTCACTGCAAGCTCCGCCTCCCGGGTTCACGCCATTCTCCTGCCTCCGCCTCCGGAGTAGCTGGGACTACAGGCGCCCGCCACTACGCCCGGCTAATTTCTTGTATTTTTAGTAGAGACGGGGTTTCACCGTGTTAACCAGGATGGTCTCGATCTCCTGATCTCGGGATCCGCCCACCTCAGCCTCCCAAAGTGCTGGGATTACAGGCGTGAGCCACCGCGCCCGGGTTGTCTTTCCGTTCTTAACATTTTAGTATATAACCTAGCATAAAAGTTTAATAACTATTTTGAATTACATTAAATATGCACGCGTGTATATAAGGTAGGCATGCATGTATACATAAGTATATACACATATACGTTTATACATAAATATGTATACATATGTGTGTAGGTATGTATACATGTGCGTGTGTGCATATACACATATATAAAATACACAATACTAAAAATGCCTTATAACCTTGGGAAGAGAAACATCCACATGACAGCAATCTCCTCACTGTTTCTCCGTTTTAGGGTCCTCATTCCACACACAGCCTTATTCTCTCACAGCAGTCTTCCTTTATTGCAGCGCAATTGCACGGAAACCTGCCTCCCACAGCAACAGCCCCACCAAACTCCTAGGAAAAGGAAGACACATTTTTCCTACACCTATGTCCACAGGAAAACGACTTGACCTCTTAAATTTTATCATGCCTGATTTTCAGCTTATGGGTCAGAGAACTCGGCAAAATGAAAGCCACTTTTGCCAGACCTATACCTAATGAAATTCTATTATTTAAGCATATTTCATTATCCTAAAACAAACTACTCTTGTACATATCCCAAAACAGAACACAGTAATTTCTGCAGTTAAACATAGTTTCTAAATATAGCCCTTTTAAGCAATTATATTTTAAGTAAGAAAATGGTCTTTGACCAGTTTTCTAATTCTGGAGTTTGTTTTTCAAATGGATCTTAGTGGGTTGTGGAGTACATAGAATCGTTTGAATCAGGATTTGATAAAATGGGCAGAGTTCTGAAAACCTTCAGATTTTGTTTTAAATCCTACTTTCACTGTTCATCTAAATAATAGTTTTGACAGCCAGCTTTGTCTCTTGCTGTCAACCCCACCCTGCATCTCCCAGGAACCATGACAATAGTCAGGAAGTAATTCACTGACATTTATTGAGGTCCCATTGTGTGAAAGGAATGTTACTAGGAACCTCACAGGAAACAGTCCATATGAGCCTCACCACTGAAGAGGTCTCTCAATTAAAGCAGTGCTGCAAGACGAATATATTAATGAAATATGCACTGTATGACAGGATGAATACATGTAAACATGCCCAAACACCTATATGCATAGAGATTTAACTAATAATGATAATCACTGTTTGGGTGCCTATAATTAGGATAAATAATTTTGCAAGACTCTGTAAATAATTGAATATTTAAAGGTGAGTAATCAAAGTACAGATAGAATAAGTTACAGAAAAGGATATTTACTATAATATATAATTGCTGTGATATAAAACATAGAAAAATATCTTACTATTTTTTTTTAACCATATCCTGTCATTTGTTTATGCAGTTGAACAAGAAAGAACTATAGAAAGTACCCATTTAATAGGAAGTACCCATTTAATAGTATATACTTTGAGAGGCTGAGCCGGTTGGATCACCTGAGGTCAGGAGTTCGAGGCCATTTAATAGATAAGTAACAGCAGTCAGAACATTCAATTAATCTAAATTTTATTTGGAGTAAATAAAATGCTATCTTGGTTTCTACAATAAACTAAGCATTTAAAAATTCACCCAAGTAAAATTGGGTTATTTTATTTTCTTTCTTAATACTTTTTAAGTATATATTTATTATGGAGGTATTAACATTTAAATAAATAGGAATGGGAAGAATGCCATAGTGTCAATCATGTAATTTTTGTGAAATTATTCTGAGATTGTGTGAGGGAAAGGAAATATGATCTAGCTGCTGGGATTGCAAACAGCCCGTCACTGTTAGATAGTTGAAGTGCCACATCCTGCATCTTGTTAAATGTAACTCAATCATCTCTATTTCTGAAAGAAAGGTCTTTAATTTCATCCTGGCACTCTAGTTTTAAAGTAGACTGAAGCCTAAGTTTGTTTAAAGCTACAACATGATTATTGCTATAAAATAATTAGTGACCTTTGAACCACTTTCTGATAGACTCAGTTTAGTAAGAGACTAAGTGGCTTTCTACATTTATTTAATTCATATTTGAAAGTACTGTTGAATACATTTGAAACAGTATTTTTGAGGCACTACAATAGGAATGAACTTTCAAAATTCTGGATAGTGTTATAAAACATGATTCTTCAAAGTCTACTGAATATATCACACTACTTATTGCTAAAAAATCTAGGAATTTTGTCATGGATTGAGACTTATGCATAGGAATTGTAATTCTATTCAGATTATGGCAGTTATATTTTCATGCTTAACTTTATACTGTTTCTAGACTTCTGGAAATTATTATGAAAAAATAAATATGGACATGAATTATTTTGTAAATTTAGATATCTGTAAAAATTCATCTCATGAATTTAAATGATATTTTTGTGGGTGTCCATTTGCAGATCTGAGAAACTGTTAAAAGATGATTGCATAACTGTAATCATTGTCATGTTTTTGCCAAGCTATTTTAACAATGATATCAAAGGTAAAGAGAGAATGTTCCTGTTGAAACTATTATAGTAAAAATTCCACCAGAATGGAAAATTAACTTATTTACCAGCCAATCAGGATTCCCCAGTGTTCTGAAAACAGCATGAAACAAAACTTGTTGAGTAGTTAAAATAGTAAAGAGTGCTATTGACCTATGAGATGTAATGACTTGAAATATAAATAGTAGCAGGAGATATTCCCATAATAATTGTACAGGTGTTTCACCTGTTGACCTTAACTTCTCTGCTTCCTAAAGTTAACTATGACACTTATCTGGGAAAATAATTTGCTCTGAAAAATAAATATTCACTAACTCATGCGGTTTGTAACTTAGGTTATTAAAACTCACTCACATGTTGAGGATTTAGTACTAGTAATGGGTCTTCTAATAATTTAGGGCTTGATTTACCATAAAAGATAACATTCTTTCTGTGCAAGCCACGAAAGATGGAGGATCTCAAATGCACATCTGGCCAAGTGAGTCACCAGCAATTTGTGAAGTGGTGAAATGTTGTTCTCTTTCAATTTGCAGCTGCCTGCAGTTGCAGGGCTGATTAGCAAAGGCAACCTCATACTTGTTAGTCTTAAGTCATGCTTTCTCTGCTTACTACTGCCCTCTCTAATCTTCACGTTTTAATACAGATGATCTGAATCTTCATGGTAAAACCTACTGCATTTGATATGTAAATTTAGCACATTTAAAATCTAACATGTAATACATAAAGGGCAACTTTTCTTTCTTTCTTTCTTTCTCTCTCTCTCTCTCTCTCTCTCTCTCTCTCTCTCTTTCTTTCTTTCTTTCTTTTTGTTTTTTTTGAGACGGAGTCGCTCTGTCGCCCAGGCTGGAGTGTGGTGGCGCGATCTCCACTCACTGCAAGCTCCGCCTCCCGGGTTCACCCCATTCTCCTGCCTCAGCCTCCAGTGTAGCTGGGACTACAGGCGCCCGCCACCGCGCCTGGCTAATTTTTGTATTTTTAGTAGAGACGGGGTTTCACCGTGTTAGCCAGGATGGTCTCCATCTCCTCACCTCGTTATCCGCCCATCTCGACCTCCCAAAGTGCTGGGATTACAGGCGTGAGCCACCGCGCCCGGCCAAGGGCAACTTTTCAAGCCATAATATTAACAAAAGCCTAGATCCTCCTCTCTTTCATTTAGCCTTTGTGGTACCTATGTGAAGTGATTCTCAAGAAGTTGCCTCCTCTTTCTCCTAAAGGGCATTTCGGAATCACTAATGTTTCTCCTCAGTATCTACCTGATATCTTCATGCCCCATGTTCAGTTCTGATGCCCAGAAGCTTACCCAAACTCTGTGACTGCAAAATCCGACTCCACAATGTCAGGGAGTGTGGAACCCCGGATGTCCTTGTATTTGGCAATAAAAAAATATATATCCCATTTGACAGCCATGATGGTGATCAACTGCTTTCTAGACAAAGAAACTGACATTTATATTATATTGCTACAAATTATGATCTTATGATTTAAATCCAGATGTTCTGTCTTACACAATACATGAATTTTCACAGTTGTGGTGCTTTATTTCTTGAGAGTTTCATAACTATCATTCTTAATTTTTAAATTAAAAAAATGGAGCATTACCATTTGGAAACACTACACATTTAGAAACACCGTAGAATACTCATTTTGATTATTATCTATAGGAGTAACATAATAATCATAGTAACTATGGTAAATCTGAAGAGGAGTCTTTAATCTCAAAAGAGATATATAATTGCATAAAAGTTAGTAACAATGAAATTTTCTATGTTTTGAAGGATAAACTAAACATATTTTGTTTTGTGAACTATAATATACTTATTTTAGCAGTGTTTTAGAATTCTCTCTAATGCCATGGGCTGCCTTCCAATACATGCTTAATATAAAAGCATGAACAACTAGTGCAATTATATCTACAAAGAGACTGGGTGTGTGGCTCACTCTTGTAATCCCAGCACTTGGGACGCTGGGGCAGTTGGATCACCTGAGGTCAGGAGTTCGAGACCAGACTGACTAACATAGTGAAACCCCGTCCCTACTAAAAATAAAAAAAAATTAGTTAGGCATGGTGGTGCACATCTGTAATCCCTGCTACTTGGGAGCCTGAGGCAGAATAATTGCCTAAACCTGGGAGACAGAGGTTGCAGTGAGCCGAAATCATGCCATTGCATTCCAGCCTGGGCAACAAGAGTGAAACTCTGTCTCAGGGAAAAAAAAAAAAAAATATATATATATATATATATAAAATAACATATATATTATATCATGTATAATATCATATATAATATATGATATGATATAATATATGATATAATATATAATTATATATTATATATACTATACATACTATATATTATATATGTCATATAATATATAATATACAATATATAATCATACATCATATATTGTATATTATATATTATATAAAATATAATATAGTATATAGTATATAATCTATATACACACAAATAAATAATTTCTACAAAAACTGTTAAAACTAGATTTCTGAACATAGTATTTTAACTAGTATACATTTCCCTTTACTAATTAATTAATCCATTAATTAATAAGATAGGCATTACTCTGTGCCAAATTTTATGCTGAGCATTAAAAATAAAATAAGAAAAAAAAAAGGCTTCTCTTTCCTTTGAATTTAGAGTCTACTGAAGAAATGTGATACAAAGCAATAAGTGCCATAATAGATAAATGCACTCAACACCATAGAAACATAGGAAGAAGGAGCTCCTAGAATACTTGAAAAATATTGTGATTATTATGCAAGCCTTTTTCAAAAGTATGTAAAGTAATCCTATATACTGAGACCCTAATGCAAAATCTTATATCCTGAGTCGCTAATGCAAACTGTAGGCAGATTAGCTTTAGGAGAATACAATAGCCCTTAATCATGAGTAATCCAACAAAATATATAGACAATCTGTCATCTGCTAGAGTCTTCTAGAAGAATATAGAAGATGTTAATAGAAGGGATGAAAAACAACACAGGAATTAATGAAATGAGTATAACAGCATAGATGTATTAAAAAATTAAGCACATTATGCCAAAATAGATACAGGAAGATTTATAGATAGTTTATATAACTTGGGGCAGGGAAAAAAGAGATAAATTGACATTAGCACATTCATGACTAGGAATATACATTGCTATCCTAAAAAAATAACCTGTGATTAGTTTTGTAAGTCACAAAGACTGGTGCCTAAACATATCTCAAAATTTTGTTGAATGAATGGATAAATATAAAGGAAACAATGCAAGATATTTGATAAGTAAAATGTTTTCAATGTTTACCGGTTTTGAGAGTAGAGAAAGAATATATTTAAAATTATTTCTCTAGAAACAAATTAAGTGCGCTGGATTGCACACTGTGGCAAGCACCTACCAAGTCATGTCAACAACCCAAGAAAGAGACTACCACATTAACTCGATTTGCTCTATTTCAGTTTTCCTATTTCCATAAGTGATTGCAATTTTGACTTACTAGAACAGAAAGAGGCTTCACAGCATCAATAAATGTGCAGTGAGTATTTAATAGATGAAATTAGACCACTAAAATATTAGATTATTATTTTTAAAATTGACAATAAAATTGAATATATTAACTGTGTAGGACATATTGTTTTAAAGCATATATACAATGTGAAATGACTAAATCCTAGCTAATTAGCATATGCATTTCCTCCCATAGTTATCACTTTTGTGGTGAGAACACTTTGCATTCACTCTCTTAGCATTTTTCTAGAATTCAATATATTGCAAACTACAGTTGCCGTGTTGTACAATTTTTTTTTTTTTTTTTTTTTTTTTTTTTTTTTGAGACGGAGTCTTGCTCTGTCACCCAGGCTGGAGTGCAGTGGCCGGACCTCAGCTCACTGCAAGCTCCGCTTCCCGGGTCTACGCCATTCTCCTGCCTCAGCCTCCCGAGTAGCTGGGACTACAGGCGCCCATCACCTCGCCCGGCTAGTTTTTTGTATTTTTTTAGTAGAGACGGGGTTTCACCGTGTTAGTCAGGCTGGTCTCGATCTCCTGACCTTGTGATCCGCCCGTCTCGGCCTCCCAAAGTGCTGGGATTACAGGCTTGAGCCACCGCGCCCGGCCTCGTGTTGTACAATTCTATCAAAAACATCGAATGTCATTTCAACAAAGTTACACAATGAGAACTACACTCATTGTCTGAAATCATAGTTTCAAAAAATAAATTAATTTGTTTTCCTCACGTATAATCCGCACATTATGGCAGTTCACTGATAAAGCTTTAGCTGAGATGGCCAGGTGTATGTAAGAACACAATTGCATTGGGCAAACATCATTTTTGTCTCAAAAGGAAGATTATAAAATTTAATTAGATGTTTGGGGATGTTTAAAGTGCTTTAAGTCACCAAAGTTATGTATCAACTTTAAAAAATCAACCAAAGGAATACTCACATTGTCACTTAAGTCTTCAAGTCAAACTTTTTCAACTTGAATCTGTAATTTAAGAAGATTCAAAGTTAGATGTATTGGATGTTATTTCTGTTCTCCTTGATACAACAGGAAAAGGAAAATGAATTTATGTCGATTGATTTTCAAAGGGATTAGTTCTAAGGATATGCTCTAATAAAAAAGGGGATATTTAAAAACATATTATTGTCCATAATAAAAGCATTGTTAACTAATAAACAAGGCATTTTCTAATCTCCTCCATAAGGTGACAGCTGCTTTTGTAGCCAAGGCAGTGAAATTAAACCTGGAATATAATGCTACTCTACACATTGGGGGGCGGGGAAAGCATAAACTGGATCAAATGATATTTTACACTTGAGACAATATGGAATAAAAATAATTGAAGTCATTTTTTTCTCTAACTATTGCAACTTAGAGAAATCTGTGCCCTTAAAAAGCAGAATGCACAGTAGATTTTGAATCACCGTTTACCAAACAGTTGGTTTTGCCATTATAATAAACCCTTTTAAGGAGCTTTAATTCTAGGTTTCAGCATTCCTGTTCTTAATCCTTATCAGCTTCAAGTTCATTAAAAACATTTAAAACAAAGAAAAAAGGCCTCTTCCTAGGCTATAGATATTGTAATAAACTTACATCTGAGGTGCAACATTCTTTTTCAGTGGATAACAAAGGGAAACTCTATGCATCTGCTTTGCGTGACTCAGATGTAAAGTAATCCTTTCAACCATATTGCTTAGTCTCTTCACTTTGTTTATTTAGTGTAGACCTACTTATTTATTTATTCAGTGAAAAGGTGTGTGTATGCCTTTACTGAAAGCGAATAACTAATAACTTAATATCCTGAAACACCCGATAGCCAACCTGCTCATTTCATTTGTATTCCACAGATGCCTCATTTTTTCCTCCTCACTGCCTAGCCTGTACTGATCAGTATTAACAATGGGATTTTTGTCTCACTTGAAAACTTTCTTGTTCCATTTGAGTTGAGGTGGAGACTCTCACTCAAAAAAAAAAAAAAAAAAAAGAAAAAGAAAAAGAAAAAAACAGGTATTTTCAGTGTTTCACTGCTTTTAATATATTAGTATTCCGGAACACTGCATTCATACTTCAGATAATCTCACAAAGTAGCTGTAGTGATGACAAGACCCTTAAGCAGATAGAAATGGCAAAAAGAAAATGCCACTTTCAAACAATCTGAAATGTTAAAAATTTAAGAAGACAAAAGAAAAGAGAGACCATAGAAATGATAAATCATTCCTATAACTGGATTTTAGCTACATTTGGCAAGTGGGATACTAACCATAACTTATGAAATTTTATGCATCCCTTCTCTTGTCACTCTCTTTCATCCCCCTCAAACTTACTAACCTAATAAAGTTCACCTACCGGCTCCATTACTCAAACTCTCAGGGAAAGGACAGTTTACCACTAGAAGACTTTCTCTGTAATTTCTGATAACCTAAATTGTCTAGGATTTTCTTCAAATCTACCGTCATCATCAATGACTATTTGAACAGTTTTTGTTCTCCTTCTATATTGTTTTAATATTAAGACTTATCACATCAATTCATTTGAAAAACAAGGAATATTTTTATGCTCTGAGTCCCTATTTACCTTAAAGTATTATAAACGTTAATATTGCAAAAGAAAACAGGAAAACACAAAACTTTTTTTTTTTTTTTTCTCCAAACTGTTACAAATTCAGTCCAGGAGAAGTAAGAGCTTCTTTTACTGAAATCACTATTCATGATGAGGGTGGATCGGGGCATGGGGGGTGGGAGAGTCAAAGGGAGAGGGAAGAGTTAATGCTTCCCTAGAGATTGAATTCTCTTTGCATTTTATCAATTCCTTCTCTCAACTCATGCTTTCACATGTTGCTTATACTGAAAGCATTCATAAGGGTCAGATTCTAAAAGTTTAACTTAATTTCTTAAACATTGCTTTTAACCTCCACCCCCAGTTTCCAGCAACAACTGTAATAGTTCCTAAATCACTATCATTTTTGGCTAGAATGAATAATAATACATCAACTATTTAGTTTCCCCAATTAATAGAGTGTCTTCTGATCGTCTAAAGAATTTTTTCACCCACACAATTCTTTTTTAGAAAAAAAAGGTTCAAATTTCTTGTATAGAAAAACCCTCATTAAAAATGAATTTCCAACATCAGAAGTCAGAGCAAGGCAAATGTTTGACTATGACATTTGCTAAAATTCTGTTGATTGTAAGCCGTTTTCAAATATGAATGAAGCATTCCTTGAAGATAAAAATGGAAATAAAAGATGTTGATTGAAAAATAATATGTTTTTTACATGTCTCAATTGAAAAACACCTTGCCAAGAACACTAAAATTTGTGTTTTTAGTACTGGTTTCCTCTTTGGTGTTATTTCTTAGAAGAACAGATTAACTAACTCATTTAAAAATTCCTAATTTAGTAATTTCCTTTAAAGAGTTCATCTGCTTCTGAGAGTGGCACACTTTTGGGGATTTCCTGTATCTGATCACAATAAAATGGGTGGGGAAGGTGAACTGCAGAAAGAGCTGAGATTATTTAATCAAGTGCATCGTAATTTCAGATACATTTTGTCCACTAAATCTTTGAAATAGATCTAAAATACAATTTCTCCTTATATTCTTTTATGCACAAATACAGCTAGTATTTCTACCTAACCATTCGCAGAGAGATCAGGGTATGTGTAACCTAGGAAAGTACTTAGACGACTATCTCACAAATTAGGAAACAATGCTGCTCTTAAATTACAGTGTTTATTATTATCCAAATGTGTTTCAATAATAGCAAAATATAGAGAGTGAACATTTTAAAATTATACCCATTGGTTTCATCCAATTCTTGAAAAGATAAAAAATACATAGCCAATGTGTAAATACTTTAATATGTATCTTCTATGACTACAGAGGTCTTTACTGAAAAACAAGTTAACTATCCTGTTGTGAAGTGGGAAGTATTGTTCCTCTAGAAGATCAAGCACACCATCCAGAAAGTTGCCACTGTCAAAAATTTTAGCACTCTTTCTCAATACAGAGGGAGGTGAAGTTAAAAACTACTGATTTATTTGACAGAAAAGTATACAACGGCATGATCATCCTATTAAGCAACTGCTCAAATTTAACTCCATGGCAGAAGTTAATCATATTTGAAAACTCGAATTGTTAGAACATATTAGACACTCAGTTACAAATACAGTTAAATATAGTACATGATGTAAATTGTGGGTTAGAAAATAATTGAAAATAGGCTACTTAGGGGAAGAAATATATAAGAATATTTCACTTATACCTTAAATAAAATTCAATGTTAAAAGGCCAATATAAGTCTGGTCACAGTGACTCATGCCTGTAGTCCCAGAACTTTGGGAGGCTGAGGCGGGTGGATCACTTGAGTTCAGGAGTTTGACCCCAACCTGGCCAGCCTGACCAACGTGGTGAAACCCTGTCTCTACTAAAAATACAATTAGCTGTACAATTAGCTGGGTTTGGTGGTGGGCACCTGTAATCCCAGCTACTCGGGAGGCTGAGGCAGGAGAATCACTTGAAACTGGGAGGTGAAGATTGTAGTGAGTCAAGATCGTGCCACTGTACTTCAGCCTGGGCAACGAGAGCAAAACTCTGTTTCAAAAAAAAAAAAAAAAAAAAAAAGCCAATATAATATAATATTTGTGACTTTTAAAAAGTAGTAAGTGATACAGTAAAATAAAATCAATGGTTATGGTGTCAAATACAGCAGGTTTTCTAATTTCAGAAGTTAGGCCACAGAGTCTCAGAGTAAGGAGTGATCTGGCTGGGCACAGTGGCATACGTCTGTAATCCTAGCACTTTGGGAGGCCAAGGCAGGCCTGAGTTCAGAAGTTCAAGAACAACCTGGGCAACACGGTGAAACCCTGTCTCTACTAAAATACAAAAAAATTAGCTGGACGTGGCAGCATGCACCTGTAATCCCAGCTACTTGGGAGGCTGAGACAAGAGAATTGCTTGAACCTGGGAGGCGGAGGTTGCAGTGAGCCAAGATCATGCCACTGCACTCCAACCTGGGTGACAGAGCGAAACTCCGTCTCAAAAAAAAAAAAAAGAAAAAGAAAAAAGAAAAAAAAAAAGGACTGATCTTTGGAGGAGTGGATTAAAATCTTCAATGTACACATGCAGTCAGATTCCGATAGATTCTGATACCTCACATCGAGGTCTACCCGTATCTTGCTTCTACTTTAGTTGAGAAATAGATTGAAGTTTGATTATCCTCAGGTGTTTGGGGATATTAAAAAAATTTAAATACAATTTTATTCAACTCTGAGCAAACTCGAATGAGAAGGCAGTAGAAATATAATATTCCAAATGCTTTTGTGAGTATTTTTCAGGCATTTACTTTCTTCTTTCATTTTTAATTTAACATTTGAATTATCTGTGTGTGGCCGGACATTTCTAATATTTTACAACTTAATCAGTCTAGGACAGTTAGTTTGCCTGAATAATTTACTATTTTTACATTTCTTAAATAAAAAATCTGCAGAAAAGCAAATGTAAATGCAAACTCATGAAACTTTTAAACATCTGGAAAAACACGAAGATCATAAATAATTTGGAGGGTAAGAAAAATATCAAAATAAATAATCAGATCACAGTTTATAAAAATAGTGTATATGTGGAGGTGTCTGTGCTACCAACTTCTATGCATCAACATTGATTTAAATTTTTCGTTTTCTGAAGTGAAATAACTCTGTCCTGATTTTGTGATTCAAAATCCAGATTTTATGTTTTTCTTCCCCCAGGTAGCAAATTTTGACCCTCTTTTATCTAAATGTACAGCCTTTTGTTTTACTTGGAGCATATCAAAATATTTCAGGAGTAGACATTACACAGGTGAAATGGATACGCTTATACATATTTTTATCCTGTTTAGTTTTGACAAAATAACTTGCTCTTCTAGAAAACAAGAGTAAACATATAAAAATATTTTAAAGACATAAAATATATACTAATAAAATGGTAAAACTATTTAAAGTATTTAAACTAATTATATGTGAGATTTCAATAGGCTGGTTCATTAGTCCAATCCTTGAAATAATCCCAAAGCGACATGAATTCCTCTGCAGAATGAATGTCTATAGAGAGTAATCCATGGAAGACAGACAAGCCTCTTGTCATCTGTATCCTTAATCCATTGCCTAGAGCATGAAAAGTGCCCAGGATAACAAGTGTGGGAATCAGTAAAATCAACATTATTTTTGGATTTTATTTTCTTAACAATACTGGCTGATCAATAGGCTTGCGGAAACTGACAAATACAATAAGATCTGTTTGATGAGTCAATCTAGTGAAGTAGAGAGAATTCCTCCTCCCTTCTCCCCATTCTCCCCCTCTTTAAAATCCTCCTGGTCCTCTTCCTCCTTCTCCACCTACATTCACACAAGCCACACATTCAAAGGCAGAGAGGGAGAGAGAGAGAGAGACAGCGCTGTGCTTTCTCTGTTGGTCTGTAGACATTAAGTAATGAAAGCTGTAGTGACAATGCTTAGATCATTTTCTTAAGAATACTAAGCCACTTTCAGTAGGTGTTTATGTTTTTAATTGTGAGACTCACTCTCTCCCTTCAATCAAGAAGTTTCCATACTATTGAAGTTGAGTCTCTGGATTCCAAGTGCTGTATCTGGAGGTGGGGGGTGGGGTGCGGTGGTAGGAGAGGGTAGGGCAGAATCAGTTGGGGGAATAAAGGAGAGAAAGTTCTGTTCTGTTAACTTTTTTGTACATCCCCTAAAGATTCTTATAAAAATATCAGCTTTGAGTAAAACTGAACCAAAAATAAGAGAGAAAACTGAGAGGCCACAGACAACTACTTGTTTCAGAAGGAAGAACTAATGGTGTTCGTATGACTGCATGAACACATGCCTATGCGAACCACAGAAAATTTAGTAACCCTTCAGCAGCTCATGAAGACACAGAGATATTCTTTTCATGTTACTCCTTGACACTCAGCAGGGACTTTTGTGAACTTTGTCATCTTCCGCTGCCCTTTAAACCAAAACTAGGGAAGTGTCTTTAATTAATGAGATGTGATGCATTAAAAATGTTAGACAGAACATTCCAGAAGCTGGAAAACCATAGATGTTTTTAAATTCTGAGTATCCTTTTGAGAATCCCCCGTTGTAATTTATAATTCTCAGAGGACCTATATTTGTCTTGAACTGATTGTTGGAATGGGCTTTACTAGGAATTTCTTCCCTGAAATTGCAGTGGGACAGAGGAAGGGGGTGGTTGAGCCCAGGGGGTTTGTTGGGAGGCGGGAATGATCTCTAACAAGGCTTTAAAACCTTCAGTGGTTAAAGTTGTATTGATGAGGATATATAGACACACACACACACACACAATGCATAAGTTCAACAGGATTGTATAATGAGCATGAATTGTAAATTTTGTAGGTAGCAGAATTCAGATTTTTTAAATCAAAATTGCACCCAAAAATGGCTATAAAACAACGCTTGCCTTGGGAAGTAAATTTATAGCTACATGCCTTTCACAGGCACGCCGGAGGGTTCTGCTCCCGGCTCTAATCTCTACGAGATGTTTTTTGCATGTGTTGTGTGACAGGAGGGAAGGGGAGTGGGTTGAGCTCGCCTGTTCTCCCATTGTCAGCCAGTCTAGTGAGTGTTGGGGAAACCTGTCTGTGGGATCTTGTGTCATCTCCCCCTACATGCGTACAGGAAAAGTCCGCGCTGCTCACGGTTTCTCTCTCTCTCTCTCTCTCTCTCTCTCTCTCTCTCTCTCTCTCTCTCTCTCTCTCTCTCTCTCTCTGTTTCCCTTTCATTCTGCTTCCCCGGAGCCGAATGAAGCAGTGAGCAGGATTAGAGTCTGCCACCGGCTATCAGAGGAGCTTAGATAAAAGGAACTGCTTCTTAAGCACCACTGCAGCAGACCTTGTTAATTTTTTTTTTTTTTTTTCTTTCCACACAACAGTTGTGCCTCATTATCCGGTGCCTGGCTCGGAATTTTTTTTTTTTTTTTTTTTTTTCTTTTTGGAGGGTTTGAAGTTTCTGTGCTTCAGTGACTGTTACAGAAGAAGAGGTGTTAGTGTTGCCATGAGGTCTTGATTGTCTGCATTTATGAATGAAACTGACCTAAATCACCTGTTACCTCCAGTTTCCAGATTGTTTGAACTTCTCTGGCCGCACAATACAGGAAGGAAGACTAAAGAAGCAAAGGGACCTACAGCGTCTGCAGCATGGGCTGGTTAACTAGGATTGTCTGTCTTTTCTGGGGAGTATTACTTACAGCAAGAGCAAACTATCAAAATGGGAAGAATAATGTGCCAAGGCTGAAATTATCCTACAAAGGTAAATCTTATTTTTCTTTTATTTGGTTATCTTTGTAATAACCGCCCCCCCTTAATTCCTTGAACTCCCTCCCAACCCCAAATCATCAAACCTTTAGTTCAACCCGGTAAACCTATGTGATTATGTGTATCTTTCTCTGATGCTTTAAACCCTTTTTGTAAAAAGCATGTCTTCTGTTTGATATATGACAATTTAAATGCAAACAAAGAACATTTAATCACATTTGCCAAAAAGAGCTGTACGCCTGGTACACGCTGATCTGTATATCTTATTATCCTATCTTATGCCTGTTAATTTTTCCGACTTTAATTCTATTAAAATATTTTCTTAAAAATAGAAATGCAAAAATGGTCTCTTTGTAGATGTGCATGCCTTACCTATAATTACTATGATGAATTGCATTTTCTTAGTTTTAGACACGAAATGGTTAATCGTCATCATGAATATTCAGTTTGTTCAAATCTGACAATCAGATGCTTAACATAAGCAGTAGATCATGGTTTGCCAAGAGAACATAAACTGGATGGAACAGACTAGTTTTTCCACAGCGTGTTATGATTGTACAAAAGACTGTATTTGACTAATTATGTAAAGCTAAAGTCTTTGAAATATTATGTTATTTAATTCTATATGTACTTCAATGAGAACTGCAGATGCATTACTGTCTACTTGCATAGGTAGTTGTGTAAACTTCTCTTTTAAAAACTATAAATTTAAGAGAGAAAAAAGAGCTTTATCATTAGTGCTTTATTTGGTTACAATTTAATGTATGTGTTTATTTTAATGAGGATTTTTTATATTTGTTCTACATTTGCTTAGATAGATCTTATAAATAGATGATGTGTAAAGTAATGCTAAAGTAGATCCCAAAATGATATACCTAAATTTAATCGCAGTAAATCTTTCTATAGCTCAGGCATTATTAAAATGGAGTTAAAGATTAAACTGCTTTAACTCAAGTAGTTTTACTCCCTAAGGTGTTGATTTCTTATGATTCTCAGATTTCTAAAATTGGGAGTGGAGCAGTGAGAAGCTCTAATTAAGCTTAGTTTTTAGCCTATAAGTTAAAAGAAAAATTATTGAAGGTATTTGTAGAGATGTATGTCTACTCTACCTTGCCCTTATGCCAGAAAACATATTACTTAATTCTCATATGATGGGGAACATCTTTTTCTGAATGCCCTAGTGTGTATGAAGATCTCAAATCAGAAAGAGAGATGTAATTTTCACACTTTGAATTAGAAAATTAAACACCTAGTAATGTGTTTGTTTGGACTTAGTGCTCGTTAGATAAAATTCATTGAATTAGAATATTTATTTACTTTTTGGTGTAATGTTTTCCTGAGTATCAAGTTGGGAATAGAGACTTAAACATCAGCAAACAGAAGTGCAATTGTACTTATGTAAGTTTTAAAAAATCATATAGCATTAATTATTTAATTAATTTAGTAACTGTCTTTAAATTATCTCCATAGTATATGATATTATGGTATCTGTGTTTTTATCAGTTTTGCGTTCTGTTTTCACTCCTTGACAAGATGACATCAAATAAGTCTAAGTTGATGGTCCACTTTATCCAAGTTTATGTTCCCTATGAGTAAGTTTTACATGCAACTTTAGTTCTCAAAGATGTGACTAGCTATTTGTAATACTTTTAGTTTAACAGCTTAAAATCATGAAATATATTTTAAAAATCTAGGTTTGAATATATCTAAATGATAAATACATTTTAAAATAAAATAAAAATAGGGAATTAAACTTTTTTATTTGGCAAGAATTTTATTTCCATGGTAATAGGTTACTCTCCATGATAGAAGAGGCACTTGTTCTTGCTGTACGTTAAAAAGACTGCATTTAATTTGAATATCCTTTGTTGTGCACATATGCTTTAAACCTGTCTGATGAAGCAAGCAGTATTTATTAGCAAGGTGTATATATTTGATACTGTCTTTATAAGCCTTGTTTTAGTGGTGGCACCCATTAGAATTATTCTGCTTTCCTTTAAGTAAAAACTGCTCTACAGCTACGTAACAATTCCATTGATACACCTAGAGCTTAATAATTTGCTAAAATAAACTGTGAAATGAACAACAGCAAGAAGAATAAAAGGAATGGCCTGGGGAATCTTTTTTTCTGTTATTTTATTAATCTGTCATTACCTTTTTTCTCTACATGTACATTTGTTTGGCCAAAGCAAGTATGTGGTAGCCAATTGCCAGTACTTTGTTTCTAAAGTACAATAGAGATTTTTTTTAAGCTACTTCTTGCTTCTCCTTAATTAGATGTCAAACACAGTTAAAACATCCACTGCATTGCCCTTAAAAATATTCCAGCATGATTCATGAAGAGTTAAATCCCTGCCAACCTTAATTTCCCATGGTCACTTGTTTTCAAAGATCCACCATTAACTCTGTCATTGCTCAGGTTGCCAAGATGAAGTTTCAGGCAATCACTGTGCTTAGTTTCTACTTGTCATTTTTGCCTGGTAGGAGATGAAAGAGACTTGATATGTTAAAAAGAAGTAAAAACAGGAAGGTGGCTTTTGTAGCGGGTGTACATATCTAATAAGATACCTCTTTACTTTCTAGGAAAAAGGAATTGAATAGATGTGTTCAGGACCATCTGGAGAAGTGATAATATTAGAAAAATGGGGTATGCTGGCTTTTCCTCTGCACCAATCTGATTTAGAATCCTTATGGGGGAAGAAAATGTGAGAACTCTGTAAATCTCAGCAGTTACATGGAAATTATCCTTAAGAAACATTTACTCAGAAATACTTTTGTCATCTTTAAATATATGTAATATGGCTAAATGATAAAATCCTTCTTTTAAAAAGTGGTCCATGCATAAGTGTTTATTTCTTCTACAAAACTAGTCAAATTTCACTTTTCTCATGAAATACAGGAAAATTATATAATCTTCCACTTGGGATATGTGATACAATGAAGTCTTCAGAAAAACCTGCGTGAATCACAAGAAAATAATTAGGGTTTGGGTTTTAAACAAATGACAAATGTTCCATCATCCAATGTAATGGGCTATTCCAGGACACTGTGTGCTTCAGTTTTGGTAGAAATCAAAGACACATGCATGTCTCCATGTGATGGTGATCCTGTGAATCCAAAGGTTAAATCAATGATTTTAACCTTAACTTCATAGGAAGGACTTAGTAAATAGAACTTTAAAAAGTGGTAGACATTCTGAAGGCTTCCTTTTTTCTATTTTCTAAAGTTTTTTTTTTTTTTTTTTTTCAGTCAAGGTGTTATTATAAGAATGACGTTATCAATTAAATAAAAATTCTCATGTATATTTGTGACAAGAGAAGATCATTTTATTTAGTTAAAATTTCTGAAGTAAAATTTGCAAAAGTTCTTTACCTTTTGTTCAATAAATTACAATTAGTTCAAAAGTTAATTAATATGAATAATGATTTTCTAATTAAACTTTTTGTCTTTCCTTTAAGATTTTCTTTACTTTCACCGGAGCAGTATTTGTGTGTGTGTGTGTGTTTGTGTGTGTGTATACACCAATACATTTATGTGTACACATAGGTATACATATACATATATTTCAATACATAGGAAATATAACTTCATTTTATAATTTTATAATTCAGAAAATAACTTCATTTTATAATTGTGAAAATAACCTCAGCAATCTACAAGTTGCGAATCACAATACAATTCTTCATAAATAAAATTATCGGTTTAAAATGACATTGATATTTTAAATTATATATACCTGCGTGTATATATATATAATAATAGAGTGGGTATTGTCTTTTGTGTCCCATGAAAAGTTTTCATGGATGTCTTGAACATTCACATAACAGTATAAGATAGAGTTAGTCTTACCCTAAAAATCTCCTCACAGCTAAAATGAAATATTTTTAGGAAAGAGATGTGAGAGTTGGGGGGGAAGACACACCCACACACTCACATACATACGTACACACATGCATACAGCGATGAAGTTATCAATTATTTGCAATGACTTTTCTCAAATACTCACTGTATATTTGTCACCAGGTCTTTGGATGACCTTTTCTTCGCAAATTCTATTAACCTTATAAATCATATTTTGGTTCTGAAATCTTGAATTTAAACACACTGAAAACTAGAACTTTTTATTCATCTATACAACAAGTATACCCTGGCAAAATAATGTAAAATGAACATAAAATAAAACAGTCACACGTCTTGTGATACAATGCTGGTCAGATCAGATGAGGGCTAATATAAATCTCCAATTTGTGGATACTCTGCTTAAAGCTACCAACCTGATTGACCTTTGAAAGAATTTATACAGTGTAGACTTTAGCAATCAATAAAATAAGAAAATAACTGAGACTGCAACACAAATTCATGTAAGCCTCTAACTCACCAGCTTTAATAATGATATTCAGTCATTAACAGCTTAAATAAATATGGATACTGAATAGATAATTTTCCCGATTCTAACTTTTTAGGGTTTAGGGTTTATTTCTCTTCATATGAGTGATTTCTAGAGTTCTACGGTTGTCAGTGACATGAAATACATAGTTTGCTAAAATATTAGCAAACTAAACAGATATATTGATCTGCAATATCTAATTTTCCTTTATTTTCTGATTTTAATTATTATATAAATCATATATTATAATTTGGAGTCAATTACACTTCTGTAGTAAAGATTTAATGTATCTCAAGGATCTTTCAGTAATAAGTTTAATTAGAATTAATTAATATGATTGCATATGTTCCTAGTAATAAAAATTAATGTTAAATTGTTGTTATGGAGGATATTATGCTCAATGTGAATATATAATTGTATAGGGCATTAAATTTTCTATCATGTTTTCAGGTTTGCATTTTAAGAAACTTGTATTTTCAAGTTATTATGAATTTTAAGTTTTCTGTAAGAAATTGTGTGGTTTAACTTATCCCAATTTTTCTCATTTTAACTCCAGTGACACACCTTTGTATCATAGCTCCAAAAGTCAAAATACCACACCTTCACAAGCTTTGAAGAATTTCAAAATCTAAAGTCAGGATTATTCTGAATAACGTTTAACTTGAATTTTTACAAAATCTTCCAAAATGACCAATACTAATATAAATTTTGAATTGATCATTATCCAACAACTTTTATTTACAAAGTCATGATATTACAGTTACATATTAATCGACTAAGATATTGCTCTTGTCAAACCTTTATGAAAAAGTAATATGTGATAAATAATTCATTGCTTCAAAGTTATAGAGGCAAACTCTCCAACACTCATGACAGTCTGGAAATAAGTTTTGGACATGTGGTGAAGGTTTATTTTAAAAAGACCAACAGTTGTAAACATACATTTGAACAAGTGTGAATCTTGGGATGGCTTTTACCTTTCATGATTTCTAAGGTACTATATAAAGGAATTATCATGATTTGCAGTTCTGTGCTTCCACTAATAGGTGGCACTAGCAATTTGTGACAACTCTTTCATTAATTTGGAAATGGGCAGGCTACTAGGGTAAATATGCACAGAATAAGGTGTGCAGACCAAGTTCGGAAAAATTGGTGGAATAGTCATGAAATTTAACATTCACAAAACAGAAGCATTAGTTAAAATGAAATTTGCTAAAGATATTGATGTGCTATTTGCATGCATTTATTTGTACATTTTGATCCTGAAAAACTAAAATTTCTAAGTAAAAAGCAAATACATATATTTTAACTTAAATAAGACTTGATATGTGAAATTAATCTGTAAAAAGTAAAAGAAAATAGTGAATGAAACAATGATACTAAAAATTAGAATGATGGAAGCAGAGATTCATGTGCCTGTATATATTAAATATTATATATTATATGATGTGTGCTTACAAGAATGAAGTAGCCTGCCTGTGGCCCATTATTACAACCGTTTATGATTGGAGAGTAGGTAGTTGAAAAGGTAAAATAATGTTAAGAAAATTGCATTTGGTATGTTTTTAAAAGACTGACTCCTTTAAATTTGTAGGTTCTTTAACATAGTTATCTTAATTAAACATATAGAAGAATCAATACATTCTATCTGACACAAATAAGTATGAATGTCTCCAGCTACTATCTACCACTATTGCCAAGACATAAACATCAGTATAAATAGGCAATCCACACACTATTTCCAAACAGTAACAAAGCTGGAGTCTGTCAAACCCAGGATAAGAAAATATACAATTTATACTTGAATTGGGGAATGAAGATAAGCAAAAATAAAATTCTGTTGATAAATATGAAGAATAGTTTGGTCTTGGTAGTTTTTACAAGCTTAGGGTAAAACTTAAAGGAACCACACATTTTAAGGAATCTTGTCATCTCCTGAATGAGTCATTAAACCTGCATTTCTAGGTTTCCCTTACTTGGAGAAATGTGGCGTGGGAAACTATGTTGACCAAAACTTACAGTAACTTAAAGTGTTGCAGCAATCATAAACATGTCTTTAGATAAAATATAACATGACCCACTTGAGGCTTCATCAGCAAGCCAAATGAAGCTTCATTCTATTGAATACGTCAATTGACTCACTCAGTCTGTGAAACTACTTATGTGAATCATCTTCTTGTGCCAGATTCTAAGGTTCTTAAGGCTGGATATGTATTATTTTTCATCTTTATATTCTCAATGGCTAGCACGGAATTATTCGTTGTTGAATGATTTTGTGCTTTACTTGGCACACCTTTTAAAAATTAACAAATAATATGTCTGTTAATAAAACAAAATTATTTCTGGAGATAATAACAATGAAAATTTATAATAAATCAATACATTATGAAAGAATTGTGCATTATAATATACAGTAGAGAAAGTAAGTTTAGTGTTAGGTGCCAGGGCAGGAGGATATCAGTCAAGGCATTTAAGAGTGAGCAAAGGATTGTGAGAGTAAGACTATCTCCATAAACAGTATCTCCTTCTGAACCAGGCCTATTCCAGAACTGAATCAGAAAGTATCCAGGTCATATTTGATAGTCTGCAGCTAAGGGATAGGAAACGTACAATAAATACATTGGAAGGCTCTAGAAATCAGGAACCAGGCTGAGGAATTATTGCTTTCCTTTGGATAAAAACCCTGATTTTCCTTATCCTCTTATCAGATCACAATATATACAGCCAGAAAAGAAAGTGAGGTTTCTACTCTAAAACCCAGTAGTAGCTAAAGATAAGCGAAAGCATCCCCTTCTCAGTCTCATTGTATCTGGATGTTTGTGTAGATCAAATCAGTTCTACCAAATGAAGTTGTAAGTGTAATCCTTGAGTAATTTCAATTGGTTCTTTTTCATTGTCCATACTTTTAGGAGAATCCAGACATGGCTCTCTGACAGCTTGCTGAGATTTAGCAATTCAGAGCCTTTCTTGCTTCCCCTCCTACACTTGTCAAGAGCAACAGTTGTCCATTGCTCCCTGAGCTACATCTCCAAGTCATCCTTTTTCTTCCTTTGGCCTTGCATTCCACAGCCTCCGAGTATGATCCACTTCCATCCTCAGACTTACTCAAGAGACTAGTTGTGATAGGAAACACCACGGAAATCTTTGCTGAAGTGTGAATATGAAAAATATATGTTGAGTTATTTGTTTAAGATCCTGATTGAGAGGGTGGGAGAAGATGGTAGGCTAATTTCCTCAGGCCACTTATATATAGATCTGTAGATTGGTATTTAAAATAAAATGAACTTAAAATGTTCATTGGAAAATTCTTTATATATATATGTATACATATATATAGTCATTGTGACATGGTAGAAATATTGCCAGGAAAGGACAATGGGACAACTACTAATAGCACTGTTGTTATGTACAAATCATAGTTATCAAGCGGTACTGAAAAATGATTAACACGTAATCCAAACTCTTAGAAATATATTTGGGCATTGCTAAAACAAAGTTGTTTACACCTGAGGTCAAATCAAACTGTCAAAGTGCTTATGAATCTTCATAATATGGGTCAGAAATTTTGTTTTGTTTTAACCTTCAAATTTGAATTTCAAGAGAATAAATGCTGTTTTGTTGTTACTATCCCTTAAGAACTAGCTTAAATGAAAGTATGTTTTCATAAGTTCTGCAAACTTTATTTACAAAAGCACCATTACTAAGTATTTCTTACTTGCGTTCTATGTGTAAAATAGACACATAAAGCCACATAACTCATCTGTCAGATTCCTTTATGAATAGATTCTTGGATAAATAAAGGTAATATAGTAGAATTTTTGAGAAAGGTGATATCACATCTACCTAAAGATTTTAGGGTGGCTTTTTAAAAATAGGACACAAAGGAGTTGGGCCTTGAATGATAGGAGAAATATGAGAAGGTAAAAGTAGAGAAGAATGGTAACTACTGTATCAGAAACTATTTCTTTGTGATTTGATTTTCTTTTTAGGAAAACAGCAATATATTTAAAATAATTTATATAACTTAGAGCTGCAGCATAGCAGACTAGGAACTTCATAGAGTTGATACGTGCTTGTCTATGTTTGACAGACAGTGAGATCAGTAGGGACAAGTGACACATACTTGTGAGGACCTTCTAGAGTGGTCAGTCAGTTGGACTTCTCTATTTCTTTTTTGGAATGTATCTATAAAATACAGAAGCAAAGTTATTTCTAACCAAAGGGAAAAAGAAAAGAATGTTGATTTTGATTATCTGATGTAGAAAACACTTTTATTATCAGTTTTTAAAACTATAACATAAAATGATTTATAATGATGGTTTCTTTATGTTTTTTGAATTAACTCTTTTTTTTTTTTTTTTTTTTTTGAGACGGAGTCTCGCTCTGTCACCCAGGCTGGAGTGCAGTGGCCGGATCTCAGCTCACTGCAAGCTCCGCCTCCCGGGTTTACGCCATTCTCCTGCCTCAGCCTCCCAAGTAGCTGGGACTACAGATGCCCACCACCTCGCCCGGCTAGTTTTTTGTATTTTTTTAGTAGAGACGGGGTTTCACTGTGTTAGCCAGGATGGTCTCAATCTCCTGACCTCGTGATCCACCCGTCTCAGCCTCCCAAAGTGCTGGGATTACAGGCTTGAGCCACCGTGCTTTCCTTATTATTTCTTTCTTTCTTCTTTTTTTTTTTTTTTTTCCTGCCAGAGTTTCTCTCTTGTCACCCAGGCTGGAGTGCAATGGCATGATCTCTGCTCACTGCAACCTCTGCCTCCCAGGTTTAAGTGATTCTCTTGCCTCAGTCTCCTGAGTAGCTGGGATTATGGGCATGTACCACCATTCCTGTCTAATTTTGTAATATTTTTTATTTTTTTATTTTATTTTATTTTTTTTAGTAGAGACAGTGTTTCACCATGTTGGCCAGGCTGGTCTCAAACTCCTGACCTCAGGTGATCTGCCCACCTCGGTCTCCCAAAGTGCTGGGATTACAGGCATGAGTCACCGCACCCAGCCCCTTACTATTTCTTTAATTCAACAGGTTGTGAATAAAGTCTTCACAACAAGTCTGGGAATATTTGATAATATGTATTAGATAATGTAGGTTCATGGTACCTGGCAACACAGAAAAAAGTCACTTCTGGAATTTTGTTCAAAAGAGTGTAATTCCTAGTACTTGAATAGTTGTATATTGATAAAGAAATAAATAAATTCATGGGTTTATATTTAGTGTATGTGTGTGTTTGTGTATATCCATAATATACAAGTACAAGAAAAGTCATATACTGTTATTTTTCTAATTTTTTTTTTACATTTAATTGGGAATTACTGAAATTAAAACACCAATTATTAGAGCACAAGAATAAAGGATCTGGACGCAGATCTTGAGAGACAGTCTCTCCCTTTGCTTTGTGTCAGGTCTTAAGCAGTTCGTGATTGGCTGTGATCTGTCGTTTGTGGTTGACCTTCCCAGGGCACGTTCCATTGTTCAATGTTGCTGTCTAACCAAGTTCTCTGCTCTTTTCTGGGCACTGCTACTTTAAAAAGTTACCAAGAGTCTCCTTTCTGCCACCCTTCCACTAATCCTCCTCATTATATTGGCTCTGGACCTTAGTGCTTGCCTTGCCTCTGAAGGCATGCACGTAATGCTTCTATTCGGTTTTGTCCACCTCCAGGGTGGAGATTATGTTCATTGCAGGGTCTGATCAGCACACAGATTCCCCCAATATGATAGCCTTCTATCTTTCCAGGTTTGAAATATATCGAAAAAAAAAAAAAAAGTATTTCTCCCCGCACCCACGCCCCCACCTTTTTATCTGGTAGTACTTCAATCTATATCTTTTGACTTCTCCAAATAAATCTCATTTACGGCTATCCTTTCAAAAACAAAATCCTGTTAATTCTCTTTTTGGGGTATGGGAAAACTTTCCAAGCCTCAAAAATGAAACCTTTTGTTTTTAGCAGATCAATCTCAAGCTAGGCTCTCCCACACTGGCCCAGAGCTACAGTTTCTTACTTCCACCACATGATCCCCACGTTCAATGGAGTCTCAGACTTCTTTTACTTCCCAGGGTGCCTAGTCAGTACAGAATTAAGGTTTCTTTTGCATATTTTAGTATACAGACCTCCTCTCTGTCACTTAATCCCTTCTTCCAGACAACTATTTAAGATCTAACATAACAAAATGAGACCAAATGATTTTTAAAAATACATTCTGATGCCTGTGAAATTACCTAGCAAGGCAGATCAATGTCTGCTTTGCCCATTTGTGGTTCATCAGACCTAAATTAATACTTATCTGAGATTGGCCTTTCTCTTTAGCTGTCAAGTAGGGAAAAACTATCTCCTCTGTGACAATACTTCTGTTCACAACTATATAAACATCAGCACATTAATACTGACAGAATCTGTTTAGTCTATTTTAAGCAGATTCCATATAAGGAAGTGAAATTAGTGATGGTATAGCAATTTATCTCTTTCATACAAATCTCAGTCTATAATACTGAGCTGTACCACACATAACACACACTATGGACACTTTCACACAAATGAGTGCTCTCTTGTTCATATCATACCACATATTTTATACCATTTAGTGTTCTTTATAGAAGGAGATCATGGCTGAATGTCTCTATTGTGCCAGAGTTATTGCCTTTTCATATTTCAAAACAGGTAAAATTTTACTTTCTTGGAACGTCCAAATGATAGCATATATTAAATTTTAAAATATATTTGATAATATGCACTATTATTACTTACAATGGAATGATAGATCATACTCTGCTCATAGTATCCAAGTACCTACTTGTTGGCTTACTGAAAATTAATTTAGGTCTGATGAAGCACGAGTGGGCAAAGCAGACACTGATCTGCCTTGCTAAGTAATTTCACAGGTGTCAGAAAGTACTTTTTCATATATTCAATTTAAAATTTTATATATTCAAATTAAAAATATATTTGGTAATATGCATTGTCATTACTTATTATTGAATGATAGATCATACTCTGCTTATACTATCCAAGTACCTACTTGTTGGCCTATTGAAAATTAATGGCGTTTTCATACATAGCTACTGAAACAAATTTCACAAGTACAGGAGGAACCTTAGAGTGACAAAAACATTGAATAGGCTCTGACGCTTTCTAGGTGAGGTGACTGCAACATGATATTTTCTTTTTCAGCTTCAGTTTCCTCTTTCTTAATATGGGGAGAATAGCTACCACTTAGAAGCTGTTACAGAGACAATGTAAATAATGAATGTAGGGTGCCCAACCAGTGCTTGATACATAGAAGATATTCATTAACTATTAATTACTTGAGGCAGATTAGTAATGCCTAGGATTTGGATTACAATGTTTTGCTCCCTTGTAGTGGTTTACTTGTGTGTATTCTCTAGCTGTTACTTGCTTTGGAGATTATATTAAAAGTAATAACGAAAACTAAATTACAAATATTATATGTGTAGTGTGTGTCTTTCAAAGAAATGTAGCGTAATACCATGAATATCTTAAAACATGAAATTTGTCAATAGCTGCTAGTCAATTAAGACATGAGGAAGCTTTGTAAAATGGTAATGTTTCAAGTAAACGACTGATGAGAAAACCTGAGTCTAACAGGATTTTCAGTCTTTCACCTACATTTAGGTGAAGCTAAATGTCTTAACTGTAGACCTATTGCTTAACACAGTTTTAAGTGTGTTAAGCATAAATTCAATGTAATTTGTGTAATTGTTTTCAGTGTAATTTCATTGGAGTCATATAAGTGTGTACATGAAGTTAATGATGAGGATGAAAGGAGACCTAATTATTAGTTTTTCTGGATCTGAGTACCTACTGAGCCAGGCTGAGCAAGGAAGCACCTGTTTCTTCAGGAAAGGGTTGGCTGCATCTCAGACTGTAAGTTCCAGTTTATGTTTTCAACATGAACTGAAGTCAGTCATTTAATATTCAGTAAAAATGACCAGGAAATGACTAGTTTTATTTGCTTCTGTACTTACAACATATCCTCTAAAATGGCGTAATGGTTGCCTTGAATATTATTTTGTTATGACTTGGTCCATGAAGACACAACATCCTTCATGACAACTTAAGGAGTATTGAATCCACATAGGAATTATTTAATATGTCTCCAAGTCTGAATGAAACCTTGTAGATATAAAGTCTGAGTCTAGCTGACTAATTCTGTGAACCACCTGTGATCGCAAATAACTCATTTGCAGGAAAGAGGATATTCAGTCACTCAAGAAAATAAACTTGCAGTCTGAATCTAGTAAATAGAATGAAGAACATGTTGAGAGCAACTTAAAGGGGCTTTTGTCTAACAGAAGACACTTGGAAGCCAGACTCAGAAATCTAGACGTCATTAGAAAAGGAGGTGATACTAACCACAGTCAGATTTTATAGAGTTTTTCTGGAAGACAGAAATTTTTTGGAAAACACTTATGCACCAACCTAAGTTTCTGAGGCACTCTAGACAAAGATGAATTTTATTTCATTGTGGCTTTAGCTGTACTACAATGCTCATAAACTATTTTACCTTATGCCAGACATGTGGAAGCAATCAGTGTATGTAAATGATATGTGAAGGTGAGGTATAGTTTTAGCTTAAAAACTTAGACTGTCTGTGGTTATAAATTATAACCACATCACAAAGAACAAGTTTTTAAAAATAGCAACTTAAATGTAAAAATAATCAGTGATGAATTTGTAAAACTACTAGTGTTTTCTTAGTAAAGTCCAATAAATGTAAATTATAGTTCTACTTTGTGCTGTTACATTATTTTTAGGATACAGTATTCAAAGACAAATATTTTTTTCCTTAAGTAATTGTTAAAATGTAAGTAGCTGTAGTTAGACATAATTATGTCAGTCTATCTCTGAAAAACTACTTTTGCCAAGAGTAGCATTTTAGACTGACTACAGTTAACTTTCATTTTTAAAAAGTCCCCTTCTTTTCCTTTTAGCATGATATCAATTTTTTCCTGTCATATACTCTTTCTACTCATATATATATATATATGTGTGTGTGTGTGTGTGTAGTATATATAGAGAGATAGATATGATAAAAATCAATGATAAAATATTTTTATCATCTGCTATATGTAAACCCAGATATTAAAACAACACAAATTCAAAGTCCTGTTACTAGACATCATGCACACATATATAAAATTTGAGGTGGGAAAGAAAAAGGGGCAAAAGAAAAGAAATCACAGACAAATATTTAGCCATTACCTTATCAACTTTTCAAGGGAAGAAAAAGCATGAGGTCTTATTTTGTTAGACTGAAATCAAGTGTATTGTACTCCCAATTTTCTTATAAAAACTAGAAATAAAGCTTTGCTTATTTTAACATATTTACTTAAGGGAACCAATAAGTGAATCATTATAATCAATATCTAAATAAAACTGACAGTATTTCAACAAAGGAAATAGCCTTCACATCTTGAGTCAACATGCGTCCTTCATTTAGTAAACTGGGACCTGTGAGAAACTGGGACAGAGATAAAAGACAGTCTTTGTACAGAAAGACCTTCAATCTTCAATATAGCTAGGATTACTTAGGATTTAGTGTATCTCAAGTTAATTTATTTTTCTTTATTTTTATTTTTATTTATTGTTTATTATTTATTTATTTATTTATTTTTGAGATGGAGTCTTGCTCTGTTGCCCAGGTTGGAGCGCAGTGGCACAATCTCGGCTCACTGCAATCTCAGCCTCCCGGGTTAAGCGATTCTCTTGCCTCAGCCTCCCAAGTAGCTGGGATTACTGGCGTGTGCCACCACACCCAGCTAATTTTTGTATTTTTAGTAGAGATGGAGTTTCACCATGTTGGCCAGGTTAGTCTCAAACTCCCAACCTCAGTTGATCCACCTGCCTCGGCCTCCCAAAGTTCTGGGATTACAAGCATAAGCCACCACACCCAGCCTCGTCAGGTGAATCTTTTAAAAACTACAAAATTTTCAAGAATCGAATTAATTCTATAGTCTACTAGATAAATGCCAATTGCCATTTGGAGTTCATTTCATGCAGCAATGGTAGAGGGAAGGAAGGTGAAAGAGAATGACCAGGAATAGAACAGCTAAGCAGAGATGCATTGACTAAACATACTAGATATGAAAATTGCCAGAAGAGAGAAAACTCAAATATGTGAGTGTTTGTATGTTGTTGTTGTTGTTACAATTTGGTATAGGGTTCTGGGGTAACTCTGATCACTCTTGATGTTTGTCTTCATAATATTACACTCTTGCTTCTATACTTACTGTTCTCTTTCTCATTAGAAAAATGTTCCTTTAAAACTTTTAAATCCATTTCAAATGAACAAAGATTTATTAAGTATGATTGTGCAGCAATCATTGTAATAATTACTAGGAGTAGAAAGACATAGGATTAGCCTCTCTTTTTGAGACCTCCCAGCATAGTGCTGGAGAAAATACACCACACAATGACAAAGCAAATTGGTCTATCATTCAGATGTAAAACAAATGCTATAATGTTTACAGGTGACAATGATTTGTTAATTGTTCTAAGATATGCTATTGAGTATGAGGAAAATATGTTTTACAGGGGGAGAAAATTAAGCTGAACTTACATAGGATGAGAAAAATTTTGCAAGGAAAACACGGAGAAGGGCTTTATAGTAGAAGCACACTGTCTGGAGACTTGAGGCATTAATGTATACTGTGTATCTGAGAAACAGCAAATTAATTTAACCTCATATGGAATGGAGTGGCAGATAATAAGACAATGGGAGCCAATTTTGAAAATCCAAGTATGTCAGTGATCAATGACTCTGTATAATCTTTGATCATTCTTCTAATAAGTACTAATATAATAGTCAAGGTGGTGCAATATTAATTATGGAATATGTATAGATAAGTATGATACACACTGCACCAAAGAGCCTACAGTCAATGGGAAAGGTAGGCAAGTATGTCAAAACACACATTATGGGGAAGATGTGTAATATATCCCAATAAAGAACCGTAAGTGTTGAGAAAATTTGATATCACAGTGGGTCAAGAAATCAGGAACGTCTTCATGTGAGAAGTATTTGAAGTAGGAATCAAAGAACCGTTTGGCAGGCATGGAGGGGTGGGAAATAATGGAGAACATTCTAGCTGAAGGAAGTAGAATGAATAAAAAATAAGAGAGAAAGTGTCAACAGCATCTGATTAAATGTTCAGTATTTTACTTTGCCAAGACATTTGTAAGAAAATTGTATCAGATAAGGTCAGGTGCTAATTGAATAACCATGGGCAAGTAACTTCTATAAGCAAACAAAGGACATCACAAAAGAGGTAGTCAGTAATTGTTCCCTCTTTCACTTTAGTTTCCAATGGAAATAATTAAATAATTTATAAAATTGCAATAGTTATTATATTTAATTTATATATTTGGGTACATTAGCAAGGCACTAAGAACTACAGTTTAGTTGGAATTAGTATAGTAATTAACAGCTTGGTTTTAGGAATCAGAGAGATTTGAACTCAAGTCTGACACTAATTTTCTCTGTGACCTTGGACAATATAGCCCACTAAAATTTAATATTTATTTGTAAGATAGGGATAATAATAAAAGATCTACCTCTTTTGGATTGTTGTGTAGATTACATGAGACTTGGACAGTGCCTGTTTAAAAATGTGTATGGATGAGACACACGGAGCACTCAGCAAAGGACTTGGCATGGTAAAGGCTTAGTGAATATTATACGTTGATAGAAAATGTAAGAATGACTCACAATATGAAGTATCAGGTCAAGTGATCAAAGTGCTGAATAGACAATAAGTGTTATAAAAAAGCAAAAGAGAGACCTTATTTACAAAGGAATTAGATAAGAGTTGTGGATTGAAGGAACAAGACAAGTAAGATAACTCAAGAGTTAAGATAATGGTGTGGGCAATTAGGTAAATACACAAGCTATGTTTGGAGAGGAAAAAGATAATATGTTTGCTTTTTCCCTGCATTGTATTAACCATTCAGTTGAATAAATAATTTCATTCAGTGTGGCTACATTTGATGAATTACATAGTAATTGTTGTGTGTGACTTTCTATTATTCTCTTTGTCTTCTGAAAGGATTGATGAAGAGTGACTAAGCCAAGATGTATATATTAGGAGAGAGTTGAAAGAGTAAGATGACAAGATATTCCAGTAGTTGCAGCTAACAATACAGATGTTAAATACAATGTTATATCCAGAATTTTATCATGACAATTAAAGGGATGGAAGTAAATCAAGTCAGAGGAATGGAATCCAGAGAAAAGAAAAGATGTTGTGAGGTGCAATTGGGGACGAGAAACTTTCCTTAAAAATAAATCAGTTAACACTTTTGTTTCTTCTTACATCTCTTATTCATTTTAGAGAGGAAACAACTCCAACTTACAAAATTACTTACACTTTTGTAGAGGATATTTAATTGTTGGATAAAAATTACTAGTTTTTTTTTCTCAATATACTTTAGAAAAAGTGAGCATAATAAATATCATGCGTGGAACAAAACATAAAAATAATTTATCGTTATTACTGAATAACATGTTCCCATAATTTCATTAAGTTTCATTTATTATTGAAGTTGTGTTTAAGAATATGTAGTTTCTTCTAGCCCAGGAAAATAGAGTGTTTTACCTTGTGTAACAATAATGGACAGAGGCTGTAGGTAAAGAACAGAGGTGATAACTTTATGTTATAACCACACAGGAGAATGAAATGCATGGCCTACTGAGGTAAACCAAATACAAGTAACCTATGTTTATGTTGATTTATTATAAAGTGCCTTCTGATATTTGATAGATCAAAATACACTTCATGAGTCATACCAGCTACATACAGTAAATGCTGTATCTTTTTCTCATCCTCTCTTCTGATATAACAGTTCTAAAGGCATTCCACTGGATTATGGGTTTATTCTTTCAACTATTTTTACTTAAGTGATTCATGTAGATGCATGAGCTTTACTTGAATGAACATGCTTCATCATGTTCTTTTTACTTTTTGAAGGCATTTTCTTAACTTGTTCCCTATGTGTTCCTAATAACAGAAGACTATTCCAAAAGTACTGCCAAGAAACTTGACAGCACCACCGAAGTAGTCTAATTTTATGGCTTAGGACTAGACATTGTTATGCAAAAGTGAAAGAAGGGTTAGATGGTAGCATTTTTCCAGTTTCCATAGTCAGTTATCTTCACTACTGAAATTGCATGTTGCACACCCGAAACTTTAGCTCATTCTATTAGGAAAAATGACTAGACTGAATTGTTGGAATTATTTACTTTTGTCAAAGTCATTGCTTCCACTTCACGAACTAGCATTGTCAGAGTGGCTTGGACATGTGATTGAATAGGGAATGTCAGGAATTGCTCCCTTTCAGGTCCAAAAGTTGGATTAAATGCTTAAAAAATGTGTGTACATTCTTAAACACCACTCTTGAGTCTTAGATGTTAAACTATTCACTTGATCTACAAATACTGATCCTTTAAACTACTATCCTTGGGATTTTTGAGCCACTGTTCCAGACTCATAGGCATTAATCTGGCACCCTAGTGATGTTCCATACCATCTTTCATAAATAAATATGCTCATACATCTTAGAAGATAATAAATACTTTTTGATAGGTTTACATCAAACTCATCGTATGTTTTCCATTAAATTCAAGGAAAATGAACCATTTGTGGGAGAAATCCCAACAGAAAACATATTTACACCCCTCTGATTTTTATTCCAGTCTGGATACTAATATTTTGACTTGCTGGTCCTTTTCTTTAAAGTTCTTACTATTTATACTAATTGGGACCTTCACTTAAATTGCTTTGGCAATTTACAGCATACCACAGAATAGCCTCATAATGTACATTTTGTACCAAGATTTCTGTCAACTGAAATGGGAGAACTGCATCCTAAACAATTTATAAACCCCAGGAAACAAGATTATTGTATTATTGAAAAGGGAAGACACTAAATAGAAATAATTGTTCTTAAGGAAGATAAGCATTGAATATTTTAATTCAGAATTTGCATATTTAGGCCATAGCATACTAACAATTACCCATGCCAAATAAAGTGATAGGAGTGCTGTGAAAATTTAATGCTTGTTAGTGTTGGTGAATCACTGTGACCATAAATAAAAAGTGCTATAAAACTTCAGAGCATTCTTTTGTGGGGCAAGGAAGGTTCACAGAGTCTGCTCCTGTACCTACTTCCAGACATTTAGGATTCATGTACCCAGCTTTTAATAGTACATATCTACAACTGATGTACTATTTATCAGTTTGTTTTATTCAAAATAATGGATGCAATAACAGAGAAAAGGAAAAAAAAAAGGTTGCTATAGGTTTCCAACTGAAACATTTGTCAGCTGTCATTTAGATAACAAAAACCATTTGTCTGTTTCATACTCTACCTTCCAGACATCCAGATGACTCTGAAAGAAGGAAATGGAACTTGTTTACAAGAAAATTCCCCTTTCCAACCCTAGAACCAGTGTCTTAAATGATACAGACTACTGATGACTACTTGCTGTATACCTCCTGGTGGTGAACCCTACAAGGGAAATTGACACTCAGGATGCCCTATGGGACTAGGTAACACAGCCAGGTGCCAGCTGGAGATCAGTCTTTCCTAATGTTCGTACATACTGCATTTTGAAATAAAGTTAGCGTTAAAACAATTGTTTTTAATGTTAATTGAAAAATATAATTCCTATGTTTGTGTTACAGTAAATAACAGTGATATTAAAAATAATATTAATAATTCCCATTTAATGGATATTCATTTTTGGCCAGAAACAATTCTATAAATTTATGTAAATTATCCCATGTAATCATCATGGCAAATCCAGACAGTAGGCATTTTCTATCATTTTACAGATAAGGAAACCAGGGCTCAAAGTAGAACAAGCAGTAGGAAAAAGCTAGAATCTCCAAGTCTTTTGGACACAAAGCCTCTTACTTACTTTTAATCACTGCTCTGGCTGAAGATATATGATTCCAGACAACTGGAAGAGACTTTCATTCAAAGGCTGCAAGAGTTCAAGTCTTGCAAGAGTTCAAGTCTATGCATAGTCATTACAGTTAAAAAAAAATTTAAAAAGTAACAGTCAAATCACGGAGTCCTAAAAATTCTTGCTATAAGTTACTGCTATTAGATTTGAGATGCTAAACCTTTTAGAGAATATTATGTTTGCAAGAATTTAACCAGAATTTTTTTTTTCTTTTCCTCACTTAAAACACAGAACAATACCTAAAATCTTCAGAAAAACTGAAAGCTTTCTTCTAAAGGTATTGACTACATATAAAGATGAATAATTAGAACTACAAGAATACTAATTATAAACCATATCTTCACTTATTCTATCTCTTTGTTTAATAAATGATTTGGATAAAAACTTCCATTGTTTTTGAGGTGAATTATAATGTATAGCTCTCCAGTAGCACACAATCATATACCATTACATAATTAAGTTTACTGAAATAACAAACATAGTAAATAGTAACTGTTGTAAAAGTAAATAGTTCTAGCTTCTGATTTTTGTGGATGCATAAGTTGTTTCAGTATATAAACCATTATATTATAGACTTAATGAAAATTTTATGCAAAGCTCAAGTGAAACTTCTAAATGATTGCTGGTTGAGACCGAAATAACGTAAAACGTCTATGCTTCACACATTTCACTATTTAAACCATAAGTTCCTTCCTTACATCCAAATATTACTCCAGCATTGCTGGCAACTTGGACCTGGTTCATGTAAAATTTCCAGTTTTTTTCTTGTCTTGTATCACAGTGGTCCCCAACCGTTTTGACACCAGGGACCCGTTTCATGGAAGATAATTTGTCCACAGACTGGGATTGGCCGGTGGGGGGGAACGGTTTTGGGATAATTCAAATACATTACATTTATTGTGCCTCTCCCCCTTTTTTTTTCAACTCACTTGCCACTATAAAGCCTGCCACCAGATGCAGCTTATTTGTCACTTGCCACCCACTGATAGGGTTTCAATATAAGCCTGCAAGCAATTGATTTATTATGGTCTCTGCAGTCAAACCTCAGTGCTAATGTTAATCTTTATTAGCAACTGCTCCCCAGCGCTAGCATCACCGGCTCAGCTCCACCCTGGATCATCATGCATTAGATTCTCATAAGGAGCGTGCAACCTAGGTCTCTCTCATGTGCAGTTCACAATAGCGTTCTCGCTCCTATGAGAATCTAATGCCCCCGCTGATCTGACAGGAGGCGGAACTCAGGCGGTAATGCTTGCTTGCCTGCTGCTCACTTCCTGCTGTGCGGCCCAGTTCCCAGTTGACCATGGGCTGGTACCCATCTGTGGCAGGGAGGTTGGGAAGCCGTGCTCTACCACTTGGTGTATGGCACTATGGGGTAGCGGAGTAGAAACCTTGAGTCATGCTGGGTTTCTCCATTATGTAGAAATGTATTCGATTGCTAATCAAATACATCTTCCTAAAAAGTAAAACAACAATTTTTGTAATTTTTTTTTTTCTTTCTTTGAAACAGTTTCACTCTTGTTGCCCAGGCTGGAGTGCAATGGCGCGATCTCGGCTCACCTCAACCTCCGCCTCCCGGGTTCAAGCGATTCTTCTCTCTCAGCCTCCCGACTAGCTGAGATTACAGGCATGTGCCAACACGCCTGGCTAATTTTTTGTATCTTCTTAGTAGAGATGGGGTTTCACCAGGTGGACCAGGCTGGTCTTGAAATCCTGACCTCAGGTGGTTCTCCCGCCTCGGCCTCCCAAAGTGCTGGGAGTACAGACGTGAGCCACCGCGCCCAGCCAAGACTTTTAAAGATAATTCAGAGGATTCAGTAGAAGATTCTTACTGTTTTTAATGATTAGGAAAGATACTTTAAAAATTATGTGACAAAAGACAGGCCCACAAGAGAGAAACTTGGAGCATACATAATAAGTAAAATATTAAATAATAACTATGTTTTTGCTTCACAAAGTTATTGCTTCCTACCGTACTTTTCCTCTGAAAATACGGTCATAAAGTGGTAGGAGAAACAAAAACTTACCCTTTACCTTGTGGGCAGGAACACAAGATAATTTAGAATTGTCATTGAATAGATTAATATTTTCCCAAAACTTTCCCTGGTACATATCTCAGAAACCAAAATCTCAGGTTAAGTGACCTGTAATAAGTCAGGAAAATAAATTTATGTTTTTTCTAGAACTTCAATATTTTCCAAAACAAAAGTAAAACAATAGATTAACTGAGAGGTTGGTAAATCATAGTCTGTGGGCTAAATCCAGGCTGCTGCCTGTTTTCAGATAGCATACAAGCTAAGAAGAGTTTTTACACTTTTAAGTGGCTGAAAGCGGGCCCGCTGCGGGGGGTCACACCTGTAATCCCAGCACTTTGGAGGGCCAAGGCAGGCGGATCACTAGGTCAGCAGATCGAGACCATCCTGGCAAACATGGTGAAACCCTGTCTCTACTTGGAAAAAAAAAAAAAAAAAAAAAATAGCCGGATGTGGTGGCGGTCGCCTGCAGTCCCAGCTACTCGGGAGTCTGAGGCAGGAGAATGGGGTGAACCCAGGAGGCGGAGCTTGCAGTGAGCCGAGATCGTGCCACTGCACTCCAGACTGGGTGACAGAGCAAGACTCCGTCTCAAAAAAGAAAAAAAAAAAAAAAAAAAGTGGCTGAAGGCAAAATCAAAAGAATATTTTGTGACATGAAAATGATATGAAATTTAAACTTCAGTTCCATAAATAAAGCTTCTAATTTTGTCAATAAAAGATGTAGGGCACTGTGTTCCCTCTTGCTGTATATAATACACAATATTTTCAGTGTTGCCTCTTGACCTGGAGTGTCAAAAATATTTATTATATATATGTGGCCCTTAGAAAAAGTATGCATATGCCGGGCGTAGTGGCTCATGCCTGTAATCCCAGCACTTTGGGAGGCCGAGATGGGTGGATCACGAGGTCAGGTTCGAGACCAGCCAGACCAACATGGTGAAACACCGTCTCTGCTAAAAATATAAAAATTAGCTGGGCGTGGTGGCGGGTACCTGTAATACCAGCTACTAAGGAGGCTGAAGCAGGAGAATTGCTTGAACCCGGGAGGTGGAGGTTGCAGTGAGCCAAGATCGGGCCTGGGCAGTGAGACTGGGCGACAGAGCGAGACTCCATCTGGAAAGGAACGGGACGGAAAGGAAAGGAAAAGGAAAGGAAAAGGAAAGGAAAGGAAAAGGAAAGGAAAGGGAAAGGGAAAGGGAAAGGGAAAGGGAAAGGGAAAGGGAAAGGGAAAGGGAAAGGGAAAGGGAAAGGGAAGGAAAGGAAAGGAAAGGAAAGGAAAGGAAAGGAAAGGAAAAGTGAGCGTATGGCTAACTAAATGACACTGGAAAATGACTGAGCTTTTCATTTTGCTCTTTTAGAGAGCAAAGGTCTATTTAATACCAATGACTAAAATCCTAGAGATGTATAAAATGAATATATCAGTCTACTCACAAATTATAGACAGATTCTGATTTGAAACTTAAAAAGAAATTGGGATTTGAAAAAAGTAGAGTGAATTCTTACTTTTGATTTTGAGGAAGCTTTCTTCTGCTACCACATGAACATAAAAGTTAATGGCTGTTGTTTCTCTTTTTGAACGTTACTTGAAGCAGCCTGATACGGTTTGAATTGTTATTCTCATGAAACAGCAAATGTAAAAGACTTAAAATAATAAGGCTTCCATTTAAGCAGAATAAAATATAATTTTTAGTAAAAAAAAATTAAAATATTTAGCATTAAAATAATTTGTTCCTCCCTTAATATGTTTTTTAATCAAAGCAATTCAAGTATGAGAATTATAATTTCTTGATTAATATTTTTATATTTGCATCATCTTAGGTTTTACAAGTCTTACATGAAACTACCGCTAAGCCGTTTAAGATATTATTTATCAAAACTTATATGAAAAAACATTTGAATTGATACTGTCTATAGAAACTTAATTTGCATATTATTCTAAATTGAGACCTTTATGTTATTATTTTGAAATAGATTAATTTTTTAGTGATTTTGTTTATTTGAAGGTCGAACATTTTCCAATCTTTGTCAGGGCAAAGGTGTTAATTCACATATTTACAGGTAATTAACATATATTCAGAAGTTTCACGTATTCCTAAGTGTTGTAAGTTCCTCAGATTTGAACACTGAAATTGTCAATGAAGAAGTGCAAATCTTTCTCCACTCTCCAACCCAAAGAGGGAAATACAATTTATTGTTTTCATTAATCTAACTGCACAAAGCAACCTTCCTACTTTGTATGATGTCATATTTTAACACTGATTCATCACAACATGAAACTTAAATGAATGTTCATTTTGTTTAAAATATTATGTTGCTTCCGAAATAAGCAGTATGTGTTAATTTTGTACTCTAATTGAAATAACTATTCAGGGGATTAGAGCACCATTCTTTATAATTCAGTGTGATAGTGTATTCCATCACCGGCAGCTCAATTTCTTTCTTTCACCATCTGTTCTTTCCTTCTTTTCTCTCTGCCAAAAATCGATAGAACTCAATGAGCAAAATTGAGCTGTTCCATAACCCAACCATATTGGGATTATTTTGTTCATAATACATTGACCTAGTTCTTACACGTCCAGTTTAATTAGGTAAGCCCTCTGTTTATAAAAATGCACATTTACTAAACTGTAAACATTAAATGAGTGTTATAAAAGCAGCCAAAATGTTATTGTTTCAACAGTCAAGATTTTAAGATGGCAACACTTGGCAAACATAAAGCCACACACTGTCTATTTCCAACTTGGAAATCCCTTTATGCAGCAAGAGCTTTTCATGAGGATCAATTGTGCACAGCCAATAATTAAAATTTGAAATGCAAGAAAAATCTGAAAACACTCTCAGAGATTTTAATATATAATTATCTATATAAAACAAGTTAATTACTTTATTCAAAATACTCTAAAATAATTTTCAGTTGTTTTATTCAATTTGAAAACTCACTCTGTATAAAGTTTTATGCACACTATAAAATGTGTCTCATATGATTGTTGCAAATATAAATATAGCAAATAACAGATAACATTTGCAATAGCATTTTCTGAATAAACCAAATAAAGTATTTGCTAAAGTGTAGCATTATTAGCATAAAAAGCACCAGTGAAAAAGACTCAAATCTCATTTACAAAATCACTGCCATGTGGAATCAAGCACCTTGAGAAACTGCAGTAGCTGCACATCATGTACATTTTAATTTTGTGTATTACAAAAGTAACTTTTACTTTCCAAATGAAATGTTAAGGTTTTTAAAAATAAAAATATTGAAAAAATATAAAGCAATGCATGTTTAAAATTTTTTATCGTTACAAGATAATGAGTCATCGTAACTGAGAGCTCCAGGCTGTGTTCATCTTCCATAACTTACATCAGGACTATTCTAACAAAGTTATTTTCACCTGAAGTATCATTCATCTTTGCAAACTGAAAACTGAAATTGCAGTGTTCTTGGTGACACTTAATATTTGTCATTTCCTTTCTTTTCATTTTTCTTCTTAAAATTTTTACTTTTCTTGCTAGAATTCTCAGTTGATGAGGGCACCTTATTTTTAAATAAATATAGACTAGAAGAGGAACTTTGGGTTTTAATATTTGTTAAGTATGAAGCTATTTAATGAGAAGAGTAATATCCTTTCTACTAAAAAATTGTGAAGATTTATGCAAAGGAATTGTAACCAGTTATGGTCATTTGTAACAAATAGCGTCTTATTTTTTAAATTAACTTTAGTATGTGCCTTAATAAGTTAATCTCATTGCAGTTTGTAATTGCATTATTTAATCTTACTTCCAAAGAAAGCATCATTCTTTTTGTGATTAATTGTAGACTATCTATGGTGATCTAACAACAAAGAAAATTTTTTTTTTTTTGAGACGGAGTCTCACTCTGTCACCCAGGCTGGAGGGCAGTGGCCTGATCTCGGCTCACTGCAACCTCCACCTCCTGGGTTCAAGCAATTCTCCTGCCTCAGCCTCCCGAGTAGCTGGGACTACAGGCGCCCACCACTATGCCAGGCTAAAAGTTTTGTAGTTTTCGTAGAGAAGGGGTTTCACCGTATTAGCCAGGATGGTCTCAATCTCCTGACCTCGTGATCCACCCGCCTCGGCCTCCCAAAGTGCTGGGATTACAGGCATGAGCCACTGCACCCAGCCTGGTATTTTGTTTTTTAAAGCCAAGAAGAAACTTCTGGAAAAGTTATTCCATCTTAATATTATGAATATAAGTTTCAGTATCTGAACAATAGAAATTATATAATTATTATTATGGAAATACAGTGAACTCATTGTAATTAATTTAAAAATCCTTCACTACTACTTATATACTGCTTCAGTAAACAAAACTTATAGTGAAGAACATTTATTTAAATACATAAATGATTATCTGCAATATTCAAATTTTAGAATAGTATGTCATATTACATTAGACATCCTATAAGCCAATATATTAACTTTATTAATTATGAAATTTTAACTTAGGCTTTCATTTTCAAATACTTGTGGCAGAGATAAGTTTATGGCCCATTCATTTTAGGTTTTTAAAACATTTGATCATATTGCACTATTTTCATAAATAATAAAGAAGCTTTCTCTTTTTTTGGGAAATGTTTTTATTAAATAGCAATAGAAATATTTATAATTTACAATAGATGTGTCATTTTCATCACAATGATTAATATATTTAGAGACAATATAGAATTTGAAACACTTGGTATGCATTAAAATCACCTGGCGAGATTGTTAAAAAATAAAATAGTGGCTCCTGACCTCAACTCAGGATCAATTATATTAGCCTCAACATTTTTTAAGCTTGTCAGGTGACATTAATGTATGTTCACTGTTCTAGTATTATATAATTCAATACAAACTTGAACCCTCAAGAACATAAAGTTATATATTAGAGACAAGTAGAAAAGAAATTTAAACTATTATCTGATAAATTTAGATAGTGAAGATAATTGTAAAAGTTTACATTAGAATATTAATGTAAATGAAAAAAATCTCATATGTTCTAAACTGGTAGGTATAATGTGAGGTGTCAATTAGTTCTCACCAGATTCTGAAATAATATGACTTTCTAGTAATTATCTAATTTGTTTATAAAATGACATAAATTGATTAAAATAAAGTTTATAATTTTCATAACTAGATAGGCATCATTTATTTCCCTGTAGGTTGAAAAGAACATGTTTTAATTTGGAAAATACATTGATTCTTGCTGCCAGTTACATTTGTATAAATGTATATATATTTCTTCCTTTTAGTAATTCTGTGTATATTTGTAGTATTACTGTGATTTTTATTTAATAAAACAATCAACATTGTGGAAACCTAGCTGTTTTTCATGTAAAGAGACCTATATACATTCATCTTTTGGCAAAACCAAAATATTAAAGTATTAGAAGTTAAAGCAATAGAAAATAAATTGCTATTTCAGCATGTGGGTTGCAAATAGAACAAAAGAGTTTATAAATGCATCATAAATTAAACAAGTTTAAAGAGGGAGATATACCCATTAATTTAGTTTGATTTTTTGCAGAAATCATGACAATATAGGAAACAACAACCCAAGAGGCACAATATTTTGTCTTGCTACCTCTTTGTTTATTTTTCATTGTCCTTTTTTCAGAAGCAGTGTTTTGTAATTGAACATGGAATTTCAAAATATTATTTCACTTGCGTATAAATTATCCTTGACCTTAAAACATGGTGCCTTATTTCTTCATAGGTAATACCTCACTTACTGAGTGAGATATAGTTTTATAATCTACAGGAATGAAAATAGTAAATATGATTGAACAAAACAGAGGAACTCTAAACACTAATTTCTTCTAATAACTTAACTGTTGGTTTTATCTATGATCCACTTAGATATTGCCATTCATTTTTAGCTTCAAAAGATGGACATGATCATGAATCCTTTACAAAATTAAGCTATTACATCAAATTTGTCTCAATATTATGGCTCTTGTTTCTTACATTTGTATTTTAGAAGGGATATTATGCTAACTTTTATCCTATTCTCTTGGAGTGAGATTAAGCAGAACTAGAAAAATGAAAAAATTGGGACTTCTCAGACTATCTGTCTTACATAGAGAAGCCTGCATCAGATGATTATCATTTCCCTCTGTCTTACTCTGTTAACACCACTTATTTTTATTAAATAGCAATAGAAATATTTATAATTTACAATAGATGTGTCATTTTCATCACAATGATTAATATATTTGGGGACAATATAGAATTTGAAACACTTGGTACCAATTCTTCTGCACTCTACCCCACCTCATAGTTTCTGCTTTTTGTGACGTTTATTGTCATGAGTTCTTACAATCATCTCTCTATGTGTCTGGATGTTTGCCATACTCAACTCTCTGTGTCTCTAGTATTCAAACTCCCTAAGAGATTCAATATAATCTTTTCAGATAGGATTCAATAACAAAATGTTTCTACTACTGAAAAGAGTTATGATACCAGTCCATGTCAGATGTATATAGAATAGAGACTGTGGCTCAGCCAAAGATAGCTATTCCATTAAATTGTGTTTGCATGATATAAAGCATGGCCAGGAACTACTGTTTATATTATTCAGAGGAAGGTTGTGGCTGTGATATATATTAAGAATTTGTATGACTTCAAGCTTTGTTCAACTGCCACCTAGACATATCAACCACATGCCCCAAAGGCAGCTTAAGAACCACATGCGACCTTTCTAGGGTTCAATCCTGAAATCCTGATTAGGTCCCTTCTATTTATTTTTTCCTCTGCAATGATTCCTCTTCATCTTCTGGATAAATGTATATTTTTGACATGTCCTACAAGATGCACTATATTTTGGGGATATGCCTGTCTTTTTATTATTACATAATTCTGATCTGTCATTTGCATGAATGATCAAGCAAATCTGCTGTTTTTGCAGTATTCATTCACTCATTCAGCAAGTATTCAACACTCAGTATGTGATAGACACTCTTCTAGGCAGTGGGAATACAATAATAAGCAAAATAGGCACAAACAAATTTATATAGAATATATTGTCCATTATTAATTCAACATTGCTGCTACTCATCTCTCTTTTTTTTTTTTTTTTGAGACAGAGTCTCACTCTGTCACCCAGGCTGGAGTGCGGTGGCACAATCTCAGCTCACTGCAGCCTCTGCCCTCCAAGTTGAAGGGATTCTCCTGCCTCAGCCTCCCGAGTAGCTGCGATTACAGGCGCCTGCCACCGGGCCCGGCTAATTTTTTTTCTTTTTTTTGTATTTTTAGTAGAGACGAGTTTTCACCATCTTGGCCAGGCTGGTTTTGAACTCCTGACCTCGTGATCCACCCACCTCGGCCTCCCAAAGTGCTCGGATTACAGGTGTGAGTCACCACGACTGGCTTTTTTTTTTTTTTTTTTTTTTTTGAGATGGAATTTTGCTCTTGTTGCCCAGGCTGGAGTGCAATGGCATGATCTTGGCTCACCGCAACCTCCGCCTCCTGGGTTCAAGAGATTCTCCCGCCTCAGCCTCCTGAGTAGCTGGGATTATAGGCATGTACCACCATGCCCGGCTAATTTTATATTTTTTAGTAGAGACGGGGTTTCACCATGTTGGCCAGGATGGTCTCAATCTCTTGACCTCATGATCCACCCGCCTCAGCCTCCCAAAGTGCTGGGATTACAGATGTGAGCTACTGCGCCCGGCCTCTTTCTTTTTTTTTTTTTTTTTTTTTTAACAGGGTCCCACTCTGTCACCTAGGCTGGAGTGCAGTGGTTCTATCACTGCTAACATTATAGCCTGGACTTCCTGGGCCCAAGCGATCCTCCCACCTCAGCCTCCCCAGAAGCTGAGACTACAGGAGTTCGCCACAATGCCTAGCTAATATTTGTTTTACTTTTTGAAGAGAGAGTGCCTCCCTATGTTGTCCAATCTGGTTTCAAACTCCTGTGCTCAAGTGATACTTCTGTCTTGATCTCCCAAAGTGCTGGAATTATAGACATGAACCACCTCACCTGTCTCTATCTCATCTTTCTTATCTTACCGCTTCACACACTCCACATTTTATATTTTCACATATTAGATATACTCATGTTTAGTGTAAATACAAGCTGAATTGTAAGTTGACAAGGATCTTATTAAGAAGGTATTGGCAGGCTGGGAGTGGTGGCTCACTCCTGTAATTCCAGCACTTTGGGAGGCAGAGGTGGGCAGATCACTTGAGGTCAGCAGTTTCAGACCAGGTCCACCAACATGGTGAAATCCTGTCTCTACTAAAAATACAAAAATTAGCTGGGTATGGTGGTCCACACCTGTAATCCTAGCTACTCAGGAGGTTGAGTCAGGAGAATCGCATGTACCCGGGAGGCAGAGGTTGCAGTGAGCGGAGATCGTGCCATTGCACTGCAGCCTGGGTGACAGAGTGAGGCTCCGTCTCAAAAAAAAAGAAGTTACTGGTGTATATAACTAGCCATGCTGTAAGTGAGCTCATGTGCCCACCATATATAATACTTTTTTTTCACTAGAACAGAAAAGATTTTCCCTTCCAACATATTAAGTACTCAATAAATATTTACTTTTTAACTCATTGGCATCAGGTGTTACCTAAATGCCCCCATATAATTACGCAATTATAATGGTTTTTAATTTAGCTATTTCTAAAAATATATATTGTTGCCCAAATTTCTTTCAAAATATTGATCTACTTTTAAGAGGGGATGACAAGAGAGCAGCATTTCTTGATGAGATGTTGATGGGTTCTTGTCACAGTAGAGATATTTTATTTATTTATTTATTTATTTATTTATTTATTTATTTATTTAGAGACAGGGACCACTCTGACACCCAGCCTGGAGTGCAATGACACAATCATGGCTCACTCAACCTCCAACGCCCAGGCTCAAGCTGTTCTCCCGCTTCAGCCTCCCAAGTAGCTGAGACCACAGGCACGTGCCACTATGCCTGGCTAATTTTTGTATTTTTTGTAGTGACGGGGTTTCGCCATGTTGCTCAGGATTGTCTTGAATGCCTGAGCTCAAGGGATCCACCCACTTCAATCTCCTAAAGTGCTGGGTTTACGGTACTTGGAGATTTTTCTAAGGTAGCACTAGAGCATATTCTAAAATATACACATTAATAATTTTCCTTGGTGAGCTCTTTATATGATTATATTAAAATGCAGATTATTTGTTACCTGGGACTACTACGTTGCTAGTAAGGAATGTGTTAAGAGTTAAGAACTATTTTCTGATTCATTGTTTCAGGGCATATAGGCAGTGTGGTACAATAGACAAGAGTATTCTTAAGCCAAGCTGTCCTTGTTCTGTTCTCAAGTGATTTACTACATGCAAATTATACATAGCATATATTTTCTCACTGTAAACTGGAAATAATAATAATATCTACCTCATAGGGTATTGCTAGGACTAAATGTGTTCATATGGATCTGCGTGGCCTGTATAAACATTCCATAAGTCAAAGCAGTTGATGCTGTTATCAGACTATTGTGATTGACAAATACACAGGATTATCCAAATATACAACCTTATCCAATGGGATAAGATTATCCCATTATCATCCAGAGAATGATAAAGAAGCATGATAAAGAAATGTTTACTCAGCCACTGAGTATTATTTAACTACAACTCTAATTTTTCATAATTACGTAAAAGTTTTGGAGCTGAAAGTATGAAGTTTATTCCAAAATTTTTTATTGGAAACATCTTTCTATTTTAGTAAAAATTTAGGATAAGTCACGGCAATGCATTTAGTGATAAATTAGTAGAGTTACAGAAAATGGTTCCCAGGATTTATTCAAGTATTTTAAAAATAATTTTTCACCTTTGGTTTTATGATAAAACATATCTGGTAAAAATGGTACTGTGTGGCTGGACACGGTGTCTCACGTCTGTAATCCCAGCATTTTCGGAGGATGAGGTAGGTAGATCACCTGAGGTTGGAAGTTGGAGACCAACCTGACCAACATGGAGAAATCCTGTCTCTACTAAAAATGCAAAACTAGCCAGGTGTGGTGGCACATGCCTGTAATCCCAGCTACTCGGGAGGCTGAGGCAGGAGAATCACTTGAACCCAGGAGGAAGAGGTTGTGGTGAGCCGAGATTGCTCCATTGCACTCCAGCCTGGCAACAAGAGCAAAACTCTATCTAAAAAAAAACAAAAACAAAAACAAAATTGTACTGCGTGAAATCAATTGCCATTTTCTCATATGAATGTGATTTATCTGAAAAGCCTAAATATTTGCAAATGGAAAAAATGATTCAATTGGATGGGGATCAAGAATTTACATATAAGATTTCTCCCAAATATTGGTCCACCTGAATTTATAAACTTTAGGGATGTAGAAAAAATATTTATTTATACCATTTATTTTATTAATTGTTTAACATGTAAAAATACATATAAAACAATATATGGAGGGATACTGCTTTCTTCCAATTTCATATTTTATTATATAATTTTGTTCAAGGTATTTCTATGCATCATTGATATCAGAATGTGCACATTATTTAAGCTGAATTTTGAGTCATGAGTTCATCATTTTAACTTTGCTCTTTTTGAAAATTGTAGGTGGATCTACACATATTCATATAACATAAGGACAGTTGATTTCTTTTATTTGGTCTCTTACTATATATTTGCTGTTACCATCTATCTTCACTCACTGTGCTGCTTTTTAAAGTGTGTTTTAAAAAGTATGCATACCTGTGTACACCCATTCACACACACATATATATGGCTTAAAATGATACATTTATACCTTTAAGTATAATTTATTAGAACTAAAATATTTTACAAAGCATATAAATACAGAAAAGAGCTTGGATTTTAGAATCAACAATTTTAAATCAAATTTAAGCTCTAGCAATTTATTATGTAGATTTTGAGAAATTATTTTACCACTAATAGCCTACTTTTGGTTACAAATAAAATAAAATTTAGTGGTATTTATCTTGCAGAGTACCCAGAATTTGAGTTTCTTGACTTACCAGCAATTACACTGATTAATCACTTGTATTTTCTTGACTTTGGTATACAACTCCTAATGCAAGATCCTAGCCTCCATTCCCTAGGTACTTACGGAAGTTTCCAGAGTCTATTTCATGAAACAAATCTAATGCAGCTGGCATGAACTATTGCGCAGATAATACTATTGCTTAATTGTGCTTCTCTACTCTCCTTGGGCCTAGTAGTACTGGGTGGACATGACTACAGCTTTGCTAAGTTTTATAGAGCTTCTAAGCAAGGTATTGCTTCTAAGAACCTGAGGTGCCCAAGCTCCCTGGTTGTTTATGGGTAAGTTAACAGTAATGATGCCTTCCCAGACTGTGCAACATTCTACAATAAAGGGAGTTAAGCTGCTACTTGTGTTCTGAAAAGTGTTTTAAGCAAATCATATCTATTTTTTCCTAAAATAAAAAAAAAATCGAAGATATGAGCCAAAAGACAAATTAATACCATTGCTGTACTTAGAATCAGAATCATCCTTCAGTTTTTATTCCTGAGAGCTGTTATGAAGTTTCTCTCTCTTGTCTCTCCTTTCACAGGCCCTAAATCAAATGAGGGGTCCCCAGGTCCAATTCCTGAAATTTAGCCAAGCCTGGATCCCAGGTTTGACTCTAGCTGATCACGTTGCTTTTCTCTTCTCTCCCTACCCTTCCTCACCCTTTGCACATTTACATTTGTAGAATCATACTATCGTATACACACAGGGTCAACTCTGCCAGCCACTCACAGAGCATAATAACATCCAATTGTTTCTGTAGCGACTCTTTTTTTATTAGAGAAAAAAATAGACCTAATAAATGGCATTTTGGAACAAATTCCAAACATAAAAGAGCTTCTGCACACTGATATAAAATGAATTATTCAAACATATACTTATCCTATTCAACAAGCACTATATGAAGCTAAATATTCTTGCCCAGTAACATTAAATTCAAAATATAAACATTTTATTTTTAGTAAATCCAATAAGACCATATGTTAAATATTGTATACTTAAGCAGGCTACACTCTCAGCACTGGGAATTAGGGTCAGGACTTAAATTACTGCAGAGCCAAGCAGTTTTCTGACATATTGTCAGTGTTGTTTTTAATAATAAGCTCATATCAAGGTGCTAGAAAAATGAAACATTAATAGTATTAAATGAACTTAAATATTAGTTTTTCTAGAATATTTTAAAAATAGAATATACTCATATCATCTCTTCTTAGTCAGCCTCTCACATTTTAAACATATATTTGCTTTTGTTCTTTAGTAAAGACTACATGCAAATATTTTTATATATGAATGAACCCCTATCCTGTGTCTGCTCTGTACCAGTTCCAAAATTAGACCATAAAGATCTAGCAGTTCTCTCCATAAATCAAGGCATTCCTACAATGTCCGAAAGCAGGAAAAGACACACTGTACAATGAAATCATTTCACACATCACTTCTAGCCACCTATTTCATGAGCTTGCCAACGACTTTTACAATTTGGTAGTGTGAAAACCTTCTAACACCGATTTTTCTAATGTAGAAGAGCCTCATGGGACCTGATGTCCCATGAGGGTGTTAGGGATGATTTGTGCTGTAGACAGTGTTTTGTAGTCTAAGGATTGTGTTTTTACATGCTAATTTCTAGATTAAATTTTAAAATTCTTTTTTTTTTTTTTTTTTTTTGAGACGGAATTCCACTCTTGTTGCCCAAGCTGTAGTGCAGTGGTGTGATCTCAGCTCACTGCGGTCTCCGCCTCCCGGGTTCAAGTGATTCTCCTGCCTTAGCCTCTCGAGTAGCTGGGAGTGCACCACCACAACTGGCTAGTTTTTACATTTTTAGTAGAAACGGGGTTTCACCATTTTAGCCAGGATGGTCTCGATCTCCTGACCTCGTGATCCGCCCACCTCAGCCTCCCAAAGTGCTGGGATTACAGGCATGAGCCACCACGCCCAGCCTAAATTTTAAAATTCTTAAATAAAAAGTATTATCCTCTTCTACCCATGTAACAACCACCTTTCATCCTAATTCTGGTGACCATGTCTGCTGAGGCTCACAGAAAGTGCAGTTGTGATAAGGGTCCTGTCTTCCCATCAATAAAGTAAAAATAATACTACCTACCCTATGGAGTTATTTTATTTTATGTATTTATTTATTTTTTGAGATGGAGTTTTACTCTTGTTGTCCAGGCTGGAGTACAATGGCGGGATCTCGGCTCACTGCAACCTCTTCCTCCCAGGTTCAAGCAATTCTCTTGCCTCAGCCTCCCAAGTAACTGGGATTACAGGCACGTGCCACCACCCCCAAGTAACTTTTTTGTATTATTAGTAGAGATGGGGTTTCACCATGTTGCCCAGGCTGATCTCGAACTCCTACCTCAGGTGATCCACCCGCCTTGGCCTCCCAAAGTCTACAGGCATGAGTCACTGCACCTGACCCCCACGGAGTTTTTTTTGTTTGTTTATTTGTGTTTGTTTGTTTATTTATTTATTTATTTCGAGATGGAGTCTCACTCTGTCACCCAGGCTGGAGTGCAGTGGTGCGATCTTGGCTCACTGCAATCTCCGCTTCCTGGGTTCAAGTGGTTCTCCTCCCTCAGCCTCCTGAGTAGCCGGGACTACAGGCATGTGCCACTGCGTCCAGCAAATTTTTGTATTTTCTTTTATAGAGACAGTGTTTCACCTTGTTGGTCAGGCTGACTATGGTGTTATTTTAAGTGTGTTATATATAAAGGGTATGATAGAACACTTCGCATAGGTTAGAACTAACTAACTATAGATAGGTGGATGAATGGATGGATAGACAGATAGATAGACAGATAGATAGTTTTTTTTAATCTCACAAAATGGTCTATGGTAAACACTTAAGTACCAATATTTGGTGCAATTCTGTCAATGAGGATAAATGTGGAATCATTATAATTCTTAAGAATATATATTCACTCTAAGTTTTCAATATCTCAGATTTTAAGACTTCACAATTATCTCATAAGGATTAAAATCAATCATATTTTGGGCCGGGCGCGGTGGCTCAAGCCTGTAATCCCAGCACTTTGGGAGGCCGAGACGGGCGGATCACGAGGTCAGGAGATCGAGACCATCCTGGCTAACACGGTGAAACCCCGTCTCTACTAAAAATACAAAAAACTAGCCGGGCGAGGTGGCGGGCGCCTGTAGTCCCAGCTACTCCGGAGGCTGAGGCAGGAGAATGGCGTAAACCCGGGAGGCGGAGCTTGCAGTGAGCTGAGATCCGGCCACTGCAGTCCAGCCCGGGCTACAGAGCAAGACTCCGTCTCAAAAAAAAAAAAAAAAAAAAAAAAAAAAAAAAAAAAAAAAAAAAAATCAGTCATATTTTAAGGGTCAACTTACAGTCTTTTTGCCTGTTTTTATTCCTTCTGCTGTGAAAATTGATGCTGTCCATCATGTAACTCTTGTTCACACTGGTTTTGATGTTTTGTTTTGTTTTGTTTTCTGGCTTTCTAACAGCAAAATGCCCAAATTATGAAACTCGTATTAAGCTCATTAGAACACAGTTGTTCACACCCAGTTAGCATATAAGTCATTTTCTAAAACTAATAGCAAAATTGGGTCTTTCCAGTCCTCAAATTATAAGAAGCATTAATCCTGAGACTGCATCAAGAGCTAAGGGTCTAAACTATATTTTTTGATGGTTTATTCTGTGATGGAATTATAGTATCATTAAGTAGCATGCTTCTCCAACTGCAAATTGCCTTAATGTTGGAAAGCTTTTCTCTACTGGTGTGAAGAGGTGGTGTTCTAATTTTATTTCCCCCACAATTACTATGTCAACTTTCTTGGAAGTAAGGCAAGGGTAGAATGACAGAGCTTCAAGTAGGAGTTTTGCATCTAACTTGTTTAGCTATTTGACAGGATTTATGTGTAATATTTCCTGGAGAGAAATACATTTGTAAAGATCAGTGCTTCCAAAAACATCACTCTACTTCTTTTAAATTACTTAAAAATAAAAAGGTGCGGAAAAAGATTTTTTTTTTAAATTGCTATTCTTGCAAGATGTAGCAGTTAGAATGAAATGCCTCTGTCGATGTAGAAATAATCTTTTAGTGTTACCATAATTATATTAAGCACTAAAATGTGAATTATAATTTTATGACTATTTTACCTTTAAGACCTTGGTAAACAATTTATAGTGGCTGTTCACTATGTACTATGTACAGTGGCAGATAGCTCTGAGTTTCTACAAAGAGGGGAAGGCAGACAGAATATGCAGTCCCTTTCTTTAAAAAAAAAAAAAAAAGAAAAACGCTAAACCTTCTGAGTTAACGATAATGTGAAGTCATTAATTTATCAGGTCCAGCAAGTAATGCAAAGGTGTTTTTTTTTTTTTTTGGTTTATTGTTTTTAATTGCCTACTTTCCTAGATGCCACTTTAAAACGTGGTCTGTAAAATTTAATTTAGGACTGGGCTATGACCTATTATATAAATTCAGGAAATGCTTGGGATCTACAGAAACTAATATGCATTAATTTTTATAGAAAATTTACAAGTTTTCTTTGCTATTATCTTGTGGAATTTTTATTTATTTTTATTTTTATTTTTATTTTTATTTTAGACGGAGTATCGCTCTGTCGCCCAGGCTGGAGTGCAGTGGAGCTATCTTGGCTCACTGCAAGCTCCGCCTCCCGGGTTCACGCCATTCTACTGCCTCAGCCTCCCGAGTAGCTGGAACTACAGACGCCTGCCACTGCACCCAGCTAATTTTTTGTATTTTTAGTAGAGACGGGGTTTCACCGTGTTAGCCATGATGGTCTGGATCTCCTGACCTCGTGATCCGCCCGTCTCGGCCTCCCAAAGTGCTGGGATTACAGGCGTGAGCCACTGCGCCTGACTCATCTTGTGGATATTTTAATGATAAAAAATCTAGAAAGGAATTAAAATTCAGGGCATCACAACAATTTGCAAGTGTCAGTGTAAGAATTATTAGCAATAAAAATTGTCTCAATAATTTTTAATCCAAATTTCATTTAATTAATTTCTTCTGAGTACTGACAGTGTGCTAGGCAACGTGTTAGGTATAGACTGTGTAAGGAAGCACAAACCTACATGGCACTACCCAAATGACACTTATCGTCTAGTTGGGAAGAGAGGCAGTGCACAAAATTATGAGAAATGTACGTATATAGAGTTTCATCCTATGATAAATGCTGTGAAGCAAGCAAACCCTCATAAGAAAATCTAACAGGGAGGTTTATTTTTTGTTGTCACATCAAGTAAGGCATCACTAAAGAAGTAACTGTTGGTCAGGTACGGTGGCTCACGCCTATAATCCCAGCACTTTGGGAGGCCAAGGCAGGTGGATCACGAGGTCAGGAGTTCAAGACCAGCCTGGCCAATATGGTGAAATCCCCTCTCTATTAACAATACAAAAATTAGGCTGGACTCGGTGGCTCAAGCCTGTAATCCCAGCACTTTGGGAGGCCAGAGATGGGCGGATCACGAGGTCAGGAGATCAAGACCATCCTGGCTAACACGGTGAAACCCCGTCTCTACTAAAAAATACATAAAACTAGCCGGGCGAGGTGGCGGGCGCCTGTAGTCCCAGCTGCTTGGGAGGCTGAGGCAGGAGAATGGCGTGAACCCGGGAGGCGGAGCTTGCAGTGAGCTGAGATCCGGCCACTGCGCTCCAGCCTGGGCCGCAGAGCGAGACTCCGTCTCAAAAAACAAACAAACAGACAAACAGACAAACAAACAAAACCCAAAAATTAGCCGGGTGTGGTGGTGTGTGCCTGTGGTCCCAGATACTCGGGAGTCTGAGGCAGGAGAATCACTTGAACCTAGGAGGTGGAGGTTTCAGTGAGCTGAGATCGCGCCACGGCACTCCAGCCTGGGCAACAGACCAAGACTCCGTCTCAGGAAAAAAAAAAAAAAAAAAAAAAAAGAAGAAGTAGCTGTTAAATTAAGCATAAGGTTCAATGTAGCAAAGGGAAGAACAGGTAGAGAGGATTGGAAGATTGCAGACCAAAGTTATAGCATCAGCTAAAGACCTATGACAGAAAAGAACTTTATCTCTAAGTGTAAGGAAAGAGGGAGGAATTAATTAGATACTGACTCTATTATGGCAGGGACTTAAGGAAAATTTAAATGTTGGGATTTCTATCCCATATGTAAAGGGAAACATAGTAGGAAGTTTGCACAGGGAATTGTATATGACCTATGTTTTAAGAGTATACGCCTGATAGTTCTGTGTGGAATACATTAAAGCTGTAGTCAAATAACATAGCCTATTTAGAATTCTGTTGCATGAGTACAAGGAGAAAAGAGTGTCTTGAACTAGAGCAGTAGTGGTGGCAAGTGAAAGATATGTGTAAGATTGAGATGTGTTCTAAGGACGGAGTTAACAATGACTTTCCAAATTTGGGTAATTTCAACGACTGGTTTTCTATCAATTCCCTCATAGTTAAAATGTAGAAGATACCTTAGTCAGAATATTAAAATTGCTTGAACTAGCCATATGCTCCAGTGCTATTTTCATATACACACAAAGTAGATAAGAACACAACACCCACCTTTTAATGTTTTCCCAGCAGATCTGCTCTCCAGCATCCCCTTAACATTAAGAGATTTTAAACAGTGTTGTGGTCATCAATGATAACAACAAAACCGTGTGTGTGAATTCTCAAATTAGTACTCAAAAGACTGTGAACTCAAGGCTTTTGAGATGCCTGCAGAAGTTATTCATCTCTCAACAATGAAGTATGGTATTTCAAAGGATGTAGTCATTTTACAGCATGGAAAAATGCTTTAAAGCCAGTAGTTATACCTGCATTGTTGCATGTAAACACACATTGTAAAGTATTGTTATGAGAAGTCTGGAAAAGCAGAAGTACCAGTGTGAAGGAAAATTAGCAGACTTTAGTACTCAAAGATATGTTAATAATCGGCATTTCATCTACTGCCATTTAAAAGAGTGCATTTTTACTCACGCACATATTCAGGTAATGTGAAAATTGCATAGGGCATTTAATCTCTTGATCAAAATGTACCCAGATTGAAAATTACATTGCTGATTGCCAATTTTTCAGGAATTTAAAGACAAAACAAATTCTATACATGTATTTTAAATCAGTGCTGGCATGAATAGTAGACATTTCAAGCATGGCCATGATATTGCAGGTGAAAAGGTTAGTTACAAGTAAGAATTTGATAATAATGTATTGTAAAACCAGCTCTGGGATTGATAATGTTATACAGAGTTCCTTTAACAAAAGAAATTGAAATGTTCTTGAAAGGATTAACATTTTATGGGTCAGGCTAGAGGACTATGACTTTCGTTCAAATAAATATATAGAGAAAAAAATCTTATGGCTAAAACACACAGCTGGTAAAAAAACATAATCTTCCCACATACATTTCATGTCTTTTTGACATGTGTATCTTCACTGTATACAGACTCGCATGCATACAAACTTTCCCACAGAAACATGCCACATACGTAGAATCGGAATGTATATTTTACAATTAATTTCTTCACACAGAATCCAGTCAATGAATATTAAAGGAAGTGATAAAATAATCATTTCTGTGGCCTCCTCAATTATGCAACAATAATTAAATCATTTTTTCTAATGGATTATATTGGAAATGCTAGCAAGTTGAGAATGCTATCATAGCTCTAACAATAACATTTATAAAATGTTACACTTTCAGAGGTTCATGATTACCTGTCACGGGTAATATTTGAAAGATTACTTTGTCACATAACTTTCACCAGTGGAGACTTCAAATTTGACTGAGTCTAAATAACCAAGTTGTTGTCATAGCCATAAGTAAAAAATGTTATACTTTAGTCAGAAATACACCCTAAGAAGTAAGAAAGTATAAACACCAGAATTTCTTTATTTTTTTCTAATGCGTCATGTAAACATGAATAACCTTTGATTTTAAAGGATGATATGAATAAGGCAAAAACAAAATGTGACTTGTTGTAATTTACAAAATCCTAATTATAAAAAGCTGTATAGGAACTTTAAAAAATTGGAATCATTTTAACTCAAAAAAAGGGCTTTAAAGATAGTCAGACATTTCATCATACTTTTTAAAGTTTGCTTGAAAAATATTTAGAGACAGGTATTTTATATGTGGTCAAACAGAGTCAGACAAAGACACAGAATCTTGCCATTAGTTCTGTCATAAATCTATCATAGGGTTAAATAAAATAATCTGAGCAAAAACTGAGCTTTCTGAATCTTCTTTTACCCTACAGTTAAACTAAATATGTTTGAATCTGAAAATTATATTACGTTGATATAAGTACAAGGAAAAAATTATTAACATAACTTCTAAAAAAATCTCAGCAGCTCTTACCAGTAAATGGAATACATACTTTAAATTCTGTTTTATTGGAAAAGTTAGAGTAAGAAAACATTTTGACTTTAATCTTCCTTATCCTCTCCTACATGATTAAATTAAGATAATGAGTGTAAAGCAGAAACAAGTAATGCAAGCCAAGAACGCTGCATTTGGTAACCACTTAAGGCAATGTTTGGTAAAAGTTGACACAATTTATAATCCAACGAAGAGAAATTCCTAAAGTGGAAAAGATGGCCTATTTGAGGTCAAATGATTTTGCCAAGTTGTTTGGGAAGAAGGAAGCATACCTGCCCAAAGCACATTGACTTCTCAAAATGTGGAAGCGGTGGACTAGTAAAGTATAGAGTTTAATGAAAGCTAAAATAGACCACAGCTCTCCCAGAGAGTTGGAGTAAATTTTAAAAATACGAAAATTCAATGTAAGATGCGCATATTTGAGCTTAATTAAAAGAGACACTATTTCATATGGTCCTGGATATGCTGATTCAATCATAGGCAGAATCCTGCGTCATGAAAATCTTCATGGGAAAGAGTGTTGATAGATAGGTCTTGAGTTGGAAGTATGAGGTCACTGGTTCATATCCTGAGGAGAAAACCTGGACTTAGTCCACGAAAAACAGCTGCTTTTGTAAAATGCAGTATCTTGCACACAAATGGAATTAAATTAGCTACTGTCATTTTAAGGATTCCACAACTCTCAAAGAGAGGTGGACATTTGGACCCAAGACCTTCAGACATGCTGCTTCAGCATGAAAATATAATTGTCCTCGAAATAAACCAATAACAGGCTTGACCAAAAATATATTGATATAAATGTATTTTCTAAAAATTTTGCCTCTTAAAACTTACAGCAAATATAAAGTGACACGTTCTATTTTTTTTTTTTTTTCAATTCTAGGCATATGATTGAAATTCTAGGAAGCCATCCAGATTTATTATTTAGACAATATGAATTAATAGATTCATCTGAATTAGACCTAAAATATTTATTGCACTAATGTCATCACCTGTCTTTTTTTTTTTTTTTTTTTTTTTCCTGAGAGTAAGTCTTGCTCTGTCGCCCAGGTTGGAGTACAGTGGCGCGATCTCGGCTCACTGCAAACTCCGCCTCCCAGGTTCAAGCGATCCTTCTGCCTCACCCTCCTGAGTAGCTGGGATTACAGGTGCCCACCACCATGCCCGGCTAATTTTTGTATTTTTAGTAGAGACGGGGTTTCAACATGTTGGTCAGGCTGATCTCGAACTCCTGACCTTGTGATCCGCCCGCCTTGGCCTCCCAAATTGCTGGGATTACAGGCGTGAGCCATCGTGCCTGGCGTCATCACCTGTCTTTATGTTCTATTTACCTTAAAGAAAGGAGCTTATCTCTATTGACTTTTCAAAATAATTAGCCAAAGAAATGTCTATGATTTTTAACCAATTTCCATCAAACTATTTTCCCCCAAATATTTCCCAGCTTTACTCATACATTGTATTGTATTTTTAATAATCAGTTTATTATTAATATTACAGTATCTCTCTAAATATTCCTTGAAAATTAAGTTACACTATATATAAAAAAAAATGGTTCTATCTTGTACAGAATTGAGAGACATTTGGTTTAATAAGGTTTCTATAAGAAAATGTCTTGACAGCTAGACCTCCCAAAATCTTTAATATATTTATTTGAAATTAATATAATAAAATATGTAGTGTTCTCTTGAATTCATTTTCTCATGGAACCCTTTCTTCCATTGAACATCACAAGGAACTAGTGTTTTATGGAACATCTCTGTAAAGGATTCATTCATTAATATGTATGTTTGCTTTCTTCAAGCAAAGAAATGGGTGAATTGTTCTTAATATGTAAATAGTGTTCTGTAAATAGAAAATATTTTTAACTTTTATTTGAACTATTCAAGATTTTATATCAACATGCTTTTCTTGTTTAATATTATGCTTAACTGTAGAGAAGTGTAATGGAAGCTAGAGAGGAAATAAAAGTCTTTGTAATTAAAAGTAAATTTTATTAAAGTACCATTTTAGACCTCAAAAGGTATATCTATATTAAAGGGGAAACTCATGTCAGAGTTGTTTAAATAACAAAAACACATTTAAGGAAACATTCACCATAAAACAATGCAAGGCTAAATTTAAGAAACTACTTAAACGTAGAAATTAAAACATGCATCTTTTCATATTTTATGCTGTTTCCTTTGGGGAAAAACAAATCACCTTTTATTCTCATTTACTTGCCATCACATGATCATAAGGTAAGATTTCTAAGGTCAGTAATAACTCTGCTGCAGTGTATATTAAATCAGTGTGTGTCCTTTCCTCTGGATGTTATAAGTGAACTACTGATAGTTCAAATGCTCCCTCTTTCTTTGATGTCCACAAAGATGATAACCAACTGTATGTATGTGGATGACAGGCCTCTCCTGATAGACCCTCTTTTAACTTCAAGTCTGTTGATAATTGGTACTTTTGCAACAAGAGCATTTTCAACTACCTGAATCAAGACTTTCATAGCAATATCACTTACTGGTTCTTGACAGCTAATGAAGTGGCAAAGCAGGGCTGATAAACTCCAGAGCTTATCAAAAGGAGGGGATAGCATTTTTTAGATTCTGATTTACTAAATGAGGTGAAAGTCATTAAGATCATCAAACAAACTCAACTATGAACTTTTAAACTAATTTCTTGATCTTTTAAGTAGAAGTATTTTTAAGTGGAAGTCATTTTTCCACCTTGAGTACTTAGAAATGATAAAATAACAGTTATAATTGGGAAAAGCTAGAATTTTTTCTCAATTTTATAATTCTGCTAGTTTTTACAACTTTTTTACATTTAAATGCAATAGCATTTAAGCTAATAAAAACAAATGCCTGCTTTACATAATTATCTTATAGAAAATATAAAAATAAAATAAATAAATCTTGTAACTTTTGTGAAAATATATTGCCACTTAGAGGCACAGCCAAGTACATAATCTCAGCTTCTAAAGCAATTTCGTGAGACAGACATACATAAGTAATTATTTTCATAATAATTTATTAATTTGAGGGTAAAGTTAAAAAATAATTCCTACCAGTTATCCTCAGATAAATAATATTTCAATTTTAAATACATAAAACTATTTTCAACTATTCAATCCAAAACTGATTAATGACAATATTGTTATAAAGATGTGATTGACAAAGATACTCATTTTTAAACTCTTTACATGCAAAATAAATATCAGAAAAATGAAAGAATTAAGAAATCAGCAACCTTAGTGATATTACATGACTCTTCTGGTTGCTCACATTGAACTGTCATGAGAGTTTATTAGAATTTAAGAGCAATAACACTTACTTCCCCTTCTTTCATGTGGAAAGGTGAATTTTACCCTTGTTATTCTCTGCCTTCAAACTAATGTTAGTGTCTCATTTTCAATGAATGTTGTGGCCAGCAGGGATTAAATAGAGATCATATTTCACTCTAAACAAGGTTTATGACTTGTAATTTTAACATTGTTAGTAGTGTTTTGTTTTTGTTTTGCTTTTGTCAATGGTACACAATCATGTTTTATGGTGAAGTAGAGAAGGAAGTTTAATGAGAAATTAGCTTATGTTATGTTTTTGCCCAATCTTCAAGAGGTAAATCTGGTTCTGAATTTGACATTTGACATTGTGAGGATTAATATTGTGTGTCCTGCATTGGTCTAGAAAATCTTTAGTCTATTGTCCTTTCCAACCCAGAGGTGTGCTTGATTTAATGGGTCCTGTGAGAGCAGGGATTTTCAACAAACAAGCTGGAATTTTCGCTTCATTCAAGGGAATCATGAGTTGTCCTTAGAGGTCTTAAACCAAACCTGGCTCACATAATATTTAACTTCAATCCTACATTTCTAAATATGACCCAATTTTAGACAATTACATTAATAGCAAGAAAGTATTTGGAAACAAAATGGAAGAATTTAATATTTTCTCATTTGCCAATTAAGATAAAATCCTTAAGTTGTTATTTGTTTTTTCTCTGCCATCAAAATAATTTCTAGAATTAATACTTTCAGATAGTTTTCACTAAATAATTACTTGGGGAGAGCTGGATATAGTAGAACTTAATCTTGTCCAACTTATCTACATGATAATCCAATTATTCCTTCTTTTCTTTGTATATACAGTTAACTCTTGAACAAGGTGGGGGTTAGAAGAATCGACCCTTTGTGTAGTCAAAAATCCACATATAACTTTTGACTATCCAAAAACTTAACTATTAACAGCCTTCTGTTGATCAGAAACCTTACCAATAACACAGTCAAGTAACACATATTTTGTATGTTCTGTGTACTATATACACTATTTTCTTCTAATGAAGTAAGCTAGAGAAAAGAAAAACACTATTAAGAAAATTATTAGAGCCGGGCGCGGTGGCTCAAGCCTGTAATCCCAGCACTTTGGGAGGCCAAGACAGGCGGATCACGAGGTCAGGAGATTGAGACCATCCTGACTAACACGGTGAAACCCCGTCTCTACCAAAAAAACACAAAAAACTAGCCGGGCAAGGTGGCGGGCGCCTGTAGTCCCAGCTACTCGGGAGGCCGAGGCAGGAGAATGGCGTAAACCCGGGAGGTGGAGCTTGCAGTGAGCTGAGATCCGGCCACTGCACTCCAGCCTGGGCGACAGAGCGAGACTCCGTCTCAAAAAAAAAAAAAAAAAAAAAAAAAAGAAAGAAAATTATTAGAAAGAAAAAATATTTACTCTTCAAGTGGAAGTGGATCATCATAAAGGTCTTTCATCCTTAGTGTCTTCTCCTCGAGTAGTTGGAGGAGGATGAGGAAGAGGAAGGATTCATCTCTCTGTGTTAGGGGTGGCAGAGGTAGAAGAAAATACAAATATAAGTGGAGGCACATAGTTTAAACCGATGTTGTTCAAGGGTCAACTTAGAAAAGTTATAATATATCAATGAATTGTTATGTACAAATTTCATTAGGGTATCTGACTTCACGAACTCCAAAATGTGTCCACTCCAAAATTAAAGCACACTATTAGGGAAGACAATTTTATAATGTGCTATCATAAATAGGACATAGGACATTATTGTTACTAAGATAACAATGTACCCGGACTACACTGTATGGTTTTCATGAGAGATTCTTTGAATTTGTTGGTTTTCAACATACTGCTCTCCCATCTCCTTCCATCCCTCTGCATGGAGCTCTGATTCTAATGAAATCCTTTTATGGGGAAGCCAGAAGTCTTTGTAATCAAAATGTATTTATTCTAGATAAAGGTGCAGGACATAGCTAGGAATGTCATATCAATGTTCTCTAGAAGCCTCTTTAAAAAAAAAAAAAAAAAGAAAGAAAGAAAAAAGAAAAGAAAAGAAAAAAGAGGTCGGGGTGTGATGGCTCATGCCTGTAATCCTAGTACTTTGGGAGGCCAAGGTGAGTGGATAACCTGAGGTCAGGAGTTCGAGACCAGCCTGGCCAACATGGCAAAATCCCGTCGCTACTAAAAATAATACAAAAATTAACCAGGCATGGTGGCTCATGCCTGTAATTCCAGCTACTTGGGAGGCCAAGGCATGAGAATCCCTTGAACCCAGGAGGCAGAGGTTGCAGTGAGCCAAGACCATGCTACTGCACTCCAGCTTGGGCGACAGAGTGAGACACTGTCTTAAAAAAAAAGAGAGGAAGGAAAAAAGAGAGAGTAAGAAAGACAAAGAAGAAAATAACCTCTGAGGGAAACAACTATTTTTTAAAATGACACATTTAAATTGCATTTGCTTATAACACCAGGCACGTTGCAAAAAAATGAAGAGAGTAAAACTAGTAAAAGCAGCATGATAAATTATGAGCTATCTAACCCATATGCACTATTACATGTTCATAAACATATCTACTTTATCCGACTATTCAGTAATCCATTTACTCATTCGTTCAATAAGTATATACTAAGCACCTGTTGTCAGACAAATCTACAGTTTAGGTAATTCGTACCACCAGCCACACAAGCCTGTCTCTCTGATCTGGTTACGTGATTGATCCTTGAGTATGTCTATGTGATCTCCTGAGTTCTCTTTCTTTTCACTCTGGGAATGAAATAGACGCTTGCCTCAGATATAAAAGGAACATCCATGAACACTGATAGGAATATGTTCTCCAGTATATTTGCACTTATACAGATCAGCTTTTGTCAGTGAATAAGGAAGACTTTTTTCCTCCCCAAAATGTATCTTGGGATGGAAATGATAGAAATATCCTGGATAAAATACTAAGCTTCTTTCTCTAAAAACACTCATTTTGCTCAGCATTAAAACAATTTAAATAAATCATTCTTAGTTTTAAAAATGCCTTATAGTAGACATATGCAACAGGTAATGGGTGACAAAGTGGTTTATCACTATTTATTTCTCCATATGTGAATATTTTCCACTGTTTTGTTACTGGAAAATGTAGTATATATAATTTGTAAATGTCAGAAAACATGTGCTTTCTTTTTTTAAAAAACACGTGCTTTCTTGTAGCCATGTGAAATATGGTTATTTGAAGAACACTCTGAAACATGTGCTGTGTTACAGTAAATAATTGAGCAAGACTGACTGAAAAAATCGTATTTCAACTGTATGAAGCAGAGAAGCTTCCTCTTTTTCACTTTGCTAATGATAATACAATCCGTACCACTCATAGGTATTTAATGAGCACTTATCAGTGGACTGATTGATAATAGAGACTTGCCTATAGAGGAGTCTCATATATAATTAAAATATAAGGCAGAATCAGAAACAAAATTTTGATTTCTAGATTACTAGCCCATCACTTAAAGCATTAAATAAAACCAATGGGAATTTTAAAAGAAGAATCTGCACTTTAATCCTAAATTTTTACTGACTAATCATCTCACACAAAAACGAGTGACCGATGGCAATGCACATTTGAATTATCCATTTTTGTCCACATTATGACATTTACTTGTTTTATGCAATCATTACATTTAAACTCCCGTTATTCCCTCAAGAAGTAAAAATTAATATTGCTCATTAGTTATTTTGTAAATTGTTTGCAACTTTTATTTTTTGCCTATATTCTTGTGCAAAAGGCTACTATCAATATCAGGGACCAGGGAGCAAAAAATGTGGAGAAATATTAAAGTCACAATTTTTCCAGAAAATTATTTAGAAAGAACATCGAATGTAGAGCCAGGAGACCTATATTTAAATCTGACCTCTGCAACTGTTAATGGTGAAGTCATGTATGCTCTTTTCTAAATGCAAGTAGTCAGACTTCAGACAGTCTAAAGATCCTTCTAGATCTTTAATTTAATGATTGATTATCTAGTTAACCATTTCCTCCACGTATAATTTGACCCATATGGCATTGTGCTAACCTTTACATCTAAGTGAACTAATGTGTGTACTCTAATACTCAAGCAGAAAAGTGGCATGCAATTAATTTATGACTGTGTGTTATAATGAAAGCACAGTGAGGCATCCATCGGAGGATAGATGTCTGCTAATTCTCAAGTCTTTGATGGGAGAGATAGCTTGTAACTGCAGCTTGAAGCACAAGAAAAGGGAACATAAACTAGAAGCGGGAGGCAGCAACCCAGGTTTAGAAAAGAGTGAATTGTGGAAACTTACAGAAACAGGCATAAAATGAGATAGCAAAACAAGATTAGGGACTGCAACTGCTGTTAATAAGATGGTACTAAGGTAAAGGTGGTGGGTGTCGGTCTGTGCTTTGTTTTAATAAAAGCATTAATTTTTTTTTTTTTTTTTTTTTTTTGAGACGAAGTCTTGCTCTGTCGTCCAGGCTGGAGTGCAGTGGCATGATCTCGGCTCGCTGCAAGCTCTGCCGCCCAGGTTCACGCCATTCTTTTGCCTCAGCCTCCCGAGTAGCTGGGACTACAGGCACCCGCCACTACGCCCGGCTAATTTTTTTGTATTTTTAGTAGAGACGAGGTTTCACCGTGTTAGCCAGGATGGTCTCAATCTCCTGACCTCGTGATCCACCCGCCTCAGCCTCCCAAAGTGCAGGGATTACAGGCGTGAGACACTACGCCCGGCTGCATTACATTTTTGAAATGTCTTCTCATTAATTTATATGTCGGTGACTTGAAGAGTATACTAAAATTGAGAGAAATTGAACATAAAGACAAGTTACTTTGCTGTTTCAGTAGATTTTGTGTTTAATGCTGCTGGCAAAACAGAACTCTCAAGAAATTTATTCATGTGATTATTGTATGTAAAACAACCATAACAGTGCTGAGCACATAAAATTAAAAAACATTAGCCATTTAATTGTTATTTCATAGCCAATTTATAAATAATTTAAGGTTTAGATGATATAATTTTAATAGTCATTTGAACATAATTTATAACTTAATTAGCAAAGCTAATGTATATCCTGACATATAATTTATATTGCCACATTTGCTTTTTCTTAGATATTTTTATCATATTTACTCTTTCTAAAGCTTTTTTGCTTTAAAAAAACAATGTGGTTCAAATCACATATATTGACTCACTTGCTTCTGTGTGTCAGTAATAGGTATATTCTAGGAGTAGGTTCTAGGGCTAGACATACAAAAATAAGTAAAGGCAGCATATTTTAACTCTACAAGGGGAGCTAAGGAGATAAAGCAGTGGTTAATCTACGTATGTACAGGGCACTATGCTTCATAAAGGAAAGCATGATGCATTGTCCCTTAGAAGGTCAAGGAATTCACAAGAGAGGGTTGACGTGGGTCTTGAAAGGTGAATAAATCTACCTAAGCAGGTGAGGGTGGAAGATGGAAAGCACTGGGGAGATAAAGAGCATTCTAATTTGTGAGTCTATAGATGGCATGTCATCGAGCTAATTGGAAATATTCTTTGTGTATGTAAATAAAATACATATTTATATATTGCTGTATATAGGGGTAAACACACATGCATATACACTTACACACACTCTATTGGTGAAGGAGCAAACAAATGAGTATGTCAAATATAAAGAGCCCAAATCACATAGATAATGAAAAACTCTAGCCAGGTTTTAAGGAGGCACGTAATGTAATATCTGTTTGATTCTGATTCATGCCTTGTTTGAATGAATTTCATTATTAAGAAGTTGTTATTGTTATAGTTTCTTGAATGTTTGCTCCTTAAACCTCACTTGTTTGAGAATGACTGGTGATACGTCTCTCATTTGAAAAACAAATTGCTGAGTCACAGATGTTTTCACTTGGTTATTTGTGCAAATTGCTTCTCTGTTTGGGGACAAATAACGCTGTTTCGAACAAGTATGAGGTCCACCTGATATCCTCCCTTGTACGTGACTCAGTTTTCCACATAAATTCCAAATGTATTTTTTCTTTATTTAGTAAGTTCCATTAATTATTACTTCTGTAAGAAACTTTTTGATCTGTAAATTCAACTCTATTTTGATGTTTTATTTCCTTATCTTTCATTTCGATTATCATATTAATCAATTCATCTCTTTCAAAAAATTAGATTTTATTATTACTTAGTTTGTAACTTTTGCAACCAGAATTAATCCTCTGTTTCTTGTGCCAACTCCTCTTCTTTCCTATGCCCTTTATTTACATTTTAGTGAACTTGTTTCCTCCTTCTGACAATAAGGAAATGAGCTGGAGGAATTTACAGCCTATGATTTTTGTTGTTTTGACTTTAAACACACTGTGATCTTTAATATATTTTCTTCTGGGAATACACCTCACTTTATTTATTATTATTATTATTTTTCATATCTTGATTGGTGTGATTGTTGTGTTTCTCATGAAGCCCCATCAGAAACACCCTGTGAGATAGTCAGGTATTCATACCTTTCACTTTTGCCCTCATACTAATTTACCTACAGTGATATCCTTTAGAAGGATAATGCATACACAATAAATAGTGTGCGTGTATGTGAGAGAGAGAGAGAAAGAGAGAGACAGAGGGAGAGGGAGATTAGAACAGTACCTAGCTTGGCTTGCCCATGTTAGTTGAAATGATGATTATAATGATGATGACCATGCCTTTATATTTTACCTATAACTCCGCTTTTTCTTTTTATTTTCTTTTTTCCTTCCTTCCTTCCTTCCTTCCTTCCTTCCTTCCTTCCTTCCTTCCTTCCTTCCTCCCTTTCCTTCCTTCCTTCCTTCCTTCCTTCCTTCCTTCCTTCCTTCCTTCCTTCCTTCCTTCCTTCCTTCCTTCCTTTCTTTCTTTCTTTCTTTCTTTCTTTCTTTCTTTCTTTCTTTCTTTCTTTCTTTCTTTCTTTCTGTGAGACAGGGTCTCACACTGTAATCATAGCTCACAGCAAACTTGAATTCCTGGACTCAAACCATCCTCCTGCTCAGCCTGAGCACACACAGCAACTTTTTTTTTAAGTAGAGATGGGACCTCACTATGTTGCACAGGCTGGTCTGGAACTCCTGGTCTCAAGTGATCCTCCTACCTTGGCCTCCAAAAGTGCTGGGATTACAGGCTTGAGCCACTGTGTTCGATCTGTGCCTCCACTCTTTATGGGCTGTTCCAATAATCTTATAGTCGTGTAGATTCCTAGAGCGTGTTTCTGTAATACAAGAATTTGTGGATGCGATCTCTATGATTTGTTAACTAATTCTATCCTACTTGGAAAATATGGAGAGATATGCCAGATCTCAGTATTTTACATCAAAATGTTTCAAGTTTCACTATATTTGAAATATTTCCTTAATAATTAGATATCAATTGGTGTTGTTTCTTTATTTAATATGTATATTTTCCTCTTACACTTTTCATCTTTTTTATTTTCCTGAGAGTCAAAAGAAGGGGATAGAGTACACATGGTTTTACTCTGTCATCTTGCACCAGTAGAAGGTGCATGTGTTTTGCAGAAAGTTTACTCTGGGGGCAGTATGTAACATGGTTTGTTGGTGGAAACCTGGAAAGGAAGTTCTGTGAGAAGATGATTACCGTAATTGAGGGAAGATATTATGGGGAGTTAAATTAGGATAGTGGCAGTGAGTATGTAAGCAAAAGAAAATACAGGAGAAATTATTGTGTTAAGCAAAAATGAAGTGATGGATCAGATCAATGAATGATAAAGAAGGGTCTGACTTGCATGGGTCTGTGATGATTGATACAACAAATTTAAAACATGCAGAAAGGTGATGTCAGTAATGGAAAGAAGAAAAAGGAGTGAATTCTGTTTAAGTCGTGCAGACTCTGAGATGTTTGTACAATATCTAAATAGAGGTTTCTAGTAAGCCTTTGTTTGGACTTTGGAGGGAAATATCTCTTGGAAGATATATATTTGAGACATGTCAAAATACTGCTAGTGATGAAAGCCATAGTTGTAGATAAGATTAGCCACCAAGTTATTAATGTGCAAAAAGACCAAGTACAGAGCAAATAAAATAATATAAATATGCAAGAGCTGTTAGCTAAAGCAAATTATATGAGAGTGAAAGGTAACAAACTTTTCAAAAATCAGTTCTTAGTATTTTCCAAAATATACCTTCCTTAGTAGTGATTATGGATAAAAACAGAAAGACCCAGACCTTTGATGTCAGATGGAAATAGTTATCTCAACTCTACATCATACTAGCTCTGTGACCTAGGATATTCCTGATAGCCTAACTAACTGAGTCAATTTCCTCATGAGAAAAAAATGGGAATGAACTCGTATTAACTTCCTTAACTATAGTTAGCCTCTTTTTGTTGTTGCTTTTACTGATTTAGGTTTTGCTTCTCTAAAGGTATTTGTCTACGTTTGCATAAAAGTTTTTATTATTCTTAATACTCCACATAATTTTTAGTCAAGGTCTATGTGTTATACATATTATGGACTAAATGTGTTTTTGTTGACTTAGTAGGTGAATGATAGTTAAGTGATAAAAATCTGAATCATAAAATTAGATTATGAACAACTTTACATAAATATTTTTCACATATACAAAATGAAAAATAAATTCATATAACATATAGTTCTACCCTTGAAGTTTTATAAGCATATTTGAGGAAAAATATAGTGTCTCTCCCTGACAACATGGCCTAGGACACTTGTGTCTTGTGTGGAGTCTAGAAGTATGGGAGTTGGACTTGGGATGAGAATGAACCTTTACTAGTTGTACAAAACTCAGGTACATGCATCTTGTACTTTAATTTGGTACATATACATCATGGAATACTATGCAGCCATAAAAAATGAGACCATGTCCTTTGCAGGGACATGGATGGAGTTAGAGGGTATTATCCTTAGCAAGCTAACACAGGAAATGAAAACCAAATACTGCATGTTCTCACTTATAAGTGGGAGCTAAATGATGAGAACACGTAGACACATAGAAGGGAACAACATGTAGAGGGGAACAACAACACACATAGAGGCTTATTGGAGGGTAGACGGTGGGAGGAAGGAGAGAAGCAAGATATATAACTAATGGGTACTAGGTTTAACGACTGAGTGATGAAATAACTTGTACAACCAACCCCCATGACATACGTTTACCTATGTAATAAACCTGCACATCCTGCACATGTAACCTGAACTTAAAATACACGTTAAAAAAAAAAAAAGAAAGTCTATACAAGTAAAACCAATTATTCATATTAACTAAAAATAAGCATCTGGCAGAGGAGAATCCTGGCATAAATTCAGTGGATAGAGACGTTAGAGTACAGAACATCAATAAATACAAAGGGACAAGTTGGAAGAAGAGCTTGGAAACATGTCCTAGGAAAAGGTGGTAGAGCTGTGTTTCATAGATTGCTGTGGCCTCTGGCACCAACTGGAGAGACTAGTCAAGGTAAAACTTAGTAACAGATCAGGATGTGTAAGCTTGATGCATATTTTAAGTGTTTACTACGATAGAAGTTAGAAGATAATTTTTAATAAATGGACTCAAACAATACTTAGCAAACACTGTAGAATGAAAGAATATTCTCAGCATCACCGAATAAATAAAAGCATATAGATGCCCACTGGTATTGGCTCCATCTACACAATGACAAGATGCACTGACCAGAAATAGTAGGAGTAGAATTCATCCTCCACACAGTTACCTTAGAGCTGTATTTGCCAAACATCAGTCTGTGAAAAGGTCCTAATCTTGCGTATAATAAAGTGTTAAAAACTAGTCCTTGGTGAAATAAAGAAAATAAATAGAATTTTTCCATTATGCAAATATATTTATCTCTGAAGATTATTCATTGTTCATGTCTTTGCTCATTTTGATCATTTTATTCATAAAATAAAATGGCTCCCCCCTCCTTTTTCTCCTAATGAAATGACAATGATAGCAAATAGTCCTTGCCTTTGTTTCTTTTTTGTTCTTATAGTACAAGAAAAAGTTGTGAACCTTTATTTCAGCCTCTATTCTGGAACTTTTATGGTTCATGAAATTAAAAATAAAATCTAGGAAGTACTAAAATATAGGATCTAAAATTGTCGGACCTTACTGAACTTTCCAATATTTACAAATATCTAGATGTGGTCATCATTTAGCCAAAATGTTTTGGCATCATATAGACTCAGCCTTTGACTACTTTCAATGGGTTCTTTGACTGTTCTATGAAAAGGACAAAGTTCAAGTCATGGAAAAAGGACATAAGCCTAAAGCCATCAATGAATACAGGCAATTCATTTGAGTCCAGCAACTGGTGGGGTCCTATTACCTTTCATGTTACAAAACTTAGAAGGGAAAAAGAGAGACAGAAAAATGTAACAGAAGTCAGAAATATAAAGAACAGGGTGGATATTGTCTAGATTTGAAGGTCAAATATACAGGAATTCTTCATCCCACTATAAAAATTCTAGTTCTAGGCAGTCCTGCAAACCAGAAATCTGTATTCATTTCATTGCCTTTTTGAGACTCTGACCCAGTCATTGTAATGTAACCATCTTTGTAAATCTGTGTTCATCCTAAAGGAAATCAGAACACAACAGGAAACAGACAGTTTTGTTATGTAGGGGTGAATCATCTTTTATTATTTTTGTGTAAGTGTTCCCAATCATCATGTATGATTCTGGTGTAAGTGTGTTTTTTCTTTCCATGTAACAAAACACATTCATAAGAAGAAAACTAGTTTATAAAATAACCTTTAATATCTCAAATGTGGGACTGATAATGATTGCTATGAATTTCTCCCTTCAAATGCTTGTTTTTAAAAGTAAATATACATTAGAGATTATGACTACTCTGGGGGGAAAAGCAAATATGAACATTTATAGATAAATAGAATAAAAATTAGAATTGACTCATTATAAAATATGTTTTTTTCTCCCATGATTAACTGGTAGCATATTATAGATCAATTATAATTTATTCTTTTGTAACATACTCTTAAATAGAAATCTGTCAAATGGACTTCATATATGAGTCTTGAATTTCATGAGACTCCTCTATCTTGTGAAACTACATCACAAGAGAGTACAATTTATTTATAATTGACAACACTACACTTGAAATTATTTAAGTTGATTTTTTCGGCCTTGCCAGATATCTACACTAAAGCTTGTCATATTCATTGTCTTATATTATATAATAGTAAGAATGGTGACAATAATTAGCACTTATTGAGCACAAACTCCCTGTCTCTGTCTGGTTTTACAGTCAGTGTGTTTTCCATGCTGTCATTAAGCAACTCATAAATACACTAAATCCTTTGGTGAATCTGGAGTGAACAGAATGCTTCTTTACTCACCTTCCAAATTTAAGAATACATACTTTATTAAAGAGTGTTCTGAAATGGCATCTTTAATTACAATCCTACATTTGCTTCTCTTATAATTCGACACAGCATGTGGAAGTTGAAGTAATCTCTCAACCAGAGAAAAACAATTACACTCAAAGAGAATTAATGCCTTTAAAAGCTTTGTCCTACTCAGATTCACCATAGTCAAATTAATTTTATAGAAACTTCGGTTGTTTTTTAAAAATAACAATTGTTGTTTAACTGAATAGGAGCATAGGTAAGATGTAAGAAGTTAGAAGAATACTACACATTTCACATTAGTGAATTTTACTATACTTCCCATAGCAGTTTATGTCATTGTAAGATACATAAATGAAACAAAAGAAAGACTTAAAATGCTGAAGGAGTACATTCAAAGTTATTTACTATCAGATGCAGAGAATTGTCTCTACATCTAGGAAAGTCAAAGTCATGCATTAACTGAGGAAAACAAATTACTAAAGAATCTGAGAACTAGATTTGGAAAAAAAAAATGTGTCTGATTTTTACCCAAATTTCTATTTAATCTAATAAAATTTCACCCAATTTATATTTAATCTCACACTGGAAAGTAGTGATATAACCTAAGCAATCCAGAATTTGTATTGTTCACTGACATTTGTTTTTAAGACTCTTCTCTAAGTTATAAAGCAATATAAAAAGCTCATGTTGGAGAAGAACATCTAAAGGATTTGGAGTGAAAGGAACAATGAGACAAAATTAAGCACATTTGAGAGCAATGGAAAACAGCTACTAACACATACGCCAGGAAAGTATTGTCTTTTTAAAAAAATCAAACTGTTGAGAAGTAACACTTTAAAACTGTGGGTTGTTTTCATGATGATTTCACATATAAGCCACCAGAAACTTCCATAAATTGTTTGTACGTAGGGACCAATAATTCTGTCCAAACTAATTTGCAAAATTCACCCTAGAACATATTTTTCAATTGGGAAAATATTTTCATTGTTTGGAACTGTGATATAGAAAGTCATTCCTTTTATTATTTAAAATTGAGAATACGTACATTGGAAAAGAAGAAGGAATACTTTATTGTTCTTAAAATGTCATTACATTTAATATTAATGTAAATCAAAGAACATATTGCTATTCTTATTTTCCCTCTACCAAACAAAATTACTGATGTTAACAAGTTAGGACACTTAGTAAGATAGGTTATACACACACACACACACACACATATATATGTATGTAGTTTTCAGTCTACTCCATCTGGACTGTAATTTGCTACATCTGGTCAAGAAGATCAACCTACAAATATTTAACCTCTACTTATACAAACAGGAAATATTTAATTGAGTGCTTACTAGGAAATGCTTGTTCTAGGTTTTTTACAGGCTTTATCTAATTTCACCTCAGTGACTCTTAAAAGATACATGAACTCTTAAAAGATACATTACTCACCCCATCTTCTATAAAACTTGGGGCCAGGGAGTTTAAGGAACTTGTCCTTGTTTGTACACCTAAAAAATAAGTACTGTGGAGATGCTTGTGTTCTTACTTATAATTGTATAACTCCAAAATCTATAGCTATAGTATTTATTTTCCTACAACTTCTTCCGATTAATGCTTAGAGATCCCTTATGTAGTTTCTATGCATTTGCAATTAAAATCCATTCTTGTATCTCTTACATGACCCTTTAATTGCTGAATATCTCTATGTAATTTTTTTGGTTTAGGCCGAGGTGGCTTTTTTTTTTTTAAAGTTTGTGGGCTTTTTTTTCTTTTTTAAGTTTGGCCTCTCTGAAACTAAGGTAGAATTATAGATCTTAGAATTGGAAGTAAGGATGAAGGGCATCCATTTGATAAACGGATCTTTTCTAATGACCATTCAATCAGGGCCTGAACATATCCAGTGACAGAGCCCTTGCCTCTGGCAGCAGCCCATTTCCATCCTCACACAACTCAGAGTGCCTGAAATTTCAGTCTTTTGACTCTGCGTAGTGTAGCATTGATCAGTTGTAATCTTTTGGATGCCAATGAAATGAATGTTATGTCTTTTTTTTTTTTTTTTTTTTTTTTTTGAGACTGAATGTTGCTCTGTCACCCAGGCTGAAGTGCAGTGGTGCAACCTCGGCTCACTGCAACCTCCATCTCCCGGGTTCAAGCAATTCTCTTGCCTCAGCCTCCCGAGAAGCTGGGATTACAGGCACCCACCATCACGCCCGGCTTATTTTTTGTGTTTTTAGTAGAGACGGGGTTTCACCATGTTGGCCAGGCTGGTCTTGAACTTCTGACCTTGTTATCTGCCCGCCTTGGCCTCCCAAAGTGCTGAGATTACAGGCATGAGCCACTGTGCCCAGCCAATGACTTCCATTTCAATTAAGATATTATGTAGTGGATTATCTGTCCCTCTTCTCTGGAGACTAACCGCTGTCATTTATTTCAGCTGTGATTCACATGAATTAAACTCTTCTCTTTCCTTCCTTCCTTCCTTCCTTCCTTCCTTCCTTCCTTCCTTCCTTCCTTCCTTCCTTCCTTCCTTCCTTCCTTCCTTCCTTCTTCCCTCCCTCCTTCCCTCCCTCTGTCCCTTCCTTCCTCTCCTGCTTCTTTTTTGTGTGTGTGTGGGGAATGGGGTGTGGTAGGGACTAAGGCCAGCCTAGTATTATACTATTTCTCATGAAGAAATGAGAAAAGTATCTTTTAACAATTAGTTAACATTTTTTGCCTATAGGATAGGTAAATATACAAAAAGATAGATATTCCATTTTATGTTGTTGACCTAGTAATATGAAAAAAACATGTGAGTTAGGCATGATGAGCTATTAATTATCTATTTCCTGAGGGAACGTTCATTCTGGTAGATAAGATTGCAATAATTGACAGTGGGATGCAGGTTATAAGAGTAATTCAAGCAAAATGTAACAGGAAGCTCTCTGAGAATTTCTTGGCAGTTGCATTTGAACTAGCTTTAAGTGTGGATCTATTCTGTAGCTGTCGGAGTCAGGAAAAATAGTAACAAAGGCCAAGGAGTGAATGAGCACAGTGCATGACTTCCCGCATGATAGAGGACATGAGAAGTACTGGGATAGGGTCTAAACTGCAATGATAGTGACCTGATCTTTAGTGTTAAGTTAAAGAGTATGAATTTTATCCTCTGTTGAAATCATATTTTTGATGATAAAATGATAAAATGAAGAGGTCAGTAGGACAAATAGATAAAACAAGGCAATCGGTCACATGACTAATATATGTTTCCTGATGTTAACAGCTGGAACAGGTGTTAGAACAGGTCTACGTTGCAGCTTTCTGTCTTTGGAAGGCACGTTGCATTCTACATTTTGTGTGTGCTGCTGAAAGTTTCCTACTAAGTGTGCACCCGAAAAATCTAAAGCACTGATTCAGGACATACAGTTTTGGAGATACAGTTTTGGAGAATCCTCAAAAATTCTATCCCATGGGAGTGGTGTGTGTTTGTGTGTGTGGGTGTGTGTGTGCATTGAGCAAAACATATCTTTGAGAAGCCAACAATTACCTTCCTAACACAAAAGTGGACTTAAATTCCTGTCACTAAAGTATAGGTATTCCTCTTCCTCTCTTCTTTAGGACTGTACCATGTTAAGTATGAAACCAGCAAATAGGAATATAACTCCCATTTTAATAAAATACAGGCAGGGCACAGTGGCTCACGCCTATAATCCCAGCACTTTGGGAGGCTGAGGTGGGCAGATCACCTGAGGTCAGGAGTTCGAAGCCAGCCTGACCAACATTGAGAAACCCCATCTCTACTAAAAATACAAAAATTAGCCAGGTGTAGTGGTGCATGCCTGTAATCCCAGCTACTTGGGAGGCTGAGGTGGGAGAATCGCTTGAACTCAGGAGGCGGAGGTTGTGGTGAACTGAGATCACGCCATTGCACTCCAACCTGGGCAACAAGAGCAAAACTCCATCTCAAAAAAAAAAAAAAAAGTAAAATGCACACATTTTGGTTCCGGTTCCAATATATTTCTTAGTACCCTGAAGAATAAGCACTGATTGATAGCTACAACAGTAAATATAGTCAGGTTACCATGTACCAACAGTCTATGCTTGTATAGTGCTTCACATTAATACCCAATGTTTTGCTTTGTTACCTTGCAGAAATGTTGGAATCCAACAATGTGATCACTTTCAATGGCTTGGCCAACAGCTCCAGTTATCATACCTTCCTTTTGGATGAGGAACGGAGTAGGCTGTATGTTGGAGCAAAGGATCACATATTTTCATTCAACCTGGTTAATATCAAGGATTTTCAAAAGGTATCAGTATTCTAATATATGCACTATAGTTATTTTGAAGCATCTCAAGTCATAGATAATTCTGTAGCTACTTAAAAGCATGATTACTGACAGAAAGTTGTTTTGAATTAATATTTTGTCTTTTCTGCTGCAAATAAAAATGACAATAATGAATCAATGGATGCAATAGATTAAAAAAATATCAAGGATGAAACCACAGTATTTGCAGTAATCAGTATAAGAAATATGAACTTCAGCTTATCCTTTCATATCTATTTTTCCTACATAAAAGTAAATACTTGAACCATTGTAGCAATACATCATAATTGACTTCATGAACTATGCATATGTGTGTAGGTATAAATTTATATTTCTCTATATTTCCAGAAAATGAAGAGTTTATCTAGCCATTACCCACATGCCTAATTTGGCATGCTATCAGTGTTTGTAAATAAAGTTTTATTGAAACACAAGCACTCTCATTCATTTACATATTGCCTGTGTCTGTTTTTGTGCTACAACAGCAGAATTCAGTAGTTACAAAGGATATCAACTGGTCTACAGAAACGACTATTTGGCCTTTTAAACAAAGAGTTTGCCAAACCCTGATCTAGAAGATCAAAGTATCAGATTTTTTTTAAATGTGGTCATTCAGACATCAGCAGGATATAAGTTCTGTCTTTATTCTTTATAGTATTTCTGGCTTATTTCATTAATAAGCTATACAGTTTTTTTGTTTGTTTGTTTTTGTTTTGTTGTTGTTGTTTTTTGAGATGGAGTCTCGCTCTGTCGCCCAGGCTGGAGTGCAGTGGTGTGATCTTGGCTCACTGCAAGCTCTGCCTCCCAGGTTCATGCCATTCTCCTGTCTCAACCTCCCAAGTAGCTGGGACTACAGGTGCCTGCCACCACGCCCGGCTAATTTTTTATACTTTTTTTTTTTTTTTTTAAAGTAGAGACGGGTTTTCACCATGTTAGCCAGGATAGTCTCGATTTCCTGACCTAGTGATCTGCCCGCCTTGGCCTCCCAAAGTGCTGGGATTACAGGTGTGAGCCACCGCGCCCGACCTTTTATAAGCTATACAGTTTAACAAATAAAAACATGGATTGACAAATTAGTGAAAATTGTGCTACTAAGTCTACATGTGGTATGTCTAAGTGAACCATTTTATCACAGTCAATATTTCTGATACTAATTATCTGAAGAATAAAGGTCTTTATGCAGTAGCTTTCATAAAGGTAATAGTAGAATATTCATTTTGGAATACATCCCTATCTGTTTCTATTTGTATTAGTTTTACTTCTTAACATTGCGGGCTTTGAACTGGTATGTCCCAACTACTCACAACCAATAACAGATTTGGTGATGATTTTTAAGAAGTAACAGAATTTTTACAAGCTTTTTTATCTGGTTGGAGAGTGTTGCTTTTGGGATAAAAATGCAGTTTTAAATTCAAAGCTGATTTATATTTTTAATAGAGTATAGCATAAACCTAAGACATTTGCTTTTCTTCCATTACCTGAACACTAAAAATCTGACCACGGCATAAAGAAATTTGATTCATTATATATAGTGTCATATAAAATGGTAATACACTTATAATGTACTTTAGAATTGTGATATGCCAACTTTAAAAATCACTTTGGAGGCCGGGCGCCGTGGCTCAAGCCTGTAATCCCAGCACTTTGGGAGGCTGAGACGGGAGGATCACGAGGTCAGGAGATCGAGACCATCCTGGCTAACACAGTGAAACCCCTTCTCTACTAAAAATTACAAAAAACTAGCCGGGTGACGTGGCGGGCGCCTGTAGTCCCAGCTACTCGGGAGGCTGAGGCAGGAGAATGGCGTGAACCCGGGAGGCTGAGCTTGCAGTGAGGTGATCCGGCCACTGCACTCCAGCCTGGGCGGCAGAGCGAGACTCCGTCTCAAAAAAAGTAACTTTGGGTGTTTCTATTTTGATTTTTCAATTCAATTGATTTCATAGCCCCCTCAGATGATAATAATAAATGCCTGTTATCTATTGTCTAAAAATATTGGTTATTCACTTGTTTTTCTGAAATGATAAATATTTATCTTAGTCTTCTGAAAATATCATAAAATAAGCAGATTTTTATTGTTGTTTCACCAAAAGAAAACCATTCTTTTTAAAGTGAGCACAAAATAGATCGGGTGCGGTGGCTCATATCTGTAATCCCAGCACTTCAGAAGGCCAAGGCTGGTGGATCACCTGAGGTCAGGAGTTCAAGACCTGCCTGGCCAACATGGTGAAACCTGTCTCTACTAAAAATACAAAAAATAGCTGAGTGTGGTAATGGGCGCCTGTAAACCCAGCTACTTGGGAGGCTGAGGCAAGAGACTGGCTTGAACCTGGGAGACAGAGGTTGTAGTGAGCCGAGATCATGCCATTGCACTCCAGCGTGGGTAATAAGAGCAAAACTCTGTCTCAAAAAAAAAAAAAAAAAAAAAAAAAAAAATCTAACTCAACTAAGAAATATTAGATGTATTGATTTTAGGAAATTGTATCAGTTAAAATTGTAGGTATTTATAATAATTTATCATTTTGTGATATTCATGTATGTATATATCTATAGACAGAGAGCATTATGAGCATAGAATACCTAAGATTATATATTTAACTTATTTAACATTTTTCTGTGACTATATATTCTGAATGTGGTTAAACTATTTCATTATTTCTAAAACTGAAAATAATCAAATTATAAAATAAAAAATTTACCATTTTATATCTAAGAAAATCTCTACAGCCATTTGTACACTCAGAATATATCACAGTATCTTTTACCAAATATACTTAAAATGAACTATTTTAAAGTAATGAATTACAAGGTAAATCATTTGTCCAAAATTGTGATATTCTTGTTATAGTGCTTGCCTTTGAGTTTAAAATCATTCTACTAATAATAAAAGGTATATTTCTTTTTCTTTTTTTTTTTTTTTTTGAGACGGAGTCTCGCTCTGTCGCCCACGCTGGAGTGCAGTGGCCGGATCTCGGCTCACTGCAAGCTCCGCCTCCCGGGTTTACGCCATTCTCCTGCCTCAGCCTCCCGAGTAGCTGGGACTACAGGCGCCCGCCACCTCGCCTGGCTAGTTTTTCGCATTTTTTAGTAGAGACGGGGTTTCACCGTGTTAGCCAGGATGGTCTCGATTGATCTCCTGACCTAGTGATCCGACCGTCTCGGCCTTCCAAAGTGCTGGGATTACAGGCTTGAGCCACCACGCCCGGCCCAATAAAAGGTATATTTCTAATTTTTAAAACATCTTATTACAAACAGATTATTTAATTTTAATTATGTCACATTGTTTATACAATTGAACCCAATTTACTTAAGAATTTATATCAGTTGGGTGTGGTGGCTCACACCTGTAATCCCAGCAGGTTGGGAGGCCAAGGCCTGCAGATTGCTGGAGCCTAGGAGTTTGAGACCAGCCTGTGCAACATAGTGAAATCCTGTTGCTACAAAAACAAACAAACAAACAAACAAAAATACACAAATAAGCTGGGCATGGTAGCACACGCCTGTAGTCACAGCTAACCTAAAGGCTGAGGCAGGACAATCATTGCCCTGGAGGTCAAGGCTGCAGTGAGCTGTGATCATACCACTACATTCCAGCCTGGGCAATAGAGTGAGACCCTGTCTCAAAATAAATAAATACATACATACATACATACATACATATTAGATCTGTTTATACATATATTTGGGGTGTTTTAATATTCCTTTTAACCTAAGCATATGTAATGTTCAAATAGCTTTCTTCTAAGCACCTATTTTTTGTGATGAACACTACAGGAGATTTATGATATGTTATTAATAATTCTTGATGACCTTACAAGGTTAGCAGTAAAGGTAAATGAGTAATCTTATGGGTAAATACTAGGCAAATCCCTCTCAGAGGCAAAAACACATGTTCAGGTTTGGAAGAACTGTGGAAAGATTCTTGGCTTTGATAAAAGGGTATGATCTCTTTAAAGCATAAATGCTTATTACATAACATGTGTAAGTGAGCCTGCCATGAGTGGAAGTGTAGAGGCATAAGGATGAAAAAGTACAAAATAGATTATAAAGCATTTTGAAAATGAGAATAAGAAATTTAGATAGTTAACTGAGAAATTTGTGAGCAAAGAATAAAAAGACAATTCCAACAACCAACAGTTAACAAATCCAACCAAAATGTTAGTAATTATTCTTTGTGGAAATGAATACTTAAAAGACTATTAAACATACATTTACCTTTGTTCCACTGGCTTATACTTATCCTCATTAAATTGTTCTCCAAAAGAACATTTCTGCATCAAAATTTATTTTTCTCATGTCAGACTTCTAAACTTTTAATTGTTATTATTATTATTATTATTAACCCTGCAACTCTAGAAAGTTAATAGACCCTTTTACGTCTAAGAATTTTTAGCATGAATATTATACAGATTATTGTTTATAAATATTTTACTTAGATAATAGAATCACAGAGAATCATAAAATGACGTCCATGCTGTCTCAACAATTAAGCAACAAGAGCTAGGAAACTATGAGAAAACAACTTGTCTTTTAAAATATATATATTTATATGTTGTAACTTTGTTTTTAAACGTATATATGCTTTAACAATCAGTGATTTCAGCACAATTTAGCTAGAAAGCTGAATATGAAAGTCAATAAATCTTAACTGTTATATATTATTACTGTTATGCCCTAGAGAAAACTTATGTTTTACCCTCTTACATTATAAACCTTAAATAAAAATAGATCCCCTTGCCTTTCCATATCCAATGTGAAGACTCAACTGCTGGGATTGCCCAGCAATCACTATAGAAATCCAGCAGTCAGAGTAATGTTAATTATAAGAACAATACATTTACTGATCTTGAATGTTTTTATATGACTACTTTGTAAAAGCCTGTGGAACAAGTCAACTATAATTTTAATTTACATATGCAGGCAAATGTGAAAAGGAAAGCACATAAAATAGAAAGAAATTTAGAACTTAATGTTAAAAATGAATGCCTATCCAATTAGCCAAGATCCAGCCACTGTACTCTAGCCTGGGTGACAAGAGTGAGACTGCATCTCAAAAAAAAAAAAAAAAAAAAAAAAAAAAAAGAATGCCTATCCCTATCCAACAATTTTTAGGGCATACTGTTTTGACATGAACCTGAAATGCATTTATCAAGTCATCATACATTACTTCAGTATGTGCCAAATCCTTGTTTGTAAATGTGTTTTGTTTTGCTTTGTAATTCTCCAGATTGAATATCATATTTTTGCCCAAGTTTATGATCATTTATATCGAATTCTCTAGCTGGGCGCAGTGGCTCACCCCTGTAATCCCAAAACTTTGGGAGGCCGAGGCAGGTGGATCACGAGGTCAGGAGATCGAGACCATCCTGGCTAACACGGTGAAACTCCGTCTCTACTAAAAAACACAAAAAATTAGCTGGGCGTGGCGGCGGGTGCCTGTAGTCCCAGCTACCCATGAAGCTGAGGCAGGAGAATGGTGTGAACCCAGATGGCAGAGCTTGCAGTGAGCTGAGATAGCGCCACTCACTGCACTCCAGCCTGGGCGACAGAACAAGACTCTGTCTTAAAAAAAAAAAAAAGATTTATCTAGAAGTTCCCAAATGAATGATAATCAGTCATTTTAGACTAAAAGCTTTCCAGCAGACACGAATGATTAAGTGCCACCATTTCTTTTTTTAATATATGACTTTTTTCCCACTGAAATTAACTATTAATAATATTACTAGAAAGGAAAAATGAATAAAAAACAAATTGTTCTGCCCCTATACAGATAAGAGTCATTGGAATTGCTCAGGGGATTTTATATTAAAATCAAATGAGCGGAGTATTTGGATTAATATTGTTGGGGGGATGAATCCACTGTCCTCCAAGCCACCACTAACATCTTGGTTCATCTACTACTGTCACTGTATTCACACAATATGGGACTTTCTGGAAGGATGAAGACTAAATATGAGGCATAAAAACACAAATAATTGTTTCTCAACTAGTCTTTTAGCCCACATTAGAGAGGGTAATAGTTTTTTAGAGCTATCTATTTGCTTCTTCAATCTACCTTTATTTCTCTAGCATATACCATGTTACTTATAAATATTTTCCCTTTCCAAAAAAACAAAAACAGTAAAGAGGAGAAAAAAGAGAAGTTTCATTCTAAGTTTTTTTTTTTTTTTTTTTTAAATCCTTTCAGTTACTTATTCTAAAATATCATGCTGAGATTTGTTGCAGGGAAATGTATCCAAAGCACCCAAATGTTAAAATTACAAAATCACTATTTCATGATAAAGGCCAGTTTAGAAAAATCTGAGCCATATTCTATGCCAGTTTCTACTTCTCTTCACTAAATTCTCACATCTTCTCAAGAAGATCTCCCTCTCCCAATCTGTGTGCCAGTTCTTGTCACACTGCACGGCTTAGATCTATTGTCTGCGTCAGTTTCTCTCTTGCTCAACTTTTTTATACAGCAAAGGCTATTGGGTAGATGGAGAATCAGTGACTTATGTTCACACCAATTAACTGACGCCACTGGAAGATCTAAAGTGAAAGGTTCCTGAAAGAGTCTTTACGAAACTTTACTTCAGTTGCCCCAATGTCATCTAAAAGACTATATGGTGTTGGATCTCTGAGACAACTTAGTTGACATAAAACAATGTTTATTCTCTGTCCTTAGATTGTGTGGCCAGTATCTTACACCAGAAGAGATGAATGCAAGTGGGCTGGAAAAGACATCCTGGTAAGCATTAACCTACTAAATTATTATACAGGTTGAGTATCCTTCATTGAAAATGCTTGGGACCAAAGTGTTTCAAATTTCTGATTTTTTTTTTTTTTTTTTTTTTTTTGGTGGGGAAGAGGTTAGAATCTTTTCATATATATAATAAGATATCTTTCAGATAGAACCCAAGACTAGAAGCAAGATGTATTTATTTTTCATATACATGGTATACCCATAGCCTAAAGGTAATTTTATTTTCCCCTCAGGGATGCTGAAAAAACTCTGCTGTGTTTCTGCATTTTGACTGTGACTAATCACATGAGGTTGGGTGTGGAATTTTCCACTTGTGTGTCATGTGGGTGCTCAAAAAATTTCAGATTTTGGAGGATTGCAGATTTCAGGATTTTGAATTAGGGATGCTCTACCTGTAGTAATGACATAAGTAATTTATTACTCTGTCATCTATTTTTGTTTAGTGTTCTATGAAGCACCACATTTTACTTTTAAACTTTATCACTCGAGAAATAAAATGATAGCATTCAATTTTGGAACACTGACAGATTTATGTATAGAATATATGTAAAAATAATATTCCTTAATAAAGCAAAAATCTGGTCTTTTTGGCTGTTTATATATGCAAAAATTAATTAACAAAATGTGATTTTGTAGCATACATATTTATATTCAATAAGTCAAGTTCTTTCCACAGGTTGATATTTATGTTAATTCCCCTGGAATTCTTCTTGAAATGCTATGAAATGTTTCCATTTCTGAGTCATAATTAAATTACCTATTTTTTCTTCTTTCCATTTTTTTCCTTTTATCTCTTTTCTTTCCCTTTCCTTTTCCCCATCTTTTTTCTTTTCTTTCATCCTTTCTTTCTTCCTCTCTCCTTTCCTTCCATGTATTCATCCTTTAAATAAATATGGGTTGGAAAAGGACCATGTAATAGGAATTGTCCTAGGCACTCTGGAGTGAAAGATGAATAGTAAGAAATCCCTATAATGTTTTTACCATTGTTAAAAGACACAGGCCATTTTTTGTAAAGTAAACTGTCAGGAAAATTAAGTGGGTGACTGGTTTGAGGAATAGCCCAGTATTTGCACAGATCATGAAAAGTAATTATAATCACATAAATAAATTAATTAAAATGAATTACAGAATTTTTAAAATATATAATTTTATATAATTTTATGTTTAATTGATATTTGGGGATGTCTAAAATACAAAGCAATATGTTTAAAAGTTTTATCTGTGTTTAAAAGTATTAGGATTTAGAATAAATTTATTCTGTGTGTTGCCTAAAGACATAAATCAAACTGTACATATGTGTATAGATACATAGATATTTTTGAGGGACAACTTGATTGATTTGTTACAGCTGCCTACAATGATGTATATGTTTAGAAGGATTTAGAGTTGGAATCTGAGTTCCTGGGAAAAGACTGACTCAATCTAGCAGCAATGTTGCCTATAGGTGAAGGAAGTTAGGTAGAAGATCACAAAGCAAAGGTATCCCTCATCTTTAATACCTATACATTAGCAAACACGGGAAATTCATCTTTGACAATTGCATATTAAATATATAGTTATTATGTTAAAATATTCATGACACGTATTAAAGACAGTGAGGCAGACTTTATTCAGGGGTACTGCTACAATGAAGTTTTGTAATGGGGGTAAGAGATTGAGTTTAATACAGGATATCCTGAATACAAAGATAAGTGGAAATTTATAGCTAAGAAGCAAAGTGGGAGTTAGTGGGTGGAAAATTGCCCAGAGGAAACATCGGAGTAATGGGAATTGTGGGTAAATCGATTAGACAGGATTATTACTGAAGGCAGGCCAGGGTGATAAGATATTGACAGTGAGGTAGGGCAGTGGGGTAAGAATTTGATCACACGTATCAACGGTGGGAGAATTTCTGTAAACTGACTAAACAGGATTCTTGTGAAAACTGGACCAAGCAGAGATGAACATGGAAATCAGACAGTCAGGGCCTTCTTGTGAAGAGAGTTCAGGGGAGTCTGACTAGAGTTAGGTAAGGAGAGAACCTGTCAACTGAAAGTCACTTTACACCTTCATAGTATAGCAAACGTTTTTCTGGTTATGTAACAGTGGATCAAAAAAAAAGTGTGTTCTTCTATCCAATTTTATACTATCCCTAGCTGATGCATAATTTGAAACTTTTGGAAAGGAGTAAATAGAAAACACAATGAAGTAAGAACCCGGAGAGGTTGAGAATTTTGTGCTGATACTCCTACTGACTCATGAATATAGTGAGCAAGTATGCTAACTTTCTTTGGCCTTTAGCTTCTCATCTATTAAGTGAGACAACATATATATCACTGTGAGAAACAACTCTAATAGTTTTTGTGGAAATTATTTGAAAAGTAGAAAAATCTTCAATAATATAAGGCTAAAAGTATAACTCAACAAATGAAAATCTATTAACATCAAAAAGCTACATTTACCATGAACAAATTATGTTAAAATATTCAGTGAGATAATACCTGAGATCGATGGAAATGGCTAATTTACCTATATACAGCTGTTACCTTTGAAAATGCAAACTTCTCCCTTTCTGTTAAAATCGAATCTTTCCTCTACTAATTACTATGATAACTAGCATTTAGTAAATGTAGTTTCAACACTAGCTTTATGAGGCAGATATAGTTACTCCCATTTTCTTGATCTTGATCAGAAAATAGAATGATTTCCTATGCTTGATCAGGAAATATAGTGATTCAGATTCTTCATTAAAAATCTTTACATTCAAAAATTTATAGATGTTTTGGGTACTATTCTAGACATTGAGATCAAAATTTCAGTGTCCCTGATGATGTTTTGATATCAATTGGAATATTTGGATTTGAACTTGCCCATTAACACACAGATGATAAGTAATGGATTTGAACAAATATATTACCTTTTCTGGCTCATCAACTATGTAAGTATAATGATAATCAACTCATCCAGGCATGGTAGCCCGTGCCTGCAATCCTAACACTTTGGGAGGTTGAGGATGATGGATCACTTGAGGTCAGAAGTTCGAGACCACCCTGGCCAACATGGTGAAGCCCCATCTTTACTAAAAATACAAAAATTAGCCAGGCATGGTGGCACATGCCCATGGTCTCAGTTACTGGGGAGGTTGAGGCAGGAGAATTGCTTGAACCCGGGAGGTGGAGGTTTCAGTGAGCCATGATCATGCCACTGAACTCCAGCCTGGGCTACAGAGCGAGACTCTGTTTCAAAAAAAAAAGTAAAATAAAATAACTAACTCACAGAATTCCTGTAAGGCTCAAAGGAACCCATGCAAAACATTATGTAACTGAGATATTAATAATTAACAATATAAATAAAATGTTAGTCATTATTGCTATTATTGGTATATGTAATAGAGTAGTATGGACAATTTCTAAGTGAAAACATTGTTAATGAAATTAATTCAATACTCCTTAACGGTTGTGACCACTGCAGTGTTTCATTGTTCTGAATCTGATTTGGTCTGAAAGTTGAAGGTAATAACCATGCTTATCTAGTTATCTTACAAATTATCTGCATATTATAATACAAACTGAAGCTTTATTTGATTTCACGATTGAATCAACCCAATCAAGCATATTTGATTTCATAATCGGATCAACTCATTCAGTGGCTGAGATAGCAGATGTATTTTGTGATTGTGATTTCTGAAATTATTCACCTCAAGGCATTTCCCACATCTTTTATGGAACTTTCTCCTCTCTCTCCCTCTCTGTCTCTGCCTCTCTCTCCCTATTATTAATACAAACAACTAAGGGATTCTTGTGGTTAGTCCAAATGCAGTTAGTTCAGCAGCCTCAATAAACTCATGATCCACAATGCCCTGTGGAGGATAACTTAATCACTGAATCATGATTTTAGAGACTCACCTGCATCAGCCACTGGAGTAGCTGGGATTGCAGGTGACCATCACACCCGGCTAATTTGTGTATTTTTAGTAGAGACAGGGTTTCACCGTGTTGGCCAGGCTGGTCAAGAATACTTTCAAAGAAGAAAAGCAACTTCACTGCATTTTTCCACACTTACTAAAATTTTTTACGAATTTTATGGAACTTAATTAAAAGGATCTAAGACATGGAGTTTGCTGAATCTGATAGAGTGACACCAGATCATTTCACAGTACCTTGTATATAAGGATCCTGAAAAAATATAAATCATTATGATAGAGGTGCATAGAGAGACACACATTTTTAAAAGTGCGATGGTGTGATAATATTGCCTTACTAATGTTTTCAAAAATCAATTAATTAATTGTAACATTATAAAATATTTGTGTTTTGGTATTTCTTCATATTCTGCATTAAATCAAGATTTTGATTTTTCTCCATTAAGATTTATATAGTGAAAGGAAAACAGAAGTTTTTATATATTTTATTTCAAGGAGAAATATATTTTTCTTCCAGCTCTACTCAGCATTAAAATATATTTCATGCTATTTTGCTGATAACCCTTATAGATCCTTTAATATTGCTTTTCATACTTTTTTAATGCAAGGTATATTTTATTCACTTAGAAATTTATTAAAATTTATTTTCATTTTCAGTTAACCTCATTTAAGTAATGCTTCAGTTTAAATATTTTGTGCACTTCAAGATGATTCATGGCATTCATTGGTTATTTTTGGACTTTAATTTACAGATGCAATTTTTGCATTTCTTTCTTAATATATGATTTTAGAAATAGCTATTGGATGGCTCCCTGGGATTTGTACCATCCCTTCCTTAATAAACATAAGAAAATAAATAGCATTATTATTTTTAACAATGATTTAAATAAACAGTAAGAAATAAATATTAAGAAGAAAGAGACTTTTTCTTTCATTTGACACCTGATTTCCAAAGTGACACAAGGAGAGTTTGATGGAAATTCTGCACTGTATCTTGAGTAAATAATAGTCAGCTGTGACTTATTGATAATGATTCCTTTCAAAGGTCTCCTGTAATACTGAAAACCACAAGAATGGGTGTGAGTGGCTGTGGCAGCCATCAGGGCTGCAAGACAGGATTGTAACCAAAATAGGAACTGACCTGAACATTTATAGTAAAATAAACAAACAACCTCCTTACTTGTTATCCCTGATTTCCGGAGCCTGTGCTTACCATTTCCTACTGATTTCCTTGAAAAGTCTACTGGAAATGAAGTGCCTTTAAACAAGTCACACTGGGTAAAGGACTTTCGTTGCAGCATTAGATTCAGATAGAAGGCTACAATAGGAAAAGAGGGGTCAAGACACTGGTTAATCTTATGCACTTTTAGAGTGGGCCATTCTTAGGCCTAGTTAAGAAACAGTTCTTTCCTATGGCTATGACAACACAGTAAACCAGAAGCCAGGACATGCCACTGGATTGAACCTACATAGTTTCTGTGTCACTGAGTATGCTATCATACAGAAAAGCGAAACCTCTCCACATTCCCTCATGCAGCTGGGATAATATAACTCATCATTACTCTCTGCCCAGTTTTGCACCAAACACATATATTAAATCAACAGCTGTAATTCAAGCAACTATTACACAAAGAATGGACTTTGTTGTTAAAGAGCAAGCCTGTAGCTTGAGGCACATAGTTATACTTTCTGCTCTCTCTCTCTCATATATATATATCAGGTTATCAGATAAATATATGTATATCATTATCAGATAAAATATTTGTATATTTTAAATACATATATTTTATCTGATATATATATATTATCTGATAACCCTTATTCTTTTAATATTTGCTTTTCTATATATTTATATATTTTTTCTATATAGAGTGTGTGTGCCTGTGCATGCATGTGCATGCATCTGCTGGTGATGACATTTATGATATTCATCTAAATTTAATTTTCTCTTGTAGAACAGAATGTACAGGATATAAAACAAATCATCATATTAATATGTCTTTTTTGGTATTGTAGATTCTAAACCTTCAAATTGCTATGGAATTTTTAGCATTAGAGTAGTGAAATGCTCATGAATTTTTCCATTGCTGTTACTTGAGAGCTGTTATTTGAAAAACATATATATAATACAGTATATAATACTATTGAACAGAGACCCTGGATAAGGAAATAAATACAGTCAAGATACCTGTATTCTGGCTGCCGTTATTCACCTTTGCTCCCATTTTTGGTATTTTTCTAGTGCTTAAAATTCACTTTGTTATACACAGTAACTTTTCTATTGATGGCTTAACTTCGTTGACCCTGTTTTGCAAATGAAAGCTGAATACATTCTAAGCTGGTAAAAGAATCTGTTTTGAATCAATAGCTCTCTGAATCTTCTTTGTTTATCCTACTAAACCATCTCTCTTTGCACTAAATTTCAATAAAACCAAATGGCAACCGTATGACTGTTAGAAATATTTTGAACATCATTGGAAATCAAAATTTCAACCATCTGAGAGGAACAATAAAGCAGACTCTCATAACATTCTGATTCTTGGATACATTTCAAAGTGTTGTATCATGCACCTGAACTTTGAGACTTTTTAAAATTCTTGAGGGATTTATTTTTATATATTTGTCCTTAGTTGTTACTCTTCTTAATGATATGATATATATTATAATGTCTATCATGTTTACTGTGGCTCAAATTGCAGGACCTCAATAGCACTAATTTTTGCCAAGTGAATGCAATTGAGAATGTAAAGCTGCACATGCATCTTAAGTTACAGTGCATTCCAAAATGCCTATGTCAACCCTTAAATTTCATTACTTTTTCAAAGGTCAAATTTGACTTTAACTTTTAATTTTTTAAAATTTTCTTTTGGGCACATCGAGACATAATAAAACTGCATTAAGTGGATAATTAGAATTACCTTCTAATTTCAAAATCCTCATGTATAATTGTTGGAATATAGTTTTTTATGGTTCTTCACATTTCTCACATCTTATAAGCAGAGGTCCTGACTACCTTTTTGCACACTTTTAAAAAAAAACTGCTTATGACTTTTTAATGATCGCCATTCTAACTGGTGTGAGATGGCATCTCATTGTGGTTTTGATTTGCATTTCTCTGATGACCAGTGATGATGAGCATTTTTTCATGTGTCTGTTGGCTGCATAAATGTCTTCTTTTGAGAAGTGTCTGCTAATATCCTTCTCCCACTTTTTGATGGGGTTGTTTGATTTTTTCTTGTAAATTTGTTTAAGTTCTTTGTAGATTCTGTATATTAGCCCTTTGTCAGATATGTAGATGTGGAGAAATAGTAACACTTTTACACTGTTGGTGGGACTGCAAAGTAGTTCAACCATTGTGGAAGATAGTGTGGCGATTCCTCAAGGATCTAGAACTAGAAATATCGTTTGACCCAGCCATCCCATTACTGGATGTATACCCAAAGGATTATAAATGATGCTTCTATAAAGATACATGCACACGTAGGGATATACCCAAAGGATTATACGTCATGCTGCTGTAAAGACACATGCACACGTATGTTTATTGCGGCACTATTCTCAATAGCAAAGACTTGGAACCAACCCAAATGTCCATCAATGATAGGCTGGATTAAGAAAATGTGGCATATATATACCATGGAATATTATGCAGCCATATAAAGGATGAGTTCATGTCCTTTGTGGGAACATGGATTAAGCTGGAAACCATCATTCTGAGCAAACTATTGCAAGGACAGAAAACCAAACACTGCATGTTCTTACTCATAGGTGAGAATTGAACAATGAGAACACTTAGACACAGGGTGGGGAACATCATACACCGGGCCCTGTCGTGGGGTGAGGGTAGTGAGGAGGGATAGCATTAGGAGATATACCTAATGTAAATGACGAGTTAATGGGTGCAGCACACCAACATGGCACATGTATGCATATGCAACAAACCTGTACGTTGTACACATGTACCCTAGAACTTAAAGTATAATAAAAAATCGTTTTGTTAAGTTTTTTTTAAAAAAACTGTTTATACAGTTACGATAGTATCTTCCTCTGAAGTAGAATGTTGGTTTGCAAATGGTCTTGGGAAACAGAGAGAATGCCTCCCTCTGAAGCAAAGGGCAGACATGTGCACTGTCCAGTGCAATCAACATAATATCTCCCTCAATATCTAAAGGTCAGCATGCTATACCTATTATATAATATTTCGGTTTTCTCATCCAGAGTTCCTCTCCAATAATGCAACTCACCACATGTATAGGTATTACCTGATCCTCTTCCGAATACCCAGTGGAAATAGCACAAGAAATTCTAATACTCTGGCTAGTACTATTTCTGTGAGTAATAAAGTCCTTTATCTCTGAACCCTGAGTCACAAATCTTTTGTTAGTATTCATGAAAGCATGGTAGGCTAACTCATTATCTTACAAATAGGGTAAAACCCCAGACCCTTTATAATTTTTTAAAATATCAATTGCAATTTTATGTGGACACTCTGGACAATCTTACAAATGAAAGAATACGGTGAGTTTATCCATTTTAAAATATGATTTTCATCAAGAATTTTGATGGCACTTCAGTTGTACAGATAACTGATTTTTGATGAACTCCAGTAAATACCTTATCACACGTCACAGAAATGAGCATAGATTTTCATATGTATGTACCTTTCATATGTATGTGTATATCTGTTTGTGGGTAAATATCTGGTATGTTGAACCAAATATTTACAGTTTAACTCTAGCCTTCAGAAGTAGTATAATAATATCCAGCACTTATGGAGAGCTTGCTTTATACCTGGTATTGATCTAAATGCATTTCGTATATTAACTCGTTTAGATGACTTGGATTTGGTTGCAAGTCCATATTTCTTTTCAAGGAATTAAACAAGCAAATTTTGCATATAAGGTAAAAGATACATGGCAAATAAAACTTTGTCATTAAGTTTATTTCAGAAGTTACATAGTATTCATATTTTGAATTAATACATTTTACTAATACAGTCAAATAAGTTGGTATTAATTATGTTTGACTTGCCATGAACCAAGTCTCGTACAGATAAACTGAAATTTTTGGAAACCTTTTAGGGTCAGGGTTAAAATTTAAATGCATTTTATTTATTTATTTATTTATTTATTTATTTATTTATTTTTGCAAAGTAAGGCTAACATTGGAAATAGAGACATTTTATAAAAATCTTTTAGAAGATTTGGAGATTTTGATTTATTTTCCTTTTTACTGGAAATTTCAATTGTGTCCTTAAGTGGCTGAAATGAAGATGAAATATTTGGCATTGGTTAACAAATTATTATTTAGATTTGACCAGTCAAATCTAAATAATAATAATGACACCATAATTCATCCGTGCATCAGTGTACATACTTTTAGAGTACAGTAAGTATTTTACAATCTGGAAGGTCCATTATCATGATTTCTCCAGTTCCTTCAGGAGAAAAGATTTTGGCCAATATCTTCTTTCCTCATATTTAGCAAGTTGATCCAAGTCCCACTGACATGTAGTTTCTAATACTTGTGTTTAGTATTCTTCTATATGTGTCTGATAATCTTCATAAGTGGATTTCTACTCATTTCTGAGAGTACACTGTCCATCATATCTTGTATTAAACAGGGACTCTAATAGTATTTTACTTAGATATGTTATGTCTCAAGACAAATATGCTATCACCAACTTTTGACTGTTTTCCTTTTGCTTGACCTAGTAAAAAAAACAGTAAAAATCATTTGTGCAATAACAGTAAAACTCATTTGTGCAATAACAATAAAAACCATCAGCTTCTTATATCCACAGGACCTCATGAAACTTTCCCGAAGCTCTGCCATTTAATTTTAATACACATCTACTTACTTTTAACCTTTTTAGTTGGTAGCGAGGAAAACAGACTGCAAAATTATGGTAGCTCTGAAAACTTGACACACTATTTCTAGAGATGGAGAATCTTGGCTTTTGGCTTTAAGAGCAGAAAATTCCTGAAGCTTCTCACTGTTCCATTCAAATTAGGTGCAAAATATACTGTACTATCCATGCTATCCATGGTGTTAAATGTAATTATTATGTATGCATATATGTGTGCATGTGTTTATTCCACATGTATTCAACGCTAAAAGGTTTTTTAGTATTGTGCTTGAAATGATACCAACATTAATACAACTTTTTGATTATAGATTTTAATATGCATTTAAAAAGCAGAAATCTTTCATATTTAGAAGTAAATAAAATTATTAACTAATGACCTTTAGTCATTAGTTCATACAGTGAGCATGTGTGTGTTTTTAAACAGGTCAAATTTATGTTCCCTTTATATTACATATCACAATGAGCTAGTCTATGGCAGTAAGATATATCTTTTCATCATGGTTTTATCAGAGACCACCTGTGTGATTGATATGGAAAGAGTTTTATTATGGGAATTAGACCTTATACAATCATGAGAGCTGGTGAAGAATTCTATGGAAGGCTACTGCCTGAGACAGGTAGTGGGTGTGAAGTTGTTGTAGGTAACTATAGTTGTTGATGTTTATAGAAGAAAAGCCAGACATGAAGTAGAAAGAGTAAGGACGAACTGAGACCCACAGCACAAACTAGGACCAGAGTCTGTCTTTTACTACCTCTAACTTTCTTTGGGTCGATTTGGGTGACTTAAAGAAGAAACGGATGCCTTTGTCATGGAGCTATACAATTATCAGGACTCAGTCGGGTAGAAACTAACAAATGAGATTTGGTGGAAGCCAGAGGACCTGGAGGCCCTGGTACTGCCCCACGCTAACAATGTGGCCAGCAGATCAGAACAACCTGGGGAGTGTAATGGTTGCAGCTTAATTTATACCTCCCAAACCTCATGCAGATTTCACTGATAGCCAGCCTAAACCAACCTGCAGGAAAGGGAATTTGAGGAAATATTTTTCTAGCGTATTTCAGTTGGCACAGTACAATTCTGCCACAGCTATTGACTAACACATGCTGTATTTGCTGTTGTATTGAGACAATGAATCATGGCATTTTTACTGCTTTGATAACAACAGTGATTATAATTTATAAGTCTTCACTGCCAGAGGACTAGGATTTCATATAAATTCTATTGAACAAAATGCAATTGCCCTTGGTAGCTGAAATGGGCATAAAGTAATACTCAAAACCAATTTTTAAAAATCTCTCTCTGTTTAGCACTAAGTATGGGCTTAAACTCTGCTAACTGCATCCTTACAAAGAATGAACTATTCATAATGGAGCTCATCATAATTTTTGAAATGGCATAATATGTAGAAGAGTGTGAGAGTTAAGCAGTCAGAGAAATATCCAAACAATAGTGAATTTTAATTATTTTAAGAATTGGGGCTGGGCACGGTGGCTCACGCCTGTAATCCCAGCACTTTGGGAGGCCGAGGCAGGTGGATCACCTGAGTTCAGGAGTTCAAGACCAGCCTGACCGACATGGAGAAACCCTGTCTCTACTAAAAATACAAAATTAGTCAGGGTGGTGGCACATGTGTGTATTCCCAGCTACTCAGGAGGCTGAGGCAGGAGAATCGCTTGAACTCGGTAGATGGAGGTTGCGGTGAGCCAAGATCGCACCATTGCACTCCAGCCTGGGCTACAAGGGCGAAACTCCATCTCAAAAAAAAAAAAAAAAAAAAGAATTGGATAACCAGTTACCTATCAATTAATAAGTGCTAGTCATCATGCTAAGTAATTTACATGAATATATCATTAATCTCATTTTCAGTTGAGGGCACTCAGGCTCAGAGATTCTAAGTAACTTTGTTATAGTCACACAGCAAATGGAAAATGCCTGAGTAATTTTAACCCATGTCTGACTTTAAAGCAGTGGTTCCCCAATCTTTTTGGCACCAGGAACTGGTTTCGTGGAAGATAATTTTTCCATGGGCCAAAAAGGGGATGGTTTTGGGATGAAACTGTTCCACCACAGATCGTCAGATATTAATTAGATTCTCACAAGGAGACCTCAACCTAGATCCCTTGTATGCACAGTTGATAAAAGTGTTCAACCTCCTATGAGAATCTAATGCGGCAGCGGATCAGACAGAAGGCAGAGCTCAGGCAGTTGTGCTGGCTGGCCTACTGCTCACCTCCTGCTGTGCAAGACTGATACAAGTAATTATCCCCCTTTCTGTTTCACCGTTATGAAATTGTTCGTTTTGCCCTACATGTTTTTTCTTGAAGTTCTTGAGAATACCTTTTCAAATGCAAATATCCTTGAAAAAGTAACATCTTCATTACATATCAATAAATATAAATTTAACAATTCCTAATTTCTGAAATTTAAGTGCATGCATAAATGATTTCTACAAGTTGGTATATACATACGGTTTACGTACAAATATCCACATATATGTACATATTTGGGAAGATTATGATATATGGATATTTGAAGAAATAATAAAATTATGCCAGAAAAAAATGAAATTTGTAAAACGTCCTCTTTAATATCTAATTCTGTACAAAGCAGAAGATCCAAAGTTGGCTTATGGGTGACAAAATTATGATACCACGTATGTTCTGACGGTCAAAAATATTTTAAGCAATGGTAAATTTAAGTATCTTTTGACTAAGCAGCAGATTGCCTCCAATTACCCACTTTCTTTTTAATGTTTGTATTACTCCATTAGGGCTAGCATAATAAAGTGGCACAGACTGGTTGGCTAAAACAACAGAAATTTATGTTCCAGTTCTGGAGGCTAGAAGTCCAAGTTCAAGGTATAAGCAGAGTTGAGTTCCTCTGAGCCTCCTCTCCTTGGCTTGCAGATGACTGTCCTCTTGCTGCCTATTCACATGGCCCTTCCTCTCTGCACTCATGCCCCCGATGTCTCCTTATGTGTCCAAGTTTCTTCTTCTTATAAAGACACCAGCCAGGTTGGATTAGAGTCTACGCTAAGGGCCTCATTTTGACTTAGTCACCTCCTTAATGACCCTATCCCCAAATAGAGTCATATTCCCAGATGGTAGAGATTAGGGTTTCAAGGTATAAATTTTGAGAAAATGGAGTTCAGCCTATAAGACAATCTCACAACTCTGGTTTGATAGTTCATTTACCCTGTGGGCACTTGACTTCTTTTCAAACCTTTTTATATTGTAAAAGTTCTTTCTTTCTGAATGTTCTACTTTTTAATCTCCTTTTAAATCAACTAAATTTTTGGTCATGAAAAAAGAAAGAAAAGGACAAGAGTATACATGTGAAATATGCCATAGGCACTTGCATTTGAATAAGTGATATATCAGTGTGTATGTAACAAACACTAAACTTGATTAGAGTCTTCAATTATTATAAGATACATTAAGATAATATTTTATATTATAACTATAAAACAGACTTTAGGGCCGGGCACGGTGGCTCAAGCCTGTAATCCCAGCACTTTGGAAGGCCGAGACGGGCGGATCACGACGTCAGGAGATGGAGACCATCCTCGCTAACACGGTGAAACCCCGTCTCTACTAAAATACAAAAAACTAGCCAGGCGAGGTGGCAGGCACCTGTAGTCCCAGCTACTGGGGAGGCTGAGGCAGGAGAATGGCATAAATCCCAGAGGCATAGCTTGCAGTGAGCTGAGATCCGGCCACTGCACTCCAGCCTGGGCAACAGAGTGAGACTCCGTCTCAAAAAAAAAACAAAAACAGAAACAAAAAACAGACTTTAGTACTTTGGACTTTAAGGACTCCAACAAAAATTAATGTTTGATATTAGGCAAGACAGGGGGTAGAAAGGAGGTGGATGTGAATGAAATCAAACATTCTTCTAAAATATGGGCTCAGTTTTTCTGTCTTTCTCTAAGGCTACATCTCACGTGCAATTAAAGATGCAGTTCATCTCTCTTTTATGTGTAATGATTTCTGTTATGGTAAAGGCATGTATGTTAGAATTAAATATGCCAAATAATTTTGTCCACAATAAATTCCTTCAGATTGTAACTCTCCTTACTTGATGTAAACAAATGACTTGGTTGCATTAAGGCATGAACACTAAATATTCAGCCCCTTGCATAAAATTGGAAACCACTGAATATCATTTTTGAAATAAGGATGAGGATTGTGAGTACTTCATCATTTTCCTGGTTTGGGAGGAAACATATTTATGTAGATTTCCCAGAATATTTGCAATTTTCTGCATTTATTGCAATATGAGATGAAGAAAGGTTATGCTAGGTACACATAATGGACCACAGTCAAATCATGCAAATGAATAGCACACATCATGATGAATCCAAGTGACAGTATAATATAAAAGAAAACATAAGCCTAAAAATTGATATCATAAGCTTCTATGGTCCACACAGAATTTCAAAGTGAATTTTTTGAACTCCTTTAAATAAAAGAAAATCACAGCGGTCAGCTTTTGCTAATAGCATGGTCTATAGTGCCTATGTGGATAATCATTTTGAACATGTTTGAAGGTTTCAAGTAATTTGAAAGAAAAATGTTTATAGAATCTTGAACAATATTTCCAGAACTTCAAAACAAATAGTCAATCTAGAGGGAAAAGAGCAGTCAAATTGGGCACTAAACTGCAATGAACATTTAAGTAAAATAATTTGGGAACCTTATACAGAGAGTCTTCATTTAGTTTAATCATATAATTCAAGCCACTTTAAAAGTTGTTTTTCAGTTATTATAGGTTTAATGGTGATATAGTTCAATTAATATGAATATGCTTACATACCAAAATTACTGGCTATGTAACGTTGCTAACTTTGTTGTGTTAGTTGAATCAGTATTATTTTAAATCTCTAAAAAATATAAAAGCATTGATATGGAAAGTTCAATTCATTTTATTATGGCATATTCTAAATACTGATGGTAAAAATGCTTCCCAAAATGGACAGAACTGCCTATTCATCACTTTAAAAGGTGAATGTTAAAAAATTCCAAGTCACAAATTCAACATTAGAAGGCTAATATCATAATTATAACATGGTTTATATTTTAGTTTTATTAGATAAGCCTCTTTGGAGAAGAGATTTCTAACATCCTTTAGTGAATAGTAAAGTATTAGAAAGACACAATTATGGATGATCGGATTACAGCTGTAATAGCACAAGGTTAAAAGAAAAAAAAAAAGACTAAACATTATTGCCAGATAAGTGCGGAAAAGCTTAAATAGAGGAAGGGATAAAGTGAGTGACAGGAACAATCTCACGGATTACTGCTTTGGCACGAAGATTCCAGTATTCAGCTAGCTTGCCAAATAAATTGACCAGAGAAAAAGAAAGTCAACAGATTAACTTCAGGAATTAAGCTTATTAATGGGTTTTCAGGCATAAATGTATCCACCTATCATGATAGGAAAAGATTTCCTTTGCTTTCCCAACTGCTAGATTATGCACCAAAATATTTCTGCATAAACTATCGATGGGATAGAAGCATTTTTTTTTCTTTTTACATGAATTCTCATTGACCTGAGTCAATGTTATATGCTACCCATTCATTTTGGACTGATTTGTAGTTGAGCCAGAACAAGTTGTTTGATTTAATCATGAACTGAATATATTTGAATAGAGATTGTTCACGTTCACAAGTCTTCTCTCCTTTTCTCTTCGCTTACTTAGAGTAAAATTTAACTGCTCCATCCAGAATTTAAGAACATACAAGAAGGTAATTGGAATTGGAGGTAAATCATATTCTTTTGTAGAAAGTATAATTATCAGAAGTTAGTTAAAAACACCTCAGTTCTGTTTTAATTTTCATGCATGGAGCAGTTGTTTTGACAGATGGATGGACTTTATTTTTGTAACCGTCCAGGAAAAGTCTGTGTAACACAGTCTAATCAGTGCTTCATATCTGCAATGTTTGTTTTTGAATCACTGTGCTTTTGGCTCCTGTATCTTTTTCTAGGGGTAGACATTTTCTTCTAAATTTATTACTCCAGGTAATATCTTTATACATAATTCCTCATTCCTTTGATGTGGAAAGACCAGAGACCCTTAAAAACATAAGTGTAAGCGGTTTGTCACTAAGGGTGATGAATCATTACTCCTCAGGTGTGGCCTTGGATTTTACTGGTTTATAACTGCCCTTACTTTTATTTCTAGCTAACAATCTATAACACTGTTGCTCTGGAGAACATTTCAGTAAAATAAGAGGTCAGTATGGTTGCCTGACTGTGGGGAAGTCAACTTGTTGCTAAACTTGTCTGTGTTCATCAACTTATATTCCAAAAAGGATCAAGGTTTGAAAAATGAATTCATTTTGAACTGATTCCACTCTCTTTATTACATTGTAAATCCTCCAGTGCTGAGCAAAGCAGTGCAGTAGTTTAAGGCCAAAAAGTACATTACATTCTGAGTTTTAAGAATCGTCATGGTTCAAGAAAAGGTCAGAAACACTCTTCTTCTGTCTCCCTAGAGCAGAAATGTGTGAAGTGTGTTTCCTTTTTCTGCCACGCTTCCTTCTTTTTTAGAGGAATGTCCAAGCTGCTTCCAAATAAAATGAATATCCTGTTTTGGAACACTCGAAAACCTTGGCAGCAACAAGCTAGAGAATGAAGGCAAATGAATGACAGGATTGATACTCTTTTATGTAGGTTTTCTGTTAAGAACAAATCCTTGCTAACAATGTCTCTGTCAAGTTTTTGCTTCTTCTCTGTCCAGTTCTTTTAATACACTTTCCTCCTCCATTGTTCTTGATGGGTCTTCTCTCAGCTATTTTTAACCGAATTTGAAAGTATTTCCTTCCATTCCTTTGTTTTATTTCAAGCATCTTTATATCCTCTAAGCCCAAGAAATTTCTCTCCATTATATTTGCATCAACCTCCACTTTCAAAATAATATTGAGCTTGCCCCCAGGGCATGGTAACAATACAACCTGCTGCCAACTGGGAGAGCTCAGTGGGGAAATGAAGGGGATCATTCCAGGCCTTAGGCCAATAGGGTGGGTCTAGTTGCTTAGTAAAAAGATAGAATCCCGTTATCAGCACTCTCGGTAGAACCCTTTGCCAGCTTTCACAGCCATAGTCCTGTGATTGATTTTGTTCCAACAGCTCTGTAGGGGAATTGTTGTCATGTTATAGTGGTTCCTCTTTAGTAGTTAATGGAGAACAAATTAAAATTATGATATTCAGTGGAGCCCAATTTCATAGTTAGCAAGAACCCTGAGAGTTTTTCAGTCATTAATTACAATCTGCTAGTTTCCTCCGAAGGACAGATGTAGTCACTATAAATTGCTAATCAGTTATTCAATCTATAAGAGATAAAGAGCCCACAAATTCTGTGATATTATGATTCATAACAGTTGCAGAGGTGACATGAGCCTTTGTTTTGTTCACAAGTATTCTTACTGGTAAAATATGTTCTTCCTTATTTATTATGGAGAAGTAAGTTCCACTGTCGTATTTCTAAGGAGGCAGTTAGGAGATACTGATAAGACTAAAAAATTGGGGTTTGTGGAAAAAATTGCATGATATCTATAAAGGCATGGCATGCAAACTGAAATCCTGTTTTTTTCTAGAATGAAAAAGACATCCATCTGGGTCTGCCACTATTATTTATTAGAATATCTGTTTGCCTACCAATATGTACACAGCCAATTTCTTAGTTTCAGCATATGGCGCTGGAACTGGTTATTTCTAATCTGGAATACTATAATATTGAGCCCACAATCAGAGATGATTATCTTTATATAAAAGCAGAGTATGTGGCCACCTACGTGTTTCAAAGTAAACATTTTCCTGAAAATGGCTTCTTTGCAAATGACTGAAATTTTTTTAAGAACACAAATAAATCCTTTGGGTAAGGCTCATGAATGCCTGGTTTGTAAATGAGTTTATCAGATGTTTCCCTTTCCACAACCTCTTTCCTCTGCCCAAGCCTTCATGCTCTATTCTCTTGGGGAAGGAGGAGAGACTCTTACAGAATGGAGAGCTTGTTGCTAAGAGTAGTGGAAGTTAAGTTATATCTGTTTCATAGTTTTACCTAAGAGGTACCCTATTTAAAGTGAAACACGGATGAGATCCACATACCTTTTAAGCTAGGAAATTTTTCCTCGTAACAACTTGCAAGATCAATTTAGTTCAGTGAGTTATACATTGTAGTGCCTTACCAGACAAAAGAAAGACTCAGGATCTGTGTAGCAAAACAGTGGAAGAAATTATGTTTATTTTAGTTACCCCCAAAGTACTCAGCATATGTTAGGAAAGAATGAGGGAGGAGTCATAACTAGAAACTTTCGCATTTTACTTTAAATGGGCCACATTCATTTTTAGGGCAATGTATTTTAGGGTCATCATCAGGTTTCATCCTAGAAAAATAAGTGATAATAGACAGCAATTATTTGAATTTAAATATCAATTAATCTGCTTAAGTTTGGTTGCCTGATCCTTATTTTACGGGGGCAATGGAATTAAGATAAAAATAATCAGCCTCAAATATAGAATACAGATGTCATGTGGAAATGTACTCAAATAATTTTACCGCCTCAGTTGTAAGCTCCAACTGACTACATAAAGCACTCTGAGCTTTCACTTGAAAACTGGCAAGTCATAGAGAATGACTTTGGGAGTGTGACACACTTAGAAGTCCCAGGAACAACCCAGTCCTGTCATGTGTGCCTGCCTTGCTTGTACTGTTGTCCACACTTGATCCTTAATTGCATTTATAGTTACATATTTGGTTCTTAATTCCAAATGTTTATAGAAAAAAAAAAAAAGGTAGTTAAGGAAGTCTATAGCCTTTAACAAAATCATTTTGAATGCAGTTTTTATTATTTACCATGTGAATACTCATTTGGATATTTCCAAAATGGGTTACTAATGATGTTTAAACTTTATGTTTATTAGAGGGTCATATTATATTATATTTTTGTTTTCTTTTCCTAAAATGGAACTGAAAACTGATTTTTGCAAGTAAATTTTCACCATCATTTTGTTTAGTTAATTCATTAGTTAATCAAGTAATTTGCTGCTCTCCTCATTTCTGGAAAAATCACCTGTGATTATTGATAATCTATTTTTTTTTCTGCTTTTATATAAATAAATTAAAAATAGTTTTAATGAAAGACTGATGGAAGGTCATAAAATAATTGTTCTCACCAGAGTAAGAAACTCTATATTTTAATGCATGTTATAATATAAACAAAACAATAGAAAAATAAATAAGTCCTTACAATGTTGTGAAAGGGATGCTAAAAAAAGAAAACAAAAGACAAATCTGTTCCAGCATGCCTAGCACCCTAGAGGATACCTCAGTCATGCTGATTGCTGAAAATCTTTGGTTTTCCTTTTGTCTTACAGAAAGAATGTGCTAATTTCATCAAGGTACTTAAGGCGTATAATCAGACTCACTTGTACGCCTGTGGAACGGGGGCTTTTCATCCAATTTGCACCTACATTGAAATTGGACATCATCCTGAGGTAAAGCTGGCTTTTAAAAAATTGTGTTTGTCCATGACCCCTTTCTATTCAAAATGCTTCATTACTAATTTCTTCAGTTCATTTTGCTTCTGGTTCACTATTCAGTGGGACCTACTTCAAATTCAGATGCTGTTATTAATTTTAATCTGTGAATGCAAAAAGAATGAGAACATCACTCAACAAAAACTAGGGAGCAGGAGGAAGGAAGGAAGAAAGCATTTGTTTTCACCCTGGATTAGAGTCCAATCCATTTTGCATGTGCAGCAGATGTCAGCAGGCTGAATGTGTGGTGTTTTCTCCTTCATTTGTATATTGCCAGCCTTCTCCTCCATTTCCATCCTCAGCCAGAAGTGTCTGCCACCCAGTTGTTTTCTTCTGCCTAGGGATTAAGAAAGGATGCCATACATTTGCACAATGATCTGGTCTCAGGTTTGACTCACATTATTCACATTTGTATTCTTGCTTGGCTAAGCTTTGATTGTATATTTTTGATTATTATTTTGGAGGTATGGGAAAGAAAAAAATGTCGTTTTTTTAAAATCTCTCTATTCCTTGTAAAGATGTTTTAGTGAATAAATTATGTACATTTAAGTAAAAATCAAGATAAAGAAAAAGTTGCTAATGTTGAAAGCAGTTTGGTGAATCTGGCTCATCAATAGCCTTCAATTATAAACCCTCTTGTAATTTTTGGCATGAAATCCTAAGAGGAACAAAAGTGTTCACGTGATGAGAAAATCATTGGTGACAGAATTTTCTTCAAAACTGAAACTCAGAAATACTCAACAAATAAAGGACTTATTCTTGAAATATTTCTGATATCCTAAAGATAAAATAAAATTGACATGGTATTCACTTCTTTATAACTTAAACTTTAGACTCTCTCCCTAAATTTCATAAAGTGTCCCAAAGTGATATAAGTATGTCTTTTGACCCAAATGAATTAGAAATCAAAATAGTTTCTGTTATATCTTCTTTGTATAAGAAATCACCTTAGATATTATGCAGTTTCTAGACTAAACACAATTATTTTTTCTTCTTGATGAACCAGGGAAGACACATTCCCAAGATCTCACTAGTTGCCAGTCTCTCTTCATCCTATTTCCCCAACCATATCCTTCCTTCTTCTCTTTTTTATAAGCCCATATGTATAGTATTTACGCTGACAGACTGAAGAGTTCTAAGTAAAAAGCAACTTTAGGACAGGCAATTCTACTGATGTTGCTTGTTTTACATTGATTAAATTAGGGATAAATTTATGCACATGGTACTGGAGACTTTGTACATGTAATTTGTTTTAGCACTTGATTTAGTCACTCTCTCTTTGCTGTCTTCTCAACCAGTTCTTATTGTAATACATCAGTTGTCCTAAAGCTTGGGCCCAAGGCGATTGTCTCACTTTTCTATATTCTGAAGGTAGCTCTAGTGAACCCCCTCCACATGATATTGCACTTTTTACATGAGTCATGGTATTGCACTTTTTACATGCGTCAGGAATTATGGTCTACATGATTGGCAATGGAATCAGGAATGTTGACTTATTGTGTGTGTGTGTGTGAGATGGAGTCTCGCTCTGTTGCCCAGGCTGGAGTGCAGTGGCGTGATCTTGGCTCACTGCAACTTCTGCCTCCCAGGTTCGAGCAATTCTCCTGTCTCAGCCTCCCAAGTACCAAGTAGCTGGGATTACAGGTGCACGCCGACATGCCTGGCTAATTTTTTGTATTTTACTAGAGACAGGGTTTCACCGTGTTGCCCAGGCTGGTCTCGAATTTCTGAGCTCAGGCAATCCACCGACCTCGGCCTCCCCAAGTGCTAGGATTGCAGGCGTGAGTGACAGAGCCCAGCAGGAATGCCGAACTTTTAGCACAAATTAGCAGAAAGGACCTGGACTTTGGTGTCGCATCTGTCTTCAGATCTTGCTCTACAACTTACTAGCTGTGGAGCACTGGAAATATTACTTAACTTCTCTGAGACTCTGTCTCACACATGCAACACAAGCTAAAAACAATCTTTTGATTCTCGGGGTCTGTATATTTTAAATGCAAGGTTAACTTATTACCTCTAACTGCCTTCTACCGCTCTTAGCACAGTATGACCCATTGAGTTTTTTTTTTTTGTCCCTGTAGAAACTCAAGGAGTTTTAATCCCACCATTGTTAAAAGCATATCTGCTAGCCTCAGACTGCAGAGCTTGCATTCAACCTCAGCTTGGTACTAGCTGCTTAATCTGGTGCAAATTATTTACCTCCTCTGTATCTAAGTTTCTAAGCTAGAAATTTTTAAGGAAAATGGTCTGTACCTCATAGAGTTGTGAAAGTTAAACATTGTCTAATGGATAATAGAGCTAAAAAAAAGTCAATTAATATTAGAAACTGTAACTATTTTAAAATACAAGTCTATACCCATTTAATACAAAATATAAATCTGCATCACAGCCTAAAACCTGTGTTGCTGTTTTGCTTAATAGCAGTTGTCACTTTGCCTCCTAAATGTTTCTCACTTCATCAGAGATCGTAAATTATGGCACTGAATTCTCATGGCTGCCGGGTGATTCTGCACCTTTCTTAATTTCCCCTTTTTAAATGCGAGGCTTACATGATGTTGATGGTCATTTAAATTAAAACGCCATATGCTATCCTTGCATTTTTATCATTTTCCCGAAATGTTGATTTTTGAAGTTGAGATTTTAATAGAGTTAACAGTCTATTTCCTCTTTCACTCATCAACTACTCATTGCTGCCCTATGGGTGGGCCGCTGGGGAAATGAAGAGGTACAGGTTCTGGAGCCAGGCCATTTACCAGGATTTCCTCTACCCAAATAGCCAATATATAAAGCTTCCTGTCCAAGCATTCTGAGGTGGAAGATTGAAATGCGAGTATTTTCCTGAGACTCTGAAACTCACAGACTTTGAGAGAGGTCCTCCTTCAGAAGCTCAGTGATTTTGATTTGCATGATAACTATAGATTGTGAAATGCTGTTCCAGACTGTTTAGGGGGTCAGAAGTAAGATGATTATGCAATTACCTGGGGAATTTGAAGCAGTCTAGACAGTCAATCTATGAAATTCTGGAAAAGATATTATCAATATAGCTTGTCTAGACTACATCAAATTTAATTTTCAATGCTTAAGCTGCCTTAAGAGAGAATCTGCTTTAAATTCATCTATATTATACTTAAAACACTACCTTTGGATTTAAATTGTTATGCTGTTTGTGAAGTTGAAAAAAAGAGACAGTGTATACTTCGTACTATTGGGAGAAGACAGTAATAGAAAGATTGAGAGAGTGAGAAACAAAATAGCAATCGAAACAGAGGCCAGGATTATTGGCTTAGAGTTCATAAACTCTCACAGAGTTTGAATATATCGACTTCTTTTCTCAAGGACAACTTTTCAGATAAAGAACCCATTTTTCTCCTAAATTCTAGTTTAGAAGTTGTGTGTGTACTTTGCTATTACCTGCCCCACTTAAAATGGTGAAAGACTAATCTCCTTTTAAAATTTTGTCTAGACATATTACAAATAATTTTATCATAGAAAAAAAAGACATTTCATTTGTTGCTTTTATTAAGACTTTTATGGACATGTAAACATTCAGTTTTTTCTTTGCAGTGTTCTTCCTTTTAAAACAACTTATCATCTTACATTCTGTTTTCAAGAATGTTGAAACTCCATTGTCAGAAAATGACATTATAGACTTAGCATCCTATATGGCTGAATGCCCCAGAAGTAAAAACATCACTTTGAAGGAAATCAGGGCTTACTTAATTATTTAATAGCTTTGGATCTTATAGGAGGAAATTAATAGCTCCTTTAAAGTAATAATACAACCATTTGCAAAATAACCTTCAGTTTTGTCCTCTAGTTATGAAAATAGACCTCTTTCACCCTTCAAGCATTTTAATAGCATAAAATCATGAGTTGTTTAACAACAGAGATAGAATCTGAGAAATATGTCCTTAGGCTATTTTACTGTTGTGCAAAAATCATAGAGTGTACTTACACAAACCTAGATGGGATAGCCTACTATATACCTAGGCTATCTGGTGGAGCCTATTGCTCCTAAAGCTGTAAATCTGTACAGTACGTTACTGTACTGAATATTGTAGGCAATGTGTAGCATAATAATAAGTATTTGTGCATCTAAACATATGTAAACAGAGACAAGGCTTTCCAATGGCTATGAGGTCACTACGCAATAAGAATTTTTTAGATCCACTATAATCCTAGGGGCCTATCATCCTATATGCCGTTCATCATTAACCAAAATGTTATGTGCCACCTGACTATATTTACACTCCTGAATAGCGTATTGCAAAATCTACTTTTGCTATATCATGAATACCTCCTGACCACACACAGTATGTCATTGATTGCTGTCTTAAACAGATTTTCTCTTTCCTGTGGTACATTTGGGAATTGGTAGACCTATTAATTAACTCCAGTTCTGTAAGATATGTGTCAATCAATTCTTGGGTATCTTCCAATAACACTTGACACTGCAGAAAACTCCCGGTGAGGTCACATACGTCATACACATGTGTGTGTTTATCATAAAATGCTTGCAGAGTTCATGGAAAAAATGATTTAGAATTAGAGTACAGATGAGTCTGGAGTTTAAGCTCTCAGCATCCATGCCATTGAAATGAAAAGCATGAGTCATCCTTGACAGGCAGAATATTCCCAAATGGCTTACAGTATATGGTATTTCTCCTTCAAATGTACATCTGTTAATAAAACAAAGTATGAATTTAGAAGTACAGATTTTCAAAGACATCTCTGGATGTTTTCTCAAATTCCAAATGGGTCTTTTCTACTTACTGGCAGGAAATTTAAAAAAAAAAAAGAAAAAAAAGAAAAAAGAAAGAAAAAAAGAAAAAGGCAGGCACAGATGAGAGCTGAATTGTATTAACTCCATAAATACTCTCATAATGTCATGATTGCGATTTATGATAGATCTAAAGGTACATTAAGAAATGCAATGAGGCTTAATGGCTATCTCTAAGGTCATTTCCACAATGACAACCAATATATCTATATAAGAAATAAAATGTTTTGTCTGGTTCTTCCCTTCCACTAGAAATAAGAGTGTGCTCTGATGCAAAACTTTGAATCAATCCTCTTAGTAACAGTCCCCCAGGCCAAAATGTTATTTAAGTACGAGGTAATGCTCTGTCGACTAATTTATCCATCTAATCTAACCCAATCTAGTTGAGTTACGTCTTTCAATTTATTATACTATTTAGTCCAATGAAGAGCAAGTTTATTTCTATGAATTGGTACTGGAGCTGAGAAATTCAGATATCTTGGGAAAATAATGAGGAGGTGCTTTGGGGTAGGTGTATCATCTTTCTGAGATTTTACATTGGAGTCTGTATTTATTTTGTAGCACACTAGCCTCAGTGAGAAAAGTTGAGATTTATTGACAACTCGACTGCTCAGTGTCTCCATCAGATGCAGCGTATCCCTCGTTTGCACTACGGACCCGAGCCAAATGTGATTAGAGTTAAGTCCATAGTGGTTTCTAGGTTTTTCTTTCCTAATCTTTCAATACTGGAATCATGTTGGAAGATGGAATTGTAGAAGTTACCTTGCTTAATAAAGGAGACCATCATTTATATTCAAAATTAAATTTTAAAATGATCTGCTCTTTGTACTTGAGGAGAAGCTTTACAGTTAATAAATTCTGAGATAACTCACTAGTGTATTTTTGCATGAACTGTTAAAGTTCTAAACTCTAAATATTATCAGTAAGACTATTTCTCAAAATTAATAGAACTAGTGCTTAAGTGAGGGAGTAAGGTGACCTAAGTCGTAATTTGAAACAAGAAAAAATTTTAAAATGCTAAAAAAAGATACCAAAACCCAAATGAACATCCTTCACACCCTTAATTAAAATGTTTCAAGGCAGCGTTTTATATTTTGACTTGATTTCCCCGAATATTTGATATATAAACACCATAGTTTTGAGATTAACATTCATTTATCCTGTACCACTTGTTTGCTCAATTGTAAAGTTTTCTGATACTACTTGGCAGTCTTTTTTCCCCTAAAAACAGTGACAGATAGAAATGGAAATGTTAGCATTAAATTTTTACCTTGAAGGATATTTAGTTTTGTGTTTTAGCACATATAGCACACTATTGTCAGGTAAAGTATTTGGATAAATTTAAATGGTTTTTCTAAGGCCATATTGGTGCAATAATGCCATTCTCAATCACCTGTTAAAATAATATATTATCTGTAGTACTTTATGTCTTAGTATCTGTGCTGCCGAAGCGAGCACTATAGTATCTGATTTTTGAATGATTTCTTTATTCAACAGAAATCAATGCAGATAAGGGCTACATCATATACAGTTAATATTAAGCATAAACATGTTTTCCTATTCCTTGTAGACTAATACCTGGTTTGGATCAAAGCTCCTACATTTACTGGGGTGAGACAGTTACTGGAGTTATTTATCTCCTACTTACTCTTTCTCATAGATGATTCTCACTCTTTCTCTTTTGATTGATTCTCTTACACACATGTCCCATATAACCTACTTTAAGAGGAAATTTCTATTCATCAAAGCTTCCATTTATTTGTTATAAATATTAAATTTACAAAAACATGAAGAACAACACTAAATCCCATTGCCTGTTCACCTGTTTGGTACTTTTTCATCTCCTTTTCATTCTCCAGGCATCATGATCCTTCTTTTACCTCTCGACTCTAGTTCTATGTTTTATTTTTATTTTCATTTTTTATCTCTTTGTCTCCTTGTGTAAATAATTTCATTTTAAAACCAAAGTTTAAGAGTGGAAATACAGCTTGAGTCTGCAGATGAGAAAGGAGTAAGTTTGTTATTTCTTAAAAATGTAAGAAAAGTAGCATAACAAACTTAGACTGAATTTCCTGAAATCAGAATACCTTCATCTCCTCCTGCAATGTGTTTCTAATAAATGGAATCAGTAAGTTATCTCTCAGTCTTGTTTTTAACTGTGATGATTTATTCTGATAATAATGTAAAAAATGATGTAAGCACATTCTAAATTATTTGGATGGCTACCCCATAGTCATAATTTTTTCTTTTTTAATTTTAGTGCCCTCATTTGCTTGAAGCTTGTGATTATTTAAATGCCAAAAATGCTCCTTTAATGATATTGGGCTAATGAGAAAGAAACAAAGCCTGACTCGATATGCAAATGCTATACTCTGCCAACTAAGGGCCAAAGTAAGGCCAGAGTGCACAGTATGAAGGAAGATTTTGCTGTGGTTGAAAAAGAGAAAAATGGTACGAGAATTAAATCATCCCAGAGCACAGGAAAGTTTAATTGGCAGCCTCAATGACTGTAGCTTCTGGGCACTAGGACTATGTTCACACAGCAAAAATGTATTTACTTTTCAGTATACATAGCAATGTCATTGTCACGTTACATTACTGTAATTAATTTTGATCGGATTTTTTTTCCAATTTTGTTGGTATTTAATTTTAAATATAAAGAGCATATACTTAGTTGCTGTCGAAAAAACCCATACAATATGTAGTAACTCTGACAACATGCTAGAAGACACCTTACAAGTGTTTTTAAAAAGATAGTGTAGGCCGGGCACAGTGACTCACCTATAATCCAGCACTTTGGAAGGCTGAGGTGAGCGGATCATTTGAGGTCAGGAGTTTGAGACCAGCCTGGCCAACATGGTGAAACCCCTTCTCTACTAGAAATACAAAAATTAGCCAGGTGTGATGACAGGCATTTGTAATCCCAGCTACTCTGGAGGCTGAGGCAGGAGAATTGCTTGAACCCGGGAGGCAGAGGTTGAGTGAGTCAAGATTGTGCCACTGGGCAACAAGAGTGAGACTCTGTTTAAAAAAAAAAAAAAAAAAAAAAGATAATGCAATCTCCCTTTCTGTGTTCACACCAGAGGATACTCTCCTTGCCCTAATTTTATAGCCCTGGTCTATGGGTCCCGATGGCTCTCTGCTGCTCCAGACTTAGCACATTTGGTCAGTATAGCTTTAATTCTGCTTTTTTCCTTACTGGATTAATGTCTCATCCAATTAGAACATGTAGATCATTGTCTTCCACAGTCAAAGTCAGATAGCTTGTGGTTTAAAAAAATGACTAAAACTCATATGTCATAATAGAAACATTACCATGATTTGTAAAAAATAAGTCAAGAAACTCTCTTAAGGCAGAAAAGTAGAAAAGCACACTTTAATAGTCACATTTTTATCCTAAATTAGCATCTTGAAATAAATCATATGAGTTGATATCACTAACACAAAATCACACAGTTTATTGATGATAGGGCATAGACTAGTACTCTTGTTTAAAACTTCATTTTTGTCATTTCCATTAGAGTCTATCAAAGTTAGGGTTTTCTAGAACACCTCTGTTCAAAGGCAGTATAATGCTAGCCTCATATGTAATTTTAGCTTTTCTAGTAGCTATATTAAAAGGAATAAAAATAACCACAGGTGAAATTATTTTTAATATATTTATTTTAACTCAATATATCCAAAATAGCATTTAAATGTGTAATGAATATAAAATTGTTAATAACATTGACATTATTTTTGTACTGCCTTTGAAATTTAGAGTTTTTGTGGGTCTTATAGCTCAAATAAATTTAGACTAGTCTCATTTCCCATGTTCCATAGCTTCATTTGGCTAGTGGCTCCCGTATAGGACAGCTCAGTACTACAAGGTAAAGCAAAGATAGAATACAGAATGACAGGTGATCATCATATCTACATGACCATTTGTGTAAAAATCAATATCTGATAGTTGAAATCCAATATTGTTGCTTATGATAATATTATTTAACCTGTTTTACATGTACCCAACAAAACTGAATGAAATCTAGCGGTTAGAACTAATTGGAGTATAACCCAGCAAAGCTGGCATGTTGCACAATTGAACTTCAAGATAGTGGGATGAGAAAACCACTGTGTTATAGTTGCACAGTGGTTTTAACATAATGGTAAATTTTCAAATCATTTTATGGTGAAAGATTCAAATATTGCATAATGTCAGTTGACATTCACCAATATACAAATATGGGGAAAGAGTCCTTATTTCCAAGAGAAGAGAAAATAAATGTTACTCTGGAATAGTGAAAAGGAGGATAATGATGTCATAGCTTTGTATCCAAAGTTATGGAACTCCTCTTGTTATCCATGACATTTCATGAAAGCTTTTGTGCTTTTGGTTTGGAAAGGACCTAACCTTATGGATCTAACAGTTTCGCTGTAAGATCATACACATGCAATTATAACAAGCCAGAAGATATATCATAATCTAAGTTGCTGAGATGTGTTTGTACTGATATAAATGCAACTGCAATGTAAAGAAAAAAAAAAAAGACATCATAGGGTACCATGGGGAAGCAGTCTGATTAGTCTGCTGTATCTTTGTGTTTAATGTCAGCATTGCACCATTATTCTCCTACAGCATGAGAGCTGGGGAAGTAGAAATAGTAGGGACTTGGATGAGAATCAGCATGAAGTAATGAGACTAGCATTGAGGTCAAAAAGAAAAGCATCATGAACAAACCTTCTGCAATAAAGGTTTTATTACATATATTTGAGAGAGTACTAGAAAATAATGGAGGCTTAACATTCATCTCTATGTTTCTTCAGATTTGAGGCTACAATACTGCTCAACTGCAATTAACAATGCCCAGATGACCTTGGAAGCAATTTGTGTTCACATGAATGATTCAGTAGTGATAAAATAGCTTTAATAAAAACCTAGGAATATTTTTTCTTAATTTTCTAATATTAATGGTAAGGAATAACAAACACAAATATCTTCCCTCAAAGGGCTCACATAGAAACAAATATCTAACTTCAGTGTTGGTAAAGACATCTGCAATAACACAAATCATACTCCCAACAACTAATAGTGATTGAACGATGAATATATATCCTGTTCTTTAAAAGTATTACTTTACTTAATTATCACAAAATCTGATGAGGTAGCTACTCTCAGTATCTTCATTTTACTAATGAGAAAAGTAAGATTTTTCACGATCGTTTTGTAATAGACCCGAGGCAATCATGCTGTTAAGTAGTTCATATCTGAATCCAGAACCTGCGCCTTTAAAAGGAAATTCCAGCACCAAACAGTAGGAGAAGAAAAGTAAAATGATTAGTTCTAGTTTAGAGGACTATGTCGGAGTGATTTGTTTCTCCTGGATTTATACTTCAGAAATATTGAGTGCACACTTCGTTTGGACAAAGTAATGATTGTAAATAAAGGAGCACTTGATGAGGTAAACAAAGGCCATCTTATTCGAACTGGATTTTGGAAATGGATAAGGTATTGATAGATTTGAAAGACAGGCAGGCTATGGGAACAGCGAATGGAAGGAGAAAAACATAAATGATTGTAGTCCAACAGGGAAATGGCAAATAGCCCAGTGTGCATAGAGTTTACTGCTTTTCAAAAAAAGGAGACAAGAAAGTTAGGATCAAGTTCAGTTTAGGGAAGCTAGTCAAGAACCATGCAAGTTTTCAGCAAGACACAACCACTATTGCCATGATTCACTTTGAAACATATTTCTGGCGTAAATATGGGAGAAAAATTAATAGACATATACATAACATACTCTTTTGAGGCTATAGCAAAAGTTCAGTAGTGACATGATAAGACCCTATTCTGATATTGACTGAAAGATGCTGCATAAAGTTACAATTCTCAAATGAAAACATCAAGATATCTGAGTAATAACCAGATCTCATAAGCCATTAGATGAAATATAACTGAGGTGATGACACTGTTTAAACTCCTCATTAAAAAAGAGTTTACAATTCTTTTGTGAATTAGTCAAACTTATTTTATAGCATATTGTGGTTCATGCACATTTAATTTTAACTCCTGAGCCTGCAAATAAGCTGCATTAAGCTGCATTTACGTTGTACATAAAACATTAAGCTACTATAGGCAAAGTTATGTGAATTTTGCATTGATAGCATATCACAAAGGAGAGTTTCTCCATACTTGTGAATAAGGAAAATGCTATTTTGGGGAATGTATATGTGAAAATAATTCAAATGCACTTTTCTTAAAAAAAAAAATTCAAAACACAAAAATCAACTAAACAGAAAGAAACAAGATTTAATATATAGCACTTAGAAACAGTGAATTTTAACAAGACTCACTAAGCTATGCTTTATTTATACTTCTTTACTATATTACAGCTTATAATAATTATGTGAATTTTTAATGAAAATGCAATTCCTAATTAATCTCTGGTTATGCTATCCAATTTATCTTCTGCTATAACTATTGTCCATGATTGTTGTTATTACTTTTATTACTATTAGAGGCTATTATTGTAGGCATGGTTGATAGCTTTATCAAAATTATATAATTTGATTTTAATAATTCTGTGAAAGAAGCATTATCTCTGTCTCTCAGTTGAGGAAACTAAGGCTCAGGGAGGTTCAACATGTTACATAGCATCACACAGCTAGTAAATCAGCTGTCCTCATACCCGTCATAACAAATGGCCTCTCTAATGGCATCAATAATATACCCCTTTGAGATTATGCTATATGATGTGCTTATTAGTACTTAGTTCTAAACACTCTCAAAACTTTGAATTTCAAATCAAATCTATCACAATTTGCATTATCAAGTAGCATTATTAAATTACAAGTAGCATTATTAATGCTACTTCTTGAAAGTAGCATTAAATTCTTCATGCTGAAATAGTGACAGTGTATGTCGCCTTGGTAAAATTCCTTGGCAGTGGCAAATTCACAGAGTCCTTTAAAAGATTATGGTAATAACATAAACTGGAGTTGTGTTTTAATAAAACTAGTGCTAAGATAACCCACAAAACAGTTATTTTGTTACTACTAATTATCTCCGTAGAAATTCTAGGGACTGAGCAAAGATAAATGAAACCCACCTATCCTTACATCTACCGGGACAAGAAGAATAGTAACATGTATTACAATCAGAGAAAAATGTACTTATGTTTTTTACCAAAAGGAAAAAGTTAGGATTTGTAGCATTAATACAAATATGTTTGAAATAGAGTACTTAAAATGAAAATAAAAATAAATGTTTTCCAACTCTCATTCAAAGTAAGTTTACCAATGAAGCATGTCCTTTTACTTTTTCCTAATATTTTGATCGTGTAATATTTCAAATACGCAAAAACATCTGAATACCAGTATACTATCAACGAATTATAGATACTCAAAGAATCAGCAAATACTTAATTTTATATGGCATAAATTATTATTAAATATCAGAAGATGGGCATACTCTTTTTTCTATTATTTCTAATGTAAATGGGCCATTTCAAGCTATCCTTAGCTGTAAGAATATTGAAATATTACCTTTTTTTCCCCAAAGGCTATGTTTTACTCTAATTTTGTACTTATGAATCTTTGGAAATTCCAGCAGGAACAAATGTATTTGGAGAAATATATATTTATGTGAAGGTTCATCCTTTAATCATTGCGTGAAAAAAGCAAATGCCATAGATATCCAACTTTCATTGAATGCAATTATTTTTATCCTTGCATATTTTGCTATTATTCTTTAGTAATTTAAAATCTATTTCTGTAAAAATGATAGACTATTTGGTAATACTACACAAATACAGCTTTAAGATTTGTACATTTATAGGTGAAAAATAATATTACTTCAAATTATCAGAAATCAAACCACATCCATTGACTTCTTTCCATTTTTGCTTTATCTTTATTTTCCAGTCTGCCATTTTAATTCCATTGTGTATCTTTGGTTCCTGAAAGCAATCCCAGGAATTGCTGAGTGGTTAAAAAGCGAGTCTAATGGGATCTAAAATCAATTCGCAAGTCTGCCACTGATTCATTGTGTGCCTTTTGCTGCCACTGAAATGACATTAAACCAGTCTCTTAAACCAGCATTTTTATACCTCTGTATTTTTGTTGTGTTGAAAAAATACTTATCTATTCACTATGCATGTACACTAAAGAACATAGATTACTGATTGATAAATATTAGACTACTTTCTGTTTCAATCAGTTACCTCACTTGAGATTAGCACAAAGCTTTATACAGAGGCTTAAAAGTCTGTATTTTTCTTGTGTTGCAAATGAGGTTTTGTATACGTGCCAGGGTTCAAGATCCTTTTAAGTGCTTTTCTTCTGGCAAATTTGTCTTCTTCTGATTTATCTTTGGTTGGCATTTAATAACTGTCTTACCTCATATTTAAATTGCTTCACCTGGAACAGATGGATGCTTGGCGTCCCACATTTACTTGCCCTTTGCTGGCCTCAATCTTGGGGACAACTGTAACCTTTGCCTTTAAGAATCCTTATTCTTGTCATGCTAGATAGCATTCCTAGGTACTACCCTGACACCAGATCAAACTTTTCTAACTGCAATATGGAAGCATTTTAAAATTCACGTTAAAATTGCACAGTATCTTAGACATATGTAAAAATATTTTATTTTCTAGAAATGTATAATACTTTATCTAACAGAAGAATGGGAACAATTTATGTGAGTGGTAAACAAAATATCTCAATTTTTTATCATATGAAAATCCAGCAAAATAGAAGTGACTTGTGTACCTGCTTTTTAGGGTGCATCAGAAGCAATCAGTAATTTCCTGTATGTGAATTCAAATCAACTTCAAGTAAAATGAAAAGACAAAATGAAATGATGTGCTTGACACATAACTGACAAAAAGTTTATCCTATTTACTTTTCTATCTTGTATTTAGAAAAGTCTAAAAGATTTAATAATATCCTAAGACACAAATGAAAGTTATTTTCAACTAATGCTTCTAAGAAAATAATTTTCATCTGGAATATTGTAGTACAAAAAATTAATTTGTAAATTTTTATCTACTCATAACTACTTATGCTTAATGCAATACTGAACACAAAGCTCAACAATATATGGTATTTTACTTTGAGAAAAACGGATGTCCAGAGAAAAGCTGTGGCCAAAATTTCCATAAAATTCTTGCTAAAAAATATGTCTATAAAATACTATAGCTTTCAGTTACTGTACAGCTTCTCTAGTTCCTATCCTTCACTTTATAATATAAAAAATTTAAACTCGAATTAGTTAAAAAATATCTTGAAATCCCTCGGCTATTTAGTGGTAAGAGCTGAACTTAAGCTCAATTCTCTTGACAGCTAATTCAGAGTCTTTTCCATTATGTTACATTGCCTTCACTCTCACTGCCAAATGTTTAAAAGGAAATGAAAGCCACAATTTTCCATGTATCTCAAGATGTTTATAAGGTTTTGTATTCAAAAATCAAAATAAATTGAATGTTCATTAGTAACATTTAATAATTATTGTTAAAATACAGTTGTCTTTTACCTCTTCATGCATAAATGGTCTGATTATAAACTATATTATGTAATTTCAGGGAAAATATTTATGATTTCTTTTATAAAAATAGTATTACTTATTGAAAATTAATCAACTGCCAAATCAAAGTAGACAAAATGTGAATATTGTTTCAATACTTTAGGAACTTTTATTTTCATTAAAGTAGCTGGATATAAGATGATTTCTATCAGTTGAAGCAGTCAACACATATCAAATATTATCAAATAAAATAATTAGAAACATTAGAGAAGCAACCTGAACACAGGAATCATGCAAAATCTCACACACACACCTCTGCATTCAGTGGACAAGAATGACTAAATGCTTTGATCTCCCCTGAATAACATGAAAGAGGAAAAGAAAAAAAAAAAGCAACATCTGTTAGAATAAAGGTTTAGTGAACAGAATGGAGACTACTTGACATAAGACATAGGGCACGAAAAAAAAAAAAAGATAAAATGCATAAGCCAAGTTATTTATAGCCTCAGACCTTACTAGTCAAAAGAGATAAAGTCTGACTTAGAAAAAAATATTGAAATAAATGCAGTTTGATTTATGTTTAAAGTAGGTAAAAATCTAGAAGTGAGTTTCTTAAAATGTTTTCAATGGGAATATATATATATATATATATATAGCATTATATATATAATTATATATAATATATAATAACATATAATATATAAATATAATTATATAATATACAATACATATAATTACATATAATGCAATATATAGAGAGATCCACAGCATATTTATTTATATACATTATAAATAAATTACATATATACACTATATATTGTGTGTGTGTGTTTTTACTCATGGTGTGTGACAATACCTTAGACAAAACTATGAAAGCGTTATATAAACACTATAATTAATGTTAGACTGCTTGGATATATATTTGTAATGTAGGCTTCAATCAGTTTTCCACTTAAGGAAATAAATGTCTGCTATGGGAAAGGTGATTCCTTTGAAGTGGATCAGTTCTATATACAAATGTATTTACCTGGGCATTGTCCATCTCTCAACTACAGCAAATACTCAAAGCAAAAATATTTCAATAGGCAATTAATAAATTTGATGTACTTTCAGGTTTGTGAACTTTTGTGTTGCAAAGTGTGTTTTAGTTGTTAATGGTGGTGGTGTTTTTTTTTTTTTAATTTTAGAATTGGTGTCATATTATGGTGTTAGAAACATAGATTCCACTATCACGTAACATAGTATTTTCTAAGATTTTGAATGCCATAGCTGCAGTTCCCAATCTTATATCTAGCAGATGATATGTACATATGTGACATTCTTTCATAAGAACATCCATCGTTATGTGCATATGAATGCTCTAGAATACAAGTAGATAAAATAATGCCAGCAGAGCTTTCACCTCGAATTGGACTTAATTTCTGTAAAATAATAAGATAAAAAGAATGCTATTGAAAATATATGTAATTTAAGTTCAGGAAAACAGAGCCTGTTTAAGATCAGAGAAACTATAACATGGGCAAAAAAAAAAAAAAAAAAAAAAGGCACAAACTTAAGATCTTATATATAGGGAGAAAGTAATTTAAAAATACAGAAAGAAGGACGTTTGCCTCAAAGATGGTGCCTGTATGTAATGAACTAAGTGTACTTTTCCCCTGGGCAGCAGACCAGAAGTGTAAGTATTACCAAGGCTTATGGTTCCAAGGCTTATGGTTCCTCTTCGTGAAATAACAATCTTAATCGACATCCCACTCTCTCCATCTCTCCCCTCTTTGGCCTGACTTACACTATCCAGTCTGACTTCCACATCAAAGCCAGAACAAACTTCAAAAAAGGCAAATGGTAGCCTGGTAGCCTCTGTTTACAGACGTTCCTTTGCTTACCTTTTGTCCTAGCAGTTGGAGAAATTGGCCTTTGGTTCTTGGTGCTTCCTACTTCTGCATCCTTTTTTTTTTTTTTTTTTTTTTTTTTTTAAAGTTCTAGGATGCATGTGCAGGTTTGTTACATTGTAAACGTGTGCCATGGTGGTTTGCTGCACCTATCAACCCATCACCTAAGTATTAAGCCCAGCATGCATTCACTATTTTTCCTGATGCTCTCCTTCCAACTCCCCAAAGGCACCAATGTGTGTTGTTCCCCTCCCTATGACCATGTATTCTCATTGTTCATCTCCCACTTATAAATGAGAATATGCGGTGTCTGGTTTTCTGTTCCTGTGTTAGTTTGCTGAGGATTATGGCTTCCAGCTCCATTCATGTCCCTGCAAAGGACATGATCTCATTCCTTTTTATGGTTGCATAGTATTTTATGATGTATATACATATTACATTGTGTGTCTTGTTCTTTCCATTCCTTTTCATTGCTCATCTCTCTTCTCTAGGACGTTGCATTTATTGTTTTTGTTGGGTGGATAAATCTTCTCTTGGATATTTGCTTTAATAAATCCATCTCATCCTTCTGATCTCAATTCATGCATTACTTCTTCAGAACAAGTTCCACTAACTTGTATTGTAGTCTACTATTATATATGCTCTCACGGCAACACAGCAAAAAGTCAGATGAGTAAATAAATACACATCTTGTGGTAAGTGCTGTAATAGTAATTAAAGAATTTGTCTGAAGTAGGGTATATATCTGCATGTAGGATTCACAAACTCTCTAAACTATTGAAGACCATTTCTTCATCTCCCAAATGTTAGTTGTTTTTGTGTTTATTTTTGCAAAAAGTTACAGGGTGCAAATTAGAATTAGAGCATGAAATAAATGTCCCCAGCCAGTTCGAATTCTTAGATAAATAACACCAAAGAAGTCTCTCAAAAATAAAATATAATATCTCCATATTTCAATATGAGTCATTTCTTATATCTGAACTATATCAATATATGTCAGGAATAATCAATACTGATGTCAGGAATAATTTATACTGATTAACAAATATTATCCTATAATTTTAACACATTTGATTTTTTTTTGGTTGGTATTATATAATTGTCTTTTCCCTTATATACATATGACCTAACAGAAAATAAATTTAAATGAATTATTCACAATAACATTTACACAGAAGTGCAAGTAAAAGTTATTCTCTGTTAAAGTCCTTTGTAGCAAGTCAGCAAAGAAATAGTTGGAGGTTATGCACATCCACAATTAAAGGAGGGAAGAAGGAGGCATGGAGGGAAGGAGGAAGTAAGAAATATACCTCGAGATCTATTTTGGTAAAACCAATCTGGCTAATACTGGAATTTGTTAGGTAATAATATCTGTTAACTTTTATTTCATGTCTTTTACTTAAAATAGAATAGAAATGCTTTGTCTGTAAACTTCAATATTCTGAATTAGGTATGACACAAAAATTTTGTGGGGATCTTCCCTCTCATTTGTTACATTGAAAAAAAGTAGCATGTTTATGTTAAATTGTACATTTTATTCCTGGAAACTGACACACAGGAAGCAATAAATATGAAAAGTGATGTGATGTTCAGCGGCAGCTTTCTTCCCGGCACTGGAGGGAAGTGGGAGTTTTAAAGTGAGAGTGCAAAGGAGACAAGTAGAAACAAATGCATTCGTATGTACATGCGGATTCAAAAGATAATCACTGAAAGCGGCACTACAAGAAAACTATGCTCCACTGGTTTGAGTTTCAAATTAAAGCTCTCTGAGGATAATGGTAAATTTTATTTGGATAAAAAAATTGCCTTTTATCTTCCTCCATCAAGATTTCAATCGGCAGGAGATGACACAACCTGCTTAACAATCGGGTATTTCGAAAGTTGAGAAGGTTGAGAGGGAGCATTTAAAAAAATGCCTTTTAAAAAATCTATGTGAACAGCACGTATATATTTGGCACATGTATAACATTAATTCACTAATACTCTAGAGTATTCTGATACTCTAATACTAATAGAGTATTCTTGTGGTACTCTGCCTAGAATTCAGAATTTAGCATAGTGTGTAAACTTATATAAAAATACAACCTGCATATCTATTAGGAAAAAGTATAACATTTTAATATTATGGAATTTCATTTTTTCATAACTTACTGATTTAGATTCTAAATAAAGCATCTCAGAATTATATGCTTTGCAGGTTAGAAAAAGAACATTATCATCAAAATGACTATTTAAACTCTTTGCTAATGGTTATTAATACATCATTAAGTTTCTGGATATTCATCTTGAGAAAAGTATGAAGACATTCTCTAAAAATTGGAGCCAAATTAAAGCAGTTTTCTCTAATCCTGACTGAATTTTTAGAAACCACTTTGGATTGTCCACAGTGTTAGACTGAAGTTTAATTATATTGTTTTACCTCAAAGGGATACTGTGATCAAATGTAGATAACCTAGTAAAGCACTCGGCTGAATAGCTTCTGATTGTGACAGTAAATAATTATCATTCTAAATCTCCACTCACATTCTTAACCCAGCACACCCTGATAAGGTGTGTGTTATTTTAGTTTGGAGTTTACTCTTTATGTTAGATGTGAAATATAAAATATTTTGCGTAAAAGAATATTCTTTATATTAACCTACACAATTTCCTTCCTTCCTTCCTTCCTTCCTTCCTTCCTTCCTTCCTTCCTTCCTTCCTTCTTTCCTTCCTTCCTTCTTTCCTTCCTTCCTTCTTTCCTTCCTTCCTCTTTCTCTCTTTCTGTCTTTCTTTCTTTCTTCATCTTTCTTTCTTTCACTGTGAGTTGGAGTCTCACTCTGTTCCCCAGGCTAGAGTGCAATGGCATGATCTCATGATCTCAGCTCACTGCCAACTCCGCCTCCCAGGTTCAAGTGATTCTCTTGCCTCAGCCTCCTGAGTAGCTGAGATTACAAGCATGAGCCACCACGCCCGGCTAATTTTTGTATTTTTAGCAGAGATGGCATTTCACCATCTTGGCTAGACTGGTCTCAAACTCATGGCCTCAAGAGATCTGCCTGCCTCGGCCTCTCAAAGTGCTAGGATTACAGGCGTGAGCCACCACGCCCGGCCAACCTACACAGTTTTCTACAGTGTAGTATCTGGAATATTTTGCACACTTGATAATATTTATTAATTTCAATAAATGACTATAGATACCCGTGTCAACATAATTATAACTTTAAAATTATCAATATTAAATAATATTCTTTTTTTTTAAACAAAAATTGCTTAGTTAAAAGCATACATTTGGTCCCCCTTTTATTTATTTTCATTTCTTCAACACATAAGCTTTAATGCACGTTTGCATTGTTTGTTCAACTTGTGTCCTGTGTTTCCTTTTCTTTGCATTTAGGTTGAATCTTTCCTCCTTGCAGAGAAAACATGCTATTCCCATGTAGTAGGCTATTCTTGCATAGTTTTAGACAAATCGTCTGCAAACATTGTATTACCTGTCCATTATTTTAAGATCAATACATAAAGAAGTTTTAGAAATAGAAAGGAGGGAGTGTATCTAACGATGTAGCAGTCATTAGTTCTCTCATTGACAAATTCTTATCTTTTTATTAAATACACATGATGATATTTCCTATGTAATATTAAAACTCACTTTCCTAGTACCTAAACCCACATAGTTTTACTTATAAAGTTCTTACCAACTTCTTTCCAAATCAAACTTTAAATCTGGGGACTGCATAAAATTACTCCTCCATTGCAACAAAAAAAATGAAAACCATCTTGTATAATATTTTGTATTATTTTGTTACTCAGAGAATGGGATTAAACTTCAAAATCTTTCAAATTTTCATGAGCATAATTTTTCAAATTTATTTTCTATAACAAAATAGATCTAACTTCAAATCATCCATCATATAATAATAGTATTTTCAAATATATTTTTCTAAGAATGAATTTTGTAAATGTCCTACTTTAGTCTCTATATAGTTATTAAATGTATCAAGTTTACAAATCAATATTGCATCTTCAGCACAGTTCATAACCTTTAAAATTTAGTCTGATAGCACCAAAGGCTTCCTTTTCCATTAATAAATCTAGTTATATAAAATGATACACAAATGTCTATAAGTTATTTATCTGTACACATATATTTACCAAATGTGTATATAGATAAAAGTCCTTATAGAATTATATAATTATTAAAAAAACCAATTTATAAAAGAATTCCCATAATGATTTACTATTCAAATACTAATAATTGCTTTAAAGGAAAGACTATATATATTTTTTGAGACGGAGTCTTGCTCTGTCGCCAGGCTGGAGTGCCATGGCATGATCTCACCTCACTACAAGCTCCGCATCCCGGGTTCAAGTGATTCCCCTGCCTCAGCCTCCCAAGTAGCTGGGATTACAGGCAAGCACAACCACGCCAGGCTAATTTTTTGTATTTTAGTAGAGATGGGGTTTCACCATGTTGGCCAAGATGGTCTCGATCTCCTGACGTTGTGATCCACCCGCCTAGGCCTCCCAAAGTGCTGGGATTACAGGCGTGAGCCACTGCGCCTGTCCTAGGAATGACTATATTTTTTATTAGATGTTTAGACAATTTGCAATTACAGCATAAGTTTATGTAATTTAGATATGTATGATTTCAGTCAAATAACTGAAGGCTACAGACGGTTATATGGTTGACTCCAAACCCATAATTACATTAAAATCAATAATTTTAACACTCCTTATTTTTATCTGTGAAATAACGTTTACCATACGGAGTAATTTTATGCAGTCCCCAGATTTAAAGTTTGATTTGGAAAGAAGTTGGTAAGAACTTTATAAGTAAAACTATGTGGGTTTATGTACTAGGTAAGTGAGTTTTAATATTACATAGGAAATATCATCATGTGTATTTAATAAAAAGATGAGAATTTGTCAATGAGAGAACTAATGACTGCTACATCGTTAGATACACTCCCTCCTTTCTATTTCTAAAACTTCTTTATGTATTGATCTTAAAATAATGGACAGGCAATACAATAACTGAAGGCTACAGACTGTTATACGGTCTACTCCAAACCCATAATTACATTAAAATCAATAATTTTAACACTTCTTATTTTTATCTATGAAATAACATTTACCATATAGTATTTATTCATATGTTAATAATTGACAAATTTTGAGGATTGTTACCTATGTAGTTGAAAATTCTTACTTTTGTTGACATATTTGCATTTGCATAGGACTTCATTCATTTAAAAAATGGCAAAATTAGTACCAGTTATACTAGTTGCATTATATGTGTGTGTACAACAGCGTATCTTCTCCTGCAAACAGACTACTAAACAGAACGGTTATTACTAAACTAAGTGAGATTTTGAGATTTCTATTCTTCTTTAAAGGGAAGTATTTTGCACTACTCCTCTGACAACATGCTGCAAAGTAGTGCTCAAGATGAGTGTTTACATATACGTTTTCACCAAATGGCATTCTTCTTCCTAACAGCTCTAAATTGACGCATTATTGTGTCTTAGGAGAATTATTACTTCAAAGCCTTTTCTTTTTAACTCTTACTGTAAGCTCTAAAAAGTTAAGAAAATAACTTTGCTTTTTTGAACAAATAAAACCCCCTCCCCCACTGTTTAAAATCCTAAAAAAAAAATATTAACATGAAAGAACATTCTGAGCAACAAGGGAGGCTTCTCACTCACAAAGGAATACTTTCATGTATTAATCATGCTGCAAGTAACTAAACATCAACTAGATCAAATTGCACCCTATGCATTTTTAAATTCTCCAACTACTATTTTATATTCTTGTAGTTTTAATGTTGGGGAGGAAGGTGGAAAAATAAATAGAATCATGCATTTCATATTGTTTTCTGAATATGTCAAATTTTATTGTCAAATGTTAATGATTTTATCATATTTAAATCGATGTCAAAAATGTATTCCCAATCAACCAGCATATAGACGCATACATAATACAATTTTTACAATATTATAATCATGATAAATAAAATTGAAATTAAGATAGGAATCTCTTCCCCTTAAGTAACGTTTAGAATTCACTGAGAGACATAAAGCTAGTATAGTTGTCAAGCATACTTTTTTCTTGGAAATGGAGTCTCGCTTTGTAGCCCAGGCTGGAGTGCAATGGTGCGATCTCGGCTCACTGCAGCCTCTGCCTCCTGGGTTCAAGCGATTCTCCTGACTCAGCTCCCAAGTAGCTGGGACCCGCCACCACGCCCGGCTAATTTGTGTATTTTTAGTAGAGACGCGTTTTCACCGTGTTAGCCATGATGGTCTCGATTTCCTGACCTTGTGATCCGCCCGCCTCCGCCTCCCAAAGTGCCGGGACTACAGGTGTGAGCCACCGCTCCCGGCAAGCATACTTTCAATAAACACTTTTTTGTTTTCATTTTGTGATGACAACATGTGGATTTATAATGAAAAGATAAATTTAACATGTTTCTCGCCCTCAGAACTACATATTTGGGGGAAAAATAAATGTAACATAGAACAATGACTGGTATACTACAGCTACTTACAAAGTGTTACAAGATCCCTAAAACAGGGATATTTAATTATGCCTAGGAATATTTGAGCTAGTTCCAAAAAGGGTCGAAACAAGAATAGGATCATTTCAGCAAATGAGAAGAACACTGCAAGGCAAAGTGGAATCAGAGTAAAACGAAATGCAAAAACATAGAGGAAGGCCAACAATAGTAAAATAATAAAATGCTGTGCAATACGTTTTCAGAGAACAGAAGTTCATGGGAATGAAGTGTTCAGAAAAGGATTCAAGAAGGTAGTAACAGCAATGCCAATATAACAATAATCAACTACTACACATGGAGTTACACCTAAACACATTTTGGCATAGCTTCTTTTTACTCCCCCACATCTCTGCTTAGATGTCCTCTAGGGAAGCCATCTCTATTTCATTTCTAGTCCCCAACTAAGTTAAATCACCATCATATATTTTCACATGATATTGTCCTTGTAAGAATATTCATTACAATTACATGAATATTGTGAAAGTATATGCTTAATGCTGATCTTCCCTACAACACTGTAAGCACCAGAGGACTAATACTGGATCTGTCTTATCCAGTTGTAGAACCCTAGCCCCTGGCATGAAGTAGGATCACAACAAATACTGTAGAAATGAATGACTCCATGTCTACACACTATGCCAATTTCATGTGATTCCTGTAACATTCTAAATAGGCAGATGGGATTTTTGCATTTTATAGATGAGAAAAATGAGAATTAAATGTGAAATAACACAAAATCACACATCTAAGGAATCACAGAGCCATGATTTGAACTCAGATCCTTATGAGTACTAACCTCTTAATACAGTAACTATGATAAACTACTGATAGTGGCCTGGAATATTTGGATAAATGGATGGAACAACGTAAATATTTTCATTAAGAATAATACAACAAAAAAGACATAAAAGAGCAAATGTACCATTTTTGTTGCATAATAAAGAGAATGTTCTTTACAAACCATTTTGAATATTACAAAATAGTAGAAAGACAAATTTGATGATTTGGATTAAGTCAAATTGTGAAGAATCTTGAAAGAAAATCATGTATATGAAAAGAGAGAGCTGCTGAGAATTACTGAGTAGCTACTTAACATGATGAAAGCATGCATTATAAAGTTTATTGGAGTATGTGATGAAGTAATTGGATAAAGAAGGATAGAGCACCAAAGAAGTCCATCAGGAAGCTGGGCAAAAAATCTAGTTAATGTAAGCACAGCCAATACTTGAAAGGTGAGTGTGGAAAAAAAAAAAAAAAAAAAAAAAAATATATATATATATATATATATATGTATGTATGAGCTCCTTTGTAAAGGATAAAAAGATATGATAAAGAACACATCAACCTGATAAGCCAAAAGCATGTTCTAAGCTTTTAATGTGGGTAATGAATAATAATGATTTATTGCTAAGATTTGAAACATCATTAGGAGAACTAGCCTGACAATAGGATCCTGGTGTTTGAGGTAAGAAGGTACACGCTTGACTTTCACTCTGTTGAGGTTAAGATTGGGAAGGGGCATCCAAGCAAGCCATGACTTAGGCTAGTATTGAGCTAAAAGGAAAAAGAAGGAGAGGTATCAATAACTTTTAAGTTCTGAGTAATAATTCAATATTATTGATATTATTAGAGAGAGACAATGGAAGAAAGCCAAAGACTGAATCTTACTAAAGATACTTTAATTAAGCTGGGGGAGGAGTGATTAAGAAACCGAAGGAAGTATTAAATGAAATGGACAATAGAAATAGAGATGGGACAGAACAAATACAGAGTAGAGTCAAAAGGAAAACCATAACTTAAAATAGGCACTGAGGGCCAGGCGCGGTGGCTCATGACTGTAATTTCAGCACTTTGGGAGGCCAAGGCGGGTGGATCACATGAGGTCAGGAGTTTGAGACCAGCCTGACCAACATGGTGAAACCCTGTCTCTATAAAAATAAAAAAAAAATTAACCAGACGTGGTGGCAGGTGCCTGTAGTCCCAGCTGTTTGGGCGTGTGAGGCAGGAGAATTGCTTGAACCCAAAAGGCGGAGGTTGCGGTGAACCGAGATTGCATCACTGCACTCCAGTCTGGGCGACAGAGCGAGACTCTGTCAAAATAAATAAAAATAAACAAATAAATAAATAAATAGGCACTCAGAGTTTTAATATTCAAAGAAGCAACAATAAAAGACTTGTGAAAACTCCAGGGGAGTTGGAACAAGAAAGTCATTGGTGCTTTCTTATATGACCTTTTAGTAGAAGAGTGGAATGAAATTCAGAATAAAGTGTTAATGTACAAGGGGTAATTGAGGGAAAACAGCAAGTATAAAATGACTTATGTTATGAAATTTGATGGTGAAAAGAGTCAAATTCAAGAGAGTTTGGTCAGGAGGCAAAACAAGTTGTGTGACCACTAAATTTATCTTTATAGGTATGAAATCTGTTTCCCAATTAATTCTTTGAAAAAATCAGGACTTACCTTTGTTTCTCAGCTCTATCATTTGTTAACCCATAGCCAGCAGATTAACCAGACCCCTCGTTATCATTTTGAACCTATGAAGAAAGAAGTTAAGACAACTTGTGGCAGAGTAAGATTAGAAATAATAGTTCCTCGTTCCCAGAATATTTCTTCAGTATACCAACCACATCTTTTGTGCTATGAATTTGTAAAAATCATATATTTCATGTGGCAACAACTCGAACAGTTATGCCTATCTTGGCCATGCATATAATTATTATAAATTCAGGCATAGTTAATTATGAGTTGTGCCCTCTGGAGCATAAGCGACCTTTATTTTTGTGAGAATTGTGAGGATTATAAATATAATATGAAATATTAAAAATAATAATAATAGTTAAGAGTGTATATGTTATCATCACATAGGAATAAACAGCCTTAAGGAGATTAAGGTCATGATTACACAACTACAGAGCAGCAGATTCTGGACTCAAAGTCAGGTATGCTAAATCTAGAGACTGTTGTAGGAACCAGCGCAGGACCCAGCATCTTCCTGTGTTCTCAGCTTGTGCTGCTATAGTTCAATGCTTGTACCAGGGAGAGTGCTGACAAAGGTTGACAGCAGTAGTAGTGATTGTAGTAGTCACATCAGCAGCAGACTTTCTGCCTTTGACATACATTCTCTGGTTCTGTGACTTTATCACACAGAGCATTCATAGAGCATTTATAATAGCAACAGTAGTAGAAGAGCAGGAAAAATAGCATTATTCTGGCCCTTTCCCTGATTCTGTGTGGCTACATATCTTTAGAAGCTGAAACTCTTACAGTGTATCCAATAATGGCAAAAAGAAAATTGTGGGAACCAAACAGTTTGGGTTGACAATATATTTAAGGTTCAGTTGTACATCTCTCTTCCAAAAAAGAGGATATGTCAGAGCTTCTGACTAAAAACAAAACTTTACTTTCTGACAACCCATGCATATGCATCTTTTCCATTTTGCTTCATTTATTTTTAAAAGGAAAAGGAAGATGCAAAAGTTTAGAGGAGAATGCTGGCTTCATTTACCTTAAAAGGTTAAGAAAGATACCAAAAAAGTAGGATAAAATAAAGGGTGTTATAGAGGAAATTAATATTATGATATAAATAGTTCAACAAATTGATTCCATGTTTCTAATCATTTTTCCCTGTTAAATGTTAATAGACATTTTTTATTTGCAAAAAAAATAAACATTTTAAAATTCACAGTGTGCTATAGTTTATAGCTTTAGTGCATGATTCAGGATATTCTTCAGTTCAGTTCCTATCATTATTTCTCTTGTACTGGTCTTGCTACAGTTTTTTTACTTCCATATGTGTTCACTCATTGCTCTCATCCAGCCCACCAGTTTACTTTTTTTTTTCTCCCAGAATAGTGTCTACGATTTTATGGTCAGTTTCAAATCCCTGTGTAATATGATATCCTCCTACATCTATGTTCTCATTTCCTATGACACCCCCACTCATCCTCCCTTTGCTCCTCCTAAACTTCAATGCAGTCCATTGATGTAGTTAGCCACAAAATAAAAAAAAAAAAAAATCTCATTCCAAATGAAGCATCCACCCTCGCTAATACTGACACATGTTTATGTTTGACCCTTATTCTTAACATTCCTTGAGAAATCCACATTGGTAGGTCTTACATTACATAGACATCCTCTTTATTTGAAAGAGATCCCTTTCTAAATGTATCTATAAAGAAGAAAATAATAATTCACTTACCATTATGATTAGATCCCTATCTTATTTTGTTTAAGGTAAGAGATTTTGACTTAAGCAACAGGATATTTTAGGCAAACAGGTATTGTTGTGGCTCTGTAGTAATCAATTGTAAAGCTAAGTTTTCCATTTTCCCCTACACATACTGTCTTGGAATTAGCAATATTTCAGTGTCTTCAAATAAACAAGAGCTAGCTTTCCAATACATGCCAAATCAGGGAACATACATTTAAATGATGGGAAATTAAGGTCAAATTCCAGGAATGCTGATTTTTTAAAACCACAAAAGAAGAAGCCCTATGAAAAAGTGTTTTGTGTTTTTTAAAATAACTTTTTTATGTCATGTAGATCAGCCAGAGTTATTTTGCTAACCATTTAATGTACTAAATTCATTTTCCCCCCAAATACTTTCAATTTCAAATTAGCCATTAGGCATTCTAAACACAATAGAATAGGAATTATTTTATGATTTATGTTATGGAACATTGGAGTGACCAGATTACACTGTAAATGATTTTACCTATTTTTTTTTTACATTTATTCTCAATTTACAGTCTCTATCGAACAAACTGACTGGTATCCTTTCTATTTTCAAAAGTTTCTGAATGAAAATTTGTAATACCGCATGAATAGAATTACAATTCACTAGTTAGACATATTTTTCCTACAGTGTCATTTTTATTACCCCTACTAATTTCATAATTGTTTTCAAATAAAATATAAATATGTTTTTTTCTTATAACTATTTGACCATTCAAAATAATTTCAAAGACTAAGTAAAAACAATAGCCAGGTAGTCATTGTCTGGCTTTTATAATCAGTTTTTTGAAAGCATTATTAGGAAAATAAGTAAATAAATACTTCTCAGTGACTTGAAAGGAATAGAGAACTGTAGAAAAGTTATACATGGTTCTTCCAGATTAAACTCAAAAGTCAAAAGGCATTAAACATATATGACCAGCTGAAATTGCATTGAAACGATTGGTGCTTTTAGACCTACCCTTTGACCACTGCTTGTATGATCAGTGATGCTCAGCCAAGCAGAAATTTGGACTTGAAACAGGTCAGCAAAAAGAAACATAATATAATTAGTAGTGACACTGGAGATTTAGCTGTTATTGTGAATGGAATAATGCCTTTTATATCATTAGCTATGAACTTATAATAGATATGACAGTAACCCACAGAGGTTACCATGGAAAGAGCCAAATTATTTAGTGGAAAAGATTTGAAAACTTTGAATCTTGATATTGAACAGTCACTTAATTTCTCTGAACTTTAGTGTTTTTGTATATTTGGATGGATTATATAAAATGTTAAGATAAAAAAGTCTTTATTACTCAGTCATGGTTATTACTTACCTGAGTCAGTCATTATTTTGCCATTATTTGAATTGATATACAATTATATAGCAAATTTTAAAAGAAATCAGGTGATGGTTACCAGAGGCTAGGAAGAATAGTCGGGAGGTAGAAATGAAGAGGGAATGGTTAATGGGAATAAAAATACAATTAAATAGAAGGAATAAGATTTAGTGATTGATAGCACAATAGGAGGACTTTAGTTAACAATAATTTATTGTATATTTCAAAACAACTGATAGGGTAGAATTGGAATGTTCCTAACACAAAAAAATGATGAATGCCTAAGGTGATAGATATCCCAATTACCCTGATTTATCATTACACATTGTGTACTAGCGTCAAAACATCACATTTACCCCATAAAATGTACAACTATTATGTATCCACAATAAGTAAAAAGAAAAAAAAAGAAAAAGAAATATGGTTTCAAATTAGTATTCAATATAATAATAGTATATAATAAAGTACAAATATGTGTGTGTATATATATATGTATAAATAAAGCATCTCATATCAGATGCCCATCATTTAATGCCCTTTAATACAAATTTAAAGATAGGAAATTTTATCATACATTGGTTTATTTTCCAAAAAATTTTAATTCATCGGTTTTCAATCAAGTTTGGGCCTGGTTTACCTTTTGACAGTCTAAGTTTTTAAAATGTTGTTATATATTACTGTGAAGATAAATGTCCAAATGACTCAAATTATTACATAAAATTTAGAGAATGAAACTTCTATTTTTATTATAATTATTTTAATACAGGTATGAATATCACTATCAATTGGCATCATACATTATTTAAGTGACCCTGTAAAAAGGAGACAAGATTTGAATGTGTGCATTTTTAGGTATAGATGATGGCTCTGAGATGATGACATCTGCAATATTTTAATTTTGCCAAAGCCAAAATCTAGTTTTTCTACTGACTTGTTTTGAGTTTGAATAATAGCAGTAATTTATAGAAATTATTTGAACTCGAAATCTAATAGCATCTTTGACTTTGCTTGTAGATATTCCATATTCAACATGCTCCTAGATTTTTCTTAATCAATCCTTAAAAAGGACCTTGGTACTAAATTATTTCAAGTTTAACAAAATATAACCTTTTCTTTTCAAAGTAAGGAATAGTGTCTTTATACATGATCATAAATAAAGATGACTTAAAATATATTTATTTTCCAAGTAGTTTTTGTTTTATTTAGTAATAAAGAATTTTTGGAGTTACGATTATAATATTAGAAGTTACTTTAATTTCTCAGGAGTTACTACTTCACAATGTACCCAGTGTCTTTTTTGTTATGTTTTGCACTCCTTTCTTATGATCTGTTAATAGCAAATTAGGTTCCTTCCACTTTCCACTTCCCACTTCCTGCTGCTCATTCTTGCCATGTAGCTCTGTGGCTAGAACATAGCTCAGATAAATAGTTTACAATTGGAAAGGAATGAAACACATATAATATGTTATCTTTCAACATCATATACCTCTTGCTTCTGTGTACTCAAGGACATGTCAATACAATAGATCACTAGGATGATACATTTTAGAAAAGAACGACATTAAAGCAAAACCATGAGTGAGACAGATAAGGTACTCAAAAGGTAAAATTCATTTTTAAGTCCTTTTCTTCTACCACTTTGGGGCAAACCACCCTTAGCCTTGTTTCCAGCAGTGTTATAAAAAATAAAAACAAAAATAAGGAGGAAAGCATAAATTAAAATTAAAACAGGGAAACTTTTAGTTAATCCGATAATTAAGTGTTTCTTTATTCTTAACTTCAAAAATAGACATTGTAGTTTTGTGTGTATCTAGATGTTTAAATATTTGTAAACAAAAGAGCATAGGTAAGAGATTATAAATATAACACGTAACATTAAGTCATATGCATATTTATATGTTACTTAAAATATATGAGATAAAACATATGTTTTATTTGTACGTTTATTTGTACATTTGTACAAATGTATATATGGATGTAATAAGTAGTCCAAAGTAATGTTTTAATATCTGCATATTTCCATTAAGTTTATTTATTTGCTTGCATAATTTTTAGGGGCTATCTGACTATAATTGTTTGTATTACTCATCAACATTGGTAACACACGAGCTTGGGAAATTTTTACCAGTTTTTTTAAATTCAATAGTGCCTAGACAGCTCGAAAACACAAATTTGCCCCAATTTTTTTGCCTATCCTGCCCCTATCAGTCTACTCTTCAGGTTGGATCATTCTTCTAAATATAGATCTATATCTAGATCTAGCTACAAAGATAATTAACATATACTATATATATATGCAATGATCTCATATATAGATATGAATCATGTGCATTCTTTCTTCAACTTATTTAAACCTTGCATTGTTTTAATTTGAACAAATGTAACACAAATTATATAGGAATTCATATCATAACATAGTAATTATTTTTACTATTTTTATATTTTTATATGTGTTAATATTGTCCCCACATGTAAACTTTAAAAGTTCTTAATCACAGAGATTAAAGTATATTTTTAAATAATTATAAGTTGCAATTAGTAAGTGGAGTAAGATATTAATCAAACTTTCAACTACTCAAAATAACTTATAATAAATAGTTAATATGTTTTCTCCAAATGAAAATATAATTTGGAGTGATAAATGTTCAATAAATATGAATGCTAATTTTAAGCCTACAGTATAATTTTTAACATCAAACATTGTAGTTAAAAAAACAAATTAAATGCCTGATTCATTCTAGATGATGTAATCATAATTGTTTATCTGATGCAAAGATGTCTTGCTCTCTAGACAAAAATTTTTACCAGTGAGATAAATTATTTATAAATAATTCAAGTATTAATTATAGTGGATTATAAATAATGACCTAAAAACAATTCAACAGGTAATACAGAGTACCCTCTATGGTGATTAAGTTCATAGCAAAATAAGTCACTTAATATCTAGATAACTAAGAACCGCCCTGCCTGTATTTTGAAATCATTAAATACATATCCCTACAGTTCAACCCTTAATGTAGACATAAATATTTGAAACAGAGTTTTCTTTTTCTAAATAAAACAGAGACATAGTGTTAAATAGCAGTATGTGTGTGTATGTATACATATAAAACATATATACATACATATTACATAATTACATATATATAAAATAATAAAGCAATGAGTGAAAAGCTATGGAGATTTATGATACTATGACAATTAAACTAGAGTTCCAAATCACTTTGAAGTTCCCATTAACTTCCTTGTCCAACCATAATTGCTAAACTATATAGTATCTCTACCATGAGATAGGAGAGCAGGACCACAACCCTCTGAAAACTTTGCTATTTGAAGTAAAGCTAGAGAATGGCAAGTATTTAGAACATAAATGCAGTGTAGTTTTGGAGATCAGATGAGTTACAATGCTTTAGAAGGCTTGCAAACTCAAATGTCTACAGTGCTCAGTCAGTTGATATAAAAATATAGAAACATCTTAATAGATGTTTTTAAAAATGCAAAATAATAAGAAGTAATTGAAACTTTAAATTCGCCCTTGAAAAGCCCTTAGGTTTCATGAAAAGGCCTTCAAATTCAAGATTTCACAACTCTGTGTCAAGTAAATAAAGCCTGTCTCTGGGCTAGATTCACTCCGTACACTGTCAGTTAAAGAAATTGCATAACGGGATACAGGGACCCTACTTATTGTAATACATGTCTCGTATGGTCCTTGTAAAAAATATTTTAAATAGAGAAAAAATTTACAAATAGAATAAATTCCTAAATCCCATATGTTAAAGACCTAATATTTTAATGCATTTTCTTCAAAATGTTTCTCCACACATCTTAAATAGTTGTCACAGCATTCCATATTGCTTCTGCAATGAAACAGTAGAGTTATTAAACATCTGTTTTTAACACCTATCTCATAATCAATTATATAGATAGGCAATACTTTGCCATTTCCCTCAACTGGCGTTAAAATTTTTCAATATTTTAAATACTGAGTTCACCATGATGAACTTCTTGCTTTGATTTTTTTTTTCTTTTTTCTTTTCATAAAGATATATTTACAGTAAAATAATCAAGTTAAATTGTATGGACATTTTTAACGATCCTCCAAATTCCCAAATTATTCTCTAAATGTGCATTATCGCTAAGAATTGACAGAATTGTCTCTTTCCCAGAATAACTTTGTCAAAATAACAATTATTTTTGAAGTCTTCGCTAATTTGCTAAAAGAAAATCATATAGTTACATCATACCATTATGACAGCGCTTGAATGACAAGGCTTTGCTGAAACAAAGTTTGGTATAAATAAAATGTTAATACTTTTGGCCTCGTCACTTCCCAGATGGCATCTCTGAAAAAAATCTTGAAATGTAAAGAAACCATATGACTAGATTCCAATTCTTTTTACAGGACATATGCTCTTTTCTGTTGACATATTTACATTTAGGTTGATAAAATTTCCCAGTGATGTCTAATCATGGATTTGACAAACATGTTTATAAAAAGAAGTGGTAAAAAAGTAATAGCTTTACTTTCACAATTTAGTACTAAAAACATTGATGCTTTAAGAAATTATAATATCACAAATAAAAATAACTGTGTTTTGAGTGTAGAAGACTTAAAATGCACATATGAAGAGATCAAGTCAATTGTTCTATTACTTTACTTTTTGTAGACCATTGATTTGCTTTCTGACTCAGCTTACTTTACCAGGTCTCACTGGGGCAAAATGTTGTAGAGTAAATTGTTCATGTTCTGGACTTTCTCATTCTAGCCAAGATAGAATTTTCCCTTTCATTGTTATATATCTTGGGAGTTAACAGGCATTCATAGCTGAATAATTATACCATGGCAGGCATATGATATCTGCATAAACTCAAATTAAGCTCCTATTAAAAACATAATCTACTTGAAGTTTGAACACACATGCTTTCTGTTTTCCTTGGATTCTACCATTAATTTTAATGATGACAAAAAGCAGATGAATTATGACCCCAATGTTTTTTGGAGGAACCCAGATAAATTCAGGTCCCTTAAATTTAAGAGGGCAAATCCTATTTAATCCAACTCTAAGGGTTCTGTGCATGTACATATTGTATTAGAATGGGAATAGGTAACATGATACTAACTTTTCACAAACTTGGAAACAAAGTGACTTTATATATTTTTGCAAATAAAGTAGAAAATATGTTAATTCATTCTATTTACCTTTACTATGTTAACGCTATAACGTGAAGACCATATTAAATACAACACTATCTGTCACGGTCAATGCAGTTCAGATGAATTCAAGGTCTAATACATGCTTGAACTAAAGGAACTGCAAAGGCATATTAAGAGACAGTATATATGGTATAACAACTCTTTATTTCTGAAGTGTATCAGTAAAGTAGCATAGTTGAGTAAATCAAGTATGAAAAAAAAATCAGGTTTTTATGATCTCTCCACTAACTACTGTTCTGGGAATAGGTTATGTGGTTTTGCTACCAACCAGTTGTGTGAAATTAATCATTACTTTACTTTGTCTCTGTCTCTGCTACTTTATCTACAACAGTGGAACAACCACACCATGTATTTCAAGGGGCATTATACGGATAAAAAAGTAAATATCTACAAAGCACTTAAAAGATTGTTCTTGGCTGATGGCTGCCTAACAGTTATTAGCAATAATTATCCTAGAAAATGAATTATTCACATACTATCTATCATAACAAAGATATACCATAAGTGTACCATAGCTGTATCTGTGGTAATAAATTATAATTAACTAAATTTCTATAGGTTTTACATATGCTTCCTTACGTTAATACATATTTTTATTTCATTTAATCCTGGAATCGGTAGAGGATTTCCCTTTCCTAGATAAGAATATTGACACTTCAAAGATATTTTTAAAACTTGTTTTAGAATATACAATCAATAATTTTACAATGAGGCAGAGAATCTAGATTTCATAATCGATAAACCATAATATTTTTACTACATGCACCTTAAAGGTTAAGTAATGGGGGAATTCTTAGTCACAGAAAAGCCATATAATGCCTGGTGACCAATATCAAAGGTAAGATTTCTGCTACAATAGAGAAGTGCTTGAATGGACACAATAGAAGTTGAAGTCAATGACCAGGCACAGTGCCTCCTTCCTGTAATCCCAGCACTTTGAGAGGCCAAGATGGGCAGATCACTTGAGGTCAGGAGTTAGAGACCAGCCTGGACAACACGGGAAACACCATCTCTACTGAAACTACAAAAATTAGCTGGGCAGTGACACATGCCTGTAATCACAGCTACTTGGGAGGCTGAGGCAGGAGAATCACTTGAACCCAAGAGGCAAAGTTTGCAGTGAGGCAAGATCGCGCCACTGCACTCCAGCCTGGGTGACAGAGCCAGACTCTGTAGCAAAAAAAAAGAAAAAAGGCCCAGCACTGTGACTCATGCCTGTAATCCCAGCACTTTGGGAGGCTGAAGTGGGTGGATCACCTGAGGTCAGGAGTCGGAGACTAGCCTGGCCAACACGGTGAAACCCCGTCTCTAGTAAAAACACAAAAAAATTATCCTGGCATGGTGGCAGGTGCCTGTAATTCCAGCTACTCAGGAGGCTGAGGCAGAAGAATCACTTGAACCCGGGAGGTGGAGGTTGCAGTGAGCCAAGATCACGCCATTGCACTCCAGCCTGGGCAACAGCTACGTCTCAAAAAAAAAAAAAAAAAAAAAAAAAAAAAAGGTTGAAATCAATGAGGGCAGAGACAAAGCATTCCTACTTAGATTCAGCCTGTAGATCAACTTTCTGGAAATATTGTCTAGCTCGATAATAAATATGATCTTTCCTTCTATTTTAGATTCTAGTAGAGATTCTCTAGGAACAGAGGTTTTAATCAGTAAAGAAATTCTAGCCTAGATACAACTAAAGATCAATCATACAGATTATACATGAATATTAAATTGGATTATATTTATATAGATGGAATAATTTTACTGTTTAATAAGTAAAATGCATTTTTGTCAAAACAATTATTAAGCAATTATAGTTGCTTTGTAGTTGTGGTTGCTGAGATTTTTTTTCCTAAAGTGTGGAGTTTTTGAAAAACTAGTGGTTGTTATTTGAGTAAGCAAAATAACTATAATTAATGATTAAAACATTTTAGTTAGCAACTACATTTTAGATTTAAAACTAAATATTATAATTATTATACATCTAAAACTACTCAAAACTATAAATTAATATTAAAAAGTTATTATACTCAGACCCAAATTTCCTTATAGGTACACATCTTCCTTAAACTTTTATCTTTCACTGAAGTTCTTCTTTCAATTTATAATAGTAACTTATTTGCAGCAATTTATTGTTTGTTTTATTGAAGGGAAAGGTGAAATTCTAATGGACTATGGCTGTAAATCATAGCTAAATCTAAAGTAAGGTTAATACATTATAAACAAGGCAGGAAATTATACTTTCTTTTATTCGTGTGAGTTTATATTTTAAATTCCTCAGCACTTGGTGACAGAGATCAGGGTTACATTTCTTTGCATCTTCCCACAATGTATATTGTTAAATAACTACTTCTGACAGACTAATTTTATGAAGCTTATAATTAGTAATTGCTTTCATATTCTTTTGAAGATCCAAGGACTCTTAATAGCTTGCAATTTTGAAATAACTATGGAAAGTAAGGAAATTTCATACAGGTCAGGAAACCAAGTTTAAGCAATTTGATTAGCAGAAGAATGAGGGCTGAGGTTTGATAATTGAATTTATAAAAATAAGTGAATTCCATATAATAGTATGTAGACAGTGCAAAGGGAAAGATATTTTTAAAATCTGGATAATCTCTGTATTTATTTACAAGGATGGAGACAGGGAATGAAAGCAGACGTAAATGTAGACGTTCAGAGTGATATGACCTTAAAATTACACCGTGTTAGAAATGGAAAGACCTTTGCATAATTAATTTAGAAGTTCTTACCATGACTACATAAAGTCTATAACTTTCTAAGATTGCTGATAAAACATATGTATGGTTTGCTTCATTTTTTTAGCTTTTTTTAAATAGCTTTTTTTAAGCCATAGCTTTGTTGGAATATCAAAGAGGATTCTGATGCTACAGATGTTGAGAAACATGAGTTAAAGAAGCTAAGTGACCTGACCAAGTTGCGGCATACAACACTTAAAATTCCTATAAACGGCCGTAATGCATAAAAAGACCTAATTCTTCCCTTCCCAAGCTATGGCAAATCGTTCTTTGCCTGCTACCAGGCTTGTGTGTCTCTAAATCGTCCCTGTCAGATTCATCATCATATTGCACCTCTTTGATGCTATTGTTCTGCAACTAAAATTATCACTGTGTCACTGGCACCTTCTGAATACAGACTAAATTGCTTATTTTGGCATAGAAAACTCTCCAAAGTTTGGTCCCACATTTATTTTTCAGCCTCATCTTTTTAATGTATGTATATATTCTTCATTGTCCAAACTCAACTTTATGTTATTCTTCAAGTATGAATTATATTTATTTTCTTTGGAAATTTTGCTGGTGCTATTTCCTCTAGATAGAATAATCTGTCTCCCTACTTTCCTCTGCCCTCTCTCTCTGGATTCTATGGGCCTCCTACACTCATATCCAGTCCACACAGACACACACACCCACACCCACACACACACATCTTTCTACAAAATATATTTTCAAGAATTCAATCAAATAAAGGTATTATGTATATACTAAAACAGAACATTCACTCCACTCATATTGAACTCTTATGGTTTCCAGTTTCTACTATTTTAGTGTGTTATGAATACTCAAAAATAAAATAGTTTTAGTGTATTATAAATATACTAAAATAAAATTGTTTCTACTATTTTAGTGTGTTATTTTGTGTAAATAATATTATGTTTGTGAATCCTGCATTTTTTATAGTGGTTAAAACCATGTTTTTGGAAAAAGATGTTATCAAGTTCTTATTCCCTCCATTATTAGCTTTGTGATTTGTTATTATATGCAAAATGTCCCAGTTTTCTCATCGGCAAAGCAGGTATTATAACAGTACGGTTGTCATGAAGATTAAGTGAAATAATATATACATGAAGTTTTAAGGCAATGTTAACACTTAAATGAAAATAGTTAACAAATAATTTGTAAACTCTATAATAGTGTATGTAATGTATTATTGTTATATAATTTTTGTTCTACTCTGTGGTGTACTCCCTGAGATTCGCAACTACATCTTCCACCTCCATATTCCAAATACCTATATAAATCTTACATAGAAACAGCTCGATATGTATCTACTGAGGCATCAATATTTATATTAGTGCTTCAAAGACTTACATAAATTAATAAAGCCTCAAAAACAAATACAATGGTGAAAATATCAGAAATCAATTATGTATTTCCATAAACAGAAAATTACATTTCACAAACCCAAGCAGTTTCTCCAGTTTGCTCCTCCACTTGCCTACATCCCAGAGCTGCCTGCAGTAATTTCTACTGAGCAAAAGAAGTCAGGAAAAAAACTACTGGAATGATGGGATACACAGGAGAGACATTACATTAATCAGAAATAAGTTTATGTTCCACAAATAAATAATTTGATAATTTTACCCATCAGTGAGGATGACCCTTTTGAGAGGGGTAACATTTATTGATTAGCTTAATATAAAAATCAGGTGAAGAATTACAAGGCCCAGTGAAAATTAAAGAGGAGCAAGATTAGTATAAAGATAAAGGGACTTTAAACTATAGGTTTTATTTTTTAATCTTTTGTAACAAGAGTAGACTAATATTTGAAGTCTGTAAGCATCAATAATATATTAATAATAACACACGTATCACCAAGATGGTAAAGCGTATAGTATTTCCCAAAACTCACTTGAAAACTTGGTAATATTTGAATTTTGTAGGCTAACATCTCCCACACAATTGTGTTCACATCTGTGTCAGATCCTTAAATTATTAACTCCTGAAGGCGAAATTATTAGCTCCTGGGATGTGTCTTTGCTACTCTTTGTATGTAGTTTTTCCACAGTCTCTTCTATCCAGTTACTAATGTTTTCACTCATTCATTGATTCTTTTATGAGCTTTAACTCAGTGCAAAGCTCTATATTTACATTTGAAAGAAATGCAGTTAGATTTGTCCCTCACCTTTAAAAAAAATCTAATAAAATAAAGGAATACAGGCATCACCGAATATCAAGTTTGAAGTTTAAAGAAAATAACAGAAGAAAGATGTGGATAGATTGCTATGCAAGTTCCAGAGACAATACATTTTTCTCTCCTGGGGAAAATAACTGGACATTTAATGTACTGTGCATCATGGCCTAATCTTTACGTAATAAGTAAAATTTGTACCTGCTTAGATTAGGGAAAAGTGACTCCAAGTACATGAAGAATGACATACAGGAAAAACAGAGTGAGTATTTGTTCATCTGTACTACCATTAAATACGACTTAGCATAACTCCTGGCCTAAAAAAACAATTAACCCAAAAACTAAACTGATGTTTTCAGTGTGATCCCTCCTTGTAGATCTCATGGACTTTTTCTACTACGATTGTGATCTGATGTCAAAATTTCTCTTCCTGGAGGTCCTCTGACTGTGGACTCTCTATTGTGTGCCGTTAAGGGCATAGGATTCAGGATTTGGACACGTGTTGTTCAATGGAAATGTTCTGTATTTGCCTTTATCCATTATAGAAGCCACTAGCTGCACGTGACTATTGACATCTTGAAATGTGACTCATGAAGCTGGAGAATGGAATTTTTCCTTTTGATTAAAGTTAAATAACCACAAGCAACGTGTGACTGTAGTATTGCACAGTGTATATCTAAAGTTGCCTTTTAAGGAAAAGTAAATTATGGATAAATTTGATCTGCAGAAGGATCTCTTTTGCTCAAAGTGCAATATGTCACAATATTTCCTTTGAGATCTTATTACACTCTTTATTTGCTGAAGCCAGTAGTTTCACCCTATATAGCTATCGCCTGTATACTATTGTTAATTCAAGTATGTGCAAAGGAAGACTAACCAATTATATCAGCAGGAATCTCTGAAGACTTCCAGGAAGTGACTTTTGAATTTAATCTCAAAGGAAAAGAAGGTCACCCTCAGGTTGGGGCCTGAGGATGAGTAAGAGCAGAATGAAGGGGTCTCAGGCAGAGATGAGAAAAGGATGGCATGACCAGGGGAATATTCAATAATTTAGTATAACTGGCATAGAAAGTGTATTTTGTGAGAAACAGAAAGGCAGGAAATACAATTTGAAAAAAAAAAAGATAATATACATTCTTTCAATACTGTCCAACTATTAGTTTTCACATAATTTTATGCAATTTCCCACCTAAAATATTTATCCTATCACATATATAAAGGTTTCCTTTCTTTTCCTTTCCTTTCTTTTTCTTTTACAAACATCATTTATGTTTTAATCATTAAATAAAACAACTAAAATTACAACTTTGTTACCTAAATTTATGACTTGGACAAGATTGAGATTTAGGAAATTTATTGCCATGAAGTCACCAATGGTTTCTAATTTATAAGACTTTGGATTAGACATTAGCACAGTTATTATTTCCTCTAATGCCTTACCTCACCACAGTCTAATAACATTCAGGAAATCCAAAAGACAAAGGGGAGAGAGTGGTCTTGAAAGCTAAAAACAGTCGTTGAAAACTGATGCAATCATGTAATAAAATATAGCACAAAAACTTATATGATATGCTCATAGCATCTGCTAAAGCAATTAGAATCCGTGTAGCTAAAGTTTTATTCATGTATTTCTACAGTGAAAACTCTTTCAGCCCAAGTAAGACATATAAGCTATACAGTTTAGTTGTATACATTGGTCTTAGGATTTTCAGTCTTATTACTTGCATATGTGATCTATTTTACACTCTTCCAAAACAGAAATCCACTGGGTAGCAATCAGATTTTGAAAGTCCTTCCAAGTAAAGTCAGATAGTGGTCTCTGTGATATTTTTCATATGATAACAAAGGGTGTTAATATGCAATTATATTAGCATTGTTCTTTCATGATAATTCAATACCTTCACACATCTAAATTAAGGTCCTGCTCATTAGATAACAGAAACAGCAATATAGTGTCTCTTTATATCAATGACATTAAATTTGTCAGATATATTAAAGAGGACACTGTTTTAATTGATGATTTTCACACGCATTCTATGTAATAATGTTGTAAATTTTAGAGATTCTCAAGAAAATATTTTAATGAATTGGCAGTTATAGTCCTTTTGAAAGAATGTCACATATTAGAAAAATAATGTACTTTTTCTAATTTAAATTATTTTTTCATGAAATATTTTCAATTAGCTTCTCATCTACCTATAAGAAGAATTTTCAATGCATTGTGAAAGGTCGAAATATTTACATATATTTCAAACACGCCTTATAATTAAGACTGATAAAAATACAGACTGGCATCTCCACTATGACATAAGATATTTCAATCATAGTAGAACAGAATAAGTTTACTGTAACGACTATAACCAATGGTTAAGGGAAATTAATAAATCTCTTTCAAGGGCATACTAAATATTTTTTAGACATTATTACAAGAACTCTTCACTTCAACTATGGGATTTTCGTATCTGCTTATTACAGGAGTCTGAGTTTCAGAAGGGTGTAGGAACTTGCCTGAGGCATAGAGCTAATAAAAGGCATAGCCAGAGATAACACCCAGTTCTGCCCGATTTCAACATCCTTAAAGTCCCTTATTACATGTAATGGGCATGAATTTTACACTACAAACATGTGTAAGAAATGTCATTTTATCTCCCTATCCAAAAATCAAATTATATTTATTTCAGATCCTCATCTCACTAGACTGGAAAGGAAATTCAATTTATTTTGATTCTCTATGGAATCACGTAAGAATACAGAAGATTTACAGGGTAGATTCCCAGAAATTTGGGTAGGAGTTATATTAAAAGGAAACATATTATGTATCAGTAAAAGAGGTGACTAACTTAGTATTTATTTATGGGGTTGAACAAAAAGGGGGAAAGGAAAGGGATGCCAGCTTTGAACACATTACCTGACACCATGACGAAGGATGGTTTTTCATCTTCTTTTGAACCATAACTGACATGCTTAACCTCTCTTCCTATGAGGTCTAATCCTTTACCTTGTAAATCAAATACTGCATGAAATTGGAAGTACTTCTCATCTACCTTGGCATTGTCTGATTAACTTGGACATATGATCCCAGACATAAAGTATCTTATGCTTTGAGGAGATAGCACCTCTGTCTGTATCAGTAGTGTAAAATATCTTCTCGAGTACAAGAAAAGATAATATTTATAGCAATAATTTCTACCACACTACCACTTCGTTGTGCTGCTTCTTTTAATCTGTAATCTATAGTCACATATACAAATTTTAATATTTTGTATGAACTGTGACAATAGGGTATATGTCTTTTATTATGTTTCCTTTTTACTATTTCCTAATTTTTAATCAAAACACACATATATCTGGGTATTTCTTTAATGATTCTTCTAAGTTTTTGAATAGAATATGTTGTTTCATATAATTTTAATATTTAAATGCCTACGACAAATTTGTATTTGTGAAAAAGTTTGGAATTTAGTGATTTATATAACTGTCTTAATGTAATATTTCTTTCTTATTATGTTAGGAAAGTTGAAAATAACGGCAACAACCTGTGTTAATTTGCGTATTATTTTGTTATACTGGTAATATTAACATTATTAATAGAATAGAAATGAAAAGGATTTTTAAAATTTTGCTGCTTTTAAAATGGTTCAAATAAATTATATAACCCTCCCAATTAACTTGTGATGTTAAATATCCTTATCTGCGCTGACATTTTAGGACTAGAGGCTTGGAGATATGAAACAGTGACCAGAAAACCAGAGCTAAGTCTGGTGCCTGGCTCATTGCGTTTTCCACTGTAACTTAGCACAATTCTGTGAAAGCCCATAAATTATTTCACAGTATAGATTTTAGAACTAAGCTAAAGAAATATCATTAGTACGGGACAGCTAATTGCCAAATACAGAATAAATGCAAAGAAAGAAGAATATAATTAGTAATTCTCATTCACGGTAATAAAAACAGAACACTTGGAATTTCTTCTTTTTTAACTTTCATCCTTAATTCAAATGAGTTTTAAGAGTAATAATTTGAAACCCTGCCATTAGTTCCATCAGAAATATTAAATGTTAAATAAAACGATCCTTATTGATCATAAAATGGACATCATTTACTATCCCAAGATGGTAGAAAATACTTTTATGTGAACAGTAGAGAAATTGCCAAAAAATAAAAAGCTATTTTATTTCAGTCTGTGGATAACTTAATGTGCTACTGGAAAAAGCATACATATTCTTATCTAATTAATTCCCAGGGCACTTGGTTCTTAAAAGAATGCTCAGAAATGTCCCCAGATATACTCCACTGTCACAAATAGATTGCAGTAGGTAGACACATTCTGACAACAGGGTCTCAAGCATGAATTAGTTATCTCCTTATCAAGATTTTTGATGTCACGCTTTCCTGCACATATTCTACCTTGAGACATGTGTATATTTTTTATATGTAGTCAAAAGTTTATTCCTGTTTCTGAGTACTTAGGGACCCAACAGAGCAGGCTTTTCCGTGGTAATAATGCGCTTGTTATTCCAATGACAGCACCTCCAGGCACACTGCTCTCCTAACCTGGGATATTTCCCTCTTAGAGAAGTGAATGAGGCATTTCAGGCACTTCACCTGCTGCTGATGTAACTTAAAAATACACAAGAAGCGTGTAGCCACCAAAGATGTACAAAGGACATAGTGGGGAAAATAAATTTGATGGCTATTTAGCATGTGTTCCGGAAAGTACATACAGACAAGATTGTGTAATTTATTCTAGACAACTAGCGTAGTGAATTGCTATTTTTCTCTTCTACAAAGGAAGGAAATGAGTCATTTTATTTAAGTTTAACATTCTTTCCTCAAAAGCCATTATGATAGATCTTAACACACCTGTGTGACAAAATAATCACTCTCCTCTTATCATGACACATCCTGTTCTTTATCGTTCATTTACACATTATTACTTGTAACGTGCTAATTGCTACTAAATATCATTAAGCTAAGTAGATGTTTGGCTAGTATTACCTACTTTCAATACACTTGATTTTTTTTTTTTTTTTTGCCATCTTAGAAGTTTGAACAAATAAAAATAACTCTTGTGTTGGACATGAATACTTGACATCTCTTTGATTAACTGATATGTTGAAAACATTCCTTTTTATATATAAAGGAAACCCTCCTCTCTTTTTTTTTAAATCTACAGGACAATATTTTTAAGCTGGAGAACTCACATTTTGAAAACGGCCGTGGGAAGAGTCCATATGACCCTAAGCTGCTGACAGCATCTCTTTTAATAGGTGCGTAGTCAACAATCAAACAGTGAGTTTTCTACAGATAACAGTTTCCATGTTCTTTTTTACCTACCAAGATTTTCCATTATTGAAATGATAATTGTTTTACAAGGAAATTAGTTGTGATATATTCAAATGTTTGAAAATGAAGAAGAAACACTAAATGGTATTTTCATTATTGCACCAACTAGTCTGATTCTTTTAATTGAAATGGAATAGGATCTTCAAATGGCTCAATTACTGTTCATCCCCACTTGGTACAGTTGGCAAAGACCCATTGTGTTACCTTATGCTGGCTCATCCTAATATCATATTACATATACTGGCTAAGGGAAGATACATTCTGTATTCACCTTTATTGAAATTAGCTCTTCTTTTTTGAAAAATCTAACAAAATATTTGATGTGACTTCCTCTATCCTTTTCTGTAACCACTTTGTTTTCTAGTTTTCTCCTCTTTTCATTTAGCATTGCTTATAAGTGGGGAATGCTTATAGTTCAAAATAATAGACATAGATACAAGTAAGATAAAACTTTAGTCTGTACTGAAAAACAAAGAATTTTTTCCAAACTCTTTTAACTACCTCTGTACTGGAATTAACTAAATACACAAACAAAAAGTGGCAAATCATGAAGTAATTTTTAAAATTCTTGTTTTTCTTGTATCAGTTTTCTCTTTCTTTTTTATTTTGTAAATTTTGAGCATACCAACAACCTAAAACATAAAAAAATTCTGGGTCATGATTCTGTTCTTGAATGTATTTTTCTACATAATTGTGTAGAAATTACGTACCTTTTTGTTTCCCTTTTCTGTAAAATATGCAAAAGAATTATTTAATAGCAAAACAAAATAATAATGAAACTTTTCAAATCTAAAATTTCTAATTAAATTTTAAATAATAAATCTTGATTAAAAAATTAAATTTAAGTAATCTGATGTGTCATAAGTTTTTAAAGTTTTCCATGTTTCTCTTCTTTTTTTTTTTCTACTCAGAAAAATAAACTCTAGTCATATTGACTGCCATATTAACCATGAAGATATATATATTTTTTCTGTATTCTCTAGTGTTTTCTTTTATCACCATGTTTCACTGATCCTTATTCTATTAAGAAGAAATCCATTGTGGCATGAATTATCTCCTCTGTTGTTTTTCAAATGGGGACACTTTTAGTCCATTTCATGCATTTATGGAGCATTTTAACAAAAGTTTAAGACTTGAAGGAATGCAGCATACCTAGCACACTTACAATTTTCCTATTCACGGATGGCCTAGTGATTATTTGTGGATGACTTCCTCAAAAATACATGCTGAAATTTGAACGTTGTTTTAAACAAAGGGTAGGAGTCATATTTTGTATGAACTTATAGCCTATACTTATTTAAATTGCACACTGAAAAAAGAATAGATATTCCTTAAAAAGCAGTGTGCTGAAGTGTGCTCAAAGCAGCTTTAATTTGTGCTGTGTTTCTCAGTAGGGACTTGCTTGATTATTTATTTTAATATTCCGCTGAGAAAGAATGATGACAAGTAGGTATTACATAGTTCATATGGTATGCAACCACCCAAAGTCCACAAAGAAAATGAAACTCCACAGTTCTAGTTTTATATTTGAATATCTTTGAAAAAGCCATATAGGTTTATGAAAAGGCAAAGAGAATGAGTGAAGTTCAGAAGGTCAAGAAGAGGATATGGCCAGAAAGAACAATAGGTGTTTCAGAAAAAGAACTTTCAGATGGAAGTGCAGACCTAACCTATCTAATATGGTAAAATAGTTTAGTAACTTTCAGAGGCATGTAGTGCTTATTGACAAGACCAAATAAATTAACTTCTGAATTCATTGAATAGCAAGATACAGAAAAAGAAACAGGCCGTATTATACCTGGTAAAATCCTTCATACCTGAAACACCATTTTAATTCAACAGCTGTAACTCTCTGTGTTGAAGTTATTTGCTTTCTTTATAACTGTGCTATAAATTCTTCTTCTTATGGTACATTTAATTCTCCTTGTTGGGTTTTCCTTGGCATTTTCTCTCATACTTCTCTAAAAAGAATGCTCACTAGTTTAATGGAGATTTTTAACATAAACATTTTCTACGGCACTTCCCAAACTCTTTTACATACAAGGGTAACAGCTGTCTCAGAAATAAACAGGTTGTACTTTGTATATCAGAAAATGGCCGTTGGGAAAACCTATCTTCCCAAAAGTTTTCGGATACCTTCCTCATTTTATAAATAAGATAGACATTTCAAGGTGGTTCCAGGCTGCTTCCTTCCCCAATACTGGGAAATAAAATTTCAGCTTGGGCTCAAACCATCTGTAAACTGGTTAGATGGATCTTGGCAGCAAATATTTTTTATACCATCAATCCCATTAGGAAAGAAGTAGTTTCAAACAGTAGTAAACTTTAAAATGAGACGACAGCTTCAAATTTTAGTTTCCAAAACTAGCAAGGTTTAGTATGACTTCTCTCCAAAAAGGCATGGGTTTTTAAGCTGAGGACTGTTGAGAATTTGGATTATCTCCTGATACCAAATTAAGTCCCCAAATCCAAGAACATGTCCTAAGTTTTTCAAACCAACATGGTAAAGTTAATTTTGCAATCTCCTTTAAAAGTGATAATTTTGTCAAGATGAAGTTGCTGCAGTCTTTATTTTTCTTGTTCTGTTGCCCAGGCTGGAGTGCAGTGGCATGACCTCAGCTAACTGCAACCTCTGCCTCCCAGATTCAAGCAATTCTCCTGCCTCAGCCTCCTGAGTAGCTGAGACTACAGGCATGTGCTACCAGGCCTGGCTAATTTTTATATTTTTAGGAAAGACACGGTTTCACCATGTTGATCAGGCTGGTCTCGAACTCCTGACCTCAGGTGATCCACTCACCTTGGCCTCCCAAAGTGTTGAGATTGCAGGTGTGAGTCACAGTGCATGACCTTATATTTTTTACCCTTTCTTATTTCATCCACCTGCAAATGTTTTTTTATGAATTTGTTATAAAAAAAATCTTTTTTTACAGATAGCAATTACACACCTGCTAATAATAAATGCCAGGTGTGAACATAGCACAAGGATAAATCTCAGTATTTTCCAACACTAATTAAGTACTGTCTCACATTTTCATGATGTGAAAGAATAGTCAACTTGAGAGCAATTTTATTTTTTCATTAAAATCTTTTCCAGGCAATGCAGCACTAGTAATTTAGAAATATTCCACCCCTAAGAGGTATTACTGAGTCCTATTTCAAAGTCCTGAGGCTTTTAGCTAAGGTTATATCCTGAAGTCAAAATGCTGTCTTGTCTCAGGAAAGAGCATAATTTGACATTACAAAATGCTCTCACTTGATATTAGAGCAAATAAGGAACTCTCTAAGTGAATTGCATACAATTGAGAAAATTATTTGAAGCTCTCTGAGCTCAGTTTCCTTGTACATGAAATGGCATGGCAGTTTTGCTTTCACTAGTTCATTGTGAGAAATAATACAACATAATAGCATACTACCATTTTCGGTGCTTGTGTAATTCTGGAATATAAGCAAAGATAAAATAAGCAAACTTGTAGCAGTGGTTGCCTGTAGAAAGGCTGAGAGGGAGATTTGGTACCTTATAAATTTTACATTTTCAATTTTATACCATGTAGACATATAAACTGTTGAAAAATTTTAATTTTAAAAGAACAACATGAGTAATGAAGCCAACATATTATATTTACTGATATAGAGAAGGTGCTCAATAAATGTAATAGTGAAAAATTTTTCTTACATCCATGGATTTCATCCATGCTGTGTGTGTGTGTGTGTATGCATGTGTGTGTGTGAGATAGAGGGGGTATTTTCTTTCTTTCTTTCTTTCTTTTTTTCCCTTCTGTTTCTAATTTCTTTGCTGCTCTGTGAGTGGAATTTACTTAAGGTGTTAACAACATAATGGCTTGGTGTTTAAGTTTGTTTGATATTTTGCTCACATCCATGTCACACTTTTCACCTGTGTTAGTAATGCTGCAATTTCATCAGGAAATGTGGTTTTGTTTCCACCTTCTGTTTCTCCTCACCACACCCTGCTTAGGAATTGTAATCCAATACATTCACTGATCTAAGCCACATTTTTACTTCATTTTGAGTTTTGAACAGAAAGTCTAGAGTATATATGAACTTTTGTTTTTAATACATACTTCTCAGGCAACTAAGCCATAATAGAAATGCAGTTCACAAAACTGTTTTTGTTCATCTCAGTACAGTATGCTCTCCTGTGAGAGAGTTAAGAAAGCTTCCAGTTAAGAAAGAATGGTCATATACTCAAATAGCAGCTTTTGTATTTGACAGTTTCTGGATGATAGTTTACATCTGTCAGCACTAATTTGTCTTAGTTCAATATATTATTTTTGAAATGTTAAACTGCCCGTGTGGTACTTTTTTCAAGAGGCTTAAAGATCTTGTAGGGTATAGTATTCACAACCACCTTTTAATGTAGATAATAATTTCTAGATATATGATTCTACCATCAATTTAATAAAATTGGACAAATGTTTATTTCTTTCACAATTGGCTTAGTATATGTGAACAGCCGTAAAGTAGGTACCTCAATCATAACGCCATTTGAATTATTGCAGAATAACACTTAATTAATACACTACTTCAGATTCTCAATAAGACATATATTAGGATCAGAAAATTGTCAAATTAACACTATGCTTAAGAATCAACATATAATTTGATAACTTTATAAGTGACCTAGAAACCACAAAAGAAGTTTGCTGAGTAGACATTTAAAAAAAAATATATCCATTCTCCAAAATAAGTCAATTGAGGTATTATAAATTTCTTATAGTCATCAGATACCTTTAGTTTATTTCAGAAAGCCACAGAATGTAAATGTTCAAGTTTATTAAATGGCATATACTCTGGTTTGATATTACATTTCTTCTTAATGAGAAATAAGAGAAGATAGAATATACTACTGCCTATGTTTTTGGGCAAAACAACAAAGATGTCATACCTTATCTAGAGCAATCATCATTGATAAGACTCCCCATAGAATTCTCACCAGGAAATGTGATCTAAGCCCTGGTGCAACTAAACAGTCACTGACATTAAGCATGGACAAGATGGGAATGTGCCCTTCATGGCCACTTAATCATCTGGTACCCTCCAGTTCAATAAAATCATCTAACTCTTGCCAAAAATAATATTCATGTGGGAGGTAATTTCCTATAGCTGGAGGAACTGGTGCCTAAACTGCATACTTATTTTGGTTTATAAGTCACTTGTTTAATTCTCTTTTAGTCTTAAACGGAGTAGCTCGTTTACTGCATACCTATTCTGCTTTCTCTGAAGGACCTTCTCAACCTTTGTGAAAAGAGAAAGAAAATATTATTTCTGCCTTTACATTGCTTTGCATTGATTTTTGTCTTTCTAATATGAGGGTGGATTAAAAAATGTTATAAAACAACCAAATGCAAGAGAGAGATAAACACCTTTTCTATCCAAGTAACAGGTTTTAGTTGTTGATTTTACTATTTCAACTGCTTCTTGAATAGACTTTAAATATAATAAAATCATAAGTATGGATTTTCTTACCCTAAAGCAAGCTAAATGACAAGAATGATTGATTGATTACATTATTTACTCTAATATTTCCTATTAAACCTCCTGTTGGCATGGTTTGACTAAATTCTGATATTAAATTGTTCAGTTTTCATTTTTTTAATTATTCTATTTTTAGTTTTTTAAGTGTGGTTTAGAGGCAAAGAGGTTCAACCAGTAATTTAATTTTTTTGATTTTTTTTTAAGAAAAGAAGACACAAGCTATCTTCTCACAGGTGTTCCATCATGAAAATGTTTGAAATTTGCATGACCATTTTATGATGTTTTGACAACACACTTTTAACTGAGACCCTCTTATTCACTCAGACCAATAACAAATTATTCACCTGATGTTTAAAAATACATCATCTATTTGCTAACATTTTGGGAAAAGATTAGATATTACCCTTAATAAAAATGTTGTGGTGCTTGAATATTGGTTAATATTAAGGAGACAACAGGCATTTATGTATTTCAAAGTGGCTTTGAAATTTATACATAGATTATCATAACATTTGTGCATTTTCAGAAAAGGGCTATTTCTGAAAAAAAAAAGGCATATTTTAGTGAGAACAAGTCAGATTCCACTTGATAGTTAAGTAAGTGAAGAGAGTATAAAGTGCTTTTGAATCCCAAAGACACCATGCTGTGACAATTTAGGATGACATGACAGAACAATTCACTTACTAATAATTTATACTCAATAAATTATCTAACTATCATTTTTATTTATCTTCAGTCACAACAATCTAAAATGAAAGATCACATTTTTAAACTCAGTTTTCAAGATGAGATTCATATCTATGGATGTTTAGAGTAATAACATGTTTATGTTGCTCAGTGATTTTCTCTGTGTAGCTATTCTCCACTGTTCTGGAGGGTCTCCAAAATCAAGTCTGTTCAGACATATAAGTGAGACAAAGGTTCTACCAAAGGAATTGCTTTGGTTTGGGCCACTATGAATATCAATTTTACATTGCAAAGCCTTTATTTGCAAGAATTAGGTATGTGAACATATGGTAATGTTACACAAATGCTTAAGTTATAATTTATCTTTGCCCTCTTTATTATCTGCATGTTTTCCAAATCAATAAATAAACATTAACCTATTCGATCAACAAGATAATATTAAGATATACTGTAATTGTCATGGATTATTTGAAGGAAAATATTTAAGTTTTGTTGTTTTGTTTTCAAATAATTTACTGTATGCAGAAAGGCAACTACATGTTTTCTGGAAGAGAGAATACAAGGCCCTTTCTGTTTCCAAGTAAGAAAGAGTGATTTTTACAAACTTTAGTTTATTGAAACATAGTATGGTTAAGTATAAAAGGCTTGGGATTAAACAAGCCTGGGTTTGAACCTTCACCTTGACTTGCCATTAGCCGAGCAACCTTGAGTTTCTTGAACTGCAAAATAAGGATAACATTATTTACATTATGGGATTGTTAACAGAACTAAATGAGATAACTTGAATGTGTCAAGCCAGTGCCAACTGCCTGACAAACACGGAGTGAAATTCAGTAAATATTAACTTCTCTTTTACCCCCCCTCTTGTCTTTTCCCTTCTATTCTTTACCGTTTGGTTATGATTCCTCCATTATTAAACTCTGACCTAGAGTTAATTCAATTTAAGTAGTAATGAGTCAAAAAGTGATGGAATCTTGCATTGGAGTGATTATGATCTGGGTTTGTCAAAATTCCTTCCTCTTAAAACACATTTCTGCTGTATATGAGGTCATGTGGTTGATTTATTTTTGGACTGGTTGATAGCTTATAACAAATAAAAACACTTCTCCCACTAGATACATTAAAAAATAAGAAGCAAGAAAGAAATTCTGGCAAAAAAAATCAGCATTTCTGAATCATAGCAAAATCTCATTAATTCAGATCCCACTGAGAAAGAAGTGTATAAAAGATTTAATTGCCATTAGAATAAAGCTATGAATAAAATTTTATAATGATACCTCACTCTACGTTATAAGGATATTAGAACCATGGTAACTGTACACATATAACAGCAAATGATATAATAAATGTAGTTTGCATTTTGTGAGTTTGTCAGTGGTCATAGTAGAAAAGAATATAATTTTATGTTTTAGCAAGATTCACTGAATCGGACTTTATTCAGATTTTCTAAGTTTGTACCAGATAAGTAGTCATACGCTAAATCAGTGAATAAGTATTTGATAAAATAATTCCTTCAATAAGGACATAGGATTAAAAAATAAGTAACTCTGCATAATGATGCAGAGAGCATTTCAGTTTTCTTCTTAGCATGCTCATAACATGAAACTTGCATTTTGTTTGTTCGTTTTGCTTTGTTTTTGCCTTAACTGAATTAAAGAATGTGTATGTGGTTTTGTCACAACACAGATGGAGAATTATACTCTGGAACTGCAGCTGATTTTATGGGGCGAGACTTTGCTATCTTCCGAACTCTTGGGCACCACCACCCAATCAGGACAGAGCAGCATGATTCCAGGTGGCTTAATGGTACGTGGTTTATGAAAGAAAATAGACATATAACATATGTAACTGTATTAAGTTACTGGAGAACTCTTTTACAGTACATGAAATATGATTTGAAATTTAGTGTGCAGTTAAGCTAATGGTGGTGACTTCATGATGTTGGGTGTGAGAAAGTTCGGCAAAGAAAGAAAAGAGAGATTAAATATTCAGGAAAAGATTCATTTAGTGCCAAAGTTGAAGTTTCTCAGTAGTTAGCTATGGAAAGAAAGATCTGGATCGGAGCTACGGAAGGGAGGCAATGGAAAACGATAAGATGACTTACCAATTCTGTCTTATGGGGACACCACAACAAATCTTACAGGGTAGTATTTTTTTTTCCCTTTACATCTCTTATTATTTCCTTGAAAACATCATCTTATATACTAGTGAATGTCAAAAATTGAATGTTATTGCAGTGTGAATAACATATTAATAGTCTTTTCAAAATTTCAAAGGTATTTTAAATCATGATTTCATATGATTCACATTTAATCTTAATCATCCTAAAACCCCTCTCCCATTTTATAGGTTAGGATTTTAAGGTCAATATTTTATCTAATCCGGTAGAAGAATGTTTAGAACAGAAACCCAGTTTTCTGAACTTCAGGCACTGGCTTAACTACTTGATCAAGTAGATGCTTATTATTATTTATTACTATTACTCTCTATTTTCTTTTTAGTATAGAAAATAATTTTGGCATAGCAGAAAATATACAAGCTGTATATACCCAAAATAAATAAATACTACTCTTATTCAAAATTTTAACTAAGCAATCTTTTCATATCCTCCTATCTAGAGTTCAATGTTTTTTGTTTTTTTTTTTTTGGTTAGTCATTTACACATTTACCAAAAATTTTTATAAAGGTCCCTAGTATATTAACCATGGTTGTTTTTATTGTTACTTAATGATCTATATTTATGCCTACCTCCAATCTTAAAAAACAAAGCCACCCAATCTCCAATTATCTCTCCATGAAATTTATCCTGCTTGTACATAACTCATTAAAAAGAATGAAGCATGAAATTTTTCCTGGTTATACATAATTCATTACAAAGAAAGACACTTATGGTTTATAGTCATGTTCTCAGTAAGACACTTGAATATCTCATTCTATGAACTTCTGCCACACTTGTTGTTCCTGCCTTATTTCAGGAACCTCAAAATATAGTTCATCCCTTCTGTCTTTCATTAGTTGTTAGAGAAAAATCACAGGTCTACCTCTAGATCTCATTGAAATTCCAAGAGACCATGAGTTGTGTGACAACCTTTGTTCTGATCCATCTTATACTTCAAAGTGACTACTCAAAACACAAAACATACCTCAAATTACCTCAGTCAGCATCTCTTCCCTCCTGTGACAGCATTTCTGACTGTCCTATAATTTTCCATGTAGTAGTGACAAAGGCAAGCTCCCTTCCTCCTCGTTTGACCCTTCAGCCTTGGCTCTTAATGGCATTGATGTTCTTTGATTAATTTAGTCAATTTACATTTCATTTGTTATCTTTATCTCTTTTTCAGTACTAATTTCTTCCCCCAAGCTAAAATCTTACTTATCCTATGCAAAACTGTTCTGTCATGCTATGCCACAAAGTCCCAATATATCTAAGTTCATAGCCTGGTTAGGACTTGTTTCCTCAATGTTTCACTACCTTTACTTTAAACCTGGCATTCATCCAATAATTACTTCCTTGAAATTATTCCTCCAAAGGACACTAATGATTTTCTATTACTTTTTATTAATCTCTACTTTGACAATGTCTCCTGCAGTATTTATCATTAACTAGCCCATTCTTTTAAAGTCTCTTCTCTTAGCTTCCCCTATTTCTTGACCTCCCAAGTTTTCTCTAAATTTGACATCACTTCTTTACTGTTTTAAATCCTAATGATGCCTAACATAATTGATGACTGCATACAAACACTGTGGTAATCAAAGGGGATTAGACATGTTGTCAAATGTTCCTCTCCCACCGGGGGTAGACAGAGTTTCATGGTACCTGGGTGACCATGTGAGAAATTTGATGCCTCACCGGGGAAAAGAAAAGGTGCTGAGATGAAGAGAAGAGCATGTGCAGAACTCCAAAAACCCAGAGGAATATTCTAGAATATCCAGTATAAATTATTAGCCCTAGGATGTGTGCAGAGGCAAAATTAGTAGGAAAAAAAAAAAAAACAAAACCCTCTTAACTTTGCTATCTGGTTTGTTCACAAACTGAAATATTTGTGTGGGAGGGAGAATGTTTGTTTTTCTATTTAGAAAGAAGACTTTGATCTACTAAGTACCCTAAAGGGCATACAGGCTTTCTCTGTCCATGAGAAACAAAATCTCATTTAGAAGATGGAATAACATAAAGGAGAGTATAGTATCCATTTCATTTTTATGGCCTCGGAGAAAAAAAAGCCATCAAGTTAAAGCTGCTTTTATGCTGCACACTCACATGTTGACAGCTGAGTCTGAAGAATTTACACTGTGGGAAAACACAGTCATTGTCCACAGCTCTGTACTTCATCTCTGAAAATGTGTAGTTCATTTGAGAATTCAGTTATCAGTCTCTCAGCACTAAACGTGAGAACTGATTTTTCCAAATTAACACAAAGGTTACATCTGACAGGGTGCAAAAAACAGAACTGCTGCAAGATGGAGGATACAGACATGTTTGAGATAGAACCAAGGGACTCTGAATCACAAGCCTTGTGACATTAAATGCCGTTACACAATAAAATTGAAAATGTAATGTTTACACATTCATGAATAAAATAAATGAGTTTTGAGGCATCAGCATAGAGTACACAATCATATGTGTTCCAGAATTAATACATTGCTTTGCAAAGTATTTTTTTTCAAGGGTCTTCAGGGTTATTAAAATTAATTTCAGCATAGGACTTTATTTTTCTCAAATCAATTCAACTCTTTTGGAAGAATCAGTTCACCTATTTTAGATGACTTTTAATTTTTGTTCCTGGTAAGGAAAAACAAACAACAAAACAGTTGTCTAAAATTGGAACTTGAAATATCTCGATTTATTAAAATGGAGTTTCACTACTTTCATAACTAGAAAGTTTATATAACGATGCCAATAAACGTTTAAATTCAGTTTTAACAGGAAAATTTAGGAGTGAATAACACTTTCAGATTAAGAAACTTCAGACAATGGAATCTGTTGTGTATTTTACATTTTAACATGTAATAACATTCTTAAAACATCTTCATTAGTTATGATAAACCCTAATTTAGGGTTTCTAAATGTTATAACAATTTTTTATTTCAGAAAATATACTGCTAGGGATTTGGCATGATGTGCCAAAATCCAGTAGTTTTTTCTGATACTACATAAATTCTCTCAGTATTAATGGTTTCAAATTTCAATTCCAACTTCAGCTGAATGTGGAAATAAAATAAAATTGTTCTGTGTATATTTATAGTAAGGAAACAGATAAATTTATGCTGCTGTTATCATGATATCTTAGCATTTATTATGAAAATACTACTACCTAGTTATTATCCATATTAACAATTCATTAGAGCAGTTGGATTACTAGCCCAATTTATTTTTCTTATTTGATGGAGACTGTTTTCCAGTATTGTTTATGTCTTGGAGTAATAGTGGATGATACATGATTTGGAAGAAAGAATATCTTTAGAATGAGGCATGGTTTCACTTTACTTTGGCCCTTACAGTAATGAAATGAACAGAGGTACTACCTGTCTCCTATAGTTATTGTGGAAAAATGACCACATAATAATGTATAAAAAGCACTGAGCAAGTTCTTGGTATGTAGTAAGCACTTAATAAATGCTAATTATCTGGGTACCCTTTATCCCACTTCTGTTGGGTGGAGCACACTTAGGAAGCTTGGCCTGACTCACTCTGTGAGTGATTATGTTTGAGTCAGGGTGAAAGGGCAGCCAGAGTCGGGTTTAATACATGAAACCACATGGATTCCAAGGCCTGGGGAACACAAACAGACCTAATTACAATGCCTGGAGTGTGACGCCTTCCCACTCATTTCAGGAAGACCTGTTTTCTTTTAGTGGAATTTCCTAAAAGGATCGTGCCTGTAGATAGACTAACCCACTTGCTCTTTTTCTGTAATTGAAATGGTATGCAAGTCATCACTCCACTTCCTCTCACTTGTAATATTCATACCCTGATGGCCTGCCCTTATTGGAATCAGCATAGCTTCCTCTGTGGTCATGTACTAGGATATTTCGTACTCTCTTAAGATTCGAATTTCTCCACAACATGCGTTTTTAGAAAACTAGACCCAGTGACGGAACATATGACTGCAAATAAACTATGAATACACAAGTTAACATTACACGTTACCAGATACCCAATCTCAAATCACTTGTACAGCTCTTTTAATACACTATTTTGATCTTACTATCTTTGGAGACATAAAAAACGTCAGAGTATCCAATTGCATTTTCTTTAATAAGTAAAACAGATCATCTAGTTTTGCATAATGTCAGACTTCTGATGATGTCATTTTTGATTATTTCTTTGGCTTAAGCAAGTTAGTAATATTTTGCTGACCTTTGGGGAAAAAGCCCTCTATAAGCTTATTTCATGCTTATTTGAGCAGATGAGTGTTAGAGGAGCTGAGAGATCATTCAGTTAAAACAACAGCAACAACAAAGGTCCTCTTAGTTTTTATAGTCAATGAAAGAAGAAAACAAGAATGCAGTATTTTTAAACATTTGAATTATGCATTCTATGAGTAAGCAGTGTACGCATTAGCTAGCAATTCTGGAGTATCAATGTATAAAGTAACAGAAATAAAATGACAATCCTTACAGTTATTTTCTTTAAATTACGCTGAAAATTTGAATATGCAAACTTTAGAACAATAGTTATGTCTATACCTAAAGACAACTTAGTAGTTAAGTTTTGTTTTCTCAGGAATCTATTACTCAGAAAAATTTTCATCTTAACAAATAATACACAGCCATTAGAAATGTATCTTTTTAAACAATAAGTATACACCATGAAATTATTCTACTCTCTAAATAATAGTACATTTAATCAAATCACTAAATATTTCTTTTTTTCATAAAGAGTTAAAAGTTACCAAAATATACCATCCCTTGATATCTTTTATCAAGGACATACTTTCTCTGTCACTTTTTGTCTAAGGAACATAATGACTTTTAGCGAGTTTTTTGAAATTACTAATGAGGAAATATGAATAAAGCTTTGGAATAAAAATTAACTCATTAATGGCAATATGTTTAAAAACTGATTTTATTTTTTTCCAGGCTTCTAAGAAAAGCGACCTGAATAAAATTGTTCAAATTTTACCATTTGATTTTTTTTTAAAATCTTGGGCTAAAATGTACAACTCCCAGATGTGGCATACAGGCAGCAAATTTTGAATGTCTTGCTTTGAAATTAACAGTTGATGAGAGTAGAAATATAAGATTTAGAAGTATTATTATATTTTCTCAAGGTAATCCGGCTTTTTAAATGAAAGTTGATCACATGAGACAATATATTGGACAATTCTTTATATCAAAGGCAGCTTCCTTTTTCTTCTTGTTTTTTACATTTTTTTCTCTCTTGTCTCACCATCAGTTTAATGAATACACAGCCTGTCTATACCAATTTCCTCTTCTAGAGTCACTACATTCAAAGCTTGGTGGGCCTCAATAGGGATTTACTGCTGACTGGGTAATCTGGGTTCCTGTGTGCAGTGACATCAAGCAAGAGATTTACCAAGAGAAGTGGATGCCATGACAATGCATGTAACCATGGTGTGACCGGCCTCCCTGACACGGCTCTCAAAAGCTTTCCCTCTGTGAAAACAGAAGCCTGTTTGCAAATTAATTAGTTTCTGGCGGCAGCTTGATTGTTGACCCAGAGTTTGTAGAGTGGAAAAACAATCAGATTAGTGTGCTCAGGGTAAAAGACCAGTGTGCACTTGCGTGTGGCTTGCTCAACTATTGAAGCTATGAATGGAGTGAAACAAATTCTATTCTGAGAAGCCCAGGCAGAGGTTAAGTGTGATGAGCCTAGAGCTCCCCAGCAGCAGGGGCTGGGGAATTAAAGGATTTTACCCAGATCAAGCTGAATGACAGGAAGAAATGCCATTGAATTTTAATGGCATGGACAGTTTTGACCAGAAAAAAAAAGAAAAAGAAAAAAAGCCACTTGTTATACCCTAATCACTCTGAGTGAAAGAAATGGGTTTACAATATTATGAAATATTCAACGTTTGATACAAATACTTTCAGAATAGAAGATTTCAGAAACTTTCACAGTGGAAGATATTAATGACAATGTCTCAAAATGTCATATAATATTTATTTTAAAGTTCCAAAATAACCTGCCTTTCCATGTTGATAAAATATGTGTTCATATATCTACTCTACTCTTAAATAAGATACAATCCTCAGATGCGTTATAAAATTAATACTGACACAGAGGGAAATGTTAACTTATGAGAATATATTTTCTTGTGTTTATTTTTACAAATATCACTTTAGATAATTACACCTAGATATTGTGTCTACAGGCTTAGGACAAATTCTAGATGCAATTTTTTTATTAATGAAAATTTATTTTGATAAAGTTATTGATTATGCTTAATTTTATAAGATTGCATAACACTTTAAGCCATATATACATTTCTTTTTGGATATAACTGATAGATTTCTCCCTAAATACAGCACTGATTACTTTACAATACTCTCTCATTCAAAAATCGTTTATGTCTCTCAATTTACAAGCAAATTGAATCCAGATTCTGCTGCCTGTCAAGTCCTTTATCATCTAATCCTAAGTGACCTCTCCAATATTAAACTCTACCATACTCAAATCAAATAGAGCTGGTGGCCCTCAAATTTGCTATCTTTTTCATATAGCCTTACCATTTGCCCACGGGATTTTAAGTGTTTGCACCTTTGAACCCCAAGACCAGATAGATGTATGTTTGTAGTTATCACAGGGCCTAACATCCAGCCTCCTACCCTAGGATATATGAAATAGGAAACTAATGAATCTCTTCAGGGGCCCTAAAGTTAATCTGCCTCAGTTTGTATCCCAGTTCCTCTATTTATTACTTACATGACTTTGGGAGTCATTTAAGTTATTTGTATTTGCCACACATTTAAGGTTTGTAAGAAAGGATTAATAGTAATACCTCATACTGTTTTTCTGAGAATGCATGAGGCAGTGTATATAGGGTAATTAGAACAGTATCTGATAATACAGTAAATGCTCATGTTAACTGTCATTGCTGCTGCTGTTAGCTATATCCACCTCCATGCAAAGCAGACAATACATGTTTAGTAAATTGATACAAGAAACAACTCTGAAGTTTATGTTTGTCTTCCTTTAAATATTATCAAGCTATTTGGTTATATTTTAACTGATAGCTACTATCATTATATGGGGAAATTAGTACATCAGGAATATGTAATATGTTTCTAGTAATAGTTTTAGCTTTAGTATTAAAATCATAAAACACATTGTGTTTTACAAAATTAGAAGATGAAACAATGAAATTATAAACAAGAGCAAAAGGCCAAATTGTAATGAAATGTGTTTCTCTACGTGTTAATTTATCTCTAGTAAGTACAATACTTATAACTTAATAAACTTAAATAAACAATTAGGTTAATTCTGCAGTAATTTTTTTTTCAATAAAATGGTTAAGAAGACATTAACTGCATTTATGACTCTCCTGCTGCATCGCAGTTTAACATTTAAATTTTTCATGAGGAGTCGTCAACTATAATCTTTGGGATGACTGTTAACAGCATGGAGTTTCTGGAGACCTACTGTCTGACTTCAGCAATTGTAAAGAGATCTCTTTGTGACCTAGTGTGAGCTCTCTGTGACCAACTTCTTCTTTTCAAATGAGAATAACTGCAGTTTCTCTCTCATTTGGTTGTTATGAGAATCAGATATGAATTAATTATGTAGTGCATTTGGAAAAGTGACTACTACAAAAATCACAAGAAATTCAGTTGATGTTGTGTTAATATTGTGTAAGAATTTTAATGAATGGAACAATTAAAATACATAAATACACCAAGTGCTAAAAATGTAGTAAAATGCACAATCTCATTAAACTGTGCAGCCACATATTTCTAGGAAAGTAATCAAAGTGGCTTAGGGAAAACAAGACCAGATGAAGTGATAGTGATCTATGTCCTTTCCTTAGACTGAATCTATACATACAGGATTTCTTGCTTAATGGTGTCTGCTCATTTTGATGAAAATAAATTGACTCTGCTTCCATAAAAAGAAAAAGGATTTTTCTAAGCTTAGTGATATACTTATTGCTAAGTTACTTACACACGACAAAAAGGCATTAAAAATGTTCTAAGCTTCATATATCAACTAAAAATGTTATTCAGGTAAAGGGTCTTTAAAAATGTTTCCCCAAAATACTGGTAAAAAATATGTGTATTTAGATGCCCTTAAAATAAACATTTTCAAGGTAGAAATATACCGGTTACTACATGACTAAAGAAATTAGACAAGAGAATATCAAAGTCCTTGTTCTCAGCCAATTATCAGTTTCCTATGGCACTTTTTTATTATCACATACATTTTGCATTTTAAGTTGCATACCATTATATATTTATTATTATTATTTAAAAATCTATTCAAAAATAGAGTTTTACTTTTAAAATGAATCACAATTTGTTTCTAGTAATAATTTTATAAATTAATATGGGTGCAGTTTTGTCAGTAGAAGTATGGTTTTTATTATTTTACTTGAAGATTTGCTAAATTTTAATTACTGTTGGATTTCACATAGGCTAATTGCATAAGACACTCATCAAAAAATGTAACTTTTCAATGTGTTTACAAATTTGTCTGAATTCTTATGAATCCAAATAATAATCTCTACAAATGATTTGAAAGTTAGCCAGGTATGGTGGCATGCACCTGTAGTCCGAGTTACTTGGGAGGCTGAGGTGGGGGGATCACCTGAGCCTGGGAGGTCAAGGCTGCAGTGAGCTGTGATCATGCCACTGCACTCCAACCTAGGTGACAGAGCCAGACCATGTCTCAAACAACAAGAACAAGAACAAAAACAACAAATAAACAAAAGATACCAGGACTTTGATATCACAGAGAGTTTTCCCATACATTTGTAAGGGTATTTATGGAAAACTGGTGTTGCTATTCTCATTGATGAATCGGAATTATTACATGTTCTCTAGGATAGGAAAACAGGTAATCCTAAAGAGAAAACAAAATTTAGAAAAAGAAAAAAAAAAAAACCCTCACTCAGCTATTTGGAAGGAATCTGCAAAGAATGATGAAGGAGCGGGAGGAAGAAAGGGAAAAAAGAAAATAATTCCTAATGGTTAAAAATAATTTCCTGATGAGATTTTTGTCATTACTTGATTATATTAAACATATATCATCTTAATAAAATCAATGACATCAACAAAGAAATAAATATCCCCAAACTGTATAAAGTCTTCTATCCAAAGGTTTAACTCTCAATTTTATAATGCAAGTTATAGGTGATACATACTTAAGGACTTTTCTATAGGCTCAAAACATTTTAAAAAATGCTACTGGAACATATATTAATTCCTAAGAATACTCAGATTACCATTTTATATCTGACCATATGGTTGTCCGTAAAAACGATTAAGATACTATGTAATATAATATGATAGAGGTAAAATAGCTACATTATTAATGAGAAGTTAAGACTAGGTATTTGTCTACAGAGATTAAGCTATTCATTTCAGTTACTGTTTATCAATTTGTTTCTTTTTGAAATTTTGATTTTCAGTAAGTATTTTTATATTCCCAAGTCTAGTCTCTTCTCCTCTCATTCAACAATGTTTTTGTTTACCTGTAGAAAATTTAGGTTTCTAAATCACTCCAGTTACCTACACAGAATGTTATTCTCTTCTCATTTCCCTACTGCTAATATAAGTCCTCCTAGAATCACTGATAATAGCACAGTGTATGAACTACATTAGGTAGCTACCAATATATACTCTGGCAACTTCCATTTTCTACATGCAAATAGTATTCACTAGGTTCAAGGAACTGTTGTTATAAGAAACAAAATTAAGTGAAAAACCTACCTTCCAGGATAATACCTATAGTACTTTTTTATCTAATGAAAAACCCTAGAAGTCTTAATACATCAATAGGATCATATTCATATATTCCCAAAATGTCTTTATATCTCAAAACCATTGTTTAACCCATAGGAAAGGGAGGAGTTACTATCCATCTTCCTTTAGATTAAACAAATTTTTGAATCGATTGATTTTCAGGCTCTCAACCTAGTATTACAACTACAGACTGGGGATTTCACTATAAAATGAAAGCAGGAGATGACAACTTATGAGGCAGGCTTTCCTTTGTTTAAATATATCCAGTCTTCTGTTAGAGAGTGTGTGTACAACAGAGTTCAAAACAACAAGAAATTGGAAATTATTTTTTTAAGTTTTGAAGAAAAGGACAGGAATCAGTTGGAACCAGAAAAACTATATATTATTTGTAGATTATATGACTGTAGATTTTTAAATTATGTTATCTCAGTGACAAATGTCCCTAACTATAAGTAAATTGTGAACAGAAATCATGGAAAAAATAATGAGATGAAAAAGATTGGTGTTTAGAAAGAAGTAATCAGAGAGTGGGGAGAAACCAGAAACAGTATTCTTTTCTATTCAGTAGAAGCTTGATAACTGACACCGTGGACTGTTATCACAGTAAAATAAGGTCTCTTCAGCTAGTCTCTGCACTTTAAAAGCCACATGTAAAATGATAATAAATTAATCATTAGGAATAATAGTGGTTCTTGGTCCAGACATTTTTCCCAAAGTTAAGGGGTTTTATTTTGCTTTAAGATTTTAATTTTTTCTTTGATCATTTAAAGGAGTGAATAAATAGGAACCTAAAAAATACATGTTCTGGGAAAATTTCTTAATTTTTTTAATCTTAATCAATGATAAACACAATAATACACTTACAATATGGACAAAAAATATTTAACATGTTATTTGCTATAGAATTTTTATATACCAGTAATTTTACTGCCTTCCTATTTTATGATTAAAGAAAATAAAAAGCACAGTCATTTCCCAACTTCTTTGGGTTTTACTATATAAATGTGTAAGTTGTGTTTGTTCGCATATTTTTTAAATTGCTTTTCTATTTACATAAAATCTGTAAGCATTTTCGTTGGTCTCAGTAAGATCTGGAGGCATATTATTTTAAAAGGTGGTGAAATATACTTTATTTGTTGTTTTTAACAAATAAATATATGTATAACATTTCTTATAGATGGTCTAATAATTTTATTCTAATTAATATCTAATTATAGAAAACTCAGCATTGTCCAGGAATAATGATTCTAGGTATTTTCTAGTAGTTATTTTATGGGAAAAGGTAGAAAATAGTAGGTCCACTAGAAAGTAAACCTAACTTTATATAAACATACTGGAAACCATTTCTTTGTGCTAATAACATAAAATGAGAGGAACCATGTGCTTATTCAAAAGAAAGTTGGAAGTATCAGATTAGTTTAGAAAAACCTTTATTAGTCTTGATAAGGTACTTATGCAAACAACTCCATATGAGCACTCAATAAGGGGAAAACAACAACAATAAAACAAAAACAGGAAATAGGATTAATGGCGTGCCTGCACTGAACAAAGACCAATACTTGATAGTCATAAGCAGGAATTTAAAATTGTACCCAACAAATTGTAGGTGTCGTGACATTGGAGTTATTACACTGAGTATTTGACAGTTTTATCATTAAAAGCAATATTTGAAAAATTGGCAGTCCTACAGAAGTAAATAACTGAAATAATCATGAACAACAAAGAGACTATATTTGCATTGTATTTAATTATCTTCAAAGTGCTATCTACAAGAGCACTTCTTTTTCCCAATAACCCTGTGAACTAGAAAACTGTTGATAATCAAATTAAGTAACCTGCAAAAAGTGAGTTATAAATTGATATTTAGTGATAACTGAGATTAAATTCATTTCACAATTAATTTTATGAAATTAATTTTACCATGTTAAAAATTTACACATTTCTGCAATTTGCAAAATATTTACATGTAAGGAATAGTTTGTCGAGTCAGATACATACTGTTGCAAGGTAAGATAAAAGAGCATAGCAGGCCAGGTGCAGTGGCTCATGCCTGTAATCTCAGTAATTTGGGAGGCTGAGACAGGCGGATCCCTTGAGGTCAAGAGTTCGAGACCAGCCCAGCCAACATGATGAGACCCCATGTCTACTAAAATTACGAAAATTAGCCGAGTGTAGTGGTATGTGCCTGTAGTACGAGCTATTTGGGAGGCTGAGGCAGGAGAATCACTTGAACCTGGGAAGCGAAAGTGACAGTGAGCTGACATCATGCGATGGCACTCCAGCCTGGATGACAGAGTAAAACTCTGCCTAGAAAAAAATAAATAAATAAAAACAAAAAATTGCCAAAGTTGAAGGATTCTATCATACCATAGTTCACAAACCAAAGATTTGCGTTATTTATACATAGTTAAAATCACTGAAAACTTAGCTTATGTAGACCCTCGCTACTACATGTGCGGCACTTGAACTAACAGGATGTGCATCCATGGAATCTTTTTCAAAATGTGGAATCTCAGGGCCCACCCAGTTCTACTGAGTGAGAATCTGTCCTCTATCAAGAGCCCACATTAAAATTTGAGAAGAACTCAACTAAACTACCAAAGTATATTATACTTTTGATTTTTAAAAGAGACATAAAAATAGTTTTTGTTCCCTTTTACCTGAATAGATTCTTTTATATCCCTACTTTTAGCACGAAATAATGTGTATGGCAGGGCAGGTGCATCATTATTTAGATTAAGTTTACTGCTCATTTGTGATGTAATTCAAATTTTGCAATTTAAGAGGGATAAATTCTTTGTGCATCTCAAATTAGTGGCTTGTTCCATTTAAGCTGGGAAGATGAAAACATAGTCTAAGTGTATTCTTTGAACAGGTAGGTTGGATTTTCAAGCAACAATCAGTGAAAGCCCATCTAACACTGCTTGAATCATTTCACTGAGGCAGTGTCAGATTAACATAGCTGCTAGCACTATTACAAAGTTTTGTTTTAAACCTTTCTTTTTAAAAGAAAATGCTCTTTATGGTAGCCTAAAAATTTTCCATAACTACATAATAAGAATTTTAAAAATATGTAGTAGAAGTCGTGACTTCTGGGTTTCAAGAAAAGTCTCAAAGTACAGTGGTTTAACAAAGTTGTTTTGAGAAGAGGTTAATGTGAATTAACTGCCTTTAACTGGAACCACATAAAGACTAATGGTGTATTTTAAATAATAAATAGAGTGATAAAACAGCAAATAGTATTTATAATATGTGGTAATCTGCAATCTTTTCCCTGTAAACATCTTTTTGTCAGAAGCTCTCAGGAAAGGAAAGCAAGGAAGATTTTTAGTGCAAAACAATAACTTAAAACTCAAATATGAAACCACGAATTATACATCTTATGTTAAAACTTTGAATTTTATGTCATAACCTTAAACTTTAAATTATGGTATATAATATGATTTATATAAATAAAATATCACTTCCCCAATATAAAAAGAACTCTTCAAATTCATGTAAATATAACAACTTTTGTACTATTTAGTTCACCAAGGTAGGATACTAAACAAATAAATAATTATTATTTATTTTCAATATATTATGATTAGAAAAGTTCAAAAACCATGGTAGTTAATGTTGAATTTGAATTCTTATTTCTTAAAAGATAATAAGATCTTTCAGATTAAACAGAATGTGTGATAAGAATTGTTTTGTACGAATTCTAATTACTTTGAAAATTATGCTATAAATTATCTGCTTTTCTGTCTTGAATTTCCTTCCCATATAATTAGGCATTCTCAAGAATCAAAACTCTTATTGTCTCTTATGAACAAAAGCCATAGAAACTGCTAATTATATTGCAGTTAAACATGTTTTTCTTCTTTGTAAAGATCCTGAATTTCTGGTGTTTTTGAGAACATTTTTTGACCATGGAATAATCGAAGTGCTGAAGCTCCTCTTGTGTAGCAATCAGTATAATTAGGTTCTATCTATAATCACATTCATGTTATTTAAAAAGTTGCCACGGTCTGTGTCAAATAAAAATTGACCTAAATCTTTCCTGGTCCCTAACTCATTATTTTATTTTAAGAATCAGGCCACATTCTTATAGATATATCCCTTTCACTAGACCCCTAGGGCCTAATCAGGGGCAACTCAGAGGACAAGTCATGCTGCCAATGCCATCCTCTAATGAGTACTTGAACTCCTCGCATGCCCTAGGGAACAGGTGGCCATCAAAACAAACTTTCTCCATTTTGCATAAAATTAACTTTTTATTTCACGGTATAAATGTTTTGTGAGATTATGTATTCAACAATTTTTGATAAAGTAAGTTTTATGATCATTTGACAATCTTTTTGTATTTTGAATTAAACAGTTACTGGAATTCACAAATATCCATGTTTTTATCTGTAGATTCTAACCTATTTTTCAGAGGAAAAAAAGTACGCATAAATTGAGTATCTGCTTATATTTTAGGACATCTTAATACAAAAAAAACATTAAGTTGTTATTACGTATTTGCTTTTGTTTTTCTGTTGCTTATTGGTTTTCTTATTTGGTTTTTGACTATGTTTATTGTCAATCAGTTTATCTTTGACTCATGTATAGAATATGTGGGCAAAAAAATTATATGAAACCTTTAAGAAATGTTTTAGAGCACAGACAAAGATGAAAAAGATTTTCAAGTCATCTAACTTACATGGAGTTATAATATCACCAATAAAAATACTTGACAGGGCCAGGCACAGTGGCTCACGCCTGTGATCCCAGCAATTTGGGAGACTGAAGCAGGTGGATCACAAGGTCAGGAGATTGAGACAATCCTGGCCAATATGGTGAAACCCTGTCTCTACTAAAATACAAAAAATTAATGAGGGGTGGTGGCACACACCTGCAATCCCAGCTACTCGGGAGGCTCGGGCATGGGAATTGCTTGAATCCGAGAGGTGGATGTTGTAGTGAGCCGAGATCGCACCACTGCACTCCAGCCTGGCAACAGAGCAAGACTCAGTATCAAAACAAAACAAAACAAAACAAAACAAAACAAAACAAAACAAAACAAAAAAGTGTACAAAAGGTAAAACTAGAAGCAAATATGTTTATGAATATCCAAATATTCTAAATAAAATTATACAATCAATTCTATTAAAGAATTTTCTTAGCTCAGTTCATTAACTTAATATTTAAAATGAAATATGTACTTTCCCCAGTACAATGTTAAAAATTAGATAAAAATCTTTTTTGTGTGTGATCAATTTAAATATGTTAGCTAGGAGAAGAAGAAAATGTTCTTAACATAACCAAGAAACAGTTGAATCCCAATTAAAGTTCTTAATGGATACAAACACGTTATTAATTCAAGGAATCTGTTATTATAATTGTTCTTTGAAAAATATATATGTGTATATGAGATGCATCTTAAACTTATCTAGACTCCTTGTTTTAAACATAACCAATGAGTGAGATATGACTGTGGATTGGAGAAAGAGTTGAAACAAGAATTGGTATATTTTTCTTTTTTCTCAGAGAGATTTAAATCATGCCTCTACTATATCTTTTTGGTGTGTTCAGTTTTTTTAGCTCCTGCTGAAGCACTGAAACTTTAAGAAAAATAAATCACACACACTTAAATGTACTTGTTTCATCTCATTTAATAAAGCAGAGTAAGCACACTGTTTAAAAATTTGATGAACTTCCTGGCAAAGGGAAGAAAAACGTGCTCTAATTTAAAAATGAGGTAGGTTAGGAAATACCATGTTTCTTGAATCACTACCAATTTTCCCTTTAAAGAGAACATTTTAGTGTGAAGTCATCGATTAAATAAAATCATATAAATTACTTGCTATCATAGAGCAAAGGTTTTCTAAATAGAAAGTTCTATATTATTTGGGTGTAGGATATGAAGGTTTGCTGCCTTGGTTTACTTCATCCAAGTTCAAAAGTTATTTTTAATTGCACTGTAGAAAAATGTTTTAATTACTTCTTGAACATGAGCCCCACTGAGAGGACCATTTTGTTTCTAAAGAGCAGAATGTTTTTATGTATACTCCACTTTTCTTTTAAATCGACATTCTTGTGTTGACAATGTAAAAAGATGATCATCTTGTCCTCCAAATCTGTTCAGTTTTATAGAAACTCATTAAAAACATGTGTATTGTCTTTATGTCTTTAAATGTAATCAAGGGCAATATCCAAATTACTACTTTCTAAAATATGTGTGTGCGTGTGTGTGTGTGTATGTGGAAGGGATGTGTGTGCATATGTGTAACCTTGTGAGATAATAAAAAAATTGTTCCTAGAGATTATTTACCTAATGAAATTCTATCAGATATACTCAAATGACAAGAACATCTAATCTAATCACACACTAGGTTTATACCTAATGTAATTCAAAAGCATAACAATGTAAATTATTCAAGGACAGTTGATGATGATGGATGAATACATTTACACTATGAATTTATTTATTGAAGACCTAATGCAAAGAAGCATCTGTAAATATGGCAGCTTCCTGTAGTTAAGAGGGAATAAATAACCAAATATTACAGAAATGCCTATAAATATTATAGTTAAAGTAGCTAGATTAATCAAAACACATTGAAATCCTTCTAATCCATATTTCGCATTATAAGATACAGACCTCTAAATCATTATTCATAGTGAACTTGTAAATAACAAGACATTATATGCAACTTTTGCCATCTGCAATGGACAAAAACCACTGTAAAAAAATTTTTTAAAGGCACATAATTATGTCATCCCACATTGAAATATTGAAAAATTGTCTCTTAAACAGTCAGTAGAAAACACCACATACTTATAAGATAAAAGAGTTTAAGCATAGGTCACAATTTAGTAGATAATAATTATCAAATCATGATATAAAATAACAAAAAAGTTAAATAAATTTTCATATATCTATTTAGTCCAAATTAGATTAATATGCCCAGCACTTTCCTTAAAATATGTTTGTACTCAGCACTACATTCCTGCAATTCAATTTGAGGCATTCATTCACCATGGTAGAAAACCTATTTTAAGATATCAGGATGGGAATCAATCAATCAATAATATAGAAATACAAAGTTGAAATGTGACAGAATAAATTGTCTTAAAAAGCAAACTTTATGGCCAGGTGTGGTGGCTCACGCCTATAATCCCAGCACTTTGGGAGGCCAAGGTGGACAGATCCCGAGGTCAGGAGATCGAGTCCATCCTGGCTAACATGGTGAAACCACGTCTCTACTAAAAATACAAAAAATAAATAAATAAAAATTAACTGGGGATGGTGGCACACGCCTGAGTCCCAGCACTCAGGAGGCTGAGGCAGGAGAATCACGTGAACCTGGGTAGCAGAGGTTGCAGTGAGCCAAGATGGTGCCACTGCACTCCAGCCTGGGCAATAGAGTGAGACTCCATCTAAAAATAAATAAATAAACAAACTTTATTATACATTTAATTTTCAAAAGCAATTCTATAGCATATAGCCAGTTACATTATAAAAGGTTTCCTAAAAGGCCGGGCGTGGTGGCTCACGCCTGTAATCCCAGCACTTTGGGAGGCCAAGGCGGGCAGATTATGAGGTCAGGAGATCGAGACCATCCTGGCAAACATGGTGAAACCCCATCTCTACTAAAAATACAAAAAAAAAAAAAAAAAATTAGCCCGGTGTGGTGGCGGGCACCTGTAATCCCAGCTACTCGGGAGGCTGAGGCAAGAGAATGGTTTGAACCTTGGAGGTGGAGCTTGCAGTGAGTCAAGATAGCACCACTGCACTCCAGCCTGGGCAATAGAGAGAGACCCCATCTCAAAAAAAAAAAAAAAAAAAAAAAAAAAAACCCAAAAAAATTAAGTTTCCTATTGAATTATAAAATGTTAACGACCACAATATTTAAGTAAAAACAACACACTTTGTTGATTTTGTTCCAGGTTAAGGATAAGTGTGAACCATTAGGACAAGTACAGTACTGGTAAAAGAAACTAAATCATATATCACCCATTATAATAATTATTGCATTTACATATTGTATTTTCTTAGTTTTGCCTTAATCTTTATATTCACCTAAGTTCACCTTTGCTGAATGTTAAAAATAAATGCTGCTTTTTAGTTTTGGGAAGCATAAAAGTATTTTTCTAATATTTTGATATGAAAAATTTCAAATACAGGAAAGTTAAAATAATTTTACTGCTATAAACTTTTGTCTTCCACCTAGATTCTACAAATTTACAATTTACTACAGTGTATCATGTATTTATCCAGTCACTCATCTCTCCATTCATCAATCATCTTTCTTTTTATTAAGGCAAAGTAGCTTCAGACATCGGTACACCCTTCTTACATGATTAATGATATGTCTTCCACTTCAGTTTTCAGAAAGAATACTTGTATTTTGATGACGTCAATGACACACTTTCAGAAAATGATTTTTGGTGGTAAACACATTTCTTAATAATGAAGCAGAAGTAATCAACCATGGGATAACAATAAGGATAGATATTTCACAATAGTATGCTGTTCTAAGCCTGGGTGTATCAGCTCTATTATCTTTATAATGTCTCCAAATGCTCACTTTATGAGTGAGAACTCAAGACAGAGATGTTAACTTGCTCATGGTCACACAGTAACTAAGTGGTGTAGCTAAACTGGATACTGTGACAGCTTCTTAACACTGCCATCATCTCCATGAAGGCAGTTTATAAACCATAAGCCAATTATGTAAGTATATATAATAGTGTTTGTTTAAGTTCAAGTAAACAAGTATCCTAAAGTGTAATATATTGTTAGGAACTAGAGAGGATTCAAAGAAGATGGCAAACTCTAACTAAAAACAAACAAACAAACAAAAACTTAGTGAAATAGAAATAGAAACCCAGATTTGTATTGCTCTAAAGAATAAACTAGTGCTGGTTGGCAGGTAACTCATTGAAAATCAGACAAAATACTGTATTATAAAAATGCAGAAGAGAAATTTCCACCTGACAAATTTAGAGAAAGGACTTGTGAAATATATTGGAAAATAGTCTTGAAAAATTGTCATGATTCTTGGTAAAACAATTTTCATAAACAAAGTAATTTAAGAATAAAAGTTTTGGGAATCCCAAGTGGTAGGGTAGGAGGATACAAGGAAATTCAACTGGAAGTGAGCCTAGAATTATGTAATTTTTGAGCCTAGAATTTGTATTTTGGGGCTAGGTAGCAGAGACATTGCATGTCTTTTAAAAGCATCTGAATTTGCTTAGCCAATGAAAAACCATTAAAAAATTGTGTATATTTAGAGATATACCTTGTAAATATTATAAAATATTGATTTGGAAGAAAATTATTTAAAGCCGTGGTCCATTTTTTATAGGTACACACACATAATTTTGCTCGCAGTTTCTTTTTTTAACTTTTATTTTAGGTTTGGGGGAACGTGGGAAGGTTTGCTTTTTAGGTAAACTCATGTCACAGGGGTTTGTTGTACAGATTATTTCATCACTCAGGTATTGAGCCTAGTAGCCAATAGTTATTTTTTTCTGCTCCTCTCCCTTTTCCCACTCTCCACCCTCAAGTAGAGTCCAGTGTCTGTTGTTCCCTTCTTTGTGTTCATAAGTCGTTATCATTTAGCTGCCTCTTACAAGTGAGAACATGCAGTATTTGGTTTTCTATTCCTGTTTTAGTTTGCTAAGGATAAGAGTCTCTGGCTCCGTCCATGTTCCTACAAAAGACATGATTTCATTTTTTTTATGGCTGCATAGTATTCCATGGTGTACATGTACTAATTACATTTTTTAAATTCAATCTATCGTTGATGGGCAATCTATCTATCACTAGGTTGATTCCATGTCTTTGCTATTGTGAACAGTGCTACAAAAAACATTTGTGTGCATGTGTCTTTATGGTACAATGATTTATATTCCTCTTGGTATATACCTAGTAATGGGTTTGCTGGGTTGCATGGTAGTTCAAAGCATGGGACTCGTTCGAGAGGTCACATCAGTCCTTTAGGAGAGAGATGGGAAGACTTTAAATAGAAAAAAAGTAAATAAGGGAAAAATATTCTAAAAATTATTAGTGGAGAATTGGTAGTAATTGCCAGTTAAATAGATATGGGAGATGAAACTGAAAAGATGAAAGTGGAAAACATTTTCTCCTCAAGGCAGGGTTGAATAAGAGATACAAGGTACTTAATTTGATTTAAGGTACAGAGTCAAGGTCACTCCACACCACAGTGATGTTCGTGATGACTTTATCTATTTATGCTTGTAAGTCCAATATCCCAAAGCCTTTTACTTCTTCTTCAGTCATTTGCCTTTATGAGGAAAACTATAAACCATTTCTTTTGGTTATGTCCATTTAGTTCAAATAGCCTTATTTTGTAGTGGTAGATGGTAGCAAGCTTTCCTACTATTCTCTTGATTAATGATTAAAAAGTATGTTAAAATAGTAAATTAAATAACCAAATAGTGTAGAAGTACCTGCAACTTAGAGACATATTGCAAATTACATAGGTGCAAGCACTCCGTGTAGCTTGAAGCAGTAGAAGGAACTCGAGGCTCTTGTTATGCCCTGGCTCTGCCAGTTACTAGTTTGTACCTGGAACATTCACTGGGTCTTAATCCCAGGATTTCTTTCTGGGGTACGCATGGATTAGATAATGCAGATAGTACAGAAGGAAAGGGTGCAATAAATAGTACCTATTATTTTCACTTGCCTTGTGTGTTTATCTTTCATTCTAATCAGCCCTTCTCTCTCTCCTGATGTGACTCATCTTGAACTTTTCTTGGGGTTAAACTATCCCAAGGGCTATTCACAGTTTCCCAGCCAGCTAGCATCAGAAGTTTTTCCAGGCCTGTTCCTTGGCAGCCAGAGGTTTTTCTATTCCACAGCCAAAAATGATATATCTACTCTGCTTAGGCTGTTAGCTAAGAATGTGAGATGACCTTATGTTGCATTCCCTGCATTCTTAATGCGCTGAAAGTTCCCATTCATGGTCTATTGATTCTTTGGGGCTTTTGTTTTCTGTATGTTGTGGCATAGCTGAAAGGGGAAGAAACCGGTCACTGCGGCTGCCATCCCGGTGTGCTGGCAGTCATCTGGTGATAATTATTCCCCATTACCAACTTCCCAGCTAGTTTCTTTGTAAATATTTTGAAGTCTGAGGCTGTGATATTGGAAATATTAATATAACTTTATAATGTACATGATTTATCATTAGTCTTTGTTATTTTAGTTGTCTTTAGCAGGTTTTTAGAATCCTTATCAGCTATCAACTTGCTTCCACTGGTAATCTAAGTTTACGTTACCATTATTTATTTATTTATTTTTATGTATGGATTTAAAGACTGAGTGTCACTTCATCACCCAGGCTGGAGTGCAGTGGATGGCACCATCTCGGCTCACTGCAACCTCCACCTCCTGAGTTCAAGAGATTCTCCTGCCTCAGCTTCCCAAGTAACTGGGTCCACAGGCACCCAACATCATGCCCAGCTTCTTTTTGTGTTTTAGTAGAGAGAGGGTTTCACCGTATTGGCCAGGCTGGTCTTGAACTCCTCACCTCAAGTGATCTGCCTGCCTCGGCCTCTCAAAGTGCTGGGATTACAGGCATGAGCCACCTCGCCTGATCTTATGTTACCATTAACTTTTAAACATATATTTTATACAATATTTCACAAAGTTTTAAAAACAATGTTATAAAATAATAACAGCCAGCAATTTTCAAGACCAATAATATGCTTGGCATTGGCAGATAGATAGATGCATATGTATTCCCTAATTAATTCTCCCAACATTCCTCAAAGATATATACTTTCTGATATAAAGTAACTGAGGCTAGTTGATATTTTTTTCTTTTTTCTTTTATTGTGGGTGGGCGGTGGGGCATGGGGGAACAGAGTCTCCTCTGTTGCCCAGCCTGGAGTGCAGTGGTGCGATCTCAGCACACTGCAACTCCACCTCCAGGGTTCAAGCAATTCTCGTGCCTCAGCCTCCCAAGTAGCTGGGATTACAGGTGTGTGCCACCATACCCGTCTAATTTTTTTTTTTTTTTTTTATTTTTAGTAGAGATGAGGTTTCATCACGTTGGCCAGGCTGGTCTCAACCTCCTGGCCTCAAGTGATTCACCCGCCTCGGCCTCCCCATGATGCTGGGATTACAGGAGTCAGCCACCGTGCCCGGCCAAGTTGATATTTTTGAAGTAACAAATCTAGTGACTGGGAGAAGCCTAATTTCTACCCATTTTCTCTGAATCCTATCACAGAACAGTTTTTATATAAATACAGTGAAGGAAAAACTTGCTTCTTTTTATGTTTCTTTCTGAAAGAGTTTTCCTTCATAGTTATAATGTCACTGGGATCTCCTTTAAAGTGTGAAGAAAAGAATGTGTATGTGTATTTCTGTGGACTATCTACATTTTAAAGCCTTGTTTTTTCCTTTCATAGAGGGTGTTACTACTGATTCAGAGAGAGGGGATTTCTGTCATTTTTCTGCAGTGGGGTTATGATCCTCCTTCCCTGCTCTGCAACCTCTGACATGTTTTACAAGAGGATCGGCTGAGTGGTTCATGGTGTGAAATTAACTAGGCCTTGCAGCACTTGTGTGAGAGAGTTTATAATTATTAATTCCACCCTTTTTACAAATGAAATTTATATGATTTGTGTCCTAGAAAACCAATACATATCCCAACTTTTAAATTTACAGATACCTCAAATGCCTTAATTAATCATTCTGTACATTTGATTCATTCTCAGAAAAAAAAAAAAAATTTGTTCTTGTCCTTTTGGGGGCTTGTTGGTGGAAGGGATAGGTCCAGCCAAATGCTGGTCAAAATGTTGCTGTACTAGACATTCAGTCTGATTCTAATGCTGAGAGCAGCAAAATGCATTCATTATTTAAATAAGCTCAAGCTGCCAAATGAATCATAAGTGCAGCGTGTGTCCTGTGCCAAGGTGTCATTTTCATTAAGTGTAAGATTGCACCTGAAGGACAGTTTAATTTGCAGCTGCTAAAAATATTTCAACAGAGTGGTACTGTTACAAGTGGCAGGTGGTGCCCAAACGTGAATTTTGCAAGAAATGCCATCTGTGGGATGAGGTATGGAAGAATGTCAAGGGGGTGGTAAAGGAGATAAAGGGGAAAGAGAGAAAAGTGGTGTATTTATTCAGCGTTTATTGCTGTTATCATAAGTAAAGTTTCCATGCTTCACATGATAGCATTGGCCCAAGATTAGTAAACGTGATTGTTTGTTCAGCTTCCACTATGTGCTGAGGACACTGCAAAATTGCCCTAGTATCTGTAAATACAAAGTTTATTCCCCAAAGGCATACCATTTAAGCTATGCAAATCCAAGAATTCTTTCCAATTCTATTTACCTTTCATAGTGTTTACATTGCAGTTTTTATGGCAGTGAGATTAATGCACTTTGATCTTGCTAAAATGGATATTGCCCCTTTCTTTTGATGTTCAGCTTTTAATATACATTCACAATGACTTTCTCCTTCACAAAGCAATAAATCTTTTCAAATTAATTTCAAAACTATTTTGTTACACTACTGTTAGATGGCATTTTGTGAACAGAGTAGATGGCATTTTCATGTGGAAAGACATCCAGGGTCCCTGTATACATCATTAAAGATCTGTATTTGTGTCAATTAGTTTCAGCGGCCACATTGAAATCAACAATTTGTAACTGCAGGCTGAAAATAGGTATTCTTTACTTTAATGGGCTACAGGACACAGGTTTAAAAAAGAAAACTTAATTATTAGATTTGAGTTTTTCATTTCTGCTTGCCATTTAATGGGAGTGACTGGACGTAGAATAGCTTCCTTTGTGAATATCATGAACTTTCTTAGGTTACCAAGGGGAATTAATAAAGTAGGTCAATCTGAATAGATATTGGTAAACCTTTCCCATAGGGAGTTTTTGATGACAAGGCAAGTTATTGAATTTCTTGTAGTTTCACAGGACAATGGGAATCTCTGATCTCCAACATATGCATTGTTCTTAGCTACATAAAATGGAGAGACATGTTTTCTATTATTTTAATCCTACTGACAAAATCTAATTCTGAAGAATTGCAAATAGAAAATTTTAATGCATTAATTATCTATTGCAAAGAGAAGAACAGCTTCTAGGTTAAAAGAACATTCATAAAATTTCAAAAAAGCATTTTGAAAACCTGCCATTGTATAATAGCTTGCAGAAATAGTAGCAAATTTAAAGAAGCATGTGTAAGCATTTCTTTAACTGACATCCTAAACATTTTCGAGTCTATGGTAAGCTCAACTCATCCAAAAAACTTGTAAACCTTGCCAAAAAACAAGAAAATGTAATTCCTTCTTTCAAAGGAACCTACCATTTTAGTTTAGGAGATTCATTTATGTATTAATTCATTCATTGAGTCATTTGGGAACTATACACTGTTTCAGGATTTATGCTTAGCAAGAAAGAAAAAGAAAAAAATAGGGATATTAGTTTACAAGAAGATGGATGGAGGGAAACAAGTGATTAAGAGAGAGTTTTATAGATTCTAATTGTGGAATATGCACCAGATGCCAGGGAAAGGTTTGTGTGTTAAAAGGCAATAGACCATACAACGTGGTTTGGAGATGGTAAGGCTGGAGGCAGAGAAAACAGAGTGAATGTGACTGCCAGGAGAGAAAAGATAAGGGCCTACATGTGGATAGTTGCAGTGGGAAAGATTAAAAATAAGCTTACTGGAAAACATTGTTATATATAGAAGCTGAAGGCGAGAGAGGAAGAAATATAGGACAAATGCCTGTCATAAGACAAGTATGAAAATGCAGATATTATAAAGAGAATTAAATGTTATAAAATAAGGAGAAGCAAAGATTCTTTCCATGTCATATGAACAACAAGTTTATTAAGATAGTAGATTAAAAAAAAAAAAAGATAGTAGGTAACGTGTTGTACAATGATAAACAGTTTAATTAAAGGATTCATAATGAGAGTCTGTGGTCAGTTCTGGTGGAAAGATACATCAAGGTTAGTTAATGAATATTAGGAACACTATGAAAATGTAACTGACAAGGTTTCCCATTTCCCTATCATGCTAAAAGACTTGGGAGCCAAAATCGTGACCCACCTCAAGTGTATATATTGATCCACGTGGTAGATACTTTTAGCCTTTGTCCTGACAGAATAACGTCAGTACATCAGTTTTGTCTTTTTTGTTTGTATGTCTTAAATTATGTTAATTTATCAAATCTATGAAACCTGAAGTCTGTTCTGGAGAATGTATCGTATAAATGCATTCATATTTGTTTTTATACACTGTATGGGGGGCTTAGAGGAAATAGATAATGCAGGCAGAAGACCAGTTACATTATTCCAAAATATCACTGTAAAATAATAAGGACACAAATTATACTGGCAACATTAAGATTATAAAACAAGAAAAGGAAATGAAAACCATAGGAATACTTTTGGTATTAAATTTAGAGCACTGAAAAAGAAGTCCTGCAAGAGATGGAAATTTTTAAGGTAAAATAACATTTTATTTATATGCCTGATGATGAGATTAACCAAAATGACAAACGTAGGAACAGGAGCAGTTTCAAGAGGAAAGTTTATAAGTAAGAAACTTATAAACTTAAGAAATTACTTAAGACATTTCTCATAAAATTAAAAAATAAGTATGATAAATTAAAGTTGCAGTGAGGTATCTAGATAGAAATTTTTATGTAGAATTTTGAAATGCAGCATTAGGTCTAAAAAAAAAAATAGGAAAGTTGACATAGCTTGATGAACTTGAAGCTACAGAAGTATATAAGTTCTCAAAGAGAAATAAGCAAATATAAGATCATTAACAGCTGGGCACAGTGGCTCACGCCTGTAATCCAGCACTTTGGGAAGCCGAGGTGGGTGGATCACCTGAGGTCAGGAGTTTAAGACCAGCCTGATCAACATGGTGAAATCCTATCTCTACTAAAAATACAGAAATCAACTGGGTGTGGTGGCGTCGCCTGTAAGCCACTTGGGAGGCTGAGGCAGGAGAATAACTTGAACCCGGGTGGTAGAGGTTGCAGTGTACTGAGATCATGCCAATGCACTCCAGCCTGGGCAACAGAGTGAGACTCCGTCTAAAGAAAGAAAAAAAAGAAAAAAAGTAAGAGAGAGAGAGTGAGAGAAAGAAAGAAAGAAAGAAGAAAGAAAGATCATTAACAATATTGAAATAGTGAAAGAAACACTAGGTGATGACTTCATATATAGAAGTAAAAGAAAATAAAGGGCACTTAAAGAAAAATTTAAGAAGTATATATAGAAATTTAGAAAAAGGGAAAGAGAAGTCATGAATGAAATAGTGAAGTTTATATAGCTTACAATTCAGGTCCTGGGTCAGAAAAGCCACAAGAAGCCAGAAAAAGCAATGGAAATATTAGAAACACGTGAAATTTTATTGTGCCAATGTCTGAAGACAACTAAAACAGGATAAGTATACAAATCTATTTTTTGATCGTTCCTGTTGATTATCAATACAATAGCAGTGAAGGATGCAAAATGGCAGGATATATATATATATACACCCATTGAAGAAGTCCTCTGGTTTAAAGAATGAATGCAAGGAATCATGAGACTCTACAGCATACAGTGACTGTGGGAGTTTATTTTCAGGATAAAGAAATTTTTAAATGCATATTTGTATGTAAGGAGTGTCATTAAAAAGGGAAAGAATAAAAAATCTAAGGAAGAAATATATCTCCTTCCTTCCTTTCTGCAACTCCCCACTTGTGAGAATCCTTTCTACTTTTCCTCACCTTTCTCAAGGTCTTAGGTTGTCTTGGTTTTTTTTTTGTTTGTTTGTTTGTTTTGTTTTGTTTTCTTTTTTCTTTTTACTCTGTACAATCCTAATCACTCCACTGGCTCACTTTCAAATAACTTCAACTCTAGTCCACATTTCCTTCCTAAGCTTTTTTATTCATGACCTCTGGGTCTTCACAAGGCTCTCACTCTAAAGACACACTAAACAGAATTCATCTTCCTTCCATCTCTGAAATCTTCCCTTGCTCACATGCTCTCTATCTTAGTAACTCCTCTACAAGCAATTATTCAAATCAGAAGTTTCTTTTTTATGACTGTTCTCACTATTTCTTACATTTGACATATTATCAATGAGCATAATTCATCAATTGTATTTTCAATTGATCCCTGCATGTCTCCTTTCTCTATCCTCACTATCCCATCCACATCCAGGTCACTGCCCTTTCTCATTTGTGTTTCTATGACAGCCACCAAACTGGTCTTCCTCTCTTCATTTTGGCCTCACTGGAAATGTTTTGTTTTTGTTGTTTTTTGTTTGTTTGTTTGTTTGTTTTCTCTGCAGCAGCCAGAGTGATCTTCTGAAAATATACTCCTGACAATGTCATTACTAGGTCTAGAACACGTCAGTGGCTTTGTCCAGAGCCAGTAGGACAGATATATTCCTGAACATGACTTCCTGCATATTCTTGTCTCTGCTTAACTTTGTCATCATTCCTGACCACCTCCCATTTTCTTGACTACTCTCTGTGTGTACAACTTTCTCTATTGTTTTTGTGATTTTGCAAATGCATTCCTTTACCTGAGATGTTTCTGGTTATTCTTCAGATCTTGAAGTATATGTTATATCTTCTGACTAAGACTTATGCAAATTATTTCTGGTATATTCCTTCAATGCCCTATCTCCCATGGCATTTTTTTCTAAGCTCTTATTTTTGTTCTTTCTGTGCAGTTTAACAATTGTTCAGTTTCATTACCAGAATTCCCTTGAAGATAATAACTACAATCTAGACAAAAAACATTTTACCTTAATATGCCCTAATCTTCCACAATCCAGAGTATAGAGTAGGTGCGTTACACTTATTTTATAAACAAAAATATAAATGGTAAGTGATTGCATGAAGAATAAAGTTATTTGTGCAAAAGTTTGTAGAATATTGGATTGAGAGCACATAGTGAGAGACTTTAGACTTAAAAATAAGAAAAGATCATTCTTCCCTGAAAGAAGAGAAATTAAGAGGTGAAGGAAGGAAAAGGAGAGAGTTACTACTAAATGGCTTTGGTCCTATCAGTACAGCAGGCAACAACACCATCTTTAGAGAGCAAATTAAAGATGTATATTTGTCGATTTGAGGAAGAGCAGGTGCTTTAAAATAGTTGTTGATAGTAAATCTATAGTGATCTTAGAAGAAAATAAAACAATTTCTTAGCAACACTAGGGTTCTTGTTTAGGAAAAATAGCTTCAATTTATAGCAGATATATTTACTATGCGTACATGGGTTTTTAAACCCTTGCTTAAGTGTAAGGACAAAAGGAAAAAACTGGGGATTTATAAAGCTGCTACAGTGGAGATTCCAGCAGCCAAGAAATCCTAGATAATAGGATAGTTGGAATGACTGATTTTAAGGTTCGGATTGAATAAAGAGGTGATTCATCAGTGAGGGGATGAATACACTTAGAGAATAAGAGAGAAGGCTAAGACGACAAAACATAACAAGAAAGGGGAAGGCAATGTTTGTGGGACTGAAGAAGTAGAAAATGTGTGGTGAGCAGAGGTTTTGACCAAAAAGCAGATTTTCTAAATGTGAAACATTAGAAGAATGGCTCCTTTTAAATTGTTGGAAGAGATCAGCTAAAATCAAGGCCTATTATATTTGGAAATGGGAATGATTGATTTTCAAGTCTGAGATATAACCTAAATTTCTTGAACACAAGTTATGTTAAATTGACAGTGTTTTTCTTGGATAGTCTTATTTTCTGTGTTAATGAATTTGGTTTTCATTTTCTGTGTGTACTTCTATTTTTTGGCTGTACCTGACACTGGATAAGATTGTTAATTCACCTGCAAAACTCCCCACATCTGTAGTTATCATATGTTAAAGAAGAGACTAAGATTGAAGGTCCTTTCAGCAATGAATATTCTTGATAATTTGTTTGAGTTATTTCCCACTAGAGTCCAGATTTGTAAGATAATAATTATCCTCACATATTTTAGAGAGGTCAGTGCAGTGCTCAATAACATCTTCACTCATGCCCAAACACCAAGAGAACATAAGAATCTGCACATGTAAAATATTGTTTTATTTGTTGTCATTTTCGTGCTTTTAACATTGCTTTTGTTAGACTGTGACGTTCTGAGAACAAGGATTATATATTATGGATTATCTTTTGTACATGGCGTCTTGCACATACTTGTGATCTAACAACAGGCAACTGAATTTAATTACTCGGAGTTCTTTAAGTTATTCAAGTGTTTGTATGAACAACTACACTATTTTGGAGGTAATAGTAGACTAACTTCTCCCTCCATTGTTCCAGTGTTAAAGCGGAAGAATGTATGATTGTTTTCATTTTTATTCTGCAGTTGGATTATAATATCCTCAAACTTACCATGTGATGGAGGCTTCCTTTCAGTATCATCATAATAATATTAATATAGTATATTTGTTAACATTTTACAAATTCATTTCACATGTCTTAGACTTAAAATATGTGTCTTTATATTAACTATTTATGACAGACAAGGTGAATAGATCCCAGTTTGAAGTAACTCGATTTGAAATAAACATAATATGAAAATTATGTATCTGAGCTCAGAGAGGGAAGAGTCTTGTTAAAGGACACAGAAGCTGCAAGTGACTAAATTAAATCACTGCACAAACAGGTTTGTGTTACATATGTGCTCACATACAAACACACACACACACTTCTGGAGCCTAACTTTACCAATGTGATTGTAATTCTTTAGTTTGTGACAGTAATTCCTAACATGTCACATTAATTATTCTGCTCACCATCCATTATGAGAAAATATACTCCTCATTATACATGCATATTTACATATGTAATAGATATGTATGCGTATGAACAAGTAGAAATTTTTGAACAAAAGAAAGCTTTGAACAGTTATCCAGGTTAAAGTAATATATTATTGTATGGATCTTTAAAAAAAATCTGGTGCTAAGCAATTCTACTTTAAAATTATTATTATTCTACTCTTGTTCACTGGCACAATGAGCTTTAAATATGAACAGGTAATATTTCATATGTTTCACGTTATTTCCAGAGTCTGTAGAATTTGCCTGAAAAGGATAGCAAAGTTTGGCCTTGTGAAATATACTTGAATGCATGGTCCCAGAGCAAACGTTAAAAGGTTACAAGCATAGGACACATGATAATGATGATTATTCACAGGTGTGAAGATCAAGACTAAATAACTTGGATTATATGTGGATAAAGCTAGTTTCAAGTTCTGATCTCTTCCTGGTCTCTTAAGAATGGTGCTGACCTGTACGTGTATATTTCATTGTTACCTGGATAAAATAATACACTAAGGGATAAATGTAGATTATTGTAAGAATATAAATGTCTGCAGTACCCTAAGTGCCTTCAGTGAGGTACCCTTAGCTTCATAGCACATAGTTTCTTAAGGCTATGAAACTATTACATATTTTATATAGTTTGTGAGACACAGGCATATCAACCCAAGAACATTCAAAAGTGCTTTTTGAAGTGGAGCTCTAAATATCCCTGATATACATTCTGCATAACCTAGGCAGTCCCCTCCCCTCACCATTTTTCTTTTCTTTTCTCGTTGCACAGATATTCATGAATGCCTATCATGTTTTAAGCTTTAGGTTCACTGCATCAAAAAAAAAATACAACAAATCCTTATTTTCATGGAACGTATATTTCATTGGGGTGGCGGGGGAGACAGACAATAAGCAAAGGAAGATTAGATAGACAAATGGATAGATTAATCAATAAATACTTTGGGAGATGTATCATATCAGACAATAAATCCAATTAAGATATTGGAGAGTTTGGAGAAGGAGTGGTAGAGCAGAGGTTCATTCTGGCTGTTGTGTGGAGACAAGGGTTGGTAAGGTAGAAACTGAGAAACTAGTTAGGAATCTACTTTAGTAATTCATATTGGCAGCAGTTTCCTGAGGGAAAGTGGTATTGAAGAATGTGGTAAGAAATGGAGATAAATAGGGATATGCTGATGGATAGAATGTTGGGTATGAGAGAAAGGGAGAACTCAAGGATGACCAGGATTTTTTCCTGTATCTAGTGGAATGACACTGCCATTTACAGGAAAGCGGAATGACAGGAGAGGATTTGTTTTGTTTTATATAGATCTCACTTTTCCCTTCCCACTCAGTCTTTGCTGAAAACTGAAATAGACCGATTAGTATTTTCATTTAAATTCTTATGCTTAAAAGAAAGAATAACAATGGTGACAGCAATAAGTAATATTTGATAGTACTTACAGTTTGCAAAATATTTTAATATCCAGCCATGGATCTGCAATGTATGATCACCCTAAAGATTTCTTTCTGTACCTACTCCTAACCTTCAGAACAAAATACATAAATTTTTCTAGAGATATAAGATATTTTATAAGATACTTTATAATGCATAAAAACCAGTTAATATGTACCTACAAAATGGAAAAAGGAAAGATACATTTCTTGAAATATATCAATTAAGAGTTAAGAAAAAGTAAAAATGGACCATAAAGAATGGTATTATTTATTAAGCTGTGAATTAATATATATGCTATAATTTGTCTCTCAGATCCAAGGTTCATTAGTGCCCACCTCATCCCAGAGAGTGACAATCCTGAAGATGACAAAGTATACTTTTTCTTCCGTGAAAATGCAATAGATGGAGAACACTCTGGAAAAGCTACTCACGCTAGAATAGGTCAGATATGCAAGGTGAGGTAAAGAAAAAAAAAAAATGAGAAGGATGTCATTTTCCCATAAGGACTTTGCTTTTTAAAATTTTCTACCTGTGTGCACATACAATAAAAATTCTGGCTACAGTTTGGCTGATATAACAAATAAATGGTAAATAATGATTGAATATTATAGTTGGTTATGAGTAACTCTACACAGTCAAATATGCAGATAGAGGTTGTGAGGTAACTGGCATTGTTTCATAATTACCTTACATAATATCTGTTTGAAATTCTAGAGTAATAAAATGATTTTACTTTACCTGGGAGAAGACAATTTATGTTTTTTTCAGTCCTAGCATAGTTTTCGATACCTTGTTAGTTTGTTGGGTTTTGTTTTGTTTTGAGACACAGTCTTGCTCTGTCCCCTAGGCTGGAGTACAGTGGTATAATCTCAGCTCACTGCAAACTCCGCCTCCCTGGTTCAAGTGATTCTCCCACCTCAGCCTCCCAAGTAGCTGGGATTATAGGCACTCCCTATCATGCCTAGCTAAGTTTTGTATTTTTAGTAGAGGCGGGGTTTCACCATGTTGGCCAGGCTGGTCTTGAACTCCTGATCTCAGATGATCCGCCCCCTTCGACCTCCCAAAGCGTTGGGATTACAGGCATGAGCCACCGCGCTCGGCCTACCTTGTAAGTTTTGAATAAATATTTGTTGTTGGAAGATGTGAAGTATTCATTTAAGAGAGAAAAACATGAAAGCTCGTTTGTACAAACTGATCATAGCATCCTATGTACACATATACACACAGCACACACACAAACACCCATACAAAAACAATTTTGAAGCTGTGATCTTTACCTATCTGAGGTATTTCACTCATTGTATGGCTTAATGTCAAATGTAATTTTGCATTATACTGTTAGATACATGGAATAAAAATTGCTCAACAAACACTTATAATTAGTATCATCAGTGTGAAAATACAATAGTGCCATTTGTTTCCCTCTATGGTGCATAGTGCAGTATTTATGCAATATGAAAAAGTTAACTGTTAGTATATACTAAAGCACCCTTCAGATAAAGAAAATCATAAGCCACATTCCATGATCATCTTAAAATTGAATTCTGTCTTTTGAAGAAGGCATCCTGAAATTTAAAAAATCTGTTTCTTTCTATGTGTGACCTGTTACCCCAATATGATCTAATTATTATCTCTAGTGTATTCAATTACTGAAAAATTAAAAGTTTTCAATACTTGAAAACATACAAATAACATATGAAGTAGGTGAGACTTTTTTCTCTACAAAAAACATGTCATATTTAAAAGCACTACTTTCAAGGCTTAAAAAAATCTTTGAGGTGTATAAAAGTATATAAACAAAATATAAATCAGTTTTACTCTAAAGGAGCATGTTCTCTCAATATATGTACATAAGTACCATTTTTGAAAACTAGTTTCTAGTAAACACCTACCACAATAATAGAATTTGTTACTATGCTTAGGTTAAATCAGTTTTCTTCAAGGTGAGAAGCCTTTCAAAATGTTTTCTCTGGAATGAGTTTCCTTTATTAAGGGTTATTCAAATATTTTCTCAACGTGTTGTTTGTAAAACATAAATTGCTTCAACTTCTTCAGCTTATGAAATATTTGACGCTAGCATGCTTTTGTCTGAGATCTATTTTTTGTATGGGTATTTAAGGCATATGTTTATCATCCATTCTTTAAATACTCACTGAATGCCTACTGTGTACAAGCACTGGCTGTGAACCCACCTATGTAGGTAAGATCTCAATGCACAGTAGGTAGGAGACAGAGCATTATACCAAAACAAAACGAATTCATTCATTGCAGAGTAGAAAGGAAAGTTAAGTGATTTTTAAGATTCTATTATTTATTTTAATAGACAATAAAAATTGTATATATTTACTGTGTGCAATACGATGTTTTAAAATGTGTAGGCACTGTGAAATGGCTAGATCATGCTAATTAATACGCATTGTCTCACATACTTTTAATTCTTCATGGTGAGGACACTTAAAATCTACTCTTTTCACAAATTTCAATAATATAATTCATTGTTATTAATTAAAGTCATGATGTTGTACAATAGATCTCTTAAACTCATTTCTTCTATCTAAGTGAAATTTTATATCTTGGACCAAATCTCTTCATCCCTCCCCCAAAGCCCCTGGTAACCACCGCTCTACTCTCTGCATCTTTGAGTTCAGCTTCCTATATTCTACATATAAGTGAGGTCACGTGGTATCTGTCTTTCCGTGCTTATCTCATTTCTCTTAACATAATGTCCCCCGGTTTATTCATGTTGACTCAAATGACAAGATTTCCTTCTTCTTGATTTTTATTTTTAAACTTTAAATTGGTAATTATGACTACATAAATTTATGATTACAAAGCAATGTTATGATTTATGAATATAATGTGGAATAATTAAATCAACTAGTTAACACACCCATCACCTCAAATACTTATTATTTGTGGTGAGAACATTTGAAATTTACTTTCTTACTATGATTTTGAAATGTATAATACATTATTATTTATGATACCACATTGTGCAACATATCTCAAAGAGAAAACTGTTTCTTCCTCTTATCTACTTGATTTCCTTTGTTTTAAGGCTGAATTGTAGACCATTGTGTAAATGGACTACAATTTCTTTATCCATTGATCTGTAGATGAACATGAATTGATTTTATAAGTAATCCCTTGAATAAATAAAGGGACTACTCACAATAAATATCCCTTAAAAAGTCAAAAAAACTTGAGGGAATGATTTGACCACAAATGTAACAATAAGTGATAGCTACCTATATCTGGTCATTTAAAATGATTAGGAACTTTTAAAACATGAGGAACTGTATTTTTTGTTTGTCTGAAGATATAAAGAAAACAGAAATATATGAAATTATCATTTGCATTCACAGTGCCTAATACTGGTGTTCCCTTCTTTCAGAATGACTTTGGAGGGCACAGAAGTCTGGTGAATAAATGGACAACATTCCTCAAAGCTCGTTTGATTTGCTCAGTGCCAGGTCCAAATGGCATTGACACTCATTTTGATGAACTGCGTAAGAAGCTAGTGTTTATGTATAGAGAATATTTGTTCAGACTTTGCCATTCCATAAAAAAGCAACTTTCTCCAATTTTGTTTTTAAACAGAGGATGTATTCCTAATGAACTTTAAAGATCCTAAAAACCCAATTGTATATGGAGTGTTTACGACTTCCAGGTAAACAACTTTTTAACTACCTTATAGAAACTTCATGTTATTTAGGTGGTATCCAAGTACCCATAATTTGTGAAAGTATATTTTTGAAAGACAAGTGTTGCTTTAACCTTTGAGCTGTTGTGTATTCTTGGGTGACTGAAAGAAGTTATGATCTATGTAGATGTTTGTTTTTTAAATGAACTTTAGACAAAAAATCATCATTGTAATGATGTGAATGTGTTATGGTGAAACAGTTTGAAATGGTTATGTCATCTTATGCATATCTTTGACTTTAAACCTTGAATAAAATGTAAAATATTATAGAGATGGAAGTCTGAGGTTTGGGAAGAGTTTGTAGGGATATAAATTAAGGATGGAAAAATTAATTTAAATTTGTTGAAAATATATCGGAAACAATTCTCTGTCTCTTGATCTCTCTGTCACTTTAGTCAATTGCTAATGAATGAGATAAGAGAAAATCCCATAAGCAATTCCACTGAAAGTCGTATCTTTGACCAGATGATTAGTATGGGAATCTGGGGACAAAATACATCTAGAAATGTCAAAACAGTTCATGGTTCTTCCCAGCATGTCTATTCCACAGATGGGATATTTGCTACGCTTTTCTTTGGTCTTTAAACCTTTAACCCTAGAACTAAACTAGAAATGTATATGTTTGGAGAAAGTTGATTGTTTACAAAAGAAATTTTTTAATTGCCTTTAGGTAATTAAAAAAATTATTAATACAATCATCACTTCTCAACCTTTAAGATTGTGTGAAAACTTATTAATACAGCAATGGAAGACCCTTTACGTAGTATAAATAGTTTTAAAACTTTTTAAGTCAGTAAATAGATTATCTTTGTAAAAAAAACTATTTTTTTTTCCTGAGACTCCATTTGGTTTTTTATTATCTACCTTGTAACCCAGATTTTAAAATAATCATGTAAAAAGACATAAAATAAACAAACAGAAACCTTCAGCATTACAGCACTAGGGTTACATTATAACCACATAAAAAGACAATAAAAACAAACAAGAATCTTCAGCATTACAGCACATAATAAAAACAAACAAAAACCTTCAGTGCTGCAGCATGATTTTTTTATTATTATTTTTTATTTTTTGGAACCAGTGTCAAACTCAAACTTAATTTCCTTGTCCTTTTATCCCCTTTTATCCCTGCCCTGCTTTTCCTGCTCTTTCTCTACTGGCTCCTTCCCTTCTTCCTTCCCCTTCTGCTTCCTCTTTTTCTCTCTCTTCCTCTTGCCTCCTTCCCTCTTTCCTCACACTTCTTTTCCTATTTTTCATGGTCCCTAAGTCTCTTGCTATCAATTAAGCAGAGATTATTTCCCTCCAGACTATTACATTCAGTATAAAGTTCACGTTATACTGTACGTGTATACATGTACATTTGAAAGAAATGCATGTACATTTACATGCAGATAAAGAAGGATCTGCACTGGGATGTGGATGAAATGTTAAAAGAAAAATAATTTAAAATCAAAAGTCAGAACAAGTACTGCAAGTAACTTTGATAGTAAAGAAAATGATTAACTGCAATGTCCAACACTGTTTTATTCTGTGACTATTAAAGCCACTACAAATTGCTTGGATGTTTTACTCAATAATTTTTAAAAATCACATAAAAATTAAATAAAATTAAATAAAATTTAAAAATCACATAAAAATCTGTATGTCTAAAACTATTTGAAGTTCTTCATACCTAAATAATATTTCTTCCCTTTGGGAAAAAAAAAACAGAATGACTAATCTATAGAACTTAAGATACTCAAACAAATATTAATCCATTTCTTCTGGTTCCTCATTGCTCAGTGCAGGGGCTCAAATTTGAGTCTGCATCAGAATCTCCTAGAGAGCATGATAAAATTCAGATTCCTAGGCCTTGCCTCCAGAGTTTCTGACTCAATAGAAATTAAATGCGACCTAAGAATGTGCAGTTCACACAAGTACCGAGGTGATGCCCATGCCGTCTACCACCTTTTGAGAGCTAGAGATAAAATAATTTCACTGCTTTATTTCAATAGAATGCATATTTGTATGTGAGTCTTAATAGCTACATATCATACTCCTTAAGTATTTCGATGATAGCTGATTTAATCAAAGATAAGCAAAGTAAATAACAACGGAAAGGGGATATATAACCCAAACATTACATGGTGTGATGTATCAAGTATGCACTAATTTGCTATTTGTTCTGCTATGAAAATGTTATTAAATTCTATAAATATTTATTGAGGCTTACTCTCTGAAATGCCATATGATATATAATTTAGATAGCCAAAAAGAAGCCAGGCATGGTCTCTTCCCTCATGAAGCTTGCAGTCTATGAAACGCTGTCTATATGCAGCAGTTTCCAGTAATAAACTGTAGAGAGCACATGTTGTTCATTTGGTCTGATTTATATGTAATTTTCAAGGGGGAAAGTTTGGTTAAAAGATAAGCATTCCATATTTTAAATGTGCACAACTGTTTAATACCTTTATAAATACATTACTCAAGCCACATTTCTATAAGCCTAATAAAATGGAAAATTGTGGCAATTCAGTGGCTTGCTTCCAGTTTACCTGATTTTTTGTTTAGCGAACAAAATTTTTGTTTAGTGAAATGATGAGTATAATTGCTGTAATTCTCCACTTTAATTGAGTGAAATAGGTACTAACGTAATTATTTTCTGTGTTAGAAAGAGCTGATTTTAAGTGTCTTCACAAGAATCAACTTCCTACTTGATCTAATACTTTTGGGAATTTAAAAATAATATAATGTGACACATCATTTGACACTATTTTTTGTACTAGTTTCAGCCTACAAAGTGAGTTCTTAAACATTCTTGCTAATTTAAAAGTTTCCTGGGTTCTGTAATAATGCTTGAGACTTAATCTACATTTTTAAAAATTTCCCCATGATATTAAAATTACATATTCATTTATAGCTTATATGTATTTGTTTTTCCTATCAAAACCTAGTACTCTGTTTCATATGAAGGCATATATTCTGAGTACTAAAGCCATTTTCAGCTATGCCTTCTATTTTTAAGAAATCACATTTTTTTGTTCTTTTGTATATTGTTAAATGCATACACGTGACTAGAAAAATCCTAAACATTATTGCTAACAATTTATATTTATATTTTAATAAATATCAAAAATGTAAGAACTCAGTATCAGTATTTCTCTTACCATTGTATAAAGATGAACATCTGTTTTTATTCTTGCTGTCTTGTTCAGTAACATTTTCAAGGGATCAGCCGTGTGTATGTATAGCATGAGTGATGTGAGAAGGGTGTTCCTCGGTCCATATGCCCACAGGGATGGACCCAACTATCAGTGGGTGCCTTATCAAGGAAGAGTCCCCTATCCACGGCCGGGAACTGTAAGTAGCTTAGGTGTTTATGAGATGAATATATTTCTGCCAAAGGCCAAAAAACAATGCAGTTACAGACAGATATTAAATGTATCCTGTAATGTAAAAAAAAGATTTCAAGATTATAATAAACAAGACAAAGATTTTCCATGAGTGAATGAAATTTCACATTTAAAAACATGTTCTTTACAGATGTCTCTGCTTAAATTCAGTGTAAGATATAAATCTAAAATTATTAAATCTTATTTTAATTTTTGATCACACATTTCTAAATTTTTGCAAACTATTTTTACATGGTATTAGAGAAGTGCAGAAATAATTTTCAGTCTCATGAAAATACACTTTATCGTGTCTTCCAGGTTTTTACATAAATGTTTGATATTTCTATAACCTTAATTTTATAATTTACATACAAAACAAGAAATACAACCTCACATTCCTTAACTGTTATATTGTTGTACTATTGTGCATCTATATATACATACATAGATATATATATGTGTGTATTTATATATACTCCTACCATATCAAAACACATTCATTTTATTTCTCATGAATTATTAATATTTTTCAAGCTAGTGGCAAAGACAATTGATTTCTCATTCTAAGCTTCTTGTAAGATCAAGAATCTCTCATAATTACATTTTAGCTCCCAAGCTTTTACATTAAATGGTAGAAATTACTTAAGTGTGAGACTAAAAGCAAGAGATTGGAGATATTGTACTCTATAAATGCTTGCACTGCATCAATAACTATAGTGAAAGGAGGTGGTGAAATCTTAATTTGTCATTTTTGTTGTATTGTCTTACATAGAGTGTTTACATCCAGAGGTGGGGTTATGCCAGTGCAAAACCAGCATCTTTCTGGCTGCTGGGGCCATTTTCTCTTCTGCTTGGTCAAGACGTGCATTCTGATTGGTCACGTTTTGTGCAATACAGGTTGTTAAACACTTTGAATAACACTTTTCCTTATCACTGGGATTATTTTATTTATTACATTTCTCGATGGTACTTTTTTAGCATTATGTTAGAAACAAAACAATAAAGAATATATTTTTTTCAGTTTGAAAAGAGAATTTGTATTTTAGCATGATGCCATAGTAAAAAGTTAAATGTATTCAATAAAATTATTCTGAGTATCTCTAATTCAAAGATTAATTGCATTTAGTTGTAGTATACTCCATTCTTTATGTCAAATACTTCACCTATTTTACTAATAACACTCAAGCTTGTGGCACTAATAGAGGCACCAAACTTCTCCTGTACACTGAATTCATTACATATATTCGTAATTTTGCCTAAGAATTAGTGACATAACTAAATCTCACTGAGAATTAAGATATATTTGGGAAATATATACTATATATTGCACTACTCTTTTCCTTTATTTTATTTTTGAGACAGATTCTTGTTCTATTGCTTAGGCTGCAGTGCAATGGTATGATCTCAGTTCACTGCAACCTCCGCCTCCCAGGTTCAAGCAATTCTCCTGCCTCAGCTTCCCAAGTAGCTGGGACTACAGGCATGCACCATCACGCCCAGCTAATTTTTATATTTTTAGTAGAAATGGGGTTTCACCATGTTAGGCCAGGCTGGTCTGGAACTCCTGGCCTCAAGTGATCCACCTGCCTCGGCCTCCCAGAGTGCTAGGATTACAGGTGTGAGCTATCATACCTGGCCTGAACTGCTATTTTAAGTAGAACCATTGAGGCCATGTGTTATTATATGATGTACAGTTATGTTTATTAGATTTTAATCAAAAGATACTGTTCTCTTTATCATAATAGTGTCCCAGCAAAACATTTGGTGGTTTTGACTCTACAAAGGACCTTCCTGATGATGTTATAACCTTTGCAAGAAGTCATCCAGCCATGTACAATCCAGTGTTTCCTATAAACAATCGCCCGATAATGATCAAAACGGATGTAAATTATCAATTTACACAAATTGTAGTAGACCGAGTGGATGCAGAAGATGGACAGTATGATGTTATGTTTATCGGAACAGGTAAATTTTTAAATTTCAACTGTAAACTTTTTTCCAGAACACTATGTTTAACTGATTAAGTAAAGTTGATCTTTGAACATCATAGGGGTTGGGGTGCCAACTCTCTGTGCAATTGAAAATCCACATGTAACTTTTGATTTCCCCAAAACTTAATTACTAATGGCCTACTGTTGGCTGGAAGCCTTACCTATAACATAAACAGTTGATTAGCTTCACATATTGTATGTCGTATGTATTAGATATTGCATTCCTACAATAAAATAAGCTAGAGAAAAGGAAGTGTTCTGAAAATCATAGGGAAGAGAAAATATATTTAATATTCCTTAAGTGGAATTGGATTGCCGTTGTCTTCCTGTTGAGTAGGTTAAAGAGAAGGTAGAGTAAGAGTTGGCATTGCTCTCCCAAGGGTGGTAGGAGCAGATGAAAATTTGTATATAAGTGGACCCACACTGTTCAAACCCACGTTGTTCAAGGGTCAAATGTATACTAAGAACTGAGGCCAGTTTCTGTAGTTACCTTCAAGGTATAATTCACCTTTAATAAATGAGTAAATAACATGAATATTCTTTCATTACAAATTTATTATCTTTTCAGACAAGCTGAGACATACTAATTTAAAATAAATTCCCTTTTCAGTGAAAAGTTGGTAAGTTTAATCAGGTAAAGCTAATGATTAGGTAAGCAATCAATATTTATAATTGCATCATAACTTTTCTGGCCAGTGGCTTTTTAGAACAAAGATATATGACTCAAGTTCTGCCTTAAATTCTCAAGACATTCAATAATAGTTTCAGAATATTAGTGCAAAATTATCTGAACTTTAAAATTACAATAATGTGAACATTGTCTAGTAAATAAATGTTAGCAATAAAATTTTTTCAGTGTTTCTGCCATACAATGAAAAGAAAAAAAAAATCATTAGAAAAACAACATAATTGATTCAAATAATTCTTAGATACATTTCTATGGACATTTAACAATTCATTTTACTAATTCCATAATTAGAAACAGACTTTTTCAGGTATATTTTAAGAATGAATTCCATTGTTATTATGATATATTATTTTATTTTGTTCCCTGCTCTTTTTAACAGTAATATTATTTTTGAACGTCCTAGTTACAAATCTGATACTTGCTACTTAGGGTCAGATTCCAAGGTAATAAATTTCTAGTCTCCATTAACACTGTTAACTGACATAAATCAATGGGGAACAGAGTGAGTGCTCCACTGAAACCTTGTATAATAACATTTATTTTCCCTTAGTGAGAAACAGAAAAAAAAAAATTGCATTAACTACAGGGGAATGGCGACCATATAGTAAGTGCTTTAAAGACTTAAAGTTTTATAACAAAATTGTGAAATACTTATGTTATCAGGTGTAACAGTGTCAGGTTCTGAGCAATACATTAAAGTCCACTTTTATGAGTGAGAAAGTTTCTCTACCAAATAAAAGAATCTCAAGCAGACCCAGGGTTTCATAAAAGTCAATGAACTGCCAGTATCAATTTCTGGTTATAAATATCCTTAGAACATATAAGAAATAGTATTTCTCTCAGATAAATATTAGTTTATCATTCAACATCAAATTATAATTTCTTTTCTTTTCAGAGTAATTAAGTTTGTTCAGTCATGTCACACTTGCCTTTTCCTTCACCTCTGGCTTAAATGTATTGAGAAGTCTCTCACTGTCAAAGCAACAAAGCTTGCTTCCGGGTATTTGACCAAATAAACCTAATCATGAGCTTTTAATTCCTCTTGGACGCAACGTGTCTTTAAAGGCACCAATTTCATGAGTGTGTTGACTGATGATGTGGATGTCTATCGGTCAGTACAGACCAGGGTCATCTGTCAGCAAAGTAAACTGATTACAGTAATTTTATCTTTTAACTAAGTTGCACATCATAGTATATTGATCCTAGTTGAGTAATCTGATTCAATTTGTGTGAAATTGTTTGAAATACTACTCAGTAAAACTTGATCTGGAAAAGAGATAAAGCTGTGTTTGGGTACCAGAGACCCGATCAGAGGCACTGAGTAGATTAACCTAATTTACCTTTAATCTTTAGTGTTATGAGTAGCCTAAGGTCCTGTAAATATAAAAGGATCTTCTTAAAAGTGTACTTTTTTTTGGTTTAACTTTACAAGGGATAAATTAGCAACCTTTCTTGATCTCATATAACATATCGTGTTGGTTCTCTAAAAATAGTTATCAATGAATTATTTTTCTCATATAATTTGTTCTTCATTGACAAGATTTTCTTCACAATTACTTTGTTGAACTTGATTAAAAGGAACCAATTGAGGCCAACTAGATTTGATCAAGTTTAGTCAGAACTAGAAGGTTGAAGAGTACAATTTTTGAATTTAATAAGCCCCTGTTCCTCATTCCATCAAGGAACAGGAACATACTTGTAATACTGGAAAATTAATAACTTTTAAGCCCAACTTAAAATAAGAGTGACAACCCTTGTTATTAAAACAAGTTGTCTCTTTCAAAAATGCAAATTAGAAAAACAAATAAGGTTTGAAATCTCTATAAAATGTGTTCAATATTTTTATGCTTTTGGCTTCTGAATGTTAAATTTCCTTAATGCTCTAAAATGGAATAACCAAAGTGTGCATTTTTGAAAGACCACAGCAATAAGTAATCCTAGGTGTTTACTTTGAGAAATCGGGTTATTGTCATTCATCACATAATGGCCATTGAGCCATCATTAGGAACTTCTAAGTACTAAAGACTTTTAGATGACAAGATGAGCAACCAGGGCTCTGAAGCTCTGACTACTTCCCTTGCTTGACAACATTCCTTGCATTTTTCATTTATATTGAGTCTTCATAGTAGGACCCTGATTTTGTAATAAAAGTGGAAGAACCTGTCATGACAAACTAATATTATTTTTAGGTTTTGTTTCTGAGACACCAGGCAATTAAGGAGATATTTTTAGAAATAATGAAAAGAATTGATCCAACCCAGGCAATCTCTGTAATAATTATTATATTTTTAAAAATGTATGCAGTCTCATGATAAAACTTCCTTCAAGGCTTAACATATTTCTAAAAATTCAGTCTTTTATATTGAAGTTTGTCTTTATAGTTTACCCTTATACTTTGTCTAACTGCAAGAAATGCATTCAAATATGTATTTTACTCGTGTTTTGACCAAAAAATAAATTAAAAGGAAGACTGATATCAAAGGTTCTTTGTCTGATAAATACATATTTCATTCATTAACACTAAACTCTGTTCAGATCTACTAAACTTGTGGTCTTCTCCCCTCTTTCTTTCAAAGATGTTGGGACCGTCCTTAAAGTAGTTTCAATTCCTAAGGAGACGTGGCATGATTTAGAAGAGGTTTTGCTGGAAGAAATGACAGTTTTTCGGGTGAGTTCTGCTTAATTTCAAGTGTCAACAAGTTCAGTTGTACGTCTTTCCCCCAGGACAGCTGCACACCAAACTTGGTATGGACAAGTAGTCTAGCATACATACCCTTCTAATTAGCTTGTCAATTAGAAAACCAGACACTAGTCAAAATAAACCTTGAAACTTTCAATGCTGGTTAAATCTAAAGATGTAAAGAAATATATTTTTGGCTCATATTTTGTTTTCCCAATGATAAAATATATTATTTACATTTTATATTATTTATGTAAGTTATCTCAATGAACAAACTCTTCCCCACTCCTAAAATCTATTTTACACATGATAGTATAACTGAAATGATATGTAACTTCTATGAATGTACTAAAGGAAATACATTCAGAATGACAGAATAGTGAAGATATTTTAATCAATTTTTAGCTTATGTATGAATTATTTTATATTTTCTTAAAGAAATCATTTGTTAGCAAAAGAAAATTTGAGAGGTCTATATCACTGACAGTAAATTTGTTATAGATTCCTAGTCTACACGCTTAAGAAATGTACAGATATTTGTCCCATTGTCCTGAATCACAGACAGGCCGGGGGAGTTGTATAGGGTTGGAGGAATGGGGGTACAGGTGAGAAGGGCATTGGATGGGTGAAGGGAAAGAGGAGAACTGGAGTAGTCTAACATATACCACATGTCTGTTATTCCTTTTGGGAAGTCAGCTAATAGAAATAGTTTAAATTGAAGCACACCTTGAGATCATTAATGACATATGACGGAAAAATATATGCCTGTAAATGTGTTGTTTGAATTTTTTGATAAAAGAATAGAGCAAACATCTATTGAGACATTTATAACTGCAAAAAAAAACAAAAAACAAAAAACAAAAAAAAACAAACCACACACACACACACACACACCAAAACCGTGTATTAGAAGAAGTTGATAGACAGAAAAATGAGAAAATATCGCTTCTAGTCTGACAACTTCAAGTGATCTCATTTAGTCTTTAGGTGTCTGTGGTAGTTTACCTATGAAATGAATGGGCTTGATTAAAATTTTCAGTTGGTTCAATATTTTAATGGTAAGCAGTTTTCCCAAGATGTCTTACCCCAATACTTACATACCTATATACAATAAGTTATTCTTCACTCTTTAGTAGTATTTTAAAGAAAAAATGAAGTATAATATGGAAAGCTCGTAATACATATTCATTAAACTGGCATTATAATTAACATTGAAACATATAACTGGTGAATTGTAACATAGATGTTTTATGATAACAAGCTACACAATGTTCTACTGGAAAGGGTTTAGACTCTACACTCATATCTACATGACAAATCCATTTGGAACACTTAAACCATTCCTCTGAACTTCACCATCAGTAAAACAGTGAGCATAATATCTATTTCCCCAGGACACTGGAAGACTTAGAAACACTGTAGGTCGTGCATCAAAGACAGTATCAGGCACTTAGCTCAAAATGTCATTGCTAATATAATTTTATTATTTTAGTTTAGCTAAACTGAAAATGAGCTACATTCCCAGTAGCCTTTCCTACTAATTCTTGGTTTAAGTCTTCAAAATAATAAAATAATCATAATTCTATTATGATTTTTACAATCAGGCACATTAGCCTTATTTATTTATAACAATTTGTATGCTAAAGTATCAAAGTGATCTAATTTATCAGTCCAGTATAGAGTGATGACTAATCCCTATCAATCACCATGTCCCATAGGTTACCCCAATGAACACATTGGTACTTTATCTTAGAAATTAACAACAGCAGCTAACAACTATCCAAATGGACTCTATTTGGCCACTATAGAGTATGTTTAGATTTAGAAAACTATACAGGCACTCAGGGGTGGATATATAAATTGCTGTCTTGTCTTTATTGTTACATCTCCAAAACCTAAAATGTCTTTTAAACCAACATGTATTAAATGAGTGAATTAATTAGTATTGATGAAAAAATGAAATACAAGAAATTAAAGAATTTAAGGCCTTCTTCAAGGAGACGATGCTTAAAGTGAGGTGCCCAAGTATGAGAAAAATAAACTAGGAATAGTCACAAGTTATCATCCTGATTCTGCACCATATTATTCTCCAGTAGAAAACCTTTACCAACATATATTTGGAGACGAATTTTGCCACTACTATTGCAAATGAAGTTACAGGAGACACTAAAATATGGTTATCTTAAGAATTTCTAATTTCCAGAATCTCTTACTTTTGCATTTGTCATGGTTCATTTGCATATTTCCTTTCAGTTATAATACATTTTTAAAACAGGGTTCATTAACTAATTTCCACTGTAAATAAATGTATATTAGTAGATATGATGGGACTGGCACAATGCTAAATTCTGGTGATACAGAGATGAACACTATAAAAGTGGTCTCTGACTTCATGCAGCTCAAAGACTATGATGTGTTATCAATCTCAGTTTCTAGGACTTACTTTACTACCTATTAATGCAATTACATTTTATTTTGTAGAATTGTATCATATCACGACATTGTAAAAATAAGGTTATTTTTTATTATTTAATTATTTTCTGATATTATGAATTAGAATGTGCATAATTTTGCAGTGATATTGTATTTTAGTGAATTTTTATTATTTGTATCTCCAGGGATTTTAAGTTTATATTTCACATCTTGGCTATGTTGTTTAGTACATTAATAAGAATTTTAATTTAAAAAGGTGTTAATTTAAACTGACCTACTAAATGACTTTTAACAAAATTACGAAAATTATGAGATGTTGGAAATCAACAATCTTGCGAGTATAGTCATGCACTGCATAACAACATTATGGACAAGAATAAATCCCACATATGACAGTGGTCCCATAAGATTATAATGGGCCTAAAATTTCCTATTGCCTAACATTTTCAATAGTTTACTTTCTGTTGTTATTTTACATTGTACTCCTTCTACTTATAAAAAATTAATTATAAAACATCCTCAGGCAGATCGTTCAGGAGGTATTCCAGAAGGTAGCATTGTTATTGTAGGAGATAATGTGTTATCTCCTATAATATAGAGATATCAAATATATGTGTTATTGACCCTGAGGTCCTTCCAGTAGAGCAAGATATGGAGGTGAAAGACAGAGATATAGATAGATGATCCTTACCCTGTGTAGGCCTAGGCTAGTGTATGTGTTTATGTCTTCATTTTTAACAAAAGGAGTTTAAAAAGTAAAATAATAATAACAAAATTTAAATACAATAATAGTTCATAGAACAAGAATATAAGGAAAGAAAACATGTTGGGACAGGTGTATAATATGTGTTTTAAGCTACGTGTTTTTACAAAAGAGTCAAAAAGTTTTAAAAATTCGTTTATATTGTAAAAAATTTACAGAAAGCTAAGATTAATGTATTACTGAAGAAAGAAAAATGGTGACTACAAAGTCTACAGTGGTGCATAGCAATGTCCTAGGCCTTCACATTCACTCACCACTCACTACCTGACTTGACCAAAGCAACTGCCAGTCCTGCAAGCTCCATTCATGAGAAATACCCTACACAGGTGTACCATTTTTAAATCTTTTCGACCATACATTTATTGTACCTTTTCTATGTTTAGATACACAAATACTTACTATTGTATTATGATTGCCTAAAATATTCAGTACAGTAGCGTGCTATACAGGTTTGTATCCTAGGAGCAACAGACTGTATCATCTAGCCTAGGTAGTAGGTAAGTGTACTTTATGATTTTTCACACAATGACAAAAATCACGTAATGATGTGTTTCTCAGAATGTATCTCTGTCATCAACCCATACATGATGGTACGAGTATTTAATATCTATTAGATTTTTTTTTTTTTTTAGCTTTTTGCAGTTTCCAGAGAAATACATAACCGACTTATACCTTTGATAGCTATTAGATGACATTTGTGTAGCATTTAAGATATCATGCAGTGGCTCACGTCTGTAATTCCAGCACTTTGGGAGGCCGAGGCGGGCGAATCACGATGTCAGGAGTTCCAAACAAACCTGGCCAGGATGGTGAAACCCCATCTCTACTAAAAATGCAAAAAATCGTCTGGGTGTAGTGGCAGGTGCCTGTAATTCCAGCTCCTCAGGAGACTGAGGCACAATAATCGTTTGAACCTGAGAGATGGAGGTTGCAGTGAGCCAAGATTGCACCACTGCACTCCAGCACTGGTGATGGAGTGAGACTCCATCTCAAAGAAAAAAAAAATGTTTCATTATTATCAATCTGTTACAATTAAATGCAAATGAATACTATTGTGCTGGCATGGAAATGCTTGTTTCGGACTTTAAAATTTTGGAAAAAGATTGTGCGTGAACAATATTCCTTTGATAGAAAACCATTTCAGTTCTCTTCTGTAGTCTCTGCTATGCATTATTGTCATTATTATTTCTTTGGCACTCAAGTAGACAAAACATATTTGGGCAGAGTTTAGAGAAATATTTACTTTCCACATTCTATTCTATCAGGCAAAGTTCATACATATATTGTGGTCTAGCAATTGGAATATTTCACTGTCAAACTTTGTTTAATTTTACAGTGGGAAGGAAGAAAAACCCCACAACACATTAAAGCCATAGCTATATACAGTGAAATAAGCAGACAAATTTTACTGTTTCTTTGTTTCTATTTGAGCCATGTAAGGCAATCCATTTAAAATAAAATACTATAAAAAAGGTCAGGGATTATTTGACAAGGTAAATAGAACAGTTAAAGATTTAGAGTAGTGGTAGTATCTGATATTCTTGGATTTTATTAAAGACATTTAATGATATCCAACCAGTTAATTTTACCATATTATCATCTTCACGAGACCATGTTCATTACGTGTTCTTAACAGAATGAATAACCAAACCTCATATAAATACATGAATTAAAACCGGTACTACACCCATTCCCATTTTGAGTTGGTTTCAGGAAAACACCCTGACTAATCATACATATTCCAGTGGTTTCAGTTATATCCAATATACTTTTATTTGGGGTGAAATCAAATCTCGATCAGAGTATAGAAAGAAAAATATTCCTTAGTAATGAACATTTTCATTTTTGAGTAAAATTTTTAATAAGTAATAAGAGGTGAAATAAAACTGGCACTGGTATAGGACTCTAGAAATGACTTTGATTTGCTATAAAATACCCTAAATGACATTAAAGTACTAAGAAACAAGCCTAATTCCAAAAATGATTTGCAATCATAAACCTGAATTTCAATCGTATTTATTATGTGATTCTGAACACGTTAAAGTCAATTGAGCCTCAATTTTTTCGTCTGACAATAAAGACTGTGATTATAAATACTTTTAAAAAGTGTTTTGTTTTAAAATTAAGATTACTAGTAAAGGCTGGGTGCGGTGACTCATGCCTATAATCCCCGCACTTTGGGAAGCCCAGGCGGGAGGATCACGAAGTCAGGAGTTTGACACCAGACTGATTTTTCAACATGGTGAAACCCCGTCTCTACTACAAATACAAAAATTAGCTGAGCATGGTGGCGCATGCCTGTAATCCCAGCTACTCAGGAGGCTGAGGCAGGAGAATCGCTTGAACCTGGGAGGTGGAGGTTTCAGTGAGCTGAGATCACACCACTGCACTCCAGCCTGGGCGACAGAGTGAAACTCCGTCTCAAAAAAAAAAAAAAAAAAAAAAAAAAAAGATTACTAGTAAATGGTAGCTATTGTTAACTAGTTATACAAATGAAAATCTCTTTTAAAATGCTTGAAAATTCCATACATATACCTTGTTGTATAAAAATACTCAGAAGATACAAAAGCCTAATTTATGTTGATTTCTATTTAACTAGTCAGTTTGGGATTTTCTTTCCAGTACAATCAAAGAGGGTTTAGTTTTGAAACTGAAAGGTTATATCAAGTTGCAATGCTCTTAGGACAGTGGGCTTTATTTATAGTTCTACCGAATGCATGGAATTGCAAGGCAGTTACATTGATAACACATTTTAAACCCAATTTGTGAAATACTCCATGAACAGCTGAGCAGACAAATGAAAGAGTTTAATTTTTGTTCAAATGAAAACATAAATGATACTTTCCTAGCCTAGTCTATTAACTCATTCTAAAAAAGTGTCCTTGTGTTTAGCATCCAACAGGCTGTGTCAGAATCTCCTGGGATCAGCAGGTTGAAAAGCTTTGCAAGTGAGAAAGTTTAATAAGGACTAGATTAACATATCTGAAAAAAATTGTAAATTGGAGTCATAGAAAGCCTTGAAAAGATGCTAAGTTTTAATTTTATTTTTACTTGAACACCAATTAAATGCAACTGAAACCAGTTTCATGAAAACATGCTTATGAAGCTACATCTGTTTTAAATGGAAGTCATATTCACTACCCGCTATTTCTCAGAAAAAAATCCCCATAGCTTATTTAAATGAATGTCATCTTAATATATTGTCTATTAAAATTCAACCACAGACAGCATATAGTTCATCTTATTCCAAACTGTTATTAATTTCCTGGTCTAAATAATAAATAAGGTTCCTTTAATTAATGGATTCTAGAATCTTAAGAACGTTAAAATCTTAAGATGACACAATGGAGTCTGTTATGTACTAGGGTTTCTTTTATGTTTTACAATTCATAAATGAAATATTTTTTATCTATCTTATAGATATTTGTTTTTTGTATTATTAAGGAACATGAAATGTATAAATATTAATCGCCTTCATTTTTGAAAGTACTTAGAGCTAGCTAATTTCACTTCAATTACATTAGCTGTTAATACTTCTCTGCCTAAGAAACACTTTCTTTGAAATTTGATTGTAAACTTTACGTCATAAAAGTCTTCATGAAATAAGCTCCTTAATAACCGCATAACTATTTTTCATGTGAAATTGTTGGAATGAAAGAAGTATCTGTGGAAAATTTTCCTTACTCTTCTAAATTTTCTGTTTTGGTTATTGATTCTAATATTATACAAACCTAAATACAGTCTTCAACTTTTTTTTTAAGGCTGAATATCCATGATACGTTGTGCCCTTAGTTTTTGAGTTGAGGCTACTAAATTCTAAAGATTATATCTCTGCATAGAAAAAGTTGATAGACATTCCTTTCATCATAGTTGTCTTTATGATTGATAATTTTTGTGTAAAATTATTATATTTAATAATTAATATAATTCATTTAAGCTATAAAAATTGGAAACTATGGAAAATCTCTAAATTATACCATTACATTAATGTACCTCCTAAATCATTTCTTTCATTTGTGTCTCAGGCAGATTGTCTTAAATTTGTTAAGAAAATTCTGTTCTCAGCTCATCCATCAGGTTTGAAGTAGAGATTTGCAGTTCTATAGCACATAGGGAGTAATTAAAAACACAAGAGTTGGGAGGCTGAGGTGGGTGGATCATGAGGTCAGGAGATCGAGACCATCCTGGCTAACACACGCTGAAACCCCATCTCTACTAAAAATACAAAAAGAAATTTAGCAGCGCTTAGTGTCGGGTGCCTGTAGTCCCAGTTACTTGGAAGGCTCAGGCAGGAGAATGGCGTGAACTGGTGGGGCGGAGCTTTCTGTGAGCCGAGATCACATCACTGCACTCCAGCCTGGGCGACAGAGACTGCGTCTCAAACAAACAAACAAACAAACAAAAACACAAGAGCTTACTAGGGAAGAAAAACGGCATCCAAAGGAGAGTAGAAAGGAGTAGTCAAGGAACAGTAAATATGTTAGGAGTGGCTGGAGGATGAGAAGAAGACTGTTAAAGGTCATTAAGGAATAATTAATAAAGAATCCCAAGGCATAATGGAATTTATTAGAGGAAGCAGTCAAGAAAGAATAAGTCATCAATAGTAACATATAAAACAAAGTCTAATAATAATAGTTATGGATACAGAAAAGTGTCCTATCAGCAATACCCAGTTCATTGGTGATTTCTGCTTCTGAAGATAGTAGGCCACCTCTCTAGAATAAAAGTTAGACTCAGTGGGTTGAGCAGGGAAGGCATTGGATGAGAGATGAACAAGCAAAAGCAGTGAGTGTAGACTATTCTAAATTATTTTTGAAGAAATTCCAGCTAAGCTATAAGAAACAAAGAAAGACTTAATAGAACGGCTATCTTTATCTTAAATATAAATTAAGTGGAAGAAAGAGAGTATAGTGAGGTAAGTTGAAGAGAGGAGAGAAAGAGGAACATTGATAAAGAATTCGTTCATTCATTTATTCATTCATGCAAATATGTATTAAGAACTTGTAAATACCAGGAATAATTCCAGGTGCTAGGGATCTGGCTGTGAAATAAACAGCCAAAATCTCTGTCCCAAATTGAGGGGGACAGGCAATCGGAAAGACACATGAGATGCCTCAGCTGCCTCCTCACATCCTTTCACCTCACTTCTGATTCCTATGAGGAATCTTTTCTTTATGCCCCAGCAGGCCAAAAAACAAGCTAGAGTCACAGCTGGGGCTGTGGGAGACTTTACCCCCTGAGAGCATGGAATGAGGAATGGAATGAATAAGTATTTTTCTTGGTACAAACCTCAGTGGACAATTTGGAGAGTCATTGTCAACTATCCTCAGATTTTTTTTCTTAGTATTGACTTCCATAATACACTTTTTAATTGATTTTTTCCACCTTCTCAATCCTCAATTCTTTACTCTTGCCCCAAACCTGCAAACAAGATTTTATCTCAGATTCTGCTTTGGGATGTATGAAGAAACTTACAAGACAAAAAAATGAATTATATGTATCTATATAAAATTTATTGATTATTAAGACATATTAATAATATATTATTAGATAATATGTGTATGCATATATATACATATATATATAACCAGTAATAAGCACTAAAAAGAAAAACTAAAGCAAGGAAATGAGATGGAAATGTGTGTGTGTGCATGTGGGTGTGGGTGTATGTGAAAGAGAGAGAGACGAGAGAGGAAGAGAGGGAGGAGAGATTTGAATAAACACTATATACCAAGCACATTTGTAATGTGTTTTACATGTATTAATTCATTCAGTCTTCTCACCAACCCTATAAGAGGCACCAAATGAGAAAACTGAATTCCAAAAAGTTTACACACTTTGCCTCATACTGCATTTCTGGCCAGATTTGAATCACAATTTGAGACCTAGCAGTTTGGCTCCAGAGTCCAACTCTTCACACTTAATTTAGTAGCTTCAGTCACCTACACAGTGAAGTCTTTTAAGATCCTTCATTGCACCTAAGCATCTTTCTTATCAGACCTCTCAGAAACCCACAAACAGTCTCTGTCTTCTCATCATGTTTGTCTTGAATGAAAGATACAGCCTGCAGCACAGTTCGTTGACAGTGAACCTAAAGGATGTAAACTCATGTGTTCAGTTATATAGGCTTTTGGTAGTCTGCCTACATCAAAGAACACAATTTATTTATGCAAGCCTATACACATTCATGATAAGCTCCAGATAGAACAATTAATGAAGTGCATTGGTGAGCGTTACTTCTCTAGTTATTACTCCCTAACCTGTTGATAGACATTAAAGAGATTATATTCTCTGGCAAAGACCTGGGTGTAAGTCCTTGCACATGAAACCATGTTTTTCATAATAATGAAGTAATCTCATCCCACCTGAGCTCTTGTAGTCCTTGTTAGCTGGAAAGTGACCTACTCTCATCAGCTGTCATTGGTGTTGTTAGGAATGAGGCTGGCACTCTCAGCTAAGGCAGCGTTCTCCAGTTGAACAGAACAATTTTCACAGAATACCAATATCAGAAAGGACCACTCTGACACCATGATGAATCAAGATAAAAGCAAAACCATTTTGTAATCACGTCCACAGACAAAAACATGAACATTGTCCAAACCACAAAAATGACCATATATACCCTATCCTGCCTATCACGAGTTATTGCTACTTCTTCACCAGTCACAGCTTTAGCCTTACTTTGTTCTTCCCTTCCAAATGATGTATGAAGACACTTAACCATAGAATTACCCCTGCTTTTTGACAACATCCAAGGTAGAACAAAACTCTACTTCCTTGAACCCTCCCTCAATCACCTAACACAAGTTCAAAACATGTTTTTTCCAACACCTTCACACTGTGCTCATTGCGCAGGCTCGTGTTTTCTCTTATATTTTAGCAAGCAATAACCCCAACTTGGTCAACTACAGGTATGTAGACTGTATGACATTGACACAATCTTATTGCCTGCTCCACATATTTAACCCTTATCTATGCAGTTTCTTTCATGTGTCTTATTTCCCAATCACATTGCTTCTTGTGGACACTGAAGTTCTCTCTCTCTGAAAACTAATAGCAGTGCCTTGAGTTAATTAACTAATAGCTGACTGTTCTAATTGACCAAACACTTCACATATTTCTTTTTCTCCTTTAGGAACCGACTACTATTTCAGCAATGGAGCTTTCCACCAAGCAGGTACTATCATTATGTATTACCATTGATATCCAATATTTTGTTAATTCTTGTGTTTCAAATAGATACATCTATTTATTTATTAAATTTCACAGATTTGTTAACAATTGTACAAAAATACAGGAGAAAACAGATATCATTCTTACAATAAGCTAGTAGATTAGAAACTGAAGATAGTTTTCATTGCCCTCATGTTTTGGATCAATCTCATCTGTGTTCTATAAACATATTTTCCAGATCATTATTTGTTATAAATTTTTACTTACAGCATATTTTGGTCATTTTAATATAATTTACTCAATACTCAATAATAATTTTCATCTTTTCTGATTATATATATGTGTGTGTGTGTGTGTGTGTATACACTGAAATAGCATTGTGATATTTCAGGAATAAAATAATTATAATTGATTCTTACTTTGCAAATAGAAACAAAAATGCATTTTTAGAAGCTAGTAAAATTATTCACTGGCTATATGTGTTTGGAGGACCTTGACTTCAAAGTTAATTTTACTTTTCCAGTAGTATTGTATGCTAGAGAAAACAAATTGTGCATTTAACTTTGCCTAAATATCAAAGGAAAAAAAAAAAGGTCACTGCCAAATAAGTTCTAAAACTTCATGAATTCAAAGATTAAGGGCAGCATGTTAATAGTCTTTCTATTCATATCGAATAAATGCTTTGGCAAGACGCTTCAGAAAAGTCAATTGCTTCTAAATACTGTGTAATATGTGTAAACAAATATAGTTTTAATATCTAATAAATTATATTTTCTCCATAAATGTTACCTAGACTTTCTTCTGTCAGTATATCAATGGTAACTTAAAAAAAAAAAAAAAAAAAAAAAGCAGAAAACAAAAACAAAAACAAAAAAAAGTAGAAAAAGCCAGAATGAAGTAGGGTGTGCCTCACTTACTGGAGTAAAAACTTATATACACAATTGTAAAGTGAGAATCATTTGGCAAATCTTATTTCTGAACCATTTATATGTTTTATCTCTGACCATACTTTATCCCTTGAACAAGACATTAAATTACTCTGCCAGTAAAATTCAGTGTGCATCCTTTCCCCACACAGACATATGAAAATAGATTGATAATCTCCAAGATATTTAGAGCAACCCAGAGAACAGATATGATTGACCTGATACTGTTATCTAACACTGCATAAGTATGTGTTCACCTGTTCTTGTAATCTAAAAATTGTTAGAGGTTGGCAAATAAATCTGGGGATTTCCAGGATGGAAGCTAGACTGGGATATTCTTTCCTGTAATGATTTTTAAAATTATTTATTTATTCTCTGCTAAGCCTCATTGTCAATCTTAATTACACTAAATCTGCATCTATTTTTGTAAACCATTTATTTCTGTTTTACATTTTTAAAGCTACTTAAAAATTACATATTAATTCAACATTTTACTGACAAAGACAAACAATCTATCAATTTAAAATACCGTGAGAGAAGAAAGTGTCTTTTTCCTTTATTTTCCATTACTGGAGGAAATGATTTGATTTCGTTCAGATGTGACTCAATTTCATTCACACTTATGGGCTTATGGGCATTTTTAAAGTGAGATAGTAGTTTCAAGAGAGACAAGTAGTGTTTCAAGTAATTTTCTGGATAAATGAACCCATCTCCTCCTATACCCCACACTTTGTTAAGGAGGATAGTGAGAAAGCCTGTGGTGATGTTCAATTGGGCAGAAAAAGCACATCAGGTTACTTACTAGTGACTGGTTTCTGCTCAATGGTGCCTAAAGGCTTACCCTATATTTCATGTGGATAGCATAATTATTTTTGCACTTCATTAATAATACTGCAAAATTATGGTAAAACGAACATGACATTGAGTTATAGTTACTTTTGGCATTTTATCGCACTTCAGGTTTTTGTTATAATAATTTCAGTTGCCATATTTTGGTTTTCTATTCTTTGCACATACTATTTCTCTGTTTTTCCCTAAAGGAACGTGACATAATTAGATATTGTTATTTAGGTAATAACACTTTTCCTACTTAAATGTCATATTCTTAAAAAAAATCTATAAATATATATTTTGTTCATGCTTCTTAGAAGTTATTGGCCAAACATAGAGATCCTTTGACTGTGGGACTAACTTGATGAGTAGCTTTCCTAAACAGTTGCAAACACAATGTACGGATTGACATGTCCATATACTGAAAGTGCTTACCTTCATTAGTGTGTAAGTTCATTTTTAAAAAAGGAGGCTGTGAAAGAAAGATGAAAGAAAGAAAGAAAAAGAGAAAGAAAGAAAGAAAGAAAGAAAGAAAGAAAGAAAGAAAGAAAGAAAGAAAGAAAGAAAAGAAAGAAAAAGAAAAAGAAGAAAGGGAGGGAAAGAAAGAAAAGGAGAAGGAAAGCTTAACAATACTTAATCTATTTTTCCCAAAGAATTTAACCATCATTTCCTAATTTGTCCTGGTTTATAGCAAAATTCAATACTATAATAAAAGTTGAATATAGCAAAATATTGAGCACTTAGTAATATACACTGTAATTTCATTTTTCCATGTAGTGAAATGGAATAATAATATTAATGAAGATAAATATTTCCACAATGGTCTAGATTTTATTGTATTACATTTTCCCTAATTTACTTTGCTTGTAATAAGGTATAAGTTAGTTGGTGAGTTTTAAGCAGGGAACTATTTTCTATGTAAACACTCCCTATAACCTTAATATTTTCTTAGATTACCATAGGTACTTCAGTTCAGTCTGCATTCAACTTATCTGGTTACTTATACATGCAGTTTATAAATGAATGTCTTTGGAAATGCAATTTTATTTATGTTCATTGTTAGCTATTAGAAAATGTGTAGTATTGAAAAAGCATATCATTGTTCAGAGACCGACTTTTCTAAAACTTATTTTTTATTTAGAGAAACTAAACTTATTTAGAGAAACTAAAATACACTTTTGATGTCTTTTCAATGTATACCATTACATGTTTCAGTATTTATTTAAGTTTTATTTAAGGCTTACTACAATGATTGAATCCTCTAGTGCAAGAAAAGAGAGCTATGGTACCAATAACAGTAAATGTGGAGAAAGTGCAAAATAATTTTATTTCATTTTGTGCTTACATAAATTTGCAGCTAATACGCTACATTGGCTCAACTTTGTTAAAGGCATTTTAAAGCTTGTACTGAAATCCTGAATAGTAGAAAAACAATTTTTTAAATCTTCCATATTCTGGTTCTTTCAATACCACCAATTTCATTGAGAATAAATGTATTGTAGAATGTTTATCTGAATGCATACTTTAAAGACCTGTTAAACATGCTCATCTTAATAAGGAAGTTAATTCTTAGAAAAAGTATATGAATAGCAGAAGATCACACAGGGCGTTAATGGGCAACGAGACCTAGAATCCGGGTACCTTCATGCTCTACCCTATGCTTCTTCCAAAACACCTCAGCTTTTGGTTTGGCAGACTGCACCAGAGTGCACTTAGTTCCTCTTTTGAAAGATGTTTTTGAAGGGTAGTTATTTAGTAGTCTTTTTAAAAGTAATCTTCCTGGAGGTAGTGCAAGAGCAAGACAGTTCTTGGGGTTGAGCCCAAAGTTTTTTCAAATGTAAGCACCAAAATTTTGCCCCTTCCCATATCATAGGAAAGGGCACATTCCATCACAGGCAATACAATAGGGTACTGAGAAGTCAGCAGCAATGATTCCTGCCTCTGGCCGATGTGGAACACATGGTAATAAAGACATTTTGGTGTATGAGTATTATAAACAGTAAAGGTAAAAAAGCAAACTTGCAAAGACAAAGCTACAAAACTGTAGCTTTAAACATTACATTGGTTGGTATATTACTGTCTTCATCTTCCCTTTGTTTTACACTTAATAAAAGACATCTGTTTCAGTCAAATATTTAGAACTTGCTCTTGCTCCATTTTAAACTGCCATCTTGTCTAGAAGGTCTTTAAAGAAATTATCAATAAAGGGACGATTTTTTAAACCCTTCATTTATCTCTGAGAAGTTATATATAAATAAACTCTTTTTTAAGAGAAAAAGAGATTTAAAAAACAAGATAATTTTTGTCACAACAGTAAATTCTTTCCACAGCAACAACTATATATTGGTTCAACAGCTGGGGTTGCCCAGCTCCCTTTACACCGGTGTGATATTTACGGGAAAGCCTGTGCCGAGTGTTGCCTTGCCCGAGACCCTTACTGTGCTTGGGATGGTTCTTCATGCTCTCGCTATTTTCCCACTGCAAAGAGGTAGGAACAATATTCAAAATAAAAGAAATGTTTGCTAGTTATCCTATCTGATTCCAAGCTTGAAATAGCTTTCTTCAAATAAGTGCATCAACTCAACTTTTTCTAATGAATAAAAAGATGTGGGGGCAGAGGGAGGGGCTTGTTTTGTTTTTTTTCTCTTTTCTTCAAATAGTTAAATCAGAAAAAAAGTCACAGAGAAAGTCATGAACAGAATCTAGACTGAGCCTTGTCCCTTTAGACCAACATACTCTGTTTTCCAAACGTGTTCTTCTATTTCTATAAAGCAACATTCTGTCTCATTTTTAAACTTTAATAAGGCAATTTATGTCTCTGGATGAACAGAAAATGATCAGAGAAAGGAATTTATTTTCCTTTATAGTCTTAGGTAATACACAGGTGCCTAATTATAAAAAGTCCAGAATAATTTATTTTTACTTTAAAAAATATTACATTTTAATATGTGATATATGTAATTTTGATTAACATCCCCAAATACGTCTATTTGTTTCAAGAAAATTTAAGTATTATATTATTATAGTATCACCTCGCATTTGCAGTATTTGAACTTGAAACATAAAACCATGTAATAAAATATCTGTGCATATGCAATATATATGTATATATGTATGCATATATGTATATATGTATATACACACACATAATATATGTATACACACATATACATATATATATTATTATTATTATTATTTTGAGATGGAGTCTCGCTCTGTTACCAGGCTGGAGTGCAGTGGCACGATTTCGGCTCACTGCAACTTCTGCCTTCCAGGTTCAAGCAATTCTCCTGTCTCATCCTCCCAAGTAGCTGGGACTATAGGCATGCACCACCACGCCCAGCTAATTTTTGTATTTTTAGTAGAAACAGGGTTTCACCATGTTGGCCAGGATGGTTTCGATCTCCTGACCTCGTGATCCACCTGCCTTAGCCTTTGGGAGGGATTACAGGGATTACAGTCGTGTGCCACCGTGCCCGGCATATATATACATATATATCTCTTAAATATACTCTTGATAATACTTAAAAGTATTTTTTGGACATGATTGAATAAAAGTTGCTAAGATAACTCTTCCTTCATTTGCCTTCATTTGACAAAATAGCCCTTTCAACAGCATATCCTTTACTACTCACTGAAGGATGTCTTTCTCTATCATTATTTAGCAGGGTTTAGGAAATGAGAATGGTGGACGAAATTAACATACAGTATCTCATTAATATGAGCCCAAAGATTAACAGCATGTATATCAACCTATTGAAACATAAAATGAAAACCAGCTTTATGAAACCTCTGCATTTAGAAGCAATATAATTTGATTTATTTATTGTTTATTATAGCTATTTTATTCAAAGAAGTCATGAATGTAGATTTTTATAGCTAATGAAGTATGTCCTACAACATTTGTATCAACTTGAATATTTGGTAAAATATTTGACCAAAGAAATGGCCCTAATGCCTACTTAAATCTTCTGATTACACACTTTAGATAACATTGACTGAGTGTAGAAAAATCTACAATTTAGTCTGTTACATAATCAGTCCAATGGATTAAAACACAGTATCCTGTTAATAATATTAAATCTATAGGCAGTATTATATAATATAAGAAATAGAATTATTAAACCTTCAACATTCAGAATTGAGGTAACATGTTTGTATTACTTTTATATAAACATTCATTTTGTTGAAATTTCAAATTTAAAATAAATCTTATTGTGGAGATAATGTCTTTTGATTAAAGAAACTGTAGGTAATTTAAGGAGTAGTGATATGCAGTCTTTACAGCAGTGAAATTAAATTTTTTAAGATTAAAAGTTAATGCTTCTCAAAAACGTTTTACTCTAGGTGGCTTTTATTTTACTTAAAAATGTGGAATTCAGTCTGACGCCGTGGCTCACACCTGTAATCCCAGCACTTTGGGAGGCCGAGGCAGGCGGGTCACAATGTCAGGAGTTTGAGACCAACCTGGCCAGCATGGTGAAACCCTGTCTCTACTAAAAATACAAAAATTAGCCATATGTGGTGGCAGGTGCCTGTAATCCCAGCTATTTGGGAGGCTGAGGCAGAATAATTGCTTGAACTTGGAGGCAGAGGTTGGAGTGAACTGAGATTGCATCACTGCACACTCCAGCCTGGGCTACAGAGCAAGACTGTTTTGAAAAAAAAAAAAGTGGAATCCATGTTTGAACTAAAATGAGTATTATTTCTTCTTCATGAGAAAGTTTATAATATTATATAATTTAGTAATAATCTATTTGAATTTTAAGCTTTTCTTAATAAGGAAAGAGATAAAAAGAAAATCATAAACACATCTATAATAAGTTAAAACCTATATGTTATTACATATTTTAAAAGTATTTATTGTATACCTACAATTCAAGATTGAAGGAATTTTCATTAGCACATTTTTGTTATGCCTTACGGATTTTACTTAATCCAATTTCATGAGTGACACTCTGTCTTTAAAAAGGATGTTTAGAAGTCTCATGATTTATATATTCTTTGTGATGGCATTTTTCAAAAGCTTAAATGGCAGTGAAAAATGCCTTCCCAAATGCTTTGTGGTTTGTGTTTCACAAGTTCTCTTGTTGGCTCAATTTTGAAATGTGCAACATCTGTTTGATTGTTTCACTAATTCTACAAATAGAAATCTATAAATACTTTAGACTTCTAAATTTATGAATACAGTAACAAATTCCATATTTGCAATTCTCAATGGACTTTGTGAGAGCTCTTTTTAGGGATGGTAACTAATTTTGCAGCAAAACAATACCCATTAAAATAGCAGCAGCAAACAGTTGGGCAAGTGTCCCCCAATCTTTTCCAGTCTGTTACACATAGCCAGTCTCCATTTTTAGCCTCTTCCTGGAACTTCACATCTTTTTTGCACCACAATGACTAGAGCCTACCTCCTCCTTCCCAGGCAACCATTAGCAAAACGTAGAGAAAGGAAACTCACGATGTGCTGCAGCTCACATGTGATCTGAGGATAGAATGTAGAAGAAATTGTTTTTTATAAGCAAACTTTGCTTTTCTCTTAAATGTAAGTTCATCTATTCTCTCTTTCATTCCTCTGGCAAGAGGAAGCCTTGCCTTTAAGTTCAACATTTATTGTTGCTTTTATTCACTTCACAGGTAAATTGGTTTGCAATCATAGCTGTATGATCATAAAAGAAATGGTTTTAAAAAAGAACAGGTCGATATAACAACCAAGAAAAGAAATTTTAAAACTAGCTTAAAAATATAATTTCTAGTCTTAATATAAAATTCAGCAAAAGTCTATTTAAGGAATTATGTATAAGCATTCAGAGAAAGAGAATATTCATGTGAATTATAATTTTCAAACTTATTTCTTCATTAATAATCAGAAAAAGTTTAATTCCTTTTATTGAAAAAAAAAATGGATTATTATTTCAAATGTTGTGCTTTTTCCACAGAAGTTAAGCCTTGAGTTTCTAGACATTAGATTGTTATTGATTGACATCTGGTCATGAAAAAGCCATGAATTCTCTGTTATCACTATTTTAAAGACTTTTAATACGTTGTTAGTATATTTGGATCTTGTTTCCCATTTTGATTATCTTGGAGACTGCTCTTACAGGTATAATGAACTGTTTTTAAAAAAAGTCTTTTGGTTGGATGTAGATTCATCTGTTCCTGTAAGTTCCTAGAGTCTATGATATCTATATTTTTTTAAATTTTTCTTCATTCTTATGACAAATTCCTAAAATGGAAAAATAAGGATACAATAAGACCTTTTAAATGCAATTGTTTCAGACGCACAAGACGACAAGATATAAGAAATGGAGACCCACTGACTCACTGTTCCGACTTACAACACCATGGTAAGTCACATTTTTCATCTTTCAACCTGCTAAGACCAGGCTAAAATCCTAAGTAATAATGCATATTCACGCACATGCATGCAATGTATGCATCTCTCCCGGAATACTTAAAGAAATGCAGCCGAAGAGAAATAAAATCTTACAGAAAGTAAATGCTAAAGAACACAAAACATTGGCCGGGCGCGGTGGCTCAAGCCTGTAATCCCAGCACTTTGGGAGGCTGAGACGGGCGGATCACGAGGTCAGGAGATCGAGACCAACCTGGCTAACACGGTGAAACCCTGTCTCTACTAAAAAATACAAAAAATTAGCCGGGCGTGGTGGCGGGTGCCTGTAGTACCAGTCACTTAGGAGGCTGAGGCAGGAGAATGGCGTAAACCAGGGAGGCGGAGCTTGCAGTGAGCTGAGATCCGGCCATTGCACTCCAGCCCGGGTGACAGAGCAAGAATCCGTCTCAAAAAAAAAAAAAAAACAAAACAAAAAAAAAACACTGAATTACGTTTTATTATCATGAATTTTGTTTTATTATGATGATAAATTCAAAATTTTAGATGCTTACAAGGTTTAAAGCTCAACTTTCTTATATTAACAACAAGAAGCCATGTGCAAGTACTTCATTTTGCATATAGTAGCAACCTGAGATGAGTAGGCAATGGAAATTTTCATTAAAATATACCAAAGAAAAAAACTATAGTCTTAAAATATGCCTTACAAATGATTCTTTTCTATGCTCATGATATAAATCTAATATATCATTACTGGGCATTCTAGTCAAGCAGAAGATAATGTGGGTATCCTTACACTGAATTACTAGTTGGGTACTCCCTTACACTGGGCATTTTATACCAAATTCATTTTTTGCTTCCTAAAAGATGTCAAAGCATATTTAATGTCAAAGTTGCTTAGTAAATGCAGAAACATCAACCAACGTTCACTTAAAATGGAGTAAAATTGTAATGATGCCCCACTTTCCATAATTCAAACATTATGCCATATTATTATGGAAATAATAATGAGGTTATGCTTCCCTCTGCTGGGGAAACTTATCAATGACAATACTGCTAATGAACATAGTTAAAAATGGCTGAAATGTACAATGTAAACATTGTCACTTAACATAATTATTCTATTAATTTTTTGATGCCATTTATTCTAAAAGTAGTTAATATTTATCAGTTAATTTTTCTTTGATTTACTAATTCTATGTGTGGAATATTCCTGTTTATGAATTTTAAGAAAACATTACCATACATAGCACCCCAGCATACATTCCAAAACTTACTTTCTAAAATTCAGATCCCCTGTGGCATAAGCTGGATGGGTTGGTATTTGATTTTTGAATGCTCACAGGATTGTTTGGGGAATCCTAATACCAGGAGACAGGTAACCACGAATGAAGCCAGTGTTTCGGAACCACTTTGCTTACAAATTTTCTCACCAGGGACTTTCCTATCTGTGATTATCTTCACTATACATAAGAAAGATACCACAAAACTGGAGTAAATGTTATGACTGTCCCTGCATTAGTATGGTGCATTTATTGAACACTTTCCTTAATTTTTTTCAAATGGCATATTTCAATCAGATCATAAAATATTTGCTAGTCTTTCATTAATCTATTTCATGGGAAAATATTGAATTATGATCAGCACCATTCCAGCAATGTAATATTTTGAAATATTAATTCATTACACTAAATAATCTATTTGCCTACATGTGGAGAGTTAATGATAACTACTGGAAGTAAAAGAATCAAGAGAATGTAACTGAATCAATCAGACATTAATCTCCATGTCAAAATGAAACATTATTTTGCTCATTGTATATTTCTAGGTTTATATCGATACAACATTATGAGTATTGTAGATAACAAATATTTGTTGACTGAATGATCCAAAAATTTCAAGTTATAATCTAGATACTTGTATTGTTACTTTGGTTTTTCAGTAGAGATTTGAACTAATTGCACTTATTGATTTTTGTAAAAAATACCTTATGTCATACATTAACATGTAAGGTTAATATAATGTTATTATTAACAGCATTATATTCAAAAACAAAATCTCTCTTAGGAAGCATCATTATGAACTTATCAATTAGCTAATGAATATTGATTATATGCCATCATGTGTAGGACATTATGCTGTTTTGAAAATTGTTAGAGATTATATGCATATATTATCTTAATGGCACATTCATTTGTTTAGCGATCCCTTTATAGATTCAGTTTGTATTTCAAAATTATATTAATGCTAGAGTTATGAGTGTAAATATATACAGGGAAAAATGGACCAAAGGAATTTTTATGAAAAATAAGACTGTGGATACATGAATATTTTTGACTGTTCAATGACTGGGGTTTGGAGAGTTTCAGATATTAAAGATGTGTTTTGATAAAATTAGAGTGGTTAAAGACTATTAAAATTTGGCATATAGAATGGCTTAGCTACAAGAAGTAAGAAGTAAAGTGAGTGTAAATAAATTTCTCTCCTGATTCTTATGTCAGAATGCATACTGGAGAGAGAAAAGAAAGTGCTACTGTTTAATGTTACAGGGTCTTTTGGGGGAGGGTTGTGGTAAACAACTCGAGATGTTTGTGATATCTGGGAGGAAAGGGTAAACTCGCCCAACAAACCCTGCAGCCATAAAACATTCCTTTTTTGAATGCCTCTTTTTCCCTTGTCTGCTTGTTTTGATAACTGACCACACATAAACCATATACATCATAGATTACACTAAATTTCAAACATTTGGAAACTAAGGCAGGCATTCCCATTTGCCCAGGCTGAGCCTTACCGTTAGGAATCAGTGATTATTTTGGAATAGTTGATGTCAGTATTTGAAAGTAAAATGAGCAAAAATCTGGAACCCAGCCCTATTAAATCATGTATGTTGCCTTGCTAATATCAATTATCTCATCGAATAAAATATATGTGCACATGTGGAAACATGTAAAAATATGAGATATTTTCACAGAAAGCTGGTAAACAATATGAAGCCAGATTACGCACTTCAGGATGATCAGTTCCAGCTGTAATGGTGAACACATTCTGTAACACTCTATAGTTTACACATCCAGAGGTTTTAATAGAGAGACTGTATACAAAATAACTCAGAAGTAAGGTGGAAGAAATTTCACTTTAGATGACACATTTAACACTCACTTGGCACTCTGCTCCCTTATATGTGAAGTGGCCCAAGTGGTGAACTAGGCCAGGTGAAACGGAAAAATCCAGCTACACCTCCTCCTGATCCCAGGATACTCTCCTCTGTTGCTCGTGGCTGGTCACCTAGGGTAGATTTTAGTATCAAATCTTAATATACATGTGCTGGCAACTCTTGTCTTCCCACTCACACCTCAAACAGGATGCTAAAGAGAAATCTCAGGTTGTTTCCAATCTGTTCCTTTCCCTAAAATAATTGCTGTGTACAAAATTGGAGCTCATCTGACTTTGTACTCAAGAAAATGATTGATCAAGGTAATTTACCTATAAACTACTTCCTATTTTCTTTCTCACTAAGAATGGGCCATATTATGATTACATGTCCAGAAAGGAAAAACAAAATTACACCATCAGTACTAATTTTTTTAACCGTATCATCATGTTAGATTTCTGAATCTTTGAAATACTTTATGTCCTATCTTCTAGTCTAATGGTATGACTGAATTTCACTTTCTAATATTTTTGCATGCATTCATTACCTTTCTGACACCTCAAAGTAATATGTCCACAGAATTCAATCTTCTTAATTATCTCCTAAACTGTCCATCTCAATTATATCTTGGTTAGCATCAGAATCATTCCAAAATTTCATCAAATGTCTTTGGCAGTGCCATCTTTATGATCTGCAGAACTGTAAAGTTAGTATTTTGGGGCAGTGCTATTATAGTCTGTGCCCTAGCCTCCTCCAGTGATGAATCTGAGCATTTAGCCCCAAGAGGAGCCTCAAGATTCGATAGATGAGCATGATGTCAGCCTTAAAAATAATCCCTACCTTTAATAAATTATCAAATTTCATCAAATCTCAGATGATATAATATAAAATATACCATTCTTTTATGTACTTTTAAGAAAAAAAAAACTGCTGAAGATGGTCAGTCTGCCAGATGATCCCAGCATCAAACTGGGACACCAAATGACTCAAAACTAGTCTAAAGGAGAAATAAACTCTTATTCAGATGATAATAGCAAGGAAAATTGTCTGTTTCAATCATAATCATGTCTGGTTGGAAAGAGATTAAAAAATACTCCTTGAACTACAAGGTGGTATTTATGAAGACTTACTTTCTGAATTCACACAAACAGAATGGACCCAAATTTCCGACAGAGATTTTAATTTAAAGAGGTATCGTGTCAGTAGGATCCCACATGTCTGGCAGAAGTAAGAAAGAATTTCTCCTAGAAGAAAGCAACTTCAACTCAGATCAAGAACAATTGTAAGACACATTCTGATATCAGAGATATTTAAGTATAAAGAAGTATGCATCTTAGAATCAAATGCTTGCAGTATTACCTTCTATGAGTTTTGTAAACCATGTTTGAATATTTTCACTGGAGATAATCAGTCATCACGATACTTGTCTTCTGCTTAGGAAAAAAAATCTAATTATTCATATTATATGTGTGCAAGGCAAATGCACAGATAACATGAATAAGAAGAGGTCTGAAATAGCTTACGTATCATTATTCTCCACTGAAGTCTTTAAGTATGTCATCAGAGATCACCTGTTCATACACCTACAATTCAACTGTTACAAACTGAGATTTTTTTTTTTAAGTTCGTTGCATTTTTTTATTTCAAAAGTTATAAGGATCACATATTATTAAAATACAAGATGCTTTTTCCATTATTGTTTATGGAAGGTTTCCGCTTCAGCAAATGGGTGTTTTCCATCTCCCGTCATATCTCTTGGGGAAAAGTAAATGAAACATTAAAGTCTATGTTTCCTGATTTTTTAAAGTAAACGTTCCTATGATAATTTTGCTCTGGCATAGAGATTATTTGTGCTTTCTTTTGTAATGCATTTGCTGTAAAATCATGAAAATAAAACATACCAGATGTTCAATATAAACTAAATATTACAGTAGATATCTTCATATTGGTATTGCTTGTTAAGTAAATGAGTTTCAGCCTGCCCTATACTAAGGAAGCATATTATCCATGACATCACAAGATATTAAGTACAGTGTTCTATGTAACTATTCAAGTGGCTTCAAAGTTATGAAATTTTATCATATTTCAAATTAATGATCTCTGAAAGTAAGATACTGGTGACTCTACCCCCAAAAAATATTTATAAATAATAACATTAAAATATGTTGACCCTATGACTGTTTAACCGTTTGTATATATATTCATACTTATATCTATGCATATGTATGTGTATTTCTGTGTGTGTATATACATACATCCATACACATATATACACATATATATAGACACACACATATATATGTACACACACATATACACACAGATTAGCCAATTTTAAGTTCAAATCCTCAGGAATCTATGGATTCAGGAAAGATTAGAAACACTTAAACTATACAATTCTAAATACTATATCCTGGTTAATAATTACTTCCCAGCACCAAAGTCATCTTAATTTAGGGCATAAAACAAAGTAGTCTAAAACTAAAATTTTAGCCAGTTGAAAAATTACAAGTTTAAATTTTCTTTAAGATTTCATTGTCTTTTTGTACTTGGCAAGTTACATCCACTAACTTCATATTTATTGGTCCTATTTCTAGTAAATGGGTTAAGCACAGATGCATGTTCTTAACCACATTTGTTGGTACATGCACACATACATGCCTGCAAACTCACATTGAATATTTACACAGAATCTAATTGGTGAAAATATCATACCAGACACTGGAAAAACATTGTACTAGACATTACCTCGAAAAGTAAACAAAATCACTGTTATATACTCCAGTATATACTGTAGACTTTGTTTTATTTGCACTGCAATATATGATATTATCAAATAGTTTGTTAGCACTTTTTTTTTCTTTTTTGTTTTTTGATGGAGTTTCACTCTTGTTGCCCAAGCTGGAGTGCAATAACACAATCTCTGCAAAATGCAACCTTTGCCTCCCGGGTTCAGGCAATTCTCCTGCCTCAGCCTCTCAAGTAGCTGGGATTGCAGGCATACACTACCATGCCTGGTGATTTTTTTTTTTTTTTTTTTTTTTTTTTGTAGAAATGGAGTTTCACTGTGTTGGTCAGGCTGGTCTCGAACTCCTGACCTCAAGTGATCCACCCTCCTTTGCCTCCCAAAGTGCTGGGGTTACAGGCATGAACAACCATGCCCTGCCTGTTAGCCATCTTAACACTCAGGTTCAAAATATTCAGGAATGTTAAGAATGAATGAATTTTTTTGTTTTCATTTTACACATTTTTAAATATTTTATGTCTTTGCAAGAGATATTGACCCATCTTTGAAGTGTTTTCCATCCACTTGAAGTTAATTGGTGTTTTCTATTGATAGAGCATCTATTGTATTTCTGCAGAAAATCATATAGAATCCAATGAGAAAAATCTAAGTAATGCTGCTTATACTTTAAGTTAGGCATTGTTACAGTATTCTGTGTCACCAGGAGTTTATGGGCAACATTTCCTTTCCTCCTGTTCTTGACCTTTGACATTGAGTATTATTGAAAGAAATATTAAAATTATAATGAAAACAACTGGAATTTTATTTCACTTTATGTGGTACAGAAACTAACTGTATTTGTTAAATAACCTAAATAAATATGTAAAATAGTTGGCATTCATTTACCCATGTCCTAAATTGTTTTAGTTTTACATTTATTATTTACAAATTAAACTCATAATAAAGTGGAAGAACACCAAAATTGACAACAAATCAAAATTGAATGAATATGATTCACAACCTCATCCATCTCTGTCTTCTCTATAGAACATCAAATTTCCTCAGATAGGTTGCATTATTAACATTTCAATCTTGCAAGACATTTACGGGGTTAAAATGGAGAGTGAATAAATAGAAAGCTGAAATGTGATGCCTTCTGTTTCTGCTATATTGGAAGAAAATCAAATGCTAAATAAGGCCTTTAGCAACATGATATTTCTGGTCAAATGATGGATATCATGACTTTTTTGTTGTTACAAAAGGAAGCAATTTATTTAACTATTTTCTTTCCTCCCATTCTTTCTGGTTTATTAGCTTCATTTCATTTCCATAAATTATCCCACTAAAGGAGGAAATGATTAATTGAAGATTGCTTCCTTAAAAACATTATTTCTTGTCATTAACAGCTGCAACATATTGAAACATTGTGTTATCCAAACACACTGTGGTGCTTTTAAAAGAATTTTAATGTTTTGTTGCTCTCAATTATTTTGTTCTAACCATTCAGATGGTTGAACCCATGCGGAATCACTATGCCAATTTAACAAGGATACCCTTCTTTTCTACTGGCAATTTTCATGACAAAAGTTTGTATTCGAAACAGTTGCTTTCTAAGTGTGAAATTTATTTAAAAATGATTTAAAGTGAGATTGCTTTCTTTCTGGAAGCCCGCAACATTATCTATTACATGACATCCTTTAGTGTTACAGGTATCCTTGGAGATGTGAGAAGATATTCATGTGACTTCTCAGTTCTCTTTCTCTTCTTCTTATTCCCTATTTGGAATTTTTGATTTTGGAGTAGACATGATTAGTCATCATCATCTCCCACCCTCTCTCAAGTCAATTTTTATAACATTATCCAACTTAACAAATTTAGAATATTTGAAATGCTTACATCCTCCAGCAGTTCAATAAAGTATTCCATCATAATCAGAGTTATAAACCCTATTACTTTTTGCTTGATTAAACTTTTATTCATTACTCTTATATAATTGTGATAACTCTGTGTCTTGAGAATGTCAAAGTTATATGAGATTTCAGGTTTTAAATTCAACCTGTTATCTGGATTTGCCATTTAGCAAACATCAGCTAAGCGTTTACGATTACCATTCTGCCAGGATTATGAATACACAGGTGGTGAACGAGGGGAATAAGCCAGATTAAGAATAATTGTAACAAATGTAACTACACAAACTCTAAGGAGATAACTAAAGAGAGGTTTTTTTGGCAATATAAAAGAGGAAATATTTTCTTTGATGGTTGTAGGGGAGTAGGATTCACACTGAAGAGTGTAATTTGTCTTCATTTGGATTCTCAATAAAGGATTTTAAGATTTAATTTAATTAGCAGTTGAAACTATCACAACAGCAATAATAATGATGTCACCTGACATGTTTATGACTATTGCTGTGCCCAGATACTGTGCTAATATTTTTGTACAAGAATATTTTAAGAATAACAAAAATAGAAAGGGTTATAAAAGCCTGGTGCAGTGGCTCATGCCTGTAATCCCAGAACTTTCAGAGGTTGAGTCAGGCAGATCACCCAAGGTCAGGAGTTTGAGACCAGTCTGGCCAACACGGTAAAACCCTATCTCTACTAAAAATATAAAAATTAGCCAGGCGTGGTGGCAGGCAGCTGTAATCTCAGCTACTCTGGAGGCTGAGGCAGGAGAATTACTTGAACCTGGGAGGCGGAGGTTGCAGTGAACAGAGATCACACCACTGCACTCCAGCCAGGGTGAGAGAGTGAGACTGTTTCTCAAAAAAAAAAGAAAAAAGAAAGAAAGAAAAAAAGGGTTATAAAAATATTTCATTGTCTAAAATTGCTAAATGACCTATCTAATATATACAAGATGAGTTGCAATTGTTCGGTAAAAATAAAGATAAGATAAAAATAACAACATCACACATGTAGAGCAAGTAGACTGAGAGAGAACAAAGATAGACATGTGGCAAGAATATTTACCAAGAAGTTATAAGGGTAAGACATATGTTTGTCTAACTGCTTTTTGTCAGTCAATGTAGATGGAAGTATGATCACAAAGTTCATTTAAAAATAAAAGAATCTGTTGTTCAAGAGAATCTCAATAATTTCTAGAAAATAAAATCTGAAAGAAAAATTTCACAAAGGTAAACACAGAGTAAACACCGCAATGCCATCAATATCATATCAAAAATATTGTGACATAAATACAGTGAGTAATGGAGAATTGAGAAAAGTCTTACTTAGCATAGGGTGGGAATACCCTGCCAAAACCAATTTAATAAAATCAATTGTCTGATGTAATTAACATGGTGTGTTCCTTGTAAACTGCTCTCAGATCAACTGGTTTAATCCAGAAGGAGATTTTATATCACTCTTATCCTGAATATATAAGATTTGATATCCTTCAGAAAATACGTAATCACCAATACTTCCTCAGTTGAGTTTTTGTTTATATTAGGTAACCATGAATTAAATATTATACTCTCTGAGAAGTACCTAGAGTAGAGCTCTGCTGTGCGTGGCTGTTTGCTTGAATAAAGAATCAAATTGATAGCATGCAGTAGGGGGACTATAGCAGATAATAAAGTAGTATATATTTCAAAATAGCTAGAGGATTTTACATGTCACCACAAAGAAATGATTAATGTTTAAAGTGATGGATATGGTAATTACCCTGATTTGATCATTATACAATGTATACAATGTATACATGTATGGAAACATCACACTATCTTATAAATATGTACACATATTATATGTCAATTATAAACAAAACAAAAAGTTAAAATTCATAGTTTTTGGTTTTTTTTTTTTTTTTAAAGACAGAGTCTTGCTCTGTCACCCAGGCTAGACTACAATGGGGCTATCTCGGCTCACTGCAACCTCTGCTTCCCGGGTTCAAGCGCTTCTCCTGTCTCAGCCTCCGGAGTAGCTGGGATTGTGAGCACCCGCCATTATGCCCAGCTAATTTTTTGTATTTTTGTAGAAATGGGGTTTCACCATGTTGGCCAGGCTGGTCTTGAACCCTAGACCTCAAGAGATCCGTCCACCTCAGCCATCCAAAGGGCTGGGATTACAGGCATGAGCCACCGTGCCCGGCAAAATTGATAATATGTTTGACATCCCAAGAAAATGTGAAGAACTTAATAAGGTTATAAGAAGAACTGAAATATTATTTCTGTTTGTACTTTTTTCTGGAGCTGGGGAGAGAAGGAGGTTGGAGGGAGATAGAACACGTTGTTAATGGATTTGTAATGTTTCCTATATTGTACAAAATTTATGCAAGTGGTTGCGTTAGAACAGTCAGGAAATGGAAAGGATATTTATTGAATGCCTTCTAATTATTATTTTAAAATATTGATTAGGTATCTGTTTATAGGATGTCAGGTTAGGGGAAATTAACAGAAAATTTTTTACTTCTGAACACCCAAATATATGGGTGCTTGGCTGAGGTCATTTTGAATAAAAGTTCTGTTCCTAAGTCAGACGTTGCTGATGGTAGAAATATCCTATGGCAGAAGACTTAATAGAAATAACTGCATCCAATAAAAATTTACTTTTGGCCGGGTGCAGTGGCTCATGCCTGTAATCCCAGCACTTTGGGAGGCCGAGGAGGGAGAATCACCTGAGGTCGGGAGTTTGAGACCAGCCTAACCAACATGGAGAAACCCCGTCTCTACTAAAAATACAAAATTAGCTGGGCGTGGTGGCACATGCCTGTAATCCTAAATACTAGGGAGGCTGAGGCAGGAGAATCGCCTGAACCTGGGAGGCAGAGGTTGTGGTGAGCCGAGATCGTGCTATTGCACTCCAGCCTGGGCAGCAAGAGTGAAACTCCATCTCAAAAAAAAAAAAAAAAAAAAAAAAAAAAATATATATATATATATATATTTTAATAATTATTGCTGATCGCAACAGAACCTAACAAAACATAAAATAGGATGATCTTAAACCAAAGAAATACAATGGTATTGCTGTATCTTGACCGTGATTGATAGTTAACATGACAGAGCTTTTAGCCTCACTGGTTACCAACTGGATGATTCTGTTTCCTTTTGTTGGATGAAAAGGGGAAAGAAAGGGTCAACTTGGGAAATAATGAGACTTTTAGGTACTGGTAAGAGTAGTTATCAAAGCAAACTTACTAAGGGCACCAAGCTCATAAACCAAATTAACCAATTGTGGTTCTTGCCTTATTTAGGTGAGAAAGTACCTGAATATCAGAATGTTTCTTGAAGAGCGTGAAATATTACTATATTAAACTAAAAACAATTTGTTATCATCATTGCTGAATCAAACACCATCTTATAGTCTATATATTCTAGATTCCACTATGAAGAAGTAGCAGATCAAATGAAATACTTTTTTAATATAAGAAAATATTTTCTATTGAAAGAATTATTTTTATATGTTTTCTGGTACATTGGAAAAAGCTTGCCACCACCAGAGGATGTCTTGAAGAGGAAATGAAAACTGAGCGATTACCTAGAACTACAAGAAAGATTACCAGAAAATTATCTCTGTGCACTAACTAGAATGATTAAATTAGTTAGAAAGAAGACAACTCAGTGATTTTTTAAAAAAATGTACCCATTGGTGTTACATTGGTATTGAAACACTTATTTTCTATTATACTAGTTACATGTCTCCTTTTATCTTAGTCAATTAATATATTGAAAGATTTATATGAAGTTCTATGTTTGAGAGTAATAACTTACTTATACCATAGTTTTCTTTAGTAGCTTTAGCAGATTATGCAAGAGACAAGTCAGTTATAATTGTAAATTTCTAGCTGGGAAAATAGACCTAGGAGACATGGCTGTTGAGAAAGGAGATGCTGGCAGATCACTGGGTTGTTTGTTTCTAAATCCAGTGGATTTTTCTATGTTATGCTGTCATTTATATGATAATTCATTCATATACAGAGATTGAGTGAAAGGTCTTCTCCTAAAAGTATTTCTTAATTAAAAAGAAGTTTAAACCACAGAACAGGTAGAAAAATAATGTATTCAATGTAAATAGCATTAACTTCTGTGATAGTGCATTCTAATTATTCATGGTAGCTCCTGAATTACAGATTTTCCAGCCCCTGTTGGTCATAGCAGTTAAATTCGCCTGTATCCCAGGAAGCAAATATCTTACAAATGAGTATAGCAACATGCTCCATATGCATTCAATTCAAGACACACTAATAATTTCAAAGGGAAAAAAACACAGCCTACACAATGTAGATATTGATTGACACATGAAGATATGCATCTCCAATATGTTTTAAAATGTGACTTGGAATCAGTTAAATATTGTTCCTTTACATTGCAATCATTTCTGATTTATTTTCCTATTTCCAGGGTATCGATCTTTTCAGTAAGAAGGGACAGATAGTTCCCAATATTGGAAGAGTTTTGTTTCATACCTAGGGCATTTGAGAAATAGATGCTGAGGTTAACACTCCTGGAGATAGCAATTGAAGCCAGAAGGTGGAATGAAGTAGGTAGGGTATGATGAGAGTAGGAGATGATAGACACAGGCCTTGTACAGGGATGGTATGGGAGTAGCATTTTTGAAGGCTTTAAACCTAGTGAGAGCAAATCATATCAGCTATGACAGTCAAAAGTATTCAGTTGATTATGACAAGAGTAAAACTGTCAAAGTGATGACAAAAAAAGGGGGAAACATTTTTTAAATTAAAAATCTAGCTGAGTTTGAAGTAGAGAGCAAAAATTTTTCATCTGTCTACACTGTCAGCTTTCTGTGCATGTAAAACATATTTATTATTTTCTAAATTAATTTAATGAGTTTCAGATTGTACAGGATGTCATCATGGAAACAGGATTATGCAAGATAATAAGCAGTTTTGTTCTCTAAATGAATTTTACCTAGACTCCCTGTGTTGTACTTTTGATCTGAACTGTGTTTCATTTACCACATTGGAGGAGGTTACATAAAGGGTAAAATAATAGCAACTTAATCAGGAAACAGGTTTTCTTTTTGCTGCACTTTATTATGTACTTTTGCCTTATTCCATAGCTTAATTCCTGAAAATAATAAAAGATGTGTCATTTTAAAATAAGAACAATTGAAACCACATTGCATTGTAATTATGCATCTGTTTTTCAAAGCCATCCCTAAATTTTCACACCAATTGATCTTCAGAACAAACTTGTAGATTATTTAGGAATTATTGGTGGGTAGTATAAACTTCCTGCACTCTACCTTCTGTAAAATGCTAGATAAATATTAGTTGGCAAATTTAATTTTACAGATAAAAAATAAACAGAGGCAAAATAATTTCTCTGAAATACATCCTTGTTTCCAAAAACTTAATCCAATAACTTTTTGTGTTACAGAATAATATAATACAAACTGGCCCCATTAGTCCAAGCACGGAGTTTTGCAGTGAAAATAATTTCCTGTAGAGTATTTATCATGACATATAAAGACGTATAGTTCTGCTACACACATGACTGATTTTGTAAATGTAATGCCATTTTCTGGTAGACAAATCTCCGTCTGTTTTATGTAACCCATACCAAAATGATTAGTCGATTTAGGTAGGCATTTGGGCTCTGAAACCTTACATCATTGACATTTCTGTCATCCTCAATCAATATGAAACAACTTGAAACTTGGCAATAACTTGTCTCCTGAATTTCCAAATAAAAACTTTGGAAAGTTGAGATTACTTCTCTAATATTTTCTCATTTCATTTTCTCATCACTGACCAGATAATCACCATGGCCACAGCCCTGAAGAGCGAATCATCTACGGTGTAGAGAATAGTAGCACATTTTTGGAATGCAGTCCGAAGTCACAGCGAGCACTGGTCTACTGGCAATTCCAGAGGCGAAATGAAGAGCGAAAAGAAGAGGTACAGGAATGAAACTGACTGGATTATTTATATCTAAGATATACTGTTAAGTAACCCTTGTATTTTTTACTTGAGGAAAGAAAAAGCACTGAGAATGCTTATCCTCTTCTGAACCAATCAATCGCTCGTTCATTAAACAAGTATTTGGTGCAGACTGATGATGTGACAGACTCTGTACTATGAATTAGACAAAGAAAGGTAACCTGGTAAGAGTTTCTGTCCCAGAAGCAGTTTAGAGATACATAATAGACTCCCCTTATTTCTTACTGTGTTTATCTACAAAGAAATTGTGTTATCTAAATTTGTGCACAAATTAAAAAAAAAACCCTCCTACTAATTTTAAATTGTGTTAAATTAATTATGTTATCAAAATCTGTTTTTCTTTATCCATTACCTTCCTCTTTAAATGGGGAAGGGAGATTGGGAAAAGATAGTAGTAGATGTAGGATGAAGGATTTAAGTCTGCACTATAAGCTCTGATACCAACTATTGATGCAGGATGAGGCAGATTTCCCTGCGCATTTGATCCACTTATAACTCCCTAAGAGTAAAGAATTGTATACAGAAAATCTTAGTGAGCACTATGAGCCTTTAAAACTTTTTAACAGCCTTAAATAAGTGTAAACAGACTATTAAGTTGATTAATAAAATGTATTATATTCAGACAATTTTACAAACATAATACGATGTTAAAGGTAAAAACTCCTCCATTATCTTTTCACATTTTAATCAGTCTTAAAACTATATAATCCCATCATAAAATGCAAGATTGACTTTATGCATTACCAGGTGAGGCTTTTTGAGACCTCTGTTGTAAACTGTATTCAAAATAAAAGCGACGTTACAAATATTCAAAAATATGGTCTCATATATATTCCCATTCAAGACCAACTAAATGAAATAAATAATTAGTAAGCATGAAATTTTCTGCTTGTTCAACTTCTATTTTTTTTAATTTCATTTTTGGAAATCTTATTATAAATTCATTCTAATGTCCCATATCTTTCTAGTATCATGGTTCTGTAGTTCTAATTTCAATATTTAATGTTAACTTTATCCTACATTTATAGACCTACTTTCAAATTTATAAAGTATCTTTGCTCTTTCCTCCAGTTACCTTGACTATTTTAATCATTATGATAAGAAATTCTACGAAGACAGTAATATAACCAATACTCCCCAATACATCTTAAAAATAATTGACAGATATTATAATTCTCCTAATGGAAAAATGCTATCAATTTTCTTAAATTAAAAATTTTATTAACTGTTAAACTGTGCCTCGATACATAATCTAAAGTTTTACAGACACAGAGTTTCAGAGCTTGTATTTCTTTTAAATATGTATATTTTACACTGCCTTTTTTTAACCTGCTAGATCAGAGTGGATGATCATATCATCAGGACAGATCAAGGCCTTCTGCTGCGTAGTCTACAACGGAAGGATTCAGGCAATTACCTCTGCCATGCGGTGGAACATGGGTTCATACAAACTCTTCTTAAGGTGACCCTGGAAGTCATTGACACAGAGCATCTGGAAGAACTTCTTCATAAAGATGATGATGGAGATGGCTCTAAGACCAAAGAAATGTCCAATAGCATGACACCTAGCCAGAAGGTCTGGTACAGAGACTTCATGCAGCTCATCAACCACCCCAATCTCAACACGATGGATGAGTTCTGTGAACAAGTTTGGAAAAGGGACCGAAAACAACGTCGGCAAAGGCCAGGACATACCCAAGGCAACAGTAACAAATGGAAGCACTTACAGGAAAATAAGAAAGGTAGAAACAGGAGGACCCACGAATTTGAGAGGGCACCCAGGAGTGTCTGAGCTGCATTACCTCTAGAAACCTCAAACAAGTGAAACTTGCCTAGACAATAACTGGAAAAAAAATGCAATATACATGAACTTTTTTCATGGCATTATGTGGATGTTTACAATGGTGGGAAATTCAACTGAGTTCCACCAATTATAAATTAAATCCATGAGTAACTTTCCTAATAGGCTTTTTTTCCTAATACCAACACCTAACAGAGAACACAGGTGAATGCAGTTGTTCACTTTAGCAGACTTAATGTTTCCTATGAGATTTCACTGTACAGGTTTGTCTTTCTTCTTTGCCTGAGAAATAAAAACGTCATTTGCCATATTGCCATCTAAAGGAGAAAAACTGCATCAGCAAAGCCATTGTATTGAACTAAAAGTTTAAAATGAACTGCATGGATTTACTAAGCTGATGAATATTCCAAAATGTGGTTGGATTCAAGGATATATTTTGTCTACCGGCCCTCATGTTTGTATGTACTTGAGGAGTAAAATGAGTAAAATGATACTGAATGAAACGTTCTGTGGAAATATTAAAAAAAAAAAAAAAGAAAACATAAGCCATCCATCATCCAGAAGAAAAATGGAGTACACTGATCTACTACTGATGTCTTCTTTCAGCTTTGATCTAAAGATGTATTTTATTAAAACTATAATTTAAATGTACCATGACAAATATGCAGTAAAAATTAGTTGTTTTCTAAGCTAGAGTAGGATTTGTCTTACAATTATTGTGCTATATAGTTTTTGTTTTAAAAATTCCAATGGTGTGCTGCTTTCTTTGGACATTTTATTTTCAATTCTGTAAGAGGGATAGACGATATTGTTCTAGAAACATATATACATCATTAAGAGTGAACCTCTAAAACCAAGATAGAAATTATGCTTTATTTCTCTGAGAAAATCAAACAAATGGAAGCTGTTCACACCTCCCCTTCTTTAAGCATTATCTAAATCAATTTTTACTTTCATAATGTTCTTAGAAAAAAAACGGAACATTTAACCAGGAAAAAAGGAAGAAATAAATTGATTTTTAAGTGCATTTTACTATAATGAATCAATGAAGGGAAAAGGAACTGCATATTTCATGAAAATAATAAGCATTGTCTTAATATACTGTTAATAGAAAATGTGTCTTAATTCTGTGCTTGAATTCCTGCATGATATTTGAGACAAAGATCTCTCTTATGATTCCACTAAGAATTTTATCTGTGTCACTTAATTTTTTTGAAAGAGAGAGATCAATAACTATTCAGAGCAACATGTTAAAGGCAAAGTTTCCAACCATTTACATCTGTATCAGGTGCCTCTTATCTTTCCTTATTTAAGACAATTATTTGTACAAGAAACACATGACTCTTTTCATGTCAATGGGAGGGACTTTTCTACAAAGTATTTTCCAGGATGCAACTCACATTTAAACAATGTAAAACTCTTTGTTTCCTGCAACAACTTACAAAATAAGGTAAAAGACTAAAATTCAAGATTTGCTTCCTTCATTGTCCTAAGACATTTCATTGAGAATCACTGACTTTGAGATATTTAAAACTTTCAGCATTATACTGTGGTTTCTTTTGCACTGCACTCACCTATTCAGGACTCCTCCCCCAGGTTCCTCATCATGCACAAAAATGCAAAGAAAACATCTTATTAGTAATTAATGAAGCAACATTGAAATTCTAATTCTAGCTGTGTTTGGATTCTAATTAACTCAGCATCAATTTCTCACCTCAGACTACAGTGAATTTTTATTTTCTATCAGCTGAAATATTTCACAGATGGAAGCTCATGTTTCAGTTTTAATGATTGCCTTGAATAAACAAGTTGTTGCCACTTGTTTCAAACAGAAGCCTAAAAATAATCTACATTCAATTTTAGGCTCCATTGACTAATATGGTGTTGCTTTTGGAAGTACTGTATATCCTCAAATGGATGCCGAATCGTTAAATTATTTGAAGGACACACCACTGTGCAGAAAATAGTGTTTGAAATATAAATCAAAGAACAAAGAGTGCTCCAAAAAATAGGTCATTCTTTTATTTTCATAAAGTAACTGTACTAACATTCAGTGTTGTGTTTCATTCTAAATTTTGCAGCTGAAATAAATTTATTTGCAATAGCAGAAATATCTTATTATTCATCCTCAAAAATAAAGGATTTGAAGGGATAGAGATTATATGATAACTTTATAGAAGCCTTTCAAAATCTGAATGCATTTTGTTTAGCGTTATGAAATGACAATAGAAAAAAGTCTCGACTTCAATTAAAAGTTACACAAATAAACAAATCTACAGGCATGTCTTTATATACCATCAGGTCTAAGTTTTCCAAGAAAATTGTAGATATAACTTGCAGATAAGTAACTCATTACAGTCATAATCTCTACCCATGTGTATTGAGAGGGGGCAGTTTGCACGAAAAAGAATTATTAGCCCATTTAATAATTCAGCTTTAATAGACTTTGTCATATGCATGAATCATCAGAGATGAAACTGTTTGAGAGACTCATGTGACCTTACGAAAATTACAACAGCAGTCTTAAAGTATGAAAAAGATGCATCACGGCAGAGATATTTATGGCCCAGTTGATATCAAATGTAAAATGTAAATGCATGTAAATGCACACTTCATTTTATGTATTATTTAGTAATTTTCAATGGTATGTGTTTAATATTTTTGCTACCTACACATCAGGCAAAAAAGATGTAAATAATTTGGGAGAAAAAGAGAAAGAACAGTGTAAAATAAAACTTTCTATAGGTACTCCATTTCAGTGTGTTCAACATCCTAAAATGCAAGATTTTCCCACGCAGGTGACAAGGTGGTTTATGTACTATATAAGGGCAGAAGGTGCGTGCCCATTGAATAAGCATGTTTTTTGCCAGGTAGGAAATATGTTCCATATCTGTATTTATCATTGCATTTCAGATGGGAACTAGAAAAACTGGAGAGAAAAATGTAATGAAACTGCTGCTGTAAATTATTCCTTTTAGCATGTATTCACTTGCTAAATACACATTTCTTCAAAATATTTGAATTCAGATGTCTTTACTGTTCCCTATAACATATGGTGTTAAGGAACATAAGCTCATAAAATGTTGAGAACCAGAGGCAGGTTGCTACATAATTAGCTAACAGATTTCTTCATTGTAATCATCTGTAAACTGGATTCTATGTTTATAGTGAGGATGTGAATTTTTACGCCCTTTAAATTAAATATTGTTCTTTTTAATGTCATACCTAAAAAGGAAATGTAGGGATAAATTTTTATAATGTGTCATTTTCATAATCAGTTGGGTTTTATTCAGGATCTACAAAAATGTCAGATGATTGTTATTGAAATAGCTAATCTTAAAGGTCACAGACAAGCGTTTTATTAATACGCAGCCATTAGTATAATATGTTAAAATCTTTGTTTTATTAGCTCATTTTAAAACACAATTTCCATTCAATTTAATGAAACTCAATCAGGTTTCATGATTTCAAAGACAGACTTAAATAGGATTCAACATTCCCGTATTGTGTAATAACATGTTAGAATTTAACTAGTCTAACACCAAAGACATCTATTACTTTTAACTTGATTTGTAATAATTATTTGAAGTCAATGTTAATGGTTACAAATACACGTTTCCATAAAAAAGAAAACAGTATTTTTCAAAAATCTGTAAAATCTTATTAGTTTGTTGGATCTCTAAAAATTTTCTTAAACTAGTTAATTAAGTGAACATAATTTTTCAAGTTAATAAATTAAGAAAATATCTAAATGAAAGAGAGAATGAAATCAATATATGTGGCAGCCCATATAGTAAGGACAGTTTCACAATCAACGTAACCAAGGAAAACAGCTTTGTTATCATTTCAAACATGCAGGCACACACAGGCAGAGGCAAAGCTGGAACCAAACCAAACAAAAAGATGATTTTGAATATAAAAAAACTGGGCCTCTAGACACTTTGCCTTTTAGAACCAGCTTCCTACATGTCCGAGTAAATTCCACTGATAGATCTTGAGTATCTACAATGTCCTAGGCATTATGTTAGGTGATGAGGACACTAAAGTGAATAAGACATAACCCTTGTTCTCAAAGAGCTCACACTGAAATTAAGGAAACAGAGAGAGATGACTTATCATCATCTAATCCAGCAAGTCTTTCCTGATCCTCCCATCCCTAGTTCAAGCTAACCACCTTTTCTGTGCTAAACCTGTGCCTTGTATATAGCTTTTATTGTCACACTACCCCAGTGTGTGGTTTATTTGTTTATGTTTCCATCTCCATTTCTAGACTGTGAGCTCCTTGAGGGCAGGATTTGTATCTAATTGATCTCTGTCCCCAGTGTCTAGCATGATGCCTGGCACAAAGAGGGAGCTCAATAAATCACTGTTGAAAAGAACCAAGTTACCATATGACAATTGCCAAATACAAGCTCACAATAAAAGTAGTATGGATCAAAGGAAAAAAAAAAAAAGGAGGAATTAACTTGTGGAGAGAGATCATGGGTGCTTCAGAGAACAAGTGACTTTCCAGCTGTGAATCAGTCAGATATGCCTAGATGAAGAAACAAAATGGCAATCTGAGTAGAAGAAATAAGGAGAAAGGAGGAGAGGTGCAAAAAAAAGTCCTTTTTCTGAGAACAAGTATTCAAACAGATAAAACACAGGTTTCATGAAGAAAAGTTAAATGTCCCAGTACTATGAGTCAAAATGGTGCATTTACTTTTTCCTGGGTTTTGATTTATTGCCCTCTGTTTGTACCCCACATTCTCATCCTTGGCGCAGACTGTCATATGTCATGCATTCAGCCTCCCACACTTCCACCCCACAAGCTCTTTACCTTCCTTCTTAATGTTCACCTCATTTATCTTTACTCAGTTAAAGTCATAGCACTAGGCAGTGTTCCCACAACCATCTTCAAACTAATCCTTATTTCATAATCTCTTCTCTAGTTCAAACCACCACGCATCAGCTGAAACTCTGAATTCTACAAATAAATATTTACAGGAAGCTAACTTCATCAGAGACTCCTCGGTGCTCTGACTCAGTTCAAACGAAAGTTTGTGTTATATTTCACCTACCTACAGCCTTACCTCACTTAGCTAGCATTAGACTACTCAGCAATGAGTTCCAACATTGCCTTGCTAAAAAGCAACGTGGCACACAAACAAGACTTCAGCAAAGATAGCATTAAAATATGAAGTTTGCATTTGTTCAAGGCATACCTTAGTTGGAGTAATCCATGGCCAAGATAGGCAGACTTCTATTATTTTAAACAAACAAACCAAAAAAGTTTTTTTTTTTTTTTTAAATGAGATCCACCTTCATCTTGAATATGTCAATCCCACACCACCATTGTATTAAATGTCATGTTTTTCTCATATAACAAAAGAATGGATTTTATTTCTTTTAATCTAAACACTATACTTGTATATACAATGTTTATTTATATAGGACCTAAGCAAAAGTTTTTATAGATGTGTTCATGTCATCACAATTCAGGTAATTTGAAGTCTCAACTTCCGTCTTCTCTCTCTGTAAATCTCACTGAAGCATTAGACCTCAAGTAAATACATTTGTAAAAAATCCATTGCATTTGTGTAGCTCAGTTCTTAATGTTTTGTTTGTCTTGTTGATAACTAATTCCAGAGAAGCTTAAACATTTTCAGACAAAGTTTTCATCTAAAATCAAACAGCCACTTTAGGAATTTTTTAAATACACTACAATTTTTAGGGATTTTCATCCCTCAAAAAAGATTGACAGTTTTATTAGCCCTCAAATATTTGTATTTTACTCATGCAGTGTTTTAAATTGCTGATAAATGTGAAAAACTTAGTTTAAGTCTAGGTCTGTATATACCATTCAATGTATTCAATTTAAATTTAGATTCTGATGAATAATGGTCTAAGTATCCAATTTGCATTGTTGCCATCTATCAATTTCAGAATCATTGCTCATTTTCTTCTTTGCAGAACTTTTGACCCTAATAGCATGCCTGTTGAAATTATTTTTATTGTATTTGGCTTCAGAAGTGGTTTAAATTATTACCCAATGAATATTAGACAGCATCACAAAAATAATCTGTTATCCATATGCAAAAGAATACTGTCAAGGAGTTTATTGAATTCTTAAACTATTTACTCAAAACATAAGAGAATACTTATCCCAGGATTATTCTATTTTGATCAAAACAATTGTGTAGTCATTAACTTTAGAAACATTACATTGTTTAGGTTTCTTCTTTAACTTTCTGACCTCTCTAAAATCCAAAACAAAAACAAACAAAAAATCAACAAGTAATCTAGATGGCAAAATCACTTATCATTTAAAAAGTAGCAGGTCCTCTTCCCCTCAGTGAAGATTTGAATGTAATTTGCAACTGTGACCATACTGGTCTTCTTCTTCTAAGATCCTCTTGGTCCTTAGACGTTGTTTCTAAAAACTACATCATATCAGGAAGCTCTATATTCATTATTGAGAAGCAATATTCTTGAACTTCTAGAAGGAAATATTTATATAATTTATAAAATTTATATCAATAAGCCCAAAGCAGAAAGTCTTTATAATACATTGTACTGTATTAATTTAAATGTAATAATATAATATTAAACAAAATCAACGTAAGCTCAAGTATAGAAGCATTAATACATCCTAAAGTGCTACAGTTACTGCCTGGTGATAGTAACATTACATTTTTTATATTCATTGTGTTTTTAGATATTATATTCACTACCTATTTTTATATTAATTGTGTTTTTAGATATTATAATCTAAATATTTTTATGATATCATGTAGGCCTTTTCGTATGAAGTAGGACACACAGCCTAAGGATCTCTCACAACATACTGTACTTGGGTTTTCTATGGTGAGTGAGAATTAGCCTCTGACTTTGAGAAACTCACAGTCTATTGAAGAGAGGGAAACACAACATTTAACATGATGTCTCATACAAGGGATATAATAATAGTTGTAGTAGTCACATTAGTAATGATAGCAGTAATATCAAGTGTTTACAACATACTGTTTTCCTTATGAAGTGCTTTATTTGTATTACTTAAATTATTATAACAACTCAGAAAATCCTATTTTATCCTTATTTTTTCAATAAAGAAACTGAAGTACAGAATGGTTACATAACTAACTGCTCAATTCACATGATCAAAAGCAGTAGGCATAAAGTTCTAATTCAAGTATGGTTTACAACAACCTGTGTTTCCAGAAAGATAACTAGTTATTGTAAATACAATTTAACGTGCCATGCTGTATGGAAAGAGAGAAAAAAGATGTCAAAGACTCTTAGAAGATGAAGGAGAGAATAGAGAGTGAATTGACCTAGAAAGAAGGGAATATATCTTTCACTAAGACAGGAGAGACCATCAAATAGGAAATCAGCAGAGTAGTTAAACACAGGTTTTGGAGACCTGCAAACCTGGGTTGAATACCTGCTATACCCATGTACTTAGTGATGTCTTTTAGTATTGATTTATTTTTACTTCTCTGGACCTCAGTTCGCCCATGTATAGATTTTAATATCTCAGTTCTTCCAGCTATATGAGATAAATGATAGAAAACTTATTCACAGAATTGGGGTAATAGTTAACATTGACATATAATGTTTATTGCTAACACTAAAATTTACTCACTTTTCTTGATTTCCATCCTGATAATGATGAGAACATGATGTTCTTTCTCATTTCCAAATAAAATGTTTTTTATTATATCTATTACCACCTTCTGTAGATCTTTAGGCCTCTGCTTTCTGTCATTAATTTCTCTTGCTTCCCATTTTAAAGTAGTAGTTGTAAAAAATAGATATAATCTCCCTTAGTCATGTCTTTCATGTGAGCACTTTTCTACAGCTTACCTTTGCCCATAAATATTTGCAAAAGAAATTCTAAATGACTCCTAATCAAAGATAACAGATGTTTGACTTTTTATCCTCTAAAAAAACACTGCATTAAGATACCAGCACTTTTATCTTAATTTCCAACCATGTTAACTTTTAATTCCTAATTTTGGAGCTACTGTCTGCCATCATGACCTCTAAGAATGTATTTTAGAATACATTAGGCAATTATTTTTTACTAAGTAATCACATATTTAATTCTTTTAATATATAGTTTTCAAAGTTAGCATTTTCCAGCTCAAAAAGGAGACAGTTTTCTATACACTACCTAATAAAGTATCTTCCAGAAGACAAAATGATGATTTTTATACAGGCTCAATGAAATAAACTATATGATATTAAGTGTGTTTTCATATATGAAAAGATTTGAGACACAGTCCAAGCAATTGCAAGTGCTGATGAAGAGCTTTCAAAAATAAAATCAAACTCAAAAAATATATATTGTTGAAAAAATTCTATGTATTGTAATAAGATATAATTCACAGGAAGAAAATGTAAGCAGAGGCATTTATTCATAGTCTCTAAAGAATGCATGAAAAGACCACTACCATAATTCACACCTAAAAAGATGATAATTTATGCAAAATCATTCCCTTTAAAAAGTAGAGATGAAAAGAGACGTGACACCTCAAAACCCTGCCAAGCTAGGGATAAACATAAGAAATAAACCATATGTGTTGTGGGAGGCAAATCCACAAAGAAACTGTTAGGCAAAAATAAAACCAAACTATGACATGATCCAGATGTTCACTAATATGAAGGTCTCAGCAAAATCTGATGGACTTCAAGGTCTGGTAGGAAAGGATAAAAGTTCCAAAAGTGTGAACACTGATTGACTTCAATTATTTGGTAATCTTTTTTTAAATAATTGCTTTTGTTTGAAGTATTGTTGTCTTTAAGCTTTAACTATCTTGGAAATTGATAAAAAGCAGCACAAAAAGATGAAACGAAAGTGCAGGCTTTGAAGTATAATCATTTTGTTCATAGAAACTTAAAGACACGATTTGGGCTGGCCCCCAGAAAAGACAATTGTATACATTAGAGTTTAGACAATCTAAAAGGGAGAAAAAGAGTAAAGCCTGTACACAAATATTTTATACTGTCCATAACTCAAAGAGAATTAATTTAAAAACCCAATAGGCTATACATAAGTGTGTCTAAATATAGTCATGGTAGATAGCACTGAGGATAATTTTCAGATAAAATTTGAACTAAGATTTCTTTCATGCATTGATTATAGATCCACCATTTATACATATCTAGGTCTAGGCATATCTAAGTTTCTGAGTGCTTCTTAGCAGCTGTCCTATGTTTAAATATCTTTCATTGAATACAACACAGTTCAGTTTACATACTCAGCTTTCTTTTATTAGTCACATCATGCTAAAATACTTAATACAATGTTAAGAGATTGAATTGCAAAGTGCTCAAAATCTTTAGAAAATGAAGACATAATGAACCAGAAAAATCTCAATGCTGGGAGGGTTGAAAGAGAGAATAGGGGCTCAAAAAAGCAAGGAAAGAAAATGCATTGATTTTAAAAGGAAGTAACAGCGGAAAAAGAACAAAGATATCATCTCTTTTATTAACAGAGCAAATGCGGCCAGGCGCGGTGGCTCAAGCCTGTAATCCTAGCACTTTGGGAGGCCGAGACGGGCAGATCACGATGTCAGGAGATCCGGTGAAACCCCGTCTCTACTAAAAAATACAAAAAAACTAGCCGGGCGAGGTGATGGGCCCCTGTAGTCCCAGCTACTAGGGAGGCTGAGGCAGGAGAATGGCGTAAACCCCGGAGGCGGAGCTTGCAGTGAGCCAAGATCCGGCCACTGCACTTCAGCCTGGGCGACAACAGCGAGACTCCGTCTCAAACAAACAAACAAACAAACGAAAGTGCAAATGCTTGGATTACTGTCTTGTTTGTTTTTTATCCTTCTGCAGATCCTAATCTTATGAGATATCCATCTCTCTTTAGATTGTCTAACATGGGTAACCATCCACTAAGTCCAGTATACTCAAAACATGTGATAAAAGTGTGGAATATGGACACTGCTATCACCTGGGAGTTCATGAGAAATACAGATACATAAGACCTATACCAGACCTACAGAATCAAAATCAACGTTATTCAATTCTCAGGTGATTTGTGTGCAAACAATGCTTGAGCCCAGTGCTTTTAACTCCCAGGCCAGAGTGTGGTACGAGTCCATGGCCTGTTAGGAATGGGCCGCACAGTAGGAGGTGAGTGGTGGAGGAGCCAGCATTACCACCTGAGCTCCATCTCCTGTCAGATTGGCAGTGGCTTTGGATTCTCAAAGGAGCATGGACCCTATTGAGAACTGTGGATGCCAGGGATCCAGGTTGGGTGCTCCTTATCAGAACCTAACTAATGTCTGATGATCTGAGGTGGAAGAGTTTCATCCCGAAACCATTCCCAACACCCCGACTATGGAAAAATTGTCTTCCACAAACCCAGTCCCTGATGCAGAAAGGTTGGGAACCACTGCTTAACTAGTGATTCATATAAATTTGTATCTCACTCTTTCAGGGGCACAAATTTAGAGTGTTCTTACCCAATGATTTGTCAAGATTTCACTGACCCAGTGGCTCCACTCAGGCTTTCTCCTGTCTGAATTCTAAGAAGGCTTACCTGCTTCCAAGGTTTGCTGTCCTTACGGGTGAGGATCAGATACTAAGATGTAAGGGCCCTAAAACATCAGGTTAAAATTACTTAGTCCGCTGATGAAAAAGAGACTATTAAATATCTCAGAGTGGTTGTGATGAAAATCATTAGAAAGTATTGTGTTCTAAATAATATTTACTCAGCAATGATATAGGGTAAATTGGAGGTAGGATAATTTCTACTCCTACTATTTCTACTATTCTGTTTTTCTTCTTCTTCTTCTTCCTATTATTATTATTATTATTATTATTACTATTATTATTGTTACTGAGACAGGGTCTGTCGCCTAGGCTGGAGGGCAGTGGCACCATCATGGCTGACTGCAGCCTCAACCTCCCCAGGCTCTGGTGATTCCCCCATCTCGGCCTCACGAGTAGCTGGAACTACAGGCAATGCCACCACATGCCCAGCTAATTTTTGTAGGTTTTGTAGACGTGGGGTTTCACCATGTTGGCCAGGCTGGTCTCTAACTCCTTCACTCAAGTGATCCGCCGGCCTTGGCCTCCCAAAGTGTTGACATTATAGGCATGAGTCACTGCACCTGGCCCCTATTTAGCTTTTCAAAAGTTATGCATCCCTTATTTAAAAAATTGATAAAAAGGAATATGGAACACCTCAACTATAGAAATATTTTTATCCAGCTGACAAATAACATCCTTAGGGGAGTCAGCGCATTGCAATGTAATGGTAATGTAATGGAAGAGTATACTTTATAGATAATGTTATCTTCTCATTTCTTTTAGGCTTTCAGTGTAATGAAAGTACACATTTTTCTGAATTATTACAGTATTAGGCTTCATGAAGTTTGGCAGCAGTGAGAGTTGTTTGATTTCTCAACAATTTTTTTCCAGTAATTTTCACAGTATTTTTATTCTATGAAGGAAATACAGTAACTTAAATATTTCCTATAAATAGAAATACTCAAGTTACCAACTGAAAGACCTTTTAAACTAAACTATGCAACTTTAGCAAAAGCAGTAATCAGAGGCTATTTCCTTAGAAAATTTTGGTGCCATTGAAATCCAATAATATATAGAGCCAATATTTAAAAATACAACCAACATTAACAATGTATGCATGCATACATGCTGTATATTTCTAAGATTTATTTTTCAATTCTTACTGGGTGGTCTACTACTGTTTTTTACACTACAACCAAATGATCCCAAGTTCAGGGTTATTGAAAAATCATCATAAATAAAATCCATGTGTGCATTGTTTAAGTACCAGAGGATATTTAAAATGGTTTCAGCAAGTTTACCCATTCACTGCCCTCATCAATGTCTACCATTAATTGTACAATTAAAATTTTGCAATACTGTTAAAATCACCCAATAATCTGCCCTGAAAAATTCAAGTAGGATCATGAAGAAATGAATTTTTTTTTTTTTTTTTTTATGTTGTACTCACTGCTGCACGTCAAAGCAGCAGACACTATGTGTTTAAGAAAGCTGTGAACTTCTTGGACTGTCAATTGTCACAGATCATACATTCTGTCAAATAGAATGTCTGTCCTTAAGAAAACTGAAAAAAAAAAAAGTGCCTATACTATTATTTGTATGAAAATAGTTTATTAAATAGCAGCAGCATTTTGTGCCTATTAAAAATCACTTCCACAAAATCATTTAGAACTGAAGTCCTGAATGTTTTATGTCAATGAGATTTCAGGAAGCAGGGACTTTAAATTAAAGCTCAAGGGAGTTTCCAGCTATGGAGATTGAAAAGTACAGTTTTATCTTAAGCTCTCTGTAAATCATCTTAAAATACTGCTGATTTGCTAATGTGTAACACAGGCTCCTAAATTTTTGTTGGAGAGAAGGGATAAATTGGGAACAATGGGATTGGGAATCAGGGGGCAAAGTGAGGTGCGGGAAAGTTTCTAAAGCAGATATGATGCACTAACTGAGCAGTTGTTACAGGACAAAATTAAGACACTAACAAAGAAGTGCTAGTTTACTATCTCTCTTATAAAACATAACCATTTCATCTGTACCATTATGTGTTAGGCTTCTTAATATGATGATAAAAGTCGTACTTTTCTATTTTTATCCTAAAAAGATAGCCCTTAAATAAAAATTTCATATAGCCTTAACAGCCATGTCTTTAGACACAAAGCCTAGTGCTACAGAATCTTACAATCCAAATCTCCGTTGATAGCAGAGAGTCCACTCTTAGGTACGCATTGATAAATGTGTTGTCTTGACACATATTTATGGGAAGTTACTTAGAACCAAGACCGTTTAGGAACTGTTTTCTTGGCCAGATGCAGTGGAGAATGCACATGCCTTCCGCTCAAATCCTGTGCTGACCACCATAGAGTAGTGGCCAGTAGCTCATGACGCAAATGTTACGTAAAGTGGGCAAGGTTTTAATTAGTTAATTAGTCAAAAATAGTGGAAAATTGTTCAGTATGGAAGAAGAACTATGCTTTCCTGCATCCTTTTCTCTTTGGGGTTGAAGAGAGAACCACAAAGCACATAGCAAGGTCATAGGGTGGGAACAGGAGCACTCTGACCACTTCCAGAGAGGAGGAAAGTCTCCTCAGGTCAAAGCAAAAGAGCTACATATGATTGAGGGTTCAGAGTAATTGCCCAAAAGTAGAAGTAAGAAGATCAGTGAGAGAAAAGATGGAAGGATAACTAACTTTACCTTTCTTCCTTTTAGAAATCTGAATTTTCAAGACAATAGTTACAGTGAAGCTACAGGAAAGATAATTTTGGGGTTTGAGCTAATCTGAAAAAAGGCAAGACTTAATGGTTGGTTCAGGGAGTAGCTAATTTAGCTGGAAACACAGATTCTCAAATCTTGGGTTGTTTCACCTATGTACTCTGTGTGTGTGTGTGTGTGTGTGTTTGAACTAATTTAAACATGTCCACATTATAGCCCTATTTATTTATATTTAAAAACAAGTCACTTGTAGGATTCTTATATTCAAAGCTAAAATTGCTGTTGGAAATCAATATTTCTTATGATGCAAGCAGCCACTCACCTTCCTCATCTTTGCATTTTATACACCATTCGCTTATAGAACGGACTGTAACTTCTGCTTCACTAGGGTTGTACATTTCAGTGGTAAGAAACTCAAAAGTTCCATCTTTCCCCCAAAACTCAAGGAGAACTTGGAGAAATAAAATGTCATATACACCCCATGGTTGTACATTCCTCCTACAATTCTTGACTTTCAAGTTCTGTCTTGGACCCTGCCACTACCCACCTTCAGTTCCTTCTGCTCTTTTAGATCCAACTAAGAGCCTGTCTTAGCTGATGCTCACATACCCAGCACCAGATCCCTGTGCTCGGAAGCCACAGCAGTTCCTTATGCCACTCGATGGTGCCATCCCAGTTCCTCTACTACCCTGGCCTTCCTACATCTGACATATTCTGGTTCCTGGTTTGATCCACACAATTGAACAATAGTAGTAATAAGTCTACACACATTTTCAAATGTCTTTAATCATTTCTTTTAAGAATTTTCCATGTAAACCTAACCAGAAGAGACTTCAGGCAAGATGAAGATTTGCATCAGACATTTTTTCTGTCTCAGGTGAGAGTGCCCAAATGCAATTGTTCTCATTCTCTTCCTAGAGTGATTTTTTTTTTTTTTTTTAGGAGAAGCTTTTTTCAAGTTCTTCCTCAAAACCTTCCATAGATTACAGAGGAAAGAAGATGAACCAAGGAAGACCCTTGGGATATGCAACAAGTATCACAGGACTGTTCCAAACAGATTTCAAATGTGATTCTAACAATTTTCCAGGTTGTGCATCATAACATACATGAAAGAATTGCTGTATATGATGGATTTTGAAACTATCTGAATTACAACATAATACACTAACAGGAAAGTATTTCCGGAATAGGAAGGATCTTCCCCAAATCTCCTCTACCACATTACTGCCTCTTCTGCCTTCCTGCGAAATTTACTTTACTTTAGTCTCTCCTTCAAGGAGAGACCTGTTCAACACTGCTCACAATTGTGGATACCCAGGCATTTGTACTATTGTTAGAATCTGAGTTCACTTTTAAAAAATGTCATGCTGTCTCCTATAATACATCCATACTATCATCATAATTTGATGATTTATTTAGAGATCTATTAATCAGAAACAGGTGTGTATGATAGGCAATTGACTGTCACGTGCTTAGAATATATAAAAATTAATCAAACATGCATGATGAAGGGATTGACAATGGGCTCAGGAAGACTAAAATATATTGATATATCTCATTTACTTGCTGGACAAATATTATTTATCAAATCCTTACTCTGTGTTCAGCATAGGAAATATAAACCTGACTTCTAGGCGGTTACAACCTGCCAGTTGAGATAAGATAGTTGATGCTGAAATATATAGTAGAAAGTGATGAGCATATTTAAAAAAGAGGTTTACATGCTACAACAATTCATGAGACATGTAGTTAAATTAAAAAGCCTCAGAAATAATTCAAGAGCCACTTCCTTCTGTCAGGCACATCCAGCTTTCTTAGCCCTATTATACAGAGAAATTGGCATGTAGTCGAAGGCTTTGACACTAGGATTAATGTCTCTCTCTCTCTCTCTCTTTTTTTTTTTTTTTTTTTTTTGTTATTTGAGGCCAAGTCTTGCTTTGTCACCCAGGCTGGAGTGCAATGGCATGATCTTGACTAACTGCAATCTCTGCCTCCCAGGTTCAAGTGATTCTCCTGCCTCAGACTCCCGAGTAGCTTGGATTACAGGTGCATGCTACCACGCCCAGCTAATTTTTGTATTTTCAGTAGAGACAGGGTTTCATCATGTTGACTAGGCTTTTCTTGAACTCGTGACCTCAGGTGATCCGCCCACCTCGGCCTCCCAAAGTGCTGGGATTACAGGTGTGAGGCACCACGCCCAGATGGATTAATGTTTCTTACAGTGCTGATCATACTAAATAGCACTGTCTCTATGACGTATGAAGCTAACATAAATGTTTCTCTATGATAATTGAAATATTTATACAAATATACTTTTTATATAAATTTGCTTATGTGTAAATATGTTTTATATTTCCAAAACAAATATACTGGTAACGCTCTGCTTTCCAATTTGCCTACTAGTAGCTTCCATGACTTGGTTCCTATTAACCCCTTCTTAATAATTATTTTGCTTTTATGTAGAAAGATCCTAGGAGTTTAGATTACTTATTTCTTTCACATTGTGCTGATATAATGCACAACTTTTAATTGTGTGTTCACTTTTTAAAATATACTTTGGGATGAGTTCAGTCTTGAGAATGGGTTTGCATTGGGGGAAAACATCAACAGTCTGTCAACTTTTCAAGTAAAGACCTCTCAGGATATGAGCATCTAGGAGTTTTGCAAAGGCTATTTTCACATCATAAAATGTCTGTCTGAATTTTGTGGCAACTTTTGTTTTTGACATTTTATTTTTCAGTTGAAAGGCATCTCCATGTGTCATTATCTTGAAGAATGTAACATTATACGATTCCAAATGAGTATGGCAACTTAAAAGCTCCATGATTTTAGCCCACCTGCACTTGACATTTTCCCTGGGGACCTACGCTTGTGTGATTTCCTTGAATGAAGTGAAAGCTTTTTATAAATCTCATTGAACTTATTTCCAACTGTTAGAGTCCCACTTTCAGTGGTGAAATCTCCTTTCCTTTTTTGATTTTTGCCTTCTTCCTCTTGCATTTTGGAAAAACTTGACAGAATCGTAAATCTGTCTAATCTTTGACAAAACTCAACTGATGAGGTTAGATAATGAGCATAGAAAATAGATTGTCATCATTGACTCTCGTTTTTAAATTGGATTTGGAATCCTGCGCAAGGAATTGCTTCTGAAGGTGATATCTCACCTAGACCTCCGACCCACCTATCAGCACTCCAAGAGGACATATTTTGGTCATTCATTCATTTATTCATTCAGTAAATGTTTTATGAGGGCTGCTACTTTATGTTAAAACTGTTTCTAAGTGCTAAGGATTTTGTAGTGAAAGAGAAAAAGGCAAAATTCCTACACTAAAGGCTTTTACATTTCAGTGTGTGAAACCCACAATAAAACATTAAACAAGTATATATCTGGCATATCTGTTTTTCCCACAGTTTTCTTTAGCATTAAGCAAAGTGCTTTATACATAGTAAGTGCTTAACAACTATTTGTTGAATGAAAGATATAGCCTGTCATTGCTATTTACTAACAAGCTACTTATCATCTTTGCTAAATGGGAATAAAAAGAGTTATCTACAGTGTTTCTGTAAAGATTTTAAAAACACAATGTACTAAATGTGCAAATCACACTGCCTACCACATAGTAAATCACGGAAAGCATCACTTCACTTCAACACAAACTTATGCACAACACATTGTAAGTGTTACAAAAATTAAAGACATGGAGTTAGTAATGTTCTGGTAGGTGGTTAGATACAGCTAAGTGTGGGTGGCTGCACCTGAATGAATCAGGAAGGATGGAATAAAGACATCTTATTCCTTCTTCACTTTCAAGGGTGGTGAAATTCACAATTGACAATTCACAATCAATCAGAATCAAAAGATATAAAAGAGTATGCTATTTCAGCTAATTATTTGAATCAGTCTGACAAGTGATGGTGATACCTCTGTAAAATGAGTAATAGGTCAGTATTAGTGTGCAAGCTAAAATAGTCAAGCGGTTCTGCAGCTGTGGCTGAAAATTAGTCTTTTCAAAGTGGCTTCAATATACAAACTGAAGTGGTGAAAGCACCCAGAATGGCAGACATACCAAGTAGGGGGATAAAATGTGTTATAAGTGCTAAAACTGATTATTATATAATTTGATAGTTCCACTACTTGTGTTATAATCATTTCCTTTTATCATTGCTAATAATTAAATTTTGATAATACATATCTTACTTTATTAATTCAACAAATAATTGAGTACCTCTAATGTTCCAGAAAATATGCATATACACACAGAAAGCCTTTAATACGAGACAAACTCCTCTGTATCTTATCATAACATAAAATTTAGCTAACTAACCCTTAAAATCAGTCTATTTAAACTTATTCCTGTTATCCAGCCACGTAAGAACTTGCACTTGCAAATATTATGCCATGAACATATAATCAAGTGGGAACCACTTAATTGAGAACTGGCCTCACTCAGTTTGAATCTCAACATCTGTCCTTCTTCAAATGAAAACCCTTCAGGAAAAGAAAAAAAATGACACATTGTAAATCTATGATAGTTTCCATTGGTGTCAGTTGGTAAAACTTAACTAATGCTATTTGAGGTTGTAATTACGCGAATAGAGTCAAAGTGTTTGACATATGTAGATTCCATACATAAGTTTAGTTCATTTGCTTAAATTCACCTATTTTTATTAAAAGGTAAGTAGGCACCATAAATCACAAAATTATAATATATTTCACTGATGGAGAACCAAAATTAACAAGTGAATAAGTACATCTGCAAATATAGAATAAATAAACCTTCACCTAAAAAATATTTCTTTAGCCTCCATGGCCTTCCTTGTTAGAAACAATACCATGAGAAAATGCTTTTCTTTCTTAGTTTTCTCATAGGCAATTGAAGGGAAATCTAGTTAATAGGGGAAAGGAAGTAATATAAACCTAAATGAGTAAGTGGGACAGAGTAACGTGGAAAAATGTAGACAATCTACTTATTCAGGAACATTCTCCTAACAACACCTCTTTTCTGCCACTATCTCTTAACTCTGAAATCCCAGCGGAGTTGAATATTACATTTTATTATTTGCATTGATTCTCCCAAATTCTTTGTTAACTGAGAAAACTCATATTGTATGAATTCTCCAAATGACTGTGGTTTCAAATGAGAAGTACATTTATAAAAACTTCAATTCCCCTACTTTTAAAATGAGAGACTATTAATCTTAATTACATATTATTATAGCACCTAATATTTTAAAACTAAGGAATAACTTTAAAAAGAGTCAAATCAAAATTGAGGAAAAGACTTTCCCGTTAGGATATAACAAAATTATGTTTTAAAAATGGTGAATTATTTCCCAAAGTATTTAAAACGTATTACATTTAAAATAGAGTGGGCTTCTACTGGACATGAATGCCTGTAGTTCCGGCTACTCGGGAGCTGGGGCTGGAAGTTTTCTAGAGTCCAGGAGTTCGAGTCCAGCTTGGGCAACATAGTGAGACTCACATCTCTAAAAAGAAAAATATAAAATAGACTGGGCTTCTTACTTACTGCCACCCAACTCAACTCCGAATGTTAGCTAGTTAGGTATGTGCAATTAGCTACATAATAAAGATATCCACTATCCAAAATATTTGGGCAAAAGCTAACCCTGCAGTTAAACTAGCAATGTAAATATTTTAATACACAACTTCTCAATAGTTCCTCAAATTTGTCAGTACTTTCTAATTAATGCAATATTTTTATTGCCTTGATCAAGTTTATAGAATATTAAATCCAAAAATGAAATAGGAAAACAAAGGAATATTGAAACATTTGTGCAAAATTGCAGAAACTAATATCAGGATTGATTGTTGTTTATCAACTACAATTTTTAGAAAGATATATGAAATGTCATAAAACACATCAGTCTGCAATGATGTTATGTAGAGTAATTTCTCTATTTTTCATAGTCACCAGCTAATGCAATATATCAAAATAACCAATATTAAAAAGGAAACCACCACTTAACACTTTCATACAATTAAGTTGTAACAATTTTTGAAAATGTATTTTTCTCAGAAGAGTTTAGTCATGAAAGAACACAAGATTCTCCAATAAGATCTGGATAAGGAAAAGCCACTTTAATGCCAATAAATTGATATACTTTACTCAAACTATTATGGGATAAGTGTGTATGAAAAACAGCAATAAAATGATATTTTCTAAAATCAAATATAGTGACCCCAGGCAAAAAGAACACAATAACACCACTGATGAAATGCACTTGCCACGTAGATTAGTCACCAATGAAACAATGGTAGCAGGCAGGTCAGTCTGACACTGAGCTAAGATAGAGTGACACATTTTAAGCACAAATTTAACACAGTTCACAAGACAAATAGGCAATGTCAAAGTGTATAAAGAATGGAAAACTAACAGAGACTTCTAGTGCTCAGATAACCATGACCATAGGAAGTCAGATGACCCCAATTATGAGGCCTGAACAAAAGCACCACTATCCTTCCAGTAAAATTCCCTGAACTCAGGTGAAGAACGCAGAGGAAACCAACAATTCACACAAACCAGAAAAGTAATGACAGATATTGAATTTTGATCCTTCAAAGGCATAGGCCATTTTACTTATTTTATCTTTTGTTTTCTTCAGAAAAGCTTCCCATATGTCTCTGTTCCAGCACTTCCTGTTTTATATATCCATACAACATATACTTTACATTTTAATCTGACTGGCATCTTAACTCAGATGGTGAGCTTTTTTGGGAAAAAAAATGACTTATCTGATTTGTCTTTATGTCTGTTGCTGCAAGCATAGTTCTAGACACATAGCAGTAAGTACTCAATCGGTGTTTAATTGGTTGATTTGTAATTGCATTACTATTAGAAACATGTCAGACTTTACACATATTTTAAAATGAGAGTGCTGTATTTGAGTATGAATGACAAATGGGCATGAGTGTACACATATACGTAGTATAGTATCAACTGTAGAAAACTTGATATTGCACCATAGCATTGAACAAAAAGGCACACTGAGGACATGCCATAGTCTCCTTCACGCATATTAAACCCTAGAACCAAATATTTTTTAAGAATTATGTTTTTAAACGTTGCATAGATGTAGGGTAATGCTCAGAAGTGGTAAGTAAAGTTTCTGAAGATCAAAACAGAGTTATTCCCAAGAGACTGAAAAGGGACAAACTTTGATCATGCAGAAGAAAGCCAGCTCATCAAACTTTTGGAAGAGTGTGATTTTTAAAACTCGATAGGAGCAAAGCCACAGAAATTCCATGGTAGAGGCCTGTAGTGGGAGGAGGCTGGAGCACGCACATTAGAATTAACTGGGGTATCACAAAAGGACTAGTCTGTTAGCCCAAGCCCATTTCCTATTCCTCTGCCATCTCACACCACACACACTTCTCCACCAGTACAATCTATAGCGTTCGTGTTTGTCTCCAGCTAGAACTCCATGGACGGAGACAGAAGATGATGCCGTAGGCAGCTGGGAATGCTTGAGAAAAAAATGAAAGAAAGAAGAGCAGGGGTTAGCCTCTACCTAAGGCTAATCTGGCCCCTCTGCTAGAATCACTGAAAACTGTGGGTAGTAAATGGGCCAGCTGTAGTTTGAGTGTTCCACCCCAGACAGACTTACTAAGCTAAAATAACCAAATACTTGAAAGAGAAGCTGGACTACCAATAAGAACACTTCAATAGAATCATGAGACACCCTAAAAGTATCTGCCCCATGAAAGATTAAAAATAAAACAGGAGAATCTGAACTAGAGAAAACAGATTAGATGAACAGTGACTATCAGCAGATAGTTTTTGCATGGGAATCTGTTTAAAAAGGAAACTATCTGTGGTGATGGATGTGTTAATTAATGTGACTGTGGCGATCGGTAGACAATGTATATGTAGGTTTACATTGGCTTTGAATATATTCAATTCTTATTTGCCAGATATTTTTAAAGAATAAAAGTGTTGAGAACTCAACTTTAGTGTTGAAAAAAGTGTTGAGTCTCACCCTTAGGTGTTATGATAAAATTGGTTCAGGGTGCTGCCGGAGGATCAGGATTTCTAAAAGCTTCTCAAGTGACATTTATATCCAGCCAAGGATGCAACCTTCTGTGATAGGATATCAATAACAAGAATTTAACACACACACACACACTCATAGAGGAGAGGAAGAGCTTGAATCTATGATGTCTATTATAAAATTGAAAGAGCATTCTAGGATTTATGATATTATCTTTATCCTCTGCTGGTTTTCCTCTGTTGCCATTGCCTATTATTTGAATAAAAAGTGGCTCCAGTAAATTTAGGGTATCTCCAGGAAATATTCTAAAAATTAATTTTTAAAAAGCCACACAAAGAAGAATGATCTTATATTCAACAAGGCCCATTGTCTAGTCCTTACGTGCTCAGAAATCTGATCTGCCAGATTTCCAGAGCTTATGTACTCAGAGATGCTGAATCTAGTGGTACAAAATTCAATGTGGAAAGCAGAATGATAATTTACTAATTTGCAATGATAAATATAACTGTGAATGAGATAGAAAAGCATACAATGGGATGTTTCTATTTAGCATGAAATCTGGACAAAAGGAATTAGTTATATGATTCAAATGTCTGAGAGCTTCAGGTTATTATTGGAACCATCACTTCTTCATTAAAAAGAAAAAAAGATTTCTTGAAATTCTCTTATATATCAGTATATCACATAAGCATGTAGTGTTTCTTGTCTCAAGGTGGTTGTCATGGGTGAAGGAGGATAACAATAAAGTATACAATACATAAATCAAGAAAAATATCAAATAGTGACTACAGCGGATTGAATAGTGTCCCTCTATGATCCATGTCTACCCAAACCTCAGAATGTGACCTTATTTGGAAGTAGGGTTTTTGCAGAGGTCATATTGGATTGGGGTGGGCCCTAAATTGAACGACTGGTGTCCTGACCAGAAAAGGAGAGGAACACAGAGAGGCACACATAAAGAAGAGGCCATGTGAGCTTGGAAGGAGGCAGAATTAGTTATGCTTCCAAAAGGAAAAAAATGCCAGGAGCCACCAGAAACCAGAAGAATCAAGGAAGAATTCACTTCTAGATCCTTTGTACAGAGCATGACCCTTTCAGCACCTGACTTTCAGACTTTTGGCCTCTAAAATTGTGAGAGAATAAATTTCTGTAGTTGTAAGCCACCTAGTTTGTGGTAATTTGTTATGGCAGCACTAATACAGCAGTGATCCATTGGAGGTAAAGAACTAGGAAGATAATTATACAACAGAAAATCAATGAATGAGATTGATTCTGGGGTTTGCGTGAAAATAAAGAGCTAGCCACAAAAAAGAAAAGCAGAAAGGATGCTCATAATAGAAGAAATGGTAACAGCAAAACTCCTAAGTGTGGCAAATTTAAGGAACCAAAATGAGGCTAAAGCTCAAATGGACTAAGGATAGAAGGGTATGACACAGGTGAGAAAGGAATTCAAGATTCATATAACATAGGAATTTATACAGATTTTAATTCTAAATCCAATTTGAAACTGTGTGAAAATTTTAAAGTAAACAAAAAGTAGAATCAGTATTTAACATTTAAAAAATTCTCTCTGATTTCTACCTGGCAATGTATTTTGTGTTGTTGGCCTTTCAATTACTAGTGAGACAGGAGAGTTCCTTGACCACCCTCACAGGACTTGCCACAGGGGTGTGGCTCTCTGTTTGAACAAGCTCTCAAACTCTCATTTGAACAAGCTCAAACCCTTTATGGGAGGGCGAGCATGCAGACAGGCAGGTGCAGGAACCAAGGGGAGCGCTTTTGGGCTCCAGCCCCATGGCAGCATCTAGGAGTGGATGTCTGACACTCCTGAAGCCCAAGTGGGTGTGAGTTACAGTGCACTCTTTTAGCCTTGCCATTCATGGATAGCTTAAGTGTTAGACAGCTCAGTGGATCCTCTTGGCACCCAGGTCCTGTCCAGCATCCAGGAAGAATCAGGTCGCACACAGACTAGAAGGGTGAAAGCTAGGGTTTTACTGAGTGGTGGAGGTGGCTCTCCACGGAATGGATGGGGAGTTGGGAGGGGAATGGATTGGGGAGATGATCTTCCCCTGGAGTTTGGCTGTCCAGTGGCCAACCTCCTTTCCAATAGTCCTCAGACAAACTCCTCTCGACATTCAGACACTCCTTCTCTTCTCTCCTTCGAAATGTCTCGCATTTCTGCCTTTCATCTGCTCGGCCACTTCTGGAGCCTGGGATGTGGAGTTTATATGGGTACAGGATAGGGGGCATAGCAGGCCAAAAGGCAACTATTTGGGCATGAAAATAGGAATACCTGTTCTCATTTAGGGCCACAGGTTTCCAGGCTTGAGGGTGGGGCCTTTGCTGGGTAACTGCCCTCTTCTACCCAGTATTTCTGTCTATAGCATATAGTCATAAAGAGGAGTGGCTTAGAGTAGGCTCAACATGCTATTTCCAGACTCTTAATCCTGTCTTTGGCAGCGTGTTTTAGTATCAATACAATGACAGTAGAAAAATGGAAGAATATTAAGGGAGGATAATGCCAACACCAAATACAAATCATTGTCATATGAGTAATTGCAGCCTTCCTCTCATTTTGTTTTCCATCCACTCCCAGGAGCAACTGCTGGTTTTCCAAACTAAGAGTGTGAAGAAGGGCTAAGACTCATAGTTTATCAATTGATAGTACTGATATTGTAATTTTCTTGAACTAAAAATAATGTAAAGTCCTATTTCTTTTTCATTTATACTATTTCTTATAGACATAGATAGTTAGCAATAATATTCTTAGCTAACCACATCGGAGAATTTGAGATTTCCTTTAAAAATGGCAAACAATGCGAACACGAAATGATTGGTATTGAATATGCTGTCCAAAAGGTTGGTTATCTTGTGTGATATAAATAAACAAAGAACAATTTACCTGTACAAAAAAAAAAAAAAAATAAATAATGCATGCTATCGATCCCTGTGTTAATAAGAGTTCTGACTATTTCCAATGGGTAGTTTCAGAATTTGTGAAATGGCTAAAAGGAAAATGAATAACAGGTAAGTACTTTGTTTCATGAATAAGAAGCAGTGATGGAGATATGAAAAATAACTTATTGTGCTCAAGTGAATTTCCCAGCACATAAAATAGAGAATAACAGCTAGTGAAGGTGTAGTTCTTTGGCCACCTACTTCAGGAAAGAAAGAAAAAAAAAATTGGGGGAACTTATGCTCGCCTAGGGAACTTGCTCTCATCAGCTAATTTTGAGAACAGGAAAAAGGAAATTGCGTCCCAGGCAGTTTGACATGAGACAATGGGTCAGTCTCCTTATTGCTTAAACATACAGCATTGTGCTGAGCTGTTCTGCACTTTTCTTCTTACAGAAAGCAAAATCAGCCTGAAAGACCAGTGAAGATATTGCAAAAGGAGGATTTATTGAGCTTCATTACATCTTGAAAGGATTAGTTGCACCTGCACATAAAGAATCTCAATTGGTTCAGATATACAGGCTGAAGGCGCCTTCTTTATTACACTTCTTTCAAAGGAAGATATTTGACCCATACTCTTGACAAGTTTCAAAGCCTCCAGGTTCACTGCCGAGGAGCAAGAGTGCCATCTGCTGGGTAACAACATTGAGCACACACAGAAGACTGAATCTCTTCGGAAAGAAAATTATTGCTCAAAGAATTTTCATTTCTTTGAAGCTGAATTACAGAATTGCTAAAAATATCATTTCCTCATCAAGATATTACTCCACTTCCAGTTGCATAAAATGAAGTAAAAAATGCACTCTAAAAAGTAAAGTGGGATGAAAGGGGAAGAAGGAGGACAAAGGGATGTATTTTGACAGAGAACATTAACAGCAGTTAATTTTACTGTGAAGAGAGGGTCTTTTTGTTTCATTTCCTAACTAGTTATTTATACTTTATTGTAAATTCCTTCAGGTAAATTAGCTATTAAGTAGTGTGGAAATTCTTGATGGTCAAAACATATTCTTGGCCGGGCGCGGTGGCTTACGCCTGTAATCCCAGCACTTTGGGAGCCCGAGGCGGACGGATCACGAGGTCAGGCGATCGAGACCATCCTGGCTAACACGGTGAAACCCCGTCTCTACTAAAAAATACAAAAAAAAAAAAAAAAAAAAAAAAAAAAAAAAAAAAAAAAAAATTAGCTGGGCGAGGTGGCGGGCGCCTGTAGTCCCAGCTACTCCGGAGTCTGAGGCAGGAGAATGGCGTGAAGCCAGGAGGCGGAACTTGCAGTGAGTCAAGATCGCGCCACTACACTCCAGCCTGCACGAGAGAGAGTGAGTCTGTCTAAAAAAATAAAAATAGGCCGGGCGCGGTGGCTGAAGCCTGTAATCCCAGCACTTTGGGAGGCCGAGACGGGCGGATCACGAGGTCAGGAGATCGAGACCATCCTGGCTAATATGGTGAAACCCCGTCTCTACTAAAAAATACAAAAAACCAGCGGGGGGAGGTGGCGGGCGCCTGTAGTCCCAGCTACTCGGGAGGCGGAGCTTGCAGTGAGCTGAGATCCGGCCACTGCACTCCAGCCTGGGCGACAAAGCGAGACTCCGTCTGAAAAAAATAAAAAATAAAAAAATAAAAATAAAAAATAAAAAATAAAAACAACAACAAAAAAAATTCTTTACTCAAGGACATTAATATTAATATTTAAATTAGAGCAAGCATATATCAAAAACACAACCGAATTATAAAATTGATTTATTAATGTTAAATTATGTTCACAACGTCTTCTACTTAAAACCTCATTTATGCATGCACACTTTACACTTTTTTCTCAATTTCTGATCTTTAAGTTTTAATGTCATTTAAATATCCATGCATTAAAAAATTATTACATTGAAACAATTCTATTCCATCTACAATACATACTGTGTTTCTAAATATACTTACCAGTTCCACAGTCCCTACCTAACCCTCGTTTCCCATAAATTCTTCACAAAATTAAGTTGTGATAAATGTAGCCAGGCCTCTCCCAGAGATCCTGGCCAAGGACTCCCTGCCTTACACTTCGGCTGCAGGCTTCTTCAGAGATTCCTCAGCTGCAGCAAGCTGACTGCTCCAGTTCCTCTGTCCACCCACATCTGTTGGCTGCTGGGATCAAGAATATAAAAGCCAGCGATTTTGAGTTAATTTGGCACTCCTCTGATGTGCCATGGTAGCTCCGGAACTTCTTGGAGGGCTGTTTCCTATCAACTTCAACTTCTTAACTTGAGTTTGGCCTTTGTCTTGGCCCAGTTCTGCTTTCTTATCCTCTTGTCCACTGGGATGACCCCAATAGTATTCTCTGGTGAACACTTTGCAGGAACTCCATCTCCTGCTTCCAGAGAAACCGAAACAGCAATTCAAGCTGAAAGACAGCCTTGTTATGACCATGTGATTTTGTTTTGTCCTCTTCTATAAAAAAAGGCTTTATTCTTCAACTTAATCAAAATATCTTTATCTCTCATCAAATCTTATCAAATCCATAAGTTTAGACAACTAAAATGCTACAAAATACATTGTGTTTGGCCATCATGTCTATTTTACATCATTGAAATATTTTACATAATCCTATGTGTATGTCTATGTGTTAAAATACTGATGTATTAATCTAAATTGTAAATCCTGAATATTAGATCAATGTTTTAAATTTGAGCTGATGTTACTGTAGAATATGAATGTTTAAAGTATGTATTTTAAGCTAATATGTACCATAAAGAATATATGCTTTTGATAACTTGAGATGGTTGATTTTATCTTTACAAGTTAATAAAGTGGTACTTAGTACCTTCAGCTTAAAAAAAAAAAAAAGGCTTTTTGTCTTAAGAACTAGAAATTTAAGACAGAAGAAAAATGCCCTCTAGTGGTAAATACTAAGAAAATACTTTTTACTGTATTAAATTAATGTGCTTAACAAATATTTATTAAGTTTCTACTATGCTTTGGTTGCTCTGGTTAAGTCCCAGGACACAATTGTGAATAAAATAAAAAAGGGTAGAAGGCCTCTTCTGATGTGCATTATGGTGAGAATTAGACAAATTTCAAAAATAAAATAATTAAAATAATTCCATATTTAGTATATAAAATGAAGGGAACAAACAAAAATCTGAGATACAGAACAGTGAGAGGAAACTTGCTTTAATTATTAAATGTCATTTATGGCAGTATTTCTAGGAAGCGTCAATCTTTTAATTTATATTTTGTGAACTAAAGGTGGTTGTCTTTGTTGCTGTTCCTTTTTTAAAACATTCGAGACATGTGACTGTATAAAACGAGAATCTCAAATCAGAAAGAGAACCTGGAGTTAAATCAATTGTCCAGGGACATTATGGAATACTAATTCACATACACAACACACCTAAAATTTTACAGAGTAATTTTTCAGGTTTTGCAAAACAACAAAGGAAAGGAAACTCACTGTATTACCAGTAGGAGGGATTCACAAATGCATAACAATTCAGAGCCCTCCTCTCCACTACAAGAAAATAAATAAAACTCAAGCGAATTCCTGAATCCTATCAATTAGATGAGCAATGGGGAAAAGAAAGTTTTTCCAGATCCTACAAGATCCCACTGCCTCCATCATCGATATTCCCTGAACTTGTCAAAGTTAGTCCCAAAGTGAGACCTAACATGCTGCTTACAAATTGCTCCTGGGTAACTTCAGTCTCTTAAACACATCCACAGTTTTAGCGTTTTTTACAAGTAGTTCAACGCAGGGTAAGGATAGTTGCTATACGAGGTAACTCCTGAAATCTCAGTAGCACATTATAATAAAAATGTGTGCGTTTGCTTGTTTGTTTACTTTAGTCCATATGAAGTTCAATGAAGTGTTGCTGATGAGGAGTGGGGAGGAGTAGGGAAGGGACGTATTCTCCTGGAAGTCCTAAAGGGTCTCAGGTTATGGAAACTGTAATACCTTCAACTCATGCTCTCTCGGGTGAACTTGGGCATCAAACTCCAGCTTGTAGATGGAATGTAATCACACAGATGGTCTGAGGTGCATGTATCATTTCACTGCCATTCTGTGGCCAGTGGTTATTTACAGGCAACATCTTACTGCAAGAGTCTAAAAGCTGAGGTCATTCATATTCCCAGGTAGGAGAAGAAAACAGAATGACAAACAGCTACACATCATTTTATAACATTTCAGAAATATATTCAGCCATAAGTTTGATTATCAAACAGCAACAAACTTGGAGTATCATTTTGTTGATAGCTAAAAATTGATTTAAAGAAGGCTTCTTTATAACAAATTTTTATGGTTAAGAAAAAAAAATTATGTGAAAATGAAAAACAGTGTTAGTTTGAATTTTTAATAATGTATAGCCATTTTGAATTTAAAATTTTTAACATGTATCTATCCTTAAAGAATGCCACAAACTCTCAAAGCCTTTCTAAATGACTACTTAAATAATTCTATGGCTGGGCACTGTGGCTCACGCCTGTAATCCCAGCACTTTGGGAGGTAGAGGTGGGTGAATCACTTGAGGTTGGGAGTTAGAGACCAGCTCGGTCAACATGGTGAAACCCCGTCTCTATTAAAAATACAAAAAAAAAAAAAAAAAAAAATTAGCCGGGCATGGTGGCAAGCGCCTGTAATCCCAGCTACTCAGGAGGCTGAAGCAGGTGAATCCCTTGAACCCGGGAGGCAGGGGTTGTGGTGAGCTGAGATCGTGACACTGCATTCCAGCCTGGCAACAGAGTGAGACTCCGTCTCAATAATAATAATAATAAGGTTATAAAATATTCTACATCCTGGAAATATTATCTAATAAGATCATTATGTTATCTCTATGTTGTGCCATATATATGCTTTTAGTAAGAGACTTTACACACTTAGCTTAATGCAAAGTATTTGTATCAAGGGAATTTGGAGATTCTACATATGGGATCAGGCCTAATGGTGATAATATTTTAAAGTATACTGAATCTAAATAACTGAGTTTCCTGCTCAAGCAAAAGCTATGTAGACAAATGAGCAGTTAAGTTGTAATATTGAAACTGAACTTAGATAATCCTGAGTCCTTCTTCATGCTTAATGTTTGACAATGGGCATATGGTATTGGGTAGTTAATGCTGTGGACTCACACACTTTGTAACCAAATCAAGCTCTATATCTTGTTTATGTGTCTCTCCTCTAAGTAGAAGAGTTTTCAATATTATTGGAATATTCAGGATGTTATTTCTACATTGCATAATAGTAACCACCCATGGATTTGACTTGAAGCTCAAATCTGAAGCCACTCCTCTATTTACATTTTTTCTTAGCATCTTTTTCATAGCCTTGCATACACTGATATTATTCCAAGCTATAGTCCCCTCACTTTTATATCTGGCCACTTCCCATTGTTCAGCCTCCTATGCAGGCTAAAATTCACTTGTATTATAATAATTGGTACTCTCTCAAATATACCATGATCTGCCTTTCTCAGTCCTTACCCAGAAGATGCTTTTGTGCCTGTTAAAAATGCTACAATTCTAGCTCAGATGGCACCTCTATAAAATCTTCTCCAACTCTTTCTACCACCAAAGAATTAGCATCTCCCTTGATAATAATCTCATAAAATGACAGTGCCTTTCCCAACGAATTTTGTGTTTACCCACCTCCCCCAGTACAATGAAAGTATCTCAAGGAAACTACTTTTTCTGTGGTGTGCTTGCTTCGCTAACTAGAGTATGGCTTAGAAGCCAGTTACCTGTGGTTTGGGGCCAGTGATAAAACTTGATAAGTGGTAAAACTATCAAAAACAAAAACAAAGCACACTGTTTTGGATCTCTCTAGGCTGGATTTAGGCTGCATGCTACCAGCTTGAAATGCCCTTGATTAAGGTAAACTTACCAAGGCCTGACTGTATGTGTTTTGACATATGTATTCTCTGTGCCCAGCCCAGTGCCTGACCCAGGATCCAAGATCAAGAGCTGTTAATAAATAACTAAATAACTGATGAATCTGTCAAAATGAATGGGGAAAGAGCTTATTATTACACCAAAAGCATAACTGATTTTATTTTTGAAACATATTTTGCCCAACATCACATGCTGTATCTCTGTGCACATTTCCTAATCTGTTGCTCTTTTCCCATCTGCTCTAAAAGCATCAACTTTTAAAATGATTCACAAAGGATGCTAGACAACTCTTAATTTTCCAGTTTATAAACCAGCTAATAAAGTAGAGAAATCTGGTGTTACATCAGGTAAATAAAAAACTCACAGAGCCATTTGTTATAGGTGAAGATAAAAGAAATTGTGAATTATAGGGCCTAACGACTAGTAATATGAATGAAAAAATATCGTTCCAATGAATGAAATGTATATGAACATTACATTCACGTATTCATTTTTCCCTTCAGGATTAAGGTAATTATATTCAGGAACTAAATACTCTAACAGGACTCTGAATAAAAGAGCTGAGGCCAGAGAGCAGTTTGTCAGCAACCACAGAGAAAATTATTTTAAGTACACACCCACTAAAAGATTATGTTCAGCTGCTGACATGGTTTGGCTCTGTCCCCACCCAAATCTCATCTTTAATTGTAATCCCTGTAATCCCCATATGTCAAGGGAGGGAGCTGGTGGAAGGGATTGGATCATGGGGACAGTTTCCCCCATGCCGTTCTCATGATAGTGAGTTCTCACAAGATCTGATGGTTTTGTATTTGTCAGTTCCTCCTTCACACACTCACAGTTTCTCCTGCCACATTGTATAGAAGGTGTCTGTTTCCCCTTTTGCCATGATTGTGAGTTTCCTGAAGCCTCCCCAGCCTTGCAGAACTGTCAATTAAACTTGCTTTGCTTGTAAGTTACCCAGTCTCAGGTAGGATCTTTATAGCAGCCTAGGAACGGACTAACACAGCTGCCCAGTATTTCCTTTGTTTTTGTAGAGAATGAGAGAAATGGTTATAAGCTTTTAAAAATAAATTATTCACGTGGCCAAGAAGCATATGAGAAAAAGCTTAATATCATTGATTGTTAGAAAAATGCAAATCAAAACAACAATGTCACACCATCTCATAACAGTCAGAATGGCTATTACTAAAAGGTCAAAAAATAAGAGACACTGACCAGGTTGCAGAGAAAAGGGAACACTTATACACTGTTATTGGGAGTATAAATTAGTTCAGTCATTGTGAAAAGCAGTGTGGCAATTCCTCAAAGACCTAAAAACAGAACTACCATTCAATCCAGCAATCCCACTACTGGGTATATATCAGAGGAATAGAAGTCATTCTACTATAGAGACACATGCACACATGTGTCTCTATAGTAAAGACACGGAATCCACCTAAATGCCCAACAATGATGGATTGTATAAAGAAAATGTAGTACATATACACCATGGAATACTATGCAGTCATAAAAAGAATTAGATTATGTCTTTTGTGGGAACTTGGATGGAATTGGAGGCCATTGTCCTTAGCAAACTAACACAAGAACAGAAAACTACTACATGTTATCACTTATAAGTGGGAGCTAAATGATGAGAACACATGGAAACAGAGGGGAAACGACAGACATTGGCACTTACTTGAGGGTGGAGGGTGGAAGGTGGGAGGAAACGGTGGAGCAGAAAAACAATATTATTGAGAACTAGACTTAGTACCTGGGTGATGAAATAATCTGCACCACAAACCCCCTTGACATGAGTTTACCTATTAGATTAACGCAAAAGTAATTGTCATTTTTCCATTATTTTTAATGACAAGACTGCAATTACTTTTGGACTAACCTAATACATAACAAACTTGCACATGTACTCCTGAAATAAAAATAAAAGTTGAAAAACAAATATATAAACAAAAGTATTGACAATTTATTACAAATAGAAGGTAGGTGGCAACTTAAACCAGTTGCTAGTAGAAAACCTAGCTCCTGAGATGATGAGTTTTAGTCAGGAGCAGTTGGTTCTAAACGATAGTTTGAAAACCTAAGAGCATTGGCTTCTCCAACTACAGGTCAAAAAAAAAAAAAAAAAGAATAAATTGTTAAAGAATTTATTCTTTAAAGGAAATAGAAAATCTTCATACATTTTCTCACACACCTACTTATTCTTAAATTCATTCTAAAGTAAATTAAAATACATGTTGGAATTTATTATTGTCCTTTCCTCTTATGCTCCGGCTTGGGAAGGATAGTTTAACGTTGAGAATGATGCCCTCTATAGCATGATAAGCTAGAGACCTAGTTACAAATGAACACTTTGTATGACCCTTCTCCTCACTTGTCACTCCTCTAAATAATCTTTTTTTTTATGTTTTCCCACTAGAAAAGTGGGTCTCAATGTGTTTTCTGTGGACCCCTTGGGAACCCCAAGTCCATTCAGTGGATTCATAAGGTCAAAAATACATTAATAATACTAATGCATCATTTGCCTTTTCACCTTCATATATTCATAGGTGTATAGTGGAGTTTTTCAGAGGCACCCTTCCCTGTGTGCAGTGTGACAGAAGATGACAGAGAATCTAGCTCTTTTTTACTGCCAGATATTATACAAATTTGCTAAAATATAAAACAATGCCAGTCAAACTGAATTCTGACAACAACCTGAATTAGTTTGGGAATGGATTTGTCACTAGATTCACCATGAAAGAATAGTCTTGCCAACAACTTGATGTGTTCCTTCTGCAATGCAGAGCAGAGAAGCAGCAAGCTGCATGGTGCCTAGACTTCTGGCCCAATGAAATTGAGAGATAATAAATGGATATTGCTTGAAGTGAACAACAAATTTACAAATGTTTGGTATTGTTCTCTGGTGACAATAAGAAATTAATATAGGGGATAACTAATCCCATGTTTTTGATTTTTAAAAGAATGTGCATTCAACAAATATTTGCAAAAGAATAGTAGTGAGTCATGGAAGTTAGCATTTTCTAGTACTCTAGGTATACAAGATAACATATTTTTTCATATATAATGTATAATTATACAGATTAGTATTTTGTAAATACATGTTATGACATTGGAAATGTGAAGATGACACTCCTTCCCTTTGAAAGGATAAAATAGGTTTTAATATTGCCTATCTTAAAAAGCATGGTGAATAATGTTTCTATTGACTTAATAAATAGTCTTATCAGTGACAGGGCTGGACAGATTATTTAAACCTGACAAATAATTTATTTCATAATATTTGATTAAAAAGTTTTCTCTGATAGTTTCATATCACACAGAGGTACCAACATACTGAAAAGCAGAGAAGGAATCCAGCTTATATTAATCAGTTAGAAAAATAATCTTTTATTACTATTGTACTTAGAGACAAAAACTAAAAAAAAGTAGAATTAAAAATATGTTTTGTGTATTAATGAAAGGAAAAACTGCTTAGAATCCATCATACGGTTAAGCAAAATACCAAATCAAAATAACATACAGTAAAGTCTTATTTACTCTCAATAGAATCCTCTAAGTTTGTGATATAGGAATTGGTCCTCATCAGTAGTGCAAGACTCAGTTCCATAGAACCTGAAGATGATACAATTTGTAAAAACCCTCACTGAAAAACCCCACAAAACTGTATACAAACTATATACAAACTTAAATAAGAAAACAAATATTTATTTAGAATGCGAAATGAAATTACAACAATTAAACCATCTTTTAAAACTACAAATAACACAAACAGTATAAAATAAAAAATTTTATTAATTGACTGATACACCTTAATAACACATTTTTTCTTACATTTTTAATTACATACCTTTTCACTACCTCTTACTTTTACAACAATTTGTAATAGCATTTTCTATAGAGATAATAAAAATGTCTCTGTCTTAAATTGCTAGTAGCTTAGAAACATTTCAGCCTCGCAACTTAGATAATGTCATGAAATTCTTAGGATTGTTATCAAATGGGGGAAAGCATCTATGAAGTAACTTCTCTGCATAAACCATAATACTGTATTTTACAGAATATCACAGCTTCCTGAATATTTCCTATTCTCATTGTAGCAGTGCATTATGGGTTTTATATTATTTTTACCATCAGTATTTTCAGATGTGTTCATATGATTTATTGCTCTTCAATAACTTGATTATCATACAATGAAAGAACCTATTCAACACTTACACTTAAAAAATTTTTTTTGACAGGGAAGATTTTTATTTATTTTTTATTTTTATTTTTTCTTTATTTCTTCTAGAAAAAAAAAAAAAAGTTACATGTGCAGAACGTGCAGGTTTGTTCCATAGGTATTTATGTGCCATGGTGGTTTGCTGCACCTATGGACCCGTCCTCTAAGTTCTCTCCCCTCACCCCCCACCCCGCAACAGGCCCTGGTGTGTCACACTCAAAATTTATCTCTATTTCTTACATTACTACTTTCAGTGTTTACCTAATTTTTTGTTACAATTCACTACTGGATATGAGAACGATTTCTCCTATTGTTATTGTGCATCACTTTGTTTTATATTTCAGCTTTATCTGAACTTTCTCTCCGTTTCTTAATAAATTTTAAATGACAGAAGAAAGTATCCTTCAAAAATAGCCAAGTCAATAATCTGTAATTTCTCTCTAGTTTCATTAAACATTTTTAACTGTCTTTCCTAATTACAATAAAAAGAGTACACTTAAACTTTATCAACTTTTAAATGAACTTTTGCATTTTGCTTATGTTCTGGTTTCACTTTCAAATCTTCAGAAGTATATTTATAGCTTTACAATAAGAACAGACTTTCTTTTTAGAGGCAAACCCAAATTATCAAGACTGTTTAAGAAGAACCAAAGAGAAAAATTGTAATTATGGCAAAATACTAAAGCAGTATCTGGTACCACAGAGGTAGCTTTTTCTTTAATGACATTGAGATTAATTGCTGCTTGTGGCACATATTCTGTGTATTTACTGATGTTTCCATAGAATTCTTACAGTTCTTAAAAATAACATTGGCTTACAGCAGACTGAAAATCTAAAGGAAGGTTACAAGCATGCTGTGCTAAAAAAAGTCACATATAACTGATGTTCTGATGCTAAAACATATTTTAAAAATCACTCCGACTCTGAAGGTTTTTATTGCAACAGCAAGACAAGGTAATTGCCAATGATTGGCATTTGTCATATGATGTAAAATCTATAGCTATAAGTAAAAATTGGTCTCTAGTTTATTTATTTATTTGCTTTATTATTATTCTGTACGTATTTTCATTCATCTTAAGGGTTTTCAGATTGGTCACTTTTTTCATTTTGATGTTTTCCAAGTAATCATGAAAAATTAAGTCATATTCAGTAATTAATTTGATATCTTCTATAGAGTTTCCATTATTTGAAGATCATCATTTTCATCTTGGTGACTGTAGGCAAATATATTTTGCCTAAAAATATATAACTTAAATGCTTTTCAGTATTTTCGAATAAAACTGTACATTCTTTCTGGCCTATTTTTCAAAGATTTGGTCCAGTGCATTTCTATTTGAGTTACGCTCTAGTGAAGCAAACATGGTCTTCTTGGGGTCAGTGGAGGCTGCATAACAGAAGGTTCTCAGGATATACACATATATGTGTGCACACACACATCAAGTCTGTCTGTGGTTCTGCCCTCTTCTTAGGCACAACAGTAAGTCAAAAGTTGTTTCTCAAAAGAATAGTTATCCACAGAGGAGGCTAGGGCACTGCTCCACAATCCTAAGGGTCTATGCTTTGATTCATCTAGAGACCCCTCTTGAAGTTTCCAAACAGCATCCCTATCTTCCATTAACACTTCAAGCACCACTGGATCTGCTGGATCATACGGCCCAAGAGGCAGAAGAGTTTCCACAGCAACCTGGAACTGTTGCAGAACCTTCTCTAGTTCAGGACCCTATTCAACATTTGCAGCTTTTGTGCTATTCATACATGGGCCAGAGTAGCACATTCACATGAGAAATATGCTGTCTCTAAAAATCCAAAGAGGCCCATTAAGCATTGTGCCTCTTTTCTGATTGTGGGAGGGGCCAGCTGCAACAACTTATCCTTTACCATATAAGGGATATCTTTATATGCCCCACATCATTAGACTTCTAAAAATTTCACTGAGGTAGAGGATCCCTGAATTTTTGTTCAATTTATTTCCCACCCCTGACATAACAATGCCTTACCTAGTCTTGAGTAGCTGCTGCTTAGTGCTTACTAGATTCAAACAGCAGAATATTAGCAATTTAATAGACCAGGGTGATATCTTATGTTTGTTGGGGGCCAGGGGTTGGGAGAAGGTGGTCAAGATCTCTCTGAACTAAATTACAATTTAGAACTAGAGAACTGATATACCCCTAATGTAGGACAGTACAGGTACATTGCTCGCCCTGCTAGCTGAATGCAAACTGCTCTAGTGGTCTTCACTAGCAGATATTGAGAAAAAAAAATATTGCTGGATCAACAGCTGCACACTAGGTTCCAGAAGATGGGTTAATTCTCTCAAGCAATGAAACCAAATCTGCTACAAAAGCTGTCACTGGAGTCACTACCTAGTTAAATTTGCAATAACCTACAGTCATACTCCAAGATCCATTTGTCTTCTGCATAGGCCAAATAGATGAGTTGAATAGTAGTATGAAGAGAATCACCACCTCTGCACCTGTCAAGTGTCTGATAATGGCACTCATATCTGTAATTTCTCCAGGAATACAGTATTATTTTTGGTTTATTATTTTCCTAGGTATAACAATTTTAGTGGCTTCCACTTCGAATTTCTCACCATAATAGCCCATACTTTGCAGGTCAGCAAACAAATGTGGTGATTCTTCCAGTTGCTGAGTATGTATATTCCTATTATGCATTTCAGAAAGGAAAAATTTCCAGAGGATGTATCTACAGACTCGCTGGACCCACTGTAAGACAGAACTATGCTAAAATTCCTTTGATCACCCGACCTCCACAAGCCCCTAGTAAGACTGGTGAGTGGACCATAGTAATGTTTTGGGTCTTCTAAAACTAGTGTTAATTTAGAGCCAGTGTCCAGTAATACACCAAATGTCTGATTGTTTTCTTTCCCCAGTGCAGAGTCATCCTAGTAAAAGTCTACAGATTCCTTGGCAGAAAACTGATGAAAGAGTAACAGTATGGATTTTTTGGCAGTGTATCCAGGTTTTTCTTCAAGGTAACCTGGCCACCCCTTCATTCAAAGAGTTTCAGGTCTATAAACTGACTCAAGTCTGGGAATTGATCAAAAAGCTGTAACTATGTTTTCCTAAGTGAAATTAGACTTCTATTTACTTGACCTAGAACTCTTTTATCTATAAAGATCAAGAGATAATTTAATAGAATGCTCCTCTATTTCACTTCTAGGGACAGGCTATTCTGATCTGCTTTGACTCTGCTGCTTTACAGTAAGCACAAACACTTTCTTTTATAATTAAGTGACACCACTTGGACTCTGCCACCATGGGATCTGATTATCCCCATTGCATTTAATACTTCTAGTTCAGGGCAGCAAATTCCAGTACAATTTCTGACCTACAGAGAATAATGATCACAGAGTTCTCC